>NC_079465.1:2507500-3757500 GCF_026250575.1 Diorhabda carinulata
GATCTTTAATTGTAGACGTCGGAATGGCTCCTTTTTCATCTTCTTTTCCAGAAAGGAACACATTTCGCTGAGTTCTACATTCGAAAATTCGGTAATTATTTAGAAATTGGGGCAAAAATCCTTCCAAAACATTTTTCACGCATTTGGGGTTGTTTCTGAGGGTACAAATAGTAAATTTAGGTCTCCCCCAGACATTATTTCCATTATTTTGGACATGATATAGTACATATGATGAATCAATGAAACCCAACCTAACCAATTCTAAATAATTACCTTCTTGGTCGGATTAGGTTAGGTTTTGTTGATTTATCATACGTAAGTTGTACCGTGTAATGTCTAAAATAAAATAATATGTCTCCCCCGCCTTAAATTTACTATTTGTACCATCAGAAACAACCCCAAATGCGTGAAAAATGTTTTTGGACGATTTTTCCCTTTCTAAATAATTCTAAAGAATTCTCCCGGGTTCGTTTTGGGAAAAATCTATCAGGAGATTATCTCCAAGGTCCTTTGGTGCGTTATCCAACGCCAGCAAGGCTTTCATTGGTACCAACGCTGGATTTTGATTCGATTTCCACACCATCGGCAATTTTCCTTTGATTACGGTATTTTTTTTAATACTGAAGGTCCTATTGGTACATAAAAATGTTTCGTCGAAAGTATCCGTTGTATGATTTTTTTCGTGGATCGAACTATTCGTTAACATTGATTACTTTTCGAACGACTCTCGTATTCGACTGGATATGTCTGTCATAAAAATCGGCGGCGTCGCCGAAGCTGCCAAAAATTGTAATTAAATTGTGTACGATTATCGAGTTGTGATCAAAAAAATCATTTTTTTTTTTTTAACAATTTTGTTTGTTTCAGAAATACCACCTCCCCCGTATAGTCGAATAAATACGGAGCTATTACAACCCGAAGGTAAATATTGAATTTCCTTAAATTTTTCGATGATTTGCCGATACGAAATTTTACTAGTTGGATAAACCGGCTCGAAGGTGCATTAAAATAAATGCATCGAAAGTTTTTGCCTTTTCTAGTCGGAAAAATTACCACTTAGTATCTTTTCGAAAAATTTTTATATCAACAGATAGACAGATAAAGAATTTTCAGGAAAATTACGAAAAATTCAGTGCCATCTTTAATATTAACTCGTTTTGAACGTCTAGAACGTCTTGGATAAGTTAACGGCTATACTGATTTGTTTATGGTAGCCCAAAGTTGTTGCTGTACGTTCGAATGCTCATATAAATGATTAAATTCTTTATTTGTATAATGTCGAACGTCGTATTATGAATATTTCGAAACTTAAACGGTCTCAAACAATTATTATTTTCGAGTTACACATCTAAGATGTGATTAATTTGCGTAACGCTGTTACAAGGTCAATGATAAGGACGTAACTTTTCCTCAAATGTTTGATAACGTGAATTCAATGTCCCAATATTTATTTATTTGAAATTTGTAAGAATATATTAGTACTTGGTACGAATTTTTTGATATATTTATATGAATAATATCGAGTTTTTACTATTTCTGTTTATTTATAAATAGTTCTCATCAGCAATATACAACCGATTTAATGTTTTTTAGTGTTATCGCCGTTTTTAAGGTTCCAGAAGCTGGGTTTTTACTGTTAACATCCAAAAACGTTTCAAAAACTCATTTTATAGAAAACTTCCGCCTCTATCTGGGCCTATACCAGTTCAATCGGGTTTAGTTCGCACTGATCCATAACCGACATCATTTATTGATTGAAATTTTGGACACAAACAGCGTCTTGAAGATGTTTCCATCGAGTTTTGGGCGATGTTGTTGAAGAAACAGTTCCAAAGAAGACAAAGACCGTTCCATCTACAGGAAACGAAGAAATCAAGCAAAAACGGCCGCCAGTGGCTAAGAAAAAAGTCCACCAGCTCACAAATCCGTTATTGCAATGGCCAAAAGTTTGAATTGCTACCTTATCCACCCTATTCTTCAGATCTAGCCCCTTGGGATTATTTTCTGTTCCCAGACTTGTGGAAATACCTCGGTGGTCAAGATTTGACGATTGTTGAAGTGTGTCTGCGTTTTCAATGAACAAAAGCGTGCATGGAAATAGATTACGGAAGCTTTTGTGCGGTTGAACAAAACATTTGGTTTTTTTAGTGCGTTTTAAATAAATAAACGAAGTTTATCGATAAGATGGCGCAAGATTATGCAACCCAATTCAGTGCCCCCGTTCGCGATCTATCCAAATAAAAAAAGATGCGAAAAAAAGTTATTTTAACGATCCGACGACATAAACAAGTTCTGTTAAGACGTGAAAACTAAAAAAACCGACAACTAACCTTTCGAATTTCGCGTTCAATAAATAAAAATATAAAATCAACAATAAAAACATATGTTCTCGAAATATGTATATTCGTAATGTTATTAAACCATCTCTATAACTGCCAGGTGTTTGAAATTCCGCGAATTCTATAATAAAGTTACAGCTCATAGTTTCTATCTAGACGAAATTCGCAAAAGTTTAAAAATAAACTTTCAAATTCTTCCGATAGTGGAAGAATTGTTATAACGAACCGCAGACACCGAACCCATCTATTTCCTTGGGCTGCTTTCGAGTAAATAATAGTTTTGAGATACAGACCTACACTTTCCGGCAATTTAAAGAGGTCTGACATGATGAAAGGCATTTTTACCGACGTACGAGATTGAATTCCTTAACAGAACCTGAATACGGATTGTCCCAACTCCATATATACGTATACGTATGAAATAAAATTGATTATATTTGTCAACAATTCATATAATTGTCTATTTAAGACTCTTTATATCGAAAAAAAAGATATAAATACTCATCAGGCCATAGAGCAACTCATTAAGAACCGATAGAGCTTCCTGCGCTCAATTTTCACGAATAAATACCACATTCAGAAAAACTGATATATAAAATCACTTTGAGGCCTTATATATCAAAAATTCGAGTTAAATTAGAAGTCAAAGATTCACCAAGTCATAGAGCAACTCATTATTAACCTATAGAGCTAAGGAATATTGCTCTATGTCCGATATTCATGGAATAAATACCAAATAATTGGAAATATAACAATTTCAGATGAACTGATATATAAAATCACTTTGAGGCCTTATATATCAAAAATACGAGTTAAATTATAAGTCAAAGATTCACCAAGTCATAGAGCAACTCATTATTAACCTATAGAGCTAAGGAATATTGCTCTATGTCCGATATTCATGGAATAAATACCAAATAATTGAAAATATAACAATTTCAGATGAACTGATATATAAAATCACTTTGAGGCCTTATATATCAAAAATACGAGTTAAATTATAAGTCAAAGATTCACCAAGTCATAGAGCAACTCATTATTAACCTATAGAGCTAAGGAATATTGCTCTATGTCCGATATTCATGGAATAAATACCAAATAATTGGAAATATAACAATTTCAGATGAACTGATATATAAAATTACTTTGAGGCCTTATATATAAAAAATACGAGTTAAATTAGAAGTCAAAGTTTCACCGAGTCATAGAGCAACTCGTTATTAACCTATAGAGCTAAGGAATATTGCTCTATGTCCGATATTCATGGAATAAATATCAAATAATTGGATATATAACAATTTCAGATGAACTGATATATAAAATCACTTTGAGGCCTTATATATAAAAAATACGAGTTAAATTAGAAGTCAAAGTTTCACCGAGTCATAGAGCAACTCATTATTAACCTATAGAGCTAAGGAATATTGCTCTATGTCCGATATTCATGGAATAAATATCAAATAATTGGAAATATAACAATTTCAGATGAACTGATATATAAAATTACTTTGAGGCCTTATATATCAAAAATACGAGTGAAATTATAAGTCAAAGATTCACCAAGTCATAGAGCAACTCATTATTAACCTATAGAGCTAAGGAATATTGCTCTATGTCCGATATTCATGGAATAAATACCAAATAATTGGAAATATAACAATTTCAGATGAACTGATATATAAAATCACTTTGAGGCCTTATATATCAAAAATACGAGTTAAATTATAAGTCAAAGATTCACCAAGTCATAGAGCAACTCATTATTAACCTATAGAGCTAAGGAATATTGCTCTATGTCCGATATTCATGGAATAAATACCAAATAATTGAAAATATAACAATTTCAGATGAACTGATATATAAAATCACTTTGAGGCCTTATATATCAAAAATACGAGTTAAATTATAAGTCAAAGATTCACCAAGTCATAGAGCAACTCATTATTAACCTATAGAGCTAAGGAATATTGCTCTATGTCCGATATTCATGGAATAAATACCAAATAATTGGAAATATAACAATTTCAGATGAACTGATATATAAAATTACTTTGAGGCCTTATATATAAAAAATACGAGTTAAATTAGAAGTCAAAGTTTCACCGAGTCATAGAGCAACTCGTTATTAACCTATAGAGCTAAGGAATATTGCTCTATGTCCGATATTCATGGAATAAATATCAAATAATTGGATATATAACAATTTCAGATGAACTGATATATAAAATCACTTTGAGGCCTTATATATAAAAAATACGAGTTAAATTAGAAGTCAAAGTTTCACCGAGTCATAGAGCAACTCATTATTAACCTATAGAGCTAAGGAATATTGCTCTATGTCCGATATTCATGGAATAAATATCAAATAATTGGAAATATAACAATTTCAGATGAACTGATATATAAAATTACTTTGAGGCCTTATATATCAAAAATACGAGTGAAATTATAAGTCAAAGATTCACCAAGTCATAGAGCAACTCATTATTAACCTATAGAGCTAAGGAATATTGCTCTATGTCCGATATTCATGGAATAAATACCAAATAATTGGAAATATAACAATTTCAGATGAACTGATATATAAAATCACTTTGAGGCCTTATATATCAAAAATACGAGTTAAATTATAAGTCAAAGATTCACCAAGTCATAGAGCAACTCATTATTAACCTATAGAGCTAAGGAATATTGCTCTATGTCCGATATTCATGGAATAAATACCAAATAATTGAAAATATAACAATTTCAGATGAACTGATATATAAAATCACTTTGAGGCCTTATATATCAAAAATACGAGTTAAATTAGAAGTCAAAGATTCACCAAGTCATAGAGCAACTCATTATTAACCTATAGAGCTAAGGAATATTGCTCTATGTCCGATATTCATGGAATAAATACCAAATAATTGGAAATATAACAATTTCAGATGAACTGATATATAAAATCACTTTGAGGCCTTATATATCAAAAATACGAGTTAAATTATAAGTCAAAGATTCACCAAGTCATAGAGCAACTCATTATTAACCTATAGAGCTAAGGAATATTGCTCTATGTCCGATATTCATGGAATAAATACCAAATAATTGGAAATATAACAATTTCAGATGAACTGATATATAAAATCACTTTGAGGCCTTATATATCAAAAATACGAGTTAAATTATAAGTCAAAGATTCACCAAGTCATAGAGCAACTCATTATTAACCTATAGAGCTAAGGAATATTGCTCTATGTCCGATATTCATGGAATAAATACCAAATAATTGGAAATATAACAATTTCAGATGAACTGATATATAAAATCACTTTGAGGCCTTATATATCAAAAATACGAGTTAAATTATAAGTCAAAGATTCACCAAGTCATAGAGCAACTCATTATTAACCTATAGAGCTAAGGAATATTGCTCTATGTCCGATATTCATGGAATAAATACCAAATAATTGAAAATATAACAATTTCAGATGAACTGATATATAAAATCACTTTGAGGCCTTATATATCAAAAATACGAGTTAAATTAGAAGTCAAAGATTCACCAAGTCATAGAGCAACTCATTATTAACCTATAGAGCTAAGGAATATTGCTCTATGTCCGATATTCATGGAATAAATACCAAATAATTGGAAATATAACAATTTCAGATGAACTGATATATAAAATCACTTTGAGGCCTTATATATCAAAAATACGAGTTAAATTATAAGTCAAAGATTCACCAAGTCATAGAGCAACTCATTATTAACCTATAGAGCTAAGGAATATTGCTCTATGTCCGATATTCATGGAATAAATACCAAATAATTGAAAATATAACAATTTCAGATGAACTGATATATAAAATCACTTTGAGGCCTTATATATCAAAAATACGAGTTAAATTAGAAGTCAAAGATTCACCAAGTCATAGAGCAACTCATTATTAACCTATAGAGCTAAGGAATATTGCTCTATGTCCGATATTCATGGAATAAATACCAAATAATTGGAAATATAACAATTTCAGATGAACTGATATATAAAATCACTTTGAGGCCTTATATATCAAAAATACGAGTGAAATTATAAGTCAAAGATTCACCAAGTCATAGAGCAACTCATTATTAACCTATAGAGCTAAGGAATATTGCTCTATGTCCGATATTCATGGAATAAATACCAAATAATTGGAAATATAACAATTTCAGATGAACTGATATATAAAATCACTTTGAGGCCTTATATATCAAAAATACGAGTTAAATTATAAGTCAAAGATTCACCAAGTCATAGAGCAACTCATTATTAACCTATAGAGCTAAGGAATATTGCTCTATGTCCGATATTCATGGAATAAATACCAAATAATTGAAAATATAACAATTTCAGATGAACTGATATATAAAATCACTTTGAGGCCTTATATATCAAAAATACGAGTTAAATTATAAGTCAAAGATTCACCAAGTCATAGAGCAACTCATTATTAACCTATAGAGCTAAGGAATATTGCTCTATGTCCGATATTCATGGAATAAATACCAAATAATTGGAAATATAACAATTTCAGATGAACTGATATATAAAATTACTTTGAGGCCTTATATATAAAAAATACGAGTTAAATTAGAAGTCAAAGTTTCACCGAGTCATAGAGCAACTCGTTATTAACCTATAGAGCTAAGGAATATTGCTCTATGTCCGATATTCATGGAATAAATATCAAATAATTGGATATATAACAATTTCAGATGAACTGATATATAAAATCACTTTGAGGCCTTATATATAAAAAATACGAGTTAAATTAGAAGTCAAAGTTTCACCGAGTCATAGAGCAACTCATTATTAACCTATAGAGCTAAGGAATATTGCTCTATGTCCGATATTCATGGAATAAATATCAAATAATTGGAAATATAACAATTTCAGATGAACTGATATATAAAATTACTTTGAGGCCTTATATATCAAAAATACGAGTGAAATTATAAGTCAAAGATTCACCAAGTCATAGAGCAACTCATTATTAACCTATAGAGCTAAGGAATATTGCTCTATGTCCGATATTCATGGAATAAATACCAAATAATTGGAAATATAACAATTTCAGATGAACTGATATATAAAATCACTTTGAGGCCTTATATATCAAAAATACGAGTTAAATTATAAGTCAAAGATTCACCAAGTCATAGAGCAACTCATTATTAACCTATAGAGCTAAGGAATATTGCTCTATGTCCGATATTCATGGAATAAATACCAAATAATTGAAAATATAACAATTTCAGATGAACTGATATATAAAATCACTTTGAGGCCTTATATATCAAAAATACGAGTTAAATTAGAAGTCAAAGATTCACCAAGTCATAGAGCAACTCATTATTAACCTATAGAGCTAAGGAATATTGCTCTATGTCCGATATTCATGGAATAAATACCAAATAATTGGAAATATAACAATTTCAGATGAACTGATATATAAAATCACTTTGAGGCCTTATATATCAAAAATACGAGTTAAATTATAAGTCAAAGATTCACCAAGTCATAGAGCAACTCATTATTAACCTATAGAGCTAAGGAATATTGCTCTATGTCCGATATTCATGGAATAAATACCAAATAATTGAAAATATAACAATTTCAGATGAACTGATATATAAAATCACTTTGAGGCCTTATATATCAAAAATACGAGTTAAATTATAAGTCAAAGATTCACCAAGTCATAGAGCAACTCATTATTAACCTATAGAGCTAAGGAATATTGCTCTATGTCCGATATTCATGGAATAAATACCAAATAATTGGAAATATAACAATTTCAGATGAACTGATATATAAAATTACTTTGAGGCCTTATATATAAAAAATACGAGTTAAATTAGAAGTCAAAGTTTCACCGAGTCATAGAGCAACTCGTTATTAACCTATAGAGCTAAGGAATATTGCTCTATGTCCGATATTCATGGAATAAATATCAAATAATTGGATATATAACAATTTCAGATGAACTGATATATAAAATCACTTTGAGGCCTTATATATAAAAAATACGAGTTAAATTAGAAGTCAAAGTTTCACCGAGTCATAGAGCAACTCATTATTAACCTATAGAGCTAAGGAATATTGCTCTATGTCCGATATTCATGGAATAAATATCAAATAATTGGAAATATAACAATTTCAGATGAACTGATATATAAAATTACTTTGAGGCCTTATATATCAAAAATACGAGTGAAATTATAAGTCAAAGATTCACCAAGTCATAGAGCAACTCATTATTAACCTATAGAGCTAAGGAATATTGCTCTATGTCCGATATTCATGGAATAAATACCAAATAATTGGAAATATAACAATTTCAGATGAACTGATATATAAAATCACTTTGAGGCCTTATATATCAAAAATACGAGTTAAATTATAAGTCAAAGATTCACCAAGTCATAGAGCAACTCATTATTAACCTATAGAGCTAAGGAATATTGCTCTATGTCCGATATTCATGGAATAAATACCAAATAATTGAAAATATAACAATTTCAGATGAACTGATATATAAAATCACTTTGAGGCCTTATATATCAAAAATACGAGTTAAATTAGAAGTCAAAGATTCACCAAGTCATAGAGCAACTCATTATTAACCTATAGAGCTAAGGAATATTGCTCTATGTCCGATATTCATGGAATAAATACCAAATAATTGGAAATATAACAATTTCAGATGAACTGATATATAAAATCACTTTGAGGCCTTATATATCAAAAATACGAGTTAAATTATAAGTCAAAGATTCACCAAGTCATAGAGCAACTCATTATTAACCTATAGAGCTAAGGAATATTGCTCTATGTCCGATATTCATGGAATAAATACCAAATAATTGAAAATATAACAATTTCAGATGAACTGATATATAAAATCACTTTGAGGCCTTATATATCAAAAATACGAGTTAAATTATAAGTCAAAGATTCACCAAGTCATAGAGCAACTCATTATTAACCTATAGAGCTAAGGAATATTGCTCTATGTCCGATATTCATGGAATAAATACCAAATAATTGGAAATATAACAATTTCAGATGAACTGATATATAAAATTACTTTGAGGCCTTATATATCAAAAATACGAGTGAAATTATAAGTCAAAGATTCACCAAGTCATAGAGCAACTCATTATTAACCTATAGAGCTAAGGAATATTGCTCTATGTCCGATATTCATGGAATAAATACCAAATAATTGGAAATATAACAATTTCAGATGAACTGATATATAAAATTACTTTGAGGCCTTATATATCAAAAATACGAGTGAAATTATAAGTCAAAGATTCACCAAGTCATAGAGCAACTCATTATTAACCTATAGAGCTAAGGAATATTGCTCTATGTCCGATATTCATGGAATAAATACCAAATAATTGGAAATATAACAATTTCAGATGAACTGATATATAAAATTACTTTGAGGCCTTATATATCAAAAATACGAGTTAAATTATAAGTCAAAGATTCACCAAGTCATAGAGCAACTCATTATTAACCGATAGAGCTAAGGAATGTTATCATATGCCCGCTATTCATGAAATAAATAAGTGGAACATGACATATTTAAAAAAAATGAATTTGATAACTTTAAGTTCTTATATTTCAGAAACAAAAGTTACATTAGGATTCGAAGATTCTTCATGTCATAAAGCAACTCATTATTAATCAATGGAGCTTCAAAAATGTTTAATATTCATGAAATAAATGCCAAATAGGTGGAACATGTCATCAAAAAAAAATAAATTAAATAACTTTGAGTTCTTATATATGAAATTACTTTGTGACTTTATGTATCAAAAATTAGAGTTAAATTAACAGTCAAAGAACTCTTTATGAACGGATAGAGCTAAAAAAATTTTCTCTATTGCTCTATTTTTAAACTTTTTGTTCCTATTATTAACAGAATAAAAGAGATTATAAAAAGTGTAGACAGAAACAAATATGTGAACAAGGAGATAAGATATACTTCCAAATTATTCAATCAACTACTCAAAAATACTTTCAAAACAATCAGAATTGGGGCGCATAAGGGATAAACATAATTATTTCAAAGCAAAATATTATTAAAAACAAGCATTAGTTATTTGTAATATTATAATCGGTGGGACATTCTTTATATTTAAACAGTTTTAGATCATTTATTAGATATTTAGATAAAACAAAACACGTCGAGAAGAACGACATTACTAAATTAGAGTGGAATGTGGATGGAAATAGTTTTAACTTCGAAGAAAGGCTATGAATAAAAGTTTTGGTTGTAAAATATAAATACAAAAGACTCCGATTATTATCAGTTTTGTCTATTATGCATAAACTATATACTAAGAATTCATACCTGTGGAATACACGTTAATTAAAGTTCATTTAATCACTTTGATTCACCATTTAAACACACAACACAATTTTATTTTCTATTATGTGTATACCTACGTGTTACACATCTGACTGTACAATCTCTGTAGCGCGAAATGATTCCTATTTTATCGACATGGAGCGCGGTAAAAAGTAATACGAAATAAAAACAATTCTTTTATAGGTACTTTTATAAAAACCAAATCAAAATATGGATAATATCGTATATTCATAATTTATAAAACGATATCTTAGTCAATCTTAATACAATTCTAGCAACATTCTCATTTTACCTTTATTTTATTTCCGCCATTTTGTAGCACATTTAGGTTATAATGAACTATCAATATCTGGTTATAAGATATCAAATAGCAATTTTACATAAATAAAAAAGTTAAATAGACAAATATTATTTTCCCACCGTACTAATGTACAAATTGTAGGTTTGGGTTGCTGTTTAGATTGTCATATCTATTTTTAACAACTAGCTAAAGCGAACAAGATATGTTTTATTCATTAACGTTTTTTTCTACATACGGGGTAAAGCTGGATATCAAGTTGTTTTTTTTTTCGAATACGTAAAAAAAGAGATTGTATATCTCTTATTGATTTGCATTCGATATAATCGATTACTGTTGAAATTTATTCCGCATAAATTAGTTAAAAGTTATCTAAAAAGTGTTTCCATTATAATTTGTTGTATAAAGTACCGAAGAAAATGTTTGTAATGATTTAAATGCCTCCATCACTTTTATTTCAATATATATATAATCTGTGCGAGAAAATGAACTGGGGTAACCTTTAGGTTGTTTGCTTTGCTTTCGTTTCATTATTTGAAGCGACATTCATGTAAGCGTACAGCGCCGGACTCGCCCCGAATACTTCCAGGTTTTTACTTAAAAAATATATATCAATACAAATGAAGATTATTATATGTAGATTTTTAGACCGTTCGCCATAAATACACATTCTAATGAAAATTAACATAAATTATAATCATTTATTGAAAATACTTATATAAGAAGAAATAATCACTCTATTATAGTGATTACATTAACAGTATTAGCACAAACGTCAAAATTCAATAACAAAATTTTCTCTAGAACCTCATGAAATTAGTCACACAACCTCGTGGCGTTGTACTGCAACTTGAAAAGCTATAAAAGCAACGGCTAAAAATGTGAAATCATTAACGGAAACGCAAGAACATCATTTCCGTAACAAACCATCTTGTTCGAATACCGTTAACGACGAATGTTATCCGTCGGCCTTACAACTTACCAGGGGCATACAAAAAATTGTATAACGTTAGTTTTTTTTTATAAAAAATTAATGAAATGAAAAAATAAACGTTTCTGTTGTTTATTTTGATAATACACTATATTTATAGTTATTGACAATAGGAAATGGCGAATTTAAGTTGAAAATAATCATAAATCTGGTTGAAATAGAATATTTAAACGAAAATTTACGAGAAATTCTTATAATAAATCAAATCACCATGTATAACCTACGAAAACTATGTAGTATACTTTTTCTATTCTTATTTCAAGGCCTGTTAAAAGTATTATTATCAAACTTATATACCAGGGTGAGTTTTAAACAGACATACAGTAAATTGATGGCAAGTCTCAACAAGTTATAAAAGCTTTGAATAATTTTATCATTAAATAGGTCAATTTAGACATTCGAAATTACATAAATTCCCACCAAGCCGAAAATACGTATGGCGTACTCATGCATATTATGACGATTACAACTTTTACAATTTTTGAATCGTTATATCTCAGAAACGGTGACTCGTAGGAAAAAAAGTATTGATACGTTTTTTGTAGATAATTTTATGATCTACAATTTTCGTCTGAGGTATTTTTGTGATAAAACTCATCGTTTTGTTGTAAATCGCGAAAAAAACATTTTTCCACCTTTGACCTTGAATAATTTTTTTTCCACACAAGGGAATGATTGGGAACTTTCAAATTTTATTTTTAATTATATTTTAAACAATTTACTGATTCTCAGCTTAGTGTGGATTTATCTAATTTAACCGGACTATAACTCGCTTAAAGTAGTGATATCGAAATTAAGGACTCGATGTCATATTTTTTTACAGTACAACATCGTAAATCCGGCATCGCTGCAAAAGGATTGGTTCCGGATTTTAAATCATACGAACAATCGAATGCATTTATAGTGGCGCCATCTTTTGCACTAACAATAAATCATATCGCATTACATAATAATGTAAACAGATGGAGAAGTATGCATAAAATATGATAAAATTGTGTTTAATATTACACAAAAACACATTTATAAAATAATAATAATAATAATAATAGAAATATTAAATACTTTATAAACATATATTGTGTCGCCATCTAGTGTCAAATACAGAAACTTGGCTATTATCGTTTTCTCTTCCGTTTTTTTTGCTCTTGTAATGAACTACCTAACGAATTGAACCTATCAGTTGTCATTATTTATATTGAAGTTTCCTTACTTTTTATAGAACACCTGTAGTAGAAAAAATTTAAAAAAGATCGTAGAATTCGTTCTATAAACCACTCCTATTTGAGGTGTCGTGCGGGCGGTCGGCCATTATTTTTCGTTTAGACACGTCGAGCTTCTTTGATGTAGTGGGCATTTATAAGCACAAAAACTCTCTTTGTCGAAAGCGATTCATTCATTTCATTCACATACCTACCTAAAAAGAACTTTACGCAATCGACAAATATGTGTAAAGTAGTCACAAAGAATAAAAACAGTTTTTAAGTTAATTGTTGTGTCATCCGTCATCTGTCACAATTTTATTTACTTCACACAGATTAAAAACAATTTTTAACATGATAATAGTTAATTGTTGTCACAATTTCATATAAATATGATTGATTAGTTTTTATACTCATATTATAACGAATAGTACGAGGGTTATGTGGAAAGTTTCCGATGAAATGTTTCAAATTCTTCCTCAATTACAGTTCGGAGGTCGGGAAGGGTGCGTGGTCACAGAATGTCAAATCATACGACCTCGAACGTGCTTCGTTTCTATCTTGTTCGACAGCGTTGCCGGATCTATGCCAATTTTTCGAGAGGACGGAAACTTTACAGGGAACTGTAAGAGAGGTTTTAAATAATTACACAAGCATATAAATTCGTACTTATTTTGTTTTGAGTACTGATATTAATAAAATAATAATTTTCGTAAATGTTATTTTGTTTTTGTTACAGATAGAGCTCCAAAAGAAGTTCCTCTAGTTTGTCGAGATTCCTTTCCTGGTTCGCTTACAACCAACGGAGGTATGTTCATGACATTAATTACTTCAACTTTCTATTACATACGAGGGTGATTTGAAAAGAAACCAAAATACTGATTTTTTTCAAATGCGATCGTTGTTTTGCAATTCTTTATCTTATTTTTTTTTTGGTTGGACCTAATCTCAAAAATTCGAGTTATAGATCTGAAATCCCTTCTCGGAGGGTTTGATTAACCCCCTAAAAATACTTCACGAAAAAGTTACAACAAACCAAAAATCAATTAAATTCAGTTCAGGTTAATATTAGACTCGTCCTTTGTTATTATACGAGGTTGTTTCCAAAAGTCTGATACTTCTGCTTCGTTATCAACAGTAAAATATTTGGTAGCAAAGTTTCGACGAGACCAGCATCGCAGTGGTCGACCAAGTACCTCACGGGTCGTCGTCGTCGAGGTAATCCTTCAATTTCCACGGGGCTATAATAGACGACGTAGACGTTGGCCACGCTAAGCACTAGGTACATTATTTGTCAAGATATTCGTGCTCGGGGACCTCGTAAACTCCCAAACTCATACGAATGTCAAATAGAAACATATTTAATTTAAAAAAATATATTTTCTGATTGCGTAAATAACAAATAATATAAAAAATAAAAACGTAAGTCAATAATGAGACGCCGCAGTATTCAACACACCTTAGACAGCCCCGGGCTAAGGACAGTTACGCGATGGAGGCCACTTCGGGACTTCTTGTACGTGTGTGTGTGTTGGTCACCTTGAGTGGGACCTGTCCACTCTAACATAACAGAGGAAGAGAGAAACTTATGATCTCATATTTACTTCATAAGCTACGGATTGCGAAATGTAAATAAACGTTTATTTCAAGTTCTGAAGAATGTATTAAAAAAAGTTACGGAGCAGTTTTTCTGGGGGTTTTTTGGGATACTTTTTTTGAAACGCCCGTCTATCATCGTCCTTTATAGTAAGTTGAGAGTTGAAATATTTTAGTATACGGAAAATTCGATGGTTTAAAGTACACAGTCGCCGCTAGCGTCGTAAAATTTTGGATAGCGAAATAGTTGGACAGATGTTTATACCCAGAGGCGCCGATTTAGATATATATCTAGAATGTGTGATGAAGCGTGTTAGTACGGTCAAATGAATCAGAAAAACAAACATTTAAAATGATTAGGCGGCTTTCTAACGAAGAATTTTCCAGTATGAACGTGAATTTTCAATAAATTCTTCATATGATTATATAATATATTATGAATTTAACATAAATAACCCTATTGTAAATGTACACACACACGAAAAAGTTATAACCCCTTGGAAAACGCGATTTTTCTTTTATTTCATAAATTACTCAACATTTTCAAATGAAAATTGATTCCTTTTCATACAGGTTTCTTTATTTTATATAACCTAACAGTTTTAGAGGGGTTTTGACCCAATTTATCACAAAAATCGAATCGGGAATGACGTATTGGATTTTGTATTTCAAATTTTCAAAGACGTCCCTGTTTCAATATCAAAATTCTCGCTATTAAGTGAATTTCATATTTCCCGCCTTGAATAACCCACTAAAAACGTCAATTGCCCGTTTTTAGATCCAAAAACTGTCAGAATAAAGAGTGAAAACATACATAACCTCAAAATATTTCAATTATACAACATTAAATTCTAAAATTAATTACATAAACGAAAAATTACCCCAGTTTATCACAAATTTAAGTTCAAATTTTCAAAGACGTCCCTGTTCCAGTATCAAAATTCTCGCTATTAAGTGAATTTCATATTTCCCGCTTTGAATAACCCACTAAAAACGTCAATTGCCCGTTTTTAGATCCAAAAACTGTCAGAATAAAGAGTGAAAACATACATAACCTCAAAATATTTCAATTATACAACATTAAATTCTAAAATTAATTACATAAACGAAAAATTACCCCAGTTTATCACAAATTTAAGTTCAAATTTTCAAAGACGTCCCTGTTCCAGTATCAAAATTCTCGCTATTAAGTGAATTTCATATTTCCCGCTTTGAATAACCCACTAAAAACGTCAATTGCCCGTTTTTAGATCTTTAAACTGTCAGAATAAAGAGTGGAAACATACATAACCTCAAAATATTTCAATTATACAACATTAAATTCTAAAATTAATTACATAAACGAAAAATTACCCCAGTTTATCACAAATTTAAGTTCAAATTTTCAAAGACGTCCCTGTTCCAGTATCAAAATTCTCGCTATTAAGTGAATTTCATATTTCCCGCTTTGAATAACCCACTAAAAACGTCAATTGCCCGTTTTTAGATCCAAAAACTGTCAGAATAAAGAGTGAAAACATACATAACCTCAAAATATTTCAATTATACAACATTAAATTCTAAAATTAATTACATAAACGAAAAATTACCCCAGTTTATCACAAATTTAAGTTCAAATTTTCAAAGACGTCCCTGTTCCAGTATCAAAATTCTCGCTATTAAGTGAATTTCATATTTCCCGCTTTGAATAACCCACTAAAAACGTCAATTGCCCGTTTTTAGATCTTTAAACTGTCAGAATAAAGAGTGGAAACATACATAACCTCAAAATATTTCAATTATACAACATTAAATTCTAAAATTAATTACATAAACGAAAAATTACCCCAGTTTATCACAAATTTAAGTTCAAATTTTCAAAGACGTCCCTGTTCCAGTATCAAAATTCTCGCTATTAAGTGAATTTCATATTTCCCGCTTTGAATAACCCACTAAAAACGTCAATTGCCCGTTTTTAGATCCAAAAACTGTCAGAATAAAGAGTGAAAACATACATAACCTCAAAATATTTCAATTATACAACATTAAATTCTAAAATTAATTACATAAACGAAAAATTACCCCAGTTTATCACAAATTTAAGTTCAAATTTTCAAAGACGTCCCTGTTCCAGTATCAAAATTCTCGCTATTAAGTGAATTTCATATTTCCCGCTTTGAATAACCCACTAAAAACGTCAATTGCCCGTTTTTAGATCCAAAAACTGTCAGAATAAAGAGTGAAAACATACATAACCTCAAAATATTTCAATTATACAACATTAAATTCTAAAATTAATTACATAAACGAAAAATTACCCCAGTTTATCACAAATTTAAGTTCAAATTTTCAAAGACGTCCCTGTTCCAGTATCAAAATTCTCGCTATTAAGTGAATTTCATATTTCCCGCTTTGAATAACCCACTAAAAACGTCAATTGCCCGTTTTTAGATCCAAAAACTGTCAGAATAAAGAGTGAAAACATACATAACCTCAAAATATTTCAATTATACAACATTAAATTCTAAAATTAATTACATAAACGAAAAATTACCCCAGTTTATCACAAATTTAAGTTCAAATTTTCAAAGACGTCCCTGTTCCAGTATCAAAATTCTCGCTATTAAGTGAATTTCATATTTCCCGCTTTGAATAACCCACTAAAAACGTCAATTGCCCGTTTTTAGATCCAAAAACTGTCAGAATAAAGAGTGAAAACATACATAACCTCAAAATATTTCAATTATACAACATTAAATTCTAAAATTAATTACATAAACGAAAAATTACCCCAGTTTATCACAAATTTAAGTTCAAATTTTCAAAGACGTCCCTGTTCCAGTATCAAAATTCTCGCTATTAAGTGAATTTCATATTTCCCGCTTTGAATAACCCACTAAAAACGTCAATTGCCCGTTTTTAGATCCAAAAACTGTCAGAATAAAGAGTGAAAACATACATAACCTCAAAATATTTCAATTATACAACATTAAATTCTAAAATTAATTACATAAACGAAAAATTACCCCAGTTTATCACAAATTTAAGTTCAAATTTTCAAAGACGTCCCTGTTCCAGTATCAAAATTCTCGCTATTAAGTGAATTTCATATTTCCCGCTTTGAATAACCCACTAAAAACGTCAATTGCCCGTTTTTAGATCCAAAAACTGTCAGAATAAAGAGTGAAAACATACATAACCTCAAAATATTTCAATTATACAACATTAAATTCTAAAATTAATTACATAAACGAAAAATTACCCCAGTTTATCACAAATTTAAGTTCAAATTTTCAAAGACGTCCCTGTTCCAGTATCAAAATTCTCGCTATTAAGTGAATTTCATATTTCCCGCTTTGAATAACCCACTAAAAACGTCAATTGCCCGTTTTTAGATCCAAAAACTGTCAGAATAAAGGGTGGAAACATACATAACCTCAAAATATTTCAATTATACAACATTAAATTCTAAAATTAATTACATAAACGAAAAATTACCCCAGTTTATCACAAATTTAAGTTCAAATTTTCAAAGACGTCCCTGTTCCAGTATCAAAATTCTCGCTATTAAGTGAATTTCATATTTCCCGCTTTGAATAACCCACTAAAAACGTCAATTGCCCGTTTTTAGATCCAAAAACTGTCAGAATAAAGAGTGAAAACATACATAACCTCAAAATATTTCAATTATACAACATTAAATTCTAAAATTAATTACATAAACGAAAAATTACCCCAGTTTATCACAAATTTAAGTTCAAATTTTCAAAGACGTCCCTGTTCCAGTATCAAAATTCTCGCTATTAAGTGAATTTCATATTTCCCGCTTTGAATAACCCACTAAAAACGTCAATTGCCCGTTTTTAGATCCAAAAACTGTCAGAATAAAGAGTGAAAACATACATAACCTCAAAATATTTCAATTATACAACATTAAATTCTAAAATTAATTACATAAACGAAAAATTACCCCAGTTTATCACAAATTTAAGTTCAAATTTTCAAAGACGTCCCTGTTCCAGTATCAAAATTCTCGCTATTAAGTGAATTTCATATTTCCCGCTTTGAATAACCCACTAAAAACGTCAATTGCCCGTTTTTAGATCTTTAAACTGTCAGAATAAAGAGTGGAAACATACATAACCTCAAAATATTTCAATTATACAACATTAAATTCTAAAATTAATTACATAAACGAAAAATTACCCCAGTTTATCACAAATTTAAGTTCAAATTTTCAAAGACGTCCCTGTTCCAGTATCAAAATTCTCGCTATTAAGTCAATTTCATATTTCCCGCTTTGAATAACCCACTAAAAACGTCAATTGCCCGTTTTTAGATCTTTAAACTGTCAGAATAAAGAGTGAAAACATACATAACCTCAAAATATTTCAATTATACAACATTAAATTCTAAAATTAATTACATAAACGAAAAATTACCCCAGTTTATCACAAATTTAAGTTCAAATTTTCAAAGACGTCCCTGTTCCAGTATCAAAATTCTCGCTATTAAAAGAATTTCATAATTCCCGCTTTGAATAACCCACTAAAAACGTCAATTACCCGAATTTAGATCTTTAAACTGTCAGAATAAAGAGTGAAAACATACATAACCTCAAAATATTTCAATTATACAACATTAAATTCTAAAATTAATTACATAAACGAAAAATTACCCCAGTTTATCACAAATTTAAGTTCAAATTTTCAAAGACGTCCCTGTTCCAGTATCAAAATTCTCGCTATTAAAAGAATTTCATAATTCCCGCTTTGAATAACCCACTACAAACGTCAATTACCCGTTTTTAGATCTTTAAACTGTCAGAATAAAGAGTGAAAACATACATAACCTCAAAATATTTCAATTATACAACATTAAATTCTAAAATTAATTACATAAACGAAAAATTACCCCAGTTTATCACAAATTTAAGTTCAAATTTTCAAAGACGTCCCTGTTCCAGTATCAAAATTCTCGCTATTAAGTGAATTTCATATTTCCCGCTTTGAATAACCCACTAAAAACGTCAATTGCCCGTTTTTAGATCTAAAAACTGTCAGAATAAAGAGTGAAAACATACATAACCTCAAAATATTTTAATTATACAACATTAAATTAGAAAATTATTGGAAAAAACTCGATTCAATTCCATAAACGAAACTGACACAATTAGATGAAGTATCGAAATTATCGACTGGGCTAATTTTCAGTTTAAAAATAACCATATTCCAGTGCGTATTGTTTTGTATGAAAAGAAATGTGGCGCCTATGGCGCCAAATCAGACGCCACGGGTATATGTTTGATTTTTTTTTTTCATTTGTATAACGAGAATCATAATTAACTTTTTAACTGGAGGTCACTAACCATACTTGAGGTACGTGAAATAGTTTATCATAGTTCGATTGCCAAAATAGTGTTATTCGCATTAAAAAAAAATAATTATAGTAGTTTTATTTGGAAATAACCAGTTAATTACGACTAGAAGATTTTGACAGAATGCTGTCCAAATGTAAACAACATGGCTGCCGGAAAGTAAGCAAAGAATATCGTTCTGTCAGTTTTTTAGTGGAAATAATTTTATTGAAATGCTAAAAGTATGCCTCATTGCTTTTGTACTTTCGAATGGAATTAGAAGTAACCGTGATAAGATTCAATTTCATCGTTTACTCTAAATGACACATTTTACGCATAATAAAATATTGGTGATGTCAGACACTAATTACATCATCACAGGAAGTGTCGTAAATCTCCGAAAAGTCACTTTTTTTTAAAACCGCCATCCTATTAACATAAAAACTATATGGAGATACAGATATCTGGTGACATGTCGAAACTAATTCAAACTTTCCACGGATTTTTCATCAAATTCATTTTTAATAGTACGTTAAAAGTAATCCATTTTATCAATCTTTATAATAAGTCTTACAACGTTTGGATACAGGCTATTGAAAGGCATTTCATATTTTTATACATATTTGTCTTGAATTATTTTATATATAATCGTAATAACCTCAAGTAAATAAAAACAGTTAAACATATTTTCACTAAACGTTAACCAAAAGTTAAGTTTGCCTCCCTGTAAAAGTATAGCACGACTTTTCTTCTTCTTTTTTATCCTCGATTAGCAACCGGCTCGTCCATCACTTCTTGACCCTAACTGATATTACTAATAGATAGACAACCAACATTCCACGCTATGTTTAAGTGTCTTATTCTTAAAACAGTATCGTTTGATTTTCCTCTCATATAATTGTGGAATTACGACTTAAAAACTTCAATTTGAGTTCTCCATGTTGTTAAATAAGTATTGTAAATCTATTTAATTGAAATTATACGCCATTTTGGGAGATTTTTTCAGTTGTAAAACAAATCTATCTGTCATATTTATGTGAAATTTTGACAGATGACATTACAAACGCGTTATATAACTACCGTAGCTTATGTCAAATCGATTATTTATATAATTTGACTTTTAATGTCTGAATCAACTTAATTTTTCGGTATTGTGTCATTAAAGAATGTCGAATGAATTCCTTATTGTTTACAACAACACGTGTATTAAGTATGATTAATCTTATCGATAACATTGGGAAAATACGTTAATAAAAACGATAGCAAATATATTAAATTCTTCAACTTTAATTATGGAAATAGTTAAATAATTTTCATTTTTGATGATATTTTTATCAATTATTTTATTATATTGGCAGTTTTGACAGTTTAAACAATTGTCAAAATCCAGCTATAGGTGATGTTTCGAAAAAACAGTCAAATTTAACGCGTTATATAAATAAGAAGATATTTTTAAGGTTATTTAGATAAAATACTTGATAAAATAATGTAAAATCACTTATTTTTCTGTTAAAAATAGTATTTAGAGATATGAGTCAGAAATATCAATAACGTCGACAATTCGTTAAGCGTGGCAACGTTTTCATTGCGTAATTATTCGTTATTCCAAACCAATATATTGTTGAAAAATGTTCAAATTTGAATTTCCACTAGTTGGAAATCAACGAGTGTTTTTGTAAACTTTTACTAATTTTATTTTCGAAAGAAAAGTAACTTGTATTGAATTACAGTTCGAAATAGATTAGATTTGGCTCCATGACATCGGCGTTTCGCTCCAAAAAATTTCAAATTGGCATCCCGAATATCCTGTCATCGCTAAGAGGTCAAAAAATTAACTTCATCTAGCTTTCCAACTATCCCATGTTAATCAAAAATATTATTTTTGAATATGAAGTAATTGATCATACAAATTCATTAAATATCATAAAAATAATTATTTTTTATTGTATATTATTTACTTTTGTTTGTACAATAGATTCTGTCCAGATAGTTTTAATACTGATGCACTAAAATCCAAAATATTCATTTTCAATAACATTTTCCGTGTATCTAATATAGAATTTATAACGTGGCAACGTCGCCTAAAGACTTGCTAGTGGCGTGAACGGCGCGGGTTTAAAAATAGATATTACGAGTTCACCGCTGGCGCCAAGATTACGACTGATCGCTGCCGGTTACGTCACGTACTCGAAATGTTATTCTACGGATATATTCGAGAGGTGAGGTTTGAGGTTATGTCTATGTGTACTAGGATCACACTACCTGACAATAACAGTTTTTTTTATTACCAAGGTAGATTTTTGTGTAAAATTAAATGGAATTGTACTGTTTTATTTCTTTATTATTCGAAAAGATTTATGTGCACAATGATTTGATTTATATTTATAATGTTTAATATACCGGGTGGTCAAATTGAGAAGATCTTCCGTTCGTATCTCGTGAAGTATGTTGTAAATATTCGGGATGGGGAAATTTATAACTAATACAAGAAAAATTATGGAAATATCATGAATTATAGACTGAATTATATATAATATTATATGTAAAGTAATTTTTTCAATTTTTAGAATCGCGATTTCTCAGAAATGGTCATTCTTAACCAAAAAAGTATATGGACACTTTTTGTAAAGAATTTCTTGATCTACAATTTTTGTCTAACGTATTTTTTGATAAAACGTACCGTTTACCATGGAAATCCAAAAAAATTTTGAGCTTGATTAATAGGCCAGTCACAAGCTATTTTCCCGTACAGTTTTGATTAAATTCAAATTTCGATAGTATTTATAGTCTTGTAGCATGGAAACAGCCCCTCGTAGGGGATTAATATAATCATGAACGCTGTTATAGGGGACATTTTTGGGGAAAACTCCAAGATATCTTTTTTAAAGTAAATCAAAATTCCTTAAAAATGAGTTTTTATGAAAATAATACAAATAAAATGTCTCTATTTTTCTCTCTGTACAATCAATTTTATTTACGCGGAATTGCAGAAAAAAACTAATTAAATTGAATTACTGAATATTTTGATTTTTTGAAAATATTTGTATCATGAAAATTGAAAATGCCTCTTGAGGAAATTTTTAGATACGACATTGTAATTCCTGAAATTTTTCACAAAATGTTATTTTTCAAGTTGATATCTCGAAAACTGCGTGATTTTTGAGCAGTTTAAAAGCAGAAGATACGATTTAATATTCAAATTTCCACGAAAATCGAAGTTTTTTTAAAAAATTCCATTTTTTCACATCTATCGACTGTACTATAACTTTTTTATCACCCTTTCGAACGTGTTAGTGAATAAAATTTGTTGATATCTCGAAAACTGCGTGATTTTTGAGCAGTTTAAAAGCAGAAGATACGATTTAATATTCAAATTTCCACGAAAATCGAATTTTTCTTAAAAATTCCATTTTTTCACATCTATTGACTGTACTATAACTTTTTTATCACCCTTTCGAACGTGTTAGTGAATAAAATTTGTTGATATCTCGAAAACTGCGTGATTTTTGAGCAGTTTAAAAGCAGAAGATACGATTTAATATTCAAATTTCCACGAAAATCGAATTTTTCTTAAAAATTCCATTTTTTCACATCTATTGACTGTACTATAACTTTTTTATCACCCTTTCGAACGTGTTAGTGAATAAAATTTGTTGATATCTCGAAAACTGCGTGATTTTTGAGCAGTTTAAAAGCAGAAGATACGATTTAATATTCAAATTTCCACGAAAATCGAATTTTTCTTAAAAATTCCATTTTTTCACATCTATTGACTGTACTATAACTTTTTTATCACCCTTTCGAACGTGTTAGTGAATAAAATTTGTTGATATCTCGAAAACTGCATGATTTTTGAGCAGTTTAAAAGCAGAAGATACGATTTAATATTCAAATTTCCACGAAAATCGAAGTTTTTTTAAAAAATTCCGTTTTTTCACGTCTATTGACTGTACTATAACTTTTTTATCACCCTTTCGAACGTGTTAGTGAATAAATTTTGTTGATATCTCGAAAACTGCGTGATTTTTGAGCAGTTTAAAAGCAGAAGATACGATTTAATATTCAAATTTCCACGAAAATCGAATTTTTCTTAAAAATTCCATTTTTTCACATCTATTGACTGTACTATAACTTTTTTATCACCCTTTCGAACGTGTTAGTGATTAAAATTTGTTGATATCTCGAAAACTGCGTGATTTTTGAGCAGTTTAAAAGCAGAAGATACGATTTAATATTCAAATTTCCACGAAAATCGAAGTTTTTTTAAAAATTCCATTTTTTCACATCTATTGACTGTACTATAACTTTTTTATCGCCCTTTCGAACGTGTTAATGAATAAAATTTGTTGATATCTCGAAAACTGCGTGATTTTTGTGCAGTTTAAAAGCAGAAGATACGATTTAATATTCAAATTTCCACGAAAATCGAATTTTTCTTAAAAATTCCATTTTTTCACATCTATTGACTGTACTATAACTTTTTTATCACCCTTTCGAACGTGGTAGTGATTAAAATTTGTTGATATCTCGAAAACTGCGTGATTTTTGAGCAGTTTAAAAGCAGAAGATACGATTTAATATTCAAATTTCCACGAAAATCGAATTTTTCTTAAAAATTCCATTTTTTCACATCTATTGACTGTACTATAACTTTTTTATCACCCTTTCGAACGTGGTAGTGATTAAAATTTGTTGATATCTCGAAAACTGCGTGATTTTTGAGCAGTTTAAAAGCAGAAGATACGATTTAATATTCAAATTTCCACGAAAATCGAATTTTTCTTAAAAATTCCATTTTTTCACATCTATTGACTGTACTATAACTTTTTTATCACCCTTTCGAACGTGTTAGTGATTAAAATTTGTTGATATCTCGAAAACTGCGTGATTTTTGTGCAGTTTAAAAGCAGAAGATACGATTTAATATTCAAATTTCCACGAAAATCGAATTTTTCTTAAAAATTCCATTTTTTCACATCTATTGACTGTACTATAACTTTTTTATCACCCTTTCGAACGTGGTAGTGATTAAAATTTGTTGATATCTCGAAAACTGCGTGATTTTTGAGCAGTTTAAAAGCAGAAGATACGATTTAATATTCAAATTTCCACGAAAATCGAATTTTTCTTAAAAATTCCATTTTTTCACATCTATTGACTGTACTATAACTTTTTTATCGCCCTTTCGAACGTGTTAATGAATAAATTTTGTTGATATCTCGAAAACTGCGTGATTTTTGAGCAGTTTAAAAGCAGAAGATACGATTTAATATTCAAATTTCCACGAAAATCGAATTTTTCTTAAAAATTCCATTTTTTCACATCTATTGACTGTACTATAACTTTTTTATCACCCTTTCGAACGTGGTAGTGATTAAAATTTGTTGATATCTCGAAAACTGCGTGATTTTTGAGCAGTTTAAAAGCAGAAGATACGATTTAATATTCAAATTTCCACGAAAATCGAATTTTTCTTAAAAATTCCATTTTTTCACATCTATTGACTGTACTATAACTTTTTTATCGCCCTTTCGAACGTGTTAATGAATAAAATTTGTTGATATCTCGAAAACTGCGTGGTTTTTGAGCAGTTTAAAAGCAGAAGATACGATTTAATATTCAAATTTCCACGAAAATCGAATTTTTCTTAAAAATTCCATTTTTTCACATCTATTGACTGTACTATAACTTTTTTATCACCCTTTCGAACGTGTTAGTGAATAAAATTTGTTGATATCTCGAAAACTGCGTGATTTTTGAGCAGTTTAAAAGCAGAAGATACGATTTAATATTCAAATTTCCACGAAAATCGAAGTTTTTTTAAAAAATTCCATTTTTTCACATCTATTGACTGTACTATAACTTTTTTATCACCCTTTCGAACGTGTTAGTGAATAAAATTTGTTGATATCTCGAAAACTGCGTGATTTTTGAGCAGTTTAAAAGCAGAAGATACGATTTAATATTCAAATTTCCACGAAAATCGAAGTTTTTTTAAAAATTCCATTTTTTCACATCTATTGACTGTACTATAACTTTTTTATCGCCCTTTCGAACGTGTTAATGAATAAAATTTGTTGATATCTCGAAAACTGCGTGATTTTTGTGCAGTTTAAAAGCAGAAGATACGATTTAATATTCAAATTTCCACGAAAATCGAATTTTTCTTAAAAATTCCATTTTTTCACATCTATTGACTGTACTATAACTTTTTTATCACCCTTTCGAACGTGGTAGTGATTAAAATTTGTTGATATCTCGAAAACTGCGTGATTTTTGAGCAGTTTAAAAGCAGAAGATACGATTTAATATTCAAATTTCCACGAAAATCGAATTTTTCTTAAAAATTCCATTTTTTCACATCTATTGACTGTACTATAACTTTTTTTATCACCCTTTCGAACGTGTTAGTGAATAAATTTTGTTGATATCTCGAAAACTGCGTGATTTTTGAGCAGTTTAAAAGCAGAAGATACGATTTAATATTCAAATTTCCACGAAAATCGAATTTTTCTTAAAAATTCCATTTTTTCACATCTATTGACTGTACTATAACTTTTTTATCACCCTTTCGAACGTGGTAGTGATTAAAATTTGTTGATATCTCGAAAACTGCGTGATTTTTGAGCAGTTTAAAAGCAGAAGATACGATTTAATATTCAAATTTCCACGAAAATCGAATTTTTCTTAAAAATTCCATTTTTTCACATCTATTGACTGTACTATAACTTTTTTTATCACCCTTTCGAACGTGTTAGTGAATAAATTTTGTTGATATCTCGAAAACTGCGTGATTTTTGAGCAGTTTAAAAGCAGAAGATACGATTTAATATTCAAATTTCCACGAAAATCGAATTTTTCTTAAAAATTCCATTTTTTCACATCTATTGACTGTACTATAACTTTTTTATCACCCTTTCGAACGTGGTAGTGATTAAAATTTGTTGATATCTCGAAAACTGCGTGATTTTTGAGCAGTTTAAAAGCAGAAGATACGATTTAATATTCAAATTTCCACGAAAATCGAATTTTTCTTAAAAATTCCATTTTTTCACATCTATTGACTGTACTATAACTTTTTTATCGCCCTTTCGAACGTGTTAGTGAATAAAATTTAAGTTTCGATAATTCGGAGTTCGTAATTTTTACAATTTAAATTTTTTTTTAAAAGTTTTATTGTCTCACTCTGTATAATTCATGTTTATTTCGATTTTGTGATCTCTGAACATAAAAATTTTTATCAAACGAGATAAAAGTCCGTTTATAAAGAGCAACCGACCGTACATGTTTATAAAACATTCAAAGTTAATTGTATTCGAAATTATACAAAAATAATTCAAAATATTCTAGATTTAAATTGAAAATGACGCCAGAAATAATCCTTGTTGGATAAGTTTAAGGTTGGAAAACGTCTATTTAATATAAATATATGTAGAGTATAAGCGTACGACACCTAAAAATATAAACGGCGCCGTTACAACTTTGTTTTATCAATTGAGTGTCGAGGAGACTCAACAAAGTGTTTACAAAAAAAATGATATTGCGTGTTACTATCTTTGATGTCATTATATTATTATAAACAAAACTAACATTCCGATGCGCCAGAGGTTATATAAATTTACTTTAAATAAATTATAGTTATAAAAAAATTAATGAAAAAAAAAGAAAAACAACTTTACTGTACTTATTTAATGTGTTTTGTACTTTATTTCCGTGATTTTGGAAAGAAAATTAACAAATTTTTGTTGACGTACATTTAAATATACACTACCGGTCAAAAGCTTTTGCCTACCTCGCGCATAAACTTGCTGCGGCTCATACTTTTTGGACCAAGACATCTTTTCGTTTCCGTTATCGAAAATTCTGTTGAAACAGTTGCAGTGGGGCGAAAAACAGAAAAATTGGACCCATTTTCGAGTCTAAATTTGTTCAGAGAAAGCGCGGCTGTTAGATCCATGTGGAATTCCAAGAAACACGGCGGAGGTTCCGGAGGAAATGCGACGAAGACCTGGTGCAGCGCCTGATCGGCACAAAATTTAACTTCCAGCGTGACAACGATTCCAAGAATTCCTGGTGCAAAGAGTATTTGACAGAAATTGATGATTCGACCGTCACAGTCGCCCGACCTCAACGCGAGTTGTAGTGGGACATATTGGACCCCAAATAACTAATATTTTTGTTTATGTATGGGTCATCAATATTCTTCAGTTTGTACTCGAGACGATTCTATTCTTTCTAACTGCACATTATCTTCGCGGGCGGAAACAACTTCCTGGAGAGTTACAATGAAGTTACATCTTAACGACTCTAATGTTGTCCTTTAAGAATCCAAGAATCCTTTTTTTTTGGCTTGAAGTATCTCGGCCATCCTTGGAAAACCGACAATCAATTTCAAAAACATCCTGGAGCATTTTGAAAGTATCTACGGGCGGTAGAAGCTTCCTGGAAGGCTACAACGAAGATATCTTTCAGAAACCTCGTCCTAACGAATCTAATATTGTTCAATGTCTCCAAATTTTGTTTTTTAAGGAATTTCTTGAGTCTAGGGAACAAAAGAAGTCTCGTCTGACGATGTCAAGGCTATAATCTAGCTGGGGTATGACGCCGATCTCGGCTTTGGTCAAATAGTAGATCGTGAGGAAGACGTGAAATTCCAAAAATTCTTGATCTCCGATCTGACGCGTTTTGTCCACCTTTGAACACCTTGTGCCACTTGTCCTAGTGGAATTTCGAAATACAATCGATTTCAAAAGCATCCTGGAGCATTGTGAGAGTGTCCACATACAGTAGAAGCTTCCTGGAAAGCTACAACTTCCAAAAATTCTTGATCTCCGACCTGACGCGTTTTGTCCACCTTTGAACACCTTGTGCCACTGGTCCTAGTGGAATTTCGAAATACAATCGATTTCAAAAGCATCCTGGAGCATTGTGAGAGTGTCCACAGACAGTAGAAGCTTCCTGGAAAGCTACAACTTCCAAAAATTCTTGATCTCCGACCAGACGCGTTTTATCCACCTTTGAACACCTTGTGCCACTTGTCCTAGTGGAATTTCGAAATACAATCGATTTCAAAAGCATCCTGAAGCATTGTGAGAGTGTCCACAGACAGTAGAAGCTTCCTGGAAAGCTACAACTTCCAAAAATTCTTGATCTCCGATCTGACGCGTTTTGTCCACCTTTGAACACCTTGTGCCACTGGTCCTAGTGGAATTTCGAAATACAATCGATTTCAAAAGCATCCTGGAGCATTGTGAGAGTGTCCACAGACAGTAGAAGCTTCCTGGAAAGCTACAACTTCCAAAAATTCTTGATCTCCGATCTGACGCGTTTTGTCCACCTTTGAACACCTTGTGCCACTGGTCCTAGTGGAATTTCGAAATACAATCGATTTCAAAAGCATCCTGGAGCATTGTGAGAGTGTCCACATACAGTAGAAGCTTCCTGGAAAGCTACAACTTCCAAAAATTCTTGATCTCCGACCTGACGCGTTTTGTCCACCTTTGAACACCTTGTGCCACTGGTCCTAGTGGAATTTCGAAATACAATCGATTTCAAAAGCATCCTGGAGCATTGTGAGAGTGTCCACAGACAGTAGAAGCTTCCTGGAAAGCTACAACTTCCAAAAATTCTTGATCTCCGACCAGACGCGTTTTATCCACCTTTGAACACCTTGTGCCACTTGTCCTAGTGGAATTTCGAAATACAATCGATTTCAAAAGCATCCTGAAGCATTGTGAGAGTGTCCACAGACAGTAGAAGCTTCCTGGAAAGCTACAACTTCCAAAAATTCTTGATCTCCGATCTGACGCGTTTTGTCCACCTTTGAACACCTTGTGCCACTGGTCCTAGTGGAATTTCGAAATACAATCGATTTCAAAAGCATCCTGGAGCATTGTGAGAGTGTCCACAGACAGTAGAAGCTTCCTGGAAAGCTACAACTTCCAAAAATTCTTGATCTCCGACCTGACGCGTTTTATCCACCTTTGAACACCTTGTGCCACTTGTCCTAGTGGAATTTCGAAATACAATCGATTTCAAAAGCATCCTGAAGCATTGTGTGAGTGTCCACAGACAGTAGAAGCTTCCTGGAAAGCTACAACTTCCAAAAATTCTTGATCTCCGACCAGACGCGTTTTATCCACCTTTGAACACCTTGTGCCACTTGTCCTAGTGGAATTTCGAAATACAATCGATTTCAAAAGCATCCTGAAGCATTGTGAGAGTGTCCACAGACAGTAGAAGCTTCCTGGAAAGCTACAACTTCCAAAAATTCTTGATCTCCGATCTGACGCGTTTTGTCCACCTTTGAACACCTTGTGCCACTGGTCCTAGTGGAATTTCGAAATACAATCGATTTCAAAAGCATCCTGGAGCATTGTGAGAGTGTCCACAGACAGTAGAAGCTTCCTGGAAAGCTACAACTTCCAAAAATTCTTGATCTCCGACCTGACGCGTTTTATCCACCTTTGAACACCTTGTGCCACTTGTCCTAGTGGAATTTCGAAATACAATCGATTTCAAAAGCATCCTGAAGCATTGTGAGAGTGTCCACAGACAGTAGAAGCTTCCTGGAAAGCTACAACTTCCAAAAATTCTTGATCTCCGACCAGACGCGTTTTATCCACCTTTGAACACCTTGTGCCACTTGTCCTAGTGGAATTTCGAAATACAATCGATTTCAAAAGCATCCTGAAGCATTGTGAGAGTGTCCACAGACAGTAGAAGCTTCCTGGAAAGCTACAACTTCCAAAAATTCTTGATCTCCGACCTGACGCGTTTTATCCACCTTTGAACACCTTGTGCCACTTGTCCTAGTGGAATTTCGAAATACAATCGATTTCAAAAGCATCCTGAAGCATTGTGAGAGTGTCCACAGACAGTAGAAGCTTCCTGGAAAGCTACAATTTCCAAAAATTCTTGTTCTCCGACCTGACGCGTTTTATCCACCTTTGAACACCTTGTGCCACTTGTCCTAGTGGAATTTCGAAATACAATCGATTTCAAAAGCATCCTGAAGCATTGTGTGAGTGTCCACAGACAGTAGAAGCTTCCTGGAAAGCTACAACTTCCAAAAATTCTTGATCTCCGACCAGACGCGTTTTATCCACCTTTGAACACCTTGTGCCACTTGTCCTAGTGGAATTTCGAAATACAATCGATTTCAAAAGCATCCTGAAGCATTGTGAGAGTGTCCACAGACAGTAGAAGCTTCCTGGAAAGCTACAACTTCCAAAAATTCTTGATCTCCGATCTGACGCGTTTTGTCCACCTTTGAACACCTTGTGCCACTGGTCCTAGTGGAATTTCGAAATACAATCGATTTCAAAAGCATCCTGGAGCATTGTGAGAGTGTCCACAGACAGTAGAAGCTTCCTGGAAAGCTACAACTTCCAAAAATTCTTGATCTCCGACCTGACGCGTTTTATCCACCTTTGAACACCTTGTGCCACTTGTCCTAGTGGAATTTCGAAATACAATCGATTTCAAAAGCATCCTGAAGCATTGTGAGAGTGTCCACAGACAGTAGAAGCTTCCTGGAAAGCTACAACTTCCAAAAATTCTTGATCTCCGACCAGACGCGTTTTATCCACCTTTGAACACCTTGTGCCACTTGTCCTAGTGGAATTTCGAAATACAATCGATTTCAAAAGCATCCTGAAGCATTGTGAGAGTGTCCACAGACAGTAGAAGCTTCCTGGAAAGCTACAACTTCCAAAAATTCTTGATCTCCGATCTGACGCGTTTTGTCCACCTTTGAACACCTTGTGCCACTGGTCCTAGTGGAATTTCGAAATACAATCGATTTCAAAAGCATCCTGAAGCATTGTGAGAGTGTCCACAGACAGTAGAAGCTTCCTGGAAAGCTACAACTTCCAAAAATTCTTGATCTCCGATCTGACGCGTTTTGTCCACCTTTGAACACCTTGTGCCACTGGTCCTAGTGGAATTTCGAAATACAATCGATTTCAAAAGCATCCTGGAGCATTGTGAGAGTGTCCACAGACAGTAGAAGCTTCCTGGAAAGCTACAACTTCCAAAAATTCTTGATCTCCGACCAGACGCGTTTTATCCACCTTTGAACACCTTGTGCCACTTGTCCTAGTGGAATTTCGAAATACAATCGATTTCAAAAGCATCCTGAAGCATTGTGAGAGTGTCCACAGACAGTAGAAGCTTCCTGGAAAGCTACAACTTCCAAAAATTCTTGATCTCCGATCTGACGCGTTTTGTCCACCTTTGAACACCTTGTGCCACTGGTCCTAGTGGAATTTCGAAATACAATCGATTTCAAAAGCATCCTGGAGCATTGTGAGAGTGTCCACAGACAGTAGAAGCTTCCTGGAAAGCTACAACTTCCAAAAATTCTTGATCTCCGACCAGACGCGTTTTATCCACCTTTGAACACCTTGTGCCACTTGTCCTAGTGGAATTTCGAAATACAATCGATTTCAAAAGCATCCTGAAGCATTGTGAGAGTGTCCACAGACAGTAGAAGCTTCCTGGAAAGCTACAACTTCCAAAAATTCTTGATCTCCGATCTGACGCGTTTTGTCCACCTTTGAACACCTTGTGCCACTGGTCCTAGTGGAATTTCGAAATACAATCGATTTCAAAAGCATCCTGGAGCATTGTGAGAGTGTCCACAGACAGTAGAAGCTTCCTGGAAAGCTACAACTTCCAAAAATTCTTGATCTCCGATCTGACGCGTTTTGTCCACCTTTGAACACCTTGTGCCACTTGTCCTAGTGGAATTTCGAAATACAATCGATTTCAAAAGCATCCTGGAGCATTGTGAGAGTGTCCACATACAGTAGAAGCTTCCTGGAAAGCTACAACTTCCAAAAATTCTTGATCTCCGACCAGACGCGTTTTGTCCATCTTTGAACACCTTGTGCCACTTGTCCTAGTGGAATTTCGAAATACAATCGATTTCAAAAGCATCCTGGAGCATTGTGAGAGTGTCCACAGACAGTAGAAGCTTCCTGGAAAGCTACAACTTCCAAAAATTCTTGATCTCCGACCTGACGCGTTTTGTCCACCTTTGAACATCTTGTGCCACTTGTCCTAGTGGAATTTCGAAATACAATCGATTTCAAAAGCATCCTGGAGCATTGTGAAAGTGTCCACAGACAGTAGAAGCTTCCTGGCAAGCTACAAGTGTTGGCCTTAAAGGGATTTCTTGAGCCAATGGAAGAAAAGAAAGTTTCGTCTAACGATGTCCCTTATTTTGATCTTGGTAGCACTTCGGACCCTTCCTCGGCCATCCCGGAACACCTTGTACCTCTTGACTGACTGGGATTTCCACAGACAATTATCCTGAAGCATTAGGAAAGTCTTCGCTGGTCCTGCGGCTTCAGAAGCGGGAAAATCTGTATTTAGATACAAATACAATCATTTTACCAATTTCAAATCAATGTTTGAAATTATAAAATCAATTATCGGTTATTATTTGCGTTATAATAACAAAATTAATGATGGGAAACCGAACTGGTCAGGTAAACAGGTAAGTAGACGGCGCCAACGTAATTTTTTTATGTTGATTCGAAATACCGCATTATCTAGATAATGTATATTAACACATCCACACAGGATATCGCTAATGACAATATATAATAAGCTTTTATATACGTAAAATAAATTTACTTTCTTTTAAATAGTTTAGGTAATGGGTTTCGACAATATTTGATGCAACAACTTTTTTTCAAAGGTGTTAAAAGTAAAATTACTGTAAGCTAGTAACAAACAACAAACTATTTGGTCGAAAATGTTTCGTGTTGACGCTCGTACTTCAACTATAAAAATTCAGACGCGGCCTAAATTGAGTTTAGGTCACATTGAAACGACGTTGCCGAACTTTCAAATTAATATGTAGATTTAAGGAATAAAAACCTAATACGTTGATATTGAGAAATAATTTTGAAAATATTAAAAGGAAACAACAAAATGTAGGGCTATGTCTTATATTCATTGATTTTAAATAAGCTTACGACTCAATATGTTTTGTTTAATATTTAATTTGTAATAAAAAGTTTGATTTCGTAATTTGGTGCGAATTTCACGGGTACGGCTTCTGAAACGGGAATTTCTTTGTGTACAGGAACCAATTGGTGGTTCTTCATTTAACAGGACACTGGTTGATTGGATCCGTTGATATTGAACTTCAATAGGATGAACTTTTCCTATTAATACGAATTGAGATGTTTCCTGAACAAAATTTAGTTACTACTACCAAAAAATAACAAATAGACGCGCCATTTGCCGGACATTAACGACCGCAGCGCCGCTCTAGCGACATATTTACGAAAATGATGTATCCGGAAGCAAAAACTGCAGGAAACTCTATGTTGCTGAGAAACTTTTGTCAGATATTGTTGATTGTCACTTCATATTCATTGATGTCTATTGAAGTCGAATCACATCAATTCACATATTCTCAGGTCAATTGGCGTCTACTTTTGTCAGATATTGTCGATTAACAGTCCATTGGAGCGGATCGAGATTGATTTCACGTTGATTGATGTCTATTGACGTCGTTTGTGGTCGAATCACATCATTTCACATATGTTCGGATATATTGGCGTCTACTTTTGTCAGATATTGTCGATTAACAGTTCATTGGAGCAGATCGAGATTGATTTCACGTTGATTGATGTCTATTGACGTCGATTGTGGTCGAATCACATCAATTCACATATTCTCAGGTCTATTGGCATCTACTTTTGTCAGATATTGTCGATTAACAGTCTTTTTAAGAGGATTGAGATTGATTTCACGTTGATTGATGTCTATTGACGTCGATTGTGGTCGAATCACATCAATTCACATATGCTCAGGTCTATTGGCGTCTACTTTTGTCAGATATTGTCGATTAACAGTCCATTGGAGCGGATCGAGATTGATTTCACGTTGATTGATGTCTATTGACGTCGTTTGTGGTCGAATCACATCAATTCACATATGTTCGGATATATTGGCGTCTACTTTTGTCAGATATTGTCGATTAACAGTCCATTGGAGCGGATCGAGATTGATTTCACGTTGATTGATGTCTATTGACGTCGTTTGTGGTCGAATCACATCAATTCACATATGCTCAGGTCTATTGGCGTCTACTTTTGTCAGATATTGTCGATTAACAGTCCATTGGAGCGGATCGAGATTGATTTAACGTTGATTGTTGTCTATTGACGTCGATTGTGGTCGAATCACATCAATTCACATATGCTCAGGTCTATTGGCGTCTACTTTTGTCAGATATTGTCGATTAACAGTCCATTGGAGCGGATCGAGATTGATTTCACGTTGATTGATGTCTATTGACGTAGATTGTGATCGAATCACATCAATTCACATATGTTCAGGTCTATTGGCGTCTACTTTTGTCAGATATTGTCGATTAACAGTCCATTGCAGCGGATCGAGATTGATTTCACGTTGATTGATGTCTATTGACGTCGTTTGTGGTCGAATCACATCATTTCACATATGTTCGGATATATTGGCGTCTACTTTTGTCAGATATTGTCGATTAACAGTCCATTGGAGCGGATCGAGATTGATTTCACGTTGATTGATGTCTATTGACGTCGTTTGTGGTCGAATCACATCATTTCACATATGCTCAGGTCTATTGGCGTCTACTTTTGTCAGATATTGTCGATTAACAGTCCATTGGAGCGGATCGAGATTGATTTCACGTTGATTGATGTCTATTGACGTCGATTGTGATCGAATCACATCAATTCACATATGCTCAGATATATTGGCGTCTACTTTTGTCAGATATTGTCGATTAACAGTCCATTGGAGCGGATCGAGATTGATTTCACGTTGATTGATGTCTATTGACGTCGTTTGTGGTCGAATCACATCATTTCACATATGCTCAGATATATTGGCGTTTACTTTTGTCAGATATTGTCGATTAACATTCCATTGGAGCGGATCGAGATTGATTTCACGTTGATTGATGTCTATTGACGTCGATTGTGGTCGAATCACATCAATTCACATATTCTCAGGTCTATTGGCATCTACTTTTGTCAGATATTGTCGATTAACAGTCTTTTTAAGAGGATTGAGATTGATTTCACGTTGATTGATGTCTATTGACGTCGATTGTGGTCGAATCACATCAATTCACATATGCTCAGGTCTATTGGCGTCTACTTTTGTCAGATATTGTCGATTAACAGTCCATTGGAGCGGATCGAGATTGATTTCACGTTGATTGATGTCTATTGACGTCGTTTGTGGTCGAATCACATCATTTCACATATGCTCAGGTCTATTGGCGTCTACTTTTGTCAGATATTGTCGATTAACAGTCCATTGGAGCGGATCGAGATTGATTTCACGTTGATTGATGTCTATTGACGTCGATTGTGATCGAATCACATCAATTCACATATGCTCAGATATATTGGCGTCTACTTTTGTCAGATATAGTCGATTAACAGTCCATTGGAGCGGATCGAGATTGATTTCACGTTGATTGATGTCTATTGACGTCGTTTGTGGTCGAATCACATCATTTCACATATGCTCAGATATATTGGCGTTTACTTTTGTCAGATATTGTCGATTAACATTCCATTGGAGCGGATCGAGATTGATTTCACGTTGATTGATGTCTATTGACGTCGATTGTGGTCGAATCACATCAATTCACATATTCTCAGGTCTATTGGCATCTACTTTTGTCAGATATTGTCGATTAACAGTCTTTTTAAGAGGATTGAGATTGATTTCACGTTGATTGATGTCTATTGACGTCGATTGTGGTCGAATCACATCAATTCACATATGCTCAGGTCTATTGGCGTCTACTTTTGTCAGATATTGTCGATTAACAGTCCATTGGAGCGGATCGAGATTGATTTCACGTTGATTGATGTCTATTGACGTCGTTTGTGGTCGAATCACATCATTTCACATATGTTCGGATATATTGGCGTCTACTTTTGTCAGATATTGTCGATTAACAGTCCATTGGAGCGGATCGAGATTGATTTCACGTTGATTGATGTCTATTGACGTCGTTTGTGGTCGAATCACATCATTTCACATATGTTCGGATATATTGGCGTCTACTTTTGTCAGATATTGTCGATTAACAGTCCATTGGATAGGATCGAGATTGATTTCACGTTGATTGATGTCTATTGACGTCGTTTGTGGTCGAATCACATCAATTCACATATGTTCGGATATATTGGCGTCTACTTTTGTCAGATATTGTCGATTAACAGTCTATTGGAGTCAATTGTTGTCTTCTGATGTCGAATCGACTCAATTCTTATATGTTCAGGTGCACTGGCGTTTGTTATTGGCGTACTTTCACAAGGCCGGATTAATATTTATAAGGCCCGGGGCTAAAATAATAACGGGGCCCCCTTAAAGAAGTCGGAAATGATAAGCCCTGGGGCTATAGCCCCCAGCTTAATCCGGCCCTGTACTTTTACGTAAAAGTTGCTGTATTGAAGTCTCCATCAAGCTTATGATGTGAATATTTTTAAGTATCCTAAGCTTTGGACATTTTTTAAAAAATAATTTTTAGTTTAGACTATTTCCTATATTTTTTTTTTAATTTACGACGGGCTTATCTGCATGTCTACGCGCTCGACGACCCTATGAAGGTTATTCCTACTTACGTACTTGAAAATAGTAAAAAAAAATTCGTTGTATACAGGGAGGAAAAGATAATTGATATGCATTCGCTTTTATATTAATAACGTTTTTCTGTAAATTCTCGGAATGTTAATCTAAACATCTTTTAGACAGTCAAGCATCGTAGTAATTGAATAAATGAATGTCTTGAATATGTATACGGCGACCTTGTCTGTCTTGGCACTTCAAAATTTTTATGTCGTTTCAAATAAAATTAACAATGCAACATAGTAATGCATAGTAAATTTGAAATGGGAGTGTTTTATATCCTTGAATATAATTTTGTTTTTCACAACTTAATATAAATGCCACGTTGCCATATTGTATAACCCAAAATAACATACGAAAAATAGTATACGAGGTGCGGCTATTAAATAACGCGCCAAAGGTTAGGAAATGTCAGTTGTTTAGTTTAAATCATACTATTTCGAATGTCTACCGTATCTGGAGACAAACCAGTGTAGCCGTTGTATTTTTTTTTTGACTGAATTAAAGATTCGCGTACAGCGATGTCTCTTTATTTAATAACCACACCTCGTATATATATATAAATGTTGCACGTGTTAAAAGATATCATTTTATAATATATATACAAATTTTTTACGTTATCTTATGTTTATTTTTAGATGCTTCAGTAGTAATTATTTATTTTTGAATTTTTTACAAGGTTAAAAGTTTATTTCTCGCTCAGAAACTTCCCTGTTTATCATCATCATCATTCCACGAACGTAAAACAGGTTTATATTTATATGAAACACCAATAAATGCAAATATTTCGTTATTACCAACTCTAAGATTTATCCAAAATATTTTACGTCTTTTAAAATATATTTAACGGTCATTATATACTTTCAGATAATTTTTTTTATTATAAATCTATGTAAAATGAAATGAATAATCATCATAACTACTTGTAATAAAACAAAAATCTATTAGAACCAATCAAAAACAAATTTAAAAAAATATTTTCCGTATGTAACTATCGAATCTTTTTGACGTCACCCCGTATAGCATTTTTAGCAATAATAAGAGGTGTAAAATTGTATAGGGGGAAAGAGAAAGCGACAAACACAACAAGCGAGAAAGAGAGCTTAGGTACCAGGTGTATATGATCGATTTACGTGCACCTTACGGGCGCCGGCATATGGACGCCTGGCGCCAGCATTGGCGTGACGTCACTTTCGTCGGCTCCTCGTTGTTGTTGATGCTAATATCTACAACTGGCTTCCATATAACGATGCCGGTTCTACTAAGTTATCAGTAGATATACTTACGTAGGATGTTTTTCATTAAATATTCGGAAGGCCATATTAATGTTTCATTAATTTATTTTTTCTTATTAAAATACTAGTTCATTAATTGAATTACTAAACATTTTAGTTGATTATTTAACGTAATGAATTTCCAATTACATTCTTGAAAATTTAATTTCGTCTTCATAAATACTTTTATCTAATTTGATTTGGCAACACTGTTACACACGGTAACTCTGTGTCCTTCTGTTTCACCTTGTCATATTCACGGACCGTTTACAATCGCACGTAAACTTACATATTTCCAAAAAAGTACACAATTATGGTATTTAATCAATTCAATATTGTATCGTTTAATCAAGATATACTTTTATAAAACACATGACTAATTTTAACCAAATGAATTAAACTTTTATCACTTTATTTTAAAGTAGAGGAAATATTAGGTTAGAATTTTTTCACGTTATGAAGGAAATGACGAATCGTTGAAATTAAAAAAGAAGAATTTTACTGTTATTCATTGTTCTTTATATTGAAGTATATTATAATGTAATTCGAGGTGGTATTGTTGGTTGCCTACCCGGTTGATTGGGGTATGATTTCTCACACCAAACACATGGAACGTAGTAAGTGTGGATTTAATGACATGTGATATTGACAACGTGCACTAGCATGATTCTTAAGACCATTTTTGTTTTCTTTTATTTCTCTTGAACCTTTCGGCAAATAAGACTATATATTTTTAATTTTTTTTAAGACTGATTAAGTGTATTATGTTAACAATAAATTATATTGTAACCTCAACTAATAAATACAATAAAATATAAAGAATGGAAAGTGCCAACACACCCATATTAGCTAATCTTCCACGTGGAAGATGCCTGAATATGAAATTTAGTATTGGTTTTGCAGTATAATACGGAAATCTTCTGATTAAGTGGGATTTGATTTGTACATATTGACTTAACTCGTATCTTGAGTATATTGTGTCTAATAGTAGTTAATAGTGGCGCGTCTTATCTTTATTATTCCAATAAAAAGCGACGCAGGATTGTATTAAGCCAATGCACATCCTTTTTTAAAGAAAATTATGAATTATTACATCCCAGTATGTATTATAACCCAACTTTTGAAATATTTGAAATATAAATTGTTAACCAATATTTTTCATCTTGAGAACGGCAACACCGTAAGACCAACTTTCATAAATTAGGATGTTTATTTCATTCGTTTTAGTTGGATGGACATTGAAATCGTATTGTATCGACCATGTCTGTTTACCTATAATTTAATTACGTCGCGGAATGTTCGTAGGATAATAAACTAGACAAGCGTATTGTTGAAAAATATGTATAAATAAAATTGAATAACAGTTGTTAATGTTTTTGTTGAGATGTTTTTTTTTAGACAAACATTTTTATTTTTAATGTCAACGTTTTGTGTTTACCGTGTTACTCATAGTTCTGTATCGTATTACAAGATTCGTTTACTAAACAGCGTTTAGTACGTCTTGTAACAGCCTTGAAGTTTATAAATGTTTAAAGAACCATCAAAGTATAAAATAGATCATAATGTTAGGGCCTTGAATGTTGTAACTATTCGGACGACCATCCAATTAAGAAATGCTTGTTTTTTATGGGTTTAATTATAATTGACAATGTTTTAATTAGCCTGTTCGGATGTCAAAATGTCAATTGTCACTCATCTTTTACGGAATAAATCAGATCATGCTTATCCAACCTTAAATACAAAGCTGTAAGGTTGGTTGCCTAATGTATTAAAACGGTTGTGAACATATAATGACATTATAAACCGCGGTGTTGCCAATTGTCTACTTGAAATAACACAATAAGTGATAATTATTTTCGTATATTTCATTATTTTTTTAAATTACAGATTCTGTGAATCCCCAAGAATGGTGTAGGTTAGCGTATTGGGAATTATCCAATCGAGTTGGTCCGCTTTTTCCTGTAGAACGTCCGGATGTAAATATATTTGGAAAAGTATCCCATCCCGATGGTCTTAGTTTAGAAACTTTAGCTCAACATAGTTTTAGTCCTCCCAAGTCAGCCGTGGAAAAAGCAAGGTGTAAAATTGGTTTAGGTAAGTTCAAATAAATACACTCTATATAGTTTATAATATAATTTATTATTTGACTTGTCAATCAATGTAGGTTCTTCATTCACTTCAATCACTAAGAGTTAATAAACGCACAATCTTATAGATAAAGGCCAAATTATGTGTGAAAGAAGAATAACCTTCAATTTAGCTTGGTTAAAATATTACTTGTTGTTTTAGGAGTAACGCTATCTCGAGAAGGTGATTGTGTTTGGATATATAATCGTTCAGACAATCCCATCTTCGTCAATTCTCTGACTTTAGAGGACTCAAATTATCCATTACCTACGAAAGTACCTGCCGAGCATTGCCTTTGCGTCTATAACCTCAAAAAGGCTGCTCAACAAAATTTTGGATGGAATTACACTCATCCTCAAATAGGACCCGTCGATCCGAATTCCATAAGGATAAGTTTTGTGAAAGGTAAGATTGAACTCACTAAATTTAATTAATTTTAAAATTTGATTAAAAAATCTTGACTTTATATAATTGGAAGTTGCTTAATTAATGTGAAAGTTTTTGAGTTCTAAAGGTAGTTATGTCTGTTTATTCTGATGTATTTCGTAAAATCTTCATCACAAACTTTGTATGTTATAGTTTTTACATTCTACTACGAAAATAAGACAAAAATATAGTCCAGTTCCTTGTGTATATTATAAAAAATTAATGTGCAAGTTTTTGAGTTCTAAAGGTAGTTCTGTCTGTTTATTCTGATGTATTTCATAGAATCTTCATCACAAACTTTGTAGGTTATAATTTTTGAGCTCTACTATGAAAATAAGATAAAAATATTCTTCAATCTCTTGTTTACATCATGAAAAATAATTTTTCTTTTCAGGATGGGGTCCGAAGTATTCCAGGAGAGAGATTACATCTTGTCCGTGTTGGTTAGAAATCCTTCTAGCGCCCTGTAGGTGATTAACAACCATCTTAGGGTGCCTCAAAAGAATGGTGGACTTTAATTTTTGGAAGTGTACAAAAAACAATAAAATTGTGATTTTTTAAAAGTCGCTTAACTATTAAGTCTGATAAAAAATTTGCTTCGTGCACATTGGAGGTGTATTCCGTGGTCGAATTGTTTACTTCCGTCCGGTTTTTGAATACAGGTTATCCCAACGGTGCGAAAATAAACGTCTGATTTAAAATATTTTCTCTTATACAACAAAATTCAGTTATATTAGATCTGATATATGAAATTTCACAAATATTGTAATCGAGACGTTTATACGAAGTTTTTTAGGGGTTGATTTGAAAGTGGGATGCTTGGTATAGGCCAGTTTAGGCTTTCCGATAATTGCACCAGAGGTTCGTTCTCTGTGATTAGAAATTCAGATGGTCTTGAAAGTCAATTTGAAAATACAGTAGACTCTCTAACAAAACCGATGTATACAGATCCTTTAATAAGTCAATAGAATAATAACAACATACAGTAATCTTTCAACGTCTTCCGTTGCAATGACTTCACTTTATCTTGCAACCGGGGAACATTATTTGTACCTAAAGGATCATCTTCGTGGTGATCCAAGGCCTATTGAGGAGTCGGGACAGGTTCTGGTTTTAGATCAAATTCCTTTTGGTCACTATTTTCATCTTTATTCACATGTACAACATTGAGGATCTACCTCCAAGGCTTTGAAAGTTTTCTTTTCACTTTAACAGTCATGTTAGCTACCACTAAGACAATAATTCTTTCCATTGATAATTTCCCTCTTACATACTTTACTAAATTGAATTCCAAATTTTCTTGTCATCAGCATAGGCCAAGTTCTGTTGAGCAGAGTGCCTCCCCTATTAACTTCGATGTTTCTGATGACTCGTTCCAGTGTCAATTTGAAGACGGTCTGAGAGAACTACTGTATCAACGTTTTTGTAACGAGATTTTGAGACGATCTGGATTTCCAAAATAATATTGTTGAAGAGCTTTAATTCACCATTGTAATTGTTCTTACAAATAGGTTTAAAATTTTGAGATTGTCATTTGAAAATTTTCTTCTGTATAATATATATAGAACGTGCCACTACATCGAGGTTTTTTTTATATATATTTTTTTATGTCTCTAATCTTTTATCAAACATCACAACTAAAAATTAACATAATAGTAAGTTCTACTAGAACATCGAGAGAATAAGTATTTTATTTAACAGTATAAAATTTAAATTTTCCTTATATTTGATTATTATCTTTCAGTAAATCTGGGCAAGCTTGACATGAAGCAATTTCTTGCAAGGTCAAAATATTGCAAATTATTGAATCTTGCAAGTTGTTCGATACTATGCAAAGCAATTTCATGCTACCATAGAAGCTTACAACCATCTATATGATATAGCAAGTGTTGCCTAATTCGGTTAGTCTTCCAGTTTAATTTCAAATATTCAACTTCTTCCTGGGAGGTGCTAAACTCCAGCTCTTATACCATTTTTTTGGTAACCTGTGTTTTTTCACATTTTCCCAACTGCTTTCTAGTCTTTCGACATAATCATTCCAATTTCTAACCCATATCACCACATCCTTATGCCCCTAAGTTGGAAACAAGAAGTCTATTCAGGCTCAGTATGTAGAACTGATGTGATAGCTGGACAATAGTTTGGACTGTGTATTAAAAAAAAATTAATAAAAAGCAGCTATACATTAAAAATACCAACTGTAAACTTATCATTTGCCATAAGTTGTTGCAACTGTGCAGAGGTTGACTACCAGTGATATTTTATCTATGGGGGTAATCTGGTAGATGCTGAGCTGTAAGAAGAAGAAGAAGTAGGTATAACCAGATCTGGGTTTGCTCTAACACATATAAAAAACCGTAAAAAAATTTGATCTACTGATGAATTTTTTTTTAAAGAAGTCACATGACTAAAATAAGCCATGGTCGTCATAAAATAGCATTTTCATTTTAGAATATTTTGTTTCTAACATTTTCTTTTCAATCATCTCCATTATTGTTTTTTCGGTATCAATTATCTCAAATATCTTATGAAATTTGAGCTTCTATCGATTGAGCTGATGTTTCCTCTATTCATTCCCTCTTAATTGATTTTGATACCCCAAAAACTGATACTACTACATAAAATAGAGACATAGTATTGACACAGTTCTTCAGTTTTTGGGTAAATTTCAGAATACATCACCATATAGTTACTTTTTCAGGAATCGATTATTAATTCATACGAAAAGTAAATAATTGAAACTTGAAATTTTGAAACATTGAAGCCCTACTAGTTTACATTAATCTTAATAGATGTTTCACCATTTTCTCAGTCAAAGTATCAGTCTGTATGACTTAAGACGTATGTTGAAATTCTACTTATTAACTTCCATGGCCTTTGTATTCTTTAAGGCCACTGGAACTAACCCTTCCGTGTGGCTATTGACATCTCTTGAAAAGGATTAGTAAAGAAAATGCTTTTAAAATGAAAAGTAAGCAAAAAAAGATCACTAATTAACTAGAAGTTGACCTGTTATTTTCTAGATTCGTTTAAGATCACAAATCTAAAGATTCATGGATTGGTTCGTATCACAATTTTGAAGGTTTGATGTGATTTCTATTATCTGCAAGTTCTAATTCTAGAGAAAAATCTAATTACTGGTTCAAAACTAAATATCAGTTATATCAGTTGACCGATTGAAGTACTTTTATGAAATTAAATCTTCTGTGGTAAATCTAAAATTCTTATCACGATTGATTTGTTCTCTTTTATTGTGGATAATAAGGATAAAGTTACCTACGAAAAGTTCTACAAATGGAAAGGATCGATTTTGATCAGTGGTAGCCAAGATTCAATATATGCAATATTTTGTTGCACGTCAAGCAGAAATAAGAAAAATTTTATAGAACAATTCAAGAAACAGTAAATTAAAATCTAATAAGGGTACCAGTTGGCATACAAATAAGAGGATATATAAATGTTTTTTGTATTTACAAAAATTACATGAAACAATATATAAAAAACGTTTGAAAAATTATTTTTTGTGAAATAACTACTTATATATTTGAAATTGAATAAATTTGAAACATATATAGTTATCTCATGATTCCTACTTTTCTAAATTTTCTGTATATAATCGTCATATTTGAAGCTCGATTTTGTAACTGAATTACTCTAAATAATGACTAAATTAAAAAAAAATTGTTATAAATATAACCTCTAACCTGACGTAAAAACTATTCTGCAATGTTCACTTATTTAATATAGGCACACACATTCACTAAAAAAGTTATAAACACGTTTACAAAATCACTATAAACAATTATTCATTGATTTTTAAACAGTATTTTTTCAATTAAACATTAAATAAACACACCACTACAACACTTTGTTTGCCAACCGGTAGCCATCTTGACGTTGCGCTTGTCACAGTTATCTTAACCTAAAAAAGTTTCAACCTTTGAAGGTTTATTTATTTGTATTTTGGTGCTTCGGATACTTTTTGAAGAATGTCTGTGTAGTCAGGGACCATGTTTTTAAAAGCATTTTAATTTTTTTATATTTTAATATTTTTCAAATGGGGTAAACAGGAAACTAAGAATTTTTAAAATTGGATGTAACTGAAGGTGGTTATTTGAGAAAAATGTTCGTCAATAATAATTCCATAACCCATAATCACTGTTTGATTCGTTAAATAATTCGTTACGTTTAAAAAAAAATATGTTGTTTTCCTATCAGTTTTTTCAAGGTTATTCAGCATGTAGTAGAAAGAATTGACATACAAAAGTTGTTCTATATGGATTATTTACGAACATTTTCCTATAAATTTGACCATGTTTATTATTTCGCTTATAATAAACCATATTTTTATTATTCAATGTGTAAACTAGTCATTTGAGCCTTATAGGCTAGGTCCAGCCATATTATAACTCATCTTACACTATAAAAATTTCATCTGAAATTTTTAGTTGATCGATATAATTGCAATTGGATTTTTATAGTGTAAAATGCCTTAGGTATTTTTTTTCTACAGTGTATAGAGTGCCTTTAAATAAATAATAATATGCAATGTAAAAAATCGAGAAATCTAATGTACTATATTGTAAAAAAAACTTACTTTGTCTATTAATCCAATATACAATTTTGTATAGTATCTTAATAATTTTAAAATTTTGAGGTATGCTTTATGTATGTTTGGTTAACTTAATGTTTTTGTTTTTTTTTTTATCTGAAAAGTCACAGAATTCTTGGACTTTTCCTAATAATTTCATAGAAATTGAAAAGTTGCAAATATTCAATAGCACTTGTTTGAAATTACAGAAAGTTGAATTGAAATTCATTAACAAATTCGAGATGTACGAACATGAAAATCATTTTTAACAATAATTCGAACTTCACGAGAAACTGATTAAATATCTTCAAAATTATACTGTATTATATTAGCTTTGTTCGATGTAGATATCCTGAACGTGTTCTGTCATCAGATTAATGCACAGTTTTAAATAGTGCGTTGGCGGTGCTAATAAACCATGTTCACGATTTAAAATCCTGTTTTCGTGGAACACAGATTTCTAATTCTGAAGGTATTCTGAATACGTCCAATGTATCCTTGCATCTGAGTAAGAATTTTCAATCCGGCTCATGTGCATTCATCCTATTTGACACTAACTAACCTTTAACCTATGTGTTTTTCTATGTACTTGTATTAAAAAACATGGTAATTATATAGTAAAGTGAATATTATATACATTTTATTCTCCTACTAGTTTTGAATACAAATTATAATTTTAGATCTTCATAAAATCGTTTGTGAAGAAATGTATAATCAGAACAAAGCACGCACATTTGACACGTTCAGAAATATTCAGAATACATTTGGAATGTGTTCAAATTATCTACCTCAAACAAAGATATTGAAATAGTGAAACCTTTTGTCCTGTGTCCTAATTTATACCATTCAATATACCCTTTTGTATTTAAAATATGCCATTTGTTAACATTAAACCGTAATTAGGGCGTCCTAATTCATAATAATATATTTATACTGCTCTAGTAAAATTTTAATGTACTTCAGTAATATTTGCAATTTTTTAGGGCGATATTTGGTAACAGTCTAAAAGACTTTAAATTCTATTTTATTTATGTAATACTCACTTTTAGATTTTTGTTGTTAAAAATATTAAGAGCTAGACAATCAGAATTCTAAATCTAGAAAAATGTGTAAGTATTGTACAGAAAAATTCTACAGCACTAAAAAAAGGATATTATCATATCCTTCAAGTATAAATAAAGAAATTAATTTATATATAAAAATGTTTTATTTCAATCCTTCCGTCAACTATCATTCTAGTAAAAATGATTTTAAGACCTAATCACAACAACTTTTAATAAACAAGATAGAAATTGGCGAAAAGATCTATAGAAATAACCTAAAATAACTCTAACCTTATATTCTTTGTAACCATCCCAGTAGCAAATAGAACTATGCTATGCATGTTACTATGTTCGATTAAAAATTAAATTTACTTTTCGTTCGTTACAAACACGTCCGCTATCACTTATCATCAAAAATAATTACCTTGATTGAAAATTATTATATTCTAAATTCCCTGTTGACCAAAGATAAACAACACAATCCAAATTAGAAAACTTCATTTCTAATACATGTCAATTATTTCCATGGTTGCCAGAACTAGAAGATTTGCCCCAATATAAAGAAAATTTTAAATTTTTTTTTTACTTCTAGGTTAAAGTATTTTGGTTCATATCTAAGTGAATTTTAAGATTTTTAAACGATGTATTTGCGATTAATCTTTTGTTTAGGTTGCATTTTTATTAAAAAAATTCGTCCACATTATTAAGTTTTTTATGTAAATTATTTTGTTTGGCTATTCGCTACTGTTTTAGAAAATAGGTATTTCTATCAATCGATTGAAGAAAGATTATCAAATAGTCTGGCAACACTGTTTCTATTATCTCTTTTAATACGTTCACACGTTTACCTGACACAAGTCCACAACGATTGTGTTCGAGAAAGAGATTCGTAGTAATTTGATTTGGGAAAGAAGAACATTTACATATAGGATATTGTTTGTTTCAGAATGACCCTTATATTGGGAAACCTTTCCTGTGCAGAGGTTAGTGTATTCCTAGCAAGTAAAGTAAATACGACGGATGTGGAAGTTGTGTCGATTATTGCGTTTGGCTTAACTTACTATCCTACTTTGATATGCCTCGTATACAGTAATCACATTACATTTGACCAATTTTTATATTAAATAGCTCTAATGAACAAAACCTATTAAAAATGTACTATGGAACGTATTTGTTGTAATTAGATGGATGTGGTTGCTATAATGTAAATTTTCCATGTAATTTTCTCATAGGGGACTATTTAGTACAAAAATTGGGAATTTTCGGCGAACAAAATTGGCAACATTGGTTAATGGGCATTTGTCGAGGCTTGACTAAGTATATAAACAAAATCGCATTCCAACTGTCATAACAGAATATTTCCCCTCAGCATATCACATAAATTTGGTACTTAAAATGTAATCATTTTCGACCCTATTTCGGTTTTTGATAACTTTATCAGTAGTTTAATAACCGTTTTTCTTGTGAGCTACCTCTGAGAAATATATGTCATAGCGAGTATTCGTTGTATGTGTGTTATTTTTTTCTATTGTAACCATACGTTTAAGTGGAATGTGCTAAAAATTGACTTAACGTAGAGTAAATGTGATTGGTGAGTAATAAACTCATTAACGAACGTATTATTTTGAATTTGTTAATAATAATATAAAAACAAATTTCTTGATAAGTAACCTAAGAAATAGGATCATTTCATGCATATCCTGGAAAATATCTCGCTGATATTGAGATATATCTTAGACTCAATTAATTCCTGCATCTTTTTACAGTTTTGGGAGACTATGAGGTTTGATATCATTCAAATCGTGTATAATTTTACAGAAAAGATGTTGCCTGATTGCTTTCAAATATTTCTGAGCTGTATTTATCTTATAGTCCGTTCATACAATTATAAAAACTGGTTTTATAGTTTTTATACTGTGTTCGATTAACTATTCTTAAAAAATTTCTCAAGGTTTACCAACAAAATTAGAATGGTTGGTTCCTCAATGACTTTTTAACTTCCTTATAGTACCACAATTTTCATTACACATTGTTCCTTTTTATAATTTTGGTTTATTGAATTCAAATCAAAGCAAAACCAGAATTTATATTTCGAAATACATTCAATTTCAAATAATTTACATTGCCCCTTGTCCCTAAAACTTTTTGGTACTGATTTATATAGAAAAAAATTGAGTATTCTATGCAGAGTGGTTAAACTTTCCATTCTTCTATTACTGTAATATGATAAGAGGATGGTTGTTAGAAAATGATGTATCTGAAGTTCGAAATATTTTTTCGAAACAAAAATAAAAAAAAATTACTTAGGATTAGGGGTAAAAAAATCCCTTGGTATGCAACCACTATAATTTATTTTGACCAAAAATAAAAAATGACAGAGTATCAGTATGAAATTCTCAGGAAATCACTGTGTAAAGAAAATAATTATTCCCCAGCAACTGTGTGAGTCGAGTGATGATTAGGGGATTTTAAACTGATCTTCATCTTTTATCATTTTTTTTTAATCATTTGCTAACAGCTGCGTGAGTCGAGGAATGTTCCGGGTTTGGTATGGTCTTGTAATTTTCTCAGGAATCACCGAGGAGGCCATAAAAAAGGGAGAAAAAAAGATACACAGAAAATGATGTATAAAATAAAAAGCAACAAATATTAATGATAATTTATTATCAGTAGAAGAAAATATATTTAAGGCCAAAAGTCTTTTTCGAATCTTCCTTGATACCTCTTCAAATGCTCCCTGAACTTCCTAGGAATATACCTTATAAATCTTTCATTCAACTTTCTCCTATAAGGATTTTGGAAGAGTTCGAAAGGCCTCAATCTCTTATCCATAAATCTAGTTTTATTATCAATCTTGTATATCTTCTCCCAATCGTAAACCTCATAACCTAATCTATGTCTGGGGCGATTAGAAGCTACGTATTTATATACTTCTTCTAACCACTGTCTCTTTTCATCGTCCTTATAATCAGCTGACAGTTTTTCTTCGCTGCTTAAATACGGTGTCAAATTAACTCCCAGTCTGTTTTCTGGGGGGTTCATGTAGAATTTTAATATATTTTTCACAACTTCATCATTGAAACCGACAACTTTCCCATTTTCCACTGTTTCGAATAATTTCATTTCTGGTAATGCCCAGCAGATGTTACGTTTAGGATTTTCTGTGTAAAACCTGATAAGCAAATTAAAAAAGAATTTGTTTAATATATATTTACATAATTGTATATGAAGAATATAAATTTTTTCCACCAAACCATCACTTGCATCCTCAATTTCCTGTTTAGAACTGGTATTAATAGATCAGATGTGAATACTGAGCATCCCCAGTGGGAAAACAAGAAAAGGGGGTGCAATATAACCTGATTCACAACAATGTCATCCCAAAAATCAATTAATTTTGCAGAGGAGAGAATTTGTTTCAATAAAAAATGTTATATAATAATATTCATACTATAAAAGATAAATAAAATATTCCAAATGTCGATAAACAAAAATATCTTGTAGCTTATGATATTTATGGACTTACCTTTCACAGAATCGTATCGTATTCAACTGATAAGCGTAAAACGACCAAATTTTCCCACTAGTAACAATTGTTTGAGTAACCAACGGATAAGTTACATCATTAAAAGTATTGAAGCCTAAATAATTAGCTTGAGCTTGTAACCAACCGAACGATGCTAATATACCTTGCCTATGTATAGCTTCTTTATTATCTTGAGGGTCATTGTACTTTTCATTCCGATGGATGTGACCTCTTTTATGAAAAGATAGTAAACTGAACTTGTGGGGATCACCAGGCCAAAATCCAGGGATATTAGCAATGTGCTTTTGTTCTGAGGTGATACCAACAACTCTTGGATCAAATTTAAATTCCGGTACCTTCAAATCTGGATTTTCTGAATCACTATGCGGTATTATTGGTTTTAAAGGTAGTTTTGAGCTATATAAACAAATTGATAATCTATTATATAAGAGAAAAATTTAAGTCAAATAAATGTACACACCGTAATGCTAGATTAGGGGAACCAATATAAAACATTAATCTATCAAAAGGATTATCAAGAAATTGTTTTCTCCATTCACTGCCTTCCCTAGATTTTCTTATATAATCCGGAATATTCATTCCACCAACAAACCAAGATGACTCTATCCTAGGATTCCAATCAATCTATATGAAGTAATATTTTCATCATAATACACTGAAATATTATTGAAATTAATAATTACTTACCTGTGCTTCTTTTAAATGTGAATAATCTGTAAATAACTCGTTTACTATAATTCTATTTATTTGTTTACATAAGGAATTACTTATTATATCTTCAATTTGTGCTTCTGTGATATCTTCATTTTTAATATCATGCAATCTTCTATAAGAACAACAAAATAAATATGATTTAAAATATTATTAAATCAACTTACTGGTAGCCATCAATTTCTATGCTAACTGCTTCTTCTATTTTCGCCTTTAATTTATTAGTTACTTCATCGACATTAATTCCTGAATAAAACTCAGGTAACGTTTCGTTTGTTATTAAATGAGTACGAGTTACGTGCTGTGTTAATGCTAAATTATTATAATCGCATTTGTCTTCGTATAACAGATAACTTTTGTATCCATAATATCTCGGCATATTTAATTTTATTTGTTTCTCTTCTACCGTTTTTACGGCTTTTATTTCTTCATACAATGCATCGGTTTTTCGTTCTCGTGTCTTTTTGTATGAAATATCTAGTATCGGAGGGTAATTTGGCGTTGCAGTGTACTCTTCTTCATGTCGGATAACTGTCGATGAATATCTACATCCGAGCAAATGTTGTAGAACAGATCGATTTATACGAATAACACTCATTATAAATTCTATATTAATCACATTTATTTGAAACTTTTTTCTACAATTATAAAATAACCTCAATCTTATTTGTGTATGACATCCATCAAATTCAAAGCTTTGTTCGCAGGTTTGATTCCGAATCAGATTAACGACGCATCAATGCGCACTTTACAAATTGTCTTTCGCTGTTATCTCAGTATCAATCGCATTCGCATTTTAAAAATTTGACGTCCACGAATTGCTTATTTTTGAATATTGTCCAACAGTTCGGCAATCACATCGACTCCGAAGGTAAATCAACAGCGAATTGATTACTAACTGATTCAAAATCGATCCTAAATCATAGAGTTAATATTAAAGATAGAGATAGCGCTACGTAATTGGAATTGTGCTATTGAAAGAGATAGGGGAGAGATATAAAGTGGTTTACTGATGTTCTTTCTTTCTCTATTAGCTATCAGGTCACCTGAATTAAGCTCAAATACTTTGTTCTCTCTATTATTAATATTGGTTAGTAATTGATTCGGAAACTATTCTGAATAAATTGGTTAGTAGACCTGATTCTGAATCAGTTTAGACACCGATTGCATGCGCACATCTGAGTTTAATGATATTTCAGTTTTCGCGGCCTAGATTCCGTTAATTATTCATTACGAATAAGTTATAGTAATTTTCGCGGTAAATCAACATCCTTAATGGGTTCGTAATGAATTATGTGCATTACAGCGATTCAGAATTGGTTAGTAACTGATTCGAAATCGTCACAAAGTTTGAATCGCGATAAACTTGGATTTATAAACACTTACGTTCGCGATGACGCTCTCCTTAACGTTGCAAACTATTTAATAAAGTTTTTGTCTTTTCTTAGCTGACTAATTGACACCAAGAAAATTAACATAAAATTGTTGAATTAGGTTATTGCTACTGCGCATGTGTGATCATATGACCAGGATAGCTGTTTAGGAGCGCAGGAATGCGAGCATGAACTAGAACGCAACAGTTTGTTTTATAAATCACACTTCTTAATCTGATTAATTTTTGTGTGTGCGAACTAGGGTGGCCACGAACGTGAAAGTTTATAAATTGATCTTAAAGCTGTTAACTCTGCATCATGCATTTAGAATTATACACATAACTTCATACAGGGCAGACGAAAAGAACATATTTAATTGACTTTGACAATGTCAGATATTATGGAATTAGAGGTTAGATGAATCAAAATATAAATATTTTTATAGAAAAATTAATAACACAAAATGCAAAACGAAAAACGATTACGTTTCAGATCGACATCAAAAGTTCTTTTTAATTCAGATAGTAAAATAGAGGATATGATTAAACATGAAAAGTGTAACAGCGAGGAATCCAATCACAGAAGTTAGTAAATACATCACACTATTAATATTATCTTTAAAACGTGTTTAATTGCCGTATTTGTTCATTATGTAATGATAAAAATATATTAATTACTAAATGTTTTCATCACATTATAGTTGTGTTTTTCTTTGGTCAGGTTAGTTTTAAATAGGTTATGAATTTATTGTAGAATTTGTAGTTTTTATAAATATTGCAACCTGTTGTGTTTCGAGGATTCGAATTATTTAAATTAGCAATTGAAAATTAGATAAGATATAAGTTATTGATAATATGGAAAACATTCAATGTAAATTTATTTTAAAATGAAAACAAGTAAAAGTAATTTTTATAAATATCACGTTTAAAAACATTCATTTGTATGAATTTTAGTTGAAGGGGTAGTATTAATAAGTGATAGAAAAATACGATATTTATTTTTTGTCATTGATAAATATTTCAGCAAAGATGTTTAGTCTTTGGACGTTTCTGAATGTAGAATTAACTAGAGATTATCAGTTAGATAATTCAGAAGAAAGATTTTCTCTTAGAAGAGAGAAAATTTATTCTTTTATGAAAATTCCAAAAGAAGTAGAGAGGTTTATGTTTTATGGTTATATGCAATGCGCAGATGCCTTTTTATTTGTATACACGTTTCTACCAATGAGGGTCATGTTGGCTTTATGGGCTTTAGTAACTAGACCTTTTTGTAAATGTTTTGGGTATGTAATTTTTATTTTGATTATTGTAATTTTACAAATCGTTTACACTTTTCAGATTTGGTAGAAAACCAAATAAGTGTATATTAACTCCAGCTGAAATCTGTGATCTTCTAAAGGCTTTGATACTTTTAGTTTGTAGTATAATAATGATGTATTTAGACACAAATATGATGTATCATTTAATTAAGAGTCAATCAGTCATAAAGTTGTACATGTTTTTCAATATGTTGGAAATTGGTAAGTTTCGCGCTATCTTACCTACAGTTTCTAAATTATCATCTTCATGTACATAATCTTTGTTATTGAAACAAAATCGTACGATTTTTATCTTTTATTTTCTGATAAATTTGTATACAATATAGGCGATCGTTTATTTTCATCGTTTGGGCAAGATGCGATAGATTCGTTATTTTGGACTGCTACGGAACCAAGGGGGAGGAAAAGAGAACATTTGGGAACAATACCTCATTTATTATTCGCCATTATATATGTTGGTATCCTTTTTTTTTCAATTAATTCAACCTTTTTTTAATTTGCCTAATTTTTCTTAACTATTGCCAAGTTCTTCATGGTGTTTTGGTGTTATTTCAAGCAACAACAATAAATGTAGCAATTAATTCAAGAAACAAAGCTTTATTAACAATAATGATGTCAAATAACGTAAGTAATAATAATTTTGTGCGTTTGTGAATATTTTCGTTATATTTCATTTCAGTTTGTCGAATTAAAAGGAAGCGTATTTAAAAAATTTAACAATAACAATCTCTTCCAAGTATCTTGCAGCGATGTACGCGAACGATTCCATTTGTGTACTCTACTTTTCATTGTGATACTCCAAACTATGCGAGAATACTCCTGGAAATCCGAACGGTTCTGGGTGATGTTACCGGATTGTCTTTGCATACTTCTAGCCGAGATGTTTGTAGATTGGATAAAACACGCTTTCATCACTAGATTTAATGAATTAAATTTGGACGTGTACCGAGATTACACTACTAGTTTAGCTTACGATGTAGCACAAACTAGACAGAAACATGCGTTTTCTGATCACTGTGATTTAGTAGCGAGACGAATGGGATTCATACCTCTACCGTTAGGGGTTGTTACAATCAGAGTATTGATGCATTGCGTTAAAATCGAAGATTTAGGGTCTGTTATCATATTAATATTAGTATTTTTATTTCTAACTACTTTGAAGGTGTTAAATAGTCTTTTGATATTAGCTAGAGCTTGTTATTTGATCAGACAACATAAAATGGATAAAACTTTGAATTCCCCGAATAATAATAGATGTAGTAGTCCTTTACCGTCTCGAACCAGAACTGACACGGCTACCAGTCCTTTACATCCTATAATAGACCAACCCAGGTCTAATAAAGTATCTCAAGATTTAGATGAGAAAATTGATAATGTAAAGATCAATCCTCCATCGATTCCTAAGGATTTAGGCATGTACAAATTACAATTAAAGGATTTCTTATCCTAAGATTATTGTTGGTGTTTTTAGGTCCTGCTGCTATTTTTGCAAATAGTAACGTGGATTTAAAAAACGCAACACTAAACGAAGAATTACTAAAAGTCGAAGGGGAAGATATTAAAATTGAACCTGTAGCCGAAGACGTTAGAAGAAGCGTTCCGAATATAATATCCAAGCTACCGGAGAGTAATATTCCTCAGGAAGGTGTTACCGAAGATAATTTGAAGAGATCAGAGTCTGAGCCTAATTTAAATAAAACAGAGAGTGAGAGTTAATTTATTATGTATTTTTGTACCAAAATAATTGAATAAATGTTGATTTTTTTCCAAGTTGTTTTATTTTATGCCTAATAAAGATTTCCCTCGTTATATTTAATTTGAAATCTAGTTTAATACATGTAGAGAACGTAAATAATAAAATTTTTAAAGGTTATTGCACATACAAGCAGCAGTGCTATTTCTTTTATAATAATATAGAAATCTAGATGATCAATATCTTTCAAAAACATTAAAAAAGTATTTTACAACATATTTTTCAAAAACAGAAACTTTGGTTTTCAAGAAATTCATTACTTTTCGTGAAAACTACCAAGTAAGCAGCATCGTATCATTTTCTTTTAAATTAATAGGATTGAACAATAAAGCCAGAATACGAACTTATTTTGTTGTTTTATAAACAATAGAAAGTGTTTTACCTGTTTAAAGTACTTACTTGTCATAAAAAAACACACATCCACAAGATGTACTTCAAAAACAATGAAAACATGGTAAAAGTTGTATTGTTATAAATGTACTGCTAGTTAAAATTATATTCTACTGGCCACTTAAACTCTTGTGCACATTTTTGATAGTTTTGCGTAGATATTCAAGTCTCTTCTCCCCCTTACAATAAACTAATGCATTATCAATTTTTAACTATATCATTCAGATTAATTGTGATCTCATGAGGCTGAGAAATTAGACCTGAGCTTTGTAGACATAAACTATAATGGTTTTTTTTAGACCACATAATACTCTATGTTTCGTTTTAAAAACATGCTTCTGACTCCAATATATTTCATAATGTTAAAAAGGGTCACTTGAATTTTCGTCATTTCTAGAACAATTCTTAACCACAACTTTTTATCATAACCACACAAACACGTTTTGGAAATTACAAAATAAAAAACTTAACAAAACTATCAAAAGCACATAAAAAAACTAATCATCAAACAACCTTACAAATTTTATTGTTATGCACAACTATATAAGCCAAATTCAGTGCCATCTAGTGACACGTGGTTTTCGCCAATATAAACCGTCATCTTGTAGTCTTGTAATTTTAACAATACGTACTTCCATCTGGCGGCTAGAGGTTAAAACTACGTTCTAAGGTTGGTTAATAGGGCGAAAATACGTGTCCAAAATTTTAAACATTTTCTATTATTTTTAAAACAACAAACTTAGTATTTTGGCTTTATTGCTCATCTCTATTAAAGTTTGAAAGAAAATTAACAGATGTCACCCACTTCGGAATTTCCTCGAATAGTAGATGACTGAGTATGTTACAGGAAACTACAGTGGATTGATAGAGACAGAGTGGACGCCATGTTTAATCCAGACTCGACCGATTTAACATCTGTTCTTCTCGTAATAACGCTCATAAAATAGTCATTTATATTCTCAAATACATAATCAAAAACTTTAAAAAAATAATTTATGAAGACATTCCCAATTAGACAGATTACTAGTATTGCTCTACTCCACCCTATTGTCACACATAAAGCACGTTAGTGCCTCGAGTTTTTTTCACAAGCTTCTACAGACGCCTGTAGAAAAGAACGACGCGCATGCGCTGTGTTGCTGAATGTAACTAAACTGAACCAATCTTTAATTTCTTAAAGTTTTAAATATGGGTTACGGTAATTAATATCAAATAAATATTTAAATAAGTTTTTCGACCAATAAATATTTTTTAGCATAGAAGCGAAAAATTAGTCAATTCGATTGGAAATACAACGCAAGCAAATGCAAGTCTAGTCTGTTTTGCTTACATTCGCGAGACCACACGACAGGAGCCTTATTTAGCCCACTGCATATAATTGAACTCCTCAAAGAAATGTAACAATATTAGTAAAATCGAATTTTGTATATCTTACCAACTAAATGAATTAGCACAATCAACGTCAATAAATATCATCACTCATTTATTAGTAACCTAACCAGTGCCGTAGATTTTTTATTTTAATTACCTAAATTAAATTCTAAATTCTCGATCTAAAATAAGATCTATACGACACTGTGATGGATGAAGTGAACAAATAATGGTTTTTCTGTTTTACACATTGAATAAACAAATTCTTATCAATTTCCTGTGATTTAATATTAGCTGGAGAGTTGATGATACATCCGCCAATATCGGGCATCAAGTATAATCAAGAACAATTATTTTTTTCTCTCCGATAGAAATGATGAACGTTCGTAGATGTATATTATTAACGTTATATATATGTGGGTGTAGTGTAAGAGCTGTTAATTTTGACCTTAATAAAGTAGCATATATTCAAGTAAATGAAAATGATAGAAAAGATCCTTCTTATTTTGGATATTCTCTATTATTACAAAGAGGAACAAAACCTATGTAAGTATTATAAAAAATACCATCAAAAGTGAATAAATAAAAAATAAACAATGAACATTTTCATTGAATTGAAGAACGATCATTTCTATTTTATAAAAATGTATTTCATATTATGATTATTCAACATTCGTTTGAATAAGAACAAAGAGCTTACTCTTTACAGTTTACTTCATAGTTTATTGGCTACGAAATTTCCCGCCGAAGTGATCTTCCCGCGGGAAGAAGTTGATTGGTGGGAAAATTAAGTATATATAGGTAGGTTAGGTTAATAAGTTTCAGTTTTCTTTCGATCTATCGAGACGATAACATGATATTAAAACCCGCGTTAGACAGTGTTGGTGCAGTGGTAGTGTAATAAGTGTGTTCAGTAAATAAATTTTGAGGAAAAAAACTTTGTGTGTTGGTTACAGGTGGACTCCCAAACGTATTTACCATTAAATTGTCGAACTTTGGGTTTGAAATTATATTTTAGGTTAATTGAAAATGTTTTTATGTTATTCTACATATATTATTTGGTGAGGAGCTCTACTATGGATAAATCTACTAAAAATAGACGTCAAACTTCATTTTTTATCGAAAATTATTCTAGTTTTAACCTTTTCTACAGCTCCTAAAATATTATCTTCAGTTTTTATAGTCTTATCCAAATCTTTGTGTGCTACAGGGGAACTTCCAAATGTAGTTACATGATGGGGTCGAGAAAATTGTCTAAAACTTCATTTTGAACTGAAAATTGTTCAAATTTCGTAATTACTTCTCATTTCTCAAAATACTAGCTTCAGTTATGTGATTTTGAGTTTTTACCCAACATTTATCACTTGGTGTTTTACTGAGGGAATTCCAAACGCAGTAATAGTCAATAAAATTCTCGGTTTTTGAATTCTAAACAATAGATTTAATTGATTGTGTTGTCTTTCAATGTTTTTATGTTATTTTATACAAGTTATTATAATTATAATACATTACCTACAACAGTAGCGATATAGGTTAGGTTTCTATTATAAGGATTTTGTTTACTTAACTCCCTAATGGCTATAAATAAAAAATTTATTGTCAAATAACCAAAAATATTGAGACATTTGTAGTAGTATAGAAGTTTTCCAATGCCTCTAGAAAAAAAATTCCGTTTGAATTCAAATGGGTAATTATTTTCAGAGTTATAGTAGGATCTCCGAAACAAAGTCAACAAACCGGAGGTAGTATATTTTCATGTGACGTTTTATCGAATGAGGGGTGTACTAAATATAGCACTACAATCGGTAAGTACGAACTTTTTAAGAGTAATAAACTATTTTTAATAATGTAATAAGAAATATTTAAACAAATAAAAAGAAATTATTTACTACTTTCCTAATCCGGGGTTTATATTATCTGTTAATTTCAAAATAAACAAAACAATTGCATATAATACAGACCGTTGCACTTGATCAAATGACGTTGGCAATTCTACCAACTACTTAAAATGTTCCTAAATTAATATAACGATCGTGACACGAAAAACCACGAACGACCCAAACTTTACATTCAATAATTTTGATATTCGAGACATGAGGTTCGTATTCAAATAAAAGAAATGTCATTATATTAATACTTTCATTGTTATTGTTTTCTGTAATTTTAAAATTTTGTATAGTTTCGTGATTCACTGCCAAAATCACGTGAGGTGGATTTCTAGAACTCATTCAGAGTATACTGTAATACAGAATTGCCATGTTTATTCGAGCTCCAGCAAGAGGCAATTATAATATATTTAAATTTGCTATATTATAACGAAGCAACTATAAATAGGCAAATTTATTAATAATATTTGTAAGAAAAATTATTAAAAACTGGATGAAATTATTATAACTAGTCATAATTTTTTTCTTTTCATACGAATTCATCACATTTCGTAATATAGTTAAAACAAACTAGAACACCTGGCAATGTTGCATCAAAACGTTCAAGTGGTTCCTAAGAACAGAGATAACCAATGGTGTACGACTAAATAATAAAGAGAGATAGCTGCTTCACATAGAAATATCAACCATAATTACAAATTCTGATCTAATCGTTGGATATGTTCGCGATACTGATTTTCGTAATTTAAATTTAGTGAAATTTAGTACTAATTAGTGCTTTTGTGTTAATTTATTAAGAATTGGATATTTTATTGTATCTTCAAGTAATCAACATATTCGTACAGTGCCGTATTAAGCTAGAGATGGAACTTAAAAGTGAACTTGTATTATTAATTTGTGCGGTATCTATTCATAACCTACAAAACACATCGAAATGCTCGTTGTACGATGATATGAATAATTAATTTATGATATGATATGAATAAATAATTTAATCTTGAACGAAACTTCATACATTCCACGTTTATTATGACGACGATTTTTTGTCGGTTTGAATATTTTTGGTTATAACAGCGTTGCCAAGTGGTGTAAATTTCCGTTAAATATTTTTAGACAACAACGGAACATTTAATGGTAATTTTTTTGGTGTCGCGATTGACGGGGAGGATGAGATTGGAAAGCAATTTGTTGTAAGTAACTTATATTTTCGATCGGAATTTAGTTGTTTCACACATACTTTATTGACATTTATCACTAAAATTGAGAACTAGATTTAAAACTTAGAGTTGGCAATTTTTTAAGGCTTGTGCTCCAAGAAAAGTTAGTAAAGCAGGCACCAGTACCAACACTAATTATTATTTGAGAGGTTCTTGTTTCCTCCACACAAATTCGTCCCTAACGGGAATCAGAGGAATTGAGTTAAGCCCTCTAAAAAAAGAAAGTAAGTTTTTTCTTTAAAATGCATCATTAACTTTTTTAAAAGTTTCAGTACGCCCCTGTAAAACACCGAATAACATTAAAACTTGACAAGTTTTTGCTTTAAAATGTATAAATAAACTTTTTAAAAAAATTAAGTACGCCCCTGGAAGACACCGAATAACATTTCTAAGAACTACGTGAATAATTAATAGTGTAAATAATGCAGCCGAGATCCTATTTCTATGAGTCTTAATATTATTATATCTATGGTCCGATTACGTCAATCATTTCGGATTACTTTCAGATCAAAATACCCAATCATAGTTTCCGGAAATTGTATAAAAAATATACCCCCGCTACTCTTTTTGTAAATGAATATGTTTTCAAATATGTCAGAACGTTTTTATTTTTAGATGTAATCGGCTTCGGATATAATGAATATTATTATGATAATGCGTTTGGAGAAGCAGGCATCGCTATCAGTTATAAAGTGAGTGGAAAGTTTTTATCATTTTTTTAAGCATAAAGAACAATACTAAATAAACTTCTGAGGCATCTTTTAGATCTCGAATATATTCGCGCCGTTTTAACAAACGTTTACGTCATACGGCACACATGATTATAAATTCGAACAACGTTGCCGGACTTTGAAAGTAGTAGGGAAATTTAGGGAAGGTGTTTAAATTAATATTCATAATCATAAAAGTATATTTGCTACTTTTGTCAAGTAAATTTCCGTTAAATCTACACAATGTTTACTTTTTTTAAAAATATTATTGATTTATTTATACAATTATAGAATAGTACGACGTTAATTATGGGAGCAACAGGTATTAAAAATTGGAACGGTGCTTTGGTTATTCAATCTCTTATTTATTCACAATCACATTATTTTATACCCAAAAAGGAGAATCCGTCCGTGGCCGAAATTTATAATTATATGGGTGAGTTAGTTTGTTGTACTATAAAATCATGTATAATATCCTTGGAACTTCCTTTTTTATCGTATTTTTTATTTAAATTGTTTTATTTTAACATATTTACCACGTTGAATAAATGGGCAAACTTTAATGCAAACTGGGCATGCAGTTTGCAATATATTTTGAATGATTTCATTATACTAGATTATATACAGGTTGTTTCATAATTACTCAACATTTTCAGTTGTAAAATCTTGTTTCTGTTTTGATTTTTCAAATTATTTTGTATGATTTTGTTTATTAATAACAGTTTTCCAATTAAAAACTTCAATTCCAAAGTTATTTTCGTCATTTGAAATGGTTTAATTTGAGAAATGTTTTTCGTAACATCCCCTGTATACTATTTTAAGTAAAAATATCGAAATCTTTAATTATGATCGTAGAATTTCGAAAAAAAATTCCATTCCTACTAAACCGATGTCTAAAATTACGAAAACATGAATGAAATTTCGATACTAGTTTATATACAGGTCGTTTGAAAGTTACTTGACATTCTAAGTGGGAAAATCTTGTTTCCTTAGTGATTTTTTCAACCATCGTATATGATTTTGTTTACAAATCTCAGCTTATCAATAAAAAGTTCAATTCTAAAGTAATTTTCGCCATTAAAAATGGTTTAATTAGAGAAATGTTTTTCGTAACATCCCCTGTATACTATTGTGAGTTAAAATACCGAAATCTTTAATTATGATCGTAGAATTTCGAAAAAAAATTCCATTCCTACTAAACCGATGTCTAAAATTACGAAAACATGAATGAAATTTCGATACTAGTTTATATACAGGTCGTTTGAAAGTTACTTGACATTCTAAGTGGGAAAATCTTGTTTCCTTAGTGATTTTTTCAACCATCGTATATGATTTTGTTTACAAATCTCAGCTTATCAATAAAAACTTCAATTCTAAAGTAATTTTCGCCATTAAAAATGGTTTAATTTGAGAAATGTTTTTCGTAACATCCCCTGTATACTATTGTGAGTTAAAATACCGAAATCTTTAATTATGGTCGTAGAATTTCGAAAAAAATTTCCATTCCCACTAAACCGATGTCCAAACTTACGAAAACGTCAATGAAATTTTGATACTAGATTATATACAGGTCGTTTGAAAGTTACTTGACATTTTAAGTGTGAAAATCTTGTTTCTTTAGTGATTTTTTCAATTATCATATATGATTTTGTTTATAAATCTCAGTTTATCAATGAAAATTTCAATTCTAAAATTATTTTCGACATTAAAAATGGTTTAATTTGAGAAATGTTTTTCGTAACATCCCCTGTATACTATTGTGAGTTAAAATACCGAAATCTTTAATTATGGTCGTAGTATTTCGAAAAAAATTTCCATTCCCACTAAACCGATGTCCAAACTTACGAAAACGTCAATGAAATTTTGATACTAGATTATATACAGGTTGTTTCAAAATTACTTGACAATTAAAGATGGAAAATTTTGATTGTTTCGAAATCCAGATTGCTTGATACTGACCAAAGTCGTATAAAAAGGCAAACTTCAAAACTATTTACAAAAAAATTAAAAACATTTAGAAAATTCACTATTATGAGTTATTTTTATTATTTTGAAAATTGCAAATTCACTAATTTTCATTCAAATTTGATGCAGACTGATATATTGTAAAATGTTATTTTACAACTATATTTTAGGTTATAATGTTGGTTATGCGTATGTTCGAAACCAACCAATTATGTATGCAGGAGCACCTAGAGCCGAACATTTATTAGGAAAAGTGAGTGAATAATAGCCTTTTATGTAATTTACAGCTGCATTTATTACTTTCAAACGAATACAATAGTTAAATTTCCAAATAATTCACGTTGTCCAAATATCAATACAATTCAGGCAGTTAACCACTTCAATTGGATACCCTGTATATAGATAAAAATCACTGCAATATCTGTTAGTAAATAGAAACATTGATCAGATCGATATCGAAGAGTAGTGTAACATCTCTATCTCTTAGTTAATAAAAAAATTCTCGATCAGATCATTTTAGAATAAAATTGCACCCATCGTGGTTCCATCTGTTAAGAAATAGCAACGTCTTCATAGATCGATTTGGAAGAGCACTGTAATATATCGTAGCTCCACCTGTTAGTAACTAGAAAAATTCATTTGTCGTGAAAGAATACTGTTATACCTCGTTGCGCCATCTGTTAGTAAATAGATAAGTCTATTTCCTGATGAAATCTTTTCGGAAGACAACTACGTGCTATATTATGTTACCAGGGGACTTCCAAAATTACTCAAGTATTTTGTTTGTTTTTAAGAATAATTGCCGGTATTTTAGGTGAAATTTTTTCACAATTCTAAAGAAACAAATAGTTTCACTGGAGAAGAAATGGGTGCTTATTTCGGATCGGTAGTTTTAGCTCAAGATGTTAATAACGACGGTTCAGATGATTTGTTTATAGGTGCCCCAACTGCAGCTGGTAATTCTTTTGATGAAGGATGCGTATATTTCTACAAAAACGTAAGTACCAATCTATGGATTTCAATTTCGTTTTTATCCATCGTATTTTTCATTTCATTCACTGAATTATTTCGTTTTTGTCTTATATTACATTCAGGCTTTGAGCACGACTGCCAAACTTTTTGGTAAAGGTAAAAAGGGTTCTAGATTTGGGTCTAGTATAGCAGCACTTGGTGATATAGACCTGGATAAATTTAACGGTAAGGAAAATATGGAAATAAGTGCAATTGATTTCATTTATTAAATAAATTAATGCGTTTGAATAGATGTTGCTATATCTGCACCTTTCGAAAACGATGGTAGAGGTGTTGTTTATATATTTATGGGTTCAAGCGAAGGTATAAGAACCACTTATAGTCAAAGATTGGTACCATCTGATTTTCCAGGAAATCATTATCCAATCAAAGGTTTTGGAATTGGATTATCAAGAGGAAATGATGTTGATGGTAATGGTCACAATGGTAAGTAGTAAATAAACGACAAAATATATTTGGAATTCTATTTTAAGAAATATTCCAGAAAAATTAGTTCAATTGAGCACCTCCCAGATTCATTAGAAACGATAGAGAGTTGGAAATATATTTAAAACTGGCAACGTTGGCTAACTAATACTCAATTAATGGAATTTTGATAGTCTAGTCAAATTTAACAAAATATTAATTGATAATATCAATTCTTAAATTTCATTTATGATGTGCGCACTTCTAATTATTTTTCATAAGTTTTCTCTACGTGGAAAGGTCAAATTTTATACTAAAATATTATATTTTCTAAAATCTTCTCAAATAATAATGTCGAATTTATTATTATAGAATTAACTTAATTAGCTAAAAGTAAAACGCAATTTTACTGAACTATAATTTAAATTTATATAGACGCGGGCCAAATCGAATGCGTATGTTTTTAAGACGGTTAGTAAAATACAATACGAAGGTCAAATAACTTTATAAGCTGGTTCTCCACTTATGGAAAATTGATTATCTCTTTTAAACATTAACTCAATTCCTTCTCATTTTTTACGTCTTAAATCGACTATTTGTTAACAGAATAGGTTGAAATGACCAGTTTTTCGTCGAGTAACTGACGTGGACAATATAAAATTCGTAACCATAGGTTAGTTGTCAGTTTTTCAGTGGAGACCCGGCTTAATACTCGTCGAATCTGAAGGTGCGCGTGTTAATTTGTGTAATGGTTACAAAATAACTTGAAGCTCAATTATTTTTTTTTGAAACTCAAAACTTGCATATTTAGGCTTAGTACTGATAAACGTTGGTTGTTTAACAAATGTTTCAGACATTTTGTTTTACGTGTCGTTATTTACAGATCTAGCAGTAGGAGCTTTTAAGAGCGGTCACGTTTTATTCATCCCTACAAAATCAGTTATAGATTTCCGAACGATTTTACAATCGAATGAATCTTCCGTATCCTCACTCAGCAATCAAATCACAATCAAGTATTGCGTAAATTACAAATCGAGAAGTAAATTGAGTAAAATTAAATCGATTAATTTCCAATTCAAACTCGATATGGATTATCGCGTTGAGGGACCCAAACTTCACGTTGAAAATGTTACGGTGTTGCCAGAAGTAATGTTATGTAAACAACGAGATGTTAAATTAATGGTAAGCTTCATTATATATGTATACGCGAAATTTGAGGGATAACGACAATTTGTTAATAGTTCATTTTTCAAATTTTCATTACAGCAATCTGACATAAATCCTCTCATATTTTCATTAGAAACGAAAATTCTCAATGATAGCATTCATGCAGCAGGTACTTTTGTATTAGATAAAAATATTCCTTATTCTCACGGATGCGGAACCGATGATATTTGTCAAACTCAAATTATGATTGAGGTAAAAACAAATACGTAAGTATCAATTTTGTTCTTAGTTAAACAAATACAATAAATTGTATCCGACAAATTCAAACACCTGACAACACCGCAATTGATCTAACGACTAACAAAAAATCAATACTTATAATCAGGACTTAAATCGATTTAAACGATTAGTTTCCCTCTTCGTCTAATTCTTGGATTTTATAATTTCCTCTCTCACTTACATAAGCGGTAACGAACATAGTAGACTGAATATGTCGTCCAATCACTGCAAAAAACAGTTGCAAGAATAACAGCAGAGAGTACTGTTTACGTTATATGCAAATTAACGTTGAAGTTGTTATTTTATTTATTTTTTTTTTCAAGAATTATAGTGATTGAAAATTATAAATTTATTAGTTGGTAACATAGATTGTAATAAGTGCGTATTAATCTCGTGAAAGAAAAAAACTTTCCGTCCAGTTTATGGTACATTATATACCGTGGTCTATGCTTCGAAAATTAGTTTTTAATTATTCCAAATGTGGGTTTATTGTTGTTTAATTGAGGTGAGTAAATGAATAATTATTAAAAAGCCTAATAAGCCGAAATTAAAAACACATTTAATAATCTTTCGATTAATCTAATAATAGTTATTTATTATACAAGGAAAAAAGTACTAGAATTGTATAATATACAATTTTTTTGTGATGATTTAATATTGAAAAATTATATTATAACAATATTCAAGTCGGGGAATTATCGAGGTGAATTTGAATTTTTAAATTAGTAGGCTATGTTGTACTTGATAATTAGACCTGCGTAGCTAATGAAACTTTTCAAGTAATCAAAGCTGTCAATTTAATTTTGTGATTTGATTTAGAATTGTGAACTTGTGATTTTTTTAAGCTATTTTCAAAACTATAAAGTAAAAAATCTAGTTTAAAAGATGCGGAATATAGTATTTTTGCATACTAATACTTTATTAAGGCCGTTTAACATAATGGGATACAACGTGCAATGAAAAGCATGCGCAGATGAAGTCAACTGATTGTTTCATGCAAGATCAACTTGTACATAGGCCCCAAGAGCAAGGCCACTGAACGTAGTTTTGTTATTTTCATTTTTTAACCGGTCAAAAAATATTGAACAAAATTTTAGGTTAGGAATTTGTTTACTTTTACTAATGAAGTTTTTGTTAATGGCAGCCATGATGCAATATTTTGTAATTTATTGAACGTTACCTTGTACCATGTTAAAAGGCTTTTATGCGGGTGGCAACGTAAAATGCGGTGTATAAATGAATTGTTACGTAAATATTGAAGTTTTATTTTTTTAAATTATAGAAACAACATAATAGTTGGACTAACTAAAACAATAACGGTGAAAATATACGCAGAAAATGCGGGAGAACCTGGATATCAATGTCAAATATTCATAACTGCACCAGACAATATTCAATTAATGGATGGTAGAAGATGCAAACATGAAAATTCAACTTTTATATGCTCATTCGCTGCTACATTATTCAATTCAACTGAAAAAGAGGTATATCTATAGTATTGTTTTTGCTAGGGGGTTTCTGTAGGGGTGTGTGGATTCTACATTCCAATTTATAAACGTAATTAACCTAAAATAAGATAAACTACAATGTTTTCATCCCCTTCTAACGATTTGAATTCGATATTTTCGTATCTCAAGTCCAAATTCCCCTCCAATAGAATTGGAGGGTTGTAAATGTCATTCAAAAGGTGTTTCCATGTTACAAAATGTACATTGAATTAATTAATTGTTCTATTTTGTGGTTTCCCACTATATTAACATTATTTTCATTATTGTCAATACATATGTATACAGGGTGTTTACTAATAACAAGCGTTACCAAATGTATCGGTTCTGCAAAAAAGAATTTCACTTACCGTTTTTAATTGGCAGTATATCTGAATGGGGTAGGTAGAGGAAATTTTCTTATAGGAAAGATTAATCATAATTTCATACAAGAAATTACTTTTGGTACTATTTTACACCTTGTATATATACAGCTTTATTAAAAATTTATTATTATAGTTTCCGTATTAGTTTCCATACTGTATATTTCAGTTTAACAAAAAATAATACGATTTTTTTTATATTTCTAGTATTTGATGTGTGTAACATTCATTATTGCGTTAATTTAATACAGGGAAAGTCAAAATGTAAAATAATACGATTCGATTTTTTTTTTGAAAGAAACAATTTTTCAGGTAATTTTTGACGTTTCACCTATACAACTAGATATCGACACTGTAAATACGACTTTCAAATTAACGTGTTTAGGTGATAATATGGATAACGAAGAAACTTTAATTTTATTGGTTACAACATTGAATTCACCTTATATTGAAGGGTGAGTGGTTTTCAGTTCTTTATTCCGAAACTTTTACTTACAATTTTGACATACGGTGACGATTCGATGTCTATCTAAATTCGAACAATTTTAAACATTACAAAATTACAAGTGTTTTCATCATTTAGGAAATCGGATCCTGAAAATTACGAAAATTACGATATTAGTTCCACGGATGACGCTGATATTGATATTCTTCATACATTCACTTTAGGAAATTTTGGTCCGTCCCCGGTAAAAGCGGATGTTTATTTGTTAGTACCGCAAAAGAAATTTGCAAATATTGATTTGTTTCGTTTTGTCGAAGCTAAGGTATATATGAATAATTTTTATTATTAAATTTGATTATATAAATAATTATAGTAAGTCCCTGTGTAATGTGCAAATTTTTTTTCGATTTTCGACTTCAGGAAAATTGTTTTTAGACCAAAATCATTATTGGATACAATCGAAATAGTGTTTTTCAGTATTTAGTTTTAATTTTAATTTTTTTACCAGACTATAAGCGATTATATGGTTCGCAACGTTGCCAATTGTTGCAACTAAACTTCCTTCTCCCATCTACTAACAAATGGCAATTGTTTTGTTTGATTTGTAGCAAATTTTGAGAGGACTTGAACTACCTTGTACTTTAAATAGCAACGTTGTAAATAACGAGAAAAATTACGAAATGACTTCGGTGGTGAGGTCGTCGTCAAATAAAACCGTTTACTTTGATTGTTACGAGAAAGACGTTAACTGTTTAGAATTATTTTGTGACGGTGATTATTTGTACAAATCTACAGAGACTGCCAAATACACTTTGAAAATTAAAACCAACACTAAAATTTTAGGTAAATAATTAACTGTCTCTCTATATGTTACAATGTTAATTGTTTCAATAATTATTCCAGCTGAATTTTTCAAAACTCAATCGGCAGATAAAAATATCCTCGCCTTCGTTTCTTCGGCTTTTCTTTACAACGGAACACGGTAAGTTATTCCAATTTCATCTCATTCATCATTTTCTTCATCTTTCATTCTCACCAATTTGTTAATCGTTTTATATTTAGTTAATGTGTGAATAAGCAAAAATACGACTAATTTAGAACCTATATCCGCCATCTTGTATGTCATTTGTAACGTTTTATAAGTCAGCCATCTTGTATGTCCGTTTGTAACGTATTATATGTTAACCATCTTGTATGTCAAATAGTTTTCAAAGTAAACAATTATTCCAAATTTTTAAATAAAACACCCTGTATTTTAGTAAAAAAACTAATTTCAGTTAAATATCAATTTTTCAATCTCGAGATTCAACACGTTTCAATTCAATTTCAATATTTTTATAAATATTTAAACTAAACCAAAACTATGGATGATTACAGAATTTAATATTTTGAGGCGCAACTTTTGAACGTATCCGTTTCCGTGACTCAATTTGTTTAACAAAAATTGATAAAATGCCAAGATTTTCGAAGATTAAATTTGGCAACGCCGACGTTTAGATGACTGACATTGCTTCTTTCACAGCAGCTGACTGCACCGAACATATCCGATTACAACGCGGAACCGCTCGAACGCTGGATTGGATTTATTTCCTGAATACAGGTCGAAACAAAATGTTCGGTCGTATAATTATATTTTTGGAAAACACGTGAATTCGCAATTAAAGGATGATTGTTAGCTAATTGAAAGGATAATGTATGAAAAGTTATTTCCTGCGCGATGGTACAAATTATTTGAGAAATTTTTATTTTAAAAACGATATTGTCGTATGTAATTTTTTATGAACTGTAAATTTTTTCCTACGAGTACGTATTTGGCAATGTTTTGATTGTTTTCGATTTTATTTTTTGTTTTTAGAATTGAAGCCACAGCCACAACATTGTTATTGAATGCCCATACAACATACATACCCTTATGGGTTTACATTGTGGCGTCAGTTGTTGGTATTTTGCTATTAGGTCTAATAGTTTTCATTTGTTACAAGGTAAAACTATTTTCTCAATTCTCACAATTTTATAATTCCACTACATCTAGGCAGGACCGGCTCCAGGATGGAGACGCGTTCGTAACAATACTTTATATGTATAATTGTAATTTTCAAATTCCGAATATCCCTCGTATGCAGATTTTTTTTTTTCGTTTCAGTGTCATTTCTTTGATCGAAACTTCAAGGAAAAACTGAACAGTGAACGTTTAATGGTGAGTCAAATTAAGAAGAAAATTTTCCATTTTTAATTGTATAACCAAATTTTTAACCTCCCTGTAGATCTGATATTTTTGTCACCCCTAATCTCGTTCGTGGATCCTTCCTCATGTACCCATTCATATTTCTATTTTTAATTACACGAATTAATATTTCCCAAGCTTGGAATTTGAAAATTTACAAATTTTCACTTTTTATAGGATCAGCACATCGAAATGGATGATCAAAATGGAACAGAAGACGGAAAATCATAATTCCTAATATGTTGAGCAATAATTTTGTTAAAACATATATTTCTATCAATAAAATCAATTGGAACTTATTTATTCGTGTTTTATTCAATTTATTTCAGCCACCCTGTATAATATAAACAAAGTAACTTGTTTGCCACCAACTCCACATTCTTTCGAGAATTAATTTAAAGATAAGTACTATATGTCAACTGTCATAAATATGAAGTTGAAAAATAGCTTTGTTCGTGGTAGAGGTTCTGAACATGCTTTGTCATCAGATCCATGCGCATTTTGAAATTGTACGTTCGCGTTGCTAATAAAACACGTTCAGGAGTGTTCTTGGAACAAAGATTTCTAATTACGAACGTGTTCTGAATACTTTATGTTAAGATTCAGTTAAAAAAGTAACAAGGCCTCTAGTATAAATCATTATGTAAAGATCAAAACGATTTATTAAAAATACGTTATCCTGTGATATCAAATATTACAGAAAAATTAGATATGCCATAGAGCATAAGAATGTCAATACCTCGAACAAAGCATGCGCATTTGAAACGTATAAGACAGAATATATATCATATATTTATTAATAAATTTTCTAGTTCTAAAAGTTATCTAAATGTGTAATTAACTTAAAAATACGATAATTAAATTTTAAGGTAAGTACTAAACATTATTTGTCCAAAATTACAATTGGTCTGATGAGGAAGCTTGAAAAAACAAAAAAAGGGTAGTAAACAACGGAAACCAAACGAATTGACACAAAACATAAATGATTTACTTTCACTCTAAAGTATTATAATTAAAAAATATTTACGAACCTAATAATTTTATTTCAATTAGTTCGTTTAATAAATATATTGAACACTTACTTTGCTATATAAAACATTCCAATAAAGTTTCCCGGGAACAATCAATAAACACAGAAATTATAACATATTGGCAAAAATATTAGATTATGAAACTCGAGCATTAAAAATATTTCACACATTCGCAAAAGATACTTATAACACTTTTAATTTGTTTAATTTTATATTCACAATTTTACCCCTCAGAGACAACGTAAAATAAAATCATAGAATCAAGTCGAACGACTTCTGTCTTTTGAACTGAAGGTTAAACTACATCGTTGCCATGCTGCACAAAAATATCATATTTTGATAAAGACTAAAAGAAGTCGACACGTTAAATTTTCATCAGTCTTTAAAAAATTATAGAAAAAACTAATTTTAAATGAGAAGAAACCTAAAATCAACAAGCTTTAGTTGCATAAACATTAAAAGGTCTAAGAAATAAAATTAAGTCGACATATACACAAAATGTTTATTTGACACTATTGGCAACGCTGTTCTAATCGCGTTTCGTTATAAAAAGTAGTTTAGTTATTAAAAATGGTAACGTTGCCGGTGTTATAAATTTTCTACTTACTCTAATATATATTTTATAAGATTAATTCTAATTTTTGATGAAATTTTAATTACTTCATGAATTTTACTTACTAATTTAATAAAAAAATTATATATTATAAAACTGTCGTCTTAGGATAGATGAAACAGTATGTTTTGAGAGGAGTTTTTCTAAATGATTTTAAAAACTGGTAAAACCGGCAGCGACGCAATAATCGAATGGTGCAGAGAATACTTGGCGGGAATATTAAATATGTATTTTGAATCACGTGTAACTGAATTTTGTTTTTTACATCATTAAGTACACGGAAAGTTAAAAAAGAATATTATCAGAATATTATTACCAACAACTGCATCTGTTATTAGTAATTGAATCCAATGAATAATTAGCTTCATAAAGTTTATTTAAATCCACATATTAATTTGTATTATTTATTTATTTTTTATAAAATAAATGTATTAATTTATAAAAATTCGTTTTCATACAAATGTCTTGTCAAATCTGTTCCTCGTTTTCTGAAGCCCTCGGTATTATACATTTCTAATTTTCTTTTCTCTTCCATTTTATCGTCTTCTACTTTATCCATAATATCAGACAAATTTATGTTCTGCAATCAATAAAGGAAATAAAACCCGGATGTTTGCTGGTCATCATCAAATTTTTTTACAAACTCGTAAAACTTACATCAGGAACTTCCATATTTTTATTCATCCACAATACAAGTCCCATTAAATATCCAAACGCGGTATTTTCTCTCCATTCTTTTTTCAAATCTTCGAAAGAAAATAAATTTTCTATATCACACTCATATTTTTTGTAAGTCTCTTTCAAACTATTGTAATATATAGTGAGAAAATGATCTAATTTATCCAGGGTGGCTTTTGCAGCCCCCGAGTAGAAAGTATATGTTAAATCCAAAACTGGTGAACCACACATGACCATTTGAAAATCGAGTAATTTAATGTCCTCGATTTTTTTCGAATCCTATAAAATACTGGCATTAACCTATAATCGAAAAATATGTCGAAGTCTTATAGGCGAAAATCACGTGTCACTAGATGGCGCTGAATTTATTAGATCAAAATTTCTAATAAAACAACAAAAAAGAAGAAGAAAACGTTTGACCGTAATTCGAGGCATCTACGTTGCCAAATTTAATCTCGTTTTCTTGAGGGTTTAAGCTATTTAGTTAATATTTTTAAATACATGATATATTAAGATTAGTTCGTGAAGATCGAATTAAAACAATTTTTTAAAATATTATTTTAATAAATTGACGTTTTACATCGATTTTAATTAAAAAAAATGGTTGAAATAGGAGTTTTAAATTAATGCGTCTCCCTAATCTTCTATTTTAGAGAACATCGAGAAGCAAAATAATGAAAGTTCACTTTATTACCGTAATGTTTAAACAGAATCGAAACGTAAAAAATAAACTTTTATGAAAACACAGTAAATGAAAACCCTATACAACTTTTGCAATGATGGAATTTATTACAATACTCTACCAGTAAAGGAATGTATTTAAAATTTGGCAACGTTGTACCTCGAGCTACAGACATACGCTCCGTACAACTACTAATAAGTTTGTAGACGATAATTTCAGTGTTGCCATATTAAATTTGGGAAATTCTGTAGATTTCTATTAGAACTCCGTAAAACCTTTAAAACTATTGAGAGATTCGCGTGTATTTCATCTTTTTAAATTGTTCTTTTTGAATTTTCCATTAAAATATCTTAGATCATGAGTTATACTTACGTACAAACATAAAACAAGTAACCTCATAAATATTTTAAAATAGAGGTAGACTGAAATTATATTCTATCGCTACCTCTACCTATTATTTGTAGTATTTTCATAAATTTTTGGAATGTTTTAAATTTTATTCTGTACTCGATAAAAAAAATGAGTTGTTTTACGGAAGAAAACGTAGGTATAGCAACATTGTAAAATCGAACTCTTCTCAACATTGAAAATGAAGTGAAGTGATATTTGTGGGTTATGTACGAGAAGCAAATGGATTATAATATAAATATATAAATTAAACAATACATATTGAACTTACGTTGTATTTAAACATTAAGTTATTACCCCAACAGTCTCCATGTAAGATAACAGAAAACGGGCTTTTGTATGTGATGTTGTCAATGAATAGTTGTGGACCTTTTTTGATATATATCTCAATTTTTTTGCTAAGTTCTTGTTCACCTATAGTATCAAAGTGCATTTTTAAGATGTAACAAGCTCCTACAATTGCTTTTGCCATTATACCTATAAAAAAGCGAAATTTAAAGCAAAATTCGCTTTTAAGTCTTGAGCTTTTCTAATCAGCTGCGCAGCCGTGAACTTTTGGATTTACCAATGTTGCCATAGTTTAAGATCTTACTCGAATCCGAAGAATTTCGAACTAAAATTTTTTATTACTGAAATATTTTTATCTAAATTTGAAGCTTTTCGAAACAATTGTATATTTAGAACACGTTTTAAAAATTTTATCAACAAATGATATTTATTTACATAAGATAAGAAAAAATTTGTTTTGTTATCCTTTTTATCACAAATATTATAAAGTTTTATTGGTAAAATAGCATTTTATACAACTCTTTTAAGGGATAAGAAGAAATTTTGTTTCAGAAAATGCATCGCAAGTTTGGCAACACTGTAGCAATTCCATAATTTCGTCAATGTTATTTAACGTTGAATTAATTCGAAGACAAAATATTTTAATCTCAATTTTATCTATAATCGTATAATTATGAATACGTACCATGTTCTATCATCTTCTTAAAATTATTATTGAAAGAATTTGCCAATTGCCAAAATTTTTCTTCTTCGTGTTGTTTAAATGCTAATGAAAGTGCATGATACCTTCCGTATAGCTTAAATATTTTTTCGTACATTTCATCTGTGAGTGGAGTTTTTTTCGGATGCACCTCGTAATTATCGAATTTCAAATTTTCCAAAACGAGTTTTTCTTTTCCCCTTTCCTTTGTAGTTGCCAAACATTTCGGTATGTTACCGAAACGTTGATTTTCTGGGTAAGATTTTTGAAATTCCTCATAAATCGGTATAACCTTGGTGTAAAAATTAATTTCATTGTAATAACTATTCGACATGAAATCCTTGGTAATTTCCGATGAACTTCTTAATACTTGTTTAACGACAACATGGTGTTGTTTACCTGTATTTTTATTTCTTAACGTTAGAAACAAGATGTCTCCCATGTAACCTTGGCCTACGGCGTTGCCGCCATGATTTACAATTTCGAAATTTCCTATTCTGTCTCCTACGGCTTGTTCTAGTATATCTCTGATATCACTAGGGATTGTGTCCGCCATAATACACTGTACACTATTATTTCTAAACATCAACTGTTTCCTTTATGATTATATCAATCATTTATATTAGATTTGATTTGAAGGTTATCTTGAATAATAGTATTTTAGAGTGAGGACATCATTTTTATTTACCATGCTAATGCATTTAATATTTGAACTGATACTAAACGAAAATTACACTACACCGATGATTATAATGATAAGTTTTTGTATTATACAACAATTGATATTTAAATAAATATTTTAGAGTACGATCTATAAAATTGATGGTCCGTATTTGCATATTTTAATTTCATTATATAAATTTAATATATTTGAATACTAAAGAAAATAGGGCGTCTCAAATTGTATCTAATAATATTGCTGTAGAGAAGATCTATATACAGGGTGATTTTTTAGTATTATTAATAACACAAATTCATAATTATAATATATAATAATATGAAGTTTTGCCCGAAATAATAAAAACAATGGAGTGAAAAGAGAGAATCGGCTCCAAAGGAGGCAAAAACTTTCCATCATTGACTATCTAGAAAAAGGAAAAACTATAAACTTATTACAACGTTTGTTGGGTCAGGTACTTCTGGAACCATACTCGTAGTTATCTCCCTCACTGTTTAAACGGTTTAGATCGTATTATATATACAAACCAAAAAAGTCCCTTATAAAATTTGTTGTTACGAACCACTCTGTATATATAATAAAAACTATGTTTGAACAGAATTGATTTTATTTAATCACAAAAAATCGTTGTCATACATATGTCTTATTAAATCAGTAGCAAATTTTTTAGAAACCTCACTGTCTTTTATATAATATTCATCGTTATATTTATCCAACATATCCGGTATATTAGGCACCTGTAAATAATCGGAAAATACGAAAATAAATACTGAATCGTGTCTGATACGTGACTCAGTTCACGCGGCAGCAGGGGCAATGTTCTGTCTCCGTCGCTTCCGTTTATGTCGAAATCGTGAAATTTATTAATTATATGTAAAGAATAATAACAAAGAAGAATCAATTTTTTTTGTTTATATTAATTAGTTCTGCTACCAGAAAATATATTTCATAAATTGGTACAAATGCCGACCGTATGAATATTAGACATAAGGTTCATTTCTACTGCCATTTTGATTTGAGTCATATGATTGTTGACGTATCAGTCACGTGTTAGAAAAGTTTCAGCCTTTAGGAGTAAACTACGATTCTTACCTCGTTTTCTATGCTTCCATCAAAACTTATAACAAGACTCATCAGAAATCCGAACGCGTGATGTTCTTTCCATTCTTGTTTTAAATCTTCGAAAGAAAATAATTCTCCTATATCACAATCGTATTGTTCAAGGTTATTTTTCACACTGTTATAATATATAGCGAGGAAATGATCTAATTTATCTAAAGTTGGTGCCGAAGCTCGTGAGTATAAAATGTAGGTTAAATCCAAAACTGGTGATCCGCATATTACCATTTGAAAATCTATCATTTTTATATCTTCAATTTTCTTTGATTTCTATAATTTGTGAAATCAGTTTTAGTATCGTTCATGTTTAATAAGAATTTGTAACTACAACGGTTTTATTATTAGATCGTGTTTTAATACGAGGCGTGATCAAAAAATTTTATTTTTAATAGACCCTTTCTAATGAAAGATAAAGTAAAATTACTTTTAATATATTATGTATGTAGAGTTGGATAAAATGATTTCTGATTTAATCAGTATGGAAAAGATTAATTGGAATTTCAGTTTGACAAAATCAAGTATGACATTTTTATATAAATTACATTTGGAAAACCCTTCTTTGTCAAAATTGCATTTGGAAAAGCCATTTTTTGTCCACGTTTATTTGAGAAAGCCTTTTTTGATAGAATTTGACTACAAAATGCTAACTTCGTTCAAAATTAATTCCGTCCAAGTGAAAATTGGTTTGGACGAGTCATTCTTGTCAAATTAAAATCCGGAAAAGCCAATTTTCGCCGAAATTAAATTTGGAAAAGTCATTATTGGTTCAAGTTGAATGTGGATGTTATTTTTTGAGAAAATTTCAATAAAAAAAGCAATTTTTGCCCAAAATTTCGTTTGGAGGAGCCTTTTTTGTCAAATTAAAATCTGGGAAAGCCAATTTTCGCCGAAATTAAATTTGGAAAAGTCATTATTGGTTCAAGTTGAATGTGGATGTTATTTTTTGGGAAAATTTTAATAGAAAAAGCAATTTTTGCCACAATTTGGTTTGGACGAGCCTTTTTTGTCAAATTAAAATCTGGAAAAGCCAATTTTTGTTTAAATTAAGTATTAAAAAGTCATTATTGGTTTAAATTAAATGTAGAAAAGTAATTTTTCTACATAATTTGAATGGGAAAAAAAATTTTTGCCCAAAATTTTATTTGGACGAGCCATTTTTGTCCAAGAGAAATCTGGAAAAGCCAATTAATGCCCAAATTAAGTATGGAAAAGTCATTTTTGGTTCAAACTAAATGCGAAAAAGTTATTTTTTGACAAAATTTGAATGAATAAATTCATTTTTGTCCAAAATTAATTATAAAAAATTGATAAACGTAATTTTTTGACAAAATTTGAATAGAACAAGCAATTTTTGTCCAAAATTTAGTTTGGAAGAACCATTTTTGTCCAAGGGAAATCTGGTAAAGCCAAATTTGTGCCAACTATATCCAAATAAACAATTTTTGACTAAATTAAAGTTAAAGAAACCATTTTTGGTTCAAATTATGATTGAACAATCCATATTTTGTCCAAATCCCTCTGAAATAAAAATATTAACACGAAATTGATTTAAAAAAGCCATTTTTGTCCAATGTAAATACAGAAAATCAATTTTTTGCCAAAACCAAATTTGAAAACGACACTTCTTCATGCAGTAATACGAGAAAAAAAACCCACAAACTTAACCATTAATTCCAAACTTACGTTGAACTTAAACATCAGGTTACTAATCCAAGAGTCACCGTGTATAATAACAGAGAATGGACTTCTGTATAATAAACAGTCTGAAAATAGCTTTGGACCGTTTAAAACATATTTTTCAAACTTTCTACCAAGTTCTTTTTCACCTATAGCCTCTAAGTGTTTTTGTACTTCGCAACATGTGACAATTATGGCTTTCTTCAATATTCCTATAAAAAGAAAACTTTCCTTACGATATTTTTAAAGCTGCAAAAAAAATCATATTCGTAAATTGTTGTGAAATATATTCTAACCTCAAAATATCGTTAAACTACCATAAATTACACAAAGAGTTGATAATTGCCTTACCGTGATCTAAAAACTTCTTGAAATGGCTACTAAAACAACTAGCCAGCTCTGAAAACTTCTCTGGTTGATACTTTTTAAATGCTAAAGAAAGCCCGTGATATTTTCCGTACACTTTAAATATCTCCTGGTACATCTCATCTGTCACCGGTATATTTCTCGGATACATCTCGTAGTTATCAACTAATAAATTTTCTAAAACAAGTTTTTCGTTTCCTTTTTCTGTTGATGCTGCCAAACATTTCGGTATGTTGTCGAAACGTTGACTTTTCGGGAAAGATTTTTGAAATTCAATGTAGTTCGGTACCAGCTTAGTGTAAAAATAAATTTCGTTGAGGTAACTGCTCGACATAAATTCTTTTGTATTTTCCGAAACCGTACTCGATGCTTGTTTAACAACTACGTTTAATTTTTCGTTCTTATTTTTTAACGTTAAAAACAACATGTCTCCCAAGTAACTCTGTCCTGATCCTTTTCCATCGTCCTGTTGAATCTCAAACTTACCAATTTTTTCTTCTAGAGCTTTTTCTAATAATTCAATAATATCTGTCGGAATCATTCCTGCAACTTATCCACACACTAATTGCATTGAACTGCATCAATTTCAATATTCAACATATTATATAGTTCACAGTTATCTTGAAGGATGGAATTTTTTTGCATTGCATATTTGTTTACTTCTTACATGTATAACATTGAAATTTATCGAATTCATATTTAAAAAACATTTTAAATTGGTTTATTCATAATTTTATGATATTGCAGTCAACGCACGTTCACTGAGATAACACAGTAAAGTTGATAAAGTTGAATTATTCCATATATCACATGGTTTGAAAACAACTTGTTTTAAGTGATGATAAATACAATTTAAACTCATTTGCAATAGTAACATCTAGGTTATACCAAATTAAGCCCTATTGCAACTTCAAACAACAAGAAATCAATTCCAGCGCCTATTCCGAACGAAATATATGAAAGTTGACATAATACAAATAAATAAATAAACGTATAAATAACTAATGATTCATTTCCGATTGTTTTGGGATTTTAACCGAAATATCCCGATCAAACAAATCAACTCAACAGCGGTGTTGCCAGAAGACACTTAATTATAAGATTATACCATATTTTAATCGTTTCCGATAATTTGTAAATTTTTATGTAAATTTAATTTGGGTAAATAAATTACATTTGTTTTATTATAGTAAAATATGTGTTTGATACAGAACTTTGTAACAGACATTCGTTGATGACAGGACTCCTTAATGCCCTTTTCACACATATACGATGTCGACGATTCATATGTACACGATTTTCATACGGTTTCTAAACAGTTTGCTGTCTGTAGCGCCTGTATGGTCACAGTTTGCTTCTCTTGTCATTGTATCTAGTCGTGTTAATAGACAAAAATAAAAAAATTCAGTTATGTTTTTAAACAGACACCATAAACCGGTATTTTGAACCGTGTAGACTTGCACGGTCGCGATACACACCCTGCATCATTTAAGACGTGGAATGTAGATGACATATGACAGATCGTTGTCACATCGATATTTTAGTTATTAGTATTGTCAGTGTACATTATATTAAATCCATTCTATAGGAAATAAGATTTTATTGGGATTGTATATTTCAAGTCATCTCTGTTTTTACTAAACTAAACAAACGGCCAGCAGAAAATAGTAACACATCTGATTCTAGCAATAATAAATCCTGCAACACTGTAAACCGCACGGATGCCAACGCTCTTTAGAATATAAGTTTTTACCATATGAGTAATTATTCTGGAATTTTTAGACTACTATTCAGTAGAAAACATCAATTTAAAAGCTTTTTCTATTATTACTTTTTAAAGATATAAGTTTATTCCACAATATATTCCGCTATATGATATAAATATAATATATATGATATGATAATTAGTTGACAATATTATCAGCTTAAAATTTTAATAGTGAATATGTATATAGATACATAATGATGAAGGATAATAATTCGCTCATTCTAAAATTCAAATAAGGTGTAGGTAAATGATAAATTTGTGTATCATTAAAACATAATATAAATATTACACGTAACAGATATCATTACGAGAAATGATTACAATAAAAAAGAATGACATACGTGAGTAAAAGACAATCTTAAATTAGTATAATTTACAAGTAACTATCGTTACAATAAAATCTAATCTACTTATGTACAGATTAATACGGATGCCTAGCTTTCAACGTGACCTTGTATAGTAGTCAAGTGAATCCATTGTTTCTGCTGCTACACAATATTTTATTTTGAGAATATAATACATTGCGAATAAATCAGGAATTGAGAATATTTTGTTTTAATAACATGAATATAACATTTTTGTTGTATTAAATTCAAAGCTTTTGTTTGGAAGCAACAGAATGTTACATACTAATAGAGCGGCAACCCACAATACTTATAGTTTATACCTGTATTTGAAGCATTGTTGCCAAATCACTTATAATTATCAGATTTTAACATAGCTTCATCGTTACTTTCAAAATGTTAATTTGATAATTATAATAATTCTGTAATTCTTATGCATTTTTTTCAATTCGGTCAAATGATTTACAAATTTTATTTTTAATTTGTGTTATTTAATTTTTTATAGCAAAAATGTGGGTTTGATACATGATCGTTTGTTTTTCCCGATTTATTTGTATATGGATAAATATATTATATAACTTAGGCATGTATCTAACTCGCTAAATATATTTTTAAATTAATAATATTATGATTGCATTTATACTATTTTTTTGTTATTAAAAATTATGTATTCATTCAAGTAAAATGCTTTTCTTCCTCCTACATGGCAATAATTGTTATTATTACATATTTAATTCATAAAAAACATACTTGATCTGGAAAGAAATATTCAAACATAATTTAAAATTAAATCTGATAATCTTGGCAACATTGCGCCATAATTTCTGATTTGTGAATAATTGCAAAGCAAATAAGAAGCAACTAACGCGGGAGTGCGTAAAAGTTTCGAATTTTTAGGTTATGCTTTGATTTGACTTTATTTTTTATTATTTTACGGTGTTAATCAAGTTTTGGTGGTTTTACTTGTGTTTCTTGTTATGTTTTTTATAATTATAAATAATTTTAAGTCCGTCGTGTACCTTAGTGATTTATTTATAAAACTTTCATGTTTTTTTTGAAGAATTAATTGTGTATCTTATTTATTGATAAGGATATGTTGGTGTTTTAATTTACTGTAAGTACAATTTTGTTTACAAAGGAAATGAGGATGTATATTCTATAAATGATTATAGAATAGTTTAAAAATATGAAAAGCAACTAAAAAGAAATCTTTCCAATCCGAAAGGTTATCAGCTACAACTTGCAAAATATTGAATAACATGCAATTGATCTACTTCTTTTGTATTGTTTCATACATTTTTAGTTATATATTTTAACGAAACAAATTACGAATACGAATAAAAAGAATTTGTAGTAGTTGAAAATTAATTGTTATCATATTTATTTACAATTTAAATTTATACTAAAATAAAAAAAGGAACGTATTAAGTCCGATTGTTCATATTTTCTATTGGAAACTATTTAAAAACTTATATATCCGTCAAGGGAAACTTTTCATTTATATATGGATTGTTCTCTTACCCTCCATAATCAGTACTTGACAAGCCGAAATGACGTATCAATCCAACGCCATATTTTACTAGCAAGAATAGGCTCATGTCCACTAAATAGTTTTTAATTATAAATTTATATTTACATTACAAATGGTCTTCACAAAGATACATTCTTCTATGTGTTGTCATTGATATACAATGAGTGTCACTCCTACTAGCAAGTGTTTATCAATTTTTCCGTATCCGTTGATTTTTTGTAACATAGATAAATAATTTGTCTGGAGTTTTTATGGTTGCACTTTTGCACTGGTGCACTATACAGTTCTTGTAAAACGAACGAATCATTTTTAGAAAATAGTGATACTTGTCACAGATGTAAACAGATAACTAAATTGTTATTTTTAAACACAAAATACGTATTGTAAATATTGTTATTTCTTTAAAATATACTTTTTTTGAGATAAAATAGACATTAATAATACGAGTTGTTTTCATAAACTGAAATTTATATTTTTTTGGTATAAATTGTAGCTCAAATTTTCATTACATTTATTTCAATTATTTTCAAAATGGCGTTCCCAAAAAGGTTTAATAGTGCCGCCATTATATAGACAAGTTGAAAAGATAGTAATATCAAATTGGATTTTTCCATATTTTTTACGAAAATTCAAAATTTGAGCAAGTTTTTTGTATATTTGAATATTTCGTAAAAAACCAATTGTTACTTTTTTTTGTTTGGTTATACAGGGGGTTAAAAAAAATAAAAACACAATATAACGTTTGCGTTTAAAAATTTTATTGAGCATGAAAAATTTTAAAATACATTGAAGTAGTACCATTCCGTTAACTGTTTTTTTTTTTAAATATTAACTCACATTAATCTCATAGAACTAAATATAATTAGTATGTGGTATATTACTAGTACTAACAGTGCTTTTACTCTTCTTTAACTTAATTTTGTCTTTAATTTGCAATAATCGCGATGTCGATTCTCTATGAACCAACGGTATATGCTTCTTATCTTGTTCACCGACGTTAATTTTTTCACTTTCAATTTGTACAACGGATTTTAAATCGTAACAAAAACCGTCTTTGCAAATAATAGGACTTTGCAGGGCAGTTAATGGCGATTTAACTAAAATCGAATCATATTGATTTGTGTCTGGAGTTTCTAAAAAGAATTTAGGAACAGAACTCTGTCTGATAATAGGTACCTACAAAATATAATTATTTCTCAGGTACGGGTTCGCAACTATAAATTATTTTGAATTTTACAGCTAAAATACTAAGACTATATGATAAGTTTTTACGTTAACTTCGCAATTTTGACACTTAATGCCACTGATCACAATATAAATATCAAATTATAACTGTGAATCACTGGAAATTGAATTCTAAATGTTACCTAACGGTATTCGGCGTTGTCAGATTTATAGTTTTTGAAATCAGACAAATATAGTAGATTTTGTTAGTTTTTTCTTCGTTTTTCTTTTCCTAAGGAATAAATTATTATTCTATCCAAATTAATTAATTAGTATCGTATTTTATCTATAATTAATACCCGTGTTTCCTTTTAGTTAAATTGATCGGAATCATATATATATATATATATATATATATATATATATATATGTATATATATATATATATATATATAATTTTATGTCAATAACAGGAAAAAAATGACAATGCGGCAACGCTGTATACCCAACATCTGACACGTTTGCAAACTTTTTATAACTATTAGATCAATGGCCAAGTGTCATATGTCATTACTGTTGAGTGTTGACGTCAAATTAATAACAATAACGTTCAAGATAATAAAAGAAGCTTTCAAGTAGAATAGCGATAGGAAATTGAAGTATAAGTAGTAAAAATAATATCAATATAATAATTAAAGAGCCTTTATGTTAAATTTGCAATTTTGACATTATTGAACAAAATATAAATATCGGTGTAACTGAAATCATCACTCGTGTAAGGGGAAATTACATTATAAATGTTACCAGAACGCTGTTATTGTTTTAAAAATTAGGAAAATGTAATAGATTTTGTAAGGAATCAATTATTATTCTATTAAAAGTAATCAATAAGTATCGTATATTATTGAATATTATTACTTGTATTTACTTTTAATTAAATTAAACGTAATCATAAACAATTCAATTTTATATCTACAATAGGGGAAAAAATGAAAACGCGGCAACGATGTATAACATCTGTCATGTTCGTAAACTTATCATAAAACGTCATTTATTCATTTCAATATTTAGATGTCTATGGTTTGGATCATAGATATAATATTAAGACTGTTCCGAAACTAAGAACCCGAGTTCAGGTAGATCACCTATCGTAATCCAGAACGAGATTTAGATTACAGCTTCCGAAAGTTTCCTTCATAAACAAGAACTTTTAATTTTTATTGCTTTTTTGCGCGTTAATGTATGACATTTATTTATTTCTATACCAGATTTCATACGTTTGATAATTATTGAAAATCAGTTATCCACCTACCCTAACGTCACACCGATTTAAGGGGAATGCATAATTAATAAAGTTCGAAAAATCATAGACAAATTAAACAACTCGTTAGCTGATCGTATTTACCATCTTTCAGTGTAGAAATAATCATATCATATGACTACACCCCGATTAACTCAATCAGATTCCGAACAACAATAAACGTGATCCGGGTTAGTTTTCGGACAATCATATCATGTTCGGGTTAAATCGATCATAGTTTCGTTATATTTATGGTTTGAATATGAGATCAGTGGCCAAAATATTAGTTTCATATGTCATTACTGTCAATGTCAATAACGTTTTTAAGTCAAAAATAACTTTTTAGTTGAATACCGACGAAAAAATTGAACTTTACAAAAATATATTGGATCTATTTGTTTTCGTCTAGTTACTGGATTTTTTAATTTTTTATATTTCATTGTGGAAAAATCATTTTTTAAGTGTCAAATATTGTTATATTGACAAAATTTTTACTACAAACAAACGGGAAACAAATAAGGCATTGTTGAGTAAAATTGGTATGTATAAAATGAATAAATAAAAAAATATATTAAAGATAACCTAAGAAACAGTTTAAGTTAACTTTTGTTTATAAATTTAACATTGTTAAGCATAAAACATATAAAAGTGAGGTTATTTTTCTAATTAATCTACTTACTTCTTTGGAACCGTCGATATTCAAATGCAAACTTCTTGATTGTCTCCTTTCCATAAGAGATTTCTTACGAGTTTCTACGGTAGGAGGGGGAGATAGGAATGTATTTTCCGAAATAGCAGGTGTGTCAGCTACTGAATTTTCAAATGTTCTATCAGATATATCTTCGAAACTCACAGTTTTTTTTACAATATTTGTACAGGAATCTTCCTGTAAGAATAACAGCATCTTGGGTAAATTAACAGACGATTACAGGAATAAAAAAATGAAGTAACACTTCTTGATAGGTGGTTCATTCGGGGTTAAATAGGTTGTTGAATCGTTTCGGTTGTTTTTTATCTATTTGTTTTGAAATTTGTTCATCTTACTGCTACACAGTGATCAAAATAGATTGTTTTAATTTTATTTAATGAAACTATAAGAATATTTGTCATAAAAATCTAATTTTGTTAATTTTCTAATTTTTAAATTCTTTTATACATTTTGTTGATAAATTTTCTTGATTTTATGTCTTTTCTGATTGAAAATTAGTTTTTAGGCAATTTGATAAAGACCGAAATAGGTCGAAACGTCAATTTTTCAATAGTCACTGATTTTCAATCAGAAAAACCTAAAATCAAGAAAATTTAGCAAGAAATTCACCGTATTATAAAAGGGAATGAGGTTAACAGATATATTTTATTATAATTCACACATATTTGAAGAGATTTAGAGAATATTATACTGTCTAGAAGATATTTTGTTGAAATTGCTCACCTCATCGTTTTTTTCTAAATATTTAGAGTTATTTGCTAAAGAATTGCAATCTTTCTCTTCAAGATCATAATTTGTTTCTAAAATAACCGGAGTAACGCGTTGCATCGAAGATTGGCTTTTACTTTTTATCATAAAGTTTCTTTTTCTCGGTTGCGATATGATTGGAGACTTTTCCCTGGAAAAACACCAAAAATCTAATACACAGATGGCGCTATTAGTATTAAATCCATATGATTTTCAGTTAAACCTAATCCTCAAAAGTTGCGTGTATAAATTTGTTTGTCTAAATGGATAAAGGGGCACTTCGTGTGTTTATAAAACATTGCTTTTTGGCATAGTTCATAGTTGTGGGCGGCCAAGGGTTGTTAAGCACATAAGCCTTCTGTTAAGACTCGTCGTACCCTTTGTTTTTGTCAAAAAATCATTATTGAAGCCATGCTTCAGCTTGATAAGCATTATCCGGACTTTGCACCGAAACCGATGCATGCAGTAGACGTCCTAAAGAGGCTGTCATTAATGAAAACATCAGAAAAGTGCATAAAATAATTCCGGATAACTGTATAGTGAAACTGATTGAGATAGCTGTGACCCTAAAAGATATCAAAGAAGATTGGGCTTTGAATTGCTTCCGTATCCACTCTATTCTTCAGATCTGACCCCATCGACTTGTTTCCTGTTTTCAAACCTCAAGAGGATGCTCGCTGAACAGTATTTAAACGCCGATGAAGAGGTAATGGCCGAAACTGAAGGCTACTTTGAAACTAAAGATAATCGAAAAATTGTATGACCACTATATACTTGAAGAAAACCATATAAAAAATATTTTCTTTGTACTAGTCTACGACTTTTCAGAGAATCAAAAAATGTGTAGAAATATTTCGTATTCAGTTTTTGACAGCCCTGTATATTTCTTTTTCATTTTCGTAATTTTCCTGGAACTTGTTACTGTTTTTTTTTCTATTTATATAAACAGTTATTTAAAAAAAACAAATTTTAAACCTTTTTTTATTATTTGTCTAACCAAAACTTCTTAAAAAAACAAAATGTTAGGATATGCAATACATAACCTAGAAATACGATTAATATTTATTTTAAATGTAGAATTAGCAGCTTGGGTAAAAATTAAATTAATTAAATAGTATAGTTAATTAACATTTTCTTTTATCTTCAACTATCCACAAAAAAATTATGTATAAATATTTGTTCTGGAATCGCCTATGTCATCAACCAATAATAATTAGAAAAAGAAGAAGTATTTCCACTAAGAGAAAAGTAAATTTTACTCACGTTTTTACCGGAAGAGGATCAATAGTGACAATCGCTCTTCCTGCTATCACAGATACACTGTCATAGAATGCCATATTATCGCAAAAATTATTGTTTTTTTCTTCTTTTGTGATTGACTCTTGATACGTGGCTATGCTCTCGTCGAAGCAAAAACGTTCTTCTATTAGATGCCAATAACATGATTCCAAACAGCTGAAAATACAAATTCTGCTATCGAAATTTAGTGAATAATTTCGCAATTTACCTTCTTAAAATTATAACCACATCCCTGATATGACAAACTTATGGTAAGTTTTATAATATGAAAGATATTTTACATTGTTGCCACGTTATAATTATTTTTCAGTTTAAGGGCATAAAATGATATATTCATTCTATTCAATTCAACTAATAGAAAATAATAGCGTAGATGTTGAGACTTTCAATGTAATATATTAGTTTAAAGCATCAATTTTAACGCAATGGATTGTATCCCTATCAGATAGATATAAAAATAATAAATCCTACAACACCGAAGACAAATTCCACACGGTTGCCAATGTTTAAAATTTAATTTCCTCTGATAAATGATTTCATATATATTTGGCATATTTAGATTTTCTCTAGTGGCTGCAATTGTTACCAGGCTGTTAATGTGAAAGCTAAAAACATTAGGTCAACTAGATCGAGATACTGCAATAGCTCAGTCAAAGTCGAACAACATTTTGGTTATGATTAGTTTAATACAAAATATTATTAAGTAAGTATTTATATTTTTAATAAGTGAATTAGACAAATAAATAAAAGAAAGTGGTATCTAATTTGTCGTAGTCTATTTCAGATGTTATTTACTCTCACTTAATTGGCTATAAATTATTAAAAACATTGTATTTTAGTACTTTGTTTTGTTCTTAAGTTATAAAAGTATTCAAAAAAGACAAATTAAGGAAAATTTGTGTGTACACTTCCATATTTCTGCTATAATTCTTAATTTTTGCAAAAAACATTTATTGAAAAAAAGAAACTGATTTTAAAATTTAGTTATCTTTTTTGTTTTATCTTGTTAATCAAAATTATGTTTTATTTTCCCGAACAGTTATAGTTGTGGACATATAATTGACAGTAGTACTTTCCATGTATTCTATATATTGTAAATAACAACGCCACTTATAATTTGGAAAAATCTCTAATTAAAAAAAATAATTGAACTAAATAAAAAATAAAACACAATTTGACTGTACTATAATTGAATTCGTATAGACGCCTTCCAAGTCTGTCTTTACACTGAACTTGTACAAATCGAATACGTACGTTTTTAAAAGGGTTAGTAGGAAACAGTTGAAACGTAATTTTTTACTTAGGGCCTGTTTGATTCATATTCAATAAGAAAATGAAAAAAATACTATAAGTAATTACTAATAAAATACAAAAAACACCAATTAAAGAAATTATAACACACTTATCTACCTGATTTTGATAATAAAACTAATACTGTTGTAGTGTTGCCAACGTTTGAAATTTAATTTTCCCAGATAAATGGGAGATCGCTTGATATACATTTTAAGTATATAAAAATGTTGTGTTTGGCTATAATAATAATTCAGAACTTTACTTAAAAGACCATTATTTTATTGAAACTTTCCAAAACATCGATTAGTTTTAATGTAATAGACGTGGAAACATTAATATATTTTAGCTTTTTGGTACAGAAATAAGTTTAGATCAATTACGTATATAAAATATTTTCATAATTAGGTATAACAGCCTTAACATAAATACTTCTTTCCTGTTTAATAAAAATTAAGTTTAAAACATCAATTGTAATTATTGTAGAAATAATTATAGTGGAAATTTTGTTGCTTCTATATAGATATAGAAATAAGTTTTGATAACTTACATACGACGACTCTATTTCCTAGTATATTCCATTTTGAGACATATTTACTTGTTTTTAAACTTTTAATAGATAATTAGACAAAGGTAAGTGTAAAAAACTATTTATAAAATTATATTTTTGTGTGGTTATATATCATCATAAAATTTACTATGGTATTATTATGAAGAAATATAATTTATGAAATATCATAAATCTAATAAGATAAAATTAGTCCATGTTTATGAGTTTTGACGAAATAAACGTCTAATAAATATATCATTTACTGCAAGTTTGTCAAATTGAAAATGGAGCTTGTTCGAAAAGAGTTAAGATAAAATTCATAATACTAAGAAATAAAGAGTTTATACAAAAAAAACTGCTGAGTAACAATAAAAACAGACTCAATATTTTCCATTCGAAACTAATATCCTTATTTAACATCGCGTCGGCGGGAAGTATGATCATTGAAAATAACCTAAAAATATTTATGTATATAACCGCCATTGAAATAAAAAAGGTTTCTTATTTCCATGGTAACCGCCAAGGAGAGATCGAGTGTTGTTAGAGTGTACAGGGTGGTATTTAAGTAATTCTATAGGGTAATATAAAAATAAATGGAAAGAAAATATTAATAGTCTTGTTTTAAGAAAATATCTTTTTAACAATTGAAATGTATTGTTTTTCTTTATATCATCGCCAAAAAAAAATTGTTAATATAAATGTTTACATTGTGATTTTTAATTGTATATCACTATGATCTACGAGCACTCGATATTATTTGAATATGATATTGTTTTATCGAGTTTTTTTATTAAAAAGAAAGGGTAACTCACCTCTGTATACATTTGCACATATCCTGTACGCGCAAGTACACCTTCGGCATCTATTTTCTTCACAAACTAAACCACACAGTTCTACTGTTACACAGATAAGGCTAGTCACATGTCGATTTTGATAAATCAAGATATAATCGAGATATAATTACTAAAATTATTTGTTTCTGTTTATTGCTGGTGTACGTAGCACTTATTATATCTTCTAATATTACGATTTATTAGTTTTCTTTGCCGAATTTGTAACGCATTCAAATCATTACCTTCTGCATTCTCAAATTGGTGTCGTAGAGTCGCCTCGTTGGGTAAATATAGCTGCAAAAAGAAGAGGAAAGTAAATAAAAGCGGATTGAACTTGCTGTTCACTCGCAAATAATGAGTAAAAATATTTCGAAGAATAATTCAAGTTTATGAAAATAGGCTAAACAGAACCGGACTTAGAGGCATTTTTTTGTAATAAGGTTCCCGCTCTCCCCCACTTTTGGGTAAATATAGCTACAAAAAGAAAAGGAAAATGAATAAAAGCGAAATGAACTTTGTGTTCACTCGCAAATAATAAAAATATTTATTTTAGAAATAAAAAAAAAATGAGTGGAAACATTTCGAAAAAACAATTTTCGTCGTTTACACGTTTTTTGATATATCTCGGGACAGAAAAAAGATATCGGTATGCGGTTTTCGTTATTTTAATGTTAATTTAATTTACTATTGACATATATGCTTAAAAATGTATGTTTCCGTTAAAATTTGTGAAGAAAAATCACAATGTCTGACATAGATCAAACAACGCCATCTAGTATTCACGTTTTTAATTATTTTATTTACAATTCATGTTTTTTTTATTATTTGGTAAAATCTCTTTCGAAAAATATCAAGTTTATAAAAATCGGCTGAACAGAACCGGACTTAGAGGCATTTTTTTGTAATAAGGTTCCCGCTCTCCCCCACTTTTGGGTAAATATAGCTACAAAAAGAAAAGGAAAATGAATAAAAGCGAAATGAACTTTGTGTTCACTCGCAAATAATAAAAATATTTATTTTAGAAATAAAAAAAAAATGAGTGGAAACATGTCGAAAAAACAATTTTCGTCGTTTACACGTTTTTTGATATATCTCGGGACAGAAAAAAGATATCGGTATGCGGTTTTCGTTATTTTAATGTTAATTTAATTTACTATTGACATATATGCTTAAAAATGTATGTTTCCGTTAAAATTTGTGAAGAAAAATCACAATGTCTGACATAGATCAAACAACGCCATCTAGTATTCACGTTTCTAATTATTTTATTTAGAATTCATGGTTTTTCTATTATTTGGTAAAATCTCTTTAAAAAAATATCAAGTTTATAAAAATCGGCTGAACAGAACCGGACTTGAAGGCATTTTTTTGTAATAAGGTTCCCGCTCTCCCCCACTTTTTATTTGAAGAAATAGAATATTTTTTTCTACATTCTTGGTATTGGTTTTTCATGGTTTATATCCTTTCCTCCCTTTTGCTTCGTATTTTCTTTGTTAGTAAATTAATCCGCGACATAGTTTTGATTTTAACTTTGAGCTACCTCAAATCCTTAAGTCAAAGGCGCTTTTAAAATCTACGAAGATTATGTGTAGCTCTCTATTGTTTGTTTATTGGACTATTTGATCTATTTTTTGAATTGCGTTAATTGCGGTTTCCTATTTATTAGGTAATCATAATCAATTTTGAATACAAAGCGTAGATGGTAACGAAAAGTTATTTAAGACATTTTTTTAGGTTATAATTTGTTTTTTTCATTTCCTCACAATCATTCATTACGAATAAAAGTGATAAGATGACGAGGTAATGACTTTCAGACTAGATCGATTCCATTTTCGTATATTTTCGCTTATTCAAACTTTCTAATCACAATTTTTGTTTAGTCTAGTCGAATTTTGAATATATTTAAAAAATAAATAATAGGATTTCATAAAAAATGAATAAAATAATAAATTAAATCATCATTTATTATGGGGACCACTCCTAATACGATAAATAGTACAAATTCTATTTTATTTATTTATTTTAATAAGTCGCCCACCTCTAATCTACGCCTCTGCTTATCTAACAACGAATATTAGTAATTAAATATCAATTATTTTTGATTAGTACTAATAAATTTACGCATAAACAGGTTATTGAACGTATCAGTCTAATTACTGAAACAAAACAGGTGGGAAAACAAATTAGTTCTCACAATTGGGTTAGAAAAAAGACAAATAATAATATCAGATGTATTATCGTTTTTTTTTTCTTAAACAATTCTCCCGACCCAAAATCTTCATCTTTTTTCTATGGAAATCCAGATCCACAGTCTTCCAACTTGTTTGTAACAAAGAGTAGGTAGAAGGTTTTTCCCTAAGTCAGGTATATTAACGAGGATTAATTTAATTGTAATCTATTTGGACTTTAAGAAGTTTACTTGAAATTTCACGGTTCGGGGTGCGTTTTATTAGGGGTTTCTTTAATATTTACCTTCCAAAAGTATCTATTTGACTGGTCGATTCATTTTCTGATCTCTATGTTACTCAAACAGTGCTGGAAGTCTTTTTTCGGCGAAGGCTTTAAGGTTTACTTAAATCGGGTCCTTTTTTAAGCAGATTTTCGTCAAACCTTTCAAGGAAATTTGATCAGACCCTTCGGCGCAAGAGCTTTTGGTCTGGAGTCAGATTAAATACGGAAACAATTCATTACAAACTCCACAAAAAGATGTGTTAGCCCCAAAAGCACGTTGTTATCTCATACAGGGTTAACCGGGACTAAACTACAATCATAAACACATCGTATCAACTTTCCTGGTAGTCTGAACACGTTCTCGATGACATAAAGTTTATTTATGTCAATGAAACATGATAATTTATCGAAAATTCACGTCATATTCGCAAGCTTTTATCATTTTTGTGAATTAAACTTGTTTAAATCGAATTGTGAAATATTTTCTCTCTACCCACTAAAGACTCACACTGTATAACATTTAGAATGTACTAGAATATCTCGAGGTTTAATAATTAACGACTGATTAATCGTATCGTGCAATTTGCGAGTCAAAAAAATAACTAAACTAAATATGTACTTTGCCGTAGTGCCTTCCGTTCAAACTTATCGTTGAAAATATTCGTAAAAACGTCGAAATGACAGACTTACCTAAAAAAAAAATATCCACGCACTAATGAACACTAATATATATCACGTTTTAAAACAAATTGCATCATATTAAGCATCGTTTAGTTACCGAAACCACTAAACTGGTCAGACCCCTGAATCGTTCTCGAGAGATCGTAAAGCAGAAACTTCCTCTCTTCAGGTAAAAATTTCAAACGAGATTAAGGAAATCGTCGACTACACCGTACGAAACTACACTTGTCGGTATATCGTACGAGGGGCGATCGTAAAATAAAAAAAAAAACGACCGCGATTCTCCAAGTGGTTCAGGTGGACTCCAAGGGGGTATTTATTGGGCGTGACGAATAATTGGGGGTCCACAATCGTAACCAGACGTCCACGAACATTTATTTGGTTTCGAACTACAATTTTGATTTGATTTTGTGTGATAAATTACACCAATCGCTTCAATTCGTGATTAATGCGGTTCATACGCGCTTATTTCCACAATTTTATGATGAGAATGATTTCCAATGATTGCTGTTACATACCGAAGTACGATGGTTGTCGAAAACCTCGACAATTACGATGGGACAGCCTCAATTTGTAAGTTTATTTGAAATCGGATATTCTATCGATGGAAACGGATGTTTTATATTAAATAATCATACAAAAACCTCAACGAACCTAACCTAACCTAAACATTTTCATTGGAATCCACGATGTTAAACTTGAAAGTGTATTAAGACGTAGCTAAAGTTTGACTCTATGGTTCAGGGTTGCCAACTAATCACGAGGGAAAATTTGAACTGTCAAAGTTAAACTTCGTAATAAACCGTCTACTAAGAAGAAGGCCATTTCGATTTAGTACCAAAGCATCAATTCTTCTGTTACATTTTTACTGTTTAACGCCCAAAACCGTGTCCCGAGGGGACACAGGGGCCACAGGGTTGGCAACCGTGCTGTGTTTTGTCATTGACGTTTCAAATGTATACATTGTAACCTCAAAAAGGCGCGTAGACATTTATTAGTTAATGTTTAGACCAGAAAAAAGAACAATTAAGCAATAAGGAACGAATAACCAACCATAATATTTGACGTTTGACATTTGTCAATGTCGATCCATCCTCTATGTCAATAGGTCTTGGGGTAACAGTTTTGAGAAAGATTTGTTAGACCAATTCTTATAGGATTCGAGGATGGATATTGCGTAGACGGATCTGTACATCCCGCAGCATTATCGTACAGATCTTCGTTTGAATAGGCAGTCTAAACATAGACTATTTGTACCCTGAATGTTTTTTATGATACCCAGAACCGTAAAATATAAACTGTCGACGTTTAAGGAAAAAATCAGGTGAAATATATTAGAACAAAGTTTAGTTTTCAATTTAAACTGAAGATTGATCATAATTTTCGATTGTTAGAAGCAATTTTAGTTGCTAGGACGTGGCTCAAACCTGATTATAATGAAATTTATATATTTTCAAGTAATATCGACTATGATATTCAATGATTTCATCCCGACGTTCGAATCGTTGTCCGAAAAAATAACACGAATGAATTTTTCAATATTTGGCGTGCCCCTCGTACAAAACTACTGAACGACCTCGACGATTGCTGCGAGAAAAACCGCGTTTTATTACATTTAACGTCGATACACGTTCCACAACGATCTTGTGACTTTCGACATTGAAATTTATGAATCGATTGAGATACGGTTTGAATTATACTGTGGGAAGTCAAGCAATGCCGAAGTTGGGATTTTTTAACAATAATACAACTTGACTTAGATACGTTTCATTGAACATAACACTAATAAATAATTTATTATTAATTTCACATACTTGACGGTGCGTTGCCGTAGAGTAGTCATGCCATCAACAGGATTCAAGTCCGGGCAACGCGCTGGCTGGTAATTTCGACGTCTACCGTACGAAGCGCTAAAACAACGACATTAGACATCATTACAGCCGAGATCGTTGTTGTGCTTCTCGTGGAGACCTTCCTCGATGGTTGTCTTTGGGATTGATCGTATCTCGAAATCAGCATCACACACCAATTGACTTTTATCCTTTCCTTCATCCAGTTTTGTTCCCTGTGCGCAAAAGGTTGCTGAAACAGCAACTTTTGAAGGACTTGGACAACGTTTTAACCATCTAGAACGACTTGGAGTTGTTGTGGAACAGTTTCCGTGAAAGCGGCCCTAATATAGGAGCTCCTCCTCTGCAGAGCTGCGGTTGTGGTTTTATGTTTATGATTGCGCTGTTCCTGGATTAAAAAAGAAAAAAAATAACGTCGATTTTAACCCGAGCGAGAAGATTGAGTGTATAGGGTGTTTCGCCACAAAAAAATCGGTTTTTAAATGAAAAATATTTATTTAATAAAACGTTCTTGACATAATGATTATTATTTTTTAAAAAAATTGATTTATATCTAACGAAAATGCGTAAGACACGAAAGGATTTGATACGTAGCGGTAATATTTCTTCTTCTGTTATTTTCCGTATAAGAAAAATGAAAATTTTCCGGTCTGTTATCGAATTTATTTAGTAAAATGTCGATTAGAGTCGTTACGACACAAATTTGAATAGATAAACAATTATTTATAAAACAATTTGAAACATAGTGCGGCAGTCGACGTGTTAAACTGATTGTTGTCAATTATTAAACGTCATAGAACAAAAATTCTCTAAATTTGATACAACAAATGCACTAAAAATAGAAGTTTTCAAACAAATTAAAGTTTTTTTTTAGTCACGATTGAATAAAAAATAATTATGTCGAAATTGTATAAGGGGGTGGAGATTGAGCGGGTGTAGTCCGCGTGTGAACGTTAATTCTAGTCTGAACTGACACGCTTCTCATGTTATTTTCTTCTTCTTTTATTATATCTTCGTATTTAGGAGGTGCTTCCAGAGCTGCAACAAAATATTGGTTAAATACAAAATTAATCAAAATTAACTACCAGCCTTAATTTGAAAAACACTTCTTGCTTCAGGGGGTTATTATATCTCGAAAACAAAGCAGAAAACATTCCAAAGTGCTACGAAGATGAAAACAAAAGGACAACACGTCAATCTGGTGATCAAGGATCGCCGTTTCGACGAGATCCCCGAAGGTATTCCAGGAAGTTTATATTTCCCGTGGAGATGTACACGCAATCCTTCAAGGGGTTATTATATCTTGAAAACAAAGCAGAAAAAAGATCAAACGCATTCCAAAGTGCCACGAAGATGAAAACGAAAGGTCAACACGTCAATCTGGTGATCAAGGATCGCCGTTTCGACGAGATCCCCGAAGATCTTCCAGGAAGTTTATATTTCCTGTGGAGATGTACACGCAATCCTTCAAGGGGTTATTATATCTTGAAAACAAAGCAGAAAAAAGATCAAACGCATTCCAAAGTGCCACGAAGATGAAAACAAAAGGACGAAACGTCAATCTGGTGATCAAGGATCGCCGTTTCGACGAGATCCCCGAAGGTCTTCCAGGAAGTTTATATTTCCCGTGGAGATGTACACGCAATCCTTCAAGGGGTTATTATATCTTGAAAACAAAGCAGAAAAAAGATCAAACGCATTCCAAAGTGCCACGAAGATGAAAACAAAAGGACGAAACGTCAATCTGGTGATCAAGGATCGCCGTTTCGACGAGATCCCCGAAGGTATTCCAGGAAGTTTATATTTCCCGTGGAGATGTACACGCAATCCTTCAAGGGGTTATTATATCTTGAAAACAAAGCAGAAAAAAGATCAAACGCATTCCAAAGTGCCACGAAGATGAAAACGAAAGGTCAACACGTCAATCTGGTGATCAAGGAGTCTTGGAAGCTTACGACTTACTATCAAACGAAAAACGAAATCAGTATTATACTCCAGCTGGTTTATAGAATTTACCTCGTCCCTTTAGACGTTTTTTTTGTTTCATCGATTCAAGATATCGCTAAAACTGCGACATTTGGAGAACTTGGACAAGATTATCGCCGTTTCGACGAGATGAGTAGAGGAAACGGACGCTCTGCAGTATATGGATGGGCAAATCGGGCTTCTCGGTACGCTGGGGTTAATTTGGGATCAGTAGTTGTCTTTTTTGGCTCAAGGTTAGATGTCTTAAGTCTTCTTCCACTCGCAACCACTTCACGCGTTTCCCTGAGCTCTTGTCGAACTTGAGCACCAGGATGTGCAAGTTTTTTTTTTCCAGAACCGCGTTTTTGGTGAACCGAGTGACTTTATGTTGACCGCTTGAGCTGCTTTATCACTTGTTGAAGAAAAGGAATGGAAAAATAACAAAAAAAAATGGAAAAAGAGGACTGAATAGATTAGATTAGATTATAACAAGGAATATAGCGAAAATTATGCCTCAAATAACTCAATACGAAGTATAAGGTATGCTCTGATTGAAAATTGAGTAAAACCTACAAAAATTGGATAGTTTCATAGGGGACGGATGTATGAATGGTTGCTAGGATGCCGTACGAGACGAAACAAATAAACTGTAATGAGTTTTGACGTCACAAATAAAATAAATCGTACATACGTGCGTAAGGAGGTGGCGCGCTCGGAAATATCCCCACGTCCCTATCAGTAGATTCCAAATCTTCGATGAACGTTGAATTTATATACGCATCTGAACTTCCATCTCGTGGAACGTGTCGATGAGCCAGTCTTTCTGCATAAAATCGAACTACGTATCAAAAACTCGTTTCAACATTACGATATAATCGAAAATATTTTTTTTTAAACGACATAAACCAACAATCTGTTCGTAATAAAAGATTTGCTTCATCAACCTGTCCGATAACCAAGAAGATATTAGAGCTCCGAGCTCCAATATCATCGGTTCCGAACCAGTTTGAGATCTCCTGGAAAAATTAACAAGGGAAATGAGTCAAACCAATTATTGGGGTGACCTACAGGGGTTGAGACAGATTTCCATCAAGATTTGCTTGAAATTTCAACAGTAGGTAGTAAAACAAACTCTACCCTTTACGTGAATACCACCCCAACTAGGGGGTGGTAATTTTTTTGGTGGAACTAACCGTAGAAATCGGTTTTTCAAAAAATCGATACTTTTTGACTTATTCGCGATTTAAATTTTGAATTTCTATTTTGTAACCTTTTGAAATATAAAAACTATAAAAACTAATTTTAAATTAAAATAAACCCTAAATGGAGACGATTCAGAAACATATATAAACGTTTTCCGTATTTATTTACACACTACACAATACACTTCACTTGCACTAATTTACTTCGCGATTTAAATTTTGAATTTCTGTTATAAAAAACTAATTTTTCACAAAAAATTTGGATTTTATCGAAAAATGATTATGATTTATTGGATCTTTTTTAAAGAACTTTGAAAAACTATTCAAATGAGACTTTGTAATACAAAAAATACGTGAATTATGACGAAAATCATATAGAATCCCTTCGTTTCATAAAAAAAACCTTGATATTGCCGCCCTGTTTAAAAAAAATTGTCTTTTATTACAAATAACTTTAAAAAAATGATGGATACGTACGTTAAAACATCTAGAAAACAAAAACCCAGGTTTGTTTTTAATAAAAATTCAATATAACCTTTGAAAATTCATAGGAACGTGTGACTTGTACCATTTTGGAACATTTTGAAATATAAAAACTAATTTTAAATTAAAATAAACCCTAAATGGAGACGATTCAGAAACATATATAAACGTTTTCCGTATTTATTTACATACTACACAATACACTTCACTTGCACTAATTTACTTCGCGATTTAAATTTTGAATTTCTGTTATAAAAAACGTAGATTTTTCACAAAAAATTTGGATTTTATCGAAAAATGATTATGATTTATTGGATCTTTTTTAAATAGCTTTGAAAAACCATTCAAATCAGCCTTTGTAATACAAAAAATACGTAAATTATGACGAAAATCATATAGAATCCCTTCGTTTCATAAAAAAAACCTTGATATTGCCGCCCTGTTTAAAAAAAATTGTCTTTTATTACAAATAACTTTAAAAAAATGATGGATACGTACGTTAAAACATCTAGAAAACAAAAACCCAGGTTTGTTTTTAATAAAAATTCAATATAACCTTTGAAAATTCATAGGAACGTGTGACTTGTACCATTTTGGAACATTTTGAAATATAAAAACTAATTTTAAATTAAAAGAAACCCAAGATCGAGACGATTCAGAAACATATATAAACGTTTTCCGTATTTATTTACACACTACACAATACACTTCACTTGCACTAATTTACTTCGCGATTTAAATTTTGAATTTCTGTTATAAAAAACTAGATTTTTCACAAAAAATTTGGATTTTATCGAAAAATGATTATGATTTATTGGATCTTTTTTAAATAACTTTGAAAAACCATTCAAATCAGCCTTTGTAATACAAAAAATACGTAAATTATGACGAAAATCATATAGAATCCCTTCGTTTCAAAAAAAAAACCTTGATATTGCCGCCCTGTTTAAAAAAAATTGTCTTTTATTACAAATAACTTTAAAAAAATGATGGATACGTACGTTAAAACATCTAGAAAACAAAAACCCAGGTTTGTTTTTAATAAAAATTCAATATAACCTTTGAAAATTCATAGGAACGTGTGACTTGTACCATTTTGGAACATTTTGAAATATAAAAACTAATTTTAAATTAAAAGAAACCCAAGATCGAGACGATTCAGAAACATATATAAACGTTTTCCGTATTTATTTACACACTACACAATACACTTCACTTGCACTAATTTACTTCGCGATTTAAATTTTGAATTTCTGTTATAAAAAACTAGATTTTTCACAAAAAATTTGGATTTTATCGAAAAATGATTATGATTTATTGGATCTTTTTTAAATAACTTTGAAAAACCATTCAAATCAGCCTTTGTAATACAAAAAATACGTAAATTATGACGAAAATCATATAGAATCCCTTCGTTTCAAAAAAAAAACCTTGATATTGCCGCCCTGTTTAAAAAAAATTGTCTTTTATTACAAATAACTTTAAAAAAATGATGGATACGTACGTTAAAACATCTAGAAAACAAAAACCCAGGTTTGTTTTTAATAAAAATTCAATATAACCTTTGAAAATTCATAGGAACGTGTGACTTGTACCATTTTGGAACATTTTGAAATATAAAAACTAATTTTAAATTAAAAGAAACCCAAGATCGAGACGATTCAGAAACATATATAAACGTTTTCCGTATTTATTTACACACTACACAATACACTTCACTTGCACTAATTTACTTCGCGATTTAAATTTTGAATTTCTGTTATAAAAAACTAGATTTTTCACAAAAAATTTGGATTTTATCGAAAAATGATTATGATTTATTGGATCTTTTTTAAATAACTTTGAAAAACCATTCAAATCAGCCTTTGTAATACAAAAAATACGTAAATTATGACGAAAATCATATAGAATCCCTTCGTTTCATAAAAAAACCCTGATATTGCCGCCCTGTTTAAAAAAAATTGTCTTTTATTACAAATAACTTTAAAAAAATGATGGATACGTACGTTAAAACATCTAGAAAACAAAAACCCAGGTTTGTTTTTAATAAAAATTCAATATAACCTTTGAAAATTCATAGGAACGTGTGACTTGTACCGTTTTGGAACTTTTTGAAATATAAAAACTAATTTTAAATTAAAAGAAACCCAAGATCGAGACGATTCAGAAACATATATAAACGTTTTCCGTATTTATTTACACACTACACAATACACTTCACTTGCACTAATTTACTTCGCGATTTAAATTTTGAATTTCTGTTATAAAAAACTAGATTTTTCACAAAAAATTTGGATTTTATCGAAAAATGATTATGATTTATTGGATCTTTTTTAAAGAACTTTGAAAAACTATTCAAATGAGACTTTGTAATACAAAAAATACGTGAATTATGACGAAAATCATATAGAATCCCTTCGTTTCATAAAAAAAACCTTGATATTGCCGCCCTGTTTAAAAAAAATTGTCTTTTATTACAAATAACTTTAAAAAAATGATGGATACGTACGTTAAAACATCTAGAAAACAAAAACCCAGGTTTGTTTTTAATAAAAATTCAATATAACCTTTGAAAATTCATAGGAACGTGTGACTTGTACCGTTTTGGAACTTTTTGAAATATAAAAACTAATTTTAAATTAAAAGAAACCCAAGATCGAGACGATTCAGAAACATATATAAACGTTTTCCGTATTTATTTACACACTACACAATACACTTCACTTGCACTAATTTACTTCGCGATTTAAATTTTGAATTTCTGTTATAAAAAACTAGATTTTTCACAAAAAATTTGGATTTTATCGAAAAATGATTATGATTTATTGGATCTTTTTTAAAGAACTTTGAAAAACTATTCAAATGAGACTTTGTAATACAAAAAATACGTGAATTATGACGAAAATCATATAGAATCCCTTCGTTTCATAAAAAAACCCTGATATTGCCGCCCTGTTTAAAAAAAATTGTCTTTTATTACAAATAACTTTAAAAAAATGATGGATACGTACGTTAAAACATCTAGAAAACAAAAACCCAGGTTTGTTTTTAATAAAAATTCAATATAACCTTTGAAAATTCATAGGAACGTGTGACTTGTACCGTTTTGGAACTTTTTGAAATATAAAAACTAATTTTAAATTAAAAGAAACCCAAGATCGAGACGATTCAGAAACATATATAAACGTTTTCCGTATTTATTTACACACTACACAATACACTTCACTTGCACTAATTTACTTCGCGATTTAAATTTTGAATTTCTGTTATAAAAAACTAGATTTTTCACAAAAAATTTGGATTTTATCGAAAAATGATTATGATTTATTGGATCTTTTTTAAAGAACTTTGAAAAACTATTCAAATGAGACTTTGTAATACAAAAAATACGTGAATTATGACGAAAATCATATAGAATCCCTTCGTTTCATAAAAAAAACCTTGATATTGCCGCCCTGTTTAAAAAAAATTGTCTTTTATTACAAATAACTTTAAAAAAATGATGAATACGTACGTTAAAACATCTAGAAAACAAAAACCCAGGTTTGTTTTTAATAAAAATTCAATATAACCTTTGAAAATTCATAGGAACGTGTGACTTGTACCGTTTTGGAACTTTTTGAAATATAAAAACTAATTTTAAATTAAAAGAAACCCAAGATCGAGACGATTCAGAAACATATATAAACGTTTTCCGTATTTATTTACACACTACACAATACACTTCACTTGCACTAATTTACTTCGCGATTTAAATTTTGAATTTCTGTTATAAAAAACTAGATTTTTCACAAAAAATTTGGATTTTATCGAAAAATGATTATGATTTATTGGATCTTTTTTAAAGAACTTTGAAAAACTATTCAAATGAGACTTTGTAATACAAAAAATACGTGAATTATGACGAAAATCATATAGAATCCCTTCGTTTCATAAAAAAAACCTTGATATTGCCGCCCTGTTTAAAAAAAATTGTCTTTTATTACAAATAACTTTAAAAAAATGATGGATACGTACGTTAAAACATCTAGAAAACAAAAACCCAGGTTTGTTTTTAATAAAAATTCAATATAACCTTTGAAAATTCATAGGAACGTGTGACTTGTACCGTTTTGGAACTTTTTGAAATATAAAAACTAATTTTAAATTAAAAGAAACCCAAGATCGAGACGATTCAGAAACATATATAAACGTTTTCCGTATTTATTTACACACTACACAATACACTTCACTTGCACTAATTTACTTCGCGATTTAAATTTTGAATTTCTGTTATAAAAAACGTAGATTTTTCACAAAAAATTTGGATTTTATCGAAAAATGATCCAGTTATGGAGATGGAATTGATTTAGAGAACCGAAGATTTTGAAAATTGAATAAGTAGAAAACGATCGGATCTTTTTTTAAGAACTTTGAAAAACTATTCATATGAGACTTTGTAATACAAAAAATACGTGAATTATGACGAAAATAATATAGAATCCCTTCGTTTCATAAAAAAACCCTGATATTGCCGCCCTATTTAAAAAAAATTGTCTTTTATTACAAATAACTTTAAAAAAATGATGGATACGTACGTTAAAACTTCTAGAAAACAAAAACCCAGGTTTGTTTTTAATAAAAATTCAATATAACCTTTGAAAATTCATAGGAACGTGTGACTTGTACCATTTTGGAACATTTTGAAATATAAAAACTAATTTTAAATTAAAATAAACCCTAAATGGAGACGATTCAGAAACATATATAAACGTTTTTCGTATTATTTACACAATACACTTAACTTGCACTAATTTACTTATAAATATCACTCAAATAATTACTTTCACTGATTTAATCATACAACTACGACTATTTATTTAAAATTAACTAACTTATTTATAAATAGAATTCTACGAAGTTCTAGAACAAAAACCGAATTCGGCGAATTTTAAAATTCTATTAAACGTGAACAGGGCCGGATTAAGGACCCATTTCGCGAGCTTGCAACAATATAAATGTGTGTACGAATCGATGATTAAGGGTTGAAACTTTAACTTTAATTTTAATGAATTTTGACAATAAGGGGGTGAAGGTTTATTGGTATAGGGTAGATTTGAGATATTGAAGATGTAATTTATATTATTTTCTAACAGTAAATCATACACGGGATCAGTTCTGTGGTTTTATATTGAAGCGACGACTCGATGTCTTGGTGGATCTTCGAAAAACAAAATCTTACCTTCGGGTGTCGTTCTGCCCGCAACAACCACTATTCGTCGTCTGCGACGTTCCATCTTCATCCTTTTATATGTTCTTATTGCAACACACAACCGAATGCAAATTGAAATGATAAGGCAAAATATCCAGACTCCTGCGAATGCAGAAAATCCATTTGTTCGATCTCCCTCGTTATTAGATATTGGAGGTGAAGGGCGACGAGTCGTAGGATAGGGAAAAAACTGTTTTTCCATTATTATACGTCAAACACTCAAAAATATTTGGAATTACATGTCAGATGTTTTTCCAAAAGTGCGATTTATCTATAATCAGTACTTTTGATATCGTGATTTTTGATAAAAACAAGTGTGTGTGCGGCGATAAAGTTTATTATTCGGACAAAGGAGATTCTTTATGTTTTTGTTTCGTATTTCAATGGAAATATAAATATTATAATCCACCCTGATGTATAGGTCTGACGTTCTCTAAAAGATAAACATCAAATTTATAATAGTACAGTCGTTCAAGCTTAAAATCGACGAAACCTCGAAATTTTAAAGATGGATCTTCTTGAAAATTCGGAATTATGTTCATCTTACCCTCATCTTCAAACCTGATTTGGTCGCGAAGTATGCTTTTTGTTTTTAAGGGGTGAAAATCACCCCTTACTCCAATAAATTGAAAACTAACTAATTAAAGCGGGGATGGGCTTTAGTTATGTTTAAATATAATAAATGTTGATTGTTTTGTATCGTGAATTTTATATTTTGATATTTTACAGTTCACCTACCCTTAAAAATAACCCCTTATGCAAAAATTATTTGAAAAATGTGGTTAAAAAACAAAAAATTTTATAATAGGAGGATTTTTTTTCTTAGAGTATAAGAAATCTGACCGTCAATATTTTTAATAGTGTAACCACCAAAAACCACCCCTCGGAATGGGAAGAATATAAATATAAAAGATGCACAGCGTGTATAAAAGAATAAATACTCCAAAAAGGTTAAAGACGTTTCGTGATTTTCCAGCATTATCTCTAGAAAAATGTATTTGGCTCCCCTTCAAGCTTTTTGCTTTCATCCATACATCATTTTGTAGGGAATTTTATAAGCTACAAAACCACGAAAGTTGCAACCCTTCTAGGCCCTTTTCTTCAGACAATTTTGATGTTAAAGATTAAAAAAGAATATTCCTTAAAATTGAAATCAATACTTTAAACGCTTATATCTCGTTTAATTTTCAAGCTACGTGAGTTTAAAAAAAAGCGAAATGTTTAGTAAAATAAAAGTTAAATTTTAGTTAGAAATAAATTTTTTCGTTTATCCAATAGTTTTTGAGATATTTTGAAAAAATAACGTTGTTTTTTTAAATCGAAAAAAAAATTTCGCATTAAACAACTTTTTTTCAAAATATACGTGTTCCGAACAATTCAAATTTTTGGAACGTGTTGTTAGGGCTTAAATAAAGATAATTTTACGTGGGCTACGATTAATTTTAATTTTGACGTACGTGGTGTCAAATTTACCGAAGTTTTTTTTGTCAAATTCGAGTTACTCAACTTATTTTCGTCATAACTCGCTTAATTTTCATGCTAGAAAATTTTGTAAAAGTTCATTTTAAAGGTCTGAAAAAGTACTTTAAAAATGTTCATAACAATTTTTTATGAAAAATTGATAGTTTTTCCGTTATTTGAGCTCAAACTTTTGCGTAAATTTACGAAAAAGAAAAATTGGCTTTCAGTGACTCATAAGTTGCTAAATATTATTAAAAAAATTTAATTGAAGCTGACCAATTTCTTTGTTTTTTTATAAGCTTCAATTTTGATAAGAATAATTTTTTCCAGAAAATGCGTAATTTTCGAGTTTTTCGTGAAAAAATGTTGAAAAACGTGATTTTTTTTATTTTCGTCATAACTCGCTTAATTTTCATGCTAGAAAATTTTGTAAAAGCTCATTTTAAAGGTCTGAAAAAGTACTTTAAAAATGTTTATTACAATTTTTTGTGAAAAATTGATCGTTTTTCCGTTATTTGAGCTCAAACTTTTGCGTAAATTTACGAAAAAGAAAAATTGGCCTTCAGTGACTCATAAGTTGCTGAATATTATTAAAAAAATTTAATTCAAACCGACTAATTTCTTTGTTTTTTTATAAGCTTTAATTTTGATAAGAATAATTTTTTCCAGAAAATGTGTAATTTTCGAGTTTTTCGTGAAAAACTGTTGAAAAACAGTGATTTTTTTTATTTTCGTCATAACTCGCTTAATTTTCATGCTAGAAAATTTTGTAAAAGCTCATTTTAAAGGTCTGAAAAAGTACTTTAAAAATGTTCATAACAATTTTTTGTGAAAAATTGATCGTTTTTCCGTTATTTGAGCTCAAACTTTTGCGTAAATTTACGAAAAAGAAAAATTGGCCTTCAGTGACTCATAAGTTGCTGAATATTATTAAAAAAATTTAATTCAAACCGACTAATTTCTTTGTTTTTTTATAAGCTTTAATTTTGATAAGAATAATTTTTTCCAGAAAATGTGTAATTTTCGAGTTTTTCGTGAAAAACTGTTGAAAAACAGTGATTTTTTTTATTTTCGTCATAACTCGCTTAATTTTCATGCTAGAAAATTTTGTAAAAGCTCATTTTAAAGGTCTGAAAAAGTACTTTAAAAATGTTCATAACAATTTTTTGTGAAAAATTGATCGTTTTTCCGTTATTTGAGCTCAAACCTCTGCGTAAATTTACGAAAAACAAAAATTGGCTTTCAGTGACTCATAAGTTGCTAAATATTATTAAAAAAATTTAATTGAAGCTGACTAATTTCTTTGTTTTTTTATAAGCTTCAATTTTGATAAGAATAATTTTTTCCAGAAAATGCGTAATTTTCGAGTTTTTCGTGAAAAAATGTTGAAAAACAGTGATTTTTTTTATTTTCGTCATAACTCGCTTAATTTTCATGCTAGAAAATTTTGTAAAAGCTCATTTTAAAGGTCTGAAAAAGTACTTTAAAAATGTTTATTACAATTTTTTGTGAAAAATTGATCGTTTTTCCGTTATTTGAGCTCAAACTTTTGCGTAAATTTACGAAAAAGAAAAAATTGGCTTTCAGTGACTCATAAGTTGCTGAATATTATTAAAAAAATTTAATTGAAGCTGACCAATTTCTTTGTTTTTTTATAAGCTTCAATTTTGATAAGAATAATTTTTTCCAGAAAATGCGTAATTTTCGAGTTTTTCGTGAAAAAATGTTGAAAAACAGTGATTTTTTTTATTTTCGTCATAACTCGCTTAATTTTCATGCTAGAAAATTTTGTAAAAGCTCATTTTAAAGGTCTGAAAAAGTACTTTAAAAATGTTTATTACAATTTTTTGTGAAAAATTGATCGTTTTTCCGTTATTTGAGCTCAAACTTTTGCGTAAATTTACGAAAAAGAAAAAATTGGCTTTCAGTGACTCATAAGTTGCTGAATATTATTAAAAAAATTTAATTGAAGCTGACCAATTTCTTTGTTTTTTTATAAGCTTCAATTTTGATAAGAATAATTTTTTCCAGAAAATGCGTAATTTTCGAGTTTTTCGTGAAAAAATGTTGAAAAACAGTGATTTTTTTTATTTTCGTCATAACTCGCTTAATTTTCATGCTAGAAAATTTTGTAAAAGCTCATTTTAAAGGTCTGAAAAAGTACTTTAAAAATGTTTATTACAATTTTTTGTGAAAAATTGATCGTTTTTCCGTTATTTGAGCTCAAACTTTTGCGTAAATTTACGAAAAAGAAAAAATTGGCTTTCAGTGACTCATAAGTTGCTGAATATTATTAAAAAAATTTAATTGAAGCTGACCAATTTCTTTGTTTTTTTATAAGCTTCAATTTTGATAAGAATAATTTTTTCCCGAAAATGCGTAATTTTCGAGTTTTTCGTGAAAAAATGTTGAAAAACATGTTTTTTTTTTAATTTTCGTCATAACTCGCTTAATTTTCATGCTAGAAAATTTTCTAAAAGCTCATTTTAAAGGTCTGAAAAAGTACTTTAAAAATGTCATAACAATTTTTTGTGAAAAATTGATCGTTTTTCCGTTATTTGAGCTCAAACCTCTGCGTAAATTTACGAAAAAGAAAAAATTGGCCTTCAGTGACTCATAAGTTGCTGAATATTATTAAAAAAATTTAATTCAAACCGACTAATTTCTTTGTTTTTTTACAAGCTTCAATTTTGATAAGAATAATTTTTTGTAATTTTCGATTTTTTCGTGAAAAACTGTTGAAAAACGTAATTTTTGTTGTAATTTTCAGTCGCGAATAACTCAAAAATTATAGAGTTAATTAAAAAACTTTATTTCACATTTTCTTCATAAAATTCATTTTTCTATCCATTCCCTGTGTTATTTTCAATTTTTAAATTTCCACTCCCGAGTAAGGGTAGAAGCACCAAATCAGGTTTGTTATTTGCGTCATTTTTAAGCTTCCGCAAAAATTTCAAACTAATCCATGAAAGTCTTTAAAATTGCGAGGTGATTTGCTTGGTTCACTGTACTATAACATATTTTTAAAATGGAAATACTCGTCCAATAATATTTATCAAGCCCTAACACGTACCACTTTTCAATAGCTTAATTATCCCTGTTTACATTAACACGTGAAAATTTTATTTCCTCCATTCCCATCTGACATTTTTTCCCGAAAATTTGGGAGCAGTCAGCGATAAAGTTCTACCAAGAAAATTCGGTATCAAGGACAATCAAGGATTCGGGAGATTACTGTTGGTTTTTAAAAAGAAAAATTGCTTAACCCCTCGTAAAAGTAAAAAGTAGATAATTGATATTTAAAGTGATTTTAAAGTCAATGTTTAAACGTGAATTTATTTTTTTAATAAATGAATATATTTCTATAAATGCAGATATTTTAATTACGATATCAATTTTAAGAAAAACACAATTCAGAATAATTAATAGATAGTAGTACCAAGGACGTCCAAGAAACATGAAAATTTCTAATCCAATCATATCTCTATCTTATCAGTATTTAAATTTGTGGACTTATTTGAAGAGGGTATCATTCAAATGTAGATATAAATACCAAGAACAAGAGATAATTACCCTTGATCGTATTAAAAAAAAATAATTATAGCTATTTTTATATAATAAAACCTACGGTTTCTTATAAACGCCGTCGGTCGCGTACAGCGTCACGCCGTACGCCGCGTCAGTGGTTTCTTTAACACGCTGACGTTGGCGTATGGACACCGTAGACGTCATTTAACCGCTTTGCGCCACTCGTAGGTCATTCCTCAATTTTCTCACGACAAAAAGCAGAAGAAAAATCAACAGAGGCGGTCTTTATGGCTTCAGAGTTTTTCAAAATCGTTGAAACCATTTCTTGTGAATCATTCAATTGCGAAATCATTCAATAACTTCGTTGCTATGACAACGACCTGGAAAATTGTGACTTGTCTCAAGTTGTGTTTTGATTTCGCAACTTTCAAGCCCTATAACTCAGAAACGAGGGCTCGTATGAGAAAAATTTCACGTTATTTACACGTCGTTTATTCACTCCCGAATTTTTTGCACCAAGTCTCGGAACACACCCCGTATACTGTACATGGGTTTTTGAACAACTGATTTTTATGCAATGAGGGGTGGTTTTTTGACAGATGGAAATTATAAACCACCTCATAACATTTAAAAGAAATAATATTCATTATTAAGATATTTTCAACAGCCAATAATGATTTTTTTTTTAAATTAGTCTTAAGAGTGGGATTTTTTTCAAAGTTTGGGGTAGTTTTAATCTCTAAACACCAGAAAACACATAAAATTTTTCATGAAAAACGAATTTTCATACGTACAATTCTATGTGGTTCGTAAACATTAATATTTTTATCATAGTTGACTGGACTATGAATTACAGTATTTCTAGATGTGAAATAATTCTTTTACCTGCTATTATCCTCTCTCTTTCGTATGACTGTTTGATCTTCTGTAAAAGTCCGCAGAATGATATGATGAACACGAAAATCAAAGAACATAATATAAGCACTTCCAGAGTCATCTTGTTGGGGTTTTTAATATATATTTTTTTTAAATAAACTAGAATCTTTTTATGTGCAGGCCTACATTATTAAAAAATATTTGATGTCTCCATCATTGGACTGATATTGATTTTTCTTAATCAGTCTAGCGATTAGATAAAAACCGATAACAAGTTCCTACGCATATTTTGATGTTTTACTACTTCAGTGGTGTCAGGATGATCTATTTTCGCCAAAATTGGGATTATTATAAAAGATATTGGAATTGTACTGTAATTATTTGTTATAAATCGCATTTTTATAAAAAATACACCTGTTGAGGCATAAAAACACATATATTTAATAAAATTAAGTCCATGTAAATATACATATAGGTTATAATTGAATGATGCCCCTGAAATATCGGCAACATGTTATACGCTCCCAACTATTGTCCCAACCGAATATATATTTCATTAAATTTGAATTATTGTAAAATTAATAAAATGAAAATTATTTATTTCGATACTAATTTCTTCTTATATAATCATTATACTACTTTGTTTCATATATTTATTATAAAAACAAGACGTAAACAAACGATGTCCATATAAATGATTTCTTATTCAACTTCCGGTCGTAAAAATTCAGTTGTTCACTATTTTTTTTTTTTTCATTTAATATGAATTTAATCATTTTTACAAGTACTTACTACCTGTTACTTTTCTCACAAATACCTTTGTGTAAAGTAACGTTTTGATAAGCAATGTCAATAAAAGGTCATTGCTCAACCTCATTTTACTATTAACTTTTTTAATAATAAGTAATCAAAATTTACATTTCAAAATTTTATCTATATCTGGAGTCTCGTTTAACGATTCAGCAATAATATATCGTTAATCTTTTGAAACATCTTATCAAAAAAAATTGTGATACAATATTTTTTGATATAGGCAACCAGTAATACTGAATATTTTGATTGGTATTAACCAAGGTTCGTAAACACTAGGTCGTTCGTTCCACATACGAAAATGGGAAACCGTTACGTCACTCGCTCAAAAGAATTCGATGAATAAACAGTTAAAATAGATCAGTAGAATAGGTCATTTCGAGTAATGTGATTTGAGACGTCGGCCACACTGTTGTGGTGGACAAAAATAGAGATTATTCCAATTTTTTTGGGATGAATATATGAGGCTAAAAATCTCGAAAGTAAAACCAATGTTCATGTAAAAAACGGTCTCACAAGACGATATGGCGGTTGGCTATGACGTCATTCCAATAAGATCTATTATGTGTCTGTTATAAATCTGTTTTTTCCATCATAGTCACCCTGTATTGGATATTTTAAAGAAATTAATCATATGTCTGCTGACGTCACATATTTATCGGATAAGTTACTGAACAACCAATCTTCTATCAACCTTGGGTATCGTCGAGAAATTTTCCTACGAGTTATGCAAATCTATTTACATATTGTAGAAAGTTGTATTTATAAATTAATTCATAAATACTTATATAAAGGTGGGTTTTCAAATTGATATGGTGAATTTTTGTTATATACAGGGTAAAAAAATCCATTTGCTTTAATAGGAATTGTAGAAATGAAATACAGCTTTCAATATACAAGGCAACCTATCTTCTATCAACCTTGGGTATCGTCGAGAAATTCTTCTACGAGTTATGCAAATCTATTTACATATTGTAGAAAGTTGTATGTATTTATAAATTAATTCATAAATACTTATATAAAGGTGGGTTTTGAAATTGATATGTTGAATTTTTGTTATATACAGGGTAAGAAAAAATCCAGTTGCTATAATAGGAATTGTAGAAATAAAATACTTGATATCTAAAAGATTTATTATAATTATAAATACTTTCCAGGTATATGCAGTTGTTTGCATGTACACAATAAAATCTAACTGGTCAGTCTGATTAAATCTGTATAAAATGAGATTTTATTAATAAACTTACTACATGTATAGCCTACCTATTTACACTAAAAAATACGTTTTGAATTCAATGTTATAATACACGGATCACAGTAATTCATTTCAGATATTGTAAATGTAAATAAAAACAAAATACAACGTGACTATAATAAATTAATGAAACAATGTTTGACTTTGAAAGACTGCCCCTAACAGAACAAACTTTTTTTCGTGATGTAAGTGTGATTATAGATTATATATTGTGAATACAATTTCCGGAAGATGGTTTCGAGTATGTTCTACTCAAAATTTGATTTTTAGAAATATCTACACATTCATATTTAATATCTTATCATCTAAATCACAGTATATAATTAATTAGAATAATAATTATTGGAATTTGTTACCGTCTCAATTAATCCGGTCGAATTATGGGCGAATTACTGATTGCTAAAGCTGGTTATACACTAAACGGTTAATCTGATTGTGTGAAACGTTCTTTTGTAATGAATTAGAGCATTATAGACGATATTTAGGATATTAATTAAAATAATTTTTTGAGCTACTCTATTTTTTGAGCATTTTTATTATCTACAGAATTGTTTGGAATTACTGCGACGTTGTTGTTGTTGTTGGTGGTACAACAATTACAGCGTGAGACGGCGGAGGAGGAGGTGGTAATTCTGATGTAGAGGTACCACCGTTATTTTGTAGACTTGCTTTCATAACTTCATCGTATGAGGGGGGTGCTGAAAAATAAATGAACAATTATTATTAGTTAACTACGAGAGTTGTTTGAAAAGTTTCTGACGTAAAACAACTTTCGTATAATCGAAACTTAATGATGATTAGTGAATTGAGATGATCGTATTTACCGTCATCATACGCAGATTTGTTCATTTGATTCATTAACGTGATGTGGTCTAAAGATAAATGGGCATTATGTGTCGGCCATTGTTCTTGATTCTGTACTTGACTACTTATATTGTAAATATCTTCCTGTTGGTGAGCTGTAACAAGAGAAAAATGTTCTTATTAACTATAAACACTCTAATTATACAGTGTGTCCCGCGTAAGAACGGGCGCAAATTAGATATAAGGCCATGAATTTCGAAAAAAAAAAATAATTTGTTTGCAAGTTTTTTATCGGTCAGTTGATTTGAAAAAATTAATTTTTATATCGTGAATTATTTAATTCTAAAACTTTTTTTACTCTTGTCATTTTTCATAAAAGTTTGTCATTTTCAAAAAAAAGTCGAATAACTAAAGACATGGTTTTCTACAATGTTATTTATAAAAAAAACTTCTGTGAAATTTTATCTTCTTCTACTTACTATTACTTAAATCCCTTAAAGTTTTTTACAGTGAAACATATTTGGTATTTTTAAGTTGAGAGGTTGCATAGAAATTTATTTTTTTCGAAATTTTTGACCCTACTTTAAGGCCCTATAATTTTTCAGGAATGCAACTTGGTATAGAGATAAACCGCCATCAAACGTCATATTTTGAATTTTCTTATAAGCTTCTGATTGGTTTCTATTCTTAATCCCGTGACGGGACACCCTGTATAAACGGTAAAGTATAGTACATAATATTTTCATGTGGAATTAGTAAACGTATAAAAAGTTGCATACTTTTCAGGAGTGATTCATAGAATGAACAGTCACATAATAACTATTAGAGATAACAGTTAACCTACGATTAACGTTATTTTGAAAATATTTTTTGTTACATTGATTTATAATAAACATTTCGTATAGGTTAATCCATTGTTTGAACTATTTACAATTTAAAATACAATGATAAGAATGTTATTGTTTACTTAAATTTTTATTAAATTCAGTGTAAAGCTGAAAATAATAGCGATAAAGCACGGCAATGTACATATTACAAATAAACGGTTACTAATATTTTGTTTTCGTGATATTTCTAAATATAATTCAAATATTATAAGTTCAGAATGATAAAATTTAAACCTCGACTCAATCGACAGCAATATTAGTGAGTTAAACAAATCGTAAACTGTTTTAACATTATTAATATTATATTATATTAATTTGAAACCTTGTAAACGTTGTAAATCATTATTCTGATGATAATAATATCCGAAACCAAAAAAAAAAGTTAATTAAAACTTTGATTAATAAATGTAACCTTAGAAGTTCGCTTCTTGGTATGAACCGTGTAACGCCCTCTATGGGAATCAGATATAACAAGTTCATTGCGTAACTTCCTAGAGATGGGAGGGTTACATTTTTTTATACACCCAACGATAGTCCCGATTATATTTAAGGTTTTATATCTATTTTAGGTTAGATTATACGATATACGAACATATTTATTTTAATTAACGTTGAAGAAAAATATTTTTTATCGACTTACAGATTAGACCTTTCTTTCTCAATTTGTACTGTATGTAAACATTGAACAAAAAGAAGCTAACGAAGATGAGCACCACCCAAATAACGGTAGACAACATGTTGGTTACATTTCTGTAGAACTTTTGATTCGATGAATAAAAAAAATGTCTCTTTATAATGTTTCGTGTTTTTCGCTTCATACATAATAATATACGTTTCTTATCTTTGTCTAGTTAATGTCGGATTAAATGATAATAGTACGTTGAAATAATTTGCGTTTTACACATTGACAAATTAAAAGCAAGGTTGAAGTTGTAAAACAAAGGAGAGGTGGGGATAGACGGTATTTTCGTCCATGGATTAAATATCCGTGTAATATTTTTAGAAATAATGGAAGATAAATCTATTAAAAATTAATTGTATAAGGGAAAAAATCATTTATATGAATAAATCACAATAAGCATATATATTTTGATAAATATCGATCAAATATAATGATTGTTAACCATGCGGGAACACTATAACCTCTTTCGAAACACGCCGGCTACATAAGAAACTAAAAATAGGTAGTCCGGTCAAATTAGATCAAAAAATAAGAATGCATCTACATAAATTCTCATCGAGTTGAAAATCAGTAAAATTGTTTAAAATATAATTAAAAGTGAAATTTGAAAGTTTCCCATCATTTCCATGTATGGTCAAAGTTCAAAAAAATGAGTTTATCGCGATTATCAGCAAAACGGTGAGTTTTATCATGAAAATACCTCAGACGAAAATTGTAGATCATAAAATTATCTACAAAAAACGTATTAATACTTTTTTTCCTATGAGCTACCGTTTCTGAGATATAAGATATAACGATTCATTATAAATTTCACAACTATTTAAATCGTTATATCTCAGAAACAGTGGCTTGTATGAAAAAAAGTATTGATACATTTTTTGTAGATAATTTTATGATCTACAATTTTTATCTAAAGTATTTTCATGATAAAACTTACCGTTTTACTGAAAACAGCGGAAAACTCAGTTTTTTGACCTTTGACCTTGAATAATTTTTTTTCCATACACTTAAATGATAGGGAGCATTCAAATTCTATGTTCAATTGTATTTTAAACAATTTTACTGATTTTCAGCTTGATGGGAGTTTACGTAACTTTGAATATCTAAATTTAAAATGAACATGTTTTTTTTATGAAACATACTGATTTGGCATTCCGAGAGTGATTTGAAATATCACGAAAATTTGACGTCAAAATGGAAATTTCAATCACGAATAACATGAAAACGATGAAACTTACGAATTTTTTCAATTTTTTTGCAAGTCCTATAACCGATGCTAAAATACAGGGTATATATTTGGTTCCCAATATCTCTTTTTTTTGACAAATTATAACAATGTGAAAAGACATGTTGATCGACGCATGCGCGGAAGAGTTTCTGTGAAAAAAATATACAAATGCATCATTTTTATCAAAAAACCTAACCTAACCTAACAAAAATCACTAAATTTTCATTTTATCTATTGATTTTTTCGCGAAACTAATGCATTTGCGTACTTTTTTCACAGAGATAGAGAGCGACAAAGATAGATCAATCGAACAAAGTTATCCACGGTTCGATATCTGTCAACCTTCCTGAGATAATGGCCACTTCCGGTATATCCGGAAGTAAATGTTTCACTATTAAAAAATCTCGTATTTTGTAAAAGGAAACTAAACAAAGTACCACTGTACAATATAGAACTTGTTATGTTTAAAACAACAACCGAAATCGCTTTATAAGTTGAAAATAAACTTGTCATAAACTAATAAATTGACAGAAAACCGAATAAACTTGTTGGCGAACGCTAACCACGCTATGCGTCGAATGCGACGTTTATTAACCTTATCGTTACCTCTTAGGTATAAAAATAAATCATTTTATTTAACTGAGTGTTACACGTGTCCTTGTCCTTGTCCTTCAGGTGTTCTAGTTTCAACAGAACAGTGCATTTCATATTTATTTGGCAGTAGTCCAATATCTGTATTACGTCAAATTGTTAAAGCATCATTTGTTGTTATAAGGAAGTTGTTATAGTCCGGGAGCCAGCAACGGAAAGTTACTCTTAAGAGATAATTAGTAGAATGCATCAGAAAAGTATTTTGTCGATCTTGTTTGTTATTGAGTCATCTATATAAGCTTTAAGGTTATGCAAAATCATCGAAGTGAAACTGTCAACTGTCAACATTGAAGTTGTCTACTCCAGAGCGTCCCGAAAGTGTTTTGCAGTACAGAACTGTCACTTTCACTACATGGAACATTCAAAACGCAACTTTCGATATGTAAATGAATACAGAACGTCAAGTGTCACCTCGAACATTTATATTTACACAGATTTCCTCTCAAATGAAAATTTTATTGATATTAGCTTATATGTAATAGTGAATAAATATATAAGTCAGCCGGAAAGATCGTCAGCTGATACTTTGGGAATTATCGCGTAGGAATTAAGTAGAAGCATCTGTTATAATGAATACACTGTTTACACCAATACTACACCAACAATAACAATTACACTGTCTGATACGCGTTTCGATAACCAAGTTATTGTTTTCAGTGACTGAAGGTAAAAAAAATCAGTAAAATTGTTTAAAATATAATTAAAAGTGAAATTCGAAAGTTTCCCATCATTCCCATATGAGAAAAAAAATGTTATTCAAGGTCAAAGACGAAAAAAAAAAGAGTTTTTCGCGATTTTCAGCGAAACGGTAAGTTTTATCAAAAAAATACTTCAGACGAAAATTGTAGATCAGAAAATTATCTACAAAAAACGTATTAATACTTTTTTTCCTATGAGCTACCGTTTCTGAGATATAAGGTTGTAAAAGCTGTAATCATAATATTATGTACACGCGTTTATTGCAATCATATTTAATTTAAAATTATTACAAAATAAAGGAAATTGGCATCATAAAAGCGATTTAAATTAAAAAAAAGTTGTGAAATAAGACTGTTTGATACGCGTTTCGATAACCAAGTTATCGTCTTCAGAGTCTGAAGGTAAACAGTTTATCTATGGGTCATTCTATTAATGAGGCAGTTGATGAAGAAAGATATTTAGACTTTTTAAGGAACGAATTGCCATTTCTATTGAAAATCATACCCTTAATTATTCCTCGTGGCAGGTTTTTACAACATGATGGTTGCCAAGTACATTATTCCATATATGTTTCGTGATTTACAGCAAAACGGTGAGTTTTATCAAAAAAATACCTCAGACAAAAATTGTAGATCATGAAATTATCTACCAAAAACGTATTAATACTTTTTTTTGTACGAGTCACCGTTTCTGAGATATAATGTTGTAAAAGCTGTAATTATCATAATATTATGTACACGTTTCCAGGTGGTGTTTTCCCCAGAAGGCCTATTCTACGAGTTTATTACAATCATGTTTGATTTGAAATTATTACAAAATAATGGAAATTAGCATCATAAAAGCGATTTAAATTAAAAAAAAGTTGTGAAATTTAATGGTTCGAGTTGTAATTTTCAAATTGTAGCCTCGTTGGAATCAAACGGATCCTCCACTGTTAGTGATTCAATATTAGAGCCTTGACAAGGTGTACAAAACTTTTTGCAACCACATTTAGCCCTACATCCCTTACGCAGTTGCGAAAAATTGTGTTCGGCAGTGAAATTGAAGTTTGAACGGGTTCTAACGTATTGTTGTTCAACTCCAGCCCCAATCTGTAGGGTCTAGCTGATAACCAAGCCAGATTTGAACTTGTTAATATGCCCGAAAAAGATGTTGATTAGCAGCAACTGAGGTTGGAGAAAAACAAGCCAATTGAAATTATTTTTTTTTACTTTTAGTATTTTTAACTACTAAATCTTGTTTTTCAAACATTTTCAAAATTGTTATTCTACCTATCCTGTAAAATGCAGATTTTATCACTTTCCAAAAGTATATAAGCTTTTTTATGAATAGATTTATGTTGAGTTTTTCCTGGATTTAAGAAGAAAATAGTTTTTTCAGTTGGAGTTGCATTTTTTGAGGATTACAATTTTTCGAATTGTTATATCTCAGAAACGATGACTCGTAGGAAAAAAAGTATTAATACGCTTTTTGTAGATAATTTTATGATCTACAATTTTCGTCTAAAGTATTTTTTTGATAAAACTTACCGTTTCGCTGAAAATCGTCAAAAACTTTTTTTTTTCGTCTTTGACCTTGAATAACATTTTTTTTCTCAAATTAGATTGATGGGAAACTTTCAAATTACTCTTTTAATTATATTTTAAACAATTTTATCGATTTTTTTTACCTTCAGACTCTGAAGACGATAATTTGGTTATCGAAACGCGTATCAGACAGTGTAATTTCACAACTTTTTTTTAATTTAAATCGCTTTTACGATGCTAATTTCCATTATTTTGTAATAATTTCTAATGAGACATGATGGCACTAAGCCCGTGGAATAGGCCTTCTGAAGAAACCACGTTAAATACACTACCTGGAAACGTGTACATAATATTATGATGATTACAGCTTTTACAACATTATATCTCAGAAACGGTGACTCGTACAAAAAAAAGTATTGATACGTTTTTTGTAGATAATTTTATGATCTACAATTTTCGTCTGAAGTATTTTTTTGATAAAACTTACCGTTTCGCTGAAAATCGTCAAAAACTCTTTTTTTTCGTCTTTGACCTTGAATAACATTTTTTTTCTCAAATTGGATTGATGGGAAACTTTCAAATTACACTTTTAATTATATTTTAAACAATTTTATCGATTTTTTTTACCTTCAGACTCTGAAGACGATAATTTGGTTATCGAAACGCGTATCAGACAGTGTAATTTCACAACTTTTTTTTAATTTAAATCGCTTTTACGATGCTAATTTCCATTATTTTGTAATAATTTCTAATGAGACATGATGGCACTAAGCCCGTGGAATAGGCCTTCTGAAGAAACCACGTTAAATACACTACCTGGAAACGTGTACATAATATTATGATGATTACAGCTTTTACAACATTATATCTCAGAAACGGTGACTCGTACAAAAAAAAGTATTGATACGTTTTTTGTAGATAATTTTATGATCTACAATTTTCGTCTGAAGTATTTTTTTGATAAAACTTACCGTTTCGCTGAAAATCGTCAAAAACTCTTTTTTTTCGTCTTTGACCTTGAATAACTTTTTTTTTCTCAAATTGGATTGATGGGAAACTTTCAAATTACACTTTTAATTATATTTTAAACAATTTTATCGATTTTTTTTACCTTCAGACTCTGAAGACGATAATTTGGTTATCGAAACGCGTATCAGACAGTGTAATTTCAAACTTTTTTTTAATTTAAATCGCTTTTACGATGCTAATTTCCATTATTTTGTAATAATTTCTAATGAGACATGATGGCACTAAGCCCGTGGAATAGGCCTTCTGAAGAAACCACGTTAAATACACTACCTGGAAACGTGTACATAATATTATGATGATTACAGCTTTTACAACATTATATCTCAGAAACGGTGACTCGTACAAAAAAAAGTATTGATACGTTTTTTGTAGATAATTTTATGATCTACAATTTTCGTCTGAAGTATTTTTTTGATAAAACTTACCGTTTCGCTGAAAATCGTCAAAAACTCTTTTTTTTCGTCTTTGACCTTGAATAACTTTTTTTTTCTCAAATTGGATTGATGGGAAACTTTCAAATTACACTTTTAATTATATTTTAAACAATTTTATCGATTTTTTTTACCTTCAGACTCTGAAGACGATAATTTGGTTATCGAAACGCGTATCAGACAGTGTAATTTCACAACTTTTTTTTAATTTAAATCGCTTTTACGATGCTAATTTCCATTATTTTGTAATAATTTCTAATGAGACATGATGGCACTAAGCCCGTGGAATAGGCCTTCTGAAGAAACCACGTTAAATACACTACCTGGAAACGTGTACATAATATTATGATGATTACAGCTTTTACAACATTATATCTCAGAAACGGTGACTCGTACAAAAAAAAGTATTGATACGTTTTTTGTAGATAATTTTATGATCTACAATTTTCGTCTAAAGTATTTTTTTGATAAAACTTACCGTTTCGCTGAAAATCGTCAAAAACTCTTTTTTTTCGTCTTTGACCTTGAATAACTTTTTTTTTCTCAAATTGGATTGATGGGAAACTTTCAAATTACACTTTTAATTATATTTTAAACAATTTTATCGATTTTTTTTACCTTCAGACTCTGAAGACGATAATTTGGTTATCGAAACGCGTATCAGACAGTGTAATTTCACAACTTTTTTTTAATTTAAATCGCTTTTACGATGCTAATTTCCATTATTTTGTAATAATTTCTAATGAGACATGATGGCACTAAGCCCGTGGAATAGGCCTTCTGAAGAAACCACGTTAAATACACTACCTGGAAACGTGTACATAATATTATGATGATTACAGCTTTTACAACATTATATCTCAGAAACGGTGACTCGTACAAAAAAAAGTATTGATACGTTTTTTGTAGATAATTTTATGATCTACAATTTTCGTCTGAAGTATTTTTTTGATAAAACTTACCGTTTCGCTGAAAATCGTCAAAAACTCTTTTTTTTCGTCTTTGACCTTGAATAACTTTTTTTTTCTCAAATTGGATTGATGGGAAACTTTCAAATTACACTTTTAATTATATTTTAAACAATTTTATCGATTTTTTTTACCTTCAGACTCTGAAGACGATAATTTGGTTATCGAAACGCGTATCAGACAGTGTAATTTCACAACTTTTTTTTAATTTAAATCGCTTTTACGATGCTAATTTCCATTATTTTGTAATAATTTCTAATGAGACATGATGGCAATAAACTCGTGGAATAGGCCTTCTGGAGAAACCACGTTAAATACACTACCTGGAAACGTGTACATAATATTATGATGATTACAGCTTTTACAACATTATATCTCAGAAACGGTGACTCGTACAAAAAAAAGTATTGATACGTTTTTTGTAGATAATTTTATGATCTACAATTTTCGTCTGAAGTATTTTTTTGATAAAACTTACCGTTTCGCTGAAAATCGTCAAAAACTCTTTTTTTTCGTCTTTGACCTTGAATAACTTTTTTTTTCTCAAATTGGATTGATGGGAAACTTTCAAATTACACTTTTAATTATATTTTAAACAATTTTATCGATTTTTTTTACCTTCAGACTGAAGACGATAATTTGGTTATCGAAACGCGTATCAGACAGTGTAATTTCACAACTTTTTTTTAATTTAAATCGCTTTTACGATGCTAATTTCCAATATTTTGTAATAATTTCTAATGAGACATGATGGCAATAAACTCGTGGAATAGGCCTTCTGGAGAAACCACGTTAAATACACTACCTGGAAACGTGTACATAATATTATGATGATTACAGCTTTTACAACATTATATCTCAGAAACGGTGACTCGTACAAAAAAAAGTATTGATACGTTTTTTGTAGATAATTTTATGATCTACAATTTTCGTCTAAAGTATTTTTTTGATAAAACTTACCGTTTCGCTGAAAATCGTCAAAAACTCTTTTTTTTCGTCTTTGACCTTGAATAACTTTTTTTTTCTCAAATTGGATTGATGGGAAACTTTCAAATTACACTTTTAATTATATTTTAAACAATTTTATCGATTTTTTTTACCTTCAGACTCTGAAGACGATAATTTGGTTATCGAAACGCGTATCAGACAGTGTAATTTCACAACTTTTTTTTAATTTAAATCGCTTTTACGATGCTAATTTCCATTATTTTGTAATAATTTCTAATGAGACATGATGGCACTAAGCCCGTGGAATAGGCCTTCTGAAGAAACCACGTTAAATACACTACCTGGAAACGTGTACATAATATTATGATGATTACAGCTTTTACAACATTATATCTCAGAAACGGTGACTCGTACAAAAAAAAGTATTGATACGTTTTTTGTAGATAATTTTATGATCTACAATTTTCGTCTTAAGTATTTTTTTGATAAAACTTACCGTTTCGCTGAAAATCGCGAAAAACTCTTTTTTTTCGTCTTTGACCTTGAATAACTTTTTTTTTCTCAAATTGGATTGATGGGAAACTTTCAAATTTCACTTTTAATTATTATATTTTAAACAATTTCATCGATTTTCAGCTTGACTGTAATTTATTTAGCTTCACTCTTATTTTTTGGTCTAATTTCACCGGACTATTGTCATATATCAAAACAAATCGAATTCGAAACATTGGATGTTGAGTAAGAATTGACGAATATCAAACTTGTAGGTTAGGTAGAGTGACATTTAGGTAGTTGTTCAAACTTGAAACATATTTTCCAAGCACCTACCGCCCTCTCTAGATCATACCAGGTGTGAGCGTGACCATCCTCGGTTTTGCTTTATCCTCGTCGCCTCGGGTTGTACTTATTGAAATTAAATCGAGTTATAATTGCTCGATTATCTCGATTAGAATCGCAATAACCGTAGATACGACACACTCTTAGATTTAAGACATATGTTAACTAAAGCGATCACAGTAAAAGAAGAATTACCTGTCATTTTTTGATGTCTACAATGTTCCATACCTTTACAACACAAGACACAACTTAGATAAGCCAAACCGGCGCCGATTCCCGCAGCTAAAGCACTTACAGCCATTCTTATAAATTCACGCAACACACTGTAGATGTTGACAAAAATACTGAATTTGATCGGGCACGTCCACACTTGAGAAAAAAATTCGCCGATGACAGAGTATCTAATTATTAATAAATTGATTGTAATAAAAATAAAATCGTTATCTTATCAAAAAACGAGCAGCTATTTCTGCACACGATTTTTCGAATTTATTCACGCACATTTCGAAACGATTTATCACGAATATATATTTTTTTTTGTCCTAAATCTATTTGTATATTTGGCAGCAATATTATAACTTTTTCCGACGTCGCCGAACTCGATATTTCACTGGCCGAAGTTAAACTGATAAACAGAATAATTTGGAATTGAATGAATTGGTTCAATAAACAAGGAAATTCCTTTTTTATCGCTAATAATGCGTAGTGACTCAGTAATTGATTAATAAATATGCAAAAAACTATTTCAATCACAATAAAATCCATTAGAAAAATTTGTCTTTCTTATCAATATCTATTGTCAGACTTTAACAATTTTGTTTTTATGTCTCGCTTTGCGCTGTTGCCAGCTCGTACCGAATATTTTCCCAATTATAGTGTTAAATTAACCATTAATCAATATTTCATAAATATGAATAAAAAATAATTCACAGTCAGTCCACGTGGACTCATCATCTCCACTATTTACCAACGAAAACATCGAATCGTAAATATAAATGCATTTCCATTGGCCGTTGCTGTCGGAAGGCGTATGTACACGATTTCTTTGAAATATCGTTGCGATAAGCAGTGGCGCGGCCAAGTGAGATTTATTCAATTCATAAATTACGATATTTGCGTCAATTAAAAGACTATCGAAGTTCTAATAGACACATAATTTATCTAGATAAAACATAGTTTTAATAGTCACGGTGTAGTAAAGTTTCTATTAGGTTGACAATACTACAAATTCCTGTTTTGAATTGATTTCGTGCCTAATACTTTATTAATAACTGCTAAAAAAATGAAAAACTGTGAAGCTGAACCATTAATCAAAATTTCATAAATATGAATAAAAAATAATGTTTACTCCCCGTATAGAATTCACAGTCAGTCCACGTGGACTCATCATCTCCACTATTTACCAACGAAAACATCGAATCGTAAATATAAATGCATTTCCATTGGCCGAAGTTATCGGAAGGCGTATGTACACGATTTCTTTGAAATATCGTTGCGATAAGCAGTGGCACGGCCAAGTGAGATTTATTCAATTCATAAATTACGACATTTGCGTCAGATAAAAGACTATCGAAGTTCTAATAGACACATAATTTACTTAGATGAAACATGGTTTTGATAGTCACGGTGTAGTAAAGTTTCTATTAGGTTGACAATACTACAAATTCCTGTTTTGAATTGATTTCGTGCCTAATACTTTATTAATAACTGCTAAAAAAATGAAAAACTGTGAAGCTAAACCATTAATCAAAATTTCATAAATATGAATAAAAAATAATGTTTACTCCCCGTATAGAATTCACAGTCAGTCCACGTGGACTCATCATCTCCACTATTTACCAACGAAAACATCGAATCGTAAATATAAATGCATTTCCATTGGCCGTTGCTGTCTAAAGGCGTATGTACACGATTTCTTTGAAATATCGTTGCGATAAGCAGTGGCGCGGCCAAGTGAGATTTATTCAATTCATAAATTACGACATTTGCGTCAGATAAAAGACTATCGAAGTTCTAATAGACACATAATTTACTTAGATGAAACATGGTTTTGATAGTCACGGTGTAGTAAAGTTTCTATTAGGTTGACAATACTACAAATTCCTGTTTTGAATTGATTTCGTGCCTAATACTTTATTAATAACTATTAAAAAAATTAAAAACTGTGAAGCTGAACCATTAATCAATATTTCATAAATATGAATGAAAAATAATGTTTACTCCCCGTATAGAATTCACAGTCAGTCCACGTGGACTCATCATCTCCACTATTTACCAACGAAAACATCGAATCGTAAATATAAATGCATTTCCATTGGCCGTTGCTGTCGGAAGGCGTATGTACACGATTTCTTTGAAATATCGTTGCGATAAGCAGTGGCGCGGCCAAGTGAGATTTATTCAATTCATAAATTACGATATTTGCGTCAATTAAAAGACTATCGAAGTTCTAATAGACACATAATTTATCTAGATAAAACATAGTTTTAATAGTCACGGTGTAGTAAAGTTTCTATTAGGTTGACAACACTACAAATTCCTGTTTTGAATTGATTCCGTGCCTAATACTTTATTAATAACTGCTAAAAAAAATGAAAAACTGTGAAGCTGAACCATTAATCAATATTTCATAAATATGAATGAAAAATAATGTTTACTCCCCGTATAGAATTCACAGTCAGTCCACGTGGACTCATCATCTCCACTATTTACCAACGAAAACATCGAATCGTAAATATAAATGCATTTCCATTGGCCGTTGCTGTCTAAAGGCGTATGTACACGATTTCTTTGAAATATCGTTGCGATAAGCAGTGGCGCGGCCAAGTGAGATTTATTCAATTCATAAATTACGATATTTGCGTCAATTAAAAGACTATCGAAGTTCTAATAGACACATAATTTATCTAGATAAAACATAGTTTTAATAGTCACGGTGTAGTAAAGTTTCTATTAGGTTGACAACACTACAAATTCCTGTTTTGAATTGATTCCGTGCCTAATACTTTATTAATAACTGCTAAAAAAAATGAAAAACTGTGAAGCTGAACCATTAATCAATATTTCATAAATATGAATGAAAAATAATGTTTACTCCCCGTATAGAATTCACAGTCAGTCCACGTGGACTAATCATTTTCACTATTTACCAACGAAAACATCGAATCGTAAATATAAATGCATTTCCATTGGCCGAAGCTGTCGGAAGGCGTATGTACACGATTTCTTTGAAGTATCCCTGCGATAAGCAGTGGCGCGGCCAAGTGAGATTTATTCAATTCATAAATTACGACATTTGCGTCAGATAAAAGACTATCGAAGTTCTAATAGACTCATAATTTACTTAGATGAAACATGGTTTTGATAGTCACGGTGTAGTAAAGTTTCTATTAGGTTGACAACACTACAAATTCCTGTTTTGAATTGATTAAAAACTGGTTGTGGTTGGTGGATAACATTAAATGCATAAAAATAGCTTATTTGGAACACTTAGTATCCTCCAGTTGATTATGATGGGTAAATTTGAAGATCGTAGTGGAATTGGGAGGAAACGAGCCTCTTGGTTGAAGAATATTAAAGAATGGACTGGGATAAGAGAAGCAGGACAGTTATTTAGACTAAAAAACTGTATTGAACAAGTTATCAAAGAAGAAGATGAATGAAAAACGAATTGTGTACAAAAAGGGGTCAGTACAGGTCTGGTAGCCCGTTTAAACCAAACGCACTTACAGGCAAGTACGTTTTACTCGTCTATTTACGTTTTATGATTTAATATTCGGTTGTAGCAAGTTAACGAGATAAAATAATGATTCGATTGCCTCAGCACTTTCCATAGATTCAATTTAAAATTTGTTTATTTCATTATCAAATAATTATAACAAAAAATAAGAAGTTCTGAGTTCGTTTTGACTATTCCGAATCTTTTATTTTATCGGGACCAGTCTTTTTAATACCATATGAAAAATATTTCAATTTATAAATAATAAATTTACTAATAACACGATAAATATAATTAGATTAAATTTATTTTGTTTTTGTTTTTGGAAAAAATATCATCGGAGACAACAAATTTTCATAAATAAAACGATAATTTAAAAAGGTTGATTTAGTGGTTCAAAGGACAAAAATACTCTGCTCCTAATTGAGATATGAGCAAGAACTCTCGCTATATAAATTAGATAATATCATTAAATTCAAAATTCATTATTTAATTACAATTTGTGATAATTTTTTTCGGAATGTTTCTTTATGACAAACCGTTTACTCGGCAAGTACAACGATCTAAAAATCTAAATATCTTCTAAACGATAAATTTTATCGAGTTAAAAAAAAAGAAAAAACAAAAATTGCTATCTTTAGATTGTACAGGTTGTCCCCGTGAAAATTACGGATTGTTAAACATTATTTTCATGTCATCATAGTCCAGCGGTCATGTCGAAAATATTGTGGTCTCCTGGACAAAATTAGAAAGTTAATGAAATTTTGGGGGATTGTTGGGGGGTGTATAGGAAAGTTAAATCCAAGTTTTCGAATAAATCTAGCCTGTCCTCGAATGGGGATGGCCGAAAAACCACGATTTTTTCGGACTTGTTTCAGTTTTTGGCTTATAACTCCCAAACTGTGCATCCTACCGCAAAAGATACTATATACTTTTTTAAAGTAGATGAGAGTCGCTATCGTTTAAGACCAACTGCAGCTCTGTAGGTCTAATAGTTCCCGAGATACAGCTCTTTAAAGTTTGCCATTTTTTTCCAAAAATTTGAAAATTTATGTTTTGGCCGTCTTTTGCACGAAATATTAGCTAAATTATTGATCCCACGAGGAAGTCATAGAGCAGTTATTTAGCTTCAATTTAAGCACAACCGCAACGCTGTAGAACGAACTGTTTGCAAGTTATAAGGAAAAATCGAAACGTCACAAAATCCGATTTCTCAAGCTCTCAACAGTATAGCAGTTATCCTGCTATGGCGAAGTTATCTCAAAAACTGTGCGTCGTAAGGTTTTCTTTTATTCTATTTTCGGAATCAGCATTAAATTCTCTTCAAATTTTACTAGTCACATTACTTTTTTGACTGTATAATTCCGAAGATACAGGCATTTGAAAATACGTCAAATTTCTCGAAATGAAGAAATGGTTTGAAAAATCTATTGTTAGATTATGGTTTTTCGGCCACTTCCACTCGAGCACAGGCTACATTAATTCGAAAACTTGGATTTACCTTCCCTATACACCCCCAAACAATCCCCCAAAATTTCATAAACTTTCTAATTTATGAGAATTATGGACTGGAACATGTCATTTCATGAAAAGTGATGAGAATTATGGACTGGAACATGTCATTTAATGAAAAGTGATGAGAATTATGGACTGGAACATGTCATTTCATGAAAAGTGATGAGAATTATGGACTGGAACATGTCATTTCATGAAAAGTGATGAGAATTATAGACTGGGACATGATATTTCATGGAAATTTATGAGAATTATGGACTGGAACATGATATTTCATGAAAAGTGATGAGAATTATGGACTGGAACATGTCATTTCATGAAAAGTGATGAGAATTATGGACTGGAACATGTCATTTCATGAAAAGTGATGAGAATTATGGACTGGAACATGTCATTTCATGAAAAGTGATGAGAATTATGGACTGGAACATGTCATTTCATGAAAAGTGATGAGAATTATGGACTGGAACATGTCATTTCATGAAAAGTGATGAGAATTATGGACTGGAACATGATATTTCATGGAAATTTATGAGAATTATGGACTGGAACATGATATTTCATGAAAAGTGATGAGAATTATAGACTGGAACATGATATTTCATGGAAATTTATGAGAATTATGGACTGGAACATGTCATTTCATGAAAAGTGATGAGAATTATGGACTGGAACATGTCATTTCATGAAAAGTGATGAGAATTATGGACTGGAACATGTCATTTCATGAAAAGTGATGAGAATTATAGACTGGGACATGATATTTCATGGAAATTTATGAGAATTATGGATTGGAACATGATATTTCATGAAAAGTGATGAGAATTATGGACTGGATAATGATATTTCATAGAAATTTATGAGAATTATGGACTGGAACATGATATTTCATGGAAATTTATGAGAATCATGGACTGGAACATGATATTTCATGGAAATTTATGAGAGTTATGGACTGGAACATGATATTTCATGAAAAGTGATGAGAATTATAGACTGGAACATGATATTTCATGGAAATTTATGAGAATTATGGACTGGAACATGATATTTCATAGAAATTTATGAGAATTATGGACTGGAACATGATATTTCATGGAAATTTATGAGAATCATGGACTGGAACATGATATTTCATGGAAATTTATGAGAATTATGGACTGGATAATGATATTTCATAGAAATTTATGAGAATTATGGACTGGAACATGATATTTCATGGAAATTTATGAGAATCATGGACTGGAACATGATATTTCATGGAAATTTATGAGAGTTATGGACTGGAACATGATATTTCATGAAAAGTGATGAGAATTATGGACTGGAACATGATATTTCATGAAAAGTGATGAGAATTATGGACTGGAACATGATATTTCATGGAAATTTATGAGAATTATGGACTGGAACATGATATTTCATGAAAAGTGATGAGAATTATGGACTGGAACATGATATTTCATGGAAAGTGATGAGAATTATAGACTAGAAAATGATATTTCATGGATTTTATGAGAATTATGGACTGGAACATGATATTTCATGAAAAGTGATGAGAATTATGGACTGGAACATGATATTTCATAGAAATTTATGAGAATTATGGACTAGAAAATGATATTTCATGGATTTTATGAGAATTATTGACTGGATAATGATATTTCATGAAAAGTGATGAGAATTATAGACTGGAACATGATATTTCATGGAAATTTATGAGAATTATGGACTGGAACATGATATTTCATGGAAAGTGATGAGAAATATGGACTAGAAAATTATATTTCATGAAAAGTGATGAGAATTATGGACTGGATAATGATATTTCATGAAAAGTGATGAGAATTATAGACTGGAACATGATATTTCATGGAAATTTATGACAATTATAGACTGGAACATGATATTTCATGGAAATTTATGAGAATTATGGACTGGAACATGTCATTTCATGAAAAGTGATGAGAATTATAGACTGGGACATGATATTTCATGGAAATTTATGAGAATTATGGACTGGAACATGATATTTCATGAAAAGTGATGAGAATTATGGACTGGAACATGTCATTTCATGAAAAGTGATGAGAATTATGGACTGGAACATGATATTTCATGGAAATTTATGAGAATTATAGACTGGAACATGATATTTCATAGAAATTTATGAGAATTATGGACTAGAAAATTATATTTCATGAAAAGTGATGAGAATTATGGACTGGATAATGATATTTCATGAAAAGTGATGAGAATTATAGACTGGAACATGATATTTCATGGAAATTTATGACAATTATAGACTGGAACATGATATTTCATGAAAAGTGATGAGAATTATGGACTGGAACATGATATTTCATGAAAAGTGATGAGAATTATGGACTGGAACATGATATTTCATGAAAATTTATGAGAATTATGGACTGGAACATGATATTTCATGAAAAGTGATGAGAATTATGGACTGGAACATGATATTTCATAGAAATTTATGAGAATTATGGACTAGAAAATGATATTTCATGGATTTTATGAGAATTATGGACTGGATAATGATATTTCATGAAACGTGATGAGAATTATGGACTGGAACATGATATTTCATGGAAATTTATGAGAATTATGGACTGGAACATGATATTTCATGGAAAGTGATGAGAATTATGGACTGGAACATGATATTTCATGGAAATTTATGAGAATTATGGACTGGAACATGATATTTCATGGAAAGTGATGAGAATTATAGACTAGAAAATGATATTTCATGGATTTTATGAGAATTATGGACTGGAACATGATATTTCATGGAAAGTGATGAGAATTATGGACTGGAACATGATATTTCATGGAAATTTATGAGAATTATGGACTGGAAAATGATATTTCATGGAAAGTGATGAGAATTATGGACTAGAAAATGATATTTCATGGATTTTATGAGAATTATGGACTGGAACATGATATTTCATGGAAAGTGATGAGAATTATGGACTGGAACATGATATTTCATGGAAATTTATGAGAATTATGGACTGGAACATGATATTTCATGGAAAGTGATGAGAATTATAGACTAGAAAATGATATTTCATGGATTTTATGAGAATTATGGACTGGAACATGATATTTCATGGAAAGTGATGAGAATTATGGACTGGAACATGATATTTCATGGAAATTTATGAGAATTATGGACTGGAACATGATATTTCATGGAAAGTGATGAGAATTATGGACTAGAAAATGATATTTCATGGATTTTATGAGAATTATGGACTGGAACATGATATTTCATGGAAAGTGATGAGAATTATGGACTGGAACATGATATTTCATGGAAATTTATGAGAATTATGGACTGGAACATGATATTTCATGGAAAGTGATGAGAATTATAGACTAGAAAATGATATTTCATGGATTTTATGAGAATTATGGACTGGAACATGATATTTCATGGAAAGTGATGAGAATTATGGACTGGAACATGATATTTCATGGAAATTTATGAGAATCATGGACTGGAACATGATATTTCATGGAAATTTATGAAAATTATGGACTGGAAAAAGAAATTTCATGAGTTCTGACCCCAGTCGAGTTTCCCTTGGATCCCTGGTGGTCCATTTTGGAAATCACGGTTGTACATTTTCTGAAATATGTACTGTTCAAACGACTGATTTTTTGGTTCTTACGCCGCCCTTTCAAAATTTCTATAATAACATCAGAATAGAAAAACCTACAATCGTATTTTCGGCGAAATTTTTCGAGAAAAGAACCTTGGATTTAAAATAAACCAAACTCTCGAAACTTTTCCGAGAAATAGTTACTTATTGAAAAACATTTTATGATACGGATACGTAATATCTAATACATAAGGTTTTTGACCACTCCAAACCGTTTTTTCGTCGTTCTTATGATTATAAAAGATCGATGACTTGTATCATCTCACGTACGACGTTTAAAAATGACAGTATTAAGTTTTGTATCGTATAAAATTTCGAGGAAAACAAAATATTAGTACTTACAAATGAAATCCACCCCGTAGGTATTGTACAAAACATCCATAGAGCTCAAATACGGCACTCGATAACCGTGATCCTCTTTGGTAACCTTCATTCTTTTTTGAATGAAAGAATAGAAAATCAAAAGTATTATAAACACAGCTAAAAAGAACACGAAATGTTCCTGCGAGAAAGACATAATTCCCATAGAAACTCGACGTGTCTACATGGGAATTTAATTTGATGTAATTAAAATCCACTTACAGACAAAAATTCCGTTTCGAAATTATTGTCGATTCGACCGCATTATTTATATTATCGAATATATCGTTTCATAAACCGTCCACCGACTACTAAGAAATAATAACAATCACGTGGACTGACATTGTCGTCGATTAGCTTATCTACCTAAGTGAATAATAACTAAGTCGTTAACTGTAGGCCAGTCAGTTTAAATAACTAATTTAGAGAGTAGTAGATTCAAAATTAAATTGAATTAATCATAATGATGATCATAATTTAATGACGAAAGAAAATTTACTACACGATAATTATTATTGATGATTCAATGGGAAAAATGGTGTTTTTTCTCGAGTTACTTTTACGAAATAATCGATTGCTGGATAAGAACTGAGAAGAATTTGGAAAAACCACGATATTTAATGGTTATTTTGTTTATGAATTTTTATATTTGTTTTTGTGTGGTTTTGTGGGAAATCTTGAGTTTTTTAAATTTAATAAAGTAATTGATACTACAGGGTATTTTGAAAATTAACAAGTTTTATATATAACAAGCGTTGCGAATTATAGAATGGAAAATGATGGTTCGTGGAAATTTATGAGACTTATGGACTATAAACCGAAATTTCCAGAGAAATACTGAGAATTATAGACTGGAACATGATATTTCCTGAAAATTGATGAGAATTATGGCCTGGAAAATGAAATTTCATGGAAAGTGATGATATTTACAGACTGAAAAACAGAATTTTATGAGAAGTACTGGGAATTATGGACTATAAACCGAAATTTCGTGAGAAATACCGAGGATTATAGACTGGAAATTGATATTTCCTGAAAATTGATGAGAATTATGGCCTGGAAAATGAAATTTCATGGAAAGTGATGATATTTACAGACTGAAAAACAGAATTTTATGAGAAGTACTGGGAATTATGGACTATAAACCGAAATTTCGTGAGAAATACCGAGGATTATAGACTGGAAATTGATATTTCCTGAAAATTGATGAGAATTATGGCCTGGAAAATGAAATTTCATGGAAAGTGATGATATTTACAGACTGAAAAACAGAATTTTATGAGAAGTACTGGGAATTATGGACTATAAACCGAAATTTCGTGAGAAATATCGAGGATTATAGACTGGAAATTGATATTTCCTGAAAATTGATGAGAATTATGGCCTGGAAAATGAAATTTCATGGAAAGTGATGATATTTACAGACTGAAAAACAGAATTTTATGAGAAGTACTGGGAATTATGGACTATAAACCGAAATTTCGTGAGAAATACCGAGGATTATAGACTGGAAATTGATATTTCCTGAAAATTGATGAGAATTATGGCCTGGAAAATGAAATTTCATGGAAAGTGATGATATTTACAGACTGAAAAACAGAATTTTATGAGAAGTACTGGGAATTATGGACTATAAACCGAAATTTCGTGAGAAATACCGAGGATTATAGACTGGAAATTGATATTTCCTGAAAATTGATGAGAATTATGGCCTGGAAAATGAAATTTCATGGAAAGTGATGATATTTACAGACTGAAAAACAGAATTTTATGAGAAGTACTGGGAATTATGGATTATAAACCGAAATTTCATGACAAATACTGAGGATTATAGACTGGAAAATGATATTTCCTGAAAATTGATGAGAATTATGGCCTGGAAAATGAAATTTCATGGAAAGTGATGATATTTACAGACTGAAAAACAGAATTTTATGAGAAGTACTGGGAATTATGGACTATAAACCGAAATTTCGTGAGAAATACCGAGGATTATAGACTGGAAATTGATATTTCCTGAAAATTGATGAGAATTATGGCCTGGAAAATGAAATTTCATGGAAAGTGATGATATTTATAGACTGAAAAACAGAATTTTATGAGAAGTACTGGGAATTATGGATTATAAACCGAAATTTCATGACAAATACTGAGTATTATAGACTGGAAAATGATATTTCATGAAAATTGATGGAAATTATGGCCTGGAAAATGAAATTTCATGGAAAGTGATGATATTTACAGACTGAAAAACAGAATTTTATGAGAAGTACTGGGAATTATGGACTATAAACCGAAATTTCGTGAGAAGTACTGAGAATTATAGACTGAAAAATGATATTTTATAGAAAGCTATGGTTCGGAAAATGAACTTTCACGGAAAGTGATGAGATTTATGGACTGGAAAACGTAATTTAATGAGAAGTGAAACAAAAAATGAGTTTTAAAGAATGAGATGACAATTGAATACCACAATATAATTAAATGGAACGGAAAACGAAATTCATGAAATGCACTGAGAATTATGAACTGAAAGATGAATTTTTAGCCTGGAAAATGAAATTCTAGAATAAGTTTTGAATTAATAGGCTCGAAAATGGAATTCCTAACATCACCTACACAGCTACGATATTTTATTTTCGAATCTAGAAGAAAAAACATATTTGACGTTAAGAAAAAAAGTCTTAAATTCAATATATTTAGTTTCCACGACAATTTCGTGTGGATTTTCAATTCTTTCGTATACTACGTTCCAAGAATTTACGTAATGACGAAACTTACTGTTAATTGTCGTTTGTGCAGTTGCTGGTTCTTGCGGCACTCTACATTTAACTCTAATTATCACTACGAGTATTATTAATATCAAAACAACCGCTCCTAAATAAGCTATCGCCACCACATCCATTGTAAACATCTTTATATTCCGCGATGTTATAAACTTCGTAAGCTTTTGCTGAAACGATAATCGATAAACTGATACCGAGTATTTCATTAATTGGTATCATTTTTTTCGTATTATCGGATTAAGAGTCACTAGATAAACGAGTGGATTAATTTTATGGGTTTCGCATTCCTGAAATATGTACGTTCAAAAATACCGGGGTATCGTTGTTGGTAGATGTTCAGCTTAATTCGGCAACTTGTTGCTTGCTTCTTATCTCTCGTGAATTGGATCTTAATCTTCCGATTGTAAATTAGTCTTAGGTGAGTTGTAAAATGTTATAGATTTCAATTCGATCGATAATTTTTCATTTGACCTTGATATTGCCACTCCTCGCACTGAATTTCAGTCTTTAATTCATTCATTGTTGTTAATGTTTATATTGATTGAAATATTTCTTTTGGTTTCGACCCAAAACAGTGTCGCTTCGATTATATTAATATAGGGATTATTTTCATTTGGGTGGGACTACCAGTTGATTTCAAACGGGATTCAACACCGCCCTGTATCTCAGAAACGATTCGCCGTATGAGAAAATCTTTCAAACAAAAGTTGTGGAGAATTCAATTCTCTACAATATTGATAATAAACATAAATAGCGTAAAACCCATAGGAAACGAGTTATTTGCAAAAAATCGATTTTTTTGACTTTTGACCCCCGATTTTTAAATTTGCTCACACCGAATTATATGCGAGTTTTGAGAGGAGTTTTATTATGTCAAATGAACAAGTTTAAACACGACTTTACAGCTGGGTGTCTGCAATAATTTATAAACTTAATAAGACATTATTTTGATCGGGACTACCGGTTGATTTCAAACGGGATTCTAACCGCCCTCTATCTCAGAAAGGATTCACCGTATGAGAAAATTTTTCAAACAAAAGTTGTGGAGAATTTAATTCTCTACAATATTGATAATAAATATAAATAGCGTAAAACCCATAGGAAACGAGTTATTTGCAAAAAATCGATTTTTTTGACTTTTGACCCCCGATTTTTAAATTTGCTCACACCGAATTATATGCGAGTTTCGAGAGGAGTTTTAATATGTCAAATGAACAAGTTTAAAGGACTTTATAGCTGTGTATCTGCAATAATTTATAAACTTAATAAGACATTATTTTGATCGGGACTACCAGTTGATTTCAAACGGGATTCTAACCGCCCTCTATCTCAGAAACGATTCGCCGTATGAGAAAATTTTTCAAACAAAAGTTGTGGAGAATTCAATTCTCTACAATATTGATAATAAACACGAATGACGTAAATCCCATAGGAAACGAGTTATTTGCAAAAAATCGATTTTTTTGACTTTTGACCCCCGATTTTTAAATTTGCTCACACCGAATTATATGCGAGTTTCGCGAGGAGTTTTAGTATGTCAAATGAACAAGTTTAAACGACTTTATAGCTGGGTATCTGCAATAATTTATAAACTTTATAAGACATTATTTTGATCGGGACTACCAATTGATTTCAAACGGGATTCTAACCGCCCTCTATCTCAGAAACGATTCGCCGTATGAGAAAATTTTTCAAACAAAAGTTGTGGAGAATTCAATTCTCTACAATATTGATAATAAACACGAATGACGTAAATCCCATAGGAAACGAGTTATTTGCAAAAAATCGATTTTTTTGACTTTTGACCCCCGATTTTTAAATTTGCTCACACCGAATTATATGCGAGTTTCGCGAGGAGTTTTAGTATGTCAAATGAACAAGTTTAAACGACTTTATAGCTGGGTATCTGCAATAATTTATAAACTTTATAAGACATTATTTTGATCGGGACTACCAATTGATTTCAAACGGGATTCTAACCGCCCTCTATCTCAGAAACGATTCATCGTATGAGAAAATTTTTCAAACAAAAGTTGTGGAGAATTCAATTCTCTACAATATTGATGATAAACACGAATGACGTAAATCCCATAGGAAACGAGTTATTTGCAAAAAATCGATTTTTTTGACTTTTGACCCCCGATTTTTAAATTTGCTCACACCGAATTATATGCGAGTTTCGAGAGGAGTTTCAGTATGTCAAATGAACAAGTTTAAACGACTTTATAGCTGGGTATCTGCAATAATTTATAAACTTTATAAGACATTATTTTGATCGGGACTACCAATTGATTTCAAACGGGATTCTAACCGCCCTCTATCTCAGAAACGATTCATCGTATGAGAAAATTTTTCAAACAAAAGTTGTGGAGAATTCAATTCTCTACAATATTGATGATAAACACGAATGACGTAAATCCCATAGGAAACGAGTTATTTGCAAAAAATCGATTTTTTTGACTTTTGACCCCCGATTTTTAAATTTGCTCACACCGAATTATATGCGAGTTTCGCGAGGAGTTTTAGTATGTCAAATGAACAAGTTTAAACACGATTTTATGGCTGAGTATCTCGAATTTCCTAGGTGAACTATCTTAAATAACTGGACTAAAGATCTCATGGTTTGTATATAAAGATTTATTTAGGAAATTTACAAAGTAATAATCATAATGTCCCCTAAGAAAATAATTATTAACTAGAGTGTGTTGACATTCCATAAGGACACTCAACTGATAAGGTTTACAGATAAATGTAATGGCTTCTTTAATAAAATTCAAATTATACATCAACTTGACTTAAATTGTTTAAAATATTCCTTATTCTTATTATTAGGGAGATATGTTTTACCAATTATATAAAATTTATTTTCCAGTACAAGATTTAATAATTTTATTTTGATTTAAATCAAAACTATTTTCCAAATCTTCGCGAACTAAACTAGAAAAAAATATTATTTTCGTTTTGCTTCTTTCCTTCCAGTTTTTTCAGTTATCAGACTTGTTCAGAGTGTCTAGGAGCCTTGAAAACATGTTGAACCTCCCTCGTAACTGCATTATTACGAGATCACGTATCTATGGTTGCCTAACTTAAGAAAATATTATAAGTTGTTCAACGACAGTCGAGGAATGAGTTCCCTCCGATAACGAATCAAAAACCATCGTGTAAAAGTTTTAAAACCGTGGAAAACTCAAATAACCCTCATATGATAACACGTTCTAAGTACGTTCACCATTAAAATTGTCAAACTGCAATGTCAGATTTGACGTATTCGCATCAGTGTTGCCATATTTCAAAACTACAAAAAATAAAAGTAGTAACTTTCGTATAACAACTTTTTTAAAACTCGGTATATTAGTTTTGCTACCAAAATTCTTCGATACTTTTCCCAGGTAAAGTATGACCGATGACTGTTCATCGTTTTATAATTATTTTGACTCATTTCGGAATTTTACGTCAAGTATTTGTAAACAACTCAAATAGCCCTCGTATGATAACACGTTCTAAGTACGTTCACCATTAAAATTGTCAAACTGCAATGTCAGATTTGACGTATTCGTATCAGTGTTGCCATATTTCAAAACTACAAAAAATAAAAGTAGTAACTTTCGTATAACAACTTTTTTAAAACTCGGTATATTAGTTTTGCTATCAAAATTATTCGATACTTTTCCCAGGTAAAGTATGACCGATGACTGTTCATCGTTTTATAATTATTTTGACACATTTCAGATGAAATACGGATAGCCATAAAAAAAATTCCTAAACATGTGATTTATATAAATTTAATAACAAAACAAACATGTTTGCGATATTGAAACGTCACATAAAACAGAATGTCCAACATTAAAAAAAATGGGAAGTTGATTAATTAAATGAATATTTAATATTAATTACTAAATAACTAAGAAACTATTAATAACAAATTATATATTTAACCATTACTATTATAGATATTATAAGAATAATCTCGACTCACCTTGCCGTAGACGTGATTCGATTTCCCTTTTGAACTGTCGTCTCTTAACTTGCACGTATTTCCTTAGTAACAACAGTAGAAATATAATCAAACCGATAAAAACCACGAAACCGATTTGATCTCTTACTTCGAGCATATTTTCAACGTCAAATAACATCATCATAGAAAAGAAATCTATATTCGGTTGGCTTTAACACTCAACGAAAGTTTTAACTCGTTAATATTTGCGAGAGACAAAGATGTAAAACTGATTAGATAAAATATTTCGATGTATAAAATAAATTTACTTAAGCGAACAACAAATCTCGGCCATATTTGGAATGTTACGTGTAGAACAAATCAAGTGATACATGGAAATTTTCAAGTAGAAGTTTGTTTAGGGGATTCTCTAGTAAACAGTAAATTTGTTACATAATTCTATTTTCAAAAATATAACACTAGTTTACACGGTTTATACAATTTCTTTGTAATATTCATTTGAATGACTAACCTAACCTAACTTAACCAAGCTGATTTTAAATTTTAATTTTTGTCGATGACCTTGAGGCCGTCGTACACTGTCAATTGATTCATTTTAGTCTTTTTTATAATTCGGTGCGTGTCGTATATAGGTATGGACGAAAGATTTTATACATTTGTTGTTTTGAAAAAAATTGTTACAGACGCTTACCTGCTAATTCATTTACTTGACATATTCGTCTTTCGAAAGCTTCTCTTTGGGACACAATGTAAACAAAAACAATTATTGACAAAATTAACATTCCAATGGAACAAAGATCCAGAGCGTCTAACATATTTTCGAAATAATAAACAATTAGAATATGTACATTTGCTTTTGCAAATTTGAATTTGTGTCGTTTTTTCACATAATTAAGATAAGATAATAATAGGATTAAAAAAGTCAAAATAAGTCTATAATTATAACTAGGCATGTGATAACGAAATTAAGTTTAACAAAAAAATATGTTTATAATATTTGATTCAACGTTATTACGTTTAATTCTTCACGTAGTTTTTTGTTTATTTGTGAATCTCGCTAGAAAAATCCAGATTGTTGTAATTTGATTCATTCGAGTAATGAATTTTGGTTGATTCAATTAAACTAATTATATTCATTCAGTATTTGTGAAATAAAAAATTATCTCTTTGTTGTGAATAAAGTTTATTAAAATTAGACTTATTTTTGGTTCCTGATGTCTAAATTTGATCTTTTACAATTGACACTAAATATACGAGGGTTGTCTGGAAAGTTTTAGATCCAATAAATGCTCCTTGTAGTCTTTCTCCTCAAAATATACGTTTAAACACGTCTGATGAAAATTTGAGGTTAGATAAAAGAAGAACATCACTACGGATCAGATCTGGTGAATCTGATGCATGAATTCAAATCGAATTCTTGCCCAAAAACCGTTTGTTTTGATGTTTCCTTTCTGTAGCTCTGCCCAAAAACATAGTTTAGTCTATCCTACTACTTCAGGTTACATCGACAACAACATAAATAACAAAATATCCATAGATTCAGATCCGGGTTCAGATATGATGCAAATTCGAGTGGAAGCGAGAGGTAAAGTATATAAATAGAGAGAGAGAGAGAGAGAGAGAGAATATATCAATAGAGATGGCGCTCGTGTCAAGAATCGATATTTGAATTTATAAACGGTTAAAGTTAAGTGAGTACTCACCGTTAGATCGCACTTCTTCCTTCTGGAACTGCAGATACTTCAACATGAACAGAATCAACATCATTAAAAACGAAACACCGAAGAAAAAAATTGTTTCGATCCAATCTTCTATCATAATGGAATAAACCTCGACGAATTTTCTGTAGTAACACACTGTTTACTGTTAGGTATTTAACGAAATTTATTTTTTCGTCATTGTCGCTGTTAGATTAGATAAAGAGATTTGTTAAAATTAATTTTATTTGGTCTCGCGAAGTAAATATGACAATTTAATATTTAAATATTTAAACAAATAGAAGTAAGATTTTTTTTTGGAATGAATTTCCGAGATTATAAACACCCCGATTTTATTGAAATTTTCACCAAAGCTTATACTTGATTAGAGAAGAAAATCCTTGAAAATGTGTCTACTTAGAAAGCTTCGTTTGCCCCGCAGCCCCCTTCAAAGTTATAACCAGTTTTATTAAATATCTCCGAAAATACTGATTTTAGAGAAAAAAATTTTAAACAAAAAATGAAGATCTTAGAGAGCTCTACAAAAAAGATTATATACTATTTTTACGTAAACCTATTCTTTACGGTGTTATGATACAAAATATATCAGCAGTTGTCAAATTGACTAACCTAACCTTACCTTTTCTGTGTGTAATTGAACAAGTAACAGCAAAAGTTGTCGATCTTTTATTATAAGAAAATTGGTAAACAACAACAAAATTGAACAGTAATTATACTGAAATTCATCGATAATTAAAATAAAAACGAGCGAATTGGCAATCCAGCAATTATCATAACTACATTTCATAGGCGTATACTGTATAGTGTAACAATATTATTTTATATAAAATACTCATGATTTTTTAATGATTCCAAATATATTTATATAAATTTTATATAAACAATAATAAAACTTGAACTTGAACTCAATTATTAGCTATAATATTGTCTATATTTAATCAATGTTAACGTCCAGAACACAATCGCCTCTATTTTTTTCTATTTTATCTATGATCTATATCGTAGATCGAGAATATTTAAGCCTACTAGTCAGGCAACTCACAATACCACAATGCACTAAAAGATGCCTCGAATAATATTTTCTTATGTTATAATACATTATTGGATGCATATAAAAATATTGAAATTGTTGACTATAAGAATAATTTAATATGTACTTAATGAGCATAATCTCAAAAGTCCACTGAATAGTTTATTAAATAGAGACTGAATGTGCAATTTCCCGCCTAAGCGACTCTCCCGCTGGAATTGTAACTCGCGCGAAGATGTTCATTGGCGGGAAAACTTAGTAGATATGGGTAAGTCAAGTTAATAAGCCTCAGTTTACCTTCGGTATCTGAAGACGATAATTTCATTATCGAAACGCGCGTCTGAAAGTGTAATTTTTGAGTGTAATGATAGTAATAGATAGTGTGTTTAATAATATTTTATTAGTTTGATTTAAGCGTGATAGTTAGCTTAGAAACACATTACTAATAAGTTTCATGATTTAGTACAAAGCCGACATGTATATTTGATGGTGATTTCATTGTGTTTTTGTTGTTTTGTTATGATGTTTCAATAATAGAAAGTGTTAGTTCAGTTTTTCAGATGAAAGAAAGGAAATAAGTTTTCATTTGTTGTGAATTTTCAATAATGGAAAGTGTTTATTCAGTTTTTCAGATGAAAAGTAGAAAATTGGTGGTTTTGTTGTGAATTTTCAATAATGGAAAGTGCAAGTTCAATCAATTCTTTAGATAGGGCAGAAAAAATAAGAAAATGGTTTCTTTTATCATTCTATAGAAAGGAAAATGAAAAAGAAAAAGAATGTACTTAACTTCGAAGAGCTATTACTACAGACGAGAAATTTATTTGAGGTAAGTGGTATAAAATTATATTACCATGAAAAATAATTTTCATTTACTCTATTTCAAAACATTAGCGGAAAAATATTTACATTTTTGTTATTGATAGATGTCATTTTGTGTAATTTGAAATGAGGAAACCATTACAAGTAATATTTTAATTCATTTCTCACCAAGATGCTTTAGCGAATATGTTGTACCCGATATTCAGGCCATATTTTCTTTCTTTTCTCATTAATAACTTTTCCTTTTTCAAAAATAAGCAAATGTTTGACATAACGTGACATATGACGTCAGTATAGTTTTGATGTATTCACATAATTATTGTGTAAAGCTTTCCACACGTCTTTAGCGTAACAACACGTGACGTAAGTTTAGCATGCGTTTAACGTCATGTGACTTATGACATCAGCTTAGTACTGCAGTATTAACATTCGGTGTAAAGTTCTTCACACGTCTGTAACGTGATAGTACATGACCTCACGTGACGTGAATTCAATTTTAGTGTGTTTATCCTCACTTATCTACCTTGTTTCTGTCTTTTTCTTCTTTCTTGTGTCAAAGAGAATCGAAAGGAGGTGTGTAATAATCAAACTCATTCAGATTATAATCATTTATTCAGTTATAAATAGGAAATTAGATATGACAATCACAAGTAATTTAACATTATCGCCAAATTTGACAAATAATTTATTCTTTACAATTTATAACAGCTTGGTTAGACGGAAATCCTTTAACTCCCAAACCGTAAATGGCGTACACGCTACCAGCATCCGGTTCTTCTTTCATTTGTTTATCGTCAAGATGGAGATGTGACGTAGTCGCATACAAAATGTCAAATTTTGGTCCGCCCCAAATGACAGAAGTGACGTACGAAGCTGGCATCTTTATTTTCCTCATTATCTTCCCGCAAGACGGATTTACTTGAATAATCTGAAAGTTTTATTAAATATAAATTTAATTTAGAATAGAAACGAATACGTACTTCGTGACCTCCAAACATGGCGATCCACAGATGGTCGTTTTCATCTATAGTCATTCCGTCGGCTATACCAGGATACCCGTGATCTTTTATATTCATAACCACTCTTTTATTACCTTCAATAAAATTATACATATATTTATCTGTACAATTTCGAATTTAATTCTACTACTTACAAATAGAAGCATTTTCCAAGCTGAAAGTATATTCGTCAATATCTCTAGTGGCACTGTCTATGTAATAAAATTTTTTGTTGTCTTTGGACCAAGCGAGTCCGTTACTTATACTGACTTTCTGTAATATTTCACGTTCTTTGAGGTTATGATCAATCATGTACAGTGACCCGCCGAAATCTGGTACCGATAAATCAGTTTCACGTTTCAAAGTACCTAAAAACGAATTATTGTGGCTCTTATTTTGTTTTAGGTAGATTTTCTCATTTACTATCACGATTATTATAACAATTTTTTATCAAAAATGCTCCACTTTTGTTTTGTTCGTCAACATAACCTCAGATTTTTATTATTTTCATAAAAAATTCAGGATTTTCTCTAGTATAAATGTATAACCGTGTTTTTGGAACACATGTTCGCTTTTCTGATTTGTAATATTTCGAATTTTAAATAATGTTTCACAAAAAATAAAACATTTTATTTGGATTAAGTAAAAATTGTGCTGCCATCTTACGAACATTTTTGTTAATTAACTCAAACATCAATAGAAAGTGAAATCTGAAACTGTTTTATAATATAGGACTTTTTAAATTTGGAATAAATCAGTTTCAATAAAATAGTTTTGTTTTAAATGTTTCTAATGGGACTTTTTAAATGGAAAATTAGTTACATTTTTATCGGAATCAGTGTATTTATATTGGAAAACTACCTAAAAAGTATAAATTCGTAACAAAATGAATTGAAATAGACACCGCCATCTGTTACTAGTACTTCAAATGTTGACAGCGGTCATTAAATGTGTTTTATTCCACATATGGAAGAAAGAGAACTCTCTTATCGAGCCCCATAAGAGAGTAGTCTCCTCACTTTAACCAGTAGTTTCAAGTACCTTTTAAAACAAATCTTGAAAATTTTATCTCAAATCGTAACAAATTATTTTAAATGTGAAACAAAATTAGCAGATATAACGTAAAAGTATTACTTAGGAACTGAATTATAAGTGTAAACTGTACCGCCATCTCGTATTATTACTTCTAAGGTAGAAAGAAGTCGAATCAGATGTCGATATTACAGTTAGCGTCTGCAACAGTTGAATAGTTTGAAATTTTACTGTTATCTCGAATAAAATTACGTGATTTCCTGTACACTGAATTTATTATCAAATTTAGAGGAAAAATTATTGTTTATATATAATGATTTAAGTGTTTACTATGATTTATCTTTTTTAAATCGTGTACTATTCCAAAATATTTTTAATAGTAGATATCAATTATTAGAGGAATAATCGGCAACATCCTAATATGTCGTGAAGTTAGCTGCGAGTGCGAATAGATAACATTAGGTTACAAATTAACTTCGTTAAAAGTACTTACCTCCCCAAATTCGACCAAGACTATCAGCTTTACCGTCGTTGAATTGATTTTTCGGTTTGTCCTTTTCAATCATGTGAATTTGTTTGAAGGTCACTTTACCTTTGTCCGGCCATTTAAGTTCGTACATAAAACGATCACCACACACTACCCAAGTATCTTTTTTCCCTTTTATCCTAAGAGCGAATCCAACGGAATCATGATTTGCTAAAATATTTTGAAAAAATTCGTTGATGTCATCAAGAACATACACTGATAAAGTAGAAGAAGAAAAATTCACGGGAATTATACGGGGGATGGTTAAACAACGTATTTAGAAAATGAAATTTAATATGAAAATGGAAGGGAAAATAGATACAGATTGTGAATTAGTATTACTTACGTAATTTAAAACAGTCAGGAGAAATGGGTGACTCACAATCAGTTTTTAATTTGTACAAAGTTGCTTTAAATGTATCGGTGTATACCAAAACATTACTATCTGGGTCCCAGTATGGTCCTTCGCCATGTTGGATACGAGAAGTCAATTTAACAATCTTTACTTTACTAAAAAAATGATAATTTATATTTTTTTTCATTAAGTGCTTAATAGAAAATATGAAATTGGATGTACAAAAAATATTCTAAAAGAAAAATTATTTCAATTTAGAGACGTTGGCATTTTATATTGCTTTTTTTATATTTTATATTGTGACGTTTCTTTCGTGTTATTTTTTTTCTGACTATTTTACTTTTGCCTTTTCAATAAAGATGGATCATGTCAGCTCAACAACTCCTTCGGAATAAAAATAAGATTTTTAATAGCTGCTAAATATAGTGAACAATCTAACCTTAATTCTGTCAATGTGAAAAGCAATGTTGCCCGATCAATTTGTAAAATTGCTAATCTCACTATTCTCCCTTTATTTGGTAAATTCTTAGATCGTGACGTTTTTTATGATAGAATAATATTATTAGTTGGAGATAAGGCATTGAAATAAAAATAATCAAAATAAATGATAATAATTAAATGTCAGTGAATCGTTGGAACTCTTACAATATATGCGTAAAATAAAAAGGTACCGCTTAAATAAAATATAAAGGTACCGCTAATTTCATTTTTCTATATTAATTTTAATTAAAGCAAAAGTCGTAAATGTTTGATTATTTCAAATAAAATTATTTATACTTTATGGTAAAAAGGAGAATAGCCGACTTTGGAACAAAATTATAGTAGTGTAAACAAATTAAAAACATCACTTACTCCATTTCAGTTCACTATTCAAAAATTTCTTGAAGACACGAACACGCACGTATCTTTTTATGTATTTATATTCAGTTTACAACTTTATTGTGATGTAATAAAACAAATTTCAACAAATGAATAATTTAATCCTAATTTAGTAAGAGTCATTAACATTTTATCACAATTATGAACATCAATATTATCTATTTAACATAATGACAATAAAACAAGCTTGAAACAGTGATATTAGGTTGTTCAAACAAGGAATTTTATGAGGTCAAACTAATCTGAAGGGTTTCTTAGTTATGTCTTCATATCGTAACCGGTTTCATCATTTGGATATAAACTTGACGCACCGAATACGTTCACCGTTCTCTCCAAATTAAAAAGCACGTGTAAAAGTTTATACCGTCGTCGACGAGTCGTTTTAAGTGAATCTATTCTAACTTTAGCCATCGTAGAAACCTCGCAGTAAATAAGAATAACCAATCAAATTTGTTTTCACTGATCACATGATACTAATCTATACATTTTGTTTACCTTGTGATATAGGTATATAGATTTTTTTTATATTTCACCAATAAAACATTTGATTTCCTCGTTCATTTTTAAAAAGATTTCAAAATAAATATAAATACAAACAATATGATTAGAAAATGTGGTGTTACGCGTCGTGTGTAGTTTAAGGTGTATACCGCGCACCACCAATTAGAAAGACTTCTAAAACGCCGCCATATTGAATTATTGGTCAATCAGGAAAAAGCGCGCGAAATCATGTTCAATGTTAAATAATTTCATACATCTTAAAAATTTTTGTTTCATTCATTCAATTATTGAGGAAATTAAGATTTATAAGGGAATATTTTTAGTTTATACAATGAAGTAACGAAAGAACTAGTTTATAGTATATCCAATAGATGAAAAGAATGGAATTTTATGATAAGTAAACAAGTTTTTGTTATATATATTCTTCAAATATAAAACGTTAGTTTTGTATAGCGTTTAACTTTACAGCGTTGCCTATGTATAGGTAATCTACCTATACTTAGATACTTTTAAATCGAATATATATTTATAAGCGGCATTTCTGTGTATTAATATGAGGTAACTCTGAAATAATGGTTAAAAATATCACTTACTCTCCACAATCTTCACCGTAGTATCTGACGCTGGCGGTCAAAATATTTCTAGGCATCGTAAATTTATTTATTGTCCCTAAATTAAGTCCACGCATGGAGCACCAGAATTTGGGCGCTGTAGGCCTAATGCACCTCAACATTTTAAATTTTGTAATTTTATTCCCCGATACACTAATTTGAATAGAAAAAAATGTCACTGTGGCATTTTTTTCGTTTCCATGGGAATTAAAGAAAATTTAAAAGGTCACTTTCAAAAATAATTGATATTTGCACAAAAATGAGGTTATATAGATGGATAATAGAGGAATTTGAAACTACAACAATCATTATGCTCATAATATTCTTTTCAACTCACCTCATAATAAATAATATGAGTTAATTTTATTAAAGAGGGATAATTTCAATAAATATTTGCCTCCCTTACTGATACGTTCACTTCTTTATGTAAACTTTTCTAACATTTCTTAAGTAACTATGAAAAAAAATGTCAATATTCATTCCATATGCAATGTTAAATCGAAGAAACCTTAACATGCAAAAGACGCTTCAACTAATATACCAGACTTTAATAAGTTATTACCAATCAACTTTAAATACTATTATTTTCTTATTACATAGAAGATCTGGCAACATAGCTCTCTTGTAACAACAGATAAGTCGAGATCGAATAACTTTCGAGAAACATCACTATAAATATAGATAAGGAATTTACAAATATATGAAATGAATCAAAAATACACGGAAAGAATTTATAATTGGAAATTTTGTTTGAACCATGTAACTTCCAATACGACTGTGGTTTGAATAAATTCTACGAAATAGTACGTCAAATGACGAAGTACAACTAATAAATATTTGAAATTACCTCGTTGAAAATTGTTTTGTAGTAATAATATATTTTTATTAATTATAAATACAAATAAATTGTAATTATTGAAAGTAAAATTTGAAAAAGACAAACCAGATTGATTTATCTCAAGTATTATTTGCACAATAGACAAATTAAAATATCAACGAGACTTTTTCTTATACTAATCGATATTGAAAATAGTTGAACTAACCTTTGTGTAGCATTCGAAATATCATTCATATTTAACAAATCGATGAACATTGACTCACATGACAGCTCGCTGTATGGTAAAGAAAATGGCTGTCGTATATCAGCAGGTCCAAAATTTTAAAATAAAATCAATTAGCAGCGGTGATAATTTCAAATTTGTTTGTGTGTTTACTGTGAATAAGCAAAAATGAAAGTCTAATATCGACTTTATTAAGGTGATTATAAAATCAAAGTTATTTTTAAAATAAATATTTATTAAAAACTTAAAGCTAATATTTACAAATTTGTATTGTAATTTTCCACTAATTATTCTTACAACAATATTCTTTATTCGTTTCTTCTTGTTCTGTTCCGGTTCATTAACATTAGTTTATCATAGAAATATTTCATATTATATCATTTCTTTCTAGTATTAATGTAATTATTGATTCAGTTTTTTTAACTCACTTTATACGTATACAATTCTTATGGTTTATAACTTTGTATTTTAGGCTTGCAGATTTTAATTTTCCTTCACTATTATAAGCCCTGTAGTACCTAGTATTAAGAAAATATTAAAAACCATTTAATCAAGTAACTTTTTTTAACAGATTATAACTACATAAAATAAAAAAGTATTTACATTGATGTCAGATCCTTGATTACTGATTAAAACTAAATTCACCCTATATAACATTTAGATAAAGTACTAGACCCTTGCTATCATATTAAAAAGTAGTTTTTTCAAACTTATATACCATATTAGAATCATTTAGACATATGAATTAAACATTTAATCAAATATATAGTAGTGTGCACGTAAAGAGATACAAAACTGCTCTAATAATATCTTCTGGTAATGCTCGGTTCCTTATTATATAGGTGTTAATCAAAAATAATTGTTAATAAGTGTTAATTAGTCATCATGGGATTGCTCTTGCACGTGGTATTTCAACTCCCTGCCTTTCAACAGGGCTGCCACTACTTCATCATTTATCCTATATTTCCTGACGAGTCTACTGAAACACATTGTTTATGTGGATGAATCATAAATGGAGTTGTTGGTTGGTTTAGGCGGCTTCAGATTATGAATACTGTGAATATTACTAAATCCCCATATCTTATTTATTATCACTATAATTGTTTTGAACAAATTAATAAATTTTCATTTCCAGTCATATCAAAAGTTAAGTTAAGCTTGGCAACATAGATATTTCGGGGTTAAATGGTAGTTGGTACATCAATATATTTCATTTATAATAACTCATTAAATGATGAAATGGAATTTTTAGGAATATATTATAAAAAAACAACTTATCATATCTTATGATCATTAATATGATTATTTTCCAATCTTCACCGAAGTATAATTAATCTTGGCAACATCGATTATAGATAAATCAATTTTTTAACAGTTGGCGTAATCGATTGTATTAATTTCATTTAAATCGGTTGCAGCGATGCCAAGTACTTTCACGAAACTTAAAATTTCAAGATTTCAAATAAACTATGTTTACAAAATAAGAAAGTAGCAGTAGAAAAGTATAAAGATTACCTCATTAACCGTTTTTCATTAATTTAATCATAATTTCTAAATTTTAAATTGACAATATCAGTAAATTTATTTTTCGAATGTTAGTATCATATCAATATTATGTTTTCGTAATTTCCGCTTCACTCTGTTAACCTATAAGAAGCTGTTCTGTTTGTTATTGGTAGAATAATTTACAACGTTGCCAATAATTATTTGAATTATCCAGTCCGAATATTAAATATGAAATAATGCGATTAATCATGAATTTAATTAACCATAAAGATAACCGTTTATCAATATACAGGATGTGGTAATTGTTTTAAAATTCTTCAGCTGGTATCAGCTATCAAATTTCAATTTGCAATAATCTCCAAAGTAAATTTTTAAGCTTGGCAACATCGATTATGGATAAATTAATTAGTAATCAACAGTTGGCATAATCGATTGTATTTCATTAAAATTGGTTGCAGCGTTGCCAAGTTCTTTCACGAAAACAATTCGAGATTTATTTAAAAAATATTGTAGTGGGAGTAGACAAGTTTTAAAATGCCCCGCCCCATTAACCCATTTGCATTTTCATATTAGTAAATTTATTTTCCGTATGTTAATTTACAACGTTGCCAATGTTCATTCAAATTATGTCATAGTTGAAACATGAATTTAATTAAGATAACTGCTCTCAATATACAGGATGTGGCAAAAACATTAAATTAAAAACTAAATTAAATTAAAAAAATGAAGAAAACAACTTTTAATTTCGGATCAACTCCTTAGTAGACTTCAATCTGGCAACATTGAGTATCGATAGTTGTACAACTTCTGATTAAATTAGTTGTGGTGTTGCCAAACTTCTTAAATTTCTCAAGTTTATAATGTTAATTGCAAAAATCATCGTTCTAATACCAATTGTCCATTTATTATAGAAACCAACAAAATATTTGAAAAAAAAAATGATCAAGAGTGGTTGATGTGAAATATTGACTAATATGGCTTATGAAAATTAACTCTAATTGTATCACAATATCGTTTTTCTTTCCTATAAAAAAAGGAACAGACTTGATAATGTCTTTTAAACACATTAGAACGCCAATTCCTTCACTGTCATCTTGCCATTAACCGACCAAAGCACTTTGTTCGTGACTCGTATCAAGTTCTTGTTCATTATCGTCTACGCTTTGTTCACTGTCCGTAAGAGGCACCATACTATCGATATAAACCTCCAGTTCCTTCGCCGTTAAACTAGATGATCTAGCAGGAATGTAGCTGCTCAGTTTCCTATCGATGTTGTAGACCAATTCGTCTTCTATCCAAGGTTCTTGGTGTCTAAATCGGCTCCTCGATACCCTGACGAATTTATACAACGATACCAAGAAGAAAAGCACACCACCCGCCAGGAATATTATCATGAAACATTTTTCTACTAGAGGCAACACGTTTAGGTACATCCTGAAACGGGTCTCCAAAAAATCTGGCAGTTTATTCATGGACTGGAAAGAAGAGAAGAAAATATTGAATACATCTTCTTTCATCAATATTAATGGAGAAAAAAATTATTGAAAATTAGAAGATTTTGTAGGTAGTTTAAACATTTCAGTGAGGCCGCCATATTGCGTGACGTCTTAGGTATAAAATAAACACTGAATATATGATACAAAGTAAATACGACAGTTATTCTAGAATGAACGTTATTATTGAACATTTACTATTCTGTTTTGTGCCAGGATTTGGCGTGGCGTGGCGTGTTGTCTACAACTTTTTGAATCGTAATATCTCAGAAACGGTAACTCGTAGGATTTTAAGTATCCATACATTTTGTATAGATAATTCTATGGTCTACAATTTTTGACGGAAGTATTTTTATGGTAAAACCTACCATTTTGTTGAAAATCGCTAAAAACTCATTTCTTTCTAATTTGACCTCGAGTAAATTTTTTTTTCATACATGGAAATGGTGGGGAATTTAAAAGTTTCATTCCTAATAACATTTTGAATAATTTCACTGATTTTCAGTTTGTCGTAACTTCACGTATTTCAACTTTTATTTCCAGTTTCCAGTTGTGGAACAAAATCAATATAAAACTTCATTTTTTAATATTATAACTTGATTTTTACTTACTATTTCAGCCCAAAGTAAAGGTAGTACTATGTTATCGAATCTCTCACAGTTCGCAATGGTTTTTATATTTCTTAGATGCATGTTAATTTGAAACCTAACAGCTAATTGGAGAGGAAGACCTGAATCCTACAATATAAAAAGTATTTCTTGGTTTTTTCATCATTTAACTACATTAAATCATCAATTGAAATCAAATATGAATACCACACATAAAATTTTGGACAAAAATTTTCAATATACAAGATTTTTTTGTATGTATGAACGGACTATAACCACAAATGAAACGGAGAGTTTAAAAAATCGTTATATCGAGGTTTGACTGTATTAGAAGCAATTTATTAACTTACAGGTTGAATAACGAAGAAAGTCCTGTGTTTCTTGGGATCTGGATTCATTCCGATGACGTTAGCAGAAAGGATTTTGTCTCCATCGAGGAAATGAGGATTGCTAAGGGCGATTGGGAACCCGTAGTAGCACCCTCGTACGTCTAAAAGACCTCTGGGTTTACAATTGGTGGGGTCTTTGCAAAAACATTTGTTATTTTCACGATCCCAACCGTTGTCATCGGCTTCAGGATCGAAATTATAAATATAAGCTTTAAGGCCACTGGTGATGGTTTCATTCACTTTTATCTGAAATAATTATTAACTAAAAACATTTATCTAATCGATGAAACTTTTTGTATGGAGTATAAATGTTGTTAGAGGTGCGAACAACTGTTACATTGTAACTTACCAGTTTTTTAGCTCTGCACATACTTTTTCTGAAAAACAATAGGGTATCGTTGGGTTCTATGTACCCTTGAAACTTTGTACCATCCGAAGCTCCTGATATATCGCCACATGGACTATCCCACTGGGGAATTTTAGTGTCTCCTCGGTATTTTTCTATTAAACCAATATTATTGAGACCGAATTTTTGACCGTCGTAAACCGTTTCATAATCTCCATCGAAGTCGTACATCTAGAAAAAAAAAATTATTTATTAATTTTTTTAATATTTAAAACAATCTTATAATGAAGTAATAACATTAAAATCCCATTAATTAAATATTGAATAAAATGAAAACGAGTTGTCCCAACTCTACAAATTAGATCGTTACAGTTTTTGACGTATACAATGTTGCCAGATTCAATTTAATTAAATCTTAAGTTATTAGAAACTTTCGGTTCACTAATTAAATGTATTTATCTCGTTATCATTATTGTAAACTAGAAAAATCAGTTTCAGATTCAGTTTATATTAAATAGTTTATCATTTTACCATAAAATCGAGTATGCACTGAAATTTCGAAGTAATAATAACATAAAAACAATAAATCTGACAACATTTCAAATGTCAAATCAAGCGTTGCCAGTTTTTATAAATAATCTGTGAAAAGCGCTTCACAAATTCAACACCGATAATTTTTTTTGTTGAACTTACCCTATCAATCAGACCGAGTTTATCGAAAGTGATCCAAGTAGGCATGAAATTATTTCCTAACGTTAAAATACTGCTGTAATATCCAAACATGAATTCTCTCGCTGTCATCGTAACTAAAGGTTGACTCTCTGTCTGTCTAATGAGTAAATTCAGACCTATCCTAGTGAAGTATGATTTATCAGAAACCACGTCTGCTATACTCTATAAAAAAAATTTATAAACACTTAAAAATTATTAGAATAACTAAAAGTTTGTACTCTTAAGAACAAGGTAAATATATTCGATTGATAAACACCATAAACAACGCATATCGAGTAGGTATTATTATACTGAATTTATTACTTTTTGCATTATTCTTTCTTGTTAAAAAAGAAGATATAAGTTTTTCACATTAGAGTTTATAGGAAATAATAGTTGTAACACACATTTCAATGCTAACTTTTTATATTTGATTATTATTATTATAATACAGATTTTATTACAAGATACGTGGCAACACCGCACTGTTACGTTACTGAAATTATAGTAGCTTTGTTCGTGGTAGATGTTTTGTGATTATGCGCAGTTTGAAATTGTGCGTTCGCGGTGTTAATGAAATATGTTCAGAATTTTGAATTCTGTGTATGTGGAGTACACTAATTCCTGGGTAAGGATTGTCAATCCGGCGCATGTGCATTTATCCTATTTGGCATTTTTGTGATATTTACCACGAACTAACTTCTAATTCATGTGTTTTTCTACGTATTTGGAATTTATATAAATAGTATATTTTTGCTTTATATAAAAACGTTGATATATAAAAAAATGAGTGAATGATAATTTACCCCTACTCTCTGATTATTTTTAATCATAAATTCTTCATTTCTGTTTGTGGTAATCAACTTCTAAATAGCCGCGTCGTTGCCAGATTTATTTGCACGTATAAACATACATATTAATAAGTATATCTTTTATGAAAAAAATTAAGAAATTAATTCGATGTGCTGCGGAGATTGACCTGGTACTCAACATTAAATATTAATTTTATGCTCGCGAAAAAAATATTTAATTATTCCCGATTCATCGTTACCGGAAAAGGAAGTATGAATAATTATTCCAATAAAACAAAGTGTCCAAGGAAAACATCAAAATTTGCAAACATTTAAATAGTCACAACAAGTTAATTTCGCGCAGATTCCAATTTATTTTAATGCGTATTTTCTTGACTTTTTCAAGGAAATCTTAGTAATTTGTTCGGATACAAGGTTGAGCAAACGGCATTTATTCATTTGCGTGTTGCAGCTTCACGACAGATAGGTCATCCACTTATAACAACTGTAAATAGTTTTTTTCTTTTAGAAACATGCCCGACAGCGTAATTATTCAATGGTAAAGTGGAATATTTTTCAAACTACCGATTTGAATATAATGATTTACAAAGAACTTCTTCATATTGAAAAAAAAACACGATTTTATCTTTAATAAAGTATACCTGTCATAGTTATAGGTTAGAAATTAAATATTTCTACTTGAAACTTGACAACGCTGTAGTTTCTTCTACTACTAATAAACATTTAACCAGTTATACCGACTGTCGAAAAACGAATTTACCGTTTAGTTTTAAGTCTATTTCAAAGACAATTATATGCAATATTTTAAAAAAAACTTGAACTTGAACACGAATAATAACTCTTGGTTGATTCAACGAGTAGTAGGGTTGAAATTCAACAAGCTAGTGTCGACGTAGACATCACGAAATTTTGAACGTTTGACGAAAATGTATTGAATTAAGTAAAAATCTAAAGTTACGTTTTTTAATCAATTGAATTATGATGTACATAAATTCCCTTAATAATTGGTAATAAATAAATAATAATAATAATGAATATCTTCAATTTTTTATATAAAGATGTTTTGAAAAGAAAACTAAATACTCAAAGGTGGAAAACTTTCGAATTGCACCTGGTATAATTGGGTAAACAAGTTTTTTAATAATTGTTTTATTTGATATTTTCAAATTTGCAAATCGCCTGTTATATAATTCTAAAATTCGTGATGATAATTCATTATTAATTCAAAATAAAGATTCAAATGCAAACTTGTCGGATTATCATCAAACCATAAACCACAATAAATGTTTATTTAATTTTTTTTAACATATTTAATAATTAATCATAAATTTTACCATGAATCTATGATCATTTCCAAAATAACTGTATAATTCGGAATATTCGCGAATCAGAACTAGTTAGTTGAGGTCAACGTTTCATAGACCTAGTAAAATTAACACAGAACGACCGATTTAATAGATTATCAAAGTCTAGATTATTCCGTTTTTGGCCTCAATCTTGAAGTACAATACACTAAACTATTCCATTATATTGCCCCAAAATAAAAGAAGAAGAGCTTTAATCAATCACCGATATCTATAAATAATGAGGTTATGGTTCATCTGCTAATTTACAATATTAAGCTTGAAATAACAGATTTGATAACTCGTTTACGGTTCACTGGTTTTGTAATAACAATAAATTTATATTAATTATTATATTACTGTCAAATTTTTTTCATTCAACTAAACATATGCAATTCAATTATAAATATAAAATTGCATAACCATCGAAATATGCTTGTTTTTATTATTAGTGCAACCCGTAGAGTGATCGTGTTATCCAGGGTGTGAAACTGTTTTTCGAATGGACAAAAAATGTAAACAAACACCTGTGGCGATGAGAAAAAGCGATGATGCCGCGTCAACAATTACTATGAAGTTTTTATCATACATTCGAGAAGCTTGAATATTTCATTAGAAGTTATAATTAAATCGAAGTGGTTTATGTCTGTCAAATTCTTTTCATTTTTGTACACATATGCAATTTAATTATAAATATAAAATTACATAACCATCGAAATACGTTTGTTTTTATTATTAGTGCAACCCATAGAGTGATCGTGTTATCCAGGGTGTGAAACTGTTTTTCGAATGGACAAAAAATGTAAACAAACACCTGTGGCGATGAGAAAAAGCGATGATGCCGCGTCAACAATTACTATGAAGTTTTTATCATACATTCGAGAAGCTTGAATATTTCATTAGAAGTTATAATTAAATCGAAGTGGTTTATGTCTGTCAAATTCTTTTCATTTTTGTACACATATGCAATTTAATTATAAATATAAAATTACATAACCATCGAAATACGTTTGTTTTTATTATTAGTGCAACCAATAGAGTGATCGTGTTAGGTAGGGTGTGAAACTGTTTTTTGAACGGACAAAAAATGTAAACAAATACCTGTGGAGAAAAGCGATGATGCCGCGTCAACAATTACTATGAAGTTTTTATCATACATTTGAATAACGAGAATATTTTGTTAGAAGTTATAATTAAATCGAGGTGGTTTATTTCATTTATGATTAGGTACGAATGTTGTACAAATACTTGCTCAATAAAATTAGCAAATCGAGTGAAATCAGTGAATAACCAGGCAAGTAAAAGTCGTTTATAAACGAAAATGCAAAAAATTCAGTAGCAATGCAAGTGGAAAGGTATTTGATTTATAATAAATATTGCAACACTGTTTTAATAACGGCTAAATATGAAAAACTACAATGCTTTACACAAAATGGCGAAATAGTGTATGGTAATAAATATATTTTTATTTATTGATAAAACTTTCAAAAATTTCTTAAGCAACAATTTTTTTTTATAATTTCCAATAGCATGAAAATTTTAATACAAGAAATTCATTATTCAAATTTCATTTACACGTTTTTTCACGTGATCAGAAACAGACGGTGCACCAATCAGCTGCGCGTGACGTCACTAAATAGTAAACGGACGATTAACACCGTTTTAGCTATCGCTGAACTAGAATTTACGTTTTTATACCTGAATTAGGATTTTTTTTGTTTATATTGATTTACAAAAAAATTATAATGGAAAGCGAGTGCTATAAAGCAAATAATTCCAACTTGTCAACGTTAAATATGGCGGAGAATCAGTTACAGATGCAATTATTGATTCTTGTTTTTTAAAAAGCCTCACATTTTGTCTTTTTTCAACTAAAGGTCTAATTTTTGTATTGGTGACTTTGTACTTCCGCCTAGTTGACATTCATATTTTGTGGGCTAAACTCCATCACTAGCGCTACAGCTTGGGGGCCTCAAATTTTCTCTAGCCACCAACGCCATCAAAATGGAGGTTCCAAATGTATAAAGTCCTTGGAGGCGCGTGTATAAATAGTTTTTCAGGTGTTTTCAAGGAAGTATTAGTGCACTTTAAACCACTTAAGAGTTTTAAAAGACTTTTCATGACACAATAACAAACAACAACACTGAAGAATTCCGTGTTTACAAGCATACTATGTACTGACGTCACTACATCGCCATATTGGTAACGAACTTTGTAGCGTGAATTTTCATCGGAAAATTTCCAAATTTCATAATTTTTCAAATACCTTATTTCAGTTTTTTGTTAAGAATGACATTTTGATGAATTTTCCCAGTTTAATATATTAAAATATCAGTTATATATTTGTATTTGTTTTTATTACCCTTTTAAAATAAATAGATTCGGCAACACTGCTAATTTCTCCTAAAACCATATTACTGAGATCTACATTTTTATCACGCAATTAAAGAAACCATAAACAGACGATTTTTAGCATTTATTGCTTTATGTAGGTGGTAGCATTGACTTTGCAACTGAAATGAAGGTCACTGCCAACGGAATGATTATATTTATTTTAATATCGCTACTTAGAATGTTTATAATATTCAATTATTATAAAAGGGTGTTTAATAAACACAAAAAAACATTTAATTGCGTTAAGCGCATAAAAACTTTACGGCAAATTTCACAGCAATATTGCCAGAAGTATTTTGAAACGTGTGTCACTACTACACGTGTTAATAATTAAAAGATTAAATATAAAATTGTACGTGTATTTTAAATTTTAGAAAATTATTGATATAATGTATTTACTTACCAATAAGGCAATGTTGGGCAATACCAACAAATCTTCCTCTAAATTTCCCTGTGAATATTCAGGTACCCATACCAAAGGATGTTTTGGAACTGCTGTTAACGTGCCGTTATCGTTGAAAGTAACGTTTTCGTGTTTCATTAGTTCCCTATAACAAAAAAGCAAACTATAAATGGCGTCTAAGTGATAATTATTAATAGTAATATGATCTATAATCTTTTTTACTCTTCAAATTGTCAATTACATGTTTTCCTGTTATTTTAAGAACGTGGCAACATTGCTCAAATACACCGACTAGTTTTTATTATGAAGGAGCCACATTATAGATGAGTAATTTCATCAAATAGTGTTTGTTAAAGTTTTGACGATATTTGAGATGAAATAAAAAAGGAAAAACATTAATTAAATATAATAAATTACCTATAGACATACGGACCAACTTCTTCCATGCGCAGTTGATTTTCTAAGCCACTCATATATTCCTCTTTATTTGTTATATTCCACAGATAAACTTTGAGATATAGTTCTACTGGTGGCGCCCTCCAGAGCTCGTAAATCTCTCCGCCCTTTTCAAAGATTAATTTCTATAACAGAAAAATATTAATTTATATGATTGTGAAAGAGGAGGCATATTATGTGGAAAAATTGTTTTTATGGAAAATATGGGACGAATTTTATAGTAAATTTAATATATCACCCTTAAAAAAGAGTGCCCAATTTCTTGAAAAAAATTATGAACTATGGTGTTTATTTTTTTTGTGCAGCTATTTGGAATTTTGTTATAGACCAATCTCAATTTGGAAACACCCTGTATATTATTGTATTTTAAATTTAATTTCTCTAAATATATATTTCACAATCACAATCTCATCAATTATCAGATAAACTTTACCGTTCAACGTCTTTTGTTTATAATTAATATAATACCAAATAAATAAATAAAATACAACACCCGCTTTATTTATATTTTTTAATTTTAATACACTCTAGTATTTCTTATAAGAGGCACGAAATAAGCGTAAACAAGAATCCATGTTGTCTTCTTCTTTTTTATGCCTCGTCTGTCAAGTTAATGCGGGAAATGTAGTATACTGTTGCCGGTTGCCGGCTTGTTAGAAAAGTTTATTGTTTACATGCTTACGTCTGTCAATACAAAATAAAACTTACCCATTTGAATATTAGATCGTATGGATTAACCACATGAATGAATGTTCCTGACAACACAGCTATTAACCCAACAACAGCTATTATAATGGCGGCTAAAACAAAAAAAAATTATTGAGAATCGATTGAGAAATTATATTGTTTTATAGAATATCTCATTATAAGAGTTAGTGTCATTGTTAGAGGTAGTAAACTGTAACAGTTATTTCGAATGATTTTATTCCTTTCAATAATAGTTAAAAACTTATGTGGAAAATAAATTAAGTATCAAATATTGATTTGCTTTTTCGATAGTTAAATAATTGAATCTAATTAATAAAATTGTTTCGAATCTTGTAACCTAATCATTCTCATAAATTATTGTTTATTGATTCAAAACCGATTTTGATATGTACCCATTAATAAATATAACGAGTATTAACTACCTACAGAAATACGGTCATTAAATTTTGAATGCGGAAGGAATGCAGAATTTTTAAAATAACAAAAACACTAGCAGAGAATTTTTTATCGCACGACCTTGCCGTGTTGTCTGATCTTTGGAATAGTCGACAAATGTAGGAAGTTTTAGAATTATGTATAAGGTTAAGGTATTTTCTAGTTTTATTTATGTTACTAGGCATAATTAATTTTAAATTTATACCAATGTTGGTGTTATATGTTGTTATTATTTTTGTTATAAATGAAGAAGTGTTTGCTTGCAGGAAAAGAAAATATGTTTTCGTTGACTTAAGAAACCCGATTCGCACCATTAGAAATTATTAGATTGTAAAAAAGTTCGAGTGCTTTATTTATTTTTATACTTTAAACATTATTAACAAATCACGAACGCAAAAAGAAACAAAATGGATGACACTGTATGTTTACAATTTGTAAAATTGTAGGATTCGATTCGAAGTCTTAACAATGTATCTTTTTAGACACGTGACTGATACGTCATCAACCATTTGTATCCGAATTAAATTGAACAGATGGTAGAAATAGACGTTATGACTAATATTCCTAAGTTCGGCATTTTTGTCAAATTATAATTTTGTTAAGTATTTCCCGGAACAGATTAAAATCTTTAAAAAATGTTGATTATTCTTTATTTTCGATTAACCTTTACATATATAAGTGATATTCAAATTTCATGAATCATTTTTGTCCAGGCATTGAATTATTTCGTCACCAATTTATTTCACTTATTACTAAAAATTATGAAACTATTCATGTCTTTTATTCTCGTACTATAACATTTGAAATCGAAAAAAAAACAATGTATTTAGCTTCTAATAATGACTTTCAATGAAGTTTTTCTGTTTTATTTATATCCTAAAAGTTTAGATTTACTTAATACAAATTCATTTTCTATTTAAACAATTTCTTTATTTCCCGATTCATAATCATAAATCATTTTGACTATAACATGTTTTTCTATAAAAATATATCAAGAAAAATAGTTGATTGGGATCATAAAGAACTCCTATAATTAAAAAAAATTTAAAATGTTTGATTTTTAAATATAAACACCTTATATTATATTGAACAATATACAGTTTTTTATAGTTAATTAAATTGCTAAACTCTTGTTTCATTTGTATTGCCATACTTCAATTGTTTACTCAAGAATTTTGTTTATTTATTATGAACCATATTGAGTGTTTAATTGAAAAGTTTCGAAAAATATATATAACAATACTTAAAATATATTTTCTAATGTTTCCGACTCACTACAGTTTAGTCATAATTTATAGGTTATATGGTTCATATTATAAATCTCTATTTACTAATATAAAATATAATAAAAAAGTTAATACGGCTCTTAGATAACTGATTTTAACAATAATAAAGTAATAATGAAATAAACTTAGTCCGATCATCAAATTAAAAGTGTATCTGTCTATTATAATGTTTTATCTTTAAGATATTTACGTTAAACGTAAAGAAATTGTTACGTATGTCTGTGATTGTTCTGGTGCGAATAAGAAATGGTTAAAATGAGTTCCGTTTTTTTCCGTTAGTAGAAGAAGATGGATGTATGTCCTGTGATTGCTTTAGTGAGCGAGACGGTTATGTCGAGATGCGTTCTTTATCTATTATTAGAAGAAGAAACCACCAATACAGTATGTGATGGATAATATCGTTAACTTAGTCACGTGTCTTTGGACTATACCTACTTACTCTTAGATGAGATATTTTCAACTTTTTTACTAATTTTTTATACGAGGTGCGACTAGATTTTAATTGTTTTTAGTTTCTATATTGATTTATTAAATTTTAACCAACGTTTGATTTTCAAATACGTTTGTTAGGATTGTAGAAAGCTTGTGCCTGATAGTTTTTGTTCGATCGTTTCCACGGGTTTCGAATGGAAATAAATTTATAATAAAGTTTTTTAATTATTGTTAATGGAATATAAATAAAGGTGATTATAATGTATGCCGAAACATATAAGGTTGTTTAGCTGTAACTTGTTCAAAGTTTTTAAAATAATTTGAATTTTAAACTGCGAACTAATTAAAATATTAAATACTATAAGTACAAAAAACAAGTTTCTAATAAACAGAATTTTGATAAAAACAATTTTAACAAAATCACGTCTGAAGGTGAAACGAGAAACTAGTGGTGATAAAAAAGTAATTTATCAATGGTTCGATTTCGAATACGCTTTAGAAGCCGTTGGAAACAAATTAATTAATAGCACATATAGTGAATTAGAACTAACCCAATTACAACAATGAATATTGGAATAATTCGTATTTATAGGTTATGTGACACGTCACTGAGCTTCCTTTCTTAACATTTTGTATAAAAATAGTTCACCATAGAAAAATGTAATGAAGGATTTTTTATTGTTAATATTCATTATTTAGTATAAATTTACATGGTAAAATATGAGAATAATAAGATTTAATTGATTTTAACTATCATAAATGATTTCGTTTTTCGTATTTACATGTATTATAATATAGAAGTTTGTATTTTATTTAAATGAATTTACTGTTGGGTGGTGGCTGGTGACCTGGTAAAAATTGGAATTTTGGAGAAAGAATATTATAAAAGAAGATTAAAGAATTGGATTATCTAACTAAAACATGGAAAACAAATACCTATTTTTGCAACTAATTAACGGTTAACTAATCGAATATATTCATGCTTATGCCCTAAACCGACATAACCTTACTTTTTCTTCATATTTACAATGTGAAACGATTTCATTCTTATTTAAAATGATATATCCATCTCAGATATATTACAATATCTTTATTTAGATATATTTTTATCGGTACTTTTGGAGTTAGACTTTTTATTTATTGGAGCAAGGTAAGAAATCATTGACCCACATTGTACGATACTGTGAACGGGAAATGAATCCCGGATATCCGCATTTATTCTAGATTGAATAAAGGACCATATGTAGTGTATAAAAGTCCAATGTATGAATTGTTTCGGTTGATGTACATATTTAAAAAATCACCCAAGCTGTGATATTTGGAATATTGAGCTCAAATTTGAAAAGAGTGTTCCCAAAGGGCATTTGTATAATGAAAAAAATCAAGACGTAGCTTGTAGTCATGCTTCTGGAAATACGAAGCTTCAAATTCATTCAAATACAAGTTTAAAACATATGCACGTTAAAAAAATCATTCCAGCTCGAAAAATGAAGATATTGAACTCAAATTTGGAAAGAGTATTTCCAAAGGGCTTTAGTATAAGGGAAAAAAACAAGATTTTGTTTAGAGGTATGGTTCCGGAAATACGAGGCTATAAAGTTGTTCAAATATGAGATAAAAACATATGCACGTTTATAAAATCATTCCAGCTCAAAAAATAAAGACATTGAGCTCAAATATTGAAGGAATGTTGCCAAAGGGCTTTAGTATAAGGAAAAAAAAACAAGACTTTGTTTAGAGTTATGATTCTGGAAATACAAGCCTATAAAGTTGTTCAAATATGAGATAATAACATAGGCACGTTAAAAAAATCATTCCAGCTCGAAAAATGAAGATATTGAACTCAAATTTGGAAAGAGTATTTCCAAAGGGCTTTAGTATAAGGGAAAAAAACAAGATTTTGTTTAGAGGTATGGTTCCGGAAATACGAGGCTATAAAGTTGTTCAAATATGAGATAAAAACATATGCACGTTTATAAAATCATTCCAGCTCAAAAAATAAAGACATTGAGCTCAAATATTGAAGGAATGTTGCCAAAGGGCTTTAGTATAAGGAAAAAAAAACAAGACTTTGTTTAGAGTTATGATTCTGGAAATACAAGGCTATAAAGTTGTTCAAATATGAGATAATAACATAGGCACGTTAAAAAAATCATTCCAGCTCGAAAAATAAAAGCATTGAGCTCAAATACTGAAGGAATGTTGCCAAAAGGCTTTAGTATAAGGAAAAAAAAACAAGACTTTGTTTAGAGTTATGATTCTGGAAATACAAGCCTATAAAGTTGTTCAAATATGAGATAATAACATAGGCACGTTAAAAAAATCATTCCAGCTCGAAAAATAAAAGCATTGAGCTCAAATACTGAAGGAATGTTGCCAAAAGGCTTTAGTATAAGGAAAAAAAAACAAGACTTTGTTTAGAGTTATGATTCTGGAAATACAAGGCTATAAATTTGTTCAAATATGAGATAATAACATAGGCACGTTAAAAAAATCATTCCAGCTCGAAAAATAAAAGCATTGAGCTCAAATACTGAAGGAATGTTGCCAAAAGGCTTTAGTATAAGGAAAAAAAAACAAGACTTTGTTTAGAGTTATGATTCTGGAAATACAAGCCTATAAAGTTGTTCAAATATGAGATAATAACATAGGCACGTTAAAAAAATCATTCCAGCTCGAAAAATAAAAGCATTGAGCTCAAATACTGAAGGAATGTTGCCAAAAGGCTTTAGTATAAGGAAAAAAAAACAAGACTTTGTTTAGAGTTATGATTCTGGAAATACAAGGCTATAAATTTGTTCAAATATGAGATAATAACATAGGCACGTTAAAAAAATCATTCCAGCTCGAAAAATAAAAGCATTGAGCTCAAATACTGAAGGAATGTTGCCAAAAGGCTTTAGTATAAGGAAAAAAAAACAAGACTTTGTTTAGAGTTATGATTCTGGAAATACAAGCCTATAAAGTTGTTCAAATATGAGATAATAACATAGGCACGTTAAAAAAATCATTCCAGCTCGAAAAATAAAAGCATTGAGCTCAAATACTGAAGGAATGTTGCCAAAAGGCTTTAGTATAAGGAAAAAAAAAACAAGACTTTGTTTAGAGTTATGATTCTGGAAATACAAGGCTATAAATTTGTTCAAATATGAGATAATAACATAGGCACGTTAAAAAAATCATTCCAGCTCGAAAAATAAAAGCATTGAGCTCAAATACTGAAGGAATGTTGCCAAAAGGCTTTAGTATAAGGAAAAAAAAACAAGACTTTGTTTAGAGTTATGATTCTGGAAATACAAGCCTATAAAGTTGTTCAAATATGAGATAATAACATAGGCACGTTAAAAAAATCATTCCAGCTCGAAAAATAAAAGCATTGAGCTCAAATACTGAAGGAATGTTGCCAAAAGGCTTTAGTATAAGGAAAAAAAAACAAGACTTTGTTTAGAGTTATGATTCTGGAAATACAAGGCTATAAATTTGTTCAAATATGAGATAATAACATAGGCACGTTAAAAAAATCATTCCAGCTCGAAAAATAAAAGCATTGAGCTCAAATACTGAAGGAATGTTGCCAAAAGGCTTTAGTATAAGGAAAAAAAAACAAGACTTTGTTTAGAGTTATGATTCTGGAAATACAAGCCTATAAAGTTGTTCAAATATGAGATAATAACATAGGCACGTTAAAAAAATCATTCCAGCTCGAAAAATAAAAGCATTGAGCTCAAATACTGAAGGAATGTTGCCAAAAGGCTTTAGTATAAGGAAAAAAAAAACAAGACTTTGTTTAGAGTTATGATTCTGGAAATACAAGGCTATAAATTTGTTCAAATATGAGATAATAACATAGGCACGTTAAAAAAATCATTCCAGCTCGAAAAATAAAAGCATTGAGCTCAAATACTGAAGGAATGTTGCCAAAAGGCTTTAGTATAAGGAAAAAAAAACAAGACTTTGTTTAGAGTTATGATTCTGGAAATACAAGCCTATAAAGTTGTTCAAATATGAGATAATAACATAGGCACGTTAAAAAAATCATTCCAGCTCGAAAAATAAAAGCATTGAGCTCAAATACTGAAGGAATGTTGCCAAAAGGCTTTAGTATAAGGAAAAAAAAACAAGACTTTGTTTAGAGTTATGATTCTGGAAATACAAGGCTATAAATTTGTTCAAATATGAGATAATAACATAGGCACGTTAAAAAAATCATTCCAGCTCGAAAAATAAAAGCATTGAGCTCAAATACTGAAGGAATGTTGCCAAAAGGCTTTAGTATAAGGAAAAAAAAACAAGACTTTGTTTAGAGTTATGATTCTGGAAATACAAGCCTATAAAGTTGTTCAAATATGAGATAATAACATAGGCACGTTAAAAAAATCATTCCAGCTCGAAAAATAAAAGCATTGAGCTCAAATACTGAAGGAATGTTGCCAAAAGGCTTTAGTATAAGGAAAAAAAAACAAGACTTTGTTTAGAGTTGTTTCTGGAAATACGAGGCTTCAAAGTTATTCAAATATTTCTCTCTCATTCTGTCTTGTTATTATTGTCGATGTACACAATTTGATGTGACATGAGGTTGTTGCAGCATATTTCCCACAAATTTTGGACAAAGATTCGTGCAGTTTTGCATAAAAAACGCTGCTTTTGGAGGAGGTTCCTCGATGGGTAAAGTCAGCTAAAACTTCTTCCTAATGCAGGAAAATGCCCGTCCACAAACTTCGGTAGTTCCAGATTGCCAAAACTGCCACTATGGATTGGCCAGCTCGTAACCTGGACTTGAATCCTATCGACCATTTATGGGATGAACTGGAGGGAAAAGTTATGGCTAGAAATCCTGCATAAGCCATTTATAAGTTAAATACTGACAATTCCTTGATTTCTATAAAATTTTTAAATCTGACAACGCTGCTCAAATTTGATTTAACTCGGAAAATATAGTAAATAATTTCAGTTTTAACGAGGAATATCTGCGTGCAAGAATTTTTCTTCTGGAAAACTCAAAAAAAAAAAAAATAAATGTGTTAGTTACAGTTTGGTATAAAACGTAAGTTATCTAAATGAGTTATAAATTTAAGATAAATTAGTCGTAATTATAATTTAATAGGTGTATAATTATTTTCAAATTAGATTTGATGATTAAAAAAAAATTGGAAAATTATATAGACGTACTTTGTACTGAACGATAAAAAAAAATTCCGATTGTTTATTGGGGAAATTTTTGGGAAGGTTACACCAATCACCGAAATTTTTTGTAATTCCACAAAAATAACCTCGTTAAACAGGATGTAAATTTTTTATAATCATGATCATTCTGACGTTTTTTTCTTAAGAAATATTCCAAAAACAATAGGAACTGTAATTTTTAATCACACATTTATGACTGTGTCTGTTCAAGGAAATAATATTCAATATCATAAATATCCGTATTAATCATTCAAAATCCGCCATTTACAAATACGTACAAACTTTAGGTTCGTTCTTGGTAGCTGTACTGGCAGAACTGTTCGGAAAGTGTACACTAAAGCGTTCTAGTAGAACCACACAGTTTAGAGTCAGTTCAGTGCAGTTGCCGAAAACAAACCTTCAAACTTTTTGATATAACCTAAAAACAAATGTTTATAAACGTCTCCATCTTTCTTTATTAAACATAAATATTACGAGGGCTGCTACTTAAGTTTTGAGATAGACAAAAACCAAAAAATATTCTCCGATAAGATTGGATGCGTTTTAACCAATTATCGAAGCATGTTTCAAAAACGCGTTGTCGTGGTGAAGGATGACTTTTCTCGAACATTTCACCCGAACAAACGCTGGGGTAACAATCAGACCAGGTACTTCCGGAACGATCCCCGTAATCAATATTTGGTATGAAAATAACCAACAATAAAGTAAGATAAGTATTTTATACGCCTATTTGATAAAGAGTATGAAAAACATAATTGAAAATTGTCTAGAAAACTAAAAACTTTGATTCCATGTCCTGGATGAAGAAACTGGTTGAGTCCAAGTTAGATAACAACCAGAAAGCTGGGGAATTATCACGAAAATGGTGAAGATGATTGACGGGAAGTTTATATACAGAGTTTGAGGTCATCGGTTTGTTATTAGATCCACAAGTTGGATCCGTTCCGCGTGAGTTTTAATCCTAATCAGCTTTTGATAAGTTTGCAAAGGATACAAAAAGATATTTACGGATCCTGGCGAATTACCGCATTGACAACTGTACGAAATTTAATTTTAATCCGATCGCTAAAACTAAGTCAAAATCGAGTCCAAAAATTCAAATACAAACTTACGAACGTGTAAAAAAAAATAATTAACATAATATTCACGCTATTTAATTCGCAAAATATTTAATGTTACCTTTTGGAAACGTAATAGATGTTTGGGATTAGAAATAATTTATTACCGGTTAGAAAAAACTATTTAATTACTAGAATGGGCCTGCGGAATATTTTCGTGCGAAAAAATTATGCATAATCCAACAGACCATATAAATTCCAATAAATAATTTTTGACGTACTTAATATCGAATCCGATTAATATATATTCAAAATCGGCAAGTTTATTACCATAATAGAGGGACGTATATAAGCTGAAAAAGAAGAGCCGGATATAACGGCGCATTTTCGAACATCCTGTTCGCAGTCCCGATCTAACACCGAGTTATTTTCATCGTTTCCTTGAAATAAAGAAGTAACGCTTCCAAATTGACATAGAACTCGACTAAACCCGCACACAACCCACCAATAATTGACGGTTACAAGGTAAGGGTGTTAAGCTGTATTCTACGAGGGTTGCTACTTAAGTTTTGAAGCACGATCTCGAGCAAAAGGACTCACACGTCAGACTGGGAACGGCGAACCCACCGAAGGGCCCAGAAACATCGTTGGTGTGGCCAAAAGCGCTCTCGACGCTCTAGTCTACTCTAGTGATGTATGGACTCCGAAACAAGTGCGAAATCGGACTTCTAACCGGATACCGTCATATAAGATGACATCTCCATCTCGTGGACATAACGGAGTCGCCATGTTTGGCTGGTTTTCCGAATTTAATCGTTACAGGATTAAATTGTGATTGAGGTTTATTTGGGCGTTAGTACCACTCGCATACATCCAATATTCCATGAACGTTTCGCTGTCAAAAAAAAATTTGTTCGCTTCAATGCTCGGCCTCGGTAATAATGACGAAAATCAATTTTCGTCCCTTGTAGTATTTCTTCGCCGCCCCTCGTAGTATTAAAAGCTACTGATTGGCCCGTTGTGGGCCTTCTTGGCACCGTATGAAAATGTATAAACAAAAACGATCATTATAACTTGAAAAAATTATTAAAGAATTATTAGTAGGATACCTTGAAATTTAAGAAAAAAAACATTCTAGTTATAGACTTAATTATTGTTCTCCATAACGAACACGTCCAGACAAAGAACTGGTTCTGAGATCTTGTTCTATAATTTGTAACGTCTCGGGACTTTCCATCGGTAACCAATATAGGCGTACATTTTCGCATAATTAGTCATTTATTTTCTAATATTCTAATATTTCTTTTTAATTTGGTCCACAAATAATAAATACGTCGTCAATTTGATTTAGTTAAATAAAAATTCCATTAGATACCTGTTAATAATTAAAATTCAACGACAAAAAATTAAGACGTAAGATTTAGGATACGGTAACAACAAATTTTCCATTCTATGATCTCATTTAAAAGTTTTAGTAATAATAATATTTTAATTTTCATAAAAAAAAACCATAAATAATATTTATTCGAATATGGAAATTGCTTCTATAGTATATTAACTCTGATATAATATCTAAAACCATCACGGAATCTTAGAATTATAATGACAGTCTTGTCAATTGTCAATAGGAACCTAACGAATCAAACTCAACCGATAACCATTTAAAATGACCGCCGTGGGGTAAGCAAATACTTATGCGGATTTATTAATTTCGTGAAGTTATTTGCGATTTATTGAAACTCTCTTCTTTGGACAAGTGCAAGTCACGTGTTTTCCCAACACTACAACCTACAGAAATTCAATATTAATATCCACAGGCATCTCCAGGCAGCAGACACTATTCGAATTACACTCTTGTGTTTAAATATATAATCATTGAGTACCAAATCGGGGATTTATGGTAGCTTCTATTGAATAACCTCATCGATATTTTTAAATATAAACACGTTGATTTTGTCCTGGACGGTTCTACATTTGAATTTATAATACATAGTACTAAAGCGGAAAAATATTATTGTTAAGGTTATGTTTAACGATGACAGTTGGGAATAGTCAGTGTTGCCACAACCAAACCATATATATAGTAATACTTCAGTACGAATTCGATGAATTTCGTGTTCCAATATTAGAACGAGATGCAAATATATGGTTATTTCTATATTTCCGTATCTCGTTTAACTAATTACCATACAGTTGAACAAAGTTAGTTCGAACAGAGGTTGTTTCTTTCTAAAGTTGGCACAACATTTCAATAGCACGGTCTATTATTATTGTGTCTATGATTTTTTGTACTAGGATTCTTAAAGTTGGACATGTTCTACGTTTATATGTTGATTCGGCGCAACCTTTCAATAAGATTATACCTTGAGAAGAAAAAATTCCTTATTTAACGTTTCAAGACTATGTTCACCTTGCAATTCACATGAAATGAAAACAAATATGTCTTTCATAAACAGTTCAATTCCAAAGATGGATTCAATCCAAATAAGTAACGAACAACAATTATTTTAAATAGATACGAGGCGTGCAATGTTTTTAAAAAATCGTCAATTTTTTTCCACGTGGCAAAGTGTCTAATCTTAAAGTGTCTAGACGTTGATGAAGGCTAGATTGTATACATACGTCTAAGCCGACGATTTCTTTATCGTTTTTCTGAGAAAGGACGCTGCTGACCTGTGGGGCGAGTGGGAAACTTGTAATGAAAAAGTAAGTCCGGTTCTGCTTAGCAGATTATTCGAGAAAGAACTTTTTTGTTTTTAAAGAATTCAAAAAAAGTCCTTCTGAGTACAAGTAGACGTTTAATTATTTTTAATTCTTACGTGAAACAAAAGGTACAAATTTATTTTTATTCAAATAGGAATCGCCAAGTTCTAAAAACCTTGCAAAGTTTTTTTTTAATTCCTCAAATTTATTTACGATAAATTTTTAGGCTTTTTTAATTTTTTTACGTAAGTTATTATTAAATTTAAAATTTGTTACATGATTCATTTGTTAGTAATATTAGTTTTACATTTAAATAACGTCATCTAGCGGTCAAAATAAGAATATTATAACAGTTTGAATACTGCAGGTATGTAATGGCCGACGACCTGTGCTAGTCTATACTAGTTGCGTCCGTTTTGACCATTTTCTTATCTACATCCTACGGTTATGTTAGGTTAGGTTAGGTCATCAAATTTCAATACATGTATTTGACTTAAACTCCAGGTAAAAAATGGTTAACCATAAATCAATATTTCGATATCGTTAACCCTGGGAGGTATAATCATTTTACAGAAGAATTTAGTCAAATTTTTAGGTTATTTTTTTTTTACTTTGGCTAGTCAAACAGTTTAAATATCTTTATTATTTATAATTATTGATTCACTCTTTGAATAAAACTCAATAAAAAATATATATTCCATCAGAAAAGTCAAAATAAATGTGGTTGGCTGGTAATGACAGTTACTTTATAGGTTATAACATCGATCAAAGTCATGGAAAAAGAAGAAAAATCGTTATATACATATCGTAGATATGGGAAACAAGGATAAAATGTTTGTATTGTTGCAAATATAATTTTAATGCTTTTACTACTTTGACCTCAACCTACGTGAATCTTAATTAGATGCAAAATATGCAATTATCATGAATGCAGAATGTCAAAAGATTGATCATAATCTAAGAACGCCTTAACAACACAAAAATAAACAGAATTTTTGTTCCAAACGCCCAATTTGGACCTCAATAAATCCAGGGCGTGTCGTTTGACGTCACGACCAATGAAGATGCGTTTATTAAATTCTCTCTCTCTCTCTCTCATACACACACCCAATTAAGAATAAATGAAATGGGAGAAATAATTATTTCTCGTTATTAGTAATATTTAGCTCAACATTTAGATAATGCCATCTAGCGTCAATAATAAGATTATTATTCGAAAAGTTTAAATGATTGAAGATAATGGCCGACGAATAAAAAACCATCGATCTAAATATCTCATTGAAATGTGTTTTATGAAAATATTTTTATTTGGAAAGTATTAGCGTTGCAATAATTGGGTTACAAAGTGTTGTTGATTACAACTAAAATTAAAATTCTCGATATAAATAAATAGTTTCGTAAAAAACAATCAAAATCAAATAGAGATTATTTCACTGATATGATGACAGAAATAAATAGTATCAAGATTAATTTCGAAATGAAAATTCAAACATCGTCACGCAGCCCCATCGTCGGAATAATAATTAATTGAATAAATAGCGAAGATCTTGTGTAATTTCTTTGGAATGTTGATTGTTGCAGTTGCAACCATTTGATAAATAGCATTTGATTTTCCGTTACTATTCAAATTTTCTTTCTGCAATGTGATTCAAGACGATGCAATGAGTTTTGTCAATAGAATTTACAAATTATGACGAAATGCATTAAAACTGATCGAAAATTTCATAGCTTTAGAATTGATTGATTCATAAGTATATTCCCGCCGAATTTTATGTTTATGTTAGGTTAGGTTTGCATCCAATCGCGATTGTTCGTTCATTGATTTCATTGACAAGTGACAATGAAAGATGATGTTTATTAGAGCTACTACAAATGACAGATTATGTGGTGATTTAACTTTAGAGTGATTTTAGAAAGAATTCACGAAAAATCTCCGTGTTGGAAATTAAGTACTTCGATAACCTTACCAACTACACCGTTATGGCTCGATACAAGTTTCGACGAGATGTAATTAATAAAGAAACAAGCTGGGAATTCTCTTATTAACGTCGATATACAATGTGGATAAACCTGTAAAGTAATTTCATATATTTTGTCCACCAGTATAATTGTTTCGATTTATATATGTCTGAGGCGAAGTAATTGTGATTTTTTTCAAACAGATTTTGTCCAAATCATACAAAATACAATATTTTCCCTCGCCAATCCTGTAAATCAACCATAACCGCCACCATAAAAACATCAAAATTAAACTTACATTTGTACCCGGGAGGTTTATGTATTTTTTGTGTCTCCCCGTATATTTCTGCTTTTTTAGTTTGGTTAGTGCTAACTGCATCGTACGTAGTTCCTAGTATACTATTCCAAATTGTAAAAAAGTCCTTCATTGTAATTGCTATAAATATTTTCAAGTTCAATGGTCAAGTTCGTTTTTTTTTTTTCGTTTTTAAGAAAGTTGCACTGGACTTGAACCTGCAGATATAAATTTTGCAATTAGGAGTTAGATAATGATACCAATTTATCACTGGTAACGTTACTTTTTAAAGAGGTAGTTAATTATAAAATTTATCTCTATCCGAATTTATTAAAATCGACGCAAACACAATATTGTTAATAAAAAAATATATTAATCGAGTATTCTTGTATATTAGCTTCATAAATATTATATATTCTTTTGTTGTTTAACTGTTTTTCAAAAACAACAATCAAAATAATTATTTTAAAAGCAGAACGTCATCCAGAACAAATTATTTTCAAGATCAACTGATAAAGTCTAACGAAAGATTGTTTTTTTTTTTTAATTCTCCAATCTACTTAACGAGAATCAAATTTAATTGACGTAATAAAAGTATAAAGACTATAAAGGATGTCCATTAATTTAGTTAAACATTTTTTCCCAAGTTTTTCATACTACAAGTCAAAATAACGCAATTTCGTTAATAGACAGACATTTTCTTGTTAACAACTTAAATATTTTTGAGCCTCCCCGATATTATACAGCAGATTTGCTTCAGAACGCTTCGTGCGCAAATAACTTGCGCAAATGTTCATTCGAAGCAAGTTTATCAAATTGAATGTTTTAAGTATCTGTAAACAATTCAAATAGCAACCATTGAAAATGTCAAACTTCATGATGTCAATGTCAGATTTGACATATTCACATCAGTGCTGCCATACCTCAACACTTGAATACATCTTGGTATCTTGTATATCCACCAAAATATTACAATTGACGTTTAAAAGCTGGGAAATCATTTCCTCGAAGAATTAGTCAAAACGAAAAGTAAAAAATTTTAATCTAGGTTGGAAATTGAGATGCGGAAAGAAATATACGGGTGATTAGGAAACTAAGTTTACAAATTATGAAAAGTTTCGTACCACAACGAATTTACGTCGATAATGACTGTACTAACCTAACCTATATAAGGCACTAGCTTCACCATGGAAACGTCATTTCAATTCTACTACTTTAATATATTCTTAGGTTAAGGAATGATGTCCGTGAAACGATTTATGTATATTCTTAACAAAATTTATTGTATTTATAAATAAAGAATTTAGTTACGAAGGTGTTTGTTGATACGGTTGTTGTTTAGAGACACAGTAATATTTTGACCTCGCGCCGACAAGCAAAACGAATAAATATTATAGTATTATCAAAATACTTTTTTTTAATTGGGACATCTCACAAAACACGATATAATTATAAATAATTATAATTATAAATCAGTTGTCTTGTATGCGCCATTAAGTTACAATTCTGAGATTTGTTCTACAAAACCAAATGTCGATTTATAATTCCCCGATATGACAACTGAAATACTACAACAAAGTAGTACACAACATTTTTTGGACGACGCGTAAGATCCGAAACTTTTTGAATTACACCGAGGAAAGAAAATAAATAATAGAAAATTATGAACATTTTATTTATCGAACAATATAATTTATCAATTATTTTTCGTCTACATTCATTGTTACTCATTAATTTAGCCAAAACTTCGGATAAAATGAATAATTTCAGAAAATTAAAAATTTAAGGTTATGCAAAATCATCGAATTTCAATTTCATCAACTGTCAACATTGAAGTGGCTAAAGTCACATTTAAGGAAGTTAAAGTTGTTTACTCCAGAGCGCACCGAAAGTGTTTTGCAGTACGGAACTGTCATTTTCACTACATGGAACATTCAAAACGCATCTTTCGGTATGTAAATGAATACAGAACGAACGTCTAAAACGAACATTAGATCGATTGGATATTGACTGATTTAGACATGTTTGTATAGACACTAAACATACTCAATGATCGGGATGTAAAAAAAAACATAACTACACTAGAAAACATGAAAGAATTCTAAAAATAATGTTGAAAAACGGCAAGTAGATGTCGATATTTGTTTCTTTGTTTACTAAACTAATAGTATTGGTTAAATTGTTTAAACTGTGTCAGATAGTCCATAGAACAATAATTTGAGGATTCGCATCTGAATCTATTGTTTTGTGAAATATATTTCGTTTTGTACTTTTGACAAGTTTCTTCTTCTTTCGGTGCCCTTTTCTTAAGAAGGTTGGGAATAACCCCAGCAATGTCATTTCTGTCTCTGGCCCTTCTTATCAGCGTCCACTCGCGAATATTCTTCAGTCAAGAAGCTTGTTGTTTGCCGGGACCACGTTTTTCCTCGATTTTCCCTTCGATCAGAAGCTGCTTGACCATACCGTGTTGAAGGTATTCCACAAGATCAATATCTTCATCACTATCCAATAAGTAATCAACAAAGTCCATCATATCAAAATAAAAATTGAATTATTATTGAAACAGAGTTTGAATAAAATGTCGGAAAGCCAAATATTGGTGGAGAGCTCGGGTTTTACCATTACAAATAAAGTTTTACAAATCTCCGTCGATCCTATGTGTGCTACTAAAGTTATTGGAGTCGAGGGTCAAAATTTGAGGTTTTTTGGATTTTTCTCCAAAACTGTGAGTTTTATCAAAAATAACCTCAAACTAAAGTTGTAGATTTTAAAATTCTCTACAAAAATGATATCTATGATTTTTTTTCTAAGAGTTACCATTTCTGAGATAACGCGATTCTCAGTTTTGCTCAAATGTCCAGTTGAGTACAAAATGATTCCTGTGATTTCAAGGAAGAGACCAATAACACAGCCACATTTGAACAATTTATGAACATCCAGCAAAAAGAAGAAGAAGTAATAGAAGAAGTCATGAATGTTGAAGTAGACTTTCAAGTGTATGAATCTGATTAAAATATATAAATAAATCAAAACAATAGTTAACCCAATAATCAATAATAAGGTAATATCTAGATATTGACTTGTATTGTTCCTTTGAATTATCCTAAAATTGTCATGAAACTTAGAAAAAAAATATCATACAGACCATTTTTGTAGAGAATTTTAAGATCTACAACTTTGATTTGAGATTAATTTTGATTAAACTTACCATTTTCGAGAAAAAGCCTGTAATGGTAAACCCAACTCTCCATCAATATTTGGTTTTCTGGGCATTTTTGTTATTTTAACTGTCTATATTGACCGGAATAGTAACTGAACGTTTTCTAAGCTATTTTCACTGTGAATAGTTAAGAAAATGTTATAAGAATGTCAGTTATCTTTTTCTCGTGGAGCTATTTGTGTCCAATCAATCGTTTAATTAGCTAATTCGTTATTATTAGTTATTTTTTTCTTCTATTTTCTCATCAAATGCAGTACCTTTTCATATATAAACAGTCTATTAGTTAAAATTTACTTATAAATCCATACATAGTTGTAGTATTAATGAAATTCCTATGTACTTTAACTTGTAGTTAATGTAATTGTTTTTTATTGCTTCTTATCACTAAAAATTCAATTTTTTTAAGGTTTGTAGTTGTACATATTTCGTTAATAATAGACTGAATTGTATTTCTCTTCTGGTGGACCTCTTCGCTTTGTTTTATCCAATTTTCTCATCTTACTACTTCATTCATACCATCAACGTCTGAACCAACTCATCACCTACTTAGACTTCTATAGATAAATGGATGTGGTCAACGTTTGGTGGGTTACCACCCGAGGAAATTTGGGAATCTTAGAGAGATTGTGCATCCAATATTTTTCCTCTCAGATCTTCTAGATACACGTTTTTTATATATATGAAAAGTTTTTTTTGGCAGAGCTGTTGATTGAATATTCATCGTAATGTAGTTAGTAACGAAGTACTTAAGATAAGTAGAGGATTTTTCTGAGAACGATGAATAATTGATTGTGGAATGACAATTTTTTGTATAAGCACCGTCCAGAAGTTTGCCTGCTATTGAATGATTAAAATTCTTTTTGCAAATTTTTAATTAATCAACTATGAATATGATTTGCAGTCGAGATTCGGTTAGAATTGAAGATTTTCCTCATAACAAACTTGAAACAAGTCTAGATTACCCGAACATATCGAGGCTATGAATATAAAGAAGAATTTGAGGAGGTGAGCTTGGACGTGAACTAAAAAAAATGTTACAAACTATTGAATCTAAGCAAACTAAGGTTGAAAGTTATATGAATTTGCTGAGCTTACACCGCTTCAACTATGTATTAGAAAAATTTTTGAAACGACGATTTTTCGCTATGAAAAAAGGGTGAAAAACGAGGAGAAAGTATCAATCCATCACTTCCAAGGTACTGACGACTTTCTAGGAAGTTTGAAACTACTAGAGGCCGAAAATAAGAACTGTTACTTTGACTTGTAGTTTTCGAACGTCACTGTGAGGCTTGCTAAGAGTTTGAATTGAGCACTTTGAGGGATCTGTTGATTTTAATCTGACGAGTTGAGTTAGTTTCGACCTTGCAGCTTTTACTCACCGACTCTTTTTCTTTTTTTTACAGCAATTATGCTTATTTGGTAGCTCTACTGTTTGAGCAGATTGATATTACCGTGTGTCCATTGAGTCAATTGAGTAACAAACGCCAATATTCAATTACAGCTGCTTGGAATTTTTATGTATTAGATATACAGGGTGTTTCTATATTCGACCCACAACGCTCTACCACTCAGAGATCTCAATAAATGATTAATTTGCCATAAATCAAGAACGTCTTTAAATTTTTCTTTTTCGAATTGAATTCTAGCTGTTAGACTTTGTTTAGATTCTATTATTGTTTCGTATACTAAGAACTTCATATAGTCCCATATAAAAAAATCGATAGGATTTAAGTCAGGTGATCTTGGAGGCCAATAATCGATCAATACATTTTTCTCTAAAACGTCTGTTTTAAGTAATTTCTTCAGGCTGTTGCAGAATGAACTGATGCCGTTGTCGGTTGAATATAGAAACACTGACAACTGATATACCCCAAAATAGGGTTTATTAAAAATTATTTGACTTGATTTGTACTTGATTTTAGATCTGTTTTCTTTGGAAATCGGTTTAAAATGATAGATAAAAATTTGACGTTTAGATCTACTTCGTTTTTTATCAAAATGTATAAATTTTTCTAACCATATTTTCAAAAAAATAAAAAGAAATTATATCTTTACACGTATTATGTTTTGTTTTCTTTTCAAAGATTATTTTTTTCTATTTATATGTTTATGTGGTTTATATTTTATTTCAGTTATAATTATTTTATGTCTAATGCCACAGTGATACATTTTGGAAAATATTTGAAAAATTTGATTTGTTTTCATTATTTCTTGTCAGTATTTCTGTACAATAAATTATTTATTCTAAATTTGTATAAATGTTTTTGAAAAATAATTGCGGCGAATTAATATGGTTTAAAATAATTCTTTTTAATAAAATTAAATTTAAAATAATTTTTTCTTCGATTTCACAATATAATATAATTTAATTTATAAATGAATGGAAATTTATATCGTTATTATTTTCTACAAGTTTATAATCCTTTTTTTTAATTTTAATTATTAAAAATGTAAATGAATTAAGTACCTCTTTAAAAATCGCATAAATCTTTTTTAAAAAACTCACTTGAACCAAATATACACTAAGAACAACACAAAAATCATTCACTAAAATACGCGATGGGACTAGAAAACGCGCTACGCCCAATTTTCATAAAATCGTCAACACATTCATGTAAATCTAATAAAATTTTCAGTAAAATATTGTTTAATATATATTTCTTGTACTTTCACTGACCAATAGCGGAGCATACGATATCCCCACCGTTACCTGAATCAAACGTGGATTTTGTTGACAATCTAGCCGGTAAGTTTCAGGTACTGGAAATGTGTAGGTACTGTTCAAAATTGAACCAATTGATTACATGATGTATATTTATAAATAAAAACGTTTTATTATATCTAATAGGTACAAAATGTTTGTAGATGTGAAATTTTTTCGTAAATATACGGGGCTATGACGAATTCAATAACCTGTTCATTTGATACGAATATGACAGCTACAACATGGCGTTTTGCTAGCTGTGACGTCACGCTTCTCTGATTGGCGTTTACTGCCACGTGATTGAACATACTTTTATGGTGATTATGTTTTATTAAATTTTATATTTCAAATTAATATAAAATTTTACAACAAATTCTGCGTTTTTTCATTCCACATGCTTTAGTCAAATAAGATTTGGGGGAGAGTGGGAAACTAATAATAATATATTATCTATATCGGAAAGGAAATTACTTTTCGTGAAATATCCTATAAACTAATTCTGATTAATTAAAAAACCATTCTAAATTCAAATTTTCCATAATATTTTTCCTACACGAAGCATTATTAAATAACAAATTGCTTATTCATTTAAAAAATTGCCTATTAACATTTATTATATTAATAATAATAATTTCAAGTCAATTATGAGGCTAAAATCTGCATTTTTCGAAAGTTTTAAAGTTGATTTTAAAATACTGCGATTAGATCCACCGATTTCAAATTCGATTTTGTATTTTTTGTTTAGAGTTAGTACACTGTAGTACGTTAGTACTTCGTTTCGATATATTATTTAGTATGATTTTAACAATGTTTTGAGACAGAAATGCTAGACAATAACCATCCAATCTCTCGTGGGTTAATCCCACTTTTTTATAGCCTTGGCGGTTCGTATAATTTTCCACATTCCAATTATCTTGAGATCCCTACAAAAGGGATTCCCGTTCAGCTTTTTTTGCAATAATTGACTCTAGGTCGTCGTACCACATCTCAACATATAATAATATAGCGGCAATGCCTTACAAAGTGGTCAAGAAAAAATTACAGTTCGAAATTCGTGATTATATAAGGTTGAATTAAGTTTTTATATAAAAATAACTCATAAAAACACTATTTGAATGTGTATTTATTTATTTAACGTAAAAAAAACTAATAAAAAATCTTATAATAGGTGATTTATTACGTTTTAAAATGAATGTAGAATCACCCGGTAAAGGGTAAGTTACTTTTTTATAATAGGCTATTTGTAAATTAGTTTAAAACTATTGTTTAGCATCTATTTCACCCCAAAAATATATTATTTTAAGAAATATGAGACTTTTACATTAGAATTTTGAGTTTTTAGGAATAAACTTGACAAACGTCAAGACTGTCATGGCGTCTTGAATGACATCACACCTTCCGAAACAGCCATGTTTGTTTATGACAGTAATTTATGTTTTTTTATTAAATAATGAATTCCTTGTATTATAAAAAATGTATATTGAACGGCAAAGATACAAGATATCAACTGATTCCACAATTTATTTCTGTATAAACTGTATTAATTTAACAGTTATTGGCGAAAACTAGAAATAACGAATATGACAGCTACAACATGGCCTTTCGCTAGCTGTGACGTCACGCTTCTCTTATTGGCGTTTACTGCCACGTGATTGAACATACTTTCGTGGTGATTATGTTTTATTAAATTTTATATTTCAAATTAATATACAATGCGGTCCATATATATATATGAAATAAAATCAATTGTAACCTTATTATGTACTATGTGGAAAAAAAACTTGATTTTTATTCTTAAATTGACAATTTACAATATGAAAACGTTATCACCCTCCAGCGCCCCCTTTGAATTATAACCACCATCGTGCGGCACCTTATTGGAAAGGGATTTTAGTTACTAAAAGACGTCTAATGACTAGACTCAAAGAATTAGTCATTTTAATCATGATTGGTTGTGGTAATACAACGAAACTTGTGGAATTTTTAATATTAAATTCCCCGGTCAACACGTTTCGCAGTCTACAGTTGGTAAAATTGAAAAAAAGCTTCGTGAAACTGGACGTGTAAAAAATATTGAAAAACCCGGTAGAAATGTTCAGTTGGTTCAGGAGTTTGATGAAGACGATCCTGATAGAAAACAAGAACTCGAAAGTATATTTTAACAGACTGTCAATAATTTACAATTTACACAAATGGTATTTCGTATTTGGTCTGTTATTTATTTATAACGAATGTTATTTGTTTATGTATTAGATAATTTTTCGAATTGTCAATCGCAAGGTTACGATAAATGATATTGAGAATATAATAAAAATCTGGAGGTACTTTGTAAAAATACGAAATTTGGTATAGAAATTTTGTTAGTTATTGAAGTCACGATCGAAAATTACGTAATACAATTTAATATTCTATTTTAACTATTCAGGATATCGTTTTTTTTTTAAATTATTCACAGAATATTTATAAAACGAAAATAAATGTTGTGGAAAAAAATGTAGAATGTGTTACTAGTTTCATATGTCCTTATTAATTAAACTTTTAGTTGTGCGAATATGATTTTTTTTTATATTGAAATTTATTCACTTTCTACATATAAACGGCGGTCAAATAACAAATTTTGTCCATTGTTATTAGCTTTTAAACATAAGAAATAATGTTTTGTTAGTCCTACTTCCAAGTTTTGTGCTAAAAAATAACGAAATTTGCTCTAAATAAGTCCTGTGTTGTTTTTTTAGTTCATTTTGAGTGCTCAAAATATTTCCAACGGTAACAGAGGCTAGAATTTGACTGAACTTCACCTAGAGGATGTCCGTTAATCACTTAGAACCCTCGTAGAAACCAAAACTCGTGATAATAAGACAGTTTCTCAATGTTGTAACGATTTTTAGTTCATTTTGAGTGCTCAAAATATTTCCAACGGTAACAGAGGCTAGAATTTGACTGAACTTCACCTAGAGGATGTCCGTTAATCACTTAGAACCCTCGTAGAAACCAAAACTCGTGATAATAAGACAGTTTCTCAATGTTGTAACGATTTTTAGTTCATTTTGAGTGCTCAAAATATTTCCAACGGTAACAGAGGCTAGAATTTGACTGAACTTCACCCAGAGGATCTCCGTTCATCACTTAGAACCCTCGTAGAAACCAAAACTCGTGATAATAAGACAGTTTCTCAATGTTGTAACGATTTTTAGTTCATTTTGAGTGCTCTAAATATTTCCAACGGTAACAGAGGCTAGAATTTGACTGAACTTCACCCAGAGGATCTCCGTTCATCACTTAGAACCCTCGTAGAAACCAAAACTCGTCATAATAAGACAGTTTCTCAATGTTGTAACGATTTTTAGTTCATTTTGAGTGCTCTAAATATTTCCAACGGTAACAGAGGCTAGAATTTGACTGAACTTTACTCAGAGGATCTCCGTTCATCGCTTAGAACCCTCGTAGAAACCAAAACTCGTGATAATAAGACAGTTTCTCAATGTTGTAACGATTTTTAGTTCATTTTGAGCGCTCTAAATATTTCCAACGGTAACAGAGGCTAGAATTTGACTGAACTTCACCTAGAGGATGTCCGTTAATCACTTAGAACCCTCGTAGAAACCAAAACTCGTGATAATAAGACAGTTTCTCAATGTTGTAACGATTTTTAGTTCATTTTGAGTGCTCTAAATATTTCCAACGGTAACAGAGGCTAGAATTTGACTGAACTTCACCTAGAGGATGTCCGTTAATCACTTAGAACCCTCGTAGAAACCAAAACTCGTGATAATATGACAGTTTCTCAATGTTGTAACGATTTTTAGTTCATTTTGAGTGCTCTAAATATTTCCAACGGCAATAGAGGCTAGAATTTGACTGAACTTCACCCAGAGGATCTCCGTTCATCACTTAGAACCCTCGTAGAAACCAAAACTCGTGATAATATGACAGTTTCTCAATGTTGTAACGATTTTTAGTTCATTTTGAGTGCTCAAAATATTTCCAACGGTAACAGAGGCTAGAATTTGACTGAACTTCACCCAGAGGATCTCCGTTCATCGCTTAGAACCCTCGTAGAAACCAAAACTCGTGATAATAAGACAGTTTCTCAATGTTGTAACGATTTTTAGTTCATTTTGAGTGCTCTAAATATTTCCAACGGTAACAGAGGCTAGAATTTGACTGAACTTCACCTAGAGGATGTCCGTTAATCACTTAGAACCCTCGTAGAAACCAAAACTCGTGATAATAAGACAGTTTCTCAATGTTGTAACGATTTTTAGTTCATTTTGAGTGCTCTAAATATTTCCAACGGCAATAGAGGCTAGAATTTGACTGAACTTCACCCAGAGGATCTCCGTTCATCACTTAGAACCCTCGTAGAAACCAAAACTCGTGATAATAAGACAGTTTCTCAATGTTGTAACGATTTTTAGTTCATTTTGAGTGCTCAAAATATTTCCAACGGCAATAGAGGCTAGAATTTGACTGAACTTTACTCAGAGGATCTCCGTTCATCACTTAGAACCCTCGTAGAAACCAAAACTCGTGATAATAAGACAGTTTCTCAATGTTGTAACGATTTTTAGTTCATTTTGAGTGCTCTAAATATTTCCAACGGCAATAGAGGCTAGAATTTGACTGAACTTTACTCAGAGGATCTCCGTTCATCGCTTAGAACCCTCGTAGAAACCAAAACTCGTGATAATAAGACAGTTTCTCAATGTTGTAACGATTTTTAGTTCATTTTGAGTGCTCAAAATATTTCCAACGGTAACAGAGGCTAGAATTTGACTGAACTTCACCCAGAGGATCTCCGTTCATCACTTAGAACCCTCATAGAAACCAAAACTCGTGATAATAAGACAGTTTCTCAATGTTGTAACGATTTTTAGTTCATTTTGAGTGCTCAAAATATTTCCAACGGTAACAGAGGCTAGAATTTGACTGAACTTCACCCAGAGGATCTCCGTTCATCGCTTAGAACCCTCGTAGAAACCAAAACTCGTGATAATAAGACAGTTTCTCAATGTTGTAACGATTTTTAGTTCATTTTGAGTGCTCAAAATATTTCCAACGGTAACAGAGGCTAGAATTTGACTGAACTTCACCCAGAGGATCTCCGTTCATCACTTAGAACCCTCGTAGAAACCAAAACTCGTGATAATAAGACAGTTTCTCAATGTTGTAACGATTTTTAGTTCATTTTGAGTGCTCAAAATATTTCCAACGGCAATAGAGGCTAGAATTTGACTGAACTTTACTCAGAGGATCTCCGTTCATCACTTAGAACCCTCGTAGAAACCAAAACTCGTGATAATAAGACAGTTTCTCAATGTTGTAACGATTTTTAGTTCATTTTGAGTGCTCTAAATATTTCCAACGGCAATAGAGGCTAGAATTTGACTGAACTTTACTCAGAGGATCTCCGTTCATCGCTTAGAACCCTCGTAGAAACCAAAACTCGTGATAATAAGACAGTTTCTCAATGTTGTAACGATTTTTAGTTCATTTTGAGTGCTCAAAATATTTCCAAAGGCAATAGAGGCTAGAATTTGACTGAACTTCACCCAGAGGATCTCCGTTCATCACTTAGAACCCTCGTAGAAACCAAAACTCGTGATAATATGACAGTTTCTCAATGTTGTAACGATTTTTAGTTCATTTTGAGTGCTCTAAATATTTCCAACGGCAATAGAGGCTAGAATTTGACTGAACTTCACCCAGAGTATCTCCGTTCATCGCTTAGAACCCTCGTAGAAACCAAAACTCGTGATAATATGACAGTTTCTCAATGTTGTAACGATTTTTAGTTCATTTTGAGTGCTCAAAATATTTCCAAAGGCAATAGAGGCTAGAATTTGACTGAACTTCACCCAGAGGATCTCCGTTCATCACTTAGAACCCTCGTAGAAACCAAAACTCGTGATAATATGACAGTTTCTCAATGTTGTAACGATTTTTAGTTCATTTTGAGTGCTCTAAATATTTCCAACGGTAACAGAGGCTAGAATTTGACTGAACTTCACCCAGAGGATCTCCGTTCATCGCTTAGAACCCTCGTAGAAACCAAAACTCGTGATAATACCACAGTGTTTCCGCATATTTCGAATTTCATCACTTTTGAACCAGTAATTTCATAATTATAACTAGTGAAAGCTCTTAATTTCATTACAGACCGTTCATCAAAACTCTTAAGGTACTTCTAGTAGATGTAGAAGCTTCGAATACAATAATTGATCGACAATATTCGATCTGTTTATGCTCTTTAACCCGGACTTTAATGCATCTCTTTGTCTGCCCAATATACTTATACAGACAGACAGAAAGGTAGTATTCGAAAAGATTTCTATGAAAATCGGCAATTACCCCTGAAAATAGTTATAATTATTATTTCAAAAAACCATAAACACGTTTAATATTACAAGCTGATTCATGTGTTATGCTTATTCAAGAAAACCAGTTTTTTGCAAGATTTAATAAGCAAAAAAATGAATGAAGATATGCAGTCGTAGTTTATCTAAACAATCCAATTATCTATTCATTTTATTTTTTATATTAATGATTCAATTTTTGTTATTTAATTAATATATCAATAAACAAACATTAGTTACCAACATACTGACTCTGTACAGTTTATTTTCCGAAAAATCACTAAATAATGAAGCTAACCGCTTCAGGATGATTAACTTGGTTTCAAAATGAACAAAAGCCATAGAAATATAGTAAAATCAATCAGCAAATCCACCAATGCTGGTGCCAATCTACCTCTAACTTACCAAACGACTCTTCCACTTAAACAGGAGCGAAATTTAAAAGGTGACTAGACACGGTCGCCATATTGGACATCATAAACGATCTGTAATGGCGCTGGTGTATTGAGATCAGAACTCACGCGTGGGAGGTTTAAACAGTTGAACAAACTTCAAGATTCGAAGCCAAAATGTTTGGTATTTGACCCCTTACGAGTTTTTGAATAGATTTAAAAAATAGTGTTAAATACAAAAATAAAAGTATCACAACATATCAATATTTTTCATTTTTTATAATTGCCTGGTAAATATCATAAAAAAATCCCTGAGTTTCGATGGAAACTGTTCATGAACATAGTGTAATTGATGTTTGCTTCAATAATAACTGCGTTTAGAAAAGAAAACAGGTTTTTTCACTATATAACATGCCCGCAGAAAAACAACCATGATATCTTTGAATAAATTTCGAAAAAACCGCGTCTCTTCGTCCGCCATAGTAGAGTAGGTCACGTATCGAACCTTCTAAAAAGTCGCCTATTCATTTTAAATAAGGTTTTTGTTAGATACAACTTACGAGGGTCGCTTGAAAACTTCGCAACACCATCATGGCGATGGCAGAACATTTAACTTAAAAATAAAGTATTAGAATATATTTATAGAAGTTTCAGGTAAACGAGGACGGTTCCGGGAATATCTGACCTTGAAAAATACCACTGTATTGAAAAGTACGCAATTTTCATCGTTATATAATACAAAACTTTCATTTGAAATGCCTTAGCCCAACCAAAATAAAAACTGAATTAGATTTTAATCTGGGTAAGATTAATCCTTGGGTAGCAAAGTTTCAACGAGACTGTACGACCTGCGACGACCAAATGAGGTGACGACTCAAGAAATGTCTAAGAAAATCCACAATTTTGTCATGAATGATCGTCGATTGAAAGTGCGGGAGCTAGCAGACTTAGTAGGCATTTAAAAAAGTGCGGTACATCGCAAATTAACCGAAAATTTAGACGTTTAGTCACAAATAAACAAAAACTACGTCGTGAAGATGGTTCCATCGAGTGTTTAGCAATGATTCACAGATATAACGATATCAGAAATCCAAAGTGACCTGCTAATCGACTGGAAAGTCGAAACCTACCACTTAAGCTACATAAAACAAACTTAGGCACACATAAAAGCTTGTCTAGCCAATGAACTGTTCTTTTTAAACGGGAATGGAACTCGATAGGTGCACGTGGTCATCTGGGACGCCATTTTCATGTTTTAGGCATTGGGGACGTTCCGGAATGCAATGGAAGATAAAGAAATCACAGACCAACTCATCGGTGAGAGTCCAGTAAGTTTTACAGTGTGTTCGATTATATCAAAGGACGTCATAAGTATAAAATAAAAACTGAACATACGATACAGTTTTCCTCTATTATTAAACTGTGATTAATCTGAAAAATGGTGTATAAATCGTGTTTTGTGTCGGGATGTAAAAATAACTGTATTATACCAGCACACGCTACGTTGCCGGCAACGATAACCTCGTGATCATCAAGAAGACTATTGTTTTCTTATGTAGTTAGAAATTTTAAATTTTTTCGATTTTAAATCAAATATTTAGATATTATTTTTCCATTTACAAATTAATATTTTACTTTTTGACATTTGACGGTTGAAAATGTTCAATCAAACCACTTCAATGACTCAATGTTATGTTTATATTATTTTTTTCCCGCACACATCTCAAAATTATGAGTGATTACTTCAAGCAAGTTCCAATTCGTCACATGTTTAATAAGAAAACTGCGAAAAACGTGAAAACGACTGACACAGATTTTCCTTTATATATTCACGGACAGTAGCGATGTATTCGATAGGTTTTCAGTTTCATTGACGTACAAATGATGGTTGATCCAATTTATAATCAATAAAATAATTTGTTGGTATTCCTGAACGTCAAATACGTTCAAGGTCAATTGGAAAAATGGATTGAATAAATGACAGTCAATTTGACTGATCTATTTTTCAATTATCTTGTCAATATATCTAACGAATTGTCAAAATCTATTTAGAAATGGTCGCCGTGGGGTAAACAAATGCTTTTGTCGTAAATTTCTGTATGATTTGTGAACTTTTTGTTGAATTTTAGACCCAGTTTTACTGAGAAATGGCTTTTTAAAGAAATGCGGAAATATGGTTTTGTGTTGTGCTTAGTTTAGATAATCGGGAAATGTAGTTTAATAAACATGTATATTGGATTTGGAAGCTAGTGGAAAATAAGCAAGATTCTGACTACAGGTCTGTTCTTTTAATGAAACTCCACCTAAAGCTCTAAGTTTTCGTTGTAACAACTTTTACTACCGGAAAAAGCCAAGAAAAATTATCAATGGTACATAGGAGGAAGTCTATTGTTTACCCCACGGTCGTCATTTTGAATGAGCTGTTCTTAGATTGTCTAATTGCTTATACAGGGTGTTCCACGACGAGTTAAAACTATCTGTATATGGCAAAATAGTTTTTAAAAATATTTTCAAAGATGGTTCCACCGGAAGTCGACAGTAACTTTGTTATTTTAAGTGGAACACCCTATATATTAATACATACGTAAAATGTTGATATAATTTTGTCTAAAAACTTTTTTCGAAAAATGCAATAAATTTGATATTTATAAAGTTAAACTTTGAACACTTTTCATACACACCCTGTATAAAATTAAAAATTTTTCAACATATATTCAAATACGTCCGACCTTGATAAACCATTTTCATATCTTTAAGGGTATCCTCGTAAAAAAATAATTGATAAGGGTTCTGCAATGGTCAAATTTTTTACATAAAAATTAATAACTCAAAAAGTATTCATTTTTCGAAAAAAAATTTTAAACGGAACTATACTAAAATTTTACGTAAATTTCAAAAATGTATTAATATACAGGGTGTTCTATTTAAAATAACAAAGTTACAGTCGATTTCCGGGAGAACCGGAAGTCGGCCATCTTTGAAAATATTTTAGTTAAAAAGATCGTATCCGTAAACACAAACGTAGAAATTTTCACTATTTTACTATGAATATTTTGCTATATACAGATAGTTTTAACTCGTCGTAGGACACCCCGTATATTATTCGCTAATAGAAGCGAATTTGGCAGAAATAAAGAAAAATATTCAAGATAAATTGACGAAGAACAATCTTCTTGCTAACCTTACTAAAACTGACCCTTTTTGAATGCTTGGATATAGCAGATTCTAGAATCAAAAATCGTATTTCGACGACATATTTTCACAGATTTTCGACTGGACTATTATTGAAATAGTGTATGGTATAACCTCATAACAATCTTCGTAAACAACTATAAATAAATATATACCGATGAATAAAGACGACTTCATTATAGATTTTAATGCATTATTGTCAAAAAATTTGAATTTTAAATATTTTCCACGTATATAAAACCGAGCCTGAATCCTAACCTGTCTGATTTTGAAGTTTCATCATGACAAGCTGAATAGCCCTAGCAACTGAGGCCGTTTTAACTAAAAAGAAGAAGGAAATAAAACGTATATTATTATTTAGATTTTTAATGAAATTAATTAACGTTCTGAAATAAATAGTGGACAATAACATTATTAATGTATGTTATTGTATTTCAAGCATGCAATATAGAACTCTAATTCCAATTTTAATATTAATAATTAGTTACAGTCACACTAGGAGCAATTAAAGGTAATTTAGAAAGATTTTTAAATACAAACAATTGCTAAAAGGTTACAATCATTCGAAACATCAATATCACGTATCTAATTGGTTAAATTATACAGGTTGTCCATTTTACTCCACAAGGTCACTTATTATTCGTATAACTGTCATTTTTAATGATTATTGACAGCATTCACAACGAAACTTGTTAAAAATTAAGTTATCTACGAAAACAGATTATTTATGTCAAAATGGTGGCCGTAGGGTAAACAATTTTTGGTTTTTCCTGTATGGAGAGTTGTTTTTTCAATAAAAATAAATTTACAAACCACAAAAACTTACGAAAAAAGCGTTTGTTCAACCTACGGTGGCGACTGATTTTGATAAATCGTTAGGAACTCAATATTATGCTCAATTACGTCAACTTATTAAGTAGGAGGTGGAGCACCGTTGAATTATGAAAATAATTTCAACTTTTGTTATAATTTTCGTTCACTGAAGATGAAATATATTATTATAATCCGTTCCTGATATATAACAGATATTGTTTCGACAGCTTCGGCCAATAGAAACGCATTTATTAATACGATTCGATGTTTTCATTGGTACACAGTGGAGATGATGAGTCCACGTGGACTGACGGCGTTATAGATTCATGAAATATTGATTGTTCCTAGCGACCGCATCTGCAATCGATATTTGAAGAATAAAATTTCGTCGACGCTGTTTTTTTGTAAGCGACGTTGCCGTTTTTAGTATGAATTTAACATTTAGTAATCGTTTAATATATAATTATGATAAACTTCCATAAAATTCGCGTAAATTACAATAAAATTATAAACCGGATTGTAATTTATTCCAAGACTTTTCAATCATCATAATCGTTGCATTTATTTATTATATTCACACAGGCTTTGGTCGAGTGCTATATCCGCTTTTGTAATACAGGTTGCGTCAAAAATAAAATCCATTTTTTGGTGCTCTTTATCCAAAAGACAAAGATCTTCCTGACCCCAACGTATTGCTTAACTTGTCTTCGAGTTCTCCACTGAGAGACTGCGCTTCAATTCAAGGCGACAGGCATCAAGTAGGATTCTCAATGTCCTAGATACAAAGGTCCTTTTCATCAATTTACTCTTTTGCGATTTTTTTTTATATATATATCAAGAAAAACGAATCGAGGAGACAGATATATGTAAACACGAAGTAAATCCCCTTAAAGTGTCTTTTTTCGTACAAGTTTTCTCTAAAATAATGAAAATATCTGAAAAAATTGTTATTGTTTTCCATATCAAAGATATTTTGAACAAATTTGTCCTGTTTATTTACGTATAAGCAATTTTAGTAGAATAAAGGGACCCTACAATCATTATAATTGATTCTCGTAATTCTAGTAATCATTAACACATATTAGCATGATTTTTTCTAGTTAATTACGTAATTTACATTAATAATGTTATTAAATACACAATATCACTGTTGTTGACATACGTAATTAATGATCTTTTTGTTATTTGGTAGTTTTCCAGAAAAAATTTGTTCTAGATCCATATCGAAAGTTTATAAATCCATCTTCTTGATAATACTTGAAATATTGATGATGTACTTCTGAAATACCCCGTACATCATTTTTGTGAAACAATTAATTATGGCTCCCGTGTCAATTTTGACGTTTTATAAGGTCTCTATGTCATAATAATCTTGATTATGGCTATTATCCAAAATATTGGAGACATAAAGTGGACTATTTCAAAATTATTGAGCTACTACTCAAAATGCATGGCTACTGGCAACACCTCAAAGTGATATAGCGTGATAAGAACCCTAAACATCAACCTTTGACCTTGAATAGCACATGAACTTGATGGAAACTCGTGGGAACTTTTAATCGTAAACCCAAAGTCTCCACTTGAATTCAGTTCTACTGGAATTGTTGTTAGTTACAAACATACAAATGAAACTTGAGAAAAGCGTCATAAAAACCCCAAACAACAATCTTTGACCTTGAATAGCACATGAACTCGATGAAAACTCGCGGGAACTTTTAATGGTGAACCCAAAGTCTCCAGTTGAATTCAGTTCTACTGGAATTGTTGTTAGTTACAAACATACAAATGAAACTTGAGAAAAGCGTCATAAAAACCCCAAACAACAATCTTTGACCTTGAATAGCACATGAACTCGATGAAAACTCGTGGGAACTTTTAATGGTAAACCCAAAGTCTCCACTTGAATTCAGTTCTACAGGAATTGTTGTTAGTTACAAAAATACAAATGAAACTTGAGAAAAGCGTCATAAAAACCCTAAACAACAATCTTTGACCTTGAATAGCACATGAACTCGATGGAAACTCTTAATGGTAAACCCAAAGTCTCCAGTTGAATTCAGTTCTACTGGAATTGTTGTTAGTTACAAACATACAAATGAAACTTGAGAAAAGCGTCATAAAAACCCCAAACAACAATCTTTGACCTTGAATAGCACATGAACTCGATGAAAACTCGTGGGAACTTTTAATGGTAAACCCAAAGTCTCCACTTGAATTCAGTTCTACAGGAATTGTTGTTAGTTACAAACATACAAATGAAACTTGAGAAAAGCGTCATAAAAACCCCAAACAACAATCTTTGACCTTGAATAGCACATGAACTCGATGAAAACTCGTGGGAACTTTTAATGGTAAACCCAAAGTCTCCACTTGAATTCAGTTCTACAGGAATTGTTGTTAGTTACAAAAATACAAATGAAACTTGAGAAAAGCGTCATAAAAACCCTAAACAACAATCTTTGACCTTGAATAGCACATGAACTCGATGGAAACTCTTAATGGTAAACCCAAAGTCTCCAGTTGAATTCAGTTCTACTGGAATTGTTGTTAGTTACAAACATACAAATGAAACTTGAGAAAAGCGTCATAAAAACCCCAAACAACAATCTTTGACCTTGAATAGCACATGAACTCGATGAAAACTCGTGGGAACTTTTAATGGTAAACCCAAAGTCTCCACTTGAATTCAGTTCTACAGGAATTGTTGTTAGTTACAAACATACAAATGAAACTTGAGAAAAGCGTCATAAAAACCCTAAACAACAATCTTTGACCTTGAATAGCACATGAACTCGATGGAAACTCTTAATGGTAAACCCAAAGTCTCCAGTTGAATTCAGTTCTACTGGAATTGTTGTTAGTTACAAACATACAAATGAAACTTGAGAAAAGCGTCATAAAAACCCCAAACAACAATCTTTGACCTTGAATAGCACATGAACTCGATGGAAACTCGTGGGAACTCTTAATGGTAAACCCAAAGTCTCCAGTTGAATTCAGTTCTACTGGAATTGTTGTTAGTTACAAACATACAAATGAAACTTGAGAAAAGCGTCATAAAAACCCTAAACAACAACCTTTGACCTTGAATAGCACATGAACTCGATGGAAACTCGTGGGAACTTTTAATGGTAAACCCAAAGTCTCCAGTTGAATTCAGTTCTACAGAAATTGTTGTTAGTTACAAAAATACAAATGAAACTTGAGAAAAGCGTCATAAAAACCCTAAACAACAATCTTTGACCTTGAATAGCACATGAACTCGATGGAAACTCTTAATGGTAAACCCAAAGTCTCCAGTTGAATTCAGTTCTACTGGAATTGTTGTTAGTTACAAACATACAAATGAAACTTGAGAAAAGCGTCATAAAAACCCTAAACAACAATCTTTGACCTTGAATAGCACATGAACTCGATGGAAACTCTTAATGGTAAACCCAAAGTCTCCAGTTGAATTCAGTTCTACTGGAATTGTTGTTAGTTACAAACATACAAATGAAACTTGAGAAAAGCGTCATAAAAACCCCAAACAACAATCTTTGACCTTGAATAGCACATGAACTCGATGAAAACTCGTGGGAACTTTTAATGGTAAACCCAAAGTCTCCAGTTGAATTCAGTTCTACTGGAATTGTTGTTAGTTACAAACATACAAATGAAACTTGAGAAAAGCGTCATAAAAACCCTAAACAACAATCTTTGACCTTGAATAGCACATGAACTCGATGGAAACTCGTGGGAACTCTTAATGGTAAACCCAAAGTCTCCAGTTGAATTCAGTTCTACTGGAATTGTTGTTAGTTACAAACATACAAATGAAACTTGAGAAAAGCGTCATAAAAACCCTAAACAACAATCTTTGACCTTGAATAGCACATGAACTCGATGGAAACTCTTAATGGTAAACCCAAAGTCTCCAGTTGAATTCAGTTCTACTGGAATTGTTGTTAGTTACAAACATACAAATGAAACTTGAGAAAAGCGTCATAAAAACCCTAAACAACAATCTTTGACCTTGAATAGCACATGAACTCGATGGAAACTCTTAATGGTAAACCCAAAGTCTCCAGTTGAATTCAGTTCTACTGGAATTGTTGTTAGTTACAAACATACAAATGAAACTTGAGAAAAGCGTCATAAAAACCCCAAACAACAATCTTTGACCTTGAATAGCACATGAACTCGATGAAAACTCGTGGGAACTTTTAATGGTAAACCCAAAGTCTCCACTTGAATTCAGTTCTACAGGAATTGTTGTTAGTTACAAACATACAAATGAAACTTGAGAAAAGCGTCATAAAAACCCCAAACAACAATCTTTGACCTTGAATAGCACATGAACTCGATGAAAACTCGTGGGAACTTTTAATGGTAAACCCAAAGTCTCCAGTTGAATTCAGTTCTACTGGAATTGTTGTTAGTTACAAACATACAAATGAAACTTGAGAAAAGCGTCATAAAAACCCTAAACAACAATCTTTGACCTTGAATAGCACATGAACTCGATGGAAACTCTTAATGGTAAACCCAAAGTCTCCAGTTGAATTCAGTTCTACTGGAATTGTTGTTAGTTACAAACATACAAATGAAACTTGAGAAAAGCGTCATAAAAACCCTAAACAACAATCTTTGACCTTGAATAGCACATGAACTCGATGGAAACTCGCGGGAACTCTTAATGGTAAACCCAAAGTCTCCACTTGAATTCAGTTCTACAGGAATTGTTGTTAGTTACAAACGTACAAATGAAACTTGAGAAAAGCGTCATAAAAACCCTAAACAACAATCTTTGACCTTGAATAGCACATGAACTCGATGGAAACTCGTTGGAACTCTTAATGGTAAACCCAAAGTCTCCAGTTGAATTCAGTTCTACTGGAATTGTTGTTAGTTACAAAAATACAAATGAAACTTGAGAAAAGCGTCATAAAAACCCCAAACAACAACCTTTGACCTTGAATAGCACATGAACTCGTTGGAAACTCGTGGAAACTTTTAATGGTAAACCCAAAGTCTCCACTTGAATTCAGATCTGCGGGATTTTTTGTTGTTTACTATATCTATTGTACAATATCTTTTCTTTCATCATCTATAATTTCCATATTTGTTTCTGAAGAATTCGCGAACGTTAATTTGTTTACCGAAGCAGGAAATCCACGGGCCATTTAATTAATTATATGTTAATTGGAGCCGCCATCTTTTAAAATCCGATCTCAAATCTCAAAAAGTTTCCGTTTCATAAGAAACGCATATCCCATCAACATCAAACAGCCGAGAGGTTTTAGACACTCAAAAAAAACTGTAAATTTTTTTCTCGGTCTTCAATTTTTGCAATAACAAATTGATTTACGTCAAAAGAAATCATCGACTATAAATCATATTGATATAACTCGTTTTTGATCTATTGCGTTGCAGATTTTATTTGTTCCCATTACGATCATCAATAAAACTCAAAGAAAGTATTTTTTTTTTTTGGTCAATTATAATCAAAATAAGTTTTTGAATGTTTATAATTCAATATTGAACAATTTAACGTTATACAAATACGTAAAAGTTTTTCGGCAACGCTGTAAAATGTCCCAACATTAATAATCATACGAGGGGGTTTCAAAGGTTAATTACAATTTTTTATATGTCAAAATTTTACGTAAATATTACAGATATTTTAGTTCAATACTCATTCGAAGAAAATAATTTTCGTCGTTTTCGAGAAAATGAATATAAACTCAAGTAAATTTCTACTATTATATAATTTAAGTATAAATCAAGGTATTAATTTATAAATATTTAAAGTGGTACTAAAAATGATTAACACATATAACTATGACTATCACATAGATAAAATTAGCTAATTCAGTAATAAAGCAAATAAAATAATTTTTTTTAAATCTGTCGTTAAATCAGACATTGTGTATAGGTTTCAAGCATAAAGTCTAATTGAAGTAAATAACGCCTGGAAATTTTTGGATTTACTTTCGAAAAATTTGTACCTGTATGGCTACAACCCTCTGTATCTTATTCTTGGTCATAAAAATGATATTTTCTTTGTCTATTTCATTTATTTAACTTTAAAAACCAGAACTCCAACACATTTTGGTCAATAAACCTCAATTAGTAATCAATCTTGCTATTTATATCTTCTCGATGCCTCATCTGTTTTATTTCCCCCCAACTGTATTAATCTACTGGGCAAAAATCGTTGTCCACCCCATATCCATTAATTAATCTTCAAAACGGTGTTTTACAAACTCTCAACTCTGAACCAGAGTTTGTTTTACCACTATGATGAGACGTAATAACGTCGAAACTAGCCAGTGGTTACAAACCTTTCCTTGTATCTGCGATCTGGGGATCTTCGTAGGAGATGCAATTCAATATTCGTCAAGGCATTAGCCAGCTAGATTATGAGAGTTATCGTAGTGGGATTGTGGTAAAATTAAACCCCAAAGTGTACTCTAATATATTTCCGAGCTTTCTAATATTTATATATTCATCATCTGTGAATAAATTAGCTGAGAATTGCAGCGAGATAAATTTTATATCTTTTAATAAACATTAGATTCATCAACTTCAAAATTCAATATTCAAATTGATGCTTAGGTTATTGAGCGTCAGTTCGAATATTGATTTTTAAAATCGATTTAATTTAATGTTTCCAAGACATTTAAATTCCGCCGCAATTAACTAAGTATTCGAAGGCTCGGATATATATTAGAGTTAGTACACTATGGGGTTTAGTTTTGCCACAATCCCACTACGAAAACTCGTATCTATCGTAGTGTTTTTATTTGTTGTGTATTATGCTCGGTATAAGTGTGTATATAAACGGTTTTTTATATATTTTCGACTGCTAGTGAAAGCATCCCAAAAATAACCACGCATTCCTTTTCATTTCCCCTGTTGTCGATGTTCCTGGGGTTTTTCTAAAACCTGGTGAACCGATTCATCAGCAAAATGGCCGACAGATTGTTTGTTTCGGGTTTTTTTCTCTTTTTCGCCCGGTACATTACTGTACACTTGAGAAAATTTTAATGAATTGGCAACATGTTTATATATTAAAAAATTTACCACTACTTAACTTGTCCCCAAAATATATGTCTATAATAGATAGTTTATTGATTTGATAGACATGTAATCCATGCAAAAAAACTTACCCTTCAATCGTATCAGCCCCTCTAAATATTTCACACTCGTAGAAACAATCGCACTACAACATGTAAGGAATCTTTCTAAACGAAACATTCTGTCTAAATAAGTTTGAAAATAATATTTTTATGTTAATTAAATGATTAACAAGCTTTCCTCTTGTTTCATTTATTCTTTTTAATCCTCAAGCTTTTATGATGAATTGAACTACAGCTTCGAACGATGATCCAATTTTATAGAGATAAAGCTTGATACCAAATAACACTTTTTATAAATATAAATAAATTTCTCGTATTACCGGGGTTGCAGAATATCTTTACGACGTATTCGTTGAAAATAAATCAAAACAGGACTAAAATGAAAATAATTTGAACTACAAACTGAGTTTCTTCATTAGTTTCTATTTCAGGATGAAAATATTATTAGTTTCCAGCATTTTAGAAAATTTTACTTAAATCTAACAATTAGATTTGCCTCGAGACTATCGAATATGAGAAAACTGTTGAAAACTTAAAATTTATTCACCCTGTATCACTATATAGTATTTAACATTTAATTTACATATCCTCGTTCAAGTTTTTTTATATTATATAACATGCACACATATTATTGATTCATACAAACAAAAATTTTGACTATAAATTGAAAACAAACATATGAATATTATTATTATTATTAATTTCAAAATGTATACTTCACTAACTTCCCTCGTATATTCAATACGTTCTATTTCACTTGACATCTAAGATAACCTACGGTTTGTGCTAAAAATTGAATTGTAAACAATGTAATATCAATTACTGAAAGTGAATAAAATCAGAGTCATAACAAAACTTAATATTCAAAATATTAACTACCCAATTTATGGACATTCAACTGCAAATAAAGATAAATCACTGAAACATTCGCATGTTATTTTTTGATAAATTTATTGAGAACACTGGGCCACTTTCTAAAATTAAATATATTTAAAAGAAATGGTTACTGCTTAACTAATTAATTTCGAATTGTTTACTTTTTACATCAATTTATTCAAGATACTTTTATTGTGTTGAAAAGAACTTATTATCAGGTGCTGTTATTTTTGAAACTGTGATAGGTAAATTGTAATGATGATTCTCTAGATTTGTAATACATACTTTGGACTCGTACACTGAATTTCTTATGAAATTATTATTGCTGAAATTCGAATTATATTCAGTGTTTTCAAAAACTTTAATTTAATTGCGATCGTTGCAAAAGTGGCTTATGGATACATTAAATCAAAACAATATATATGAAAAAGAAGAAGACAATGTCAAAATTAAAAAATGCATAAGTAGATAAATAAGTTTGAAAAATTTTTAAAATAAACGATGCAGTAGGACTAAGGGAAATATTACGATTAAAAATCTTGAATGGAATTATGAATATATAAGTAATGGAACAATTAATACTGTAATAAACGATACAATTGAAGCAAAATGTTATAAAAAAGAGAACAAAAGAATTAATACGAGATGTGAAAAGTAAAAAGGTAAAAATCATAAATAATGGTAAAAAAATTGAGGAAAAGGTATGTAAGGATTATAAATCATGAACATTTATAATCTGCAGAGGTATTTATAACAATTTCTGATGGTTCTGAGTTTTTTTTACTTGGTGTAGTAAAATATAGTTAATATTGGGTAACCTGGTAAATTTTCACTATTTTATTTACATAATTTGATCTCTGATCTATTAAATAAAAATTTTTCATTCATGTTATGAAAGATATTTGATTTTACGTATATACTTTGCCAAATTCCTTTATCATAGTCACATTGACCTGTTTCATGAACTGAAACATAATTTTATTCAATTTTCAAAAAAAATGATGTTGAAAGTTTTTATATTCTTTTCCATATTCATAGTTGTTTATCACTTAATTTCAATACTGATTATGATTCTACCCATAATAGGTACTCAATATTTCATGTTTTTTTATATGATTTCAATATGTTAAAATACAAGTAATTTTACAAATTCATACTATAGAATGTCCTCACGATTCTCACGTAAGATCCTGAATGTTAACTGCAATTTCAACCTTTTTGTTTTGACTATTTCAACACTATGTCAAGTCAAAATCAGCTGATATTTTGGTAAAGACTGAAATAGGTCGAAACTTCAAATTTTTACTTGTTTCATCTGATTTTGAATTAAAAGAGACTTAAAATCAAGATGAATCACTATGAAAATCAATTGATTTTCATCCTGCTACTGTAAACTTAGGAATATTGGAATTAATTCTTCAAAACAGTCCTTTATTGAGTAGTAAAGTTTGTATCCTCTTCCTGCCATTATCAGCTGCCCAAGTTTTTGAGAAATTCTCTGTTCTGCCACTTTTCTATTCTTACATGGTATTTGCTACATTGTTTTATGTATTTCAACTATTTTTTTAGATAATTTAATTTTTCATCAGTTATGAAATAAAACACAAGTTTGTATAAAAAATTATATTTGCGAATATATAAACAATTAAATATATTTAATAAACTCACAAAATTCAACAAACTAGCAGAAGACAGTATAAAATGATTGAATATTTAAGCAAAATATGCAAAAAATATATAAATAAATTGTTTTCTGTGTACCCTAGATGACTAAGAAATCCCTACATATTATGATTGCATAAAAATTGATAATGGGACAATCTATATAACATCGAAAGGCAAAATTTATTCAAATGAATATGTCAACACTAGAAAATGATTTCAATTTTTTTTTGTTTTTAATTTATTCAAATACTACACTTGTATAGTAGATATACATAAAAATAACATTATCAAAGTATGTATTGATTTATTGATGCGCATTAATTATTCATGTATCTACTACTGGAAAATAGTATTCTTTATATTAAAATTGGAATTTTTAATATCGAATAAAAGCACCGTTTATTACCACTACATCAATAAAACTGTTCCTTTGTATTTTCCTTTGATTCATAAATAGAGTACATAGTACGACAAACAAGAAACAATAAATAAAGAATCAGAATAAACAGATAAAACTAGAGGACGGCTAATTTACCAAAAATATTCCGTAAATTTTGTTAAATCCCAGATAAATATTTTTTATTTCAAACAACAAGTTATTAACTTTATGTTTTAAAAAGTTTTATTGGTGATGTTGACTTAACGTTGAGTATGAAAGGTCCTTCTTGATTCGGATAAAAAGTGGAAGGAATTATCCGTAGAACACTAGCAGGTATGCTTGGTAGATCCAAAACGATGTATCCAGATCTGTTAAATTAGAAAAAATAGCACCTTAACCATCAAAACTATGTAAAAAAAATGTAGAAGACCTGAGGTTTCCTTTAGACTGTAATCGGGATAAATACATTACCTATAAGATCCCGATGATTTAGCTCTAAACGGAGCGGTAACGGATTCATCTTTGAGTTGCTGTATGGTAACTTCGAATCCCATTTGGTATTGTTTGGGACCCTTCAATTCTATTAAAATTTGATTGTTATCGGATTTAGAATCGACATCGAGGCAGTATTTGGGATTATTAGGAAAAGTGAGAGGATGATTCGGGCATCCCCCTGCTGTAATGCCCTTCCATTCGCCCGTAATCTGCAAACGAGTTTTTTACCATGGACCGTACCGTAAATAAATGCTGTAACCCTCACCCTTTGTTCGTATTTGTAGGGATCAATTATTTTATTCAAACGGAAGGGTAAAGTCGCATAAGCCCTTAAGGTATAATATATCGTGGTGGATTTTTCGTACTGAGAAACGACAATTGTAAATTTTCTATTAGATTCTGAATTCAATAAAATTTTACACAGATAATGTGGACTGTTGATTTTAACTCCATCTATGTACGGTGGCGGGTCAACTGCAATAAATATAAAATAATATTTCAAAGGGGAAACATGATAGTGATATCACCCTGTCTACTTACAAGGATAATAAACTTTTTTTCCACCCCTGTAAACGAAAAGTGTTATATATTCTTTGTTGTCTCTAAAATCGTCGATGTCTGTGATGTGTCTTGTTAATAGTAACCATACAGCGCCGGCTCCATCGCCTTGTACATCTAAAGAAAATTGTGGATTTTCCGATATGCTATATAAATCTTTTACTGGACCCGTCCCTGCGTTCCAAGATCTACAATTTGATATCGGGGTATAGAAATAGACAGTATCATTGATGACAATAAAACACTACAAAAAACCAAGTTTTCGAAAATATTATATACCATATGGGATCAAAAATAACACGGTAAATACATATATCAAATGTCATACGTGTTGAATCTTATATAAAATTGTCATCTGCCATATTTCAAATGTCAAAAGTCAAGTTACAATAATTTCAACGTTACAAAGAAATAATTGGGAATTGATATGTTAATGAAAACTAATATTTCTTATAAATAGAAAAATGATCATAGATTATGTGAAAATTGGTTGAAAAAAACTTAGATAAAGTCTACATAATCATTGCTGTTGTGATTACTAGTAATAATTGAAAGAATAACATACTGTACATGTTACAAAAACGCTGTCAACTGTCAATAATCATTTAAGGGTAATTATCTGTCAAATGTCAAACATAAGCTGTTCAATCTTAGTAATACTGTCATCCGTCAAGTATCAAACGTCAATTGAAATTTTTAATCCATAAAAAAGTGTTACAAATTAAACCAATTATTATAAGGAAACATTTAATAATTGAAATAAAAATTTTAATGACATATTAAACGTCAAATGAGGCGAATGTTTTTGATCAATACGGGAAAATATCAGCTGTCAAGAATCAAACATCATTTGAAGTATAATTATCTGTCAATTATCATACGATATGTCAGATATAGTTAAATCTTAGTAACTCGTCGAATATCAAACATCAATCGGTAATTATTTGTCAACTGTCATACGAGATGTCAATCGTAAGCTGTTGAATCTTCCGTAAAATGTCAAATAACACTTGTCAATTGAGACGGGAGTTTTTAATCCATACAGGGAGCGTCAAAAATTATTTCATTGCTATTAGGGGAAAAACAAAATGGAATATGAAAAATTTAGTGACATACGAAACAAAAAGTGTATCGGATGTTTTTAATCAATACCGGGGATAAAAAAACATCAATTTGACGATTGAATAAAGTCACGTGAAATATCAACTGCCAACAATCAAATTTCATTTCGAAATAGGAACATCATCTGTCAACTGTCACACCAAATGTCAGTCGTAAGCTGAGGAATCTTTGAAATACTATCAAATGTCAAGTGAAACGGACATTTTTAATTCGTACAGGGAGCGTCAAAAAATAAACCAATATTTTTAGAAATAATTCAAAAGGAAAATAAGAATTTCAATGATATATCAAATGTCATTTCCGAAGAAGAATTATGTCAACTGTCATACTAAATTTCAATCGGATATTTGTAAGACTGTCAAATATCAAACGTCAAATGAAGCAGACATTTTTAATTCGTACAGAGAAAGTCAAAAAATAGTCAAATGTTCATTTTCAAACATGAAAATAAAAATTTTAATGATATGTCAAATGTCAAGTGAGGTAAACGCCAGAAAACATCAAATGTCATTCTGGAAGAGTAATTATATGTCAAATGTTATACGAAATGTCAGCCGTAAGCTATTTAATATTGGCAACACTGTCAAATATCGAAAATCAAGGGAAACGCGCATTTTCAATCCATACAGCGTCAAAAATTGAACTAATGAAGTTAACAATAAAAATGTAGTTTTTCAATAAACAATAAGGGATATAAAGCATTAAATTGACGATTAAATGTAAGAAAACATCAACTGTCATCAATCAAATGTCATTTCCAAATAGGTTAGATATCTGTCATACCAGATGTCAGTATCAAGTTGATGAATCTTACTAAATATGTCAACTGTCATACTAAATTTCAATCGGATATTTGTAAGACTGTCAAATATCAAACGTCAAATGAAGCAGACATTTTTAATTCGTACAGAGAAAGTCAAAAAATAGTCAAATGTTCATTTGCAAACATGAAAATAAAAATTTTAATGATATGTCAAATGTCAAGTAAGGTAAACGCCAGAAAACATCAAATGTCATTCTGGAAGAGTAATTATATGTCAAATGTTATACGAAATGTCAACCGTAAGCTATTTAATATTGGCAACACTGTCAAATATCGAAAATCAAGGGGAACGCGCATTTTCAATCCATACAGCGTCAAAAATTGAACTAATGAAGTCAACAATAAAAATGTAGTTTTTCAATAAACAATAAGAGATATAAAGCATTAAATGTAAGAAAACATCAACTGTCATCAATCAAATGTCATTTCCAAATAGGTTAGATACCTGTCAACTGTCATACCAGATGTCAGTGTCAAGTTGTTAAACTGATAAAAAACCTTTGAAGAGTCGTTGAAATGACGTAATTTAATTTTTTTTAATATGTATCGCAACCAGAATCGTTTTGAACGAAATAAAGATTGATAATATTAATTTAGTGACAATCTGTAAAATATTTCAATTGATTTTACTTACTGGTGTATGCAATATGTATGTTTGAACAATTCCGGGTTCCAATTCATATAAAAAACATCGAAGAACTTGCAGAGACTATCGTAATCGATCCAAAATACTCCGTTGTCGAATTGAGCGGCGCTGGAAGGATCGAAATTGAGTCTTCTCTGCAATTCGGGCGTCCAACGTCGCGTATCCAATTCCGAATAATTTCCACGCCATCTCAAATGCGACCAGGGATTTTTCAACTTGAATAACCTAACCTAAAAAACTTCAATTCGTAAATTTTATTTATTTTTCTACGTATACTTACCCCATCGACTGTTTGTACGTCCATGACAGCGTACGCGTGAGTGGATACCAGTCCTGTTCTTTCGGCCTCGAGATCCGACATGTCTCCGGTGGCTACAGAAACTAACACGTCACCTTTGGCCAATCTTGTTTCTATTTTTTGATAAACAGCGTCTTTGTTGAAGTCGGGATTATTTTTTATCGCGGCCCTTTCAGGTATCCAACCGGTTAAGGCGTGGAGATCGATATTCTGAAACATATTTGTATTCGCAACTTTATTTTATCTTCCCATCTAACGGTACTTTTGGAAGCGTGACTTAGCAAATACAAATTTATTGTTACGAACTCGTCCCCGACATGATGCCGGTCCTGTCCCTGATGTTTGTTCATATATATATATATATATATATATATATATATATATATATATATATATATATATATATATATATATATATATATATATATATATATATATATATATATATATATATATATATATATATATATATATATATATGTTTCTATCATATTTGTTTACATTGTTACTTTTTGAATTAATTTCTAGAAAAGTCTCGTCATTTATTTGTTTTGTTTCTTTATTTTCTAGAACTTTAGAGAATTTCGTTTTGTATATATAAACGAGTTTGTTAAGCGGAGTTAATTAATTTATAATAAACAGAACGAAATAGAAAAGTAACCGAAGGTTTTAAATAAATTATAGTTAGTTAAGTGTAGTGTGTGAAGTGTTTAAATAAGTTAAAGACAGCGTATACCAGCGATAAATGAAAAATCCCCTAGCGCTCAATAATCAATAATATATAATACTCACACTATTACTACCGGGAAAATCATATCCGCCCATAACTTTCATGTACGCTTTCTCCAACAAAGATATCCAAAATTCGTTTCGATTAGCCGAATATGAACACAACAATCTTCCGTATCGATCTATAGGTAAACTATCATCTATTATCACTTTTCTCGGGATACCGTTGATATGTAACTTGATCATATATTTTCCGAAAGGATTATAAACTGGTTTTTTATCTTTCGATTGAGGATATATTATTGCGGTTACCAATTTTTTACCAAACCTATCGCATAATTTCACAAACTATACTTGCGTGCACAGAAATCGGCCCACTGTAAATTTTTTGACTTTAACTGTGCCTTGATATTTCCTTTTAGAACTTCTTATTATAGCATACGGTTTATTTACAGTATTTCTTGTGTTTCTTTTTGTTCTAGAATTTTGTTGAATTTTATTTAGGTATATAAATGCTTTGTCTATTGATTTTTGTGGGATTTTTTCTATCGGATTCAAGTCAAGGCTGTACGGTGGCCCCAACACAGGATTGGTTCGTGCCTCTATAGCAATTGCACCTCCATAAGCACTTCGCTTTTCAAAACAGCAACGTCCAATTAAGATGATCCTGTTTTGGACCAATCGCAGTTGTTTTAGTGGTCAGGAGTTGTAAATCGCCTTCCAAGTCGCCTATGAAAGGATACAGTCTCGTCAAAACGCTGGCACATTCATCGAACCGCTGAGCAACAGCTCGCAGACCAAGTCCAATTTTGATTTAAGCAATAATTTTAATATTTAACAAATTTTTAAGTCTAAAGTTTACAGTGGACCGATTTCTAAGCAAGTAAGTTTATATATTTAGTTTCAAAAAAATTTGCGTTACCTTTTTTCGTAAGAAGCACTAACAGCTAGACTTGCTACGAAGGAACAATCTGATATCACAGTTTGCTTTATGCTCAAATAATCTGGAACGGAACGGTACACTATACAAGGGTCGGAACATATTTCTTCCGGTCTTACGAATTTATAAAAATCCCTTTTCTGTTTCGGTGATAATTTTAGATGACCGTCTTTGTCAGAAAATGGTATGGAGTATTGAAACCTGATAAATTATAACATAATTAGATGAAACAACAATAAAAGAAGAAGAATAAATACTAATAAACAAAATTGAGAAACTTGAATTTCTTTTTTGATTACCAATTTGTAAAAGACCGACCTTTGGAATATTAGTCATAACGAAATTCTACTATATGTATAGTTTGGTCGGTGAGTTTCACCCTGTATATAAGTTAATAAAGCTATAACTAACCTTTCTGATAAATCTACACTCATAAATGGCACATAGTCCCTTCCATTAATCCTTGATGTATGTAAAAGTACCAATTTTTCTTCGTCGGTATATCCGCCATCAGTTGCAGTTAAAAAATTCGCCTTATTAGATTGTGGATTAGGGTTAATAGATGGTCTTTGTTGAACTAGTTTGCTATTAGTTGGTGAAGTTTCACTACTAGGCGGTGATGTTTCTTTTTTTATACCTAAACGACAATGGGAATCAACGAAACCAGACAATTCCGCATTTGTAGGTTATATTTTTATAGTTAACTAATGTTCTAATTGTTTTTCAATAGTCTTCGATAAAATAATATAAAAAAACATTTTTTTTTCACATAAAGAACCTATTTTAGAAAAAGACAAACTAAAAATCACTTAAATTTAAAATAAACAAACATAACCTCAAAGGCAAAACTTTCCCCTAATACTAATGTATCCATCTGCATATTCAATACAGGCTTAAAAAGCTTTGTAAATTCAAAAAAAACAAAAAGAATAGGAAAACCACCAAAATAAGAAAGAACAAACTAAAAGTTCACAATCTCAATTCTGATATTCAAAAAATCGTTTTAACATGTTAAGTGCGAACGAAATTCGATGTTATTTCTCTGTAATCCAACAATTTGTTCATTTTAGTCGCCATATGGAGTTTAATATTAAGAAAAATTTTATTTCAAATCAAAAGTGCGAAAAAATCATGTTTATTGTTTCAGTTCATAGGTCCGCATGGGTTCGAGGGCAAGTTCATCGATACAACTTTCTCCAAGTCCTAGAGCCGCACAAAAAAAACATTAATCATATTCTTTATCAAAAAAATATTAAGAAAGAATATAGCAATCACAGATTTTGATGTCAGTGTTGCACAATATAGAAAAAAATTAAAGAAAATATACACATATCCAAAACATAACGCATAACAAGTCTGGCTATTAAGTAACAAAATTGGTTACGAAAAAGGGTTTTATGAAATAAACTTATTTGTACCTTAGAGGAAATTATGAATGATTCAAGTACCTTTTAGTTCTTCGGCTCTATCTAAAGCCATTAAAGCAAGATTCTTCAACTCCCCTTGCATTAAATCAGGAAATTGCGAAATATACTCAACTGTCTTGGCATACAAATCAATAGCATCCTCTTTATCCCCTGCTTCATCTTCTTCAATAGCTTGGTTCAATAAGAAATAACATTGTCTCAACCTATTACAACAAATTGTTAGTTTACGTCTCACAGATGTTGAGTTATCCTAACCTCGATTTGCTTCCATTTTCATCTACGGTTTTATGTTCTTGTGGAACTTTGTTCATCAATTCATCAGCTCTTGATTTATACTGATCGGCTTTTTGATTAAGGGATCTCACTTTGTCTACATCTTCTGTACTGTTAGCTACTTGTGTTAATAATCTAGCTGCAGCTTCGTAATAATAAGCTGCTATATTTTGTTCATTTTGTTGATCGAATTGGACTGCTTTTTTAGCGGCTTCTATTGCATTATCTAGTTGCGCGTCTGAACTTGACATTTTTTTGTACTATATCAAAATAAAATTTTTATCTACAGCTGGTACAATGAAAATACACTTACTTACCTACAAAATATTATCACAGTGAAGTAGAGAGTTTTTTTGTTTAATAATAATTTGAAACTTCAAATTTTTGATTCGTGGTTTATTAACATTTTTTCTTTAGTTGTTTTTTCTATTATTATCAAGGTGTGGTGGGATTGAAAATGACGTGTTTACAAATTATAACTTCATGTTATACTAACGTAATTATTTTCATAAAAACATAAAAAAATATTAATATAACTAAAAAAATAATAATACAAGTATTAACTCTAATTATTTTGTTATAAAACTAGATATATTTATATAAAATAATTAAATAATTTCACGTTTTTTGTCTAATCGAATCTTCATATATATATTGGAATCGTAGAGCTGCTATCTACAGGAGAATTTCTATACTAATTATAAATCTTAGATCTGCAAAAGCTTGAAACTTTTAATTATACTGTTCACTACTAGATGGCATAAATTTTGTCGTATTCCAAATCGTATTATTTGAATGTTATTTTTATAACAACCAATTTATCGAATGTAAAAAAAAGCCAAAATTGTCGGAACAATCTTTTTCCATTCAATATTATTTAAAATTATATTAATTTGCTTCGATATTAATGTAAAGTAAACAGTAACTTTGGTAATTGTTAAAATTATAGTTATACTTCTTACTTATAGAGGGTAGCACTAGATATATTTCTAACAAATTCGTGATTATAACCTCATAAAGATTCTTATATATATATATATTTAGAAAAGAGAAAATCAAGATACGATAAATATCTAGTGAACAAATGAATATGTATAAATGTAGGTGTAAATGTTATCATCAAGGATCTGAGAGGTTGTTGTCGTTTCATGGCACGTGTAGTTTTATCAGATGGTTCAAATTTAAAAAAATATTTAATAGGTAAACAAAATAATAATGCTGAAATTGCAAAAATATAAGATAATGTTGTTTATTAAACTGATAACATAAGTTTTTCATAAAGAACAAAAGATATAAAAATTAATTTTCGTAATACACATAATAAATATTACGTTTTATTTCCTACAATATGAAACTTCATTAATTTTCTTGAAATTTTGAAATAACAACTTGAACAACATTATCAAGTTTTTTGTTATATAACAGTTTATCAATACAGGATATTCGAAAGAAATGAATCAGTGTTATTTTGATAGAGTATCAGTAATATATATATGAGAAGTATGTCAGTAGGTAACCCAATTAAATAAGGGCGAAATTAGACCTAAAAAGATAACCTAACCTCAAAATGAATTATATAATTTAGTACAGGACATTATAATATTTAGTAAAGGTTAATATATGGAAATAACATTTACTTTTACACCCCTGATTAATATTCGAAAAGTTCGGGTTAGGTAATACGTTTGTCTTAAAAGAAATGAAAGAAAGCATAGTGTATAGATCAGCTGTGAATGTGAAAACTAAAATTTGGTATAGAAATATTTTATTTTATATGAGTTTGGGCTAAACTTTTGACGGGTAGTGTAGGTCTAAAGTATATAACACATTTTAAGACTCGTAAGACAGAAAATGCACCTTTATTCAATTAAATTAATACAAATACTAATATAACGTTATTACAACAATGCATTTGGACAAATTAATGCTTGTTTAATGTGTATTTAATCATTTATTATTCAAAGTTTGCAACAATACGATATAATTTGATTTAAGTTGATATTTATCATATATTCAATAAGTATTTATAGTTATTATATCTTTAACACCATATAAATAAATAAACTAGTTAAAAATATCCTATATATCTCGTCTAAGTCATGGAATTTACCAACTAATATGAAATTTTGGAATTAAAAATATCTGATCTATTTTTATTAAAGCAATACAGGCAATTTGTAGACGTATACGTAAAACTGGTTGTCTAACGTCGTAAATCAATTGCGAATAAATATTTACGTAGTAGATACGGTAATTTATATATTTGTAATACAAATTATCCAAATATTGATTTAATTATTTATTTTTTGTTATTCTCTTATGAAATTAGTGAAGTAAAAATATCTGATCTATTTTTGCTGAAACAATGCAGGCAATTTGTAGACGTATACGTAAAACTGGTTGCCTAACCTGGTATATCAATTGAGAATAAATATAATACGTAGAAGATGCAATCATTTATATATTTGTAATACAAAAATAATTTTATCTAAATATTATTATTAAATTTTGATATTCTTTATATTTATTACTCAAGTTTTTCAACCATCTCACTTTTATTTATGAATTTGTTTAGATCTAACATTTAATGTTTCATATACTCAGTTCGGTAAATGTTTTTAGTATTTTTGTATATATATTTTATTTTATTCTGGTTAAAAACTGACTAACAAATCGAAAAATTTTCATTATGCTTTCAAATAATTTCTAATAAATTATTGTTTGCTTTCATAAATATAAATATGCGAAGTACACCCCTGATTCGTTGATGTCATGTGCTTTCCTAACGTACACGACCACGTGTTTTTTTTTTTCATTACATCAGTAACTAAATAAAAAGGACTTATCTCAATACTACTACTCTACAACGGTATTCCGATGTATCGATGACTAAAATCGCTACGTCACTTTACAGGAACTGGTTTATTATTACTAACTGATAAAAATTGTTAAGTCCAGACCAGAATATTAGTCATTGGCAAAACATTTTATACCTTTGTTGTTTATCATAAACGTTCTTGTTATCATCATGAAAGGTTGTACGTTTCTACGTTGCTGTTTGTGTTTCATTTTATTTGAAAAGTTCAATTTAATTTAGAAAAAATCTAATTCTAAATCATTTCAATTAGTGATGATAAAATTCGCGTCGTATTTTAGATGTTCCATGTTATCTGAAGAAAGTGGAGGGGATCGTATAACGACACGTTAGCAGAGGTAATAAAAAAAATATTTATAAAGAAAATCGATCAGTAAATAGTTGTACGTGTATCTGAATCATACACTATATATTTTCAGTGGGTAGCTCAGTAGAAAGTCATGATTAAAGTCAGTTATTCTTATAAAAATTTAAGTTTGGCGCCTTTCTCTCCGCTGTATTCAACGATCAGTCTCGCTAAGTTGTCAGTTGGCTGGAAAGTACAGTTGCGAGAAGTGTATGATCGGACCTCGTGGTGTTGTGACTCATAGAATCGTCGATCGTAAATTTTTGTCGAAAATTTTGATATATATATAAGAAAATGGAAAGTGTTTGGTACGATTTTCTAACAAATAACGTGTTAGTCTTTACGGTACTTATCGGTTTAAGTGTTTTAATTATCATGTACGTAATTAAATTGTTTAAAGAAGAAGAGGTTAGAGAAAATATGAAAAGTAAGATTTTTTATATTCACTGTTAACTGTTTCTTTAAATATTGAGGTCGTGGAAATATATAAATTAATCATTAAATATTGGAGATTACCTCACTTAAAATTAGTTTTTTCTAAATTACATAACTAAATGATATTTTTTTTACGTTTTATAACACATTTTATTAAAATGTATTGCTTCCATTTGGATATGTGTACTAGGTCAACAAACGGAACCACGTGGAGCCGATTTAAAAGTACACTGTAAAACAAAAACGCTGAACAGTATAAAGAATAAACGAAAACTTTTATTTTTATATATTTAATACCTGATATTGATGATATTAACATTAATAGTGAATTAGATGACTGAAATAATTGAATTAATTTGTAGTTAAATTATTTTTAACCTCTTAACCTTACAAAAATTTGTTTGTGCAATCTGCTTTTGCGTTTTATTACGTAGCGGTTTCGTCAAAAATAAAATAAGAATATTACTTGCATAAATATTATCTTATTTAATTCAAGATCAAAAAATAAATTGTAAATTTGATTTTAAAACGTTGTATAAAAAAATGCAACTAATATTAGTCAGTATAGTGTGTGTTTCATGAAAGATTTGTATAAATTATTTTATGAATACGAAAACAAGTTTTTACACTGAGAAAACGGTTTATTTATAACGAATCTACTTTTATGCTTGGCTTGTAAAAGCGATTTTATTTTATGTTATAAAGAATGTATGTAGTATGAAACGGTCAGTCATGGAACTTGAATGACTGTATGGTATTTTGTATGCTGCAGGCGACAAATTAACGGTATATCCCGAGAAGAAAAAAGACCAGTCTCAAGGTGGGAAGAAGAAGAAGAAGATTGTCGAAAGTAGATGGACAGGAAAGCATGATAAATACATCTATAGTCATCCTTGGATTTTGACTTCGTTGAAGGGGCATACTGGGAAGGTTTTGGATATGGACTTTAGCAGTAATGGGAAATTTTTAGCTTCATGCGATGACGGTTAGTAATTGTAGTATAGTTTTTTCAGATTTTTAACTAGAAATTTAATTCCATAAATTGAAATATCAAATATTTACATTTTAACATAAATAAGAACATAGAGTAGTTTTTTAGTCATCAATTTTTTGTTTTATTCACCATTTGGAATCAAGTTTCTAACCTCATTTTTTTTGGAAAACTTTAAATTTAAAATATAAAAAACGATCTTTTGAAATATATACGTACAGTATCGTCGAAAACCTACTGATAAAACCTAAAGAAACAAATTCTAGTGAAAACCTAGCGAAAAAAGTATGACAATAAATTTTTTATACAAACATTATAAAAAGTTTTAATCCGATATATTCTAAATTCGAATTGAACTTGACAACATCGCATATAGTTGAATTTGTACGGCGGGATTTTAAGGCTGGTTCATAAACTTGACGTTTGTCGATTAAAATCATTCACGTACTACGTAAATATGTCAGATTTAAATATAAATAAATAGGAACGTTTTAACCATTGAATTAAAAGTTAAAGGAAGGAGTAATAAACAAAAGTTAGTTCGGTGCATATAGAGGACGGTAATCTCCGCTTTACCATAGGCGTGCTATACAAAAATTATTTTGTAGCAAACGATATAAAATATGAACAGAGTTAGGAAAAAGTGTATCTTTAATATTATGGTGGGCCAAAAAAATTTTTTTAGCTACTACGAAAATATCGTCCAAGGTTATCCAAACTTTGAGCTCTTAATATCAATATTTAGAGGTGCCGCATCGTGATTTTTTTATTTCTCATTAAAATTACACAGGAATTTTTTTTTTTTGGAATTTCTATGTATTTTAACGAATTATTGTGTAATAAAAAGAAATAAATATTTCAAAAAAACTCTTTTCCATGCAAATTAAAAATAAAAAATCACGATATCACGAATAATTCGTGATACAAAAATATTATAGTTCATTCGTAAAATTGATTAAAATGTATCAAATTTTTCTCAATGACAATAAAATTCTTGTAAGATTGTAGTAGAAATGTGATGGGATAAATGCAACAACAAATATCTTAAACAATTACAAAAAGTTTGAACCTGATATACTCCAAAATCTAGTTAAACTTGACAACATCGTATATAGTTGAATACGTATAGCTGGATTGTAAGGCTGATTCACAAACTTGATGTTTGGCGTTTCCAATCAATCTCTTACTAAATTGTTTACCACTATTTCATCTTAATTCAATTAAAATATTTTCTTCAATGTATACGTATGGTGTAATTTTGTTTCACTATCTACTAAACTGATTTTCTATTATAATCAGGGGCTATCATCAGAGTTATACATAATGAAAATTACATTTGAATAAGTGAGTTAGATATTTAGTATTTACAAGTTATTTGATGAGATAATTTCATCAATCAGCAACGAGATACTTTTTTAAATTCAAAATATGAATTAATCGGAAATTTTCAACTATTGAATTAAAAATTAAAAGGAAGGAGCAATTAACTAAAGTTGGGTGCATATGGCGGACGGCAATATTCGCTTCGCCATAGGCGTGCTGTATAATTTTTTTTGGAGCAAATAATATTTTCATAATACAATTCCAATTAAATTTATTATTACAAATGAAACTGAATGTAAAGTTTTAAAAATTCAAGAATACTTTTCTTAATATAATTATTTAATTTTTATATATAATTTTTTAATAATAATACATATCGTGAGAAAACTGTATCTCAAAATTTACAAATTATACAGGAGAGCATTTCAAAGTTCCACCAATTTATAATTAACCAATGCCACGAAATCTATTGTATTTATAATTATTTTGGAATCAAAATTACTTGTTCTATGAGAATTTCTAATATCAAAAGCCTTATTCACAAGCGATGTAAAGGAGTAAAGTCGAAATGGTCGAAGTTTTTCTTTTCTGTCGCCTTTTCTACATGCGTTTATAAAAAGTTGTTTCTGTCGTGAATACTGGTCGTGGTCCTGGTCCTACGGCTTCATCTGTACCTTTTAAAACATTTATTTTTTTTATTAAACTGATATATCGATACTCGATCAAAACTTATGGCAGTTTTGTGCTTTAGGCGAGGCAGTGGGGTGAAGTACTGATACTTTTAATACTGTAAGATTATTATTTCAAACCTACAGATGTAATTATGAAAAAAAATAACAAAAATCTTGATAATTATTATATTAAGAGCATGTGACTGACATCTAACTTTTAGCTTTGAGGTTTGTTAAAAATATTTATCAGTGAAATGTTGATACACTTCTTCTAGGTGTCAAATTCATATGATTTGTTTTTCTGATTATGTTCGGGAAAATTAAAAACAATTTAACTATTTATTTTTATCATTATGGTAGGTACGCCTATGTCTTAACCTTTATCAAAATATGAAAAGTGTCTTTTAGATTCTATATATTTGAAATTAATAGAAGCTAAAAAGAATAAAGAAAAAACAACTTACCTGTAAAAAGTGATCCTCATTATATATTATTATGAGTGTTAGAGCAGCTGCAAGCTACAAATCCAACCATATTATTTTCAATTTATTACTAATGTTTTAACACTTAAGCCACTATTATAATCGATGCTAATGAACATAAAACTAAAAATATATTCATAACCACTGTACAATTAATAAAAATTTTCATTTTCATAGTATTCATCCCGACAGTTTCGAAAATCTTCACGATGTACGTGTTGATATTACAGTTACTTATGTCAAACGTATACTTCTAACCAAATTTTATTGACACCCGTTCGTGAAATTTCGTTAGCAAACTGGAAGAGCCAATCAAATCTGTTTTCATCAGTCACGTGATGTCACAATACAATTATTGCTTTAAAGATTTATAGTGTTAGGAATCTTTGATTTTAATTTTTCATCATTAAAATATCCGTTAATTTCAAATAGAAATTAATATAAGTTCAAAATATTGGATTGTTTTTATATATCTAAAGACACAATTCCCGCTCAAAAGTTTACGAGGGAAAGTTGGCTGTGGATGACGTACGGAACATCACATATGAATCGACCATCTTAGAAACTATTATTAGTTCAATAACAGCGTTGCCAAGTTTAATTCGAATTTAGTCAAATTGATTAATAATCTTTACGAACGAATGAGAAAGAATAGGTAATTATTTGGAACAGGAAATTATTAAACGAAATCATAAAAAATATATTACGTTAATTTATTTACATTTTGAAATCGGTTAATATGTCTTTACAGCCGCAGGTAATGATATCACAGATAAAAAACTTTTTCATAATCATTTACAATGTCTACAACAGGTCAATGACATTCGACTATCATATGAATTCAAAACAACAAATTGCTCTTTTTACCAAATGTTATTAACCTTTACACATTCAAAATTTATCGCAATCAAATCTATTAAAATTTTACGAATTTAACTATAATTTTATTACAGTGTACGAGTACCAATAATAATTTTTTTATCTAATGTTCTCTTAAATAAAATATTTGAATTGGATTTATCCATCTAAGATAGTCCAGTGGATATATACGTTGATAAAGTTCAAATAATAGATATATTTGGTTTCGCCGCCACTGGTTATCTAGGTTAAGAAATCGCTGATAAAATCGTTTGTATTGACATAAGCCTATTTGATTTTATTTTTCACCTTCTAAATACGTTTTAAATTCACTTTACAGATAGCATACACACACAATGAAAAAAAAATGATTTACGACAGATAAATCTACTTTTTGTTGACTTGAGAATATTAGAATTTTGCAAGCTATTATAGGGGTTATTGACTGTATTCATAAGTCGTGAAGAGATTATAAATATTTACTATTTCTGCATTTTCTTTTTTAATTTGTTTAAGTTAGACATACGGAAAATGGAATGTTTGCATTACGTGGTTCAGATAAACATATAAAAACATAGGTTAAGAAATTGAAGAAGAATTCAATTTTAATGCACATAGACAATATTCGTGTTGGGATAAAATCGGCAACGACTAGTTTTTACATAGACAAATATTAGGCTTATTTAGAACAATCGAAGAGACGATTTTAAATTAAAAAGAGAAGAATCTATTATTGAACATAAGAAACGAAACCATGTGGTGATAAAACTAGGAGGTTAAATGAATTGTTTTATATCATATTAACTGTGAACATATGATTTACAGTTTAAAAGTATCGAAAATATTGAAGGTAATATATTTATAGCATTATAAACTATTATTTACCGGGTGATAACGAATTTTGATTAAATACATACAGTAGCGTACAAATTTAAAGTTAAAAAATAAATTTTTATTAAATGTAAAAAGTTGTTAGTAGAGTCAGCTGTGAAATTGACAGCTGCGCATTAAATTAACTTTTAGTTGATGTTTATTAGTACAATTTTGACAATTTAAATGTCAATAAAAATCATAAGTTAGTATATTAGAGAAATTCTTGAAGAAACACGATTTGTAAACCTAATAATATACAAAGTTTTTTCAATAATATCTTGTATCTATTAAAAATATATAATATTAAGAAAAAATGATTTATTTATTAATATTTAAGTGAAATTATTTTTGGTTTAGAATAAAATAATTATAAAAAGTGCATTGAACTTAAAATTAGAAGGTTTTTGTGGTTGAATTTAGAAATTTTCGAATGTTTTATTTGAAAAAATTTAGTTTCTTCTTTTCTATATTAATTACCTGAAGATGAAAATCGGATTATTCGAAATTTTTATTTTGCTTTTCTTCTACCGTATAACCTAAGCTTCTAATACAAATATTCGGTGGTAAATTAGTAAAAGTGGTAGCAAAATTTATAGTCTTTTTAATAATAAAAAGAGTTGTTAGTCAAGGTAAAACATTTTTCCTCGTTTTCAAGGACAAAAACAACAATTATCAATTAACCTTCACAACTAGATGTTACTAAATTTACAAAAATTGTTCTCGACCAGTCAATTTAGAAATATTGACGCCATCTTGGAAATCTGTGTTTATTTATAACGTGTAAGTTTTCTTATTTAAATATACATAAATGTAGTTTTTTATAGACATAATACATAATACAAAATTTAAATTATACTATGTACCGAACTAATCAAGTAATTAGGTATTGAAATTAATCATTTTTCTAACGATTTGACTCATCTACCGATTCCGAGATGAAACTCCGTACTTAAAGGTTATCTATGGTCGGAAATACTTTAGTCATCGTTACAATATGGCGTCGGATTATTGTTTGGTTAAGGAATCTATTTCTAGACGATATTGATCGTTATTTTTTATAAATTATCATAGAATAATTAAAATTATTTTTTTTTTAATAAGAATATAGATAAATAGTAATAAAATACTTTTTGTTTATATAAATAAATAGAACGTGTTGATAAAATTTATTTCTTCTGATTGTCATAGTTTCTTTTATCAATGTTTATGGTATATATTTGAAAGAAATCTATTTAAAGTGTATAATAAAACGTGCTAGGTGATTATTGAAACTAATGAAGCGTTTTTGTGTACATAGTGATGAAATATTATTTTTGTGTGCAGAAGATCCTGACCCAGGAGGAAAGAAAGAAGCTGCTATTTCCGAAGAATTGAATAAAGACAACGTCGAACCGACCGACGAAAAATCCCCCTGTTGTCCAAAAGGTTTATCGAGGAGACAAAGAAAAAATCGTAAAAGAGACGATAGCTCGCCGCCGGGAAAACAAAAACTGAAAAAATCCAAACCGAAAAAATCGTCTACCCAACATCAAACTATTAATAACAATAAAAAAATCATGTCCAATCGATCTGATCAATGGGACATACCGGAAACGATGCTCTACGATCTTCTTCAAAATTATTTGTTGTCTTTGGATCAAATGATGACCATGGGGTATCCGATACAGACTACGGTGGATCCGGGAGCGGTGGCGATTTACAAGAGCCCCAGCGAACCCTGCAAACCCGCGAATAATACAATTTTCAACTTGAACGCGATGGAATTCGTACCGAGAAGCGATTGCAGTACTTCGGATAGCGGTCAAGGTTCTGCGGAGTCCGGCGACAGCGGGGACGAATCGACCGCCAGCAGTTGCAGTAGAAGTAGCCGCAGCAGTACCAGCAGCAGTTACTGCTCGTATTACGACATAAATAATTACACCGAGCAATCGTTAGTGCCCAGCAACTACGTTTACCATTCGAGGATATGTTGTAGATGCGAAACGAAATTTTACACAACCGAAACTGAATATATGACCCAAGAGGGATGCGTCTATCATTGGGGGAAGCTGCAAAGCGTTTTCGTCGATAGGAAACCGCAGGTGGCTTACAGTTGTTGCAGCCGATCGGCGGGAACTCCGGGTTGCACGGAAGGGAAATTTCACGTGTGGAACGGGGTGACGATGGGAATGAACGGATTTTTCGACGATTTTATATCGACTAAACCGAGGAGGAAGCTACCGCAAGAAGGACATTACGGCGTATACGCTCTCGATTGTGAAATGTGTTATACAGTGCGCGGTTTGGAAGTAACGAAAGTGACGGTGGTTGGAATAGGGGGGAAATTAGTGTACGACAGTTTCGTTAAACCTGATTGTGAAATAGTCGATTATAATACCAGATTTTCTGGTATAACGAAAAAAGATATTACGAGTAATACGAAATCTTTGACGGACGTACAAAAAGATTTGTTGAATTTTATAAACGCGAAAACTATTCTAATCGGACACGGTTTAGAAAATGATTTACGTGCTTTGAAGATCGTGCATTATACGGTTATCGATACGGCGCAGACTTTCCCGCATTACCACGGTTTGCCTTATAGAAGATCCTTGAAAAATCTCACTTCTACTATTTTGAAGAGGACTATACAAGGAAGCGCCGACGGACACGACAGTTACGAGGACGCCAACGCTTGCTTGGAACTCATGTTATGGAAGGTGAGAAAAGATTTGAAAAAACTTGCCGTTTATTCGTAATTATATTCCTCTCATTATTGCTTTTATTTATTAAAATGCTTCTCATTTATAAAAATCATTTCCTAGTTAGAAGATAGAATGCAAAACTTAAAATAATTATTGAATCTACGAATAATTAACGGAAAATCGATTTTTTTATGATTTCAGTGTAAATCCAATTAAGAAAAATTGAAATACCATTGGTTACGGTGTACTTTTCGTAAAAGTTTTGAGATCAACTTCATAATTTACTTTCGAATTAAAAATAATGAACAGAACTGTTTAAATTAATTTATATCCTATGATTTCAGTACTCGTTTAATTAAACAATGGATCTACCGATAATTTACAGATTTTTCTTTCATAAAAATAATAATTATAAGTATCAAAGTTGTCACCGTAATAATAATTAAAATATATGAATACCCCCTGCACTGAATCATAATAAAAATTGAAATACCATTAGTTTCGGTGTACTTTTCGTAAAAGTTTTGAAATCAACTTCATAATTTGCTTTCGAATTAAAAATAATGAACAGAACTCTTTAAATTATTTTATATCCTATGATTTCAGAACTAATTTTTAATTAAAAAATGGGTCTACCGATAATTTACAGGTTTTTCTATCATAAAAATAATAATTATAAGTATCAAAGTTGTCACCGTAATAATAATTAAAATATATGAATACCCCCTGCACTGAATCATAATAAAAATTGAAATACCATTAGTTTCGGTGTACTTTTCGTAAAAGTTTTGAAATCAACTTCATAATTTGCTTTCGAATTAAAAATAATGAACAGAACTGTTCAAATTATTTTATATCCTATGATTTCAGTACTAATTTTTAATTAAAAAATGGATCTACCGATAATTTACAGATTTTTCTTTCATAAAAATAATAATTATAAGTATCAAAGTTGTCATCGTAATAATAATTCAAATATATAAATACCCCCTGCACTGAATCATAATAAAAATTGAAATACCATTAGTTTCGGTGTACTTTTCGTAAAAGTTTTGAAATCAACTTCATAATTTGCTTTCGAATTAAAAATAATGAACAGAACTCTTTAAATTATTTTATATCCTATGATTTCAGAACTAATTTTTAATTAAAAAATGGGTCTACCGATAATTTACAGATTTTTCTTTCATAAAAATAATAATTATAAGTATCAAAGTTGTCACCGTAATAATAATTAAAATATATAAATACCCCCTGCACTGAATCATAATAAAAATTGAAATACCATTAGTTTCGGTGTACTTTTCGTAAAAGTTTTGAAATCAACTTCATAATTTACTTTCGAATTAAAAATAATGAACAGAACTGTTTAAATTATTTTATATCCTATGATTTCAGTACCCGTTTAATTAAAAAATGGATCTACCGATAATTTACAGGTTTTTCTAGTAAAATGAGTTTTCTACCATAAAAATAATAATTACAAGTATCAAAGTTGTCATCGTAATAATAATTAAAATATATAAATACCCCCTGCACTTAATCATTATAATAAATGAACATTTTTTGAAAAGGAACTTGGTAAAAATTATTGAAATAAAGAATGGAAGCCAAAATACCAATTTTTTTTTTGAAAATATACATAATTATAGTACCTTAATAATAATAGTAAATAAATAATGTTAAAATCTGTCAAATTTGTTCAATATCTTGTATTTTCAGAACTCATTTCAGACTTGTATAGATACTTCTATACTCCCCTCGTTTTTTGATTCTAGAAAATCGAAAAATGATCCGATTTCGATGATTTTTTTTTAAATTTTCTTTTTTACGGCGGATTTACGAAAAAAATTATGGGGATGAAAAAAATTGAAAACTTATATTGGTTTCAGGGTTTTAAATGTTCATTCACGTATATTTGTAGATAACTTTTTTCCAGATAATCAAATGAAGTTGTTATATTTTTTTTTCATAATCTAAACAAATAAACGAACAAATTGAAGAAAAAACTATACAAAAATGTTAATTTATCATGATTCTATAATTAAAAATAATGATTTCTCTTAAAATTAACCTTTTCTCACATATAATAGTTTGTACCTTTTTTATTAAGTAATCATATGATTGTGGTGGTATGGAGCTGTCAAAAGTCATCATCAATTGACATTTACGTGTTTATTTCATTGTATAAACATAACTTACCATTTGGTATTTCTTATGTTAATTTAATTGTTCTCGTTTGAATCCAGGGCCTAATCCATTTTCCCTTTGGTTTTTTCCGAGAATTGTCTTACATACATATAAACATAATTGTTTATACAACAAATACCGCAGCACAAGCAGCCATTCATTTAAGTTCTTAATACCATATGACATCGACACGATATTGGACTTATTGCGCAGAAATTAGCGCAGAAACTGTACATAAATATGATACGGGATGGTATTTCTGTACAGTATTCGATATCGAAAACTAGATGCTCGTATTACATTATACAGTTTTTGTCAATATTGAAAACTATACAGAAAACAATATCGGTAGTTACATAACGTCCATACTACCTTTAAACTATTGAATCATTTGAATTTAGATATTTTAAATAATTTAGTTTCTAGTAAACACAATATTTGTTAAATAGTAATTTTGATTAATGACAAAAAAAGTTGAAAATAAATATGCATTCCATTTACATTCAAGTGATCTGAGACTTCTGTATCTTAATCTCAGATAATTACGTCATTGCTCACAAATTCACCGTCTATTACAGCAAAAGAAACGACATATTCAAAATAATAGTATTTATGAGATTATTTACATTAATAACTGTTTGCAATAATCTGACAACGTGATGTTCTTAACCTCACTTTCAATCTGAGTTTAAAATAACTCACTATAAAGCATATACAATACTGTTCCTAATATTGTTTATATTCTCACAGCTCTCAATTTTTTCAATATATACCTGTAAAATAATAAAGTTGCCCTAAGTTTACGTAATTTACTTATTGTATGATAAAACTGCAACCATATAATTGATACCACAAAGTACACATTAAATTTTTATTCTACCTTCTAACTAAACGTTTAGATATACGAAAAACAATGTGATTCAATTATGAATTAAGAAATTTGTACGTTCCTTCAAATTTCTATTTATTTTTTTGATTATAGTGATAAAAAAAAGGAGAAAAGATTCTCGTGTTTTGTTGTACTGTGATGAACTTGTTTCTATTTTATTCGTTTGTTGTGGCAAGTATCAGTTTTTTTTTCGAAAACACTATTTCGTTATAAAATTAATTTCTTCCACGCAAAAATTATCATGAAAATATTTATACACATGCACTTTTAATGTTATGTTTACTAGTGAATCAACGTTACTTTTAAAACATCATAACTTTTGCTTCTTCTTTTATAATTAAATATAAAATAATATCAATGCCTTCATTTCATAGACATAGTAATTCGAGTTGGCTGAAAATATATAATTTCTATATTCAAAAGTTGTGCTAATTTTAGAAAGAAACAGCCTCTAGTATAAAGTATATCTATCTTTGTTCCGCTGTGCGCCGATTGGTCAAACGAGATAGGGCGTAGAGAAATATATTTGTGGGAGGAGTAAGATACAAGTAATTGAACACTTGACAGAGATAGCTCTACCATAACCTTCTTTCTATCTCCTTCTAATATTAGAACACGAAATTTATTGGAAGCGATATTTAGTATTACTTTGTCTATGCTTCACTCCGATTATCATTTAACTATACTTCAAAATATAACTTCTACTTCTTCTTTTTTATGTTGAATATAAAATAATCATTCTGGCCTTCACTGTGATTTAATATTTGACTATAAATTCATCTATGGAATTGCCATTTTGAAGATCATACAACTTTTACTGTAGAAATTTTTCTGAAAATTCATAGTACTTGTAAATTTGTTTGAAAGAAATAACTTATAAACGATATTTTGTTTGTTTGTTTGTTTATGGAGGTTTATTTTGCTTTGCTTTTCTCTTCGATATTTTCCATAATATCGTCCGCGTCAGAAAGAGTAACACAAGTTTGAGGTTAGTGGCAGCAACTTCAAGTGTATGAATAAACGTCAAACGGCAAACGGAAAATTATGAATCAGCTGCAAATCTAGTAGATATCGTTATTTAAACAGAATGGAAATTCCACTATGCCCAATATAATTATCATAGTTGAGTGAATTTCATGGTAATTTTGGATGGAAGATGAATTTTTTAATTAGGGATATAATATTTAATATTTTTAATCATTTGTAACGTCCAATATGACTCAATTTTGGCAGCTATCAATTTATAAAATGACATTATCAGTCTGAGTGCCGTGTTGAACAAAGTATGTCCCTAAATTGAAAATTTGTGTGTAATGTACAACAAATCGTTTATGATAATTAAGTAATTTTGTGATAATAGTTTTAAGGACTATTTTGTTAGGTCCCCGGCCGGGATTTCTTAATCATTACAATTTGTAAAATAATCTAATTGTTTCGACTGTAGATTTTCTATTTACAAATTTTCTACTTTCAGACATTCAATAAATCGTTTTATGTATTATATGAATTTTATTTATTTCCTCAATACTTTTCCTCATCCTTAAGTTCAATTATAATCGTTTAAAGACTCTGGTAACTAAAAAAGGTAAGTTTCCAATCAACTACCCTTCAAATTTATTATTCCATCCACATTTCAAAAGATGGGTGGAAAACGGAAGTAAATTATGAGAAGAGAACAAGAAAATGATAAAAAAATGATAAAGCATTCGAAATGAAGGTAGATAGGAGCAAAACCAATTATTGGGGCAACCTACAGGGGCTGAGACAGGCAAAGACTTTCCTGGGAAAATGTATCAGCCAAAAAAATGTCATAATTGTTGGCAAACATGAAAATATACAATAAAGAAATTACTTGCCATACATTTTCCTTCCAATTAACGTTTTTCCAATTCGAAATTCTCTTATTTCAAGTTTTGTTTTCGTAACACTACTCAAAATGTTAGGTTAGGAATTTGACGAGTTCGTTTCAACCACAAATATTTCCATAGAGCATTCTAGAACACGTGACTTTGACAAATCTTCGACTTTTTTTATTAAATAAACGTACACAAAGAAAGTATTAAAATTCCAAGTATAATATATATCAACACAACGTTCAGCAAGCTTTTTGAGACCCTGGTAAAACCATTATTTGAGTTTACAAGTTATTTCACATATTCTAATGTCAATGATGTCATTCTGGGACGTACTATGTCAAGTTAATATCAAATCAGCTGATTTAGATCCTCGAACAAAAGATATCATTGGAAATAATTAGCGAAAATGGTTTTTTGTTGTATTTTAAAATGTGTTAGCAATTATATCAGGCATATACTTAGTTTTTATTGACTTCCTGCAATTCTCACTTATGAAAATCAACTTTGGCACGTGTAAGAGAAAAATAGTTGGATGCTATAAACAGGGCGGGCATAACCCAAAAAAATAAAAGTATACATTTTATAAAAGTTTTTGTTTGTATCAAATCACAACTCTGTCTCTAATTCTAATTAGTCTTAAAACTATGAACATGAACAACTTCACAAATTTAAACTCGAATCTCGAAAATAACCAAATTGATACATAAACAACTTTTTGAGGTTATGTTCTGATATAGCCCATTTCTCGATATAAAAGTTTTAAAACAACTGTTTGAAATACTTATTGTTCGAAAAATAACATTTTTGGTCAACATTGATTAAAAATAAACAAATAACATTCTTTATAAACTTGTTTTACACATTCAAGCCCAAAGTTTTACGTACATTTTGAAAATTTTATTTAATTTGGTATTGGTACTAAAATGACTGTAATAAAATTGTAGAATATACATTTGGAGTTTAGTTTTATCCAAAAATGAAACGTAAAAAGTTATAATATATAACAGATAGATAGTCCACTGCAAGTAACGGTGTCAATAAAATATTATAAACTAAGACTGGTCATATTTTGTTCAAAGGATAAAACAAACGGTTTTTATTTTACGACTAGTTCCATATATTTCACTATAATACAAAACTTTTTTTAGTTCATTAGTAACGGTGAAAACAATAAAAAATTCTTGTACCTTAATTATTGTCAAATCAGGTGATTTTATACGTGTTCAAACAATGAATCACATTTCAGAAATGAAATCATTAAGTAAATTTATCGTGAAGATATAAAACAATGTATAAAGGCAATTATTCAAACATAACCTAAAATAACATAAATCAAATGATTAATTCATTGAATTTCGTTATCAAATTGCATTGATTGAATATATTATAATATTTTCAAAAAAATATTGAATTGAATAGTGGTTAACAAAACCTTGACCTTTATTACTAAATCTATAAAAAATTGGGTTTCGTGATTTCATTGCTATATCAGCTGTAACGACAAACATTGAATATTTCCAATGTTGCCGGATTTATACTTATAAATATATTATTGTTTTTTTAGATTTTAGAACGTTTTTTTTGTATGTTTATTGAAAATGAATTGTAATAACAAAGATATTGAATTAATAAAATAATAGAAAATAGATTTTTAATATCAAACGTATTAAAAATTGAGACGTCAATTAGGCCTTATATACTAGAATTTTATTTATTGAAAGACCTTGACTGTATAAGTGGTTATACTCGTGTCGATATTGAGATTCTGATAATGATACAAATTAGAGGTCTATGAATTTAATAAATCAAATTGACTAATCTTTATATCTATAAGTTGAATTTACGCTTAGGTTATGTAAGAAGATATCGAAATTGAAATAAATTTCCAATATAATCATGATAAAAAAAAGTTTTTTGTAAAACTGTATGAAACGATGTAAATTGTAATTATCAGTAAATAAACCATGTGATTTTATAACATATTTTGTCGATTTGTGACGTATTAATAGGAAATGAAGATATTTTAGTATAAACTAACCTAAAAATCGTGAAAATTACATTTTTAAAATATTGAAACACATTTTCGTTCGTTTTACTGCTTCAAATAATCAATTCAACTGTAAAAAAAATCTGTATTATATTTGAGCTCTAGTTTTTTGTGAAAATATACGGGTAGTAATAAAAATTACCTTTCCATCCAGGTTATTTCTGTAAAAAATCATTTATATCACCAGGAAACTTGATAAACTCGAGATGTTTTCAAGTTTTATTTAAATACGAGTATAAACTTTATTCTGAACGAATTTTATATTGGCAACTTAATTTGTTATAGATTTTTTTAAAAAAATTCTTACATAGGCGTACTACACATTTATTTTGATAAATAGCAATAAGAATTATTACATTTTTTATAAAATAAACTCCTAATTATACAACAAGGGTCGTATGGAAAGTTCTGGAAGATGGGAATTTCATATATACGCATGCGTTAACACCCATTTTGCTCGTATAGTTTTTGTTTGTCATTGACAATCGTATCTATGAGTCGTTGTAAAAATTTAATGTTATCCAGAAACATTAGTAAGGTTTACTTAAATGAATCAAAACTATATTGTGACAAAATGGCGTTTATTCGTTGTTTCTTCTTCTTTTATTGCAAAACGGGAATAAGAAACCATCTATATCGATTAGACAATCTAAGAACACGTCAAAATGATGGCCGTAGGGTAAACAATCTCGTATGCACCCAAGAAACATTTTTAGAGGAAACCACGTGGTACCACCAGTGGAAAAACTTGAAAATGTGTCACCACTATCTTTTTTTGTGAAAAAAAAAAGAACTAGATTGACTTTCATTAATATCAGCGCAGATAAAGTGATCAAAACTCAACTAAAGTTCCGCTATGGTGGCAAAAAGAGTGTTTCAACTCCATTGAATAAGCATAATGCCATTTCGCAATAATACTGGGAATAATAAGGTCTGAAATTCAACAAATAACACAGAAACTTACGACAAAAGTATTTATTTACCCTACGGTGGCCATTTTGGAATGGACGTCAGCTGATTTTGGTAATTCGGGAGGTTGTTCAATCGGAGAGCTATGAATAAATGTTTATTCAAAAAAAAAAAAAAAACAAAAATCTACTGTAAATAATCTAGTTTATAATACTACTGAAATATAGAACAGTGCAGTTGTATGTAGGATGTATCGTTTTTGTTATTCATTACTTTTGTATACATATTAAACGAGATTAATATGACAAATGACAGGCGTCATAATTGGTGACGATTAATCGGTGACGTACCTCGTATCTATTAGTTAATTTTTTTATCGATGAAAACGAAATATACTGTTACTTTACAAATAGTGTTAATACAAATCCATTATCCATCACTTACAGTAACAGTAAGAAGAATTAACTAACAATGGCGTGTACATTACCCTAAAATGTTGAATCAAAACAATTTCAATTTGTCAAATAGAAATAAATTTAATGCATTCTCGGTTCATTAGTAGAGAATACATTTCATAATTTATAAATAAACAAAAATAACATTAACTAATATAACATTTTCTCCAATTTAAGGAACTTTAAGTTTTTAAATCAACACAACTGGTTGGAATTGACGTATGACGTATGACTTTTGACGCGACGTTCAGATGAACATCGATTTAGTTTTATGTTTATAATATTTCCTTAATTTGTTTTGTTATTATGAATTGTGGTATATTTATATAAATAGAAAAATTACGTAATACATATTTATTATTCTATGACGATAATGATTACGATTATTGTGATAATGATCGTGATCTACTGGTTTCTAATTATTCTATTCTTTCACGTTATCGGCATATCGAACTAGATTGGAAATGAATTAATAACGATTATTATGAACATCGTTACGTTAAAAAATAAATTACCGACGTCTATCGTATGAATAATTATAAATTACGAGTGTATATTATTTTAAAGATTTGAGATATAAAGTAAGAATTAATAATCGATCTCGTTTCTTTGATCGATTGAAGAATCGATTCCATAAGAAATGTATTCAGCATTAAAGATGTCCGTGGTTTTTTATAATATTTAAATCAATAGTACACGTACAGTTTAATTTTCTCCTGTCACGTCTTAAACTAATAAAACAAACATAAAAACATATAAATAATCGTGGAAAACAAAGAAAGGTTAAGTGTATCACAAGGAAATGGAAATATATGCGCCGACTTTAAGGTTATACCATTGAGGAAGTCAACAATCTTCTCAAGTACTGTTCAACCTTAAAAAATATATATAAAAAAAACAAAATAGATGTTTTATTCAAGCAATTACCGCCATCTCTAGGTGATGCTAAGTACTTTCGCCATGAGAATGCGCCGACTCAATAAACATTGATTGTACGAAAGTTATTGCTTAAGCCGATTTCACACGATGCGTTTCCAACGTTTGTCGATGGTATAATTGGACGCTTCACGTGCGCATGTCATGTTTTGTTTCCAACGTTGCCAATATCATCAAGTTTATTTTAGAATAATTTACGCTATTTATCATTTTTTTGCCATTTTATCAGTTTTCGTCCAATAGTTTTGTCAATGTCAAAGTGAATGTTGACAGTATCGTGTAGTTTCGGCCTTAGTCTCCACGAAATTAATAATGTCGACAGTTAAAATAACGAAATATTTTATTTTCTTTGACTGATAAAAAAGTGAAACGTCATTTAAAAATGACTAAATTGTAACGGATGAAAATGATTAGGAAACAAAAATATTATTGACCCATTTACCTTATTTTATAGGTTAAACAAAGTCACTTTATCATCGAAATCAATTTCATTGTATCCGCTAAAAAGTTTACAATGATTTATATGTAAAGTAAATATCGGTTTAGATAAAAATAATATTATACGAGGGTTTCCGAAATATCGTTTCTTGAATATCTGTTGTACAAGACAAACCAAGTTATCGTCTTCGGAGACTAGAATTAAACTCTGGGGGACACAATTCGCCTAATGACAAAGCCAAAGCGCCCGATCGGCTTCTCAAAGGACTTTGGTGACGTCAAATAGGGCACGACGGGCCTATCTGAAGGCCTATGTGCTCAACCATGAACTACGAACTCCGGGGGACTTTTTTTTGATATCAGGTGATGTGACATGGATTCTCTGGACTATCAACGATAACATTCAATCCCGATCTAGCACCGAGTGATTTTTATCTTCTCCTGAAATGTGGCTTGGAGGGTAAAGCTTCCAAACTACCAAAACCAAAATCATTGCGGTCACAAAATGGTATTTTAAATGGGATTCGAACCCTAGACCAGTAAATCCGGAGGTTGACGCTTTAGCCGATTTTGCTAAATCAATTTTAAACAATAATGAATCGATATTAAAGCAGAAAACTCACAACGACATTCTTAGGCTCGAGAAAAAGAACTAGGCGTGATGACATTAAGTTTTTCATCTTCTGGAATGGTTAAAAAAACCGGTGTTGGTGTAAGCGTGAATTTAGTCACGTACTAGTCGAATAACTCAATTCATAACTTTGGAAAAACTATTTGTGTGGTTTCACTATGACTCGTTGAATGTCAAGACTATTAAGAACACTGGAACTAAGGGACGTATGGAATCGCTTAACTACGGCGTTGGTTCCCGTCAGGAAACGGTCAGTTTACAATAAATCTTAACGTATATAAAAGTAACTAGAAGTTAGATAGGTAAATTAGGTAATCCGAGACGAATTAAAGTGGTGGGATACACTAACAATAATAAGACATAAAGGAAAGTTATAAACAAACAAACCCACGTAGAGGTGAAGCTTATACAAGCGTGTTAAAAATATTTTTGTTGAGTATTATTAATAATTATAATAAATGACTATTATTTTTAATTAATTACAACGATTAAGTATATTAAACGATAATTTTTGTGGTGAAATTCAATCTCTAAACAAATTAAAACTTTTCCATTAATAAAATGCGCATTTTTCGAAATTTCAAATACATGAATAAACAATTTGGAACAAGTATCGAAACCCGTTGAATTTACGTGTTAACGATCCTTCGAAAAACAGTTAGACAGACATTAGATGTTTTTTTCCAAACTATTTTGTTTGTTTATATTTGGTATGCATTTAAACAAACTAATTTTGAAGTTCGTTGACTGAAATTCATCGAAAAATGGTAGTTCGAATAAAACGAAAGAGGTGCACGACTTTCAATGACCTTGTTAATAAAAATATCGATAGTATGTTATTTTTTAAGAGACGTTTAACGAATTATACAGGGCCACTGAGTATATTTCGTATAATAACGAATTTTATATCACATTATCGGGTATTATCTTAAATACGAGGTTAGTTCCAGAAGTACCTGGACTAGTAAAGAAAACACAAAGATTTTGGAGAAAAAAAAGTCTTGGAATAGAATAATCCGAGGGGGCTAATGCCTAATTTTGTGCACAAACGACAGACAAGTTATTTTTTTTATGTCAGTTGCATTAAAATGTCTTATGAGTTGGAGTTGAGAAAACGTTTGTTATTATTTGGTTGGACAGATCCCTAAGCTTGACGTAGTTCACATTTTTCAACACCAAAATACTTCACGCAGAAGCATTTATCGTTATAGCCGAAGATGAAGAAGGAACACCATGTCTGAACCTCCCATACAGTTGAAAATCAAAAATTTCCATCCGAGACTGACTTATGTTCAGCGTACTGGCTAATTGGGTGACTGCTTGAGCAGCTTTATCACTTGTTGTAACCATTTTTATGTAGAATTTCCATTTGTATCTTTTCTGTATAATGGTTGACGTTTCATGGCTGACTGATGGTGGTGGGTCAGGTAAATAACGTTTCGTATTGATTGATCCTCCATCCCAAAGAATTAAAAATAAGTCATATTCTGTGACTCCTCTTCTTTCTACAATGTTCTGATTTCTTAAAAGTCTTCACCGATCTGAAGTTCCTGTCCCGAATCCTACTGACTGCGCCAATTATAAATTTAACTTCGAAAAATCGTTTTTTAAAACTTTAATAATACAAAAAAACACGTTTTATTATTTTATAAGCGATTCAACTTGATTATTTTTACAATTGAATTAAATAACATTCATTAAAAGGTATTTCAACAGTCCTATTTTATAGTAAAATAAACGTTGACACATTCGTGATCACACCAATCCTACTGACTGCGCCAATTATAAATTTAACCTTCGAAAAATCGTTTTTAAAAACTTTGTTAATACAAAAAACACGTTTTATTATTTTATAAGCTATTCAACTTGATTATTTTTACAATTGAATTAAATAACATTCATTAAAAGGTATTTCAACAGTCCTAATTAATAGAAAAATAAACGCTGACACATTCGTGACCACACCAATCCTACTGACTGCGCCAATTATAAATTTAACCTTCGAAAAATCGTTTTTAAAAACTTTGTTAATACAAAAAAACACGTTTTATTATTTTATAAGCTATTCAACTTGATTATTTTTACAATTGAATTAAATAACATTCATTAAAAGGTATTTCAACAGTCCTATTTTATAGTAAAATAAACGTTGACACATTCGTGATCACACCAATCCTACTGACTGCGCCAATTATAAATTTAACCTTCGAAAAATCGTTTTTAAAAACTTTATCAATACAAAAAAACACGTTTTATTATTTTATAAGCGATTCAACTTGATTATTTTTACAATTGAATTAAATAACATTCATTAAAAGGTATTTCAACAGTCCTAATTAATAGAAAAATAAACGCTGACACATTCGTGACCACACCAATCCTACTGACTGCGCCAATTATAAATTTAACCTTCGAAAAATCGTTTTTAAAAACTTTGTTAATACAAAAAAACACGTTTTATTATTTTATAAGCTATTCAACTTGATTATTTTTACAATTGAATTAAATAACATTCATTAAAAGGTATTTCAACAGTCCTATTTTATAGTAAAATAAACGTTGACACATTCGTGATCACACCAATCCTACTGACTGCGCCAATTATAAATTTAACCTTCGAAAAATCGTTTTTAAAAACTTTGTTAATACAAAAAAACACGTTTTATTATTTTATAAGCGATTCAACTTGATTATTTTTACAATTGAATTAAATAACAGTCATTAAAAGGTATTTCAACAGTCCTATTTTATAGAAAAATAAACGCTGACACATTCGTGACCACACCAATCCTACTGACTGCGCCAATTATAAATTTAACCTTCGAAAAATCGTTTTTAAAAACTTTGTTAATACAAAAAAACACGTTTTATTATTTTATAAGCGATTCAACTTGATTATTTTTACAATTGAATTAAATAACAGTCATTAAAAGGTATTTCAACAGTCCTATTTTATAGTAAAATAAACGTTGACACATTCGTGACCACACCAATCCTACTGACTGCGCCAATTATAAATTTAACCTTCGAAAAATCGTTTTTAAAAACTTTGTTAATACAAAAAAACACGTTTTATTATTTTATAAGCGATTCAACTTGATTATTTTTACAATTGAATTAAATAACAGTCATTAAAAGGTATTTCAACAGTCCTAATTAATAGAAAAATAAACGCTGACACATTCGTGACCACACCAATCCTACTGACTGCGCCAATTATAAATTTAACCTTCGAAAAATCGTTTTTAAAAACTTTATCAATACAAAAAAACACGTTTTATTATTTTATAAGCGATTCAACTTGATTATTTTTACAATTGAATTAAATAACATTCATTAAAAGGTATTTCAACAGTCCTATTTTATAGTAAAATAAACGTTGACACATTCGTGACCACACCAATCCTACTGACTGCGCCAATTATAAATTTAACCTTCGAAAAATCGTTTTTAAAAACTTTGTTAATACAAAAAAACACGTTTTATTATTTTATAAGCGATTCAACTTGATTATTTTTACAATTGAATTAAATAACAGTCATTAAAAGGTATTTCAACAGTCCTATTTTATAGTAAAATAAACGTTGACACATTCGTGACCACACCAATCCTACTGACTGCGCCAATTATAAATTTAACCTTCGAAAAATCGTTTTTAAAAACTTTGTTAATACAAAAAAACACGTTTTATTATTTTATAAGCGATTCAACTTGATTATTTTTACAATTGAATTAAATAACAGTCATTAAAAGGTATTTCAACTTGAATTAACTAAGATTTTATAGTAAAATAAACGCAGAGACATGTTTTGTTTAGTTTTTTTGCCAGTGACTTACGACTATAGGGTTGTCGACGAGTGTATTCACCTCTCTTGAACTATCTACCCTTTTAGTTATATTTTTAAAATAAAGCGACAATGTTTACAGTCTTTTCGAGACTTCGATTTAGGAATTATGACATTCCATAATGAAGCAAATACCTTATTCATTTTTTACCTAACAGGTAATCAAAATAATGCATCAATTCGATACAATAATAAATAAATAATGTGGAATTAGAAACGTTCGTTATCAATTTTTATCAAAGTAAAAAAAAACAAAACAGTCAATCAAACGGACTTATAACAATATACAAAACAATTGTCGCGGGGGTTCAAGGTCATATTTTGTTTACATATTTAATTAATAACCTGACTAGACAAACCTTTCGAGATGGTTTCATAAATAGTAAATAAACACGATAAGCAAATCAGGTGATTGAGCTTCAGATCTAACTTGAAAAACAACATGACTTTGTAAATGTATATTTTTTTGAAAAAGAAAACTCGAGTTATTCAATAAGTAGTTTTCAAGCAGAAATATTGTCCAGTTCAATTTGAAAAATAACAAAACTCCAGATCATTATAGCCAGCCAGACCAACTCACTAATATCTAGTCGTTTATAACGAAACTACGCTGTTTCTAGAGATCAGGCACGCAAAATCGTGTAATTCACTTAATTAACCAACATCCCTCTACCTTTCGCACTGTTCATGACACCCCCTCCTATTTTATACTTCCACAAACCCAGACGAGAAGTTTTTGAATCCAAAAGATGAAATTGGACTTGTGAGCGACAACGAAGCGAGCAGCTCTCTAATCTAGTCGTGTATAACGGAACTACGCTGCTTCTAGAGATCAGACACGCGCGATGGGTTTATTTGAGTTTTGGATATATGTTTTGTTGGAATATGAGACAGTCAGTAGGTTAGTTTTATTGAACATCATCGTACATCGGTGTCCACGTCAAACAACTGGTTTTTGCGCGATGAACATTAAGCTGGGTACTTAGTTAAAAGAATAGAGACGATAGAAAACGAAAAACGATAAGAAAATAAAAATATTGAAAACCAAAATTTGTTCTTGTAGCTGTTCTACCATTTTGGTCTTAATTTCTTCTTCTTCTTCTTATGAGGAGATTCCAAACAAACTTCATACCAATTTCAACTTTCATTAGGTTGAAATAATTATAAAACGAGTATGAAAAACATTATAAAGCTAATGATAATGATTTTTATTACACCATGTTAGTCAAGAATCTGGTTAATCTTCGTTCTATTCTTGGTATATTTCATCTGGCGTAATTTGTACAATTTAGGTATTAATGTCATCTGTCGCAATATGGATTGTCTTAAGTACGTACGAAATAATATGAAAAAAAAACTGCATCTTCTCTATTGACGACATACAGTAGACTTTCATTAATTCGAAACTCGAAAAGAAATAAAACTAATTTGAATTAATTAATATTTCGACAGAAAGCTGTTCAATAACTTTTTATAAGAGAAAAAGTACCTGAAATGCTCTCGTTTTGTAGACAGAAGCTTGGTAAGATGTCGAATGAGGCTCTTGCTTCTTTAACTGACACTTCTGCTAAAGGTTGTGATGTCCTCGTCGACATCGTTGATTTTTTCATTTGTATCTCTCGCAGATGACACGTCGCCATCGGTTAGTGAACCTGGGACAGCAACATCTTCATCCATTTGCCTGATTTTCTTCTACGAAACCAGATTAGAATCATGACATTCCCAGATAGCTAATTGTCAACAGATCCTAAAAGGAGCTCAACAATTTCTTTATGTTAGAACCTCTAAAAATTATGGATGAGATCTTTGTGCAATGGTTGCAATTTAGAAGTGGTATTCGGCGGAAAGAAGTAGAATTCTACGTTGGACAATTTAGGAAGGTTGTTGTGGACAAAGCAGTTAATTGAAAATTCGCTTTTGTCGTTTCGTGTCTCCAATAACTCGTCGTCATTCAATTCTTGATCCGTCCATATTCACTGCAAGTAAAACTGTCAACTAAGTTGACATTTTTCATTTTTAGAAACAAGTTATTAAGCAAAGTCTAAGCAAACTTCATTATTAACACTTCCACCTTCCCTAAAAGTCCATTTCTTTTTTATAAATCACCCTTCACTTGCTGCAAAGTCTCTTCAATTTTTATAGTATAATAAGAAGTCGAGTATTTCATCGCACTATGCGTAAAATTTGCGACCGCACGAATCTCTCTGACTGCGCCAATTATAAATTCAACCTTCGAAAATTCGTTTTTAAAAACTTTGTTAATACAAAAAACACGTTTTATTATTTTATAAGCGATTCAACTTGATTATTTTTACAATTGAATTAAATAACATTCATTAAAAGGTATTTCAACAGTCCTATTTTATAGTAAAATAAACGTTGACACATTCGTGATCACACCAATCCTACTGACTGCGCCAATTATAAATTTAACCTTCGAAAAATCGTTTTTAAAAACTTTGTTAATACAAAAAACACGTTTTATTATTTTATAAGCGATTCAACTTGATTAATTTTACAATTGAATTAAATAACATTCATTAAAAGGTATTTCAACAGTCCTATTTTATAGTAAAATAAACGTTGACACATTCGTGACCACACCAATCCTACTGACTGCGCCAATTATAAATTTAATCTTCGAAAAATCGTTTTTAAAAACTTTGTTAATACAAAAAAACACGTTTTATTATTTTATAAGCGATTCAACTTGATTATTTTTACAATTGAATTAAATAACAGTCATTAAAAGGTATTTCAACAGTCCTATTTTATAGTAAAATAAACGTTGACACATTCTTGACCACACCAATCCTACTGACTGCGCCAATTATAAATTTAACCTTCGAAAAATCGTATTTAAAAACTTTATTAATACAAAAAAACACGTTTCATTATTTTATAAGCGATTCAACTTTATTATTTTTACAATTGAATTAAATAACATTCATTAAAAGGTATTTCAACAGTCCTATTTTATAGAAAAATAAACGCTGACACATTCTTGACCACACCAATCCTACTGACTGCGCCAATTATAAATTTAACCTTCGAAAAATCGTATTTAAAAACTTTATTAATACAAAAAAACACGTTTCATTATTTTATAAGCGATTCAACTTTATTATTTTTACAACTGAATTAAATAACATTCATTAAAAGGTATTTCAACTGTCCTATTTTATAGAAAAATAAACGCTGACACATTCTTGACCACACCAATCCTACTGACTGCGCCAATTATAAATTTAACCTTCGAAAAATCGTTTTTAAAAACTTTATTAATACAAAAAAACACGTTTCATTATTTTATAAGCTATTCAACTTAATTATTTTTACAATTGAATTAAATAACATTCATTAAAAGGTATTTGAACAGTCCTATTTTATAGAAAAATAAACGCTGACACATTCGTGACCACACCAATCCTACTGACTGCGCCAATTATAAATTTAACCTTCGAAAAATCGTTTTTAAAAACTTTATTAATACAAAAAAACACGTTTCATTATTTTATAAGCTATTCAACTTAATTATTTTTACAATTGAATTAAATAACATTCATTAAAAGGTATTTGAACAGTCCTATTTTATAGAAAAATAAACGCTGACACATTCTTGACCACACCAATCCTACTGACTGCGCCAATTATAAATTTAACCTTCGAAAAATCGTTTTTAAAAACTTTATTAATACAAAAAAACACGTTTCATTATTTTATAAGCTATTCAACTTAATTATTTTTACAATTGAATTAAATAACATTCATTAAAAGGTATTTGAACAGTCCTATTTTATAGAAAAATAAACGCTGACACATTCGTGACCACACCAATCCTACTGACTGCGCCAATTATAAATTTAACCTTCGAAAAATCGTTTTTAAAAACTTTATTAATACAAAAAAACACGTTTCATTATTTTATAAGCTATTCAACTTAATTATTTTTACAATTGAATTAAATAACATTCATTAAAAGGTATTTGAACAGTCCTATTTTATAGAAAAATAAACGCTGACACATTCGTGACCACACCAATCCTACTGACTGCGCCAATTATAAATTTAACCTTTTTAAATTCGTTTTGAAAAACTTTATTAACACGAAAAAAACACATTTGGCTCTAACGACCATAAATATAGTTAATTATGTTGTATACAATAGGATTAGTATTTAAGAGTGCATATACACGCATAGTGTGTTCTTAATAGTCTTGACGAATACAGAAGATACAGAAGATGTCCCCGAATAGATGAAACGACATTGTTTTTATTACACACGGTATTTTTAAGACATATTTTTTATATCTATTATTAACATGATATCTTGGTAATCTCGAGATTATTTTTAAACTGTCTGGAATTCCAAATCGGTTGACGTAAGATTCGATTATGTTTAAGAAATATTTCAATGACCCACCAAATAGTAATTCAATTCTAACTTAAACTAATAGAGTTTGAAATTTGAATGATTTGCATTCCTATGGTGGACACCATAAGTCTGTACAGGCTTGAGTATCCGCTTATAAAGAATAAGCTGGACTAGAATTTGGTCTATCCTCAAATAGCACCCGTATGACAACCTAACCTAACTTGACTCGTTCTGGGTACGTTCCAATATTAAAAATGTCAAACTTCATGATGGTGATGTCAGATTTGACATAATCACGTTCTATGTCTCAAAATCTAAGGAGCAACCCTCGTAGCAGGGATTTTGAGGTAACGTCAACTGTCAAACAACTAACCAAACCGAAAAAAAAAACCAAAAATTGAGAAAAATCTATTAAAATCCAAAATACATCATTTTTGTTATACGTACAATGAAAAATAGGATTTTTTGGACCATAATGATAAAATTTTGACCTGCAATAGTTAAAAATTATAGAATAAATCACGTCATTTTTACTTATGGTACGTTTCGATGTTTAATATCGAACCGAGATGATTACGGGTTTATGTAAAGATCGAAACTACTTTCTAGTTTTACCAACACATGCGCGTATTTGAAAATAAGTTTTTTTTATGTCAGTATTTTGTTACCACGTTACGTAGCCAACAACTTTCTACTTTCACACATGCATTTTAAGTATAGCTACAGAGGCGGGTTTAAATCTTTTTTTTTTCGGAATGCGGCGAAGTTTCTGGTCCTTTCTCTTTGTGGGATTTGAATTCTTGTTTTTCTAATACTTGCTTGGAATACTCTCATTATTTTAAATGATAGAAATGCGTGCTATGCCTTTATTTAGAATTTCAGAAATTGCAGAATTTTGTAGAACAACTTCCACATCTTTTATACTGAAAAGTTTTCTTATATTTATCAACTATTCGACTGCAATTCCACCAAAAAGTTGAACAAACATTTTGTTCTACATAACACAATAAATCAAATGATTTGTAGATAAATCTGGAAAATTGGGTTTGGGATATTCACATTGACTTTGTCACGTAATTAGGTCTAAGTTATTTCCAGAATTTTTTTGGGCTAAATTTTGTTAGGTGGTTAGTTTAGGTTATTTTGAAACTTTGTTTAGGTTAGACTTTATCACTCATTAAGTTTAAAACTTTTGTTTTGTGTAAAATTTGTTATATTATTGGTTAAGGTTGTGTAAAAAACCCTGTTTTGTACAAATTTTGTTACGTGATTAGCTTAGGTTATTTAGAAACCTTTTTTGGTTAGACTTTATCACACAATAAGTTTAAAACTTTTGTTTTGTGTAAAATTTGTTATATTATTGGTTAAGGTTGTGTAAAAAACCTTGTTTTGGACAAATTTTGTTACGTGGTTAGCTTAGGTTATTTAGAAACCTTTTTTTGTTTAGACTTTGTCACATAATAAGTTTAAAACTTTTGTTTTGTGAAAAATTTGTTATATGATTGGTTAAGGTTGTGTAAAAAACCTTGTTTTGGACAAATTTTGTTACGTGGTTAGCTTAGGTTATTTAGAAACCTTTTTTTGTTTAGACTTTATCACACAATAAGTTTAAAACTTTTGTTTTGTGTAAAATTTGTTATATGATTGGTTAAGGTTGTGTAAAAAACCTTGTTTTGGACAAATTTTGTTACGTGGTTAGCTTAGGTTATTTAGAAACCTTTTTTTGTTTAGACTTTGTCACATAATAAGTTTAAAACTTTTGTTTTGTGAAAAATTTGTTATATGATTGGTTAAGGTTGTGTAAAAAACCTTGTTTTGTACAAATTTTGTTACGTGATTAGCTTAGGTTATTTAGAAACCTTTTTTGGTTAGACTTTATCACACAATAAGTTTAAAACTTTTGTTTTGTGTAAAATTTGTTATATTATTGGTTAAGGTTGTGTAAAAAACCTTGTTTTGGACAAATTTTGTTACGTGGTTAGCTTAGGTTATTTAGAAACCTTTTTTTGTTTAGACTTTGTCACATAATAAGTTTAAAACTTTTGTTTTGTGAAAAATTTGTTATATGATTGGTTAAGGTTGTGTAAAAAACCTTGTTTTGGACAAATTTTGTTACGTGGTTAGCTTAGGTTATTTAGAAACCTTTTTTTGTTTAGACTTTGTCACATAATAAGTTTAAAACTTTTGTTTTGTGAAAAATTTGTTATATGATTGGTTAAGGTTGTGTAAAAAACCTTGTTTTGGACAAATTTTGTTACGTGGTTAGCTTAGGTTATTTAGAAACCTTTTTTTGTTTAGACTTTATCACACAATAAGTTTAAAACTTTTGTTTTGTGTAAAATTTGTTATATTATTGGTTAAGGTTGTGTAAAAAACCCTGTTTTGTACAGATTTTGTTACGTGATTAGCTTAGGTTATTTAGAAACCTTTTTTGGTTAGACTTTATCACACAATAAGTTTAAAACTTTTGTTTTGTGTAAAATTTGTTATATTATTGGTTAAGGTTGTGTAAAAAACCTTGTTTTGGACAAATTTTGTTACGTGGTTAGCTTAGGTTATTTAGAAACCTTTTTTTGTTTAGACTTTGTCACATAATAAGTTTAAAACTTTTGTTTTGTGTAAAATTTGTTATATTATTGGTTAAGGTTGTGTAAAAAACCCTGTTTTGGACAAATTTTGTTACGTGGTTAGCTTAGGTTATTTAGAAACCTTTTTTTGTTTAGACTTTGTCACACAATAAGTTTAAAATTTTTGTTTTGTGAAAAATTTGTTATATTATTGGTTAAGGTTGTGTAAAAAACCCTGTTTTGGACAAATTTTGTTACGTGGTTAGCTTAGGTTATTTAGAAACCTTTTTTTGTTTAGACTTTGTCACACAATAAGTTTAAAACTTTTGTTTTGTGTAAAATTTGTTATATTATTGGTTAAGGTTGTGTAAAAAACCTTGTTTTGGACAAATTTTGTTACGTGGTTAGCTTAGGTTATTTAGAAACCTTTTTTTGTTTAGACTTTGTCACACAATAAGTTTAAAACTTTTGTTTTGTGTAAAATTTGTTATATTATTGGTTAAGGTTGTGTAAAAAACCTTGTTTTGGACAAATTTTGTTACGTGGTTAGCTTAGGTTATTTAGAAACCTTTTTTTGTTTAGACTTTGTCACACAATAAGTTTAAAACTTTTGTTTTGTGTAAAATTTGTTATATTATTGGTTAAGGTTGTGTAAAAAACCTTGTTTTGTACAAATTTTGTTACGTGATTAGCTTAGGTTATTTAGAAACCTTTTTTGGTTAGACTTTATCACACAATAAGTTTAAAACTTTTGTTTTGTGTAAAATTTGTTATATTATTGGTTAAGGTTGTGTAAAAAACCTTGTTTTGGACAAATTTTGTTACGTGGTTAGCTTAGGTTATTTAGAAACCTTTTTTTGTTTAGACTTTGTCACATAATAAGTTTAAAACTTTTGTTTTGTGAAAAATTTGTTATATGATTGGTTAAGGTTGTGTAAAAAACCTTGTTTTGGACAAATTTTGTTACGTGGTTAGCTTAGGTTATTTAGAAACCTTTTTTTGTTTAGACTTTGTCACATAATAAGTTTAAAACTTTTGTTTTGTGAAAAATTTGTTATATGATTGGTTAAGGTTGTGTAAAAAACCTTGTTTTGGACAAATTTTGTTACGTGGTTAGCTTAGGTTATTTAGAAACCTTTTTTTGTTTAGACTTTATCACACAATAAGTTTAAAACTTTTGTTTTGTGTAAAATTTGTTATATTATTGGTTAAGGTTGTGTAAAAAACCCTGTTTTGTACAGATTTTGTTACGTGATTAGCTTAGGTTATTTAGAAACCTTTTTTGGTTAGACTTTATCACACAATAAGTTTAAAACTTTTGTTTTGTGTAAAATTTGTTATATTATTGGTTAAGGTTGTGTAAAAAACCTTGTTTTGGACAAATTTTGTTACGTGGTTAGCTTAGGTTATTTAGAAACCTTTTTTTGTTTAGACTTTGTCACATAATAAGTTTAAAACTTTTGTTTTGTGTAAAATTTGTTATATTATTGGTTAAGGTTGTGTAAAAAACCCTGTTTTGGACAAATTTTGTTACGTGGTTAGCTTAGGTTATTTAGAAACCTTTTTTTGTTTAGACTTTGTCACACAATAAGTTTAAAATTTTTGTTTTGTGAAAAATTTGTTATATTATTGGTTAAGGTTGTGTAAAAAACCCTGTTTTGGACAAATTTTGTTACGTGGTTAGCTTAGGTTATTTAGAAACCTTTTTTTGTTTAGACTTTGTCACACAATAAGTTTAAAACTTTTGTTTTGTGTAAAATTTGTTATATTATTGGTTAAGGTTGTGTAAAAAACCTTGTTTTGGACAAATTTTGTTACGTGGTTAGCTTAGGTTATTTAGAAACCTTTTTTTGTTTAGACTTTGTCACACAATAAGTTTAAAACTTTTGTTTTGTGTAAAATTTGTTATATTATTGGTTAAGGTTGTGTAAAAAACCTTGTTTTGGACAAATTTTGTTACGTGGTTAGCTTAGGTTATTTAGAAACCTTTTTTTGTTTAGACTTTGTCACACAATAAGTTTAAAACTTTTGTTTTGTGTAAAATTTGTTATATTATTGGTTAAGGTTGTGTAAAAAACCTTGTTTTGGACAAATTTTGTTACGTGGTTAGCTTAGGTTATTTAGAAACCTTTTTTTGTTTAGACTTTGTCACACAATAAGTTTAAAATTTTTGTTTTGTGAAAAATTTGTTATATTATTGGTTAAGGTTGTGTAAAAAACCCTGTTTTGGACAAATTTTGTTACGTGGTTAGCTTAGGTTATTTAGAAACCTTTTTTTGTTTAGACTTTGTCACACAATAAGTTTAAAACTTTTGTTTTGTGTAAAATTTGTTATATTATTGGTTAAGGTTGTGTAAAAAACCTTGTTTTGGACAAATTTTGTTACGTGGTTAGCTTAGGTTATTTAGAAACCTTTTTTTGTTTAGACTTTGTCACACAATAAGTTTAAAACTTTTGTTTTGTGTAAAATTTGTTATATTATTGGTTAAGGTTGTGTAAAAAACCTTGTTTTGGACAAATTTTGTTACGTGGTTAGCTTAGGTTATTTAGAAACCTTTTTTTGTTTAGACTTTGTCACACAATAAGTTTAAAACTTTTGTTTTGTGTAAAATTTGTTATATGATTGGTTAAGGTTGTGTAAAAAACCCTGTTTTGGACAAATTTTGTTACGTGGTTAGCTTAGGTTATTTAGAAACCTTTTTTTGTTTAGACTTTGTCATACAATAAGTTTAAAACTTTTGTTTTGTGTAAAATTTGTTATATTATTGGTTAAGGTTGTGTAAAAAACCCTGTTTTGGACAAATTTTGTTACGTGGTTAGCTTAGGTTATTTAGAAACCTTTTTTTGTTTAGACTTTGTCACACAATAAGTTTAAAACTTTTGTTTTGTGAAAAATTTGTTATATGATTGGTTAAGGTTGTGTAAAAAACCCTGTTTTGGACAAATTTTGTTACGTGGTTAGCTTAGGTTATTTAGAAACCTTTTTTTGTTTAGACTTTGTCATACAATAAGTTTAAAACTTTTGTTTTGTGAAAAATTTGTTATATTATTGGTTAAGGTTGTGTAAAAAACCCTGTTTTGGACAAATTTTGTTACGTGATTAGCTTAGGTTATTTAGAAACCTTTTTTTGTTTAGACTTTGTCACACAATAAGTTTAAAACTTTTGTTTTGTGAAAAATTTGTTATATGATTGGTTAAGGTTGTGTAAAAAACCCTGTTTTGGACAAATTTTGTTACGTGGTTAGCTTAGGTTATTTAGAAACCTTTTTTTGTTTAGACTTTGTCATACAATAAGTTTAAAACTTTTGTTTTGTGAAAAATTTGTTATATTATTGGTTAAGGTTGTGTAAAAAACCCTGTTTTGGACAAATTTTGTTACGTGGTTAGCTTAGGTTATTTAGAAATCTTTTTTTGTTTAGACTTTGTCATACAATAAGTTTAAAACTTTTGTTTTGTGAAAAATTTGTTATATGATTGGTTAAGGTTGTGTAAAAAACCCTGTTTTGGACAAATTTTGTTACGTGGTTAGCTTAGGTTATTTAGAAACCTTTTTTTGTTTAGACTTTGTCATACAATAAGTTTAAAACTTTTGTTTTGTGTAAAATTTGTTATATTATTGGTTAAGGTTGTGTAAAAAACCCTGTTTTGGACAAATTTTGTTACGTGGTTAGCTTAGGTTATTTAGAAACCTTTTTTTGTTTAGACTTTGTCACACAATAAGTTTAAAACTTTTGTTTTGTGAAAAATTTGTTATATGATTGGTTAAGGTTGTGTAAAAAACCCTGTTTTGGACAAATTTTGTTACGTGGTTAGCTTAGGTTATTTAGAAACCTTTTTTTGTTTAGACTTTGTCATACAATAAGTTTAAAACTTTTGTTTTGTGAAAAATTTGTTATATTATTGGTTAAGGTTGTGTAAAAAACCCTGTTTTGGACAAATTTTGTTACGTGATTAGCTTAGGTTATTTAGAAACCTTTTTTTGTTTAGACTTTGTCACACAATAAGTTTAAAACTTTTGTTTTGTGAAAAATTTGTTATATGATTGGTTAAGGTTGTGTAAAAAACCCTGTTTTGGACAAATTTTGTTACGTGGTTAGCTTAGGTTATTTAGAAACCTTTTTTTGTTTAGACTTTGTCATACAATAAGTTTAAAACTTTTGTTTTGTGAAAAATTTGTTATATTATTGGTTAAGGTTGTGTAAAAAACCCTGTTTTGGACAAATTTTGTTACGTGATTAGCTTAGGTTATTTAGAAACCTTTTTTGCACAGACTTTGTCAAATATCTACGTTTAGGTTATTTTGAGCCATTTTTTGAGCAGCCTCTGTCAAATAATTGAGTGTAACTAATTCCCAGAATTTTTTTTTGTCAAAATTTTGTTACGTGGTTAATTTAGGTTATTTTAAAACCTTTTTTTTTTGGACAGATCCTGAACAAATTTCATTTCCGAGTGACATTTTCAGAACCGATCCTGTATGATAATTACAACCGACCTTTTCAGCATAAATTTCAATCCATTAACTGAATACGTACTGGTTTAAGTAAGACAATGCCATATTTTCAAAGTGGGGTATTGAGTTCCATGTTACAACATACAATAAAATCTTTATTTTATTTAACGATTTCGATTTGCGACGCGTATGGAAGAAATTTTTAACAAAGGAACGACTCTAATCACGTTATGAAGAAATTTTAATTATATAACGATTTGGAAATAAAGAAATGGAATGTTCATTAATATCATATACTTTTATATATATATATATATATATATATATATATATATATATATATATATATATATATCCCATGTAGATCAAATTTTATGATTATTTAATATTTAGAAAGTTTCGCCAATACTTTATAGACCACTCAATATTTCTAATTTACTGTTCAACAATCATTTTAAAATATTTCTTGACTTAACCTTAAAAATCCATAAATTTGCTGTTTTCGTTTCAGCTGGAGCCGTTTTTCTTTGGGATACGAAAAATTTCGCATTGAAAGATCGCAAATCTTTACGTGTCAATATCGAATTTGATCATGCCACGTCAGTGAAATGGAGCCCGGATTCCAAAGCCTTCATTATAAGTAAATTCAACGAAAACACCGTCGAAGTATACAAAGTAGATAAAAAGAAAGACGGATGGTTGACAGCGTCAAAAGCTTTTACATTCCCAAAGGTAATTCAACATAATCAAATCACAAAATGGTCTTTTTTATGAAATCATGCCCGTAAAAACAATCGAACAGGTCTAGCTTCACGGTTTGTATAAGTGGACGAGTGCGTTACACATTTTTCCGGTTGTAATTGATGATTTTAGTGGTTTTTTCAAAATTCTGAGCAAAGTTTTTTCCTTTGTTGATTTACGACGTAAATCTTAGTCAAAGTAACAATTTTTTAAGTATTTATAATCCGTACCCTTGATAGTAAGTCAAGATATTTATTTATTTAGCGGTTCAATATTATTTTTGAGGGGTTTACTTTATAGAAAACACATATAATTAAACCACGACTATAACCTCAAAAATAACGATGAAATTATGAGAGAAGATTGAACAACGAATTCGCCAGATTCACCTACATGTGATTTTTTCATTCTCAAAGAAACTTACGAATCGATTGAATCCATAAAAAAGTATTACGGAAAGTCTGTTGGATAGACGTTTGTTTTGGGATGTAAAAATGTTTTTTTTTTTGTTAGTATACGACAAATTTGATCGATTGGTTCACTTCTGTATGAATATCAGGAAATATAAGTAGCTAGTCACGAAGTTAATTCATTAAATTGTGATAATTGTTGTCAATTCAATCGAAGGTTTTTTATTTTGTTCACGATGTCGATGTCGCACAAAAGCTGATAAAAAAAAACTGTTACTGTATAATTACATGTTCAATGACACTCAATTTTTTCGATGACTATTAATTCATTTACATCATGTCAAAATTTTATATATATATACGAGGTGTGGTTATTAAATAACTAGACTTTATCGTTAAAAACAGTGCATGATTTTTTTTTGTCGTTTTTGCTTTCACTGACTAAAATCTTGTTGGTTTTAATGCGTATTTGACGTTACGAAAGAGGTAGAAGTCACGAGGTGTAAGATCCCGCGAATAAGGTGGCTAATACATCCATGGGATGTTGTACATCGGTAATACGAGGTCCCAACACAAAAATTTCCTTTGCTTATTACAATTTGTGTTGTTTTTGTTATTTTTTATTAATTTGTTTTTGTTTTTTCTTCAAAATGATCTATAACAACAACCCTTTTGACAGATATATGTAACGAAAAAAATTGGTATGATCAAAGTCAAACGATATGTCGTAGTAAATAAATATGAAACGTTGTACAAGATTATATTATCTAGAAACTTGTTGTGACATCAATTTACGTTTTAAATTGAATCTTTTCGATGATAAAATTGAAAAACAAACAGAAAAATATACATCAAATCACTATAAATTATTTTTCGGATCAGTAACGTCGTTTGGTATAAAAACAGAAAATTTCAAACTACTTCATCTACAATTGTCACAAAATATATTGTTTACTAATCGAATATTGAATATACAATAACTTACTTTGAAATGTTTAACAATTATTTTGGTTTCTATTAACTTTGTCATCGAGTATTTTCAACTCAGTTTGCACTTTATTTAGTTATAAATCTTGTTTTTTTACTTGAATTCCTAAATATACAATAACTTACTTTGAAATGTTTAACAATTATTTTGGGTTCTATTAAGATTGTCGTTAAATATTTTCAACTCAGTTTGCACTTTATTTAGTTATAAATCTTGTTTTTCTTACTTGAATTCCTAAATATACAATAACTTACTTTGAAATGTTTAACAATTATTTTGGTTTCTATTAACTTTGTCATCGAGTATTTTCAACTCAGTTTGCACTTTATTTAGTTATAAATCTTGTTTTTTTACTTGAATTCCTAAATATACAATAACTTACTTTGAAATGTTTAACAATTATTTTGGTTTCTATTAACTTTGTCATCGAGTATTTTCAACTCAGTTTGCACTTTATTTAGTTATAAATCTTGTTTTTCTTACTTGAATTCCTAAATATACAATAACTTACTTTGAAATGTTTAACAATTGTTTTGGTTTCTATTAACTTTGTCATCGAGTATTTTCAACTCAGTTTGCACTTTATTTAGTTATAAAGCTTGTTTTTCTTACTTGAATTCCTAAATATACAATAACTTACTTTGAAATGTTTAACAATTATTTTGGTTTCTATTAACTTTGTCATCGAGTATTTTCAACTCAGTTTGCACTTTATTTAGTTATAAATCTTGTTTTTCTTACTTGAATTCCTAAATATACAATAACTTACTTTGAAATGTTTAACAATTATTTTGGGTTCTATTAAGATTGTCGTTAAATATTTTCAACTCAGTTTGCACTTTATTTAGTTATAAATCTTGTTTTTCTTACTTGAATTCCTAAATATACAATAACTTACTTTGAAATGTTTAACAATTATTTTGGTTTCTATTAACTTTGTCATCGAGTATTTTCAACTCAGTTTGCACTTTATTTAGTTATAAATCTTGTTTTTTTACTTGAATTCCTAAATATACAATAACTTACTTTGAAATGTTTAACAATTATTTTGGTTTCTATTAACTTTGTCATCGAGTATTTTCAACTCAGTTTGCACTTTATTTAGTTATAAATCTTGTTTTTCTTACTTGAATTCCTAAATATACAATAACTTACTTTGAAATGTTTAACAATTGTTTTGGTTTCTATTAACATTGTCGTTAAATATTTTCAACTCAGTTTGCACTTTATTTAGTTATAAATCTTGTTTTTCTTACTTGAATTCCTAAATATACAATAACTTACTTTGAAATGTTTAACAATTATTTTGGTTTCTATTAACTTTGTCATCGAGTATTTTCAACTCAGTTTGCACTTTATTTAGTTATAAATCTTGTTTTTTTACTTGAATTCCTAAATATACAATAACTTACTTTGAAATGTTTAACAATTATTTTGGTTTCTATTAACTTTGTCATCGAGTATTTTCAACTCAGTTTGCACTTTATTTAGTTATAAATCTTGTTTTTCTTACTTGAATTCCTAAATATACAATAACTTACTTTGAAATGTTTAACAATTGTTTTGGTTTCTATTAACTTTGTCATCGAGTATTTTCAACTCAGTTTGCACTTTATTTAGTTATAAAGCTTGTTTTTCTTACTTGAATTCCTAAATATACAATAACTTACTTTGAAATGTTTAACAATTATTTTGGTTTCTATTAACTTTGTCATCGAGTATTTTCAACTCAGTTTGCACTTTATTTAGTTATAAATCTTGTTTTTCTTACTTGAATTCCTAAATATACAATAACTTACTTTGAAATGTTTAACAATTATTTTGGGTTCTATTAAGATTGTCGTTAAATATTTTCAACTCAGTTTGCACTTTATTTAGTTATAAATCTTGTTTTTCTTACTTGAATTCCTAAATATACAATAACTTACTTTGAAATGTTTAACAATTATTTTGGTTTCTATTAACTTTGTCATCGAGTATTTTCAACTCAGTTTGCACTTTATTTAGTTATAAATCTTGTTTTTTTACTTGAATTCCTAAATATACAATAACTTACTTTGAAATGTTTAACAATTATTTTGGTTTCTATTAACTTTGTCATCGAGTATTTTCAACTCAGTTTGCACTTTATTTAGTTATAAATCTTGTTTTTCTTACTTGAATTCCTAAATATACAATAACTTACTTTGAAATGTTTAACAATTGTTTTGGTTTCTATTAACATTGTCGTTAAATATTTTCAACTCAGTTTGCACTTTATTTAGTTATAAAGCTTGTTTTTCTTACTTGAATTCCTAAATATACAATAACTTACTTTGAAATGTTTAACAATTGTTTTGGTTTCTATTAACATTGTCGTTAAATATTTTCAACTCAGTTTGCACTTTATTTAGTTATAAATCTTGTTTTTTTACTTGAATTCCTAAATATACAATAACTTACTTTGAAATGTTTAACAATTATTTTGGTTTCTATTAACTTTGTCATCGAGTATTTTCAACTCAGTTTGCACTTTATTTAGTTATAAATCTTGTTTTTTTACTTGAATTCCTAAATATACAATAACTTACTTTGAAATGTTTAACAATTATTTTGGGTTCTATTAAGATTGTCGTTAAATATTTTCAACTCAGTTTGCACTTTATTTAGTTATAAATCTTGTTTTTCTTACTTGAATTCCTAAATATACAATAACTTACTTTGAAATGTTTAACAATTGTTTTGGTTTCTATTAACATTGTCGTTAAATATTTTCAACTCAGTTTGCACTTTATTTAGTTATAAATCTTGTTTTTTTACTTGAATTCCTAAATATACAATAACTTACTTTGAAATGTTTAACAATTATTTTGGGTTCTATTAAGATTGTCGTTAAATATTTTCAACTCAGTTTGCACTTTATTTAGTTATAAATCTTGTTTTTCTTACTTGAATTCCTAAATATACAATAACTTACTTTGAAATGTTTAACAATTATTTTGGGTTCTATTAAGATTGTCGTTAAATATTTTCAACTCAGTTTGCACTTTATTTAGTTATAAATCTTGTTTTTCTTACTTGAATTCCTAAATATACAATAACTTACTTTGAAATGTTTAACATTTATTTTGGTTTCTATTAACTTTGTCATCGAGTATTTTCAACTCAGTTTGCATTTTATTTAGTTATAAATCTTGTTTTTTTACTTGAATTCCTAAATATACAATAACTTACTTTGAAATGTTTAACAATTGTTTTGGTTTCTATTAACATTGTCGTTAAATATTTTAAACTCAGTTTGCACTTTATTTAGTTATAAATCTTGTTTTTCTTACTAAAATTCCTAAATATACAATAACTTACTTTGAAATGTTTAACAATTATTTTGGTTTCTATTAACTTTGTCATCGAGTATTTTCAACTCAGTTTGCACTTTATTTAGTTATAAATCTTGTTTTTTTACTTGAATTCCTAAATATACAATAACTTACTTTGAAATGTTTAACAATTATTTTGGGTTCTATTAAGATTGTCGTTAAATATTTTCAACTCAGTTTGCACTTTATTTAGTTATAAATCTTGTTTTTCTTACTTGAATTCCTAAATATACAATAACTTACTTTGAAATGTTTAACAATTGTTTTGGTTTCTATTAACATTGTCGTTAAATATTTTCAACTCAGTTTGCACTTTATTTAGTTATAAATCTTGTTTTTTTACTTGAATTCCTAAATATACAATAACTTACTTTGAAATGTTTAACAATTATTTTGGGTTCTATTAAGATTGTCGTTAAATATTTTCAACTCAGTTTGCACTTTATTTAGTTATAAATCTTGTTTTTCTTACTTGAATTCCTAAATATACAATAACTTACTTTGAAATGTTTAACAATTATTTTGGGTTCTATTAAGATTGTCGTTAAATATTTTCAACTCAGTTTGCACTTTATTTAGTTATAAATCTTGTTTTTCTTACTTGAATTCCTAAATATACAATAACTTACTTTGAAATGTTTAACATTTATTTTGGTTTCTATCAACCTTGTCCTCGCGTCAGTTCAACTCAGTTTATATTAATCTTTTTGACTTTCGGGGTTAATAACCACCACAACGGGGTGAAACATATGGAAGTGCAACAGAGAATATGATGCTTAAAAACCAAAAATGTTTTCACCAACGTATAGACTGAACCATAGAGAAAAATGGGGTATGCAGAGCAATCGCATTGGACTTATGGAAGGCTTTTGACAGGGTTTGGTATGAAAAGCTTTGACAGTACATGCACCACGAGCATTAGTCTTCATTTATCATTTTCATTATCGATTATCGTAGAATTGAATTATTGTTATTTATATTATTCACGAAGAAAAATTATTTTTTTTTTTAATTAAACAACTTCAATTGTCAACCAACCAATAAATCGGCATAAACGCAAAAAAAATTAACGAATGCATGAATTTAATGATATCTATATAACTATTTATTATTGCGGTTAGATCTGATTGCATAATTTAGTCGATTCGATATGGTGATACACAGAAAAAGAAACAATTGACGGTCGTTTTTAGTCAAGCTTAAATGTTTCCGATTTGTAGTTCTGTAGCTAGAATTTCAATCGTATTCTTATACACTATAATTTATCTATTACCTATCCGCAAAAATCGAAATTCAATAATCTTATTATCAAGTGACAGAACTGAAATTTCGTCGCCTCTCCGGAAACTTCCGAACGCCATTTTCGTAAAAATCTTTCGGCTTGTCAACATGTTTTGGAGGTCTATATCAAAAATTATGCAACAACCCTCGTATATTTAAAGAGTTCCTACTTAAATCACAGTTATTTAAGAAAAAATTTGAATGGACATCGATTATTATCTACTAAAATTGGTGTAGCAATTATTTCAGCTTCTGAACTACCAAAACAAATATTAATAGTAATTCTTTATTTATAAACCATGCATCAATACACTTCTCCTTGAAATTTTGACGAAAAAGTTGTACTTGAACACGAATGATTAATTATGGCAAAGGCTGATGATAAAAACGCGAAATAATTTCACACACTAATGCTGAAAATTGGCGGGCATGTTGATAACATAAGAACATAACCTATTTTCTTCCATTTCCGCAACGTATAAAAAAATTGTTGTTTATAAATGAATTATTACTTTTATTAAAATCCATTATTGATTTGTTTTAAAATTATTATTAGATGTACGGTAACGACGTTTGATATCTTATTTTGTAGATATTCTTTCCAAAACACATACCTATTCATCTACTAATAATCTTTTTATATTAGCTTTGCTCGCGGTAGAGATCTTGAACATGATCTGTCATCATATTCCCGCGCAGTGTAAAATTGTGCATTCGCGGTGCACGTGTACGTTCGGGATTTAAAATTCTATGCTCATGGAGCACAGATAACGAGTTCTGAATACTTCTAATGTATTCTCATACCTGGGTAAGGAATTTTTATCCGGAGCATGCGCATTCGTTCTACTTGCCATTTTTGTGAGATTTGCCACAATCTAACCTATGCGTTTTTTTATGAACTAGTAATTAAAAATCGTGGTGGTTAACTTACAAATATCAAGAATAAATCTTAATTATTCAATAATGTGAATATTATATATTTTATTCCCCTAGCTAGTTTGAATGTCAAAAGATATTCTGAACAAAGCATATGCATTTGAAACGTTCAGATGATATCCAGAATTTACTAGTGCCAACAAATGTCCTTTTTAAAGTAAATATACAAATTAATACATACCCACCTTATAAATATATAAAAAACTCTATGGGTATCCATTTTATGTGTACTAAAAAATATATTCAAGTGAAACAGTTTTTTGTTTTTTTTTTAATGAATGATAAAAGCTAACTCGAAATTATACTAAAGACAAAAGTGTAAATCATAAAAATGTTTTTATTCTTTTTTTTCCATTACTATTCTAGAGATATCGCGAAATAAAAATTTGTAAAACCACATTCTATTAATAAAGAAGAAATTACCTAGACGTAAAAATTAACGTCTGACTGACAAAAATACGAATAAAATTAAAATATGTTTCTTAATTATTAGTTTTCAATGCACCTAAATCGCTAACTCCTACAAAAAGTTGCTGTTTCTATTTATTCCCCAATCTATCATCAGCTGTTGATGTCAGCTTTAAAACATAGTTGCCAAATTTAAATCTAATTCGTTGGTGCTATTTTGATATTATATTTTTCAGCACCATGAAACTGATGTTATCAGTATGGATATAGCACCAAACGGTAAATTTATAATGAGTTGTTCCAATAAAACAGATTTAGTCGTATGGGATCTAAAAGGACAAAAGTTAGCCGTACTTGACACCTACCTTATGAACAATACCAGGGCAAAAATATCGCCATGTGGTAAATTTATTGTCGTTTCAGGTAAATTTATATTTATAATTATTATTTTCTAATAAAATCTTTTAATATTCTCGACTATTGAAATTTCAACGTTAGTAAATTTTATTTCTTCTAGCTTTTTTTTGTAAATCCGGCAACATCGTCGCATCAGGCGATCATAAATATAACCTTATTCTTTTTGTGCATTTTCATTTCTTTTATTATTGTAACATAAATGTAAGAAAAACTCAATCTTTTTAGTATGGTTATTTATAAGAAAATACTTTCCTTTTTCATAAGTTTCATACAATTAGGTTAAACAAAAGATTGATAATTATTTAATAAAACAATTTTCTCTTTCATTTTAAAGAGTGAAGCTTCAAATAATTAGCGCCTATGTGAGTCAAGGTATATTTGCGTACAAATAAAGAACCAATTTTTCTATATTTAATTCCACGTGCATTTCGTAGTCGTTTATGCACAGGGTTGTAATCAGACAAATATATATTTTTTATATAGGTTTCAGTCCAGATGCTAAAGTTTGGGAAGTTATTTTTAATAAATCGGGCGAATTTCAAGATGTAAAACCGATAAAAGAACTCACTCTAAGCGGCCATACTTCCGGTGTCTACGACGTTGCTTTCGACGTGGATTCATCACATATGGCGACCGTTTCTAAAGACGGTACTTGGCATATGTACGATACTAAAGGTATAATATGTCGTATATATTAAAATATTTGAATCTAATTGCGATTTTTGTTACAGTTAGTTATAAATTAGGTGAAAATGCTAGATTATTGAAATCTGGTGAATACGAAAAATCTGGCAACACAGCTCTTATAGCTTTATCTCCGAATGCAGAAGTTCTGGCGATCGCCACTTCAAATAACGTCGCTCTTTATTCAACATGGACAACTGAATTGGACTACAAGATTGAAAACGTTTATGAAGGTAAATTAATATAATTATTAGCTTTATTATTGAAATATTATATTAACACGATTATACTGTATAACGCACGTTTCGGTAACGTAAGTTATCATCTTCAGAGACTGAACAGTTTATCTTCAGTGTCTGAGGACGAAACTTGGTTATCGGAACATGAGTTAGACTGTATAATCGTTAGATTAGGTTAGGTTAGGGAGACAAAATGCTTCATTTTCTGGACTATAAATCAAATTCTGAAACTTTCCTCAGCTGTGAACGTGTTAATTTTAATTCATAAGGGATAATCCACCAAAAAAAATATGCACAATATTTGTTTCAGATACTATCACTGCCATCATGTTTGACTCCACCGGGAAATATTTACTTACAGCAGGAGATAAACAAATAAGAGTATTCCACAACGTGACTGGTTACAAATGTGACATCGCGACTGCCAAAGAAAAATTAAAAGAAAACGTCACTTCCGCCACCAAAGAACGCCTTCTATCTCTAATTAAAGAAAACCAAACCTTCCTCGATAACATCGACCATAAATAATAGACTGTTCATAAGACTGTTAAATACACAGGGTGAACCAATTAAAAGATGTTATCCTGTATATTATCAAATATTTTGTATTGATTTTGGGCAAATAAAGGGAATTAATCAATATGTGTCTTAATCACTTGAAAATATCAATTTTTTATTGAAAAAAATTGGTAAGAAACGAAAATATTTCATCAATTTTTGTCTAACAACAACCTAACCTAACATTTTGTCAAAAACGTGAACTGGAATTGACTATGTTAACCTATAAAGTCGAAAAGCCCTTGCAAGCAAAAGTATTCACTTTTTAAAATAAAAAAAATCACTAAAAAATAAACGGCATATTTGTAGTTCAATATTTACTAATATAAGAGATATATTTAGTAAATATAGTCCCCTGAAAGTTCCTACAAAACATGGACATGTATCTGTATGATAAAATACTCCAAAAACAGAAAAAATCCTAAAAATTAGATTCAAGTTTGTGGTTTTTTTTCAAGCAAACAAATTGAATTTATTAAAACGAAAATCGCATAAACTATTAATAAATCAGCGAACAATGAATGACATTGTTGTAGTTAAGTACATCTAGATGTAAATGAGGTATTTAATCAAATTAGCAGCTTATACTTACCTATAAAATAACTATTTATATCTGAATAAGAAATGTTTAAGAAATTCTACAATAAGGTTTGCAGAAACCAGAAATTTCATTTAAGCCAACAGTTTGTTTCGGAACAAACTTTTTGAATACATAAAAACACACTATTAACAAATCATTACGAAAATAAACAGCACGTTGTAGTTGAATACATCTTGATATAAGATTAACGTCCAAAATCGAGTGATGTTGCTTCATGATACAAGTTACAGAGTTACCCATTTTAAGGTTTCCATAACGTAAATTGAAAAAATATGACTCGATGAGGTTATGTTAATTTTGTAGTTAGTGTGTGGCACAGAAAATGATTTTCCCACAAGTTATAATTTGATGTTGAGAACTGAATTTTACAAAATTCTTACCGTTTAGAAAACACTTTAAGAAAGCGTTTGGGAAATTTAAGCAAATGATTCTTTATGTTGACAATTGACATTGACAGTAATGACACATTTTATTACAAGAACGCCACAATTGATAAGCTGCAGAACTGAACTTTTGTTGCTGAAAATTAGATGCAAGTAGATCTTCCTATTGGGTACGTTGTGTGGAGTATGGAGGTTTCGGAATCGACTGAACGTAATTGAAACAGCCAAACAGCATTATTCTCTAAATCTTTATTTGCATCTACTACATAGGCAACAACATATACATTAGATCATAGATATAGTGTAAGATCAAACTTATATTCATGTATCGAAAATTGAGACTGCTTCTATTCTAAGATAGAATTCTAGGTAAGAGTGTTGATCTCTTCCTAAACATCTAACCTCTCCATGTGACCATTCCCTTATAAGGCTCAAAGAGAACCTCATATTGTCTTTTGTCGCCATCTACACATATTTTTCACAATTAGTAATAAATAACAAGACTATTAGTTTTTTTATTCACAGACTATGAAATGGATAATTATATCAATATCATTTCAATTATTTCACCTAATTTAACAGTTTTAAAAAGAAACTACAGAATTTGATTATAAAAAAATTTAGTAAAGTCGGTGTATAGTGAGTATAAACACTTGACAACGTATTGTACCTGTCAGCTGACGCCCATAGATCTTAAACACACAGCACAGGTAGTAATTCACAAAAAATATTCAATTATTTATAACATTTAGATAAATATTTATCCATATTATTGATAATTTTCATATAAAGTGTAAAATAATGAAGTAACTGTGATATTTAACATTGATTTAAATAATACAACACAATAAAACGAGCAAACTGATCCATTGTAATCGGGTTGGACAAAACGAACGGATATCTCTGGAATTGAGGGTTATATTAGTAATGAAGTTTGAAGACAAGAAATTGTGTACTTGTGTTATTTTTTTATGATCTAGATTAAAAGTAGTTGAATCATCATTATTATATGCTATTAAATGAAATTTTAATTGATAGAGTCTTAAAATCAGGATAATCAAGACAAAACCATATAAAAAAGATCTAAGAAGTAAAAAAGTTTGATGTTACTCGACGTAGAATCAAATTTCAACTTTATCTTAAAGAAGAAAAAACACAGTGTTTGCCGGCTCATCAATATCTACTTTAGGTAATTTATTATTTATAGTAAATTCTGTTCTAATTCAAAATTTCGTAAGAATAAGTAAATCAGATTTTTTTTATCCCTTCAGTCGACAAAAATATTAAGTAACTACATGTAAGGTTTTCATATTTTATTTGATGAATAGATTAAACTGAAAATACAAAGTGCATTCGTATATTTGATAAAAAGTGGCGAATAAGATTTAATTTTTCAAACTTGTGTTGGACTGTGTCTTGGAGTTTTTGGACCAGTTTCCCCCCAATGTTGGGCAGTATATTGTACATATCCTGGTTCGCCGGGACTGCTTGGAGGTCTTATCTCTTCATGTAATCTATCAGATCTTTGTAATATATATTTCGGATTTGAAACATCATATTTCCCATATTCTCCTGAAAAACAAGGACATTTTATGATATTTGGAGGTTAGATAAGAAATATTTTCCGTTCTGTTCTGTGAAATAGTGAGTAATATCCACGATTTTTGTGATAAACAGATGATATACTTCATATAATGAACTGTTGTTGCTTAGATTTTTACTTTTTATTTATTTTTATTATAAATCATAAAGTGTTTAACAAATATTTTAACTTTATTTACCAATATCACGTACCTACCTTTCCTGATATTGCTCCATACTGGAGAATGGATTTCCATCTGTGGAGGTAATTCCATATCATCAGCTTCTGTACTTCCGTCGTCTGTAACGTCTTGACCGTATATACCGAACCTTTTAAAAGAATCATCGCGCATTCTCTGATAACCTAAAAAAACATATTCAACATACATAAACTAAATATTTATGGACTAAAATTGATCTCATCTCAATCTATACTTTATGAAACGATATAATACCGTTGTGGTTATTGGTAGTTTGCATTTCCATTACAGTAATTCCGTTCTTTCCATTTTTTTCCTTTTCTTTTTTAGGATGGTACTGAATTTCTTCTGGTTTCTTGATATCTGTCTTTAACTTCCCCACTTTCTGTTTATCTTTATCTACTTCGTGCTTTGTCACCACTTTACTATCTGGGGGGATTACTATTTTTTTCGGTTGGGCATGTTGAGATTTTTGAGATTTTCTTTTCGGTCCTCCCATATCTAGGAGAAACAAAGCGGCTACTACTAGAGAAAACGTACCCACTATGGCGGCGTTGTCTATTAAGTTCGCAGGAACTGAATCTAGAGCAGCGAATGATAAACTACCTAAAAAAATAATTATAGTCACATAGTATACTTAATGAATTAGTATACTAGTATAGTATAGTATATTATATAGTATAGTATAGTATGATTTATGATGAGAATGCAAAAAAATTCACGACACACTTAATACAGAAGACTAAATAACACAATTCTTTAACTAAGTTTCCAAATCGTGCAAAAAAAAAGGATAACGAATCTAGATCGAAGTTGCTTGTACTAACCTAATATTCTAATACGGACTTGGTACTCACCCATAACTATGAATAATATAGTCCCCACGCCCAATAAAATGTATTCCGTTATTCTAGAAGTGGTTGGTAATTCCCCGAATAAATGTCCAAGGAACAATGCTGCACATATTATTAGATAACCTAGAGAGAAATTATTATTAACGACTAAAATAAACCGATAATATGATGTTTGAGATATAGTTCCACGATATTAATATAAAAGATACATGGTGTCCGAAAAAAAGGTCAGGGAAGGGAAGGGGCGGGAGGTATGTCAATTGTCATCAATTCTGCGATATTCGTCACTTAAATGATGCGTCAGGCGTTCGACTGATTGAAAAATGAATCAGCACCAGATTAACCAAAATCCTGGCGTTCAAGGTCTTCTGGAATGCTCAAAAACGTAGACAGTGCAATAATTTAAATCAATAATTTTGAATGTTAAATTTAATTGAACTAACCTCCGTAAGTGGTATCGGCAACCGCAGCGCCCACTCTACTCCATGTTATGTTATTTAAAAGACTCCATTCTCGAGAAATTTTTTGAAGATAAAGAAACACCCTTGAAGCTTCGTCGTCTGTTACTCTTTTATAAGTTAAACATACCACAACTAACACCTGAAAATAACATAAGTAGCTTCACTTAAATGGCTGTCACTTTTTTCTGACTTAACGAAATGTCATGAAATTTGACACATTGTCTTTTGAAAGTTGGTACTTCATAAACGTCATATAGATTTGACAATGACAGCGATATCTGTGTGTCAGTGATTTTTTGAGAAAAAATTAATAAATGGATTTGTTAGTTTTGAAGTACTTACCACTTCTACTAGTTTTAATAATGTCCATCTATTGAACTGTACCATTTTGACATGAAATATTTGAAAATTCCACAAAAATAATCATTCTAGAGCAATTTATCCATGTTCATGTTCAATGTAAAAAATTTTCTATTTTGTGTTCTCTTCTACAACAAAAGATAATTTTATATTGTTAGATATATTTCTAAAAAAAATACTCCAAAGTCCAGTATTGTCACCAATAACTATGTAATAAGAAAGTTATTACAAAATAACATATTTCAAAATCGTACGCGTTAGTATTGAGTATTGCCTATCTAATAGGACAAGTTTACGAAATAGACAGTTGAAGAAAGCGTCGTCGATGATCAATAATCAGTTTACACTAACTCGCACTGGGTACTAACATCCTTTATTACATATATTTAGTTTAATCGAAAATAGAAAAATACAAGTATTTAATCTTATTTTAATACGATTTAAAATACAATATATTTAAATACGAAAGTATGGAAAAAAATAGATTTGTATTTATTAGAAGATGTATATTCTGTGATTTCATTAGTTGAAATTTATGTATAATACTGAATAACTACAGAACGCATCTCGCGATTGATGGATAAGAAATGTCACATGTCATTGGGAGAATAAATATCTAAATAAAGGTTGTTGATTTATTCTAAAAATTATTGAACTTGTGGAAAAAAAAATATTGGAAATCAGGTATTTTATGATAAGACAACGAACCTAACAGTTTTAGTTATTTTCTGCAAAATGAATGATATTTATAATCGAGCTAATATGACGATGTAACATGTACAGGATTCAATTTTTGTTTACTAATTATTATATTTACATTTTTGTCGGATATATTGTTAAGCTAATGGTGGGAATTTAAAAAAAAATATGACTAGCAATGTTTAAAATACAATGAATGATATCTTACAAGTGCTTCACCTTTTTAAGTTAAACCGAGGTCAAAATTAAAGACACTTATTGTTTATAACTAATTAAGTGTTAGAAAAAATTATTTATAGCGCATTTAAATTATATAATTATGACGTATTTATACCACAAAGCTTGATATTCAAACAGTTCCGCCATTACAGTATCACAAAAATTATGGGAACTCATTCAAATTGAATTTATTAAAAATAAATGATAAGACTTTGTGGTATTTAATGTTAATATTTCAAAATTAATAAAATTTAAAAACATTTTGGTATAAAAACTAGTGATTTTTTCATAATTGTAGAATATAATATGTTAATGAAATAAAATTTTAAATTTTCAGTTGATTTTTTTATTTATAACTAAGAAATGATTAAATGTGTGTTATTCAGAAGCTCTACAGGGTGAAATTTGTTATAGGTCATTTTAATATTGAAAAATTACAGCTATCAGAAAGAGACATAGCTGATACGAGGGTTGCTACATAAGTTTCGACAGTGTTGTGAATATGGCAAATCTAACATTGCAATTCATAAAATTTGACATTTGTAATGTTGGAACGTATACTTGAAACACTTCCATACATCGCTCACTTTATCTGTACTATTTTCTTTATGATACAAGATGAATTCAGAGCTTACTGAAGAATAAACTTCTAAGCTACACCGCTAAAATCAGATCTACAAAACAGAATGAGAATATTCGAAAGAAAAGTTATCCTCAAGATATATGGAGGAGTTGAAATTGGAATTGGAGTATAACTCTTAAGATGGTGGTTGGATGATCTCGTAACTATGTGAATTACAAGATGGTGCTCCTAGTCAAGATAGAGGAGTTGAAATTTCGTGTATTATAAAGTCTCTATTAATTATATAATTTCCAATATAAAACTAATGAAAATGAATCTACAATATAAAAATTTATTTTTCTGAAACAATTATTTGTTTCATTTAGTTTTTCGGCTAATTTCATGAATTCTAACCTAATAGTTTTCTCATAAAATCATCATTCACTTTACCAGTTAATTTATCCATCCATTTAATTGTAAGTACTGAATATTAATTGTCGTCAAACTGTGTCTAGATTAATAGTCTAATTTCTCCTTAAACATTTTTTATGCTTTCGATATTTTAAATTTTTTGTCAGGTGTTTTTTTCTAGAGCGTGACATATCCATACACCTGTTTAATAATGGTCGAAAGCGAGACATTTTTAATTTTACGCTAATTATTAACAATAATAAATGTACATTTTCTCTTAAAATTTTTCATTCAATCTAGAAATGTTACTGTCAAATGTATTTTAGAGGTATCTACTTAAGAGTTGTTATAAAAATACGGTGTATGAATTTTTATACTATTATATTTTATACTTGCAAACAAGCAAAAAGAGTTAAAATCTTTCTATGGCGATAAGTCTCAAATCCAATATCAATAATTAGTAAGATTTAAAGTTAAAATTCCGCCGCTTATTTTTAAATAATTTTTTTTACGAGCTTGTACAATATATTTGTATACTTTGGCGAATACAGTGATATAACATCAAAAGTTCTAACGATCATACACGACTATGCACGAAGCCATCTTCCTTCGAATAGTAATCGATTCTTGTACAATTGTAAACAATTTTAGACGAAAAATAAATGATTTGTTTTTAAGGAACCGAGATGTATTATTATATTTTATAAAAAAGAATTCGAAAGAAGTATTTCTATTCTCTTTTGACAATTAAAATGTGGAAAGAATTACGCAATCCAAGAAAACAGCTGATATACGTCAAACTTGCTGCGGTAGGGTAAACAACAACATTTATACCCTTGTTAGTTTTTCTTGGTTTTTCCCGTATTGAGAGTTGTTTGGTATTTTTTTTTGTTTCATGGTGCTTAGAGGACTCTAGATACTTTTTAGATCTGTTTCAGTGAAACTATTACAGTGGAAACAGAGTATTATTGCAGTTTTTTTTCAAGATTATGTAAGTGAGTTTTCAAGTAATTTACGGCACTTGTATATATTTTGTAATAAATTACAGTTTTCTAGACAGTAATTTCCACTGTTGGGATTAAGTTTATCAAACATGATTGAATATTTTTAAGGTTTAAAATAATAACCCAGAGGTGGAGTTGAACCTTTTTACATTAGATTAAAAAAGCTTTAGTCAGAATACTGCTCATTTTATACTAGTTTCGTATTAAAACTGGAAATGAGATCTAAAATCGATTAAACAATCTCACAAATCACATAAAATATACGGCAAAAGCATTTGTTTACCCCACGGCAGCTGATTTTGACATTTCGTTACATTTCTCAATTGGAATCGATTCACCGGCATTAACCAATTGCCGTTCTGTGTCTGCATTATGAACTACTTACATAGATGTTTAACCGTAGAACATAAATTGTCATTACACCAGCGCCACGATTGGTAAGTGGCAGAACTAAATTTGTTTTGTCAAAATTTACATGCCAGTTGAGGAATTTTTGGAATTTGATAGGATTTCAATCGATTTTTGAAGGAAAATGTTTTTTATTTCCGATATGCTTTCTTTAGTTATATCAAAAATTACTTATTATTAACTTTAACAATGAGAGAATGATTCACAATATAATTGTTTACTTATACCACACCCGACATATGAATAAATATATTTAGAAGCGGTTATTAAACAGGAAAATAGTTTTTCTTTTCATGTCATGGCTATTACGCTCTACAATTATTGACTATACTTGATATTATTTTCGAAAAAATATTTACATTTATAGTTTAATCATTAATTTTAATTGAAAATTTGGCAGTTTGGAAACGTAGTGAGTTAGTTCATGTTTTTCATAGATTTTAGTTCTATATTAGAGAAGAAAAATCTCACAGGGAGATACAATTATTAGCTTATATACTGTTTGATTTAATTTCAACAGTTTTTACGAAGAAAATACTTTTTATTTGGTTAGTTAACTTTCTAAACGCAGAAATTAGTCTATAAGTTGGTACTGCTTAACAACAATCAATAAAGAATTATTATTCTCAAGGAAACTACTGGTAAGAACCGGTTTTATGATCAGGCTATGAAAGCATGATTAAAATCAAATCCTGCGAAAGAATTCTGGAGGAAAAAGGACCGGATCAGTGTGAATATTTGTAAGATATTGCCCGTCGAACATTTTTACAGATTTTACATATATTGAATCTTAAACTTCAAGGACGAAATCAATTAATCTCCGATATTTGGTGTCATATCAGACATTTCACAATTAAATCCATTTTCTAGCCAATAATGACTTATTTTTGAGACTAAAAACTATCGCAGGTACGGAAGACAAACTTCAACTGCAACTTTTAGAAGTTCAGGCATAGACAATTAAAATGTGGAAAGAATTACGCAATCCAAGAAAACAGCTGATATACGTCAAACTTGCTGCGGTAGGGTAAACAACAACATTTATACCCGTGTTAGTTTTTTTTTGGTTTTTCTGGTATTGAGAGTTGTTTTTTTTGTTTCATGGTGCTTAGAGGACTCTATAGATACTTTTTAGATCTGTTTCAGTGAAACTATTACAGTGGAAATAGAGTATTATTGCAGTTTTTTTTCAAGATTATGTAAGTGAGTTGTATATATTTTCAGGTATAGTTTCATCGTAATTTCTTTCATATTAAAGCATATATAAGTTGTGTGTGTTGTAAAAATGAAAAATAGGATTCTAATTTTATAATTTTTCTGTTCTATCCGGCCCTCTATTACTGTTGGTTGTTATTTAGTAAAACCGTAACTATAGAAACAAAAAATGAGAGAATTAAGTTGTTTTAAGTACAAAATAAATTGGTTTACTCTTAAAAACTGTGTCGTTGTTTTATTAGATTAAATATTTTACTTTAAAACTTTTCGTAGTATTAACCGACGTTTACAACTAATTAAAATTATCAAAAACTTACTTGTTTAAAGTAGTCTTGTTTTAATACTAAGGTAAGTTATGAATAAATACGCAATTTACATAAAATAACACTACCGACAGACAACAATCACACAATTTAAAAAGAATCGCGTGTTTTTATCAACGTGACCGCAATATTCAGTCCCAGAACCTCGCTGTTTACCACTAGCACCAGTTGACGGTGAATTTGAAGAAAATATAATTGTTTCGATGTGTCCCTACCTAATATTATGACGAATTGCAACGGTTCGGGTGGAGAGGACACAAAATAATATCTAATATAATGTCATAAGACATTCTTAAACGATTTATTTTAGTTTACTTATATTATTATTTCTTATATACTTTTAAAAACGGCTATAATACAATTTTATCACACTATAATATAAGTACAATCGATTAGTGAACGCGGGTCGACGATTTCGAAGATCAAATTAAGAGAAAAAGTGAAAAACATTCGCCATAACCTAAAAAAGTTGATGCTTGGATAGGAATTACTGGAAAACATATCGTATATCTGTTAATTATTACTGGAAACTTGTTTCTAGTACAGTTCCGGGAACCAAATGAAATGTCCAGTACGATCTCCTGATCTGACGCCATTAGATTTACTTTTTGTGAGGATATGTCAAAAGTATTGCATATAAAACTAAACTCCTCAACTTAAATGACTCGAGAAGACGAATCACGCTTAGATCAACCACACCTGAGATGTTGAGTAACGTTATATAAGATATTTATACGAGGTTTGTTCATAAAATAAGGTTCCCAAGAAGATACAGACTCTATGAAGGCAGTTAGACGGAATTTACGGAAACTGACGTGCAGCTCTGCCCCTTTTATCCCCTAATCCCGCCCTGGTAGCAAAGTTTCAACGAGACTGTACGACCTGTGAAGACCAAATGAGGTGACGACACCGTAATTTTTGTTTTTTGTTGAGCCAGGTACTTCTGAGACTGACAAAACTGACAAAAACGAGATAAAATATAATACTGTGGTAAATTAAGTTGACACATTAGATTCTAATAAGTTTTTTTAATAAAATAGTACGAATGTGGTAAATTCAAACTGCTAAAATCATATTTCTTATACGCGTTAGACAAAAACTCCATTCGAAACCATCGCTGAATCATAAATTTATCATTTAAAATATTCTCATAATGGATGTCGTTTACTATAATTGCTTCATGCCTTTATACATGTGTGTGGCATTGAAATAAGTATTGTTTATAATATATAATTTGTAACAGCATCAATATTAATATTCTTCAGTAAAAAAAATTGGCGTTGTTATATAATTTAGTGTGTGGACTCCTATACTAACAATACTAGTCGGCGCCAGCTGCAACGAAGATGATTGATGGTAACACTCGTAATAAATATTTATTTATAACTAAACTATCACAACAATAATTGCTGATCAATCTTTAAATTTCAGATTTATTATTATATTGATTATTAAAAATATCTCTCTTCATGTATTTAGCCTTCCTTTACTACCTTATTACGATACTGTAATTCGAGGAACATACCACCTTCCACGATAGTCTATTACTATCTATTGAATTAAAATAATAATGATCTTTTCGAACCAGCTGGCAACGTTGTAAACGTTTACTATTTACATAGTATAAATAGTGAGTAGAAAATTAGTTTTGAATTACCTTAACCTATAAAGATTGTCCATAAAACAAAGTCTAATTAGTGACCTTTAGAAAACAAAAAAAAACATCGTCTTGTGAACTGTTAATACAATTACGCAATTATATTTCTTATTCACATACACATGATATGACCTCTACGTCAAACATCTAATTTAAAATTTTATTTATTTTAATAATAAACTATCGGACAATGAGACTTCTGTAACTAATGGCGAAAACAGTTTAGAAATATTACTTCGGTATGTAAAGAAACATAATTTTATAGTAGGTTAAAAAACGACAGCTGTCACTTTATAATGTTGATAAAACTGATTTCGATTTATAGGATAAAATAAATGATTAAATAGTTATGTCAATTACGCGACAGATATTCGAAATTATATAAAAAAGTCTAACAAAAACAATTAATGTTAAAATTGTAGGAAGGACGCCATCTATCAAATGATAGCAGCATCGATTGTACGGCGGATGGCTCATAAATTAGATTCCTGTTAAAATTTTAATAAGCATCGCCATCTATCGAACGGTAGCAACATTGTCTGTATTACGGATGACCTATCAAATCGATTCCTGTTAAAATTTTAATAAGCATCGCCATCTATCAAACGGTAGCAGCATCGATTGTATGGTGAATGACCTTAACAGACCTCGTATTTTAATGTTACGAATTCTGGGCTTATTTAGAATAATTTATAGAGAAATTTTACGTAAAACTTTATTTATTGTTATCAATTTTTTGATGGAATATAGCAACAGTAATAATATACAATAACTGGATTAAAAAATAGAAATGTTAATTAACAAAAATTCAATTTTATACATGGTTCTATTAATTTTCTGTTTATTTATTTATACTAACATAAAATAAATATGAATCATAATATTTAACATAAACATTTACAAGACCTATAGAAATATAAAAAAAAGTTCTAATATCTTGAAAAATAATAAGATATATAAAACACTTTCTGTTTGATATAATTTTGTTTTTCGAGGTTATGTTTTGTAAAAAAGTTATAGAAATTTCGAAATGACAAAAAAATCATTTAGTATTATTTTTTATCGTCGTTTGAGAAACTTTTTGAGAAAATATTGAAGAAAAAGGATTAAAATCCTGACCAAATTGGAATAATTGGGTTCCAAACCACTGTTCTGTTGAAATGAAACTTCCTGATTGTTGTCACACAATGGAGACAGCTGTTTATACAAAAAAATTGAACGATTAAGTTCGATATTCATTATTTTTGAAATAAGTTTTGGAATTTATGAGAAAAAAGTGAAGAAAACCATAAAAATCACGGTCAGATTGAAATAATTGGGTTTCAAACCACTGTACTGTTGAAATGAAACTTCCTGATTGTTGTCACACAATGGAGACAGCTGTTTATCCAAAAAAATTGAACGATTATGTTCGATATTCATTATTTTTAAAATAAATTTTGGAATTTATGAGAAAAAAGTGAAGAAAACGATAAAAATCATGTCCAGATTGAAATAATTGGGTTGCAAACCATCACACAGTTCAGATCGAACTCCTTGATTGTTTCTGGACAACCCTGAAAGTTTTTGGCCAAAAATTCTTACGATTAAGATACTATTCATTATTCCTATCATATTTTATGAAACAATAATGTTTAAAAAGTGAAGAAAACGATAAAAATCATGTCCAAATTGAAATAATTGGGTTGCAAACCATCACACAGTTCAGATCGAACTCCCTGATTGTTTCTGCACAACTATGAAAGTTTTTGGCCAAAAATTCTTACGATAAAGATTCTATTCATTATTCCTATCATATTTTATGAAACATTATGTTTAAAAAGTGAAGAAAACGATAAAAATCATGTCCAAATTGAAATAATTGGGTTGCAAACCATCTTACAGTTCAGATCGAACTCCCTGATTGTTTTTGGACAACTATGAAAGTTTTTGGCCAAAAATTCTTACGATAAAGATTCTATTCATTATTCCTATCATATTTTATGAAACAATAATGTTTAAAAAGTGAAGAAAACGATAAAAATCATGTCCAAATTGAAATAATTGGGTTGCAAACCATCACACAGTTCAGATCGAACTCCCTGATTGTTTCTGCACAACCCTGAAAGTTTTTGGCCAAAAATTCTTACGATAAAGATACTATTCATTATTCCTATCATATTTTATGAAACATTATGTTTAAAAAGTGAAGAAAACGATAAAAATCATGTCCAAATTGAAATAATTGGGTTGCAAACCATCTTACAGTTCAGATCGAACTCCCTGATTGTTTCTGCACAACCCTGAAAGTTTTTGGCCAAAAATTCTTACGATAAAGATACTATTCATTATTCCTATCATATTTTATGAAACATTATGTTTAAAAAGTGAAGAAAACGATAAAAATCATGTCCAAATTGAAATAATTGGGTTGCAAACCATCTTACAGTTCAGATCGAACTCCCTGATTGTTTTTGGACAACTATGAAAGTTTTTGGCCAAAAATTCTTACGATAAAGATTCTATTCATTATTCCTATCATATTTTATGAAACATTATGTTTAAAAAGTGAAGAAAACGATAAAAATCATGTCCAAATTGAAATAATTGGGTTGCAAACCATCTTACAGTTCAGATTGAACTCCCTGATTGTTTTTGGACAACCCTGAAAGTTTTTGGCCAAAAATTCTTACGATAAAGATTCTATTCATTATTCCTATCATATTTTATGAAACAATAATGTTTAAAAAGTGAAGAAAACGATAAAAATCATGTCCAAATTGAAATAATTGGGTTGCAAACCATCTTACAGTTCAGATCGAACTCCCTGATTGTTTCTGCACAACCCTGAAAGTTTTTGGCCAAAAATTCTTACGATAAAGATACTATTCATTATTCCTATCATATTTTATGAAACATTATGTTTAAAAAGTGAAGAAAACGATAAAAATCATGTCCAAATTGAAATAATTGGGTTGCAAACCATCTTACAGTTCAGATCGAACTCCCTGATTGTTTTTGGACAACTATGAAAGTTTTTGGCCAAAAATTCTTACGATAAAGATTCTATTCATTATTCCTATCATATTTTATGAAACATTATGTTTAAAAAGTGAAGAAAACGATAAAAATCATGTCCAAATTGAAATAATTGGGTTGCAAACCATCTTACAGTTCAGATCGAACTCCCTGATTGTTTCTGGACAACTACGAAAGTTTTTGGCCAAAAATTCTTACGATAAAGATTCTATTCATTATTCCTATCATATTTTATGAAACAATAATGTTTAAAAAGTGAAGAAAACGATAAAAATCATGTCCAAATTGAAATAATTGGGTTGCAAACCATCACACAGTTCAGATCGAACTCCCTGATTGTTTCTGCACAACCCTGAAAGTTTTTGGCCAAAAATTCTTACGATAAAGATACTATTCATTATTCCTATCATATTTTATGAAACATTATGTTTAAAAAGTGAAGAAAACGATAAAAATCATGTCCAAATTGAAATAATTGGGTTGCAAACCATCTTACAGTTCAGATTGAACTCCCTGATTGTTTTTGGACAACTATGAAAGTTTTTGGCCAAAAATTCTTACGATAAAGATTCTATTCATTATTCCTATCATATTTTATGAAACATTATGTTTAAAAAGTGAAGAAAACGATAAAAATCATGTCCAAATTGAAATAATTGGGTTGCAAACCATCTTACAGTTCAGATCGAACTCCCTGATTGTTTCTGCACAACCCTGAAAGTTTTTGGCCAAAAATTCTTACGATAAAGATACTATTCATTATTCCTATCATATTTTATGAAACATTATGTTTAAAAAGTGAAGAAAACGATAAAAATCATGTCCAAATTGAAATAATTGGGTTGCAAACCATCTTACAGTTCAGATCGAACTCCCTGATTGTTTCTGGACAACTACGAAAGTTTTTGGCCAAAAATTCTTACGATAAAGATTCTATTCATTATTCCTATCATATTTTATGAAACAATAATGTTTAAAAAGTGAAGAAAACGATAAAAATCATGTCCAAATTGAAATAATTGGGTTGCAAACCATCACACAGTTCAGATCGAACTCCCTGATTGTTTCTGCACAACCCTGAAAGTTTTTGGCCAAAAATTCTTACGATAAAGATACTATTCATTATTCCTATCATATTTTATGAAACATTATGTTTAAAAAGTGAAGAAAACGATAAAAATCATGTCCAAATTGAAATAATTGGGTTGCAAACCATCTTACAGTTCAGATCGAACTCCCTGATTGTTTCTGCACAACCCTGAAAGTTTTTGGCCAAAAATTCTTACGATAAAGATACTATTCATTATTCCTATCATATTTTATGAAACAATAATGTTTAAAAAGTGAAGAAAACGATAAAAATCATGTCCAAATTGAAATAATTGGGTTGCAAACCATCTTACAGTTCAGATCGAACTCCCTGATTGTTTCTGCACAACCCTGAAAGTTTTTGGCCAAAAATTCTTACGATAAAGATTCTATTCATTATTCCTATCATATTTTATGAAACATTATGTTTAAAAAGTGAAGAAAACGATAAAAATCATGTCCAAATTGAAATAATTGGGTTGCAAACCATCTTACAGTTCAGATCGAACTCCCTGATTGTTTTTGGACAACTATGAAAGTTTTTGGCCAAAAATTCTTACGATAAAGATACTATTCATTATTCCTATCATATTTTATGAAACATTATGTTTAAAAAGTGAAGAAAACGATAAAAATCATGTCCAAATTGAAATAATTGGGTTGCAAACCATCTTACAGTTCAGATCGAACTCCCTGATTGTTTCTGCACAACCCTGAAAGTTTTTAGCCAAAAATTCTTACGATAAAGATACTATTCATTATTCCTATCATATTTTATGAAACAATAATGTTTAAACAGTGAAGAAAACGATAAAAATCATGTTACAGATTGAAATAATTGGGTTGCAAACCACCATACGGACCATACAGTTCAGGTGGAACCCCCCGAGTGTTCTTGTACAGCAAAGAAAAGTATTTGACCTTAAACGAAGAAGTTGAAGTTTGTTTTATAAATTAATACGATGTATTACGAAAAAAAATATTTGGATTAGTGTAATATGAGTCAAAATTCGGTAATAATCAGTCAAAAATTATTTTGATCGTACATTATAGAGTCGAGTACTGAGTCAAAACAATAATTTTGAAAAATTTCTTAAGAAAACATATGTCTCGAAAAACAAAACGTCGAAATGATGGACTATTACGTAATATATAATTTTTTACGATGTTTATAATTATATTTATTGTATCAATTATAAGAAACCCTTCCTAAAACACACCCCGTATTTCGAGGTAAAGATTTTTCACTGTTAAACACTACATAACAAAAAATTTTAACTTTTACCTGCAATTAGACTTGAATCTTCATGGAAATACAGGGCGTACAGTACATACAGTACATAATTTACACATTTAATTAGTTTTTTTTTCCCTAATTATGTAACCTAATACTTTGTTCTTGTTCCAAATTGATGTACTGTCTTACTAGCCTCGAAATTTCGTGCGCTTGTTCAGTCTGTAGCCTAGTAACCCTCTGTTGTAACAAGTTACCGCATTTCATATCCAAAAATAAAGCGCCGTCTTCGGATCGCACCTTCCTAGTACTAATAACCTCCGCGAAAGGCCAATGATGAATCGTTTCGTGCGTGTTCATATCCAAGAAATGCACCCCGTTTTTATTCAAAGCCAATATATGTTCCTGCCAATTGTCGTTTTCTCCTAGTACTTTTTTAACGGCGAAAAAAGAACTACCGAACAACGACCAATTAGTTAACACTTGCAGTACTCGATGTTTAGCCGTGGAAACTGATAAATTAGCCGCTTGTCCCCAAGTCGTTTGAACTAAGGCTAACCATTGCGCAGGTCGGGGTTCTCGCAACGCCAATACCGGTTTGGGTAACAAAAATTTCACTTCTTTAAGACTAGGCGAATGACCTAGATCTGCAGCTCGATGTAGTAGAGCCGCGATCAAAGACATGTCCCTTATTATACTCGAAGGTAGACTGGTACTACCCAAACGAAGAAGAAGACCTTCCAGATAATCCGGAGCTACTTGATTGAACAATACTTCGGTGTATAACGGACTAGAATCGTGTTTGAGGGGATGGTACCAAACCGATCTGCAAAATAAACATTTTCAATTATAAAATTCGCGTTAAATCAAATCTTTTTGTACGCACCGGCAGAATATTAAGTAGAAAGGTTGTGCGGCTTTATGTAACTCAGTTGTAACGTCTAATATGTATTCGTCTGCGGCTAGAGGCATAGTAAACGCATCGCCTTGTACTATACAGTACAAACTGAATTCTTGTTGTTCAATTTCGTTTGTTACGCCGATTAAATTACACAACTCGCCGATGACGTCCGCCACTACTGTACTACACCTGCAAAAAACGTACAGCGGATTAATCGGCGTTCCAAAAGGACGTTTTATCGTCGTACCTGGTATTAACAACTCTTTCGGCTCCGCCGGGTAACCTATAGATCTGTCTTCTAGCACTCCTTCCGGCGCTAACTGCTGTAACTTCCTCGACGGAAGGTACGTTCTTCCTGCCGCCGCATCTTTGGGTTTTTCTCAAATTCGATAGACATACGGCGGCCGTTCCATGACATACTCTTCTTCTGTCGTTTGCCGCGCTGGTCAGATGTTCGGTAAGATATGGAATAAGAACGTCGGAGCAAGCGAAATATGCTGCGACTATCGAAAGGAGTCTCCAAGCTCTTTGGCAAGATTCCGGATGGGGAGATTTGTTGCTGGTCGTTTGTTTCATTAATTGGCAGTAGACTTCGTCGCGTAGCTGCGTGAATTTGTGACAATGCTACGAAAGAAATTACGTTAAAGATAAATTGTACGATAAGTTTATTTATTATTACCATTAAGACGGTATAGACGCATTTAACTTCGGACATATCTGGAGTTAATGGTAAATCCCCGCAATATCTTAAGATACATTCGAAGCATTCGATAGCTAATGGCGTCATTTGTTGGTCGTGTAGTCTCAATAATGGACCGTCGATCGGTACTCCTTGCCATTTTATAAGATCCGTGTGTTGTTTCCACGTCCATTCTTTTCTTTTTTCTTTCAATTTGGCCATGGAATCAATTTTCTGGTTTTCCGATCTGAAATTAAAGAATTGGACATATCAAAGATAGATCCAACGCCAAGAGTTGCTCCGATAGCTCGATAGATAGTAGTTTGATCCTCCAAGAAGTTACCAAACTTAGCGTCCACTGATACTAATCCCGTTTCGTAAATCATCATCACCGAAGCTGGTGCAATCAATAATTTTCCTTTTATTAGGGGTTTCCGGAAGTATCTTTGTCTATTTCAACTCCTGTAGATGTGTGAAGCTAAAGTTTAGTTCTGGGGTGCTGTGATTTTGTATTTTTTTTCCACCAAGACATCTTTTTATATACATTGAGACTTTTAAGTCATCTTCAAACGAGTTTTCGCTCAACCGGGAGCTTCGGTGATACAACTGCTGAAGATAAACGTTTTGTATTGATCACGGGCAAAGAGACAGAGCAATAAATCTAAAGAACTGCCTTTGAATACTTCTACAATGAAAAGGAAATGAAAATCAGATCAACGACTGTAATGTTTTTGGGATTTCAAAGTGTAATCCATCCATCTTATCGTTGCAGAAGGTTTTATTTCGATATATATCTTATCCGACATCATCTGGTTTTACTACCAATACATTTTGATCCCAAAAACCAACGATTATTATGTGGAAATCTATTTTTTTTAGTATTTTGGAAAATACGGCCACTTACAGTGTTGGTTTGGGAAACTAAAATAATTTTATAAGGGGTTTTCCAATAAGAGGTGTTATTTTGATATTTATTCAAAGAAAAATACAATTTTTTGAGATAAATGGAACACAACATCAGCCAAATGGCCGCCACGACTGCGTTTACAGGACCATATTATATTTCATGAAATTTTCCGTAACCAAATTGCAAAGCGGCTGCCCTACGTCCCCGATAGCCTCACGAATTCCATCTTTGAGGTCTTGAATCGATGCTGGACTGTTGGCGTAGACGTGGATCCAAAGGAAAAAGTCGCAAGGTGTTAAATCACAAGATCTCGGTGGCCGATTGTGATTATCTCTTCGAGAGAAATTTTTCCCGTAAAAGATCGATGGTTTCGATGCTTGTGTGGCACGTAGCGCCGTCTTGTTGAAAGTAAACGTTGTCCAAATCAATACCATCCAATTGCGGCCATAAAAAATCATCAATAATCTCTCGATAGCTCAATTCATTCACCGTAACTGTTGCTCCAGCCTCATTTTCGAAAAAGTAAGGTCCAATGACACCGCCAGACCATAAACCGCACCAAATAGTCACGCGTTGAGGACGTAGAGGATTTTCAACAATAACTCTTGGGTTTTCCGAGCCCCAGATTCGGCAATTTTGTTTATTGACGTAACCACCAAGGTGGAAATGGGCCTCATCAGTTAAGATGATTTTCATGCATTTCAAGGACCAAATCAGCAAAGCCACGACGTTGTCGATGATCGGTCGGCTTGAGTTCTTGTGTTAACTGGACTTTATAGGCCTTAAGACCCAAGTCTTTATGCAAAATACGGTGTAATGACGTTTGTGGAATGGCTAATTCCAAAGAACGACGAGGAATGGACAAACCTGGGTTTTCTTCAACACTTTGGGCTACAGCAGCGATATAATCGGTTGTTCTTGAGCGACGTGCACGGGTTTTATTCTTCACATCACCAACTTGTCCCGACAGCTCAAATTTTTCCACCAATTTCTGTATTGCGGTCCGAGAAGGTGCTTCACGTCGACCCGAAAATGTTTTAGTTTTACGAACCGTCTCTGCCAAACTTCCACCATTTTTATAGCGAATTTTAATAATTTCAATGCGTCGTTAAACGCATTTTCATTAATGGCGTAGTTTCCACTTGTCAAATGTCAAAAAAATGACAGCTTCGAAAGTGACATTTACCGAAATAGCGCGCAGTTCAAAATAACACCTCTTATTGGAAAACCTTTTATAATAAAGATACTTTCACATCGAAAAGTCATTCTTCCGTAGTTAAATGAATTAATTATTATCACTATTCAATTATCTCGGTATGGATTCTTAAAATAAATTACTAACCTTCATTACAATGAGTAATTAAAATTAAAATGGAAAAAAAATCACGCACTATACCGATCACCAGTTAAAACAACAGTTAAACTAAGTAATATCCCATCCCAAAGAAATATAGACCATATTAAACAAGCAATTAAATAAAGAGAAAGAATATATTTATTATGCTTTCTAATTTTTTACAATATAAATATAACGAACGTACTTTTTATACGACTACACATCGTTGCTCAACATTAGATAAATTAGATCGATTAAGAATTGAAATTAACTACAATTTGATGATGCCCATAGATAAATGACAATCATGACCACAACATTTCCCGTTCCACTTAGTGAAACACGTGGTTGGGATGTACGACAACGTTTTTTTGCAGTTACAAAAAACGAGAATGATTCTTTTTCGTCATTTTTCCTTATGAATCCACCGTTTTTGTCCTCCGCATCTTCTACTGTCTCTCATAGCGCGTCAAAGTTTCCCATCTTAGAGTTGATCGTTCTCGACGTCTTCTCCATGGAGTTCGGTATTCATTTTGGATACCTGTGGCGATAGAAAACATTCAGAACGACCTCAGGAAAAGCACAAACGCGACAGCGATAAATCTAGGAAGAAGATTACGCTGAAAGTAATGATTTGGCCGTAACTGTCACCCGATCTCAACCTAATTGTGTTTTTGTGGGACAAATTGGACGGGGAAGTCATATTTCCACTTTACATCTTCGGAATACTCTGACTCTGATTTATTTGTCGTAATAATACTAGGGAAAAGGGGTAAAGTTGAACAGGATCGTTAAATTTTGAGCTGGAAAGGGTTGTAGAATAAGTACTTTTTCTTCTTTTTCAAATGAGGCAATTTCCCGCGTTTCCGTTCTACGTCATATGTCACTGTTTATGATTCTTCTTCTATTATATACCTTATAATCAACGGATACGTCTTTTGAAGGTTAGATCTAACTAAATGTCATAACTAGAATCGCCATCTATGTATTAGCCTACGAACTTTCCAAACCGTGATGATATAATGTATTTACTTACTCTGAGAACTGCCTGAAGTTGTACATCGCGAATTGTAATAGTGAATATTTTCCGCTAGAAGGTACGGGACTATTTGGAGATTGTACTTCATCGTCCCTTAAATCCCTCGGATGACGCTGTTGTTTAGGGGACGTTTCTTGAACTGATACTCTAGATTTGGTAGTTGTCGTATTCACATTATTCGTAGTAATGTTTTCGAAAGAATCCGTTTGCGGCGAACGAGTACGTTGAGGAGACGTAGCGTCCCAATGATTTTTCGACTGTATCTATAAACAAAACAACAAATAATACCGAAAACATTGTTTATATTAACAAAACCATAACCGAGTTATCGTCTTCAAAGGTCGAAGTCTATGAAGACGATAACTCGGTTGGGCGGCTGTTCTAGCTTATATTTGAATCGCCCTCGTAACTTTTCATTATAGTTGTTCAATTGTAAACATTCAAGTATCCAAAATGGCCGAAATTCGACATTTTCGGACGCTGATCGGAAACTTTTAAACGATTCCTCGTATTATATTTCGCACGTAGAAAAAATCCTGGTAGTGAAATTCGTATCGGAACATGTGTTTTTTTCTGTGTCACATACTTTCACCGAGCGTGCAGAACCAGAATTTTACGGACGGAAATTTATAAGTACCCATTAAAAAAACAATGACCATAACGTACAAGGTCGATATATTTGTTTATGCATACCGGTTCTATAGTTTTAAATAAATTAAATACAAAAATTAACATCAATATCAAATTATACAATTTATTTCAATGCCAAAGTTATTTCCAGCTGTAGTCACCATATACAAGGTGTATCAAAAAATTTAGGAACGTTTCTTGGGAACGGATCGTGCGTAACATTTACAAAAACGGTAATTCGGCGACTGCAACGCGTAGAAATATTCGTCATTTGAATTATTGATTAGAAAACGGGTCAAAAAGTTTGTAGAGAGTGGATAAACCAAAATCCGGGCGTCCTAAGTCTTCTAGAACAGTCGAAATCATATAAAGTGTGACTTAATCTGTTCGTGACGAGCCTGACATGTTTGTTGCAAGGATCGCCGATATTTGGGTCTTAATTTTTTCAAAATTCAGTTGGTGTAAGAATATAAGCCTCGGGATGCTGGTTAGAGGCTTGAATTCGTAAACCAGATGATTGATTTGAAGGTTATAACCTGTTCGTGACGAGCCTGACTTGTTTGTTGCATGGATCGTCGATATTTGGGTCTTAATTTTTTCAAAATTCAGTTGGTGTAAGAATATAAGCCTCGGGATGCTGGTCAGAGGCTTGAATTCGTAAACCAGATGATTGACTTGAAGGTTATAATCTGTTCGTGACGAGCCTGACTTGTTTGTTGCATGGATCGTCGATATTTGGGTCTTAATTTTTTCAAAATTCAGTTGGTGTAAGAATATAAGCCTCGGGATGCTGGTTAGAGGCTTGAATTCGTAAACCAGATGATTGACTTGAAGGTTATAATCTGTTCGTGACGAGCCTGACTTGTTTGTTGCATGGATCGTCGATATTTGGGTCTTAATTTTTTAAAAATTCAGTTGGTGTAAGAATATAAGCCTCGGGATGCTGGTCAGAGGCTTGAATTCGTAAACCAGATGATTGACTTGAAGGTTATAACCTGTTCGTGACGAGCCTGACTTGTTTGTTGCATGGATCGCCGATATTTGGGTCTTAATTTTTTCAAAATTCAGTTGGTGTAAGAATTTTAGCATCGGGATGCTGGTCAGAGGCTTGAATTCGTAAACCAGATGATTGATTTGAAGGTTATAACCTGTTCGTGACGAGCCTGACTTGTTTGTTGCATGGATCGCCGATATTTGGGTCTTAATTTTTTCAAAATTCAGTTGGTGTAAGAATTTTAGCATCGGGATGCTGGTTAGAGGCTTGAATTCGTAAACCAGATGATTGATTTGAAGGTTATAACCTGTTCGTGACGAGCCTGACTTGTTTGTTGCATGGATCGTCGATATTTGGGTCTTAATTTTTTCAAAATTCAGTTGGTGTAAGAATATAAGCCTCGGAATGCTGGTCAGAGGCTTGAATTCGTAAACCAGATGATTGACTTGAAGGTTATAATCTGTTCGTGACGAGCCTGACTTGTTTGTTGCAAGGATCGCCGATATTTGGGTCTTAATTTTTTCAAAATTCAGTTGGTGTAAGAATTTAAGCCTCGGGATGCTGGTCAGAGGCTTGAATTCGTAAACCAGATGATTGATTTGAAGGTTATAACCTGTTCGTGACGAGCCTGACTTGTTTGTTGCATGGATCGTCGATATTTGGGTCTTAATTTTTTAAAAATTCAGTTGGTGTAAGAATTTTAGCATCGGGATGCTGGTTAGAGGCTTGAATTCGTAAACCAGATGATTGATTTGAAGGTTATAACCTGTTCGTGACGAGCCTGACTTGTTTGTTGCATGGATCGTCGATATTTGGGTCTTAATTTTTTCAAAATTCAGTTGGTGTAAGAATATAAGCCTCGGAATGCTGGTCAGAGGCTTGAATTCGTAAACCAGATGATTGACTTGAAGGTTATAATCTGTTCGTGACGAGCCTGACTTGTTTGTTGCAAGGATCGCCGATATTTGGGTCTTAATTTTTTCAAAATTCAGTTGGTGTAAGAATTTAAGCCTCGGGATGCTGGTCAGAGGCTTGAATTCGTAAACCAGATGATTGATTTGAAGGTTATAACCTGTTCGTGACGAGCCTGACTTGTTTGTTGCATGGATCGTCGATATTTGGGTCTTAATTTTTTCAAAATTCAGTTGGTGTAAGAATATAAGCCTCGGAATGCTGGTCAGAGGCTTGAATTCGTAAACCAGATGATTGACTTGAAGGTTATAATCTGTTCGTGACGAGCCTGACTTGTTTGTTGCATGGATCGTCGATATTTGGGTCTTAATTTTTTCAAAATTCAGTTGGTGTAAGAATATAAGCCTCGGGATGCTGGTTAGAGGCTTGAATTCGTAAACCAGATGATTGACTTGAAGGTTATAATCTGTTCGTGACGAGCCTGACTTGTTTGTTGCATGGATCGTCGATATTTGGGTCTTAATTTTTAAAAAATTCAGTTGGTGTAAGAATATAAGCCTCGGGATGCTGGTTAGAGGCTTGAATTCGTAAACCAGATGATTGACTTGAAGGTTATAATCTGTTCGTGACGAGCCTGACTTGTTTGTTGCATGGATCGTCGATATTTGGGTCTTAATTTTTTCAAAATTCAGTTGGTGTAAGAATATAAGCCTCGGGATGCTGGTTAGAGGCTTGAATTCGTAAACCAGATGATTGACTTGAAGGTTATAATCTGTTCGTGACGAGCCTGACTTGTTTGTTGCATGGATCGTCGATATTTGGGTCTTAATTTTTTCAAAATTCAGTTGGTGTAAGAATATAAGCCTCGGGATGCTGGTTAGAGGCTTGAATTCGTAAACCAGATGATTGACTTGAAGGTTATAATCTGTTCGTGACGAGCCTGACTTGTTTGTTGCATGGATCGCCGATATTTGGGTCTTAATTTTTTCAAAATTCAGTTGGTGTAAGAATATAAGCCTCGGGATGCTGGTTAGAGGCTTGAATTCGTAAACCAGATGATTGATTTGAAGGTTATAACCTGTTCGTGACGAGCCTGACTTGTTTGTTGCATGGATCGTCGATATTTGGGTCTTAATTTTTTCAAAATTCAGTTGGTGTAAGAATTTTAGCATCGGGATGCTGGTCAGAGGCTTGAATTCGTAAACCAGATGATTGACTTGAAGGTTATAATCTGTTCGTGACGAGCCTGACTTGTTTGTTGCATGGATCGCCGATATTTGGGTCTTAATTTTTTCAAAATTCAGTTGGTGTAAGAATATAAGCCTCGGGATGCTGGTTAGAGGCTTGAATTCGTAAACCAGATGATTGATTTGAAGGTTATAACCTGTTCGTGACGAGCCTGACTTGTTTGTTGCATGGATCGTCGATATTTGGGTCTTAATTTTTTCAAAATTCAGTTGGTGTAAGAATATAAGCCTCGGGATGCTGGTTAGAGGCTTGAATTCGTAAACCAGATGATTGACTTGAAGGTTATAATCTGTTCGTGACGAGCCTGACTTGTTTGTTGCATGGATCGCCGATATTTGGGTCTTAATTTTTTCAAAATTCAGTTGGTGTAAGAATATAAGCCTCGGGATGCTGGTTAGAGGCTTGAATTCGTAAACCAGATGATTGATTTGAAGGTTATAACCTGTTCGTGACGAGCCTGACTTGTTTGTTGCATGGATCGTCGATATTTGGGTCTTAATTTTTTCAAAATTCAGTTGGTGTAAGAATTTTAGCATCGGGATGCTGGTCAGAGGCTTGAATTCGTAAACCAGATGATTGACTTGAAGGTTATAATCTGTTCGTGACGAGCCTGACTTGTTTGTTGCATGGATCGCCGATATTTGGGTCTTAATTTTTTCAAAATTCAGTTGGTGTAAGAATATAAGCCTCGGGATGCTGGTTAGAGGCTTGAATTCGTAAACCAGATGATTGATTTGAAGGTTATAACCTGTTCGTGACGAGCCTGACTTGTTTGTTGCATGGATCGTCGATATTTGGGTCTTAATTTTTTCAAAATTCAGTTGGTGTAAGAATTTTAGCATCGGGATGCTGGTCAGAGGCTTGAATTCGTAAACCAGATGATTGACTTGAAGGTTATAATCTGTTCGTGACGAGCCTGACTTGTTTGTTGCATGGATCGCCGATATTTGGGTCTTAATTTTTTCAAAATTCAGTTGGTGTAAGAATATAAGCCTCGGGATGCTGGTTAGAGGCTTGAATTCGTAAACCAGATGATTGATTTGAAGGTTATAACCTGTTCGTGACGAGCCTGACTTGTTTGTTGCATGGATCGTCGATATTTGGGTCTTAATTTTTTCAAAATTCAGTTGGTGTAAGAATTTAAGCTTCAACGTAGCGGATTATGTTTACCGAATTTCGATTAACTGGAAATTCTTAAAAACGGGCTCTGTTGCCGATGATGCGTGTTCTGGTATACGTAATAATTAACGAAAATAAATAAACAGTGGCGCTGGGGTTGATTGAGCAGCGTCTCCTCCACGTAATTCACGAGGACGATCAATCAAAATTATCGACAAGGGTTTTTACAATCTGCAATTGATATCGGAAGAACTATACGAATTGTAGGCTCACCAGGATGTTGAGTTGTTTTTCTTCTACAACAGCATCACCACTTTCGTCACTAGTATTTTGATTTTTTTCATCGCCGATACAAATACTGGTATTATAGCTTTTAACTGAACTACCGGAAACACTCTCGCTACAACTGGATATTTCTTTAACTTTGCACGCACTGGAATTATCTTTGTTATTAATTTTATCGCATTTCCCGTTCAAATTTTCGAATCTGGCCAATATAGCTTTGACCGACACTTTGGTTTCGGCTTCTTCCGGTATGGTTTCCATACGTCCCGGATTCGATTCCGCGCGATTTTCTCTATCCGATCTATCCGCGCCGAAATGAGCGCAGGGTTTTTCGATTTTACGACATTTCTGGGCGTAAATTTCGCATTTTGTTTTTGTTTCCGTTCCCGAATCCGAATCGTTCGAATCGTCGCTGAGACTTTCCGAAGCGTTGGAAGAATTTGCTAAACTGTCTAAAGATCTCGCCGGAAAGTTGTCGGATAGATTTTTGTGTTGACCCCACTTTGTCGTGTGCATTTTTTCGTTTATAATTATCACAACTACAACAATAAATATAACCTAATAAACTTTTGTTTCGAGTTCATCGTACCGAGTTGAAATAAAAATTGCGTCACGTAAATACCACATGGTGTTGTCTTGGAATCGATTTCCCGCTCAGAGAAGCACCGCTCGCGCTTTAATGTGTGATGGTCGCTGGTCGATGTTCGGCCGACCGGACGTGTTCTGGTAACTGGATATTTGTGGGGCGTTTGATGGTATGTATGGGGGATCGTCGGTTGAGGATGGTCAAATTGAGAAATTGGCGTACAAAATTCATATAATTGTAATTGTAATAATAATAATATAAATTTAATGAAAATATTTTGTTTTTTCGTTTTATATACCAGGGAATAAAGAAAAGTTTGTCGAGTGAAGTGTATAAAGATGAAAATTTCTTTTTTCCAGTAGAAATCTAATTAATTTTAAATAGTCTGATTAAAAACAATCAATTTGTACAAAATTGTACTAAAAAAGGATCCCATGGGATTTTCCCCTTATGAATTAGAGTCGATTGAATCGAGAATCTTTTTATTGGAGGATTTTGGAGCCCCAGAACATAATTTATAAAAACTGTAACGAAATTATTGTCATTTTATCAGACCTTATTGAATTTTCCTTTGGAAAACTTTGATATTCACCCCATATTTCCCAAGAAAATGATTGTTCATCATGTGGGGGTAGTTTTCTACCAGGGAATAAAGAAAAGTTTGTCGAGTGAAGTGTATAAAGATGAAAATTTCTTTTTTCCAGTAGAAATCTAATTAATTTTAAATAGTCTGATTGAAAACAATCAATTTGTACAAAATTGTACTAAAAACAGTTCCCATGGGATTTTTCCCATACGAACTGGAGTCGATTGAATCGAGATTCTTTTTATTCGAGGATTTTGGAGCCCCAGAACATAATTTATAAAAACTGTAACGAAATTATTGTCATTTTATCAGACCGTATTGAATTTTCCTTTGGAAAACTTTGATATTCACCCCATATTTCCCAAGAAAATGATTGTTCATCATGTGGGGGTAGTTTTCTACCAGGGAATAAAGAAAAGTTTGTCGAGTGAAGTGTATAAAGATGAAAATTTCTTTTTTCCAGTAGAAATCTAATTAATTTTAAATAGTCTGATTGAAAACAATCAATTTGTACAAAATTGTACTAAAAACAGTTCCCATGGGATTTTTCCCATACGAACTGGAGTCGATTGAATCGAGAATCTTTTTATTGGAGGATTTTGGAGCCCCAGAACATAATTTATAAAAACTGTAACGAAATTATTGTCATTTTATCAGACCGTATTGAATTTTCCATTGGAAAACTTTGATATTCACCCCATACTTCCCAAGAAAATGATTGTTCATCATGTGGGGGTAGTTTTCTACTACATTTCCACGTAATATCCCTATTTTAACAGAACTTTTTTGTTAAGTTTCTTCTGAAAAACAGCAGCAACTATAGTTGCATCAAAATTTGAACATAGTTTCCACCGTTGGAAAGAAAATAACTTTCCTTTCTCCACAATGAAGTCAAGAAGGTAATTGGCATAAAAAAGAGACCCCCTTTAACTTTAACTAATGGTGTTTTGTCCACCATTACATTAGAATGACGAATTTTTGTTCAAAGAAAAGTCCAGTTTTCCGCGGCGTTAGGAGAACCAATCTCGTTTCGATTTTCGAAATTTTGAATCCTCCCGCTGCTAGCACAGAATGTCTTTTCCTGGAGGATAGAACATCCGATGGCGATCTCCAACACGCATTCCTCTAAGTCTGATTTTAACTTCTTATTTCTAATGAGAAGATTATCGGTTAAGTTAAGCAGATCCAAACGTCCTTATTGACGAAGACCGTGGCGAAAAAAGTTGATTAATCTGCCGTCAACTTTAATCTTAAGTTGAAATAGAGTTTTCGAATTTCTTTTCGTTATTTTGAAGACCTAGGAATACGAAAAAAAAATGTTTTCGATGATAATATTAGTTAGATTCAAAATGGGGATCTAGAAGAATCAAAATGTCGGAAAATTTGTGTTCGCGAATATCTGAATACGGCTCTGTTTAATATATCGGTATTAGAATGCGTTTTTTAAATGGTATCGAGATGAGTGTGAAGAACGGTTTCTATAAAAGTGAAAACATCTTAATTCGAGAGAAATCTCATAAGGATCGTTAATAATTAATAGAATATGTACCTAATTGCTGCTAAAAAATTTTAATTACGCGTTTACAATTATAATTCTTGGTGCTTGTTTGTTGTTGTGTATCGATTAACACATTTTCCAACAAAATCAGTTCGATTTTATTGACTTTTCACCCATAATTAATCGAAATATTTCTATATCTGACCGGTATTCCAACTTGTAGGTTAACAAGACGTAATTTTCTATAGAAAAACGAGAATTAAAACTGATAATATCAACGCTAACCGTATGGTTCAATTAGAATCTCAATAATTAATCCCGTTCAATACATAATTGTTTAGAATTTATAAATATACCAAGCGAAACGCACTCTCTTGGTTCATGAGCACAACTAACACGTTCATAGATTTGACGGTAGATAACACTAGCGGCTACGGCGTCCAACCAATCGCAGAACAGCTTCGACATAACATAGTGCATACGTGAGTACATCCGGGTTGGATGCCAACCAATAAAAACTCATTTCTCGTTGTGACGCACTAAAGTGTTTTAAATGAAAATATGGACACGAGAAAGCTGTGCGCAAGATGGATGAAACAAAAACTATCAACTGCAAATTTTATGCAACGTTTGAGCGAAGAAATCAAGTAAAACCCGGTCTGCATTTCATGAAGACAATGCTGTCTAAACGATGTGGTTGATCTATGGTATGAACAAAATTGCGCATTCCTGAATCTAGAGGTTCCTCTGCGTCCCAAAAACGATCATAATCTCCTTCTTCATGTGAGGAAATAGAAAGAAGTCCGCAGAAGAGTACGATGGACCATAAATGACAATTATAGCAGATTGAACCAAGAATTGGATTCCAGAGTAGCGGCAGAACCAACTGGACGTTGAAGCAACCGCTTTCTGATGGATGATTCCATAATTGTCGAAGTCGATCAACATTATCTTGACCTTAGTCTATTGATAGCGATACTTTTTAGGTGGGAATGCAATTTCTTCGATTTCCGCTTGTAATCCGGAATTGGTAGCACCAGGTCCCGTCGCCTGTGGACAATACGCTCCATTTACACCTGGTAATGATATCTCCAGCGGTTTCCATTCGATTTGCTTTTTTTTTCGCTGCGTTGTCGTCTAATTTCAAAAAGGAATTATGTCTATAATGATTTAAACCGTATTCTGGTAAGGAAGCAGGACTTGTATTGACTATTCGCAAGCCAAAATCGAGTATGTTCAAGTCCTAGTTCCTGGAGGTTTAGTGTCCAAAGGGTGGCTAGCAGAATCTGCGTAATCGTCTGCCATACCTATCGTCTTAAGGTGGTAATTGACGGGGCAATGACCTGTCGGAAGACCCACCACCAGTTTGATGTCGTTTCGATCGAATTAGTAACTTAAAGAGGAAAGCAAAGGAAGGGAAAGGAAGGGAAAGAAAGGAAGGGAAAGGAAGGGAAAGGAAGGGAAAGGAAGGGAAAGGAAGGGAAAGGAAGGGAAAGGAAGGGAAAGGAAGGGAAAGGAAGGGAAAGGAAGGGAAAGGAAGGGAAAGGAAGGGAAAGGAAGGGAAAGGAAGGGAAAGGAAGGGAAAGGAAGGGAAAGGAAGGGAAAGGAAGGGAAAGGAAGGGAAAGGAAGGGAAAGGAAGGGAAAGGAAGGGAAAGGAAGGGAAAGGAAGGGAAAGGAATGGAAAAGAAGAGAAAGGAAGGGAAAGGAAAGCAAATTTTTTTTTTCTTTTCTTTTTTTTTCTTGAGCGTACAAACTACTAGCAACCTACGATACTTTTTGAACATGCTGTATCCGCGGTCGAATAGGAAAAAAAAATTGTTTAAAGCATTAAAGATACTCACCTTTCTATTTTCGTTACAGAACCTCATGACAATTTCAGATAGCTGTTGAGCTCTCGGTGTATACAAATTTAACTTTCCTTGCGGTATGTCTAAGATGATGTTCGTTGGTCTTGGAGCCGTGCACGATGAAATTTCCGATAAAGAATAAGAATTCAACACCTGAAGAGTATTTTGTTCTTTCTTGACCAAATGAATGCCCCAATGAGATATAGCCACAAATTGTATATCGGACAACTGGAACAATAAAGAACATATTGATGATTTCTTGTATTCAACTGCATCAATTTACTAAAATGTACTTATTCTACACTAGTGATTTCTACAAATCCACCTCTCTCAGATGAGACGTCGCACTTAGGATCCTAACTAATTGAGAGCTTCTTTCTTTCCTTTCCTTTCCTTTCCTTTCCTTTCCTTTCCTTTCCCTTCCTTTCCCTTCCTTTCCCTTTCTTTCCCTTCCTTTCCCTTCCTTTCCCTTCCTTTCCCTTCCTTTCCCTTCCTTTCCCTTCCTTTCCCTTCCTTTCCCTTCCTTTCCCTTCCTTTCCCTTCCTTTCCCTTCCTTTCCCTTCCTTTCCCTTCCTTTCCCTTCCTTTCCTTTCCTTTCCTTTCCTTTCCATTCCTTCCCCTTCTTTTCCTCTTTAAGTTACTAATTCAGTCGAAATTCAATCACATTGACGGTCGGTCTTCCGACAGGTTAAATACCATCTCAACACGATAGTCATGGTAGAGGACGAATACGCAGATTCCGTGAGCTAGTCTTTGGACATTAAAACCCCAGGAACTAGGTCTTGAACATACTCGAACGCATCAGATTTCGGTAATGAGTTTTCTCCAAAAATGTGCAAAAAATTGGCCATTTCGAAATACTAAATCGTATCAGATGATCCATTTTTATGTCCTAGACGTGCCGACCCATAATCTGACGATCGTCTAGATATCTAATTTGTCGAAAACGTTTAATCGGGTACAAGGTACTTTCCTGTGTATTAAAATGAAATTACTGGTGTACTGATAGCCAAAACAAAGTGAATTAAATGGAGTTTATCGGACCGCATCGGGTGTTTACTATATAGTGACGTCATTCGCGTACAATCGATTGTTTCTGTTCACTGGAATTATATCTAATATACCGGAAAGAATACTACGAATGAATCATATAAATCGATTTAAAAAATGTTAAATTAATAGACGGAATATCGAACTTACTTGTGCAGCGCCGGATACGGGAAATAACCTAGAAAAATATAACGGCCAAGTCCTTGCCAATTCGATGACAGTCCTCTTAACGTTGGCTTTATGATTATTATTATAATTGTCGGCGGTGATTCCGTATCCCGACAACATATTAATCCCGGCTCTCTTTTCGCTCTGAGTCAATCTTATACAAGGCGTTAAGCCGTAAACGTCCATAACTACTTGGCAGAATATCAAATGCATGGTAGTGAGATGACCTAGTGGTTCAGATGGCGAAAATACTTCTTTGCGTACCCTCAGTAACCACGGTACGCGATTGTAAGTGACGCAGGCCGTCGTGCCGGGCGGAAGGAGACTGGAAGCTGCGGTTTTTGGCGATTTTTCTTTTTCCTGGTGCGCCGGTTGCGTGGTAATAGGAGATTTAGTTGGTGGTGTTTGAATTGGACGCATGAATTCCGGCCAATCGTTCACTGAAATAAAAATAAAAATAAAAATCAAACGAATACTTTAACCGAGTTTAACTTACCTTCCGGTTTATCGATTTTATCCAAAAATTGTACGGATCCCGTGGAATGTTTCTTTTCCCTTTCCTGCGCGCTTTTCGATAGCATGTGAGTTTTGAAAGTCGGTGGTCGTTCCATCGATTCCTGATTAGATGCTTTTCGTACTTTTCTATTTTTCTCGAATTTCATTTCGTTTCTATCCCACATTTCCATCATGTGTTTAGCGTCCATCGATGTGTTCGTCGTAGTTTCCCCCAAATCCCAGCTATCTCTTCGTCCTAAAAATAAAATTATACAAAATAAATACACTAGTGAGCCCCGTTGTTCGTCAGTACAAAAAAAGGGGTTGCTCGCAGGGTTGGGGTTAATTTGGGGCCGGTAGCTCGCTTCTTTGGCTCGAGGTTAGCTACCTTAAATCTTCTCCTGATTATCCGGCCGCTCGCACCCTCTCCTAGTATTTTTCTTGGAATTGAACACCGGTTAATGACTTTTGTTGAATTTTTCTTTTTTTATACGTGTTTTCATCACGATAATTAAGTCTAACTCGTAATTTTCATTCTATAATGCAGTTTCCCTGATGTCGGAAAGAGTTTCCATTATCAAATTTGCTGTAATCCCCGATATTCTAATTTTTGTTCAAACTAGTCAGCAAATACTACCGGTCTTGGTATATTTGTATTTAACTTACCGTCTCTTTTGTCTTTGGTCCATTCTTGTCCATCATCTGTAGTATCTTGAGTAATATTACTTTGTACATCCCAGTTGGTGCTGAAGGAGTTCCTTTTGGAATTATCCTGATTAATCAAATTCTGGTGAACGCCGAAAGTGTCTCTATCTTGTCTTTGAAGCATAAATGAGGATTCCGGTTGATTATGGGGACGTATTACTGGCGGTGGAGGAGCCGGTCCTAAAGGCGCCGGAGGAAGAGAAGGTGGACCGACGGGTGGAGGTGGCGGTCCCGGTTTCCAATTGGAACTACCCCAACTTTGCGATGTTGGAGATTTGGTACCGTTCTATGGACAAAGAATGACAAGTTGATAAAAAAGTGGATGTATTAGAGATGAATGTAGTTTATTTTTCGTACTTACATTCAAAGGAGTCTCCGGACTAGATTTTCCACTATCATCTCTAGAATCATCTCCCCATCTACCCGTAAGTTGTTGCTCCAACATCATCTTACGGGTATCCTCCAATTTATTAACGGCTCTAGTAGGTTTATCGGTGCTGCTAGACGATCTAACAGAATGATTCGCCGTTACCATCTCTAATCTTTTCTTCATTTCCGAACTCAATTTGAGTTTACCTACAGATCCGGGAGACGGTCTAGCCGCTCCGATTTCGAACGCCCTTTTAGTATTAGCTTTCGGCGTTTTTTCGTTTTCTCTTGGAGGCGATTCGAATTCTATTTCCTCCCATTCGTTTCTGGTATAATTGTGCCCGTTAATCACCGTTAACGATTGATCTTTATTTGGTGTTAGTTTACGTTGATGCTGCCTCATTTTGAAGTGCATGAAATCTTCGCTGGATTCCGAATTGACGCAATCTTTTGGCGGAGGCCATCTCCATTTACCGATTCGTACGGTTTTAGCTCTACCGTACGGATCCAGAAACGGTCTAACTTCGTTGGGATCGGTGGCTTCTAACGGTGGAGGCATCGGGGGTGGCGGCGGCGGAGGTGGTATACTACCGTTTTTACTCTGGTTAGAATCCGAACTAGCTTTACGTGATTTAAAATCGTTATTTGGCGAACTGGATTTTCTAGTATTATTAATTTTGAAACTAGATTTTCTTTGTTGATTACTGGGTTGATGTACTTGCGCTTTGACTGTAGTAGTTATTGAATCGTTAACGTCGCTGGATAAAGAGTTCTGTTGACTTAATAATTGTTGTAGAGCTTGATTTTGCGCTAGTAGTTGTTGTTGGATTTGGATATTTTGAGCCATGGCTGATTGTAGGAACGCCCTTTGTAAATTCTGTTGGAAAGCGGCTATATCGGTACCGTTTTGTTGTAAACCCGGTATGTTAAATAAAGGCATTAAACCTTCTTGCGTAGGACTCAAAAGAGGCATCATTAATTGCGAGGAGTTTACCATAGGCGAAGATATTGGAGGTAAAGCGTAACTCGAGGTACTGGCGTCTCCTTGAGTAGTTCCTCCACCTTTTATGCTATCTATCAAATTTTTTTCTGTGAGATTTTTCACGCTGTCGTTGATAAATATCGGTTTGAAAAGATCGCTGATATAATCGTCTACGTTATCGCCGTTTTTATTTTTGCTAGTTAAATTTTCTACTTCTTTATCTAAAGCTGCGTTATCTCCGTTACCTTTACCGAATTTATCGCCTCCTCCTTTAACTTTATCGATAATTCTATTTGTTTCCGACATATTTATATCGTCGATAACTAAATCGTCAAAAATATCGTTTAAGAAAGTACCTAAATTATTATTTTTACTATCAACTGTGGTAGCAATATTTTCTGATACGTTATCTAGAAATTTATCTAGTATATGTTCGTCGTATTTGGATCCGATTAAATTTCCTCCTTTAACACTAGCTGCTATCGATCTAGCATCACTCAATTCATCTAGATTACCATCTAGTACCGGACTGAATAATTCGTCTAAGAATTGATCGACGTCCGAAGCTTGACTTGGTACTCTAACTCTTCTCACGTGACTTGCCAGACTTGGTGCTTCGCTGGTATCGGACATAGCCGAGCTTCTGATTCCGCCGAATTCTGATTTTTCGATGTGGGCTTTACTGGAATGGGAACCGGGCGGCGCTTTTTTACCGGCGTAAGACGATTTGATATATCTCGGACCACCCCTATGGGAAGTACTGACACTAGATACATCGGGGTATTCGAATTCTTCTTGTTTAGGAAGGTAAGTCGGTGGAGATATAACCGGTTTGATTAGACTCAGTTGTTCGACTGAATGGTATCTTTCGTTTAGTTTAGAAGATTGACTCAAACCTAGATCGGCTAGCGGATTCGGTTCTGGTTCGCTTAGAAGATTATCTAAGCTTCTAGATCTGGCTTTCTCTATGTCGAAATATCTTTCGTTGAGAGCCGAGTTTCTGGATAAAGCGTCGTGTGAGGTTTTTCTTGACGTAGGCGGTGGAGGTCTGGAATATTCTTTTGAAGACTTTCTGGACGGAGTAGCTTGAATCGGGGTAGAATGCCTGTTGGAAGATAATTTCCTTTCTCGATTCGTTGGAGGTTCCGGAGGTGGTACTTGAGGTCTGGCCGGCGAATGTGAAGTATTTGGCGATTCTGGTTGTCGTTTAGAACCGAATTTGAGCTTCGTCGATTTAGGAATCGGAAATGCCGGACATAATTCTAGTTCGGAAACTAAATCGAATACGTAATCTAAACCGCTGCCTTCTGTTACGACTGATGAATCGTCCATTACGATCGTCCATCCATCCGAGTTGGCTCCTAGAGAAGATACGGCTAAAGAAGCGATCTAAAACAAAAAAAAAAAAACGCATTTAAACAAAAATTGGTGCTCGAGGAATCAATTTTGGTTTATTTACTTCTTCGCAAGTTGACCAAGAATCGACGTTAACTGTAGCAATACTTTTATCGGGTAGAGTTAGAGTTAAAGCTGTGTTATAACCTTGACGTACGCTTCTCCATTCTAATAGACTGGGGGGGTAAGTACGAGCGTGTGGGGATCTCTGAAAACCCCTTGTGATTTTCCTTTGGAGGGTTTCTTTGATGTTATCGGGGACATGATCGCCGATGTATTTGAGGAGGTACCTATGGGGTGAAAAGTAACATATTTATTCTTGAAAAACACTACCAATCAAAGCTCCTTTTCAGAGTACAAGTGTACTCAATGGAGAGGATCTCTAGATTCATTGATCTAAGCTACTGAGATGAGGTGAACTGATCATGGATCATGGGGTGGACGAAAACTTGGTGATTTTTAGCGGACTTTGAATTACTTACTTGTGTAAGGAAGGACTGGGCTGGAAACAACTGACGCAGTGCGCCATCAGTTGGCAAACTCTTTCGGAATTTTCGTTTTGATGTATTTGATTACACAGTTGGATTAGTAGCTCGTCCCTTAAACCTTTGGAGGTTAATCCTTTATGTATGATGTAATCGGCTAGTGCTTTTTCTCTAGTGCCCGTTAATTGGAGATCATTAGACCAACGTAGTATTAGTTTGAACAAAGCTACCGCGTCTTGGAAATCTTCGTCTCTAGCTGCAGCTTTGGATAGGAAAGGAGCCGTTATCGGTTCTTTTTTCATCCTCATATCGGCTCCTTTGAAATATACCGAGGAAAATTTGGAAAATTCGTATTGGTCCAAATCGTTGGGTAATATTAGAGGCGGCGATGTACCTGTAACTCCACCCAGAACTTTCATTAGACTTTTTTCGGTATGGGGAGGTGTGTAATTGTCCAATTTGGTGAAAATGAACGCCAATTCCGCCGGTATATCTAAATGGTTGACGTTTATTTTGGTATTGGACGTTTTGGCTAGCGACGCGGCAGCGGCTTGTTTTTGAGCTTGCGCTTGAAGATGAGCTTCTCTAGCGGCTCGTTGTTTCGCTCTTTCCTTAGCTATTTTTTCGGCATCTACTTTTCTCCTATATTCCGCCTTCCTTTTTTCGAATCTCTTCCTTTCCAATCTCCCTCGATGTAATGCTTGCGCTTTTATAACGCCTCTTTTCACAGTTCGGTAATTGGTTCTTTGTTTGTAGCCTTTCCAGTGTTTTTGAATCGTCACAGCGCTCGCCCTGATTTTTTTGTAATTTTTCCTAGCCAAAAATCCTCTAATGTTCTTTTGTATCAGGACTGCGGCTCCTTTCAGGGACTCTCCGCGAGCTAATTCCAATCTCCTTTCGAGGCTTTCACGTAGGAAGACTCTTGTAGCGCCCAATTGATAATCTGGTCCTTCTGAAATGGATCGAGAATAAAATAAATGAAAATTTCTAAAAAAAACTCAATCACCTAAACTCGAACAATTTTCCTTCATATTTTTTACTTTATTCACGCCCCCACGTTTAAACTTCGAAGATATTTGACACTAATCCTCGATCATTTGAGTTGACGACCTAACCACAAGACCGTTAACGCATTTTTGTTCTTGATGCGCCTTAAACGCACTCATTTACGTAAATATTTTGTTTTTTTTTTTGGATCAAGCTTTCAATGTACTACTAACTATTAATACGAACTCGTCCCCGATATGTACCGCGAAGCGGGTCCTGTCCGTTTATAATATAAGTCTAAAGCTTGGCTTGTTTACTTTCTAGAATTCTAGAAATTCCTTTATGATATATATTCGAGCTTGTTTAACATCGAGAGTAATGTAATTGAGAATAAAAATCGAAAATAATAATAAATGCAATGTTTGGGATTGAGATTCAACTTTTTTTTTTTACTTTTTTCGTTCGTATTTTTTCATCAAATCAAATAATATAAACAAAAACATTTGGAACGTTATTGGATCATGCTTATTTTTGACCTAACCTAACTTTTTAAGTTCGGTTACTGATGGCATGTCTTCTACTGAAGATTTCAGATGTTTTTGGGGGAGGCTGGGGTTGAGATGTTAAGTTGGTGAAATCCACAATATGTGGAGCCAAAAATCATCGAAATCTGATGATTTTATGAAGCTAAAAACAGAATTTAACCGAGATCAATTTTTTTAGTAAATATCAACTTACTAGTGCCATCTTTTATTTAAGTTATAAATCTTCTTTGTTTATTGTAGTACCATTTATTGGTTGATCGATTAAATCGATTAAAAGTGATTGAAAAATCGATTACATTTAAACAGACAAACTGTGAATGAAATGTTCGATTGAAATAAACTGTGGTGAATGATTTTTTACCTGTTTCTGTTGGTGGAATATGATCTAAGATAGCTCTACAAAGATCTCTGTAAGGTGCTCCTCGAGGTATTTTCACCAATAAGTATCTAAAAACAAATTTATCCAGTTTTTTCTTTATATAATTATATCAAACAATGATTTACCTATATCTATCGACAAAATGGTGGAATTTCATCCTTACAGGATAACCAGATTGTCTTATTTTAATAGTATCCAACATTCCTGTATATCTAAGTTGTTCTAGTACCACCGGCATATCGAATCTCATTGGTGCTTTGTCGCTGTTTGGTTTGACGCACCTTATAAACCACGGATTACACCTCGACATCGATTCCAGTAAAGTATGCAGACTGTCCCCGAATCTAGCAGCAACTGAAAACATTAAATACCATCTATAAAAATGATTCCTTGAGCCGGGGATGGTCTTACCAGTTGGTGTTCTGGGTTTCATTGTGACGAATCTTCCGTTGGTTCCCCTGGGAAGCGTCCTAGTTTGGATATTATGCAATAGAGGTTTAGCTATAGCACTTATTAAATCGTTTTTACTTGAAGCTATAAGTTCGATCACATCAGGTCTTAGAGCATCTCTATTTTTGTCCAAGAAACCGTCGACGGAGTACCATACTTGTCCGGCATAATGACGAATCTATTAAAATTGTAAATTAATTTTTTCGGATATCGAAAAAAGTAGTTTTACTCACCCCGAATTCTCTGGCACCGACTCTAGGTCGACAATAATTTTCGTTGAGGGCGTGGTTGTAGTGGCATTTTTCCAAAAATGAGGAATCTGACGCTTTGGGGAAGTTGCTTTCATCGTCCAGAAGATGCAGAATACCCACGGGTTTCTTTCCCAACAGGTGGATTATGGGGGTGTTGTCGTTCCATGCTAGGTTCGTCCATTCTAGTCTTTCTTTGAAATATTCTTGTTGTTCTATGTACAAAATATTATTTCACATTTACCGGTCTATTTTAATACAATCAATAAAGGAAACAATATTTATTAGTACCAATTTTCATACAATGTTGCCTTCTTGGTACAGTTTTTGGAATATTCATTCCTACGCAACATTGCCACGTTTAACTGGATTTCGGATTTGATTGGAAATAATCCAGGAAAGTTTTCTCAATACAATTTTCGTAATATTGATTTTTACGGATTGTTGCCATATTTTACAGATAATTGGACATATTTTATGGTTTCTTTTTATAATATCAATTTTCAAATAACGTTGCCAAGTTTAAATATATTCTTGAGATAATTGAAAATAAAAGATTCATAAGATTCTAACTAATATTCATGCAACGTTGCCATATTTAACTATGTTTCTGATTATTAGAAATATGAAAGTTTTCTCCATACTAGTTTTTACACAACGTTGCCGTATTTAGTAATATTTCATAGATGATTGGATAAACGTAATTCAAGCTTTCTTGATTAAGCTCTTATATTATCAATTTTCATTCAACGTTGCCACGTTTAACTGGCCCTGAGATAATTGAAAATGGATAATTCATAAGTTTCTCAAAGTTTCTTATTAATTTGCATGCACCGTTGCCATTTTTAACTATGTTTCCGATTATTAGAAATATAAAAGTTTTCTCCATACCATTTTCATATTAATTTTTACACAACGTTGCCATATTTAGTAATATTTCATAGGTGATTGGACAAACGTAATTCAAGCTTTCTTGATTAAGCTCTTATATTATCAATTTTCATTCAACGTTGCCACGTTTAACTGGCCCTGAGATAATTGAAAATGGATAATTCATAAGTTTCTCAAAGTTTCTTATTAATTTGCATGCACCGTTGCCATATTTAACTATGTTTCTGATTATTAGAAATATGAAAGTTTTCTCCATACTAGTTTTTACACAACGTTGCCGTATTTAGTAATATTTCATAGATGATTGGATAAACGTAATTCAAGCTTTCTTGATTAAGCTCTTATATTATCAATTTTCATTCAACGTTGCCACGTTTAACTGGCCCTGAGATAATTGAAAATGGATAATTCATAAGTTTCTCAAAGTTTCTTATTAATTTGCATGCACCGTTGCCATATTTAACTATGTTTCCGATTATTAGAAATATAAAAGTTTTCTCCATATCAGTTTCATATTAATTTTTACACAACGTTGCCGTATTTAGTAATATTTCATAGATGATTGGACAAACGTAATTCAGGCAGTTTTCATATTAATTTTCCTAACACGTTCAACCTATTTTCGAGATAATAAGGAATAAATTTTTTTTTTCATTTTTGATTAATAATTTATGCAATGTTGCCATGCGTAAATGAATTTTAGATGATTAGAAATAAGAAGATAAGATTTTCCAGCTATTATTTTTGTAATATCAATTCATATACAACGTAGTCACGTTTAACTACGTTTCTGAAAAGATCGGAAATAAATAATTCAGAACTTTTTTTCCCAATTTGTGATAAATTTATGCAACGTTGCCACGTTGCAACTATATTTCAGAGATCTTTAGATATATGTATTGAATACGAAGTTTTCAATTTCAAATTTGATCATACATAAATAATTAACTATGTTTATTGTAAATACATAATTCAATTTTCTAAATAAATTTTTATATAAATTTTCGTGCCACTTTTTCAAGTTTAAATATATTCCAGAGATGATTAGACATAAATCCCCTATACAGAGTTACAATGTTGTCAGATTCAGACATATTTCTTGGAAAAAAATATTTCCAAACGTGAAAAATTTTTGTACAACGTTGCCAAGTTGAACTTTGTGTCGGTAATGATTTGAAATATATAATTTTTTGGAAAGACTTACCTAATTTAAATACATGCTTATTAAAATAGAGCTGTAGAGACTCGGAGGCGAAATTTATACATAATTGCTCGAACGAATTCTCGTTGAGATTCTCGAAACCGAAAATATCCAATAGACATATTCGTGCCGCATCGTAAAGGCCGCCTTTTTGGACTATCGAGTTGATTCTAGTTACTAACCTGAGAAGAAAATAGAATTTAAATACAACGAAGGAATCTGTCAAATTTACGTCAAATGTGACAGCTTGTCAATGATAATAGGTTCTTAACTGTCACAATTCTATTGTAAATTACGATACCTAACATGTTTTAAGCCTGTTTAGCAACAAATAAGGAACGGAAGATCATCAATCGAACCCCTGGTCGATTATCGTTCGGTTGGGTTAGGTTATGTTATGAAAATAAAACGTTTCGACCCTGTATAACTTACCAATTGAACAGTACGGAATATAGCGATTTCGCAAACGCGTCTCTCGCATCTAATGCTTGGTCAATCGTTAACGGCGAATAAACTTTTTCAGCCCTCGCTTCGGTGATTCTCGATGTCAAGGCTCGTTGCAATCCCGATGAAGAAATTTGTAAAAGGTGAGCGGCCCACTTGATTTCCACTTCCGAACCAACTTCGACGCCTTCCTGACCGTGCCTGCACATCGATTATGGATAATTAAATCGATAATTAATAATCGAATAGTTTCATTTACCTAAGTTGTCTTCGATGGAAATATATGTTTCCTAAATGTAATACCGAGGCTAATATTTTAATGACTACTTCTTGTTCGGCTTCGCCTATACCCAAAACTTGCATAGCTCTTGTTAGAGCGTTCCAATCAGCTCCCGATCCTGAGTGTCCAGGTCCGCAATCTCCACCACCTAAAGACATAGAAATTGACTCGGTTGTAATGGACGGTTTGTTCTTTTAGAAATTCACAACTTTAAATTGGCAGCACTGCTTTATTTGACAGCTAATGGGGACTTTTTGGTTAGTTTGGTTTGACATTTCATTACGGATAGACTTGACACAAGATTTTACGAAAGGATTTTAGCTACAAAGCATGCTTTAATTAAATTATTTAGAAATCAACATTGTAGGTGGAATATGATTTAAAAAAAATATTTGTTTGTTTTATTATGATTTGAATTTCAGCTCAATCCTACAATTAATTTGGTAGTTATGATTTTTTGAACATGCATATAGTTTCCATCAATAATCGAACATGTTTGGTTCCCTGTATTTCCAATACTGTGTGACCCAGAAAAGTCCTGATTTTTTTCCAAGTATATCTAACTTTCCTTTATGAATCTCTATCATTTCAGCTCAATCCTACAATTATTTTGGTAGTTATGATTTTTTGAACATGCATATAGTTTCCATCAATAATCGAACATGTTTGGTTCCCTGTATTTCCAATACTGTGTGACCCAGAAAAGTCCTGATTTTTTTCCAAGTACATCTAACTTTTCTTAACAAATTTCTATCATTTCAGCTCAATCCTACAATTATTTTGGTAGTTATGATTTTTTGAACATGCATATAGTTTCCATCAATAATCGAACATGTTTGGTTCCCTGTATTTCCAATACTGTGTGACCCAGAAAAGTCCTGATTTTTTTCCAAGTACATCTAACATTCTTTAATAAATCTCTCTCATTTCAGCTCAATCCAACAATTATTTTGGTAGTTATAATTTTTTGAACATGCATATAGTATCCATCAATAATCGAATATGTTTGGTTCCCTGTATTTCCAATACTGTGTGACCCAGAAAAGTCCTGATTTTTTTCCAAGTACATCTAACATTCTTTAATAAATCTCTCTCATTTCAGCTCAATCCTACAATTATTTTGGTAGTTATGATTTTTTGAACATGCTTATGTTTCACATCAATAATCGAACATGTTTGGTGCCCTGTATTTCCAATACTGTGTGACCCAGAAAAGTCCTGATTTTTTTCCAAGTACATCTAACTTTTCTTAACAAATTTCTATCATTTCAGCTCAATCCTACAATTATTTTGGTAGTTATGATTTTTTGAACATGCATATAGTTTCCATCAATAATCGAACATGTTTGGTTCCCTGTATTTCCAATACTGTGTGACCCAGAAAAGTCCTGATGTTTTTCCAAGTACATCTAACATTCTTTAATAAATCTCTCTCATTTCAGCTCAATCCAACAATTATTTTGGTAGTTATGATTTTTTGAACATGCATATAGTATCCATCAATAATCGAATATGTTTGGTTCCCTGTATTTCCAATACTGTGTGACCCAGAAAAGTCCTGATTTTTTTCCAAGTACATCTAACATTCTTTAATAAATCTCTCTCATTTCAGCTCAATCCTACAATTATTTTGGTAGTTATGATTTTTTGAACATGCTTATGTTTCACATCAATAATCGAACATGTTTGGTGCCCTGTATTTCCAATACTGTGTGACCCAGAAAAGTCCTGATTTTTTTCCAAGTACATCTAACTTTTCTTAACAAATTTCTATCATTTCAGCTCAATCCTACAATTATTTTGGTAGTTATGATTTTTTGAACATGCATATAGTTTCCATTAATAATCGAACATGTTTGGTTCCCTGTATTTCCAATACTGTGTGACCCAGAAAAGTCCTGATTTTTTTCCAAGTACATCTAACATTCTTTAATAAATCTCTCTCATTTCAGCTCAATCCTACAATTATTTTGGTAGTTATGATTTTTTGAACATGCATATAGTTTCCATCAATAATCGAACATGTTTGGTTCCCTGTATTTCCAATACTGTGTGACCCAGAAAAGTCCTGATTTTTTTCCAAGTACATCTAACATTCTTTGATAAATCTTTATCATTTCAGCTCAATCCTACAATTATTTTGGTAGTTATGATTTTTTGAACATGCATATAGTTTCCATCAATAATCGAACATGTTTGGTTCCCTGTATTTCCAATACTGTGTGACCCAGAAAAGTCCTGATTTTTTTCCAAGTACATCTAACATTCTTTAATAAATCTCTCTCATTTCAGCTCAATCCTACAATTATTTTGGTAGTTATGATTTTTTGAACATGCTTATGTTTCACATCAATAATCGAACATGTTTGGTGCCCTGTATTTCCAATACTGTGTGACCCAGAAAAGTCCTGATTTTTTTCCAAGTACATCTAACTTTTCTTAACAAATTTCTATCATTTCAGCTCAATCCTACAATTATTTTGGTAGTTATGATTTTTTGAACATGCATATAGTTTCCATTAATAATCGAACATGTTTGGTTCCCTGTATTTCCAATACTGTGTGACCCAGAAAAGTCCTGATTTTTTTCCAAGTACATCTAACATTCTTTAATAAATCTCTCTCATTTCAGCTCAATCCTACAATTATTTTGGTAGTTATGATTTTTTGAACATGCATATAGTTTCCATCAATAATCGAACATGTTTGGTTCCCTGTATTTCCAATACTGTGTGACCCAGAAAAGTCCTGATTTTTTTCCAAGTACATCTAACATTCTTTAATAAATCTCTCTCATTTCAGCTCAATCCTATAATTATTTTGGTAGTTATGATTTTTTGAACATGCATATGTTTCACATCAATATTCGAACATGGCAACAATTTAAAAGGCTACAAAATCATTTTTAAGACCTTTGTAGCAATAAATTTCAATCTTTTCTCACCTTGATTTAAATAAAAATATTTATCAGCATCCACAAGTCCATACTTTTGTCGTTCCGAAGGACCCAAAGCTCCCAAGAGTTCGTAAAAAACATGATAATTACGTTCCCCCGGAGCCTGAGTTACAATTCTAGATTTTTCCAATAAATATTCAGTAACTTTGGCACTTATAATAGATCCCTGTTTGAAATAGACCTCTAAATATTTCCCAAACCTAGAACTGTTATCGTTTTTAGCAGTCCTAGCATTACCGAACGCTTCCAAAAGCGGCGTAGCTTCCAAAATTTGTTCAGTTACTAAAGCTTGATTCCTAGGAGCCGAAGGAGCTACGGCTGCCAAATATTGCATTACCAATTTCGTCGATTCCGTTTTCCCAGCACCGCTTTCACCGCTAATCACCACAACCTTAAAATAATAAAAATATTGTCGATTATTTCTTGTATTTTTAATAAAACCGTAAATTATATACCTGCGGAACTGGCAACGCCGAATAAGCAGCGGCTCCCAAAGCGAATATATGAGGTGGAAGATCTCCAATCATTTTGCTTCTATAACTTTGCGCAGTTTCCAAACCGTAACTCTCGTCGAAGTTCCTGTAAGGATTTACAGCTACCAAAATGGAACCCGCGTAAGTATATATTAAATCATGATCGTATCGCAGCTTGAGATTCCATAACAGAGCTGCTTCGTGAAGATCCACTAGATCCACCATGTCTTCCACACCTTTAGCGCCCAAATCTTGCCGGCGACGTACCTGACCTTCACCCTCAGCCAAAGCGAACGTTTGAACCTAAAACATTTTATATTTCAACGGATAATATTTTGGAAAATTAGTAGTTTACCTTTCCGTTTATGATGGCTTGGACGGTAAGTACGTTCGCGCTTTTGTGGCATTCTAGAACTTCTCCTGGTATCCAATGACCGACTCCTGGATCGAACCATATCAAATCGCCCGTAATCCAATCCATTTTCGATGTTGATCGTTCTCAATTACCTGGGATCATTTTCTTAATCACTGTAACGAAATTATTTTTATACTATTTGAGTTTTTTCTATTCGCACTTTCTGAAGCAAACGCGATCGAGAGAGTGTGGATAGCTAGCTTCTCTGCTCGCCAAGAATTGTATCGAAAGCTTCTACGAGAAATCTGTGGATCCAGATCGATCAAAAAGTCGAGTTTTTACTCTGGGAATGAGCTATTAACTTCCAAGAGTTGCATCTAGTGATACAAAGTGATTTAAATTAGAACGGGATTTAGGACAGCCGTTCAAGCTTAAAATCGACCGAAACCTCGAAATTTTAAAGATCGATCTTCTTGAAAATTCGGAATTATGTTCATCTTACCCTCATCTTCAAACCTGACTTGGTCGCGAAGTATGCTTTTTGTTTTTAAGGGGTGAAAATCACCCCTTACTCCAATAAATTGAAAACTAATGAATTAAAGCGGGAATGGGCTTTAGTTATGTTCAAATATAATAAATGTTGATTGTTTTGTATCGTGAATTTGATATTTTGATATTTTACAGTTCACCTACCCTTAAAAACAACCCCTTATACAAAAATTACTTGAAAAATGCGGTCAAAAAACATGAAATTTTATAATAGGATAATTTTTTTTCTTCAAGTATAAGAAATCTGACCGTCAATATTTTTAATAGTGTAACCACCAAAAACCACCCCTCAGAATGGGAAGAATATAAATACAAATGATACACAGCGTGTATAAAAGAATAAATACTCCAAAAAGGTTAAAGACGTTTCGTGATTTTTCCAGCATTATCTCTAGAAAAATGTATTCGGCTTCCCTTTAGGCTTTTTGCATTCATCCATACATCATTTTGTAGGGAATTTCATAAGCTACAAAACCACGAGAGTTTCAACCCTTCTAGGCCCTTTTCTTCAGACAATTTTGATGTTAAAGGGTAAAAAAGACTCTTGCTTGGCATTGAAATCAATACTTTAAACGCTTATATCTCGTTTAATTTTTGAGCTACGTGAGTTTAAAAAAAAGCAAAATGTTTAGTAAAATAAAAGTTAAATTTTAGTTAAAAATCAATTTTTTCGTTTATCCAATAGTTTTTGAGATATTTTGAAAAAATAACGTTTTTTTAAATCGAAAAAAAATTTCGCATTAAACAACTTTTTTTCAAAATATACGTGTTCCAAACCATTCAAATTTTCGGAACGTGTTGTTAGGGCTTAAACAAAGTTAATTTTACGTGGGCTACGATTAATTTTAATTTTGACGTACATGGTGTCAGATTTACCGAAGTTTTTTTTTTCAAATTCGAGTTACTCAACTTATTTTCGTCATAACTCGCTTAATTTTTATGCTAGACAATTTTGTGAAAGGTCATTTTAAAAGTCGAAAAAAGTACTTTAAAAATGTTTACTACAAATTTTGATGAAAAATTGATAGTTTTTCCGTTATTTGAGCTCAAACTTCAGCGTAAATTTACGAAAAAGAAAAATTGGCTTTCAGTGACTCATAAGTTGCTGAATATTATTAAAAAAAATTAATTCAAACCGACTAATTTCTTTGTTTTTTTACAAGCTTCAATTTTGATAAGAATAATTTTTTCCCGAAAATGCGTAATTTTCGAGTTTTTCGTGAAAAAATGTTGAAAAACATGTTTTTTTTTTAATTTTCGTCATAACTCGCTTAATTTTTATGCTAGAAAATTTTCTAAAAGCTCATTTTAAAGGCCTGAAAAAGTACTTTAAAAATGTTCATAACAATTTTTTATGGAAATTTGATCGTTTTTCCGTTATTTGAGCTCAAACTTCAGCGTAAATTTACGAAAAAGAAAAATTGGCTTTCAGTGACTCATAAGTTGCCGAATATTATTAAAAAAAATTAATTCAAACCGACTAATTTCTTTGTTTTTTTACAAGCTTCAATTTTGATAAGAATAATTTTTTCCAGAAAATGCGTAATTTTCGAGTTTTTCGTGAAAAACTGTTGAAAAACGTGTTTTCGTTTTAATTTTCAATCGCCAATAACTCAAAAATTATAGAGTTAATTAAAAAACTTCATTCCACATTTTCTTCATAAAATTCAATTCTCTATCCATTCCCGGTGTTATTTTCAAATTATAAATTTCCACCCCTGAGTAAGGGTGGCATTCATCCCTGGGGTAGAAGCATACATTGACACTAAATCAGGTTTATTATTTGCGTCATTTTTAAGCTTCTGCCAAAATTTCAAACTAATCCATGAAGCTATTTAAAATTGCGAGGTGATTTGCTTGGTTAACTGTACTAATTTGAATATATTTAAAAACAGACTGAGCTTCTGGGGTCTAGATTAAACGACATTTTCCATTTACAACATCGTGATGATAAAATAACCTTTCTAAAACAGATAATATAGTTATTATAATAATATTTCTGCTTTGTTGCGTTTTTTTTTACTCAAAATCCTCAAAAACTTGTTTGAAAGCAGCGTTGCTGCATAATGGAAATTAGCCCCCTTCAGCGAAGGTTGTTCATGGTTCTAACATTAAAGAGACTTTGAATAGAGTAAACCCGCTTCAAAATGTTGTAGCGATTTCAAATCAGTCCACTTTTGCTGCAACTACAACTTGGTTACACAAAATTGCCGTTTCATTTTCAATTTGAACACTAGGAAGAGAAAAAACACTATAAAAAGGAAGCGGAAAGTCCAATAAATCACATCCTAGACTAAGGATGATATTTTCCACGAAAAAAATATGTTTTTCGTCACTAGGAATTATTCCTCGATATTTTAGTGAAGATAAACTTTAAAAGAGAAAATCCGATGCTGTTACATATCGCTACGAATCGAAATTTAGCTTTCACTCAAACCGATGCGATGTACAAAATTCACCGGTATGAAGTAACATTGCATTATTAAATTATAATACTGCCTGACGAGGTAATTGAATGAGTAATAATTCGTGTGATATAAAAGTAGATGCGAGGAATGTAAGATTGACCTCGAAATTCATTGAAAACAGGATTCTTGGTTAATAAATAATTTTATTTGTCATTTAGTTAACTCTATCAACGATAATCAAAAGTTCTGTGTGTCATACTGTTTATTTTTATTTCGCAATAAATAAATATTTGTTTTTAAATTGCAAATTATAAAAAATTTTTCAAAAATAAAAAAAAAGTATTATTTAATGCTGATTTTTTTCAAAATTATGCATTTCTAATCAGCCAAACTTTCAGATCTCATAAATAACATCGAAATATAATATTTGGTACAAGGAATAAGTTTAATTTTGATTTTCAATGAAATAGCATTAGTTTTAGTGTAACTTTTTTTTAGGTTCAACTATTTTACATCATATCTCACTGAAATTTCGGTCGAAACGATTTTTATTAGTAGTCATTCGAAAGGTCTTTTTAAGCTCTTTAAAAAGTATTCTATGACTTTTTGTTGAAAAATGTACCCTTTTCCCGTTATTTGAGGTTAAATACTCAATTACGTAAAACAAAATCTATTTATTGAAAACAGGATTCTTGGTTAATAAATAATTTTATAACTCTATCATCGATACATAATCAAAAGTTTTGTGTGTCATACTTATCGACTGTTTATTTTTATTTCGCAATAAATGAATATTTTGTTTTTAAATTGAAAATTATAAAAATTTTTTCAAAAATAAAAAAAAATATAAAATTACACTGGTAAACACTGTTTTTGTCGCTCTAGTTCAGGTATTCGAGCTTAAACCTGAATTATTTCACGCAGATTTTTCTGGAAATTTAGAATTAAGCTCATCTTACCCTCCAGATCAAGATCTAGGTGGTAGCAAGGTGTGCAAATTGTTTTTAATGGGTAAAAACAACCCCTTATCGAAAAATACTAATATTATAGTTTTTCCTACTTTTTTTTCAATTCGAATGTTTTTAGTTTATGCAGATTAAATATCTTAACATATTGTATAAAAGAAAATTTATATATTTCGTAGTATCAACCCTTAAAAATCATTAAAAACTACCCTTCTTAAGAAAATAATATAGGAACAAATCTTTTAACGATTTAAAACATTGCAATTTCATTTTTACTGTGAAAAATTCATAACATTCTAATAAAATTTAATTGGTTATCAATTTTCATTATCCAACCCTTAAAAACTACCCCTTTGCAGAGAATGAATGTATAAAAATAAATCTAATGATTGCAAACTTTTAGATTTTGCATTCTTTTTGGTATTAAAATTTCTTGTCTCTACTTGAAGTAATTTTTCATTCTCCACACCCTGTCAACCCTTAAGAACCACCCTTTTACGTCTTGGTACTCTCGAATGTACCTACAGGCAACTTAGCATTAACAGAAAAAATCTGTGCGCCAAAATTTGAAACTTTTTCATATCCCAAAATTCACAAAAAATAATTTCAAAATTTTATTTTTTATGTAACTCCATTAATTTTGAAGTTATCACATCCTAAAAAAAACCATTTTAAAGGTAATTTTCAGGGCTACAAGCCTATGTATGTTAAAAGGGCTTGAGACTCTCCACATTTTATTAATAAAAGTTCAAAGGGCTGTGGGTAAGTAATCCTCGCACTGTAGTGACAGATTAATTTGGTTATAACTCCGACAATTTTCATGCTACAAAAAAAATAAAAAAAGCAAAATAATCGTCATAAAAAATGCTTTAATTTGATTTTTTATTTGTTTTTGTATCTCTTATAGTTATGGAGAAAAAATGAGTTAAAATTTTTTTTTTTAAAAATCAAAGAAAAAGTATTATTTAATGCCGATTTTTTTCAATATTATGCATTTCTAATCAACCAAACTTTCAGATCTCATAAATAACATCCAAATAAAGTATTTGGTACAAGGAATAAGTTTAATTTTGATTTTCAATAAAATGGTATTAGTTTTAGTGCAATTTTTTCTTTAGTTTCAACTATTTTACATCATATCTCAATGAAATTTCGGTCGAAACGATTTTTATCAGTAATCATTCGAAAGGTTTTTTTAAGCTCTTTAAAAAGTATGTCATGATTTTTTGCTGAAAAATGCCCCCTTTTCCCGTTATTTGAGGTTAACTGCTCAATTACGTAAAACAAAATCTATTCAAGTATTTATAACTTACTTTAGGTAGAACATTGAGATCTTAAAATTAGCTTAATTTCTTTGTTTTTTTATAAGCTTCATTTTTGTTCACCACCTTTTTTACGATAAAACGCATCATTACAGAGTTATACGTAAAAAACTATTAAAAAATGCGGTTTTTTTTGACAAAAAATCGTATTTTACAATTGCGAATAACTCAAAAACTATTGATCTGTCGAAAAAACTTTATATAACATTCTTTACTTTAAATTTGCTGATTTTTCGATTTCTGGGGTGATTTTTGGTGAAAAATAGTATTATTTTCACCCTAACAGAATGTCCCAAAAGTTTCAAATGCGTATGAGTACGACATCCGTAGCGCTAATATTTTATTATATTAGGTGCCATTTTGTATATCGACCCAAAATAAGTCGAAAATGAACAATAAAATTTTTCGATATCTCACTTCGTTTTCGAGATATCGATACTTAAAATCGAAAAAACCTAACCTTATCTAACCACACCGAGGCTTCCCCATTAAAAGCATTTGTAGTACTTTTTTGTTAAAAAATCGATTGGAAAATCCATTTTTGATATTTTTTTATTGTACAGGCTGTCCCTGTAAAAGTTACGGATTGTTAACTATTGGGCATAAGCCGCTTCTGACTTTCAGACAATTTTTCAAATCAAATCAAGTCCCTGAGCATTTAATTTAACACAGCAAGTTATTTCAAATATATTCCAAGGTTTAAAAAGGTAGTCACCAAAGGGGGGAACCGAAAAAAAAAAAGAAAAACTAGAATTTCCAAATGAATTAAAAATAAATTTCCTGATATTCCATGTATTAAATGGGTGATTCCATTATAACTGTGATATTCAATGTCCTGTATTGTTTTTTTGTACTAGTCATTAATTAATAATCAATTAATAAAAATTTTGTGTTAATTGAATAATTCTTAAGATATTTAAACATTATTTTTATACAATATAACTTGCCACTTAAAGAAAACTTATACTACATCACTTGAATGTCAGTACCGTGTCATGTCCATTCCTAGAATTTACCGATAAATTATTAATTTTTTTTTGTCGTAACAAATGATTTAAACTAATTACCTTATAAATTCTAATGTTTATGATCAAACTGAGGAAAATTGATGCACTTGTTGTTTAATATCTTAAGTTACCATGTCAGTACCGTGGATAAATGAGTCAGTACCGTGGAACTCAAAATCCGACATTTGTGTCTTGCTCGTGATACTTTGAAGTTGTAGTAAATTCCTCTTAGAGTTTTATTTTTACAGTAAAATAGATGAATAATATGCATAAAAAAGTTAGAAAAGTTAAATTTTAAAATCTTGAAATTTTGAATACAAAAAATCACAGTTAGAACGGAATCACCCAAATATAGTATTCTAATCGTATGTAATGGATATTTATGACATACCTTTTATGTTTTAACCTCGAAACGCCTCATTGAAACCATTTTTTTTAATAGTAATGAACAGAACTGACCTTTTTAAAAGTATTATTTCACTTTTTTACGTTTGATAACAACCCGAACGAAAGCGAGTTTGAAATAATTGCAAAACAATGTTTTATTTTATACACATTAATAATATAACTCTGGCTGTTGTACGAAAACTAACAAATTGTAAAAACACCTCGTCCATTATCAACGTAAACAGTGGCGTTCAATCAAAATATTTATATTTCACGTTTATCTAAAAACAAACTACGTAATACAGAATTCACAAGAATTCATTCAAATTAGACATTTTTTCGCAAAATAGGGATTTTCTTATCCGGGACTTACGTATCTCTGAGTTACAGGCTTATAAAGTTACATATCTGAAGGCCAGGGGCGGCTCAAGCCCAATGGTTAACACTCAGTGTATTGATTTTCGGTTTCTACTTCGAATTAGATACTTTCAATCGAGGTATAAACAAAATTTACTACATTACAATGTACGTTCATTCTATTTGGTAAGTGGAAATTTATAATCTTTTAATTTATCGCACTATTATAAAAAGAAACGTTAACAATTCAAGGCGAAGCCGTCTTTTTATAACCGGAAGAAATCTTAACACGTCGACTGCATACAGAATATGTCATAGACTTTAATAGGTTCGTCATTTGTTGTTTTCAGAGGTGAATGAAACCTAATACGAAAAGATATTTAAAAAACAGTAAGTTTATACTGGAATCGCTTGTTGGCGTGCTCGGTATTACCGAACAATCTGCGGAATTGGTGCATCGCGACAGACGAAATTGAGTCTAAATACGAAATAAAGTATTTGGAAGTGACTTTCCTGGCTCCACATATAGAAAACAGCTCAAAAAACGGCCAAGATGGCGACAATTCTCTCAATTCTTGTGTATGGGGCAAGAGACAAGTTGCACTGAGTTTCTCCGGACTGTCTCTGAACGCTACGAAGGCGGCGGACCTGAAGGAAGTCCTACATTACCCAGTTTTGGACAGGACACGGCTACGGTGTACAAACACCCGAGTGGAAACGACTCAGATGATGCCGAATACACGTTCTTCATGAGTAACCGCTGGAGGGACCTTGCCACAGCTACTGTAGTTTATCATCATCAACTACTTATGGAAAAAGAAGAAACTGAAGCCCAGTGCACATTTAAGAGGTTCAAACACTTGTATAAGCTTTTCGAAAGGGCCAAGCTACAGGTAAGTCTCCCCAAATCCTAGTGAGCTTATTTTATGAACAGCCCTCGTATTTATTGGATTCCCAGTTGATTTTTTTCACAAGTAGATCATTCCTCAACATCATCCGTGCGACGGGATATGAAAGTTTTAAATATAAATCACGTAGAAAGTGGAATGTTTTTTATTTGTTTAAAAATTAACACGTCAAAATCGCCAAATCATTAGTATTCATATCAAATTGAAGTCACTCGACGGATGTACACCTAAATTAAATAGTTTTATTTATAACAGTATTAAAAAAAAAACGTCTAGAAGAATTCCAAGTGTGCCGAACAAGATTAGAATTCGAAATTGTTACAAAAATCAAGGTCAAGGACGCGAGACAAACTTTTCGAAGATTTAGATCCAATTTTCGTGATATCTCTTCAAATTCCGACCGGAAGGTCTCTCTGAAGCTCTTTGCCCATTTAGCCCATGGATCTTCCATCATTCTATCCACGTAGTCTCCCCAATATCGTCGTATCGTGCTCTCCACTTGTACAAGCATACTTCCTGTTCTATTGGAGTTTCTTCTCCATCATTTTAAACCCCAATTAATTGTTATTTAAACTCCTTTACTGCGTAGATTGTCCTTGGTGTCTCAAGGCGTTTCTTGTTGGTATTTCGTTCACTAGTTGAGCTGGTGGAGCTACGAAGATGCCATTAAGACTTTGAAGAATGAAATATTCGCCAATATCTTCCTTCCTGGAAGATATTGGTGGTGTTCTGTATCTTATGATCCTAGAGGAAGCAAACAATGTTAAATATGTAACGGGAAACGATTCCGTTTGCTCTAAATTAAAAAAAAAATGATTATCTGCACGTATCCTAGAAGATCAGCAAATGGTTCTTCAGTATCTGCTCGCCAATCTGCCACTTGTAGAAGAAATTGAGTTTCTAGAAGTTGATTGTGACTATACACCGAATGGTAATGACATCTACCTCTTAGGGGAAACCCAGATATGCAAAAATGATGAAAGAATCAACGACAAGGCTCGGAAGAGGAATGCCAATTCCTTCCCAATGACCCCAACGTGAAAGAAGACCTCCTATCTACTTAAGAGACTCCATGATCGGGGAAGTCCTTTTTTATCAATAAAAAACTGATTGCAACACCAGAGAAACGTTAAATAACTGCCCAAAAGTTACAGTTTTGAAAATTAAATGATTCGAACGAAAGTACATATTGATTTGACCTCGTATTTTTACACCCACGCCACAATGGAAATGTTGAAAATGCTAAACATGATGAAGAAGATCCTGTTCACGATTACCAATCTTCGAAATAACCTTGAGATTATGAAACATACTTATTTTCTAATCATTTACATATTAAAAATCCAGCTAAATAAAATGAAAAACTTGTATCCCACAAAACACAGCGTCAACCTCGTACAATTTAAAACAAAGTTGGTGTGAATATGAACAATGAAAGATTTATCGTTATTTGTAATCTAGTAATACAATATATATGTTTAATTCATAAACTAAGTGGGAAATTAGAAAGTTCAAATGTTAATGTATATCAGGTTTCGAAATAAATCTACTATTCCACTAAAAGTTATATAAAAAACGTCTTACGATGATAGACATTTCAAATGTCAAATGCCAAATGTCAAATGTCAAGATTGACGTACGGGAATCAAAGAATCCAAGAGAATTTAAATGAAATCTCAAACCAAATCACGATTAAACATTTAAAATAAATTCCTTTATAAGATGGTTCTGAAATAAATTCGGACTTATGGGATTAAACTCTGAGGTATTGCAAGTAACTCTAAGATTGGCATTTTCAAAGGGCTACAGCTTCCATTTTGTTTTTGATTCATGATTCTCTGTTAGGCTGGAGACTTTTTTGGACAATCCTCGTATAAAACATTACAAAATATCTTCGCTTGAAGCTATAGAGTTATGAAATGGAATAAAAATTTAGTAAAATGATTCAGCAAAATATTACAACCATATTTTTGAAAGTACATTCAATATCTATTAGTACGCGTCCAATTTATAAATAATAATAATAGTTACGTAATGCTAACATATGAAAACAGCTTCAGTTAAATATTGCATATATGAATAATTAATTTTTTTCGGTAAAATAAGCGAAGGAAGTACGGGGCGTACTTGAAAATATAAAATTAATTTTTTTTTTAATTTTACCGGATTAAGAGGTAATTTTTATAAGATAGTCGTAATCTTCAATGAATTTTGCGCATTTTTTATATTACAACTTTTAGTGTATCTCTTCAAATAAGAGGTAGGGGTGAGTGGGAACCTTGTTATTAAAATATGACTGTAAGTCCGGTTCTGCTTAGCCGATTTTTATAAACTTGAGGTTATTTGGAAGAGCTTTTGTCCAGCAATACAAAATATATGATTTATAAGCAATTTAATTAGTAATGTGAATGCTAGAGGGCGTTATTTCATATATTTTATATATTATTACAAATTTGTTTATCAAAAGTTTAAGTAGGTTTAAAAGTAAACTAAATTAACGTTAATGATAGAAATGTATGTTTATGGGAGAAAAATCCGGGTTTAGTTAACTAAAAGCAGGTTCTTTTATAACAAGACTGTCCTAAATCTCACACCTCATAATTTTGGAAACATTTTGACAGCTTTTGATATCTAAGATTCAAATTTATAGATTCTAAACCATATGTCATCAATAAATTGTCGATTTTTCATAAAAAATACATTTTTTCAATAGAAAGATTTTGTCAAAAAGTTTAAAAACGATAATTTTGGAAACATTTTGACAGCTAAGCTAAGATAAGCTTCAAATTGTTGGGTTTTGAATCCTATAACAACAAGAAATTGTGGATTTTTCCAAAAATTGCTTTTTTAAATCGAAAAAAATTGAAAGACATTAACAAAAAGTTTAAAAATGATAATTTTGGAATCATTTTGACAGCTTTTGATATCTAAGATTCAAATTTATAGATTCTAAACCATATGTCATCAATAAATTGTCGATTTTTCATAAAAAATACATTTTTTCAATAGAAAGATTTTGTCAAAAAGTTTAAAAACGATAATTTTGGAAACATTTTGACAGCTAAGCTAAGATAAGCCTCAAATTGTTAGGTTTTGAGCCCCATAACAACAATAAACTGTGGATTTTTCCAAAAAATGCTTTTTTAAATTGAAAAAAATTGAAAGACATTAACAAAAAGTTTAAAAATGATAATTTCGGAATCATTTTGACAGCTTTTGATATCTAACAATCAAATTTATAGATTCTAAACCATATGTCATCAATAAATTGTCGATTTTTCCGAAAAAAAAGCATTTTTTTAAAAGAAAAAGTTTATTAAAAAGTTTAAAAACGATAATTTTGGAAACATTTTGACAGCTAAGCTAAGATAAGCCTCAAATTGTTAGGTTTTGAGCCCCATAACAACAATAAACTGTGGATTTTTCCAAAAAATGCTTTTTTAAATTGAAAAAAATTGAAAGACATTAACAAAAAGTTTAAAAATGATAATTTCGGAATCATTTTGACAGCTTTTGATATCTAAGATTCAAATTTATAGATTCTAAACCATATGTCATCAATAAATTGTCGATTTTTCCGAAAAAAAGCATTTTTTTAAAAGAAAAAGTTTATTAAAAAGTTTAAAAACGATAATTTTGGAAACATTTTGACAGCTAAGCTAAGATAAGCCTCAAATTGTTAGGTTTTGAGCCCCATAACAACAATAAACTGTGGATTTTTCCAAAAAATGCTTTTTTAAATTGAAAAAAATTGAAAGACATTAACAAAAAGTTTAAAAATGATAATTTCGGAATCATTTTGACAGCTTTTGATATCTAAGATTCAAATTTATAGATTCTAAACCATATGTCATCAATAAATTGTCGATTTTTCCGAAAAAAAGCATTTTTTTAAAAGAAAAAGTTTATTCAAAAGTTTAAAAACGATAATTTTGGAAACATTTTGACAGCTAAGCTAAGATAAGCCTCAAATTGTTAGGTTTTGAGCCCCATAACAACAATAAACTGTGGATTTTTCCAAAAAATGCTTTTTTAAATCGAAAAAAATTGAAAGACATTAACAAAAAGTTTAAAAATGATAATTTCGGAATCATTTTGACAGCTTTTGATATCTAAGATTCAAATTTATAGATTCTAAACCATATGTCATCAATAAATTGTCGATTTTTCATAAAAAATACATTTTTTCAATAGAAAGATTTTGTCAAAAAGTTTAAAAACGATAATTTTGGAAACATTTTGACAGCTAAGCTAAGATAAGCTTCAAATTGTTAGGTTTTGAACCCTATAACAACAAGAAATTGTGGATTTTTCCAAAAATTGCTTTTTTTAATTGAAAAAAATTGAAAGACATTAACAAAAAGTTTAAAAATAATAATTTTGGAATCATTTTGACAGCTTTTGATATCTAAGATTCAAATTTATAGATTCTAAACCATATGTCATCAATAAATTGTCGATTTTTCATAAAAAATACATTTTTTCAATAGAAAGATTTTGTCAAAAAGTTTAAAAACGATAATTTTGGAAACATTTTGACAGCTAAGCTAAGATAAGCCTCAAATTGTTAGGTTTTGAGCCCCATAACAACAATAAACTGTGGATTTTTCCAAAAAATGCTTTTTTAAATCGAAAAAAATTGAAAGACATTAACAAAAAGTTTAAAAATGATAATTTCGGAATCATTTTGACAGCTTTTGATATCTAAGATTCAAATTTATAGATTCTAAACCATATGTCATCAATAAATTGTCGATTTTTCCGAAAAAAAGCATTTTTTTAAAAGAAAAAGTTTATTCAAAAGTTTAAAAACGATAATTTTGGAAACATTTTGACAGCTAAGCTAAGATAAGCCTCAAATTGTTAGGTTTTGAGCCCCATAACAACAATAAACTGTGGATTTTTCCAAAAAATGCTTTTTTAAATCGAAAAAAATTGAAAGACATTAACAAAAAGTTTAAAAATGATAATTTCGGAATCATTTTGACAGCTTTTGATATCTAAGATTCAAATTTATAGATTCTAAACCATATGTCATCAATAAATTGTCGATTTTTCATAAAAAATACATTTTTTCAATAGAAAGATTTTGTCAAAAAGTTTAAAAACGATAATTTTGGAAACATTTTGACAGCTAAGCTAAGATAAGCTTCAAATTGTTAGGTTTTGAACCCTATAACAACAAGAAATTGTGGATTTTTCCAAAAATTGCTTTTTTTAATTGAAAAAAATTGAAAGACATTAACAAAAAGTTTAAAAATAATAATTTTGGAATCATTTTGACAGCTTTTGATATCTAAGATTCAAATTTATAGATTCTAAACCATATGTCATCAATAAATTGTCGATTTTTCATAAAAAATACATTTTTTCAATAGAAAGATTTTGTCAAAAAGTTTAAAAACGATAATTTTGGAAACATTTTGACAGCTAAGCTAAGATAAGCTTCAAATTGTTAGGTTTTGAACCCTATAACAACAAGAAATTGTGGATTTTTCCAAAAATTGCTTTTTTTAATTGAAAAAAATTGAAAGACATTAACAAAAAGTTTAAAAATAATAATTTTGGAATCATTTTGACAGCTTTTGATATCTAAGATTCAAATTTATAGATTCTAAACCATATGTCATCAATAAATTGTCGATTTTTCATAAAAAATACATTTTTTCAATAGAAAGATTTTGTCAAAAAGTTTAAAAACGATAATTTTGGAAACATTTTGACAGCTAAGCTAAGATAAGCTTCAAATTGTTGGGTTTTGAATCCTATAACAACAAGAAATTGTGGATTTTTCCAAAAATTGCTTTTTTAAATCGAAAAAAATTGAAAGACATTAACAAAAAGTTTAAAAATGATAATTTTGGAATCATTTTGACAGCTTTTGATATCTAAGATTCAAATTTATAGATTCTAAACCATATGTCATCAATAAATTGTCGATTTTTCATAAAAAATACATTTTTTCAATAGAAAGATTTTGTCAAAAAGTTTAAAAACGATAATTTTGGAAACATTTTGACAGCTAAGCTAAGATAAGCCTCAAATTGTTAGGTTTTGAGCCCCATAACAACAATAAACTGTGGATTTTTCCAAAAAATGCTTTTTTAAATTGAAAAAAATTGAAAGACATTAACAAAAAGTTTAAAAATGATAATTTCGGAATCATTTTGACAGCTTTTGATATCTAAGATTCAAATTTATAGATTCTAAACCATATGTCATCAATAAATTGTCGATTTTTCCGAAAAAAAGCATTTTTTTAAAAGAAAAAGTTTATTAAAAAGTTTAAAAACGATAATTTTGGAAACATTTTGACAGCTAAGCTAAGATAAGCCTCAAATTGTTAGGTTTTGAGCCCCATAACAACAATAAACTGTGGATTTTTCCAAAAAATGCTTTTTTAAATTGAAAAAAATTGAAAGACATTAACAAAAAGTTTAAAAATGATAATTTCGGAATCATTTTGACAGCTTTTGATATCTAAGATTCAAATTTATAGATTCTAAACCATATGTCATCAATAAATTGTCGATTTTTCCGAAAAAAAAGCATTTTTTTAAAAGAAAAAGTTTATTAAAAAGTTTAAAAACGATAATTTTGGAAACATTTTGACAGCTAAGCTAAGATAAGCCTCAAATTGTTAGGTTTTGAGCCCCATAACAACAATAAACTGTGGATTTTTCCAAAAAATGCTTTTTTAAATTGAAAAAAATTGAAAGACATTAACAAAAAGTTTAAAAATGATAATTTCGGAATCATTTTGACAGCTTTTGATATCTAAGATTCAAATTTATAGATTCTAAACCATATGTCATCAATAAATTGTCGATTTTTCCGAAAAAAAGCATTTTTTTAAAAGAAAAAGTTTATTCAAAAGTTTAAAAACGATAATTTTGGAAACATTTTGACAGCTAAGCTAAGATAAGCCTCAAATTGTTAGGTTTTGAGCCCCATAACAACAATAAACTGTGGATTTTTCCAAAAAATGCTTTTTTAAATCGAAAAAAATTGAAAGACATTAACAAAAAGTTTAAAAATGATAATTTCGGAATCATTTTGACAGCTTTTGATATCTAAGATTCAAATTTATAGATTCTAAACCATATGTCATCAATAAATTGTCGATTTTTCATAAAAAATACATTTTTTCAATAGAAAGATTTTGTCAAAAAGTTTAAAAACGATAATTTTGGAAACATTTTGACAGCTAAGCTAAGATAAGCTTCAAATTGTTAGGTTTTGAACCCTATAACAACAAGAAATTGTGGATTTTTCCAAAAATTGCTTTTTTTAATTGAAAAAAATTGAAAGACATTAACAAAAAGTTTAAAAATAATAATTTTGGAATCATTTTGACAGCTTTTGATATCTAAGATTCAAATTTATAGATTCTAAACCATATGTCATCAATAAATTGTCGATTTTTCATAAAAAATACATTTTTTCAATAGAAAGATTTTGTCAAAAAGTTTAAAAACGATAATTTTGGAAACATTTTGACAGCTAAGCTAAGATAAGCCTCAAATTGTTAGGTTTTGAGCCCCATAACAACAATAAACTGTGGATTTTTCCAAAAAATGCTTTTTTAAATCGAAAAAAATTGAAAGACATTAACAAAAAGTTTAAAAATGATAATTTCGGAATCATTTTGACAGCTTTTGATATCTAAGATTCAAATTTATAGATTCTAAACCATATGTCATCAATAAATTGTCGATTTTTCCGAAAAAAAGCATTTTTTTAAAAGAAAAAGTTTATTCAAAAGTTTAAAAACGATAATTTTGGAAACATTTTGACAGCTAAGCTAAGATAAGCCTCAAATTGTTAGGTTTTGAGCCCCATAACAACAATAAACTGTGGATTTTTCCAAAAAATGCTTTTTTAAATCGAAAAAAATTGAAAGACATTAACAAAAAGTTTAAAAATGATAATTTCGGAATCATTTTGACAGCTTTTGATATCTAAGATTCAAATTTATAGATTCTAAACCATATGTCATCAATAAATTGTCGATTTTTCATAAAAAATACATTTTTTCAATAGAAAGATTTTGTCAAAAAGTTTAAAAACGATAATTTTGGAAACATTTTGACAGCTAAGCTAAGATAAGCTTCAAATTGTTAGGTTTTGAACCCTATAACAACAAGAAATTGTGGATTTTTCCAAAAATTGCTTTTTTTAATTGAAAAAAATTGAAAGACATTAACAAAAAGTTTAAAAATAATAATTTTGGAATCATTTTGACAGCTTTTGATATCTAAGATTCAAATTTATAGATTCTAAACCATATGTCATCAATAAATTGTCGATTTTTCATAAAAAATACATTTTTTCAATAGAAAGATTTTGTCAAAAAGTTTAAAAACGATAATTTTGGAAACATTTTGACAGCTAAGCTAAGATAAGCTTCAAATTGTTAGGTTTTGAACCCTATAACAACAAGAAATTGTGGATTTTTCCAAAAATTGCTTTTTTTAATTGAAAAAAATTGAAAGACATTAACAAAAAGTTTAAAAATAATAATTTTGGAATCATTTTGACAGCTTTTGATATCTAAGATTCAAATTTATAGATTCTAAACCATATGTCATCAATAAATTGTCGATTTTTCATAAAAAATACATTTTTTCAATAGAAAGATTTTGTCAAATAGTTTAAAAACGATAATTTTGGAAACATTTTGACAGCTAAGCTAAGATAAGCTTCAAATTGTTAGGTTTTGAACCCTATAACAACAAGAAATTGTGGATTTTTCCAAAAAATGCTTTTTTAAATCGAAAGAAATTGAAATGCATTCACAAAAAGTTTAAAAATGATAATTTTGGAAACATTTTGACAGCTTTTGATATCTAAGATTCAAATTTATAGATTCTAAACCATATGTCATCAATAAATTGTCGATTTTTCATAAAAAATACATTTTTTCAATAGAAAGATTTTGTCAAATAGTTTAAAAACGATAATTTTGGAAACATTTTGACAGCTAAGCTAAGATAAGCTTCAAATTGTTAGGTTTTGAACCCTATAACAACAAGAAATTGTGGATTTTTCCAAAAAGTGCTTTTTTAAATTGAAAAAAATTGAAATGCATTCACAAAAAGTTTAAAAATGATAATTTTGGAAACATTTTGACAGCTTTTGATATCTAAGATTCAAATTTATAGATTCTAAACCATATGTCATCAATAAATTGTCGATTGACCTTGACTCTAAATTTGTTCTGCACCACTCTTCTTCTTTTTATCGTAATGGGGCTTTAAACGTTTTGTTATTTAAGGTCAGTCTCTCCCAGATATTCCCCATGTTTTAGTTTGTCGCCATTTTCAATAAATTGAGAGTTTTTCAAATGTAAACCTCTCCCCTTTCTTGTTTTGGTATTTTTGTGCATCTACACCCAAAGAAAGTTTCTACCAACGTCTTAGAAAAGTTTATTCTGGACGAAAAAATCGTGATGAAACTAATTCATGAGGATTTCTCCGAAGAAAAATCGTTAAGCAGATGCCTGGGAACGGTGTCTCAATTCGTCAATTCGGACATTCTGCGGTGGAAAAGCCCGGGAGTGAAAATCGTCCCACGGAAAAGCTCTGCGTGACTTCCAAGAAGAAAAACGTTTTCTCAAAACTATTCAATTTAGAATTCGTTCTAGTTCAATTGAAAGATCGAAACGCCGTTTGGATTTTTGAATTTCGAAGCCGCAAATTTGGTCACCGACAAGTCTTCCTTTCGGCCACTATAACTTTTATTCCATTACATATTTTGACTTGAAAAAAATTGTACAACTTATTTAAATGTTAATAAATATTTCGTAACAACAATGAGATTGATTATTTCAATGGCTTGGCAGTAAAAAATTACTGAAAAATACTGAAAAAAAAAACAACCGAGAGAATCCCTTTAATGATGAATTTTCTACTTAAATCACCCTGTATATTATGTTTTTATGAGTTTTACGTTAATATCCTTTAATATTTAAAGATAAAAAAATGTTTTCCTTTACTATAAACATAAATAAATCGAAATATTTTAAGTTACGAAATTAATTATAAATATTATACTTAAATCACCCTGTATATTTTATTTTTTATTATAATTCCGGAATTTTAAATGATTATCCAACATTTTCTATCAAGATAAATATTTGAAAATATAAAATGGAATTTCTATTCGAATAGGTAAGTTTCTCAAGGATTTTTTTACCTTTCACTATATTTTCAACAATAACCGACAGTTTTATCGATTTTTCTCAACAATACATCTCATTTCACAATAACAAACTATTTAATTACACTTTTTAATTTCTCTAACCTACAATTTCAATACCGAAGACAGGTCTTGAAGGCATTATAATACAAACATTTTCTCTTTATCACCTTTTTGCGATTGTGAAAAAAATGTCGATTTAACGAAAATCCGTAGACTTGTTAAAAGTGTGTTGGGTCTCTGACTCGACCCATCGTTGATATCACGTCAATTTGTATGGAATGCGGATTGCTACATAAGCAAAACACCCAGATTTTGTTGTTTATTTGTGGTAAACAAACTTACCTGTAATCGATCGTTTATAATCCGATAATTGCACTTATATTTAGTCAACTTTGTTATAGTATTTCACATTTTTTTGTTCGGATTTCACAGGTAATTAGTCGATATATCGACAGACAACACTTTTAAAATACAGATTATAGCGAGAACTCTACACTCTACTGGTAGGTCGACTTGGAAGGTGAAGTAAGGTGCGTCCCGTTAGGTTGGTATGCGGAGAGGAGAAGCTCAACTGCACTCAATTCGTAACAATAAAAAATTGTCGCTTTTTACAAATAAATGCTTCTTTGAATATGGAAAAATTTAGAGGGATTGTCGATAACTTTAAAAATGGTAATTTTTAAATTGAAATACATTAACAAAAACTTTAAAAATGATAATTTCGGAATCATTTTGACAGCTTTTGATATCTAAGATTCAAATTTATAGATTCTAAACCATATGTCATCAATAAATTGTCGATTTTTCCGAAAAAAAGCATTTTTTTAAAAGAAAAAGTTTATTAAAAAGTTTAAAAACGATAATTTTGGAAACATTTTGACAGCGAAGCTAATCTAAGCTTCAAATTGTTAGTTTTTGAACCCTATAACAACAATAAATTGTGGATTTTTCCAAAAAGTGCTTTTTTAAATTGAAAAAAATTGAAATGCATTCACAAAAAGTTTAAAAATGATAGTTTTGGAAACATTTTGACAGTTTTTGATATCTAAGATTCAAATTCATAGATTCTAAAATATATGTCATCAATAAATTGTCGATTTTTCCGAAAAAAAGCATTTTTTTACTAGAAAAATTTTATCAAATAGTTTAAAAACGATAATTTTGGAAACATTTTGACAGCGAAGCTAATCTAAGCTTCAAATTGTTAGTTTTTGAACCCTATAACAACAATAAATTGTGGATTTTTCCAAAAAGTACTTTTTTAAATTGAAAAAAATTGAAATACATTCACAAAAACTTTAAAAATTATAATTTTGGAATCATTTTGACAGCTTTTGATATCTAAGATTCAAATTTATAGATTCTAAAATATATGTTATCAATAAATCGTCGATTCTTCCGAAAAAAAGCATTTTTTTACTAGAAAAATTTTATCAAATAGTTTAAAAACGATAATTTTGGAAACATTTTGACAGCGAAGCTAATCTAAGCTTCAAATTGTTAGTTTTTGAACCCTATAACAACAATAAATTGTGGATTTTTCCAAAAAGTGCTTTTTTAAATTGAAAAAAATTGAAATGCATTCACAAAAAGTTTAAAAATGATAGTTTTGGAAACATTTTGACAGTTTTTGATATCTAAGATTCAAATTTATAGATTCTAAAATATATGTCATCAATAAATTGCCGATTCTTCCGAAAAAAAGCATTTTTTTACTAGAAAAATTTTATCAAATAGTTTAAAAACGATAATTTTGGAAACATTTTGACAGCGATGCTAATCTAAGCTTCAAATTGTTAGTTTTTGAACCCTATAACAACAATAAATTGTGGATTTTTCCAAAAAGTACTTTTTTAAATTGAAAAAAATTGAAATACATTCACAAAAACTTTAAAAATTATAATTTTGGAAACATTTTGACAGCTTTTGATATCTAAGATTCAAATTTATAGATTCTAAACTATATGTTATCAATAAATCGTCGATTTTTCCGAAAAAAAGCATTTTTTCGATAGAAAAATTTTATCAAAAAGTTTAAAAACGATAATTTTGGAAACATTTTGACAGCTAAGCTAATCTAAGCTTCAAATTGTTAGTTTTTGAACCCTATAACAACAATAAATTGTGGATTTTTCCAAAAAGTGCTTTTTTAAATTGAAAAAAATTGAAATACATTAACAAAAACTTTAAAAATTATAATTTTGGAAACATTTTGACAGCTTTTGATATCTAAGATTCAAATTTATAGATTCTAAACTATATGTTATCAATAAATCGTCGATTTTTCCGAAAAAAAGCATTTTTTCGATAGAAAAATTTTATCAAAAAGTTTAAAAACGATAATTTTGGAAACATTTTGACAGCTAAGCTAATCTAAGCTTCAAATTGTTAGTTTTTGAACCCTATAACAACAATAAATTGTGGATTTCTCCAAAAAGTACTTTTTTAAATTGAAAAAAATTGAAATACATTCACAAAAACTTTAAAAATAATAGTTTTGGAAACATTTTGACAGCTTTTGATATCTAAGATTCAAATTTATAGATTCTAAACTATATGTCATCAATAAATTGTCGATTTTTCCGAAAAAAAGCATTTTTTTAATAGAAAAAGTTTATCAAAAAGTTTAAAAACGATAATTTTGGAAACATTTTGACAGCGAAGCTAATCTAAGCTTCAAATTGTTAGTTTTTGAACCCTATAACAACAATAAATTGTGGATTTTTCCAAAAAGTGCTTTTTTAAATTGAAAAAAATTGAAATGCATTCACAAAAAGTTTAAAAATGATAGTTTTGGAAACATTTTGACAGCTTTTGATATCTAAGATTCAAATTTATAGATTCTAAACTATATGTCATCAATAAATTGTCGATTTTTCCGAAAAAAAGCATTTTTTTAATAGAAAAAGTTTATCAAAAAGTTTAAAAACGATAATTTTGGAAACATTTTGACAACGAAGCTAATCTAAGCTTCAAATTGTTAGTTTTTGAACCCTATAACAACAATAAATTGTGGATTTTTCCAAAAAGTGCTTTTTTAAATTGAAAAAAATTGAAATGCATTCACAAAAAGTTTAAAAATGATAGTTTTGGAAACATTTTGACAGCTTTTGATATCTAAGATTCAAATTTATAGATTCTAAACCATATGTCATCAATAAATTGCCGATTCTTCCGAAAAAAAGCATTTTTTTACTAGAAAAATTTTATCAAATAGTTTAAAAACGATAATTTTGGAAACATTTTGACAGCGAAGCTAATCTAAGCTTCAAATTGTTAGTTTTTGAACCCTATAACAACAATAAATTGTGGATTTTTCCAAAAAGTACTTTTTTAAATTGAAAAAAATTGAAATGCATTCACAAAAAGTTTAAAAATGATAGTTTTGGAAACATTTTGACAGCTTTTGATATCTAAGATTCAAATTTATAGATTCTAAACCATATGTCATCAATAAATTGCCGATTCTTCCGAAAAAGCATTTTTTTACTAGAAAAATTTTATCAAATAGTTTAAAAACGATAATTTTGGAAACATTTTGACAGCGAAGCTAATCTAAGCTTCAAATTGTTAGTTTTTGAACCCTATAACAACAATAAATTGTGGATTTTTCCAAAAAGTACTTTTTTAAATTGAAAAAAATTGAAATACATTCACAAAAACTTTAAAAATTATAATTTTGGAATCATTTTGACAGCTTTTGATATCTAAGATTCAAATTTATAGATTCTAAAATATATGTTATCAATAAATCGTCGATTCTTCCGAAAAAAAGCATTTTTTTACTAGAAAAATTTTATCAAATAGTTTAAAAACGATAATTTTGGAAACATTTTGACAGCGAAGCTAATCTAAGCTTCAAATTGTTAGTTTTTGAACCCTATAACAACAATAAATTGTGGATTTTTCCAAAAAGTGCTTTTTTAAATTGAAAAAAATTGAAATGCATTCACAAAAAGTTTAAAAATGATAGTTTTGGAAACATTTTGACAGTTTTTGATATCTAAGATTCAAATTTATAGATTCTAAAATATATGTCATCAATAAATTGCCGATTCTTCCGAAAAAAAGCATTTTTTTACTAGAAAAATTTTATCAAATAGTTTAAAAACGATAATTTTGGAAACATTTTGACAGCGAAGCTAATCTAAGCTTCAAATTGTTAGTTTTTGAACCCTATAACAACAATAAATTGTGGATTTTTCCAAAAAGTACTTTTTTAAATTGAAAAAAATTGAAATACATTCACAAAAACTTTAAAAATTATAATTTTGGAAACATTTTGACAGCTTTTGATATCTAAGATTCAAATTTATAGATTCTAAAATATATGTTATCAATAAATCGTCGATTCTTCCGAAAAAAAGCATTTTTTTACTAGAAAAATTTTATCAAATAGTTTAAAAACGATAATTTTGGAAACATTTTGACAGCGAAGCTAATCTAAGCTTCAAATTGTTAGTTTTTGAACCCTATAACAACAATAAATTGTGGATTTTTCCAAAAAGTGCTTTTTTAAATTGAAAAAAATTGAAATGCATTCACAAAAAGTTTAAAAATGATAGTTTTGGAAACATTTTGACAGTTTTTGATATCTAAGATTCAAATTTATAGATTCTAAAATATATGTCATCAATAAATTGCCGATTCTTCCGAAAAAAAGCATTTTTTTACTAGAAAAATTTTATCAAATAGTTTAAAAACGATAATTTTGGAAACATTTTGACAGCGAAGCTAATCTAAGCTTCAAATTGTTAGTTTTTGAACCCTATAACAACAATAAATTGTGGATTTTTCCAAAAAGTACTTTTTTAAATTGAAAAAAATTGAAATACATTCACAAAAACTTTAAAAATTATAATTTTGGAAACATTTTGACAGCTTTTGATATCTAAGATTCAAATTTATAGATTCTAAAATATATGTCATCAATAAATTGCCGATTCTTCCGAAAAAAAGCATTTTTTTACTAGAAAAATTTTATCAAATAGTTTAAAAACGATAATTTTGGAAACATTTTGACAGCGAAGCTAATCTAAGCTTCAAATTGTTAGTTTTTGAACCCTATAACAACAATAAATTGTGGATTTTTCCAAAAAGTACTTTTTTAAATTGAAAAAAATTGAAATACATTCACAAAAACTTTAAAAATTATAATTTTGGAAACATTTTGACAGCTTTTGATATCTAAGATTCAAATTTATAGATTCTAAACTATATGTTATCAATAAATCGTCGATTTTTCCGAAAAAAAGCATTTTTTCGATAGAAAAATTTTATCAAAAAGTTTAAAAACGATAATTTTGGAAACATTTTGACAGCTAAGCTAATCTAAGCTTCAAATTGTTAGGTTTTGAACCCTATAACAACAATAAATTGTGGATTTTTCCAAAAAGTACTTTTTTAAATTGAAAAAAATTGAAATACATTCACAAAAACTTTAAAAATTATAATTTTGGAAACATTTTGACAGCTTTTGATATCTAAGATTCAAATTTATAGATTCTAAACTATATGTTATCAATAAATCGTCGATTTTTCCGAAAAAGCATTTTTTTACTAGAAAAATTTTATCAAATAGTTTAAAAACGATAATTTTGGAAACATTTTGACCGCGAAGCTAATCTAAGCTTCAAATTGTTAGTTTTTGAACCCTATAACAACAATAAATTGTGGATTTCTCCAAAAAGTGCTTTTTTAAATTGAAAAAAATTGAAATACATTAACAAAAACTTTAAAAATTATAATTTTGGAAACATTTTGACAGCTTTTGATATCTAAGATTCAAATTTATAGATTCTAAACTATATGTTATCAATAAATCGTCGATTTTTCCGAAAAAAAGCATTTTTTCGATAGAAAAATTTTATCAAAAAGTTTAAAAACGATAATTTTGGAAACATTTTGACAGCTAATCTAAGCTAAGCCTCAAATTGTTAGGTTTTGAACCCTATAACAACAATAAATTGTGGATTTTTCCAAAAAAAGCTTTCCGCAATTGAAAAAAATTGAAAGACAAGCGACAAGTGACAAGTGGCAAGTGACAATTGACAAGTGACAAGTGACGTTTCTCAATTTACACCTGACTCTAACAGAGTCAGATTATCTATGTCTTCAACACCTCTGTTTGTGTCAGTTCATTTTTCAACAAATTCTGTATAATCAAGAAGTAATATTTTTTCCACCATTTCGCTTACTCCAACTGTACACATCTCACGATGCGGTAAACTAAAAGTCATAAAGAGGCTTTGTATGTATGTACATACATATAATACGCGTACTTCAAGATTAATATTTACTTAGCCGGTGCAGTTTGTCGCACCCGGTTCGTACCGGGGCTACTATAAACAACTTGGTTGAGATTGACACGTTGTTACCACTGGTTTCTAATATAAGTAGGTATTATTAACCTTCGAGTTTAGAGACTTACTTCACTTTCCATTAAAAATAGAAATATATCGGTCATGACACACAGAAAAATTTTCTAGCTTTAGCGACCTTCGCATCTCAAAATTATATATTTGGAAAAGTGTAATTGAGTAGCTGGCAACGTCACTCGTGTTAAACTGCGGCGGAAAAAACATTAAAAAGTGTTTGGTGTTGTTTAAACGGAAACCGAAGGAATTTCTGAGTCATTTGGTGACAATTAACGATACAACAACCAACAACAGAGACCAAAGCAGATTCCTAGTTTGCAAATGTATCGATTTTAAAGAAAACTATATTAAAAAAACATTTTCAAAATTACTAATTGGATTTCCCTCGTATATGAGACGCGCACGTGCGTCTGCGATGTTTTCTTTTTTGTATTTATATAAATTCAACGCCCCTCGTAATAAAATTAATTTTTAATTATTAGGGACAATACATATTGGAAATAAACGATAATTATTCACTAAATATCTATAAATTACCGCTCCCATTCTATAAATAAGTGCATATGAATTACTAACTAATATAAAAGTTGAATATATTATAAATAAAGTACAAGTCTATTATATTTTCTGAAAACAGAGAAATATGACAACAGCGTAAATATCGTCATCATATCGGCCATGTTATAAAAATGAAAAAAGGTTATACGATTTTTATATTATTGCATTTTTTAAACTCACTCTTTATATTAATATATGAAAATATTTATTTTGACGAAAAAAAACTACATTCTAATTATAAACTATTATAAAATAAGAATATTTCGAATATTCAATTTAGGACGTATTACATACATAACTAGATAAATTACGTGTTATGAGGAAACTAATTATATTTCATTAAAACGATTTCACTTATTTCATTTTATAAATCAATAATCAGTGGGTTAATAACCTGTAACGTTTAATATTCCTTAAATTAAAATTTAATTAGTAATCAGAATGAATTCGAGTACTCCGCCATCTATTAGAAAGTACAGAAAACAAATGTAATTGTAAGAAAGGTTTACTTTGTATCAGCAGTAGTTTCCTACTAACTAATATTGAAAGTTTACAATTGCATCCGAAAGGTGGCAGATGAAATGAAAGTTGGGTTTATCTTTACTGTGTTCTACTAAACATTTATTGTTCTAATTTATTTATTGCCCATCGATTTATTGAAAGAGCAAATATTTTGACGAGAGAATTTGCGATTTAAAATTGGAGAGGTTTACTTTGTACCTTCAAACGTCATGAGTAGTTTCCTATTAACTAATATTGAAAGTTTACAATTACATCCGAAAGGTGGCAGATGAAATAAAAGTTAGGTTTATCTTTACTGTGTTGTACTAAACATTTATTGTTCTAATTTTGAATTTAATTTAGGACATTTATGTCATGAAATTCATTTATTTTTTTTTGTTTTATATAATGTGTAATGGAATTAATATGAATTCGTATATACTGCCATCAATTAGAATATCAAAACACTCAATTGTTCGTGAAAGAAATTATTTTACAGGTACCTTCAAGCGTTGTAAACTGTAATTTTATATGGATCTACATTTTTAGTTATTGATTCTACCAAAAGATGGCATATAACTTTATATTTTATATCTAAATTCATAATATTGAAAAACAAAAATGTAAATAGACATTTAGATTAGTAAATATCTTCATTAATGATTTATTTAAGAAATAAAATAATATTATATGAAATATAAAATTAATATATTGTAATTTTATCGAAATATTCTTTTCTGTTTTCTTTTTATCTATTGAACACTTTATTGTCAATTATCTATTTAATAATTTATCTATGGTATGTAGGTTCGACATCTTCTCTCAAATACCCAACAATCAATTCGATACACATGTTTTCTTTTCATCCGGATTAATAAGAATTATTAATAGTTGTAGGTATCCATGTGTTCATACTTAAAAAATATCGAATTTGATCAATAAATCATGATACTCGAATGAAAACAAAAAGCCGAAAATATAATAAAGACTATTAATAACTGCTAATCACGAAACACAATACCTTCAATTAGGAAGGTTGTTCATATAAAATTATGCCGTAACAGTTCTAAGACATACGTCCGCCGTACGACCTATTTCATAGACGCCGAATTAATATTTTCTCTGAAGGATTTAATAGTATGCAATTTTTTAAATGTCGTTTCATTCAGTCCAAAAGCATTCATGGTAATTAAATGACAATAATTTAAAAAAGTTATCATATTATTATGTTTTTAAATAGTTCATCTCACAGCCACCAGATGCGCGTCGTACGGTTTTCTAAATAGTCAAAAATGGCTGTCCTCTAGATTTTTCTATGCATTTGAGTTCATAAGTTGAAATATAGATGGCCATACCAGGAAATAATTATTTGTTTAGAAATTTTGGTTATAAAACCAAAAAAGATGATTCTAAATATCCCAATTCATTAAATATGTTTCAATATAATGAATATATAATAGGCATTTAATACTATTGTTAATGAATGAATAATTTTGTATAAACTTTGTTGCTGTTGCCATCTATGGTGGATATCACTATACGTATGTATCAAAGAACGCGAACTTAGACGAATTCAGCCGATTTATACACGAATCAACATAATGGATTTTTAAATGAGATTGAATGAATGGAGTAATAAATTTATGTTTGTAAAACTATGTTGATAGATAAGTAAAATTAATAGAATTTCACAACCGCTCCTCTATAAAAATAGTATCCCTTTATAACGCGTATAACTACACCTATGTATATAGCTTCACTGATGGTTATAAAGTATAGGAAGTTTATAGCTAGTTAAGCTAAACTGTGGGCTGTTCGCGCGAGTGGTGACAAAACACGTTGCGTTGCTAAGATACTACTACAAGGAGGGGTTTGAGATTGATACGCCTTCATTACTCCCACTATAAACTCTTGAAATTCTAAGGGAATTAAGAGCTAAAATGAAAAGATTATTCTCGCTATTCACGTGGGCTCGTACAGATAATAGAAGTGGGATTTTTTGGGACTGAAAAGAGAGATTAATTCAGAGAATTGAATACATTTCATTGTAATTGGATTATTTTGATAAATATACTTCGATTTTTGAGGAAATTTATTTTGTATGCCATTGACAGTATCGATTTAAAACTTGACAGGATTATGACATATATTTGATATTTAGTACGTTAACCTGAGTTTATAACACAAGCACGTGAACCAAGATCCTGTATTTACCTCGCTTAAAATAATTTATTATTATTTCTATGCAAAACTTAGTAAGTAACTCATTACGTAAGAAGTGAAAATTGCATAATGTGCTGCCTACATTTAGGGGCATCACTATTTCGATCCTAAATATATCTCGCTAATGCTAAATGTTTTTAAATTGATTAAATTTGTGTAAATAGACCAAATAAAGGGTCTTACGTAAATAAAAATGCACGTATATGTCAAGAGATCTTATTACGTGGATGTTATTGTTAAATGTCATTTACAAGGAATGTTGACAGTTTACGTTTGACGTTTGCAGACATGGGCGTAGAAAATATTATTACAGAAATGTGTGACTGTAGAAAATTTGGAAAGATCGCATAAACGATAAAGAATAACTTTTCAATATTATTGATTAATAAAAAAATATGATTATTTAATCATTTTTATTCATTAATAGTATATAGTGGCATCAGATCGTTTTTGTAAAATATATATAATGGAACCAGAGGCGTCGCCTGCAAGTGTATGTTATGTCTTGTATGGTTTTAATGATTTTGTGTGTGTTTATAGTAGTTACAGTATAAGATTAACTCATTAAAATGATTCCTGAATCTAACCAGCGCATGTACCACATCTTTGGTTAGTTACTTTCGGTTTTAGGTGCAAGAAACAGTTTGCGAAATGTTATCAAACAGCGTTGTCATATTTCGACTTAAAATGTCTGAAAAATGAGTGGGGAACTTAGAACACTGCATAGAAGGGGGATTTGTTCAGTTAAATATTTGTAATGTAATAATAAAAACATTTTTACGATAATAATAACTCGTTGTAATGATAGACGGAGGTGATTATACGATTTTCATCAACATAACCTCTATTTAGAGGTTAGATTCTTCAATCCAAATTCACGCCGAATAAATTTCCGAATCGTTTCGATATTATTATTACGAGAAATAATTTGGCAACATCTGATTATCTATCAAAAGCTACCCTAACAGCAGAATTGCTGTTCACTTTTCAGCAGAAGCGTTAAAATGTCCCTGAAAATCCCTCTTGAATCTTAACATATTGAACAAGGCGCGCTTCTACTGTTACCAACTGAGAAAACTAATTTAAATTAAATCCTTGTGAATTACCACGGCTCTCCGCGACATTACGTCGTTTTGTCGCTATTCTCTTCTTCTATCCTCCCCAGGCCCCCGACCGGTGCGGTTTTCCATGATAATGTGAAGTCAGGACTCAGACATGTTTTGAACTTCATTCAAACTTTAATTTAATTCAATATTTGTTCATAATATTGATAAAATTCTTTTTTAGATACGTATTTGGTTGTTGTTCAGTTTGGTGAATGAAACCTAGATCTATAACGGTGGTATTTCCAATAATTTAGACAATTAGTTAATTGCTTGACAACCCGTCCACCTTTTTAATCTTATTTTTGAGCATTTCCAAAGTAAAATGAAGTTTCTTACATTTTCTATTGTTGGTTTTTTTTTTCGAGACAATCTACTTCGACGTCTCTCAGTATTTAACATCTTATGCCAACATTCCAATGTCCTACTGTCCTTTTAGACATCTTCTACATTCTTCCCAGTTTTTACAAACAATCTTCTTCAGCACAGGCCTACTTTTTGTAGTATTCACCATAGGTCGATACTACTTTCGATTCTGTGGCATTTCTTTTCACTTTATTTCAATTCTTTTCACTAATATGTCATTTCACTTCAGTATTCTTCACTTTCCTTCATTTCTCTTTACTTTTGTGTCATTCCACTTCGCTCCGTTCAACTTTACTTGATCCTTTTTCATTAACGTCACCTCACTTCGCATATGTTTATTTTTCTTCATTAATATGTGACTCTATTTCACTTTTTTCTATTTCTTTTCACTTTTATTTCACCAAACTTCGCTATCCTCTATTTTTATGTTACTTTACTTCGCTATCTTCCACTTTTCTTCACTTTCCTTCACTTACATGTCATTTTATTCTGCTCTACTTCACGTTACTTTGTTCATCTTCACTTTCCTCCATTTCACTTTAGTATTTTTTATTGCTTCATTTCTCTTTACTTAAATGTCAGTTAAGTTTGCTATTCTTCACTTTATTTCAATTCTCCCCACTAATATGTCATTTCACTTCACTATTCTTCACTTTCCTTCATTTCTCTTTACTTTTGTGTCATTTCACTTTATTATTATTCACTTATATATGATTTTACTTTACTTCAGTTCGATTTAATTCGTTTTAATTCACTTTATTTCGCTGTTCCACTTTTTCTCATTGTTCTTCACTTATAGGGGGCTTTTCTACGTTTTCATTCATTCCTTCTTACTTTAAAAACACTTCACTCCATTGTCCTCCACTTTTCTTCATTTCTTTTCACTTAAACGTTAGTTAAGTTTGCTATTCTTCACTTTATTACAATTCTCTCCACTAATATGTCATTTCACTTCACTATTCTTCACTTTCCTTCATTTCTCTTTACTTTTGTGTCATTCCACTTTATTATTATTCACTTATATATGATTTTACTTTACTTCAGTTCGATTTAATTCGTTTTAATTCACTTTATTTCGCTGTTCCACTTTTTCTCATTGTTCTTCACTTATAGGGGGCTTTTCTACGTTTTCATTCATTCCTTCTTACTTTAAAAACACTTCACTCCATTGTCCTCCACTTTTCTTCATTTCTTTTCACTTAAACGTTAGTTAAGTTTGCTATTCTTCACTTTATTACAATTCTCTCCACTAATATGTCATTTCACTTCACTATTCTTCACTCTCCTTCATTTCTCTTTACTTTTGTGTCATTTCACTTTATTATTATTCACTTATATATGATTCTACTTCACTACAGTTCGATTTAATTCGTTTTAATTCACTTTATTTCGAATTATTTCGCTTTTTCACTTTTTTTCATCGTTTTTCACTTATAAGGGGTTTTTCTACACTTTCCTTCATTCCTCCTTACTTTAAAGACACTTCACTTCACTGTCCTCCGCTTTTCTTCATTTCTCTTTACTTAAACGTCAGTTAAGTTTGCTATTTTCTAGTTTCCTTCAATTCTCTCCACTAATATGTCATTTCACTTCACTTCCCATCATTTTTATTCACTTCAATTTCACTTTATTTCACTGCCCTTCAATTTGCTTCACTTCTATTAACTTAAATGTCAGTTAAATTTACTATTCTACAATTTCCTTTGATTCTCTTAGTTAATATGTTAGTTTACTTCACTATTTTTCACTTTTCATCTTTCTTTTTACTTTTATGTCACTTTACCTGACTGTCCTTCACTTTGCTTCATTTTTTTCAACTTAAATGTTAGTTAATTTCGCTATTCTTCACATTTATTCATTTATCTTCACCGAATTGTCACTTCACTTCATTATTCTTCACTTTCCTTCATGTCACTCAACTTTTATGTCACTTTACTTTGCTGTACTTAAGATTCCTTCATTTGTCTCAACTTAAATGTCAATTTACGACACTTTCCTTAGTTTTTCTTCATTTTACTTGATTGCCCTTCACTTTCTTCCATTTTTATGTCACTTTACTTTACTTTCCTTCACCTTAATTTGTTTCTCTTCATTTATATATCATTTGGCTGTGCTACCCGCCATTTTATTCCCTTTTTCTTTACTTATATGTCACTTTTATATCTATTCACTTATATGTTATTTAGTTCTCTTTATTTCGCTTCATTCATCTTCACTTTATCTTTCTAACACTATTTACTTTCACTTAACTTCTTTTTACACCGTTTGCTTTCACTTAACTTCTTTTTACTTTTTCAATTAAAGCTGAAATGCAAATTCAGTTAGATTTAATTTAATTCTGACATTTCCGAATGTTTTTTTAGTTTTTTAATATCGAGAAGCAACTAAAAAACAATTTTTTTTTTCTTTTAACGAATCGATTTTCATCTCGATACGTTCCTGATAATAAGTAGATATAAAAGAATTAATCTGATTATAATTATTTGAACAGGCATTAATCTGGTAAACGAACCCCAGCGTGCCAGTTCGACGATAATGCACATTTTGTGTTTAAAGTGCCAAGTCGAGTCCCGACAAAGCGAGCTCGAAACGAAAAAAAAAAAAAACAACGATTACAAAGCACTCGACGAATACCAAAGAGCAGAAACGCGCCTTATGGCGAAAACCGTGTTTTCAAATTAATAATTATTAAGCGTTTTTGTGTGTTGTTGAATTAGAGACTTGTTTTTTTAATATTAACTTCGATTACGTGATACGCGATTCAATTAAATACTCTTATACGTAACGATAGGGGAAACCGGAGTTGGATTTAACGTAGGCAACAACATTTTTTATAATAAATAGATACGGGAGAAATTCCGTATATATTTTTGGAAATGACGAAGTTTTTAACTTCAATAAACACCGTCTGTGTGTTTTCCAAATTATTCAAGATCATCTACATAATTTGAAACTGGAACATCGTCTGTTTTAAAGCCGGTACTACACGATGTGTCTTACGCTCGCGTCAACGTCCATTTTTCAACGTTGACAGATCTATTGGAAGAAGGATGGATGCGGTGTTGCAACCGCACGATGCGTTCAAGGTTTGCGCCAACATCCATCTTCGAATGTGTTCAAGATAGGGTTAAACTTTTTCCTCTTCACTAAGCATCAATTTTTTATTTAATATTATTTTTTTCTTAAACTCTAGCTCGACATCAATGTTACTTTCGTCAAGCTACGTGATTCCCAGAGTGGTGCAGATCAGTATCACAGTATCCCAAGAAATGATCACAGAGTTGACACAGAGTTAAATAACAGCAGCAAAGATTGAAGACCTCCATAGAAAATGTTGTTGTTTAATCCGATTAGTTTAATACTAAATTTTCATAGATAATTACTTAAGATAATTAGTTAATAATGTTCCCTATCATTTTCGTGTAAGAAAAAATTTTTATTCAAGGTCAAAGGTCAAAAAAATGAGTTTTTCGCGATTATCAGGGAAACGGTGAGTTTTATCATAAAAATACCTTAGACGAAAATTGTAGATCATTAAATTAACTACAAAAAATGTCTGGATACTTTTTTTTCTTTGATCCACCGTTTCTGAGATATAACGATTCAAAAAGGTGTACAAAGTGAAACCATTAAAAACTTTTACAACTTTTTGAATCATTATATCTCAGAAACAGTGGCTTGTAGGAAAAAAAGTATTGATACGTTTCTTGTAGATAATTTCATGATCTACAATTTATGATTTAGGTATTTTGATAATAAAACTCACTGTTTTGCTGATTCAAGGTCAAAGGTCAAAAAAATGAGTTTTTCTCGATTATCCGTGAAACGGTGAGTTTGATCATGAAAATACTTCTAACAAAAATTGTAGATTATAAAATTATCTATAAAAAATGTATCAATACTTTTTTTTCTATGACCCACCGTTTCTGAGATATAACGATTCAAAAAGTTGTACAAAATGAAACCATTAAAAACTTTTACAACTTTTTGAATCATTATATCTCAGAAACAGTGGCTTGTAGGAAAAAAAAGTATTGATACGTTGTTTTTAGATAATTTTATGATCTACAATTTTTGTTAGAAGTATTTTTATGATAAAACTCATCGTTTTGCTGATTCGAGGTCAAAGGTCAAAAAAATGAGTTTTTCTCGATTATCAGCGAAACGGTGAGTTTTATCATAAAAATACTCTCTACAAAAATTGTAGATCACAAAATTAACTACAAAAAATGTCTGGATACTTTTTTTTCTTTGACCCACCGTTTCTGAGATATAACGATTCAAAAAGGTGTACAAAGTGAAACCATTAAAAACTTTTACAACTTTTTGAATCATTATATCTCAGAAACGGTGGCTCGTAGGGAAAAAAGTATTGATACGTTTTTTGTAGGTAATTCTATTATCTATAATTTTTGATTGAGGTATTTTTATGATTAAGCTCACGGTTTTGTTGATTCAAGGTAAAAGGTCAAAAAAATGAGTTTTTCGCGATTATCAGTGAAATGTTGAGTTCAATCAAAAATCAAAAAAACCTGTAATAAAAAAAAGATAATACGTTGCTTACACCGTTATTACAAGGAGGAAGTCTTCAATTATAGAAAATAATGGACTGAAAAGGGAGAACCGACTCCAAAAATGGTAAAATCCGATCCATCTGCAGGCAAGGTCCTGGCGTTGGTTTTTTTGGGTCGCGCGCCGTATAATTTTCATTAATTATGTTTTAAAAAAAAAAATTGTCAACGGCGAGTATTATGCGAACGATTGAGCGAAGAAATCAAGCAAACAAAAGCAGCATTTGGCTGAGAAGAAAGTGTTGTTTCATCAAGCTTACAAACTCGTTAATGCAATTGTCAAAATTGATGAATTAGAATTTAAATCGCTACATTGAGCTCCTTATTCGTCAGATTTGATCCCCTCGGATTATTTTCTGTTCCCAGACCTTTTCTTTGTTGTAGTAAAAAACTTAAGAACGAACTTATAAATTTTTGGAATTCGTTGGAATTTTCGAATGAAATATATCACGTCGAAATCAAATTCGTTTCAATTTTAATGAGTAAATCATGGATGGGAATGGAGAGAAAAGAGGCTTATAAAAACGTCACGTTTCTTCCATATTTTTCCATTACATTATCTATATATGACTCCGAAGTAAATCAGCGTTATCAAAAGCAAGAGAAGCGGATACGGTTTAAACGAGAAATAACGGCCACTACGTGTCATAAAGTCTAATGTTATTTTCAGGGATACCGTTATGTCATTCATCTTTTAATTTTTCAAAGAACGATGCTCCTAAGGAATCTTGGGAAGCTGGTAGATATCCTCGGATTTATAGATGACGAGATAGCGTCGATTTCATTTTTGGAAAACGATATGTAACAGTTCATCCAAATCGTGTACTTGACCAGTCCCTACGGCGATTCTGGTGTTTGTTATCGTCCCAGGATGTTCGAAATTGACGAGGAGTACCGCCTTCCGATTCCCAAACACGTGCAGTCGGTTATTGCGTTGGTTTGAATTTTTTTGATTTATTTTGAATCATGGGAAGCGTTGAACAAGCCGAATTGGTGGGATTGTGGCAACAAACAGTTGGATATTTGGTTACACACATTTCCAGATCCGATTTTAATAGATTTAGTCTTATTTTAAGTTGAAACAAGTCATTATATAACATATGCCTGCCCTGTATATGATTATGTATATCATTAACGACATATTTAGTCATTTTTATAAGTGAAATTATGTAATATTTACCAATATACTTGATAATCACTTAACTACAAAGCACATGCAATATGTCCTTAAAAGCATTACCGTATTATTTTATCAGTATTATACAGGGTGTCCCACGACGAGTTAAAACTATCTGTATATGGCAAAATACAAAAAACATTTAATATCTGGATAACGGTAAGATTTAGGTATAGAAAAGTATACATGAATTTGTCTTATTTTTTACCTCTGAATGCATTAAAATAGAAAAAACCGGGTGGTTCCATTTAAAAAAATGAAGAAATTCAATATTTATGAAGTTAAATTTTGAGCACTTTTTATATGAACCCTGTATGTAATGAAAAATTTTTCATTATAGATTCAAATACGTTTAACCTTGTTAAAAACAACCGAATAGAAACCATTTTCATATCTTTAAGAGTATTTTCGTAAAAAAATAATTTATAAGGATCTGCAACGGTCAAATTTTTTACAAAAAAATTAATAACTCAAAAAATAAGCATTTTTCAAAAATAATTTTCAGACAAAAGTTTACTAAAATTTTACATAGATTTCAAAAATGTTATAATATATACAGTGTTCTATATAAAATAACAAAGTTACAGTCGACTTCCGGTACAACCGGAAGTCGGCCATCTTTAAAAATATTTTATTTAAAAAGATCGTATTCGAAAACCCAAACGTACAAATTTTCATTATTTTACTATGAATATTTCGCCATATACAGATAGTTTTAACTCGTCGTGAGACACCCTGTATAATCATATTCAAGAAACACGCAAAATCAAACGAAAAAAACTTTGGGAACTTCCGAACTTCGAAGCACATTTTGTAATAGTGACAAATTTGGTTAGAAAATAATTAAATAAGAAGAAGACAATAAAGGAAACGATAAACTCGTCTTTGAGGTTATAAATTGATATCTAGAAAAAAGAAGAAGATTGGGCATCATCTTATCTGTAGTTTCCGATGTCCTCATTGAAAACAAATAACTAGTCAGTGATAATCATGGAAATTTAATGAAATTCGAATGAAGATACTACAAACAGATAAGAAAAGCTATTCAGTTGAATTTGGTATATTTGGGGTCCGGTGACGTTGCCATATAATATGTATGCTCTTTTCCCTTTTACTTATATGTCTCTAGGGAGGGGGAAATTTTATGAGATGTAATTATTTATTAGAAGGTTGTTCTAACCTCAAAATGAATTGGGAAAACGTAGTTATCGGTGTTTCATTATAAACGTTGATGCGTGTATTATAAAATGTTTGGACGACGTTGCCAGATTTTGAAATTAGTATGGATATTTTGGGAATAAAAACAAAATTTGTTCCAAATAAAAAATGAAATTACAAAAATTCGATCGAGAAAAACATTCTATTATAAGAAAAAATCATACATAACAAATCAGGGAGCTTAATATATTGACACGTTTTTGAAGTACAGTGCTTGCTAATTGAAAATAATAAAAGTTTTGTTTTGGAATTTAAGAAAATATAAAAAAAATTGTATCTAGGCCAAATTCACGAGAATATTGATTTAATATTTTGGAAGCCTACTAAAAAAAATCTAATTTATGAAGAAAAAAATCGAGAACGTACTAAAATATTGTGGTTTTGAGATACAGGGTGTTAAAGTTAAGAACTATAACAGGTTATTAAAATCGTATATCCCTCGTAATTTGAAAAATATTAGAATTGGGAGATCAAAAATCTGAACTATCGATTCAAACCAAAGGATTTTTGTTTTTTTTTAAATAATTTTATAAATAATATGCCAAATATTTCAGCAAAGTGTAGATAGAAGTTTAAAAAATCATACTTGTATTCAAACTTTTATACAAGCCAAAATAATAAATATTTTCATTCAATATTATACAGATGTATTCATAAACATCCAGTTCATGAATAAAAGCATCAAGAGCATATAAAAATAGTATGTCTCTGAGATACAGGGTGTTAAAGTAGAAGTACATAAAAAAAGTTGTATATCCCTCGTAATACAAAAAATAGAAGTGGGAGGACAATAAAAATAGTACCAATCAATCCATAATGAAATTTTACATAAATGGGTATAATTGTAGTTGAAATATTTTCAAGAAACTTATTCTAAAAAGTGAAACAAAAAATTGAAATTTGAAAAAAATAATACCTTTATTTGAAAAAACCTACAGGTCCCAATAGTCGAGGTATTAAAATGATATTCTCAAAAAGCATTAAAAAACGTCTTATCCATATATAGAAAAATCAACAGCTTATCTCAATTATGAGTTCTTGAGATACAAGGTTTTAAAGTAGGAGTATAGAAAAACGGAGATAAAATCGTATCTCCCTCGTAACTCAGAAAATAACAAAGTTAGAACGATACAAATTATACTAATCGATACACAATAAAATTTTACATATATTTGAATGACTTTAGTTGAATATTTTTATTGAAAATATAGCAAAAATGTAAACAAATGGTTGATAATTAAAAAAAATTATACCTTTATTTGAAAATATATACAGGCCAAAATAATCGAGTCATCACGTTAAGATTTTTAGAAAATATTTAAAAAAGTCTAATCTATATAGAAAAAAATAAGCAGTATATCTAAATGATGGGTTCTTGAGATACAAGGTTACAAAGTAGGAGTATAGAAAAACAGAGATAAAATCGTATCTCCCTCGTAACTCAGAAAATAACAAAGTTAGAACGATACAAATTGTACTAATCGATACACAATAAAATTTTACATATATTTGAATGACTTTAGTTGAATATTTTTATTGAAAATATAGCAAAAATGTAAACAAATGGTCGATAATTAAAAAAAATTATACCTTTATTTGAAAATATATACAGGCCAAAATAATCGAGTCATCACGTTAAGATTTTTAGAAAATATTTAAAAAAGTCTAATCTATATAGAAAAAAATAAGCAGTATATCTAAATGATGGGTTCTTGAGATACAAGGTTACAAAGTAGGAGTATAGAAAAACAGAGATAAAATCGTATCTCCCTCGTAACTCAGAAAATAACAAAGTTAGAACGATACAAATTGTACTAATCGATACACAATAAAATTTTACATATATTTGAATGACTTTAGTTGAATATTTTTATTGAAAATATAGCAAAAATGTAAACAAATGGTCGATAATTAAAAAAAATTATACCTTTATTTGAAAATATATACAGGCCAAAATAATCGAGTCATCACGTTAAGATTTTTAGAAAATATTTAAAAAAGTCTAATCTATATAGAAAAAAATAAGCAGTATATCTAAATGATGGGTTCTTGAGATACAAGGTTACAAAGTAGGAGTATAGAAAAACAGAGATAAAATCGTATCTCCCTCGTAACTCAGAAAATAACAAAGTTAGAACGATACAAATTGTACTAATCGATACACAATAAAATTTTACATATATTTGAATGACTTTAGTTGAATATTTTTATTGAAAATATAGCAAAAATGTAAACAAATGGTCGATAATTAAAAAAAATTATACCTTTATTTGAAAATATATACAGGCCAAAATAATCGAGTCATCACGTTAAGATTTTTAGAAAATATTTAAAAAAGTCTAATCTATATAGAAAAAAATAAGCAGTATATCTAAATGATGGGTTCTTGAGATACAAGGTTACAAAGTAGGAGTATAGAAAAACAGAGATAAAATCGTATCTCCCTCGTAACTCAGAAAATAACAAAGTTAGAACGATACAAATTGTACTAATCGATACACAATAAAATTTTACATATATTTGAATGACTTTAGTTGAATATTTTTATTGAAAATATAGCAAAAATGTAAACAAATGGTCGATAATTAAAAAAAATTATACCTTTATTTGAAAATATATACAGGCCAAAATAATCGAGTCATCACGTTAAGATTTTTAGAAAATATTTAAAAAAGTCTAATCTATATAGAAAAAAATAAGCAGTATATCTAAATGATGGGTTCTTGAGATACAAGGTTACAAAGTAGGAGTATAGAAAAACAGAGATAAAATCGTATCTCCCTCGTAACTCAGAAAATAACAAAGTTAGAACGATACAAATTGTACTAATCGATACACAATAAAATTTTACATATATTTGAATGACTTTAGTTGAATATTTTTATTGAAAATATAGCAAAAATGTAAACAAATGGTTGATAATTAAAAAAAATTATACCTTTATTTGAAAATATATACAGGCCAAAATAATCGAGTCATCACGTTAAGATTTTTAGAAAATATTTAAAAAAGTCTAATCTATATAGAAAAAAATAAGCAGTATATCTAAATGATGGGTTCTTGAGATACAAGGTTACAAAGTAGGAGTATAGAAAAACAGAGATAAAATCGTATCTCCCTCGTAACTCAGAAAATAAAAAAGTTGTGGGATTCAATATTGTACTAATCGATTTAGAATGATATTTTACATATATCTGACTAAGTTTAGTTATTGCTATGGAAAATATACCAAACATTGATTCAAAAAGTTGGAATTAAAAAAAAATAAATACCTTTATTAAAATAATTACACAGGCCAAATGAATGGATCCATTTAATCAATATTCTGAGAATATACTGACATTTATCTAATTAATTAAGAAACAAATTAGCGGCGTAGTTTTACAGAGCATTACCGAGATACAGGGTATTAAAGTAGAAGCAAATTGATAAAATCATATATCCCTCGTATATCTAAAAATAAAAAATTAAGTACGATAAGATTGTAACCAATAGATTCTGTACGAAATTTTAGCAATAACGTGTAATTTTGAATACATCTAGATATTTTAGTTTCATCCAAATCAAATATCACATTATCGATTTCCATTTCCGTAACTGTCTACTGCAATTATCGCGAAATATATGACATATGCGTTCGATAGATTGATTATAATTCAGTAGAGTCATTCTGGCACATCGGTCTTCGGATATTCCATTCCAAATCGAAATTTCAAATTCGTATTTAATAATTATAGATGTGAAATTATCAGAGCGTGGCAACAAAACTTAATAGCCTCATGAGTGAATCTAATTATTTTATTATTATTTATTTCGTAGTATAAAGAGAGAAATCGATTATGGAAAATACGATTTCTACTTATTTATGTGATATATACGAGGGTAGAACGAAAATTGTTCACAATTGCTATGCCGTTAATTCTATTTTTGATAAACAAAACGGTATTACGAGAGACGGGGCAGGCGACTTATCAAAAAACAAACAACCGCGTTGTTGTTGAGGTGACGCAAAGGCGTCGGGGGAATTTTCGGACGAGCGTCGTCACGCCAGATGCGTCTAAGCACAACCCCAAGCCGCCTGGGGACCAAAAATTAATGAGAATTCCTGTTATTGCCGACGAGATTTTGAGGTTTGGATTCGGGGATCATCGCCGATCTTTATACCGGGTTCTGAAATGTCGACCATGAATAATTATTTCAAAAACTGGTCAAATAAGAAATATGAAAAAGGTGGAACGTGTAGAGATTGAAAAATAGCGAAAAAGAGGTAGAGGCAAGCATCTAAAGAGGAAGATGGGTGGGAAAATTTGCGATAATAAAGTGAATCCAAACAGAGAAGAAAAACAGGATAAATTATACGACAGGTAGACGAAATAGAAATAAATAACAAAAATAATAAGGAATTAAACTAATATATGAAAAATAAGGAAATCGAGAAATCATTGAAGAACTGATAAAGATAACGGTGAATAGAAAGAAAGAGAAAATAGAAAAGAAAGAAAAGAAAGAAAAGAAAGAAAAGAAAGAAAAGAAAGAAAAGAAAGAAAAGAAAGAAAAGAAAGAAAAGAAAGAAAAGAAAGAAAAGAAAGAAAAGAAAGAAAAGAAAGAAAAGAAAGAAAAGAAAGAAAAGAAAGAAAAGAAAGAAAAGAAAGAAAAGAAAGAAAAGAAAGAAAAGAAAGAAAAGAAAGAAAAGAAAGAAAAGAAAGAAAAGAAAGAAAAGAAAGAAAAGAAAGAAAAGAAAGAAAAGAAAGAAAAGAAAGAAAAGAAAGAAAAGAAAGAAAAGAAAGAAAAGAAAGAAAAGAAAGAAAAGAAAGAAAAGAAAGAAAAGAAAGAAAAGAAAGAAAAGAAAGAAAAGAAAGAAAAGAAAGAAAAGAAAGAAAAGAAAGAAAAGAAAGAAAAGAAAGAAAAGAAAGAAAAGAAAGAAAAGAAAGAAAAGAAAGAAAAGAAAGAAAAGAAAGAAAAGAAAGAAAAGAAAGAAAAGAAAAAAAGAAAGAAAAAGAAAGAAAAAGAAAGAAAAAGAAAGAAAAAGAAAGAAAAAGAAAGAAAAGAAAGAAAAGAAAGAAAAGAAAGAAAAGAAAGAAAAGAAAGAAAAGAAAAAAAAGAAAGAAAAAGAAAGAAAAAGAAAGAAAAAGAAAGAAAAAGAAAGAAAAAGAAAGAAAAGAAAGAAAAAAGAAAGAAAAGAAGGAAAAGAAACAAAAGAAACAAAAGAAAGAGAAGATAGAAAAGAGAGAAAAGAAAGAAAAGAAAGAAAAGAGAGAAAAGAAAGAAAAGAAAGAAAAGAAAGAAAAGAAAGAAAAGAAAGAAAAGAAAGAAAAGAAAGAAAAGAAAAGAAGGAAAAGAAACAAAAGAAACAAAAGAAAGAGAAGATAGAAAAGAGAGAAAAGAAAGAAAATATATGAAAAAAAAGAAAGAAAAAGAAAGAAAAGAAAGAAAAAAGAAAGAAAAGAGAGAAAAGAAAGAAAAAAGAAAGAAAAGAAAGAAAAGAATGAAAAGAAAGAAAAGAAAGAAAAGAAAAGAAGGAAAAGAAACAAAAGAAACAAAAGAAAGAGAAGATAGAAAAGAGAGAAAAGAAAGAAAATATATGAAAAAAAAGAAAGAAAAAGAAAGAAAAAGAAAGAAAAAGAAAGAAAAGAAAGAAAAAAGAAAGAAAAGAAAGAAAAAAGAAAGAAAAGAAAGAAAAGGAAGAAAAAGAAAGAAAAAAGAAAGAAAAGAAAGAAAAAATAAAGAATAGAAAGGAAGAGGAAGGAAATATAAAAGAAAATGGACTAATAAAATTTATAGATTATTCGGTAGAACGCCTTAATCTCCTATTCCTGTGATTGATTTGAGCTGCTCTATTTTGTTTATCTAGCATTAACTGCTTTAGAAGATGATAAACCGATCGAAATTCACGTGAATTTCGACGGACGCAACCATTTATTTCATATTTCAACCATGTGCGATGTTTGAATTCATTCGTGTGGCTTGTCAATTAAAGCAGTGTTGCCAATAATAAAAGTCCGAGATCGAGAGAGTCACGTCTTGATCCGATCGTGTCAAAAAGAGGAGTTGACACAAACGTAAATTCAAAAAGATTTAGTGGATCTTTGACAGACTATAAAGTTGATCATTTTAGAATATTCATCAATAGTTATACAACGCTCTGTATATAGATTGTTTATATCAACTAAAAATAGTATTAACGACGACGTTATAAATTTGACAACGTTTCTTTTATCGAATGACGTATTGAAATGTTAAAAATATTTTTGCAGGACCCTGTATTGAATGCACCTACATCTTGCGAAACTTTATGACAAGTGGAGGTTCAATTTTGCTTATTGAGGATTACGTCCTTACTACTTCATACATATTTTAAGGATAAGGGGATTTTATTATGTCAAATGTAACGAGAAATTATTATTTTTGATGAAGTGTAAGGGCCTACTATTAACACACGCCCTATTGGTATTAACAGTTGTATACACGATTTGTTTTACTAAATAATTTCAAATTCCAGTAAAAACAAATTGCTACATTCATTAAGGAATTTACAAATGGCGGGCATACGTTATTAATTATTAAAAAGCTTTTTTAAAAGACGCCGTCTGAAAGTTGTTCGTTCTGGATTCATTTACATACAGAAAGTTGCGTTTTGAGTGTTCCATGTAGTGACAGTTGACAGTTACGTACTGCAAAACACTTTCGGAACGTTCTGGAGTGACTCTGGAGTGACTCTAGCGACTTCAATTTTGCAGTTGACAGTTTCACTTCGATGATAACCTTAAATTTTCAATATTTATGAAATTATTTGTTTTATCTTTTTCAGACTCGTTCAACAAAGCTGCACTTTCAGTCCTTGGCATACAAATAACTATTTAATGCTGAAAATACATTCTTTTAACATTTTTCAAGTCATAACGAAACATTTAGTGAGTTTAATTATTTCATTATCAATTATAGAACGAATATTGTGTCAGTTTTCAAAATATTAGCAGCTACCGCCACCTCTAGGTCAGTCAGGTACTTCTTTCAATAATTGTTTCATATTTAAATATTTGATTCTTCGATGTTACCCCATTTTGTTTTTATTATTTATTATTATATTTCCGACTCCTTTGTTCAATTTTTTCTTAGAACAATTCAATGGCGCTAAACTTTTTGCCCAACTGTATTTGATATATCTCTTAAAAAGTACTGCACAGAGGCGGATTCAGGGTAAACTGAACCGAGAAAATTGTCGTCAAGCTTTTTGTCAAACTTTATTTGGCATTTTCCATATGAAGAATTGTACAGGGACGAATCTAGGGTGAACTAAACCGAGAAACAAAGCGTCAAACTTTTTGCTTCACTGCATTTGATATATCTTTCAAAAAGTACTGCACAGAGGCGGATTCAGGGTAAACTGAACCGAGAAAATTGTCGTCGAGCTTTTTGTCAAACTTTATTTGGCATTTTCTATATGAAGAATTGTACAGGGACGAATCTAGGGTGAACTAAACTGAGAAACAAAGCGTCCAACTTTTTGTTCAACTGTATTTGACATATCTTTCAAAAAGTACTGCACAGAGACGGATTCAGGGTAAACTGAACCGAGAAAATTGTCGTCGAGCTTTTTGTCAAACTTTATTTGGCATTTTATATATGAAGAATTGCACAGGGACGAATCTAGGGTGAACTAAACTGAGAAACAAAGCGTCCAACTTTTTGTTCAACTGTATTTGACATATCTTTCAAAAAGTACTGCACAGAGACGGATTCAGGGTAAACTGAACCGAGAAAATTGTCGTCGAGCTTTTTGTCAAACTTTATTTGGCATTTTATATATGAAGAATTGCACAGGGACGAATCTAGGGTGAACTAAACCGAGAAACAAAGCGTCAAACTTTTTGCTTCACTGTATTTGACATATATTTTAAAAAGTACTGCACAGAGGCGGATTCAGGGTAAACTGAACCGAGAAAATTGTCGTCGAGCTTTTTGTCAAACTTTATTTGGCATTTTATATATGAAGAATTGCACAGGGACGAATCTAGGGTGAACTAAACTGAGAAACAAAGCGTCCAACTTTTTGTTCAACTGTATTTGACATATCTTTCAAAAAGTACTGCACAGAGACGGATTCAGGGTAAACTGAACCGAGAAAATTGTCGTCGAGCTTTTTGTCAAACTTTATTTGGCATGTTCTATATGAAGAATTGCACAGGGACGAATCTAGGGTGTACTAAACTGAGAAACAAAGCGTCCAACTTTTTGTTCAACTGTATTTGACATATCTTTCAAAAAGTACTGCACAGATGCGGATTCAGGGTAAACTGAACCGAGAAAATTGTCGTCGAGCTTTTTGTCAAACTTTATTTGGCATTTTATATATGAAGAATTGCACAGGGACGAATCTAGGGTGAACTAAACTGAGAAACAAAGCGTCCAACTTTTTGTTCAACTGTATTTGACATATCTTTCAAAAAGTACTGCACAGAGACGGATTCAGGGTAAACTGAACCGAGAAAATTGTCGTCGAGCTTTTTGTCAAACTTTATTTGGCATTTTATATATGAAGAATTGCACAGGGACGAATCTAGGGTGAACTAAACTGAGAAACAAAGCGTCCAACTTTTTGTTCAACTGTATTTGACATATCTTTCAAAAAGTACTGCACAGAGACGGATTCAGGGTAAACTGAACCGAGAAAATTGTCGTCGAGCTTTTTGTCAAACTTTATTTGGCATTTTATATATGAAGAATTGCACAGGGACGAATCTAGGGTGAACTAAACCGAGAAACAAAGCGTCAAACTTTTTGCTTCACTGTATTTGACATATATTTTAAAAAGTACTGCACAGAGGCGGATTCAGGGTAAACTGAACCGAGAAAATTGTCGTCGAGCTTTTTGTCAAACTTTATTTGGCATTTTATATATGAAGAATTGCACAGGGACGAATCTAGGGTGAACTAAACTGAGAAACAAAGCGTCCAACTTTTTGTTCAACTGTATTTGACATATCTTTCAAAAAGTACTGCACAGAGACGGATTCAGGGTAAACTGAACCGAGAAAATTGTCGTCGAGCTTTTTGTCAAACTTTATTTGGCATGTTCTATATGAAGAATTGCACAGGGACGAATCTAGGGTGTACTAAACTGAGAAACAAAGCGTCCAACTTTTTGTTCAACTGTATTTGACATATCTTTCAAAAAGTACTGCACAGATGCGGATTCAGGGTAAACTGAACCGAGAAAATTGTCGTCGAGCTTTTTGTCAAACTTTATTTGGCATTTTATATATGAAGAATTGCACAGGGACGAATCTAGGGTGAACTAAACCGAGAAACAAAGCGTCCAACTTTTTGTTCAACTGTATTTGACATATATTTTAAAAAGTACTGCACAGAGGCGGATTCAGGGTAAACTGCACCGAGAAAATTAACGTCAAGCTTTTTGTCAAACTTTATTTGGCATGTTCTATATGAAGAATTGCACAGGGACGAATCTAGGGTGAACTAAACTGAGAGACAAAGCGTCAAACTTTTTGCCCAACTGTATTTGACATATCTTTTAAAAAGTACTGCACAGATGCGGATTCAGGGTAAACTGAACCGAGAAAATTGTCGTCAAGCTTTTTGTCAAACTTTATTTGGCATTTTCCATATGAAGAATTGTACAGGGACGGATCTAGGGTGAACTAAATTGAAAAACAATTCAATTCAAGTCAAATTTCCCTCCAACTTTGACATTTCTTATATAAACTAGTGTACAGGGGTGGCTCAAGGTACATTTCAATGAAATTTAACGTCAAGTTGTTTGCTTTTTGTTTGACATCTTTTTTTGTTCCAATCTGCAATAAATTCGGCCCTGGCGAAGTACACAATTGAGCGTGCTCAATTATTGACACCTCACGGATCTCATTGATGCGAATTTCGAAGAAAAACTCGATTTATTCGTTGACAAAGTTGGATTGACGCAAGAGCTGAAGCCTACCGACTATTTCAAGCATAGTTAATACGATATAATAATATTAAGAGATTTAAATAGAAAATAACTTTTTATAAAGATATTTTTCCTTATCAGAAGGTGGCACATTTTGTATGTAGTACATTAAAGTTGAAAATCGTGTGTGTACCGCCTCTGGTGTCTGTCGTCTCAACTTCACACAAAACGATCGACTTGTATTAAGTTATTAAACTTTTCCCAACTGTGATCATCGGTTTGCTAAATTATATAGTAAATAAATTATAACTACAGATACGTGGCATGTCTAAATTAGCCACATTATTGTTGTTAGGGCCTATTGGACCGTGTTTTCATTATAATTTTGTTAGAGCGTACTTAAATTGAACTGGGGGCGTTCGTTCTTCGTTATGATTACTCCGCTCAAATTATATATTTACATACTTATATAAATAGGTAGGTTGTTAGGTGCTATTACAACGAACATTAATACTTCAGATGCCATTAAACATTTTTTTTTATTTCGTTTTGAACTACTATAACAGCTCTGCCGTGAAATTAAAAATTTGATAAGTTTTCAATTGTTTCCGTAATTAGTAATAAACAGTTACAAACAGTTTGTTTTTAAACTTGTTTTAATGAGGGTGAACAACGAGGGACAAATAATTTTATCACCATCGAGTGTTTGGTGATGCTTCTCAGAAATAAAACCGTTTCATAACCAAAAAGGGAAAACTATTAACGGCGAATATTATAGAAACGTTTGAGCGAAAAAATCAAGCAAAAACTGCCTCATTCGGCTAAGAAGAAAATGTCCGATCCACCAGCACACGTATCCGTTATTGCAATGGTCAAAATCGATGAATTAAAGTTTGAATTGCTACCTCATGCATCCTATTCACCGGATTTAGCCTTCTGGGATTATTTTCTGTACCCAGACTTGAAAAATAACTAGGTTGACAAAGATTTTGATTTATTGAATTTAGGAACGTTCAAAATTAGTTAGGGGCTCACTATTTTACAATGCAAAAAATGCATAATCACTTGCCAATTGAAATGAAATCTTTTCCCGCATTCCGTAATAATTTGAGGGCATAATTACTGGAAACTGCCTTCTACTCTGTATTTTAATAATGATTCTAATAATAATATTCCGGGCATGCTTCATACTGGTTTAATTTTTGTTATTATATACTAATTATTACCTATTACTGTCATATATACAGATATTCGATTTAATTGAAAATCTTGTATTTAAGATCGCTTTTATTGCATGTTACTTGAAGTAATTATATATTTTGCGTATTCAAAATTATTAATGCCACCTCTCCAATCACGAGAAATGTCAAATCGGGGCTATAAGGTGGGTGTTTAATCTCTAGAAAACCGCATTCGTGTACAGTAATTTTGGAAAGCGAAGCAGTTTGAACTGGGGCCTTTACAATGATGTTTTTTCTTAAAATACTGATATATATTCAAAATAGCGATGTAAATAATCAAAATATGTCAAAAAAAGTATTAAGATTGTAATAAAAATGTTGAAAAAGCTGAAATAAATAAATCAAATTCTTCTTTTATATAAAAATCGATTTATTTCGATGACATTTATGACATATGACATGACAGCTCCGTCATTATATATTGTGCGTATTCAAAATTATCAATGCCACCTCCCCAATCAAGAGAAATGTCAAATCGGGGCTATAAGGTGGGTGTTCAGTTTCTAGGAAACCGCATTCGTGTACAGTAGTTTTGGAAAGCGAAGCAGTTTGAACTGGAGCCTTTACAATTATGTTTTTTCTTAAAATACTGATATATATTCAAAATAGCGATGTAAATAATCAAAATATGTCAAAAAAAGTATTGAGATTGTAATAAAAATGTTAAAAAAGCCGAAATAAATAAATCAAATTCTTCTTTTATATAAAAATCGATTTATTTCGATGACATTTATGACATATGACATGACAGCTCCGTCATTATATATTGTGCGTATTCAAAATTATTAATGCCACCTCTCCAATCACGAGAAATGTCAAATCGGGGCTATAAGGTGGGTGTTTAATCTCTAGAAAACCGCATTCGTGTACAGTAATTTTGGAAAGCGAAGCAGTTTGAACTGGAGCCTTTACAATTATGTTTTTTCTTAAAATACTGATATATATTCAAAATAGCGATGTAAATAATCAAAATATGTCAAAAAAAGTATTGAGATTGTAATAAAAATGTTAAAAAAGCCGAAATAAATAAATCAAATTCTTCTTTTATATAAAAATCGATTTATTTCGATGACATTTATGACATATGACATGACAGCTCCGTCATTATATATTGTGCGTATTCAAAGTTATTAATGCCACCTCTCCAATCACGAGAAATGTCAAATCGGGGCTATAAGGTGGGTGTTTAATCTCTAGAAAACCGCATTCGTGTACAGTAATTTTGGAAAGCGAAGCAGTTTGAACTGGGGCCTTTACAATGATGTTTTTTCTTAAAATACTGATATATATTCAAAATAGCGATGTAAATAATCAAAATATGTCAAAAAAAGTATTGAGATTGTAATAAAAATGTTAAAAAAGTCGAAATAAATAAATAAAATTCTTCTTTTATATAAAAAACGATTTATTTCGATGACAGTTATGACATATGACATGACAGCTCCGCCATCAATAATATTTTGATATTGGACACAAATTAAGTGCAAAGTTTCAATAAAAAATCTTTTGCACGAGTTCTAAACTGTAGGGCTTGTACAGCAAACGCCGTCTCAGAACTTTCCATGTAGTTGGTTGGGGTTTTCCAAGTTCTCTACTAGCTCTATTGGTACTTGGGCTGCGAACAAAACTGTCTGACATCGTCTTCTGACACACGCGGTTGACCTGTGCTTTTTCCTTTACACACACTTACAATCTCTTCAAATTGATTAAACTAACGAGTAATGCTTTTTCTAGTTGGTGGTTTAATACCAAATTCGGCACGAAATGCCCGCTGCACTACAACTTGCGAACTCAATAACACAGAACACCTTGCGCTCCACAGTCGCCATCTCACTTACAACTGACAGTTACACAAAATGGCGGACTATTACCGCGAGAACTCTAGCGGCCGCTTCTGGAACCGTCACCGCCTGTCTATACTTGTAACACATTAAAAAAACTTTGAGACCAATTTTTAAAAATTAAAACATTGGAAATTAATGGGATAAGGATCATATTTGAATATAATTTAAAGACGACATGAATTGAGTGACTTTGAATGCTTGATTTTGAACCTAATGACGGACTGTCATATTTAATAAGCAAAGTGAATGCTAGAGGGCGTTGTTTCATATATTTTAAATAGAATCACGATATTTTAAGTAGATATTTTAAATGTAAAGTTAAAAACATCGAAATAGCAACTATTCGATAGCCATATGCGTAAAATTCGTAGTATTGGACTTCGAATTCGATTCTAATGTCCATGAATTCGACGTATTGGTAACTTGAAGACTTCCTCTCTACTTAAAGCAACCGCTATTAACCTAACATACTGAAAATGCAACTGAAATTATGTAGGACGGCATCAAACGCCTTAAGTAGTTTTCAGTAGTAGTAAATAACCATATGTCTTGAAACAACAACTCTAATTATTCTAAATTTCATCTGCTTACAATGTTTTTCAAATAATCGTCGAGGTAATAGATGTAACATTCGTTTTGCGGTTACAGATAACACGATAGGTCAGTGGTAGAGTGCAAAAGGCTACTACAAGTCGACTATAGATTAAAAGAAATAGTTTTAGCTGATTTTCTTGCAGAAAAACAATCACAAACTCTAATAATCGAGGTACTACAAAATGAACTACATCGCACGATGTTAATTGCAAACTGGAACACACTTTATATGTTGGGAATATGTCAAATTTGACATTTGAAGTTTGACGTTTTTAATGATGAACGTACTCGGAGTGTGCTCGTTAGGTTAGATATCGATGGTTTTATGAAATCAATCGCGGGCGTATTTCGCTACAGGATGAACTGCTTTTATCTTTTTAATACATCATTTTAGTTAATTGTTAACAGTGAACAAGGTGAATTATTCAACCAGATTGTTTTTTTTTTACTGGGACTTGATGAAAAATATTCAGGACGTAAAACTTTCGAACCGTATCGTGTGAAACCGGCCTCATCATATCTTTTCGTTATGCCAATAATATGATCTTCGATACTACGTTTATTTATTTATTCATTAGGTCTCTAAGAAATGGTTTATAGTGTTTTAACATCTCCTGTAAATATTTTTAATGAATTATTACAATTTTCTTCAGAATGTACAACGATCTAAAAATCTAAATATCTTCTAAACCACAAATTTTATCGATTTAAACGAAGAGTAACTTTTTGTTAAAAATCGATTGGAAATTTCATTTTTGCTACCTACAGCCGAAATAAATAAATCAAATTCTTCTTTTATATAAAAAACGATTTATTTCGATGACAGATATGACATAAGACATGACAGCTCCGTCCTTATATATTTTGAGTATTCAAAATTATTAATGCCACCTCTCCAATCACGAGAAATGTCAAATCGGGGCTAAAAGGTGGGTGTTCAGTTTCTACGAAACCGCATTCGTGTACAGTAGTTTTGGAAAGCGAAGCAGTTTGAACTGGAGCCTTTACAATTATGTTTTTTCTTAAAATACTGATATTTATTCAAAATAACGATAGTAATAATCAAAATAAGTCCAAAAAAGTATTAAGATTGTAATAAAAATGTTAAAAAAGCCGAAATAAATAAATCAAATTCTTCTTTTATATAAAAAACGATTTATTTCGATGACAGATATGACATATGACATGACAGCTCCGTCCTTATATATTTTGAGTATTGAAAATGAATGAATTATTACAATTTTCTTCAGAATGTACGACGATCTAAAAATATAAATATCTTCTAAACCACAAATTTTATCGACTTAAACAAAGAGTAACTTTTTGTTAAAAAATCGATTGGAAATTTCATTTTTGCTACCTACAGATTGTACAGAATGTCCCTGTAAAAGTTACACATGATATGGATATACGTAATCATCCATTAGAAATTCGTGATGTTCGAATGGAAAATTTAGAAACTTTAAATGCCTATAGCTCAAAAACAAAAGGTTATCTTATCACCTACAACCGAATTTTTCGCAACAAGTCCTTGAACTCGCGTATTTTATCACTCCTCTTTTTTTTTATTTTCTTACTCTTGGATCGAAGATATTCCAGTCAACTTTTGCCATAAAACGGGTTATTCAGTCACTAAATAGACAGAAAATTATAAATCGAATTCGAGTTGTAATTAAATTATAAATTATAGGACGAAACCAGCTGCAATAAAAAGTTTCTACGCGTAATTTTCGTATTTAGTTAAATCCTATCCCGATTTTCGCCATTACCAGTGACCCTCGTCAACTATGAGCGAATATCAGACCGAATCGAATCACCAACAACCACAAGGGCCGTAGCTACAATTAACTCTACAGAAACACGACGAAATTGAAAAAAGTTCCAAGAAAATATCAGTTCGATTGAAGTGGGGTTGATTATTTTAGATTGAGAGTTAGATAGAAGCGTCCACCTGGTTTAGAAAACATTTTCGGGTGTTTTCAAAGGTTGTATGCGTATAAAGTCAACGTAATGGCGGTTGACATTTGACGTTTACTCAAGGTCGTAGCACGCGCGCCAATCATACGAAAGTTATGCCACAAAATACGATTATATAGTATAACTAAAAAAGAAGAAATATTTTCATATTTTACTTATTTAATTGTTGTGATATTTTGGTTTAAATTAAATAACATCAAACTCACGTAATTAGACGTTGTATAATAATAATTTTATTATTATAATTTGTATCCTTTTGTATCTGACAATGAATTTATTTTGACCAGTTAATGAGTTATTATAAAATGAAAAATGAATTAAGGCAGTGATTAGAAAGACATTGTTCACCAGATGACGTGGCGGATTATTAACCAAAAAAAAAATTTGATGTGTACGAGCTTATAATAATTTAATCATTCCGATTCGTATGGGATAAAACACAGAAAGAAACTTACAACAACAGTTCATATTAATAAGCACACAGACAACACTATTCAGATGACTTAATAAAGACATTATCCGAAGATTACTCCTCCTAACAGGGGCGTCGCTATATTTTTTTGTAAATAAATTATGTATATATAATTATAAGTTTTAGTTTATTCAAATATATACGATGGGTGCTACTTTAGTTTTGACATATGACAACACCGATGTGAAGACGTCAAATCTGACATAAAGTTTGACATTTCTAACGGTACAAATACTGTCATACTTTCGATGATTATGCACCATTTTATTGATTTAAAACTGGTGTTCTATGGTCTTAAATTGCTTTTTGAAAACCACCAGTTTTATATCGTTTTCCAAAAGTAAGATTCCATCTGATTCTTTAGTTATTAGTTCGGTTCGTTATTGATGTGATTCTGGTCCGTTTTTTGGCTGCTTTCTCATTTCCTGGTATACCTGGAAGCCACTTGGTTACTTTGCTTTTGTTAGCTACTGCTTTTAGAGTTTTTTTACAATCCCAAACCTCTTGGATATCTTAGAGAATGTGTATGCGATTTCTATCAACATTTTCCCGAGCATGTTTGTTTATTGCTTGCAACTTAACCTCAAAAATGACAAGTGATGTTCCTAGAGGGCCATTTTCCCTCCGGATTTTATTGAAAATGGTGGAAAGCGATGTGGACTTTGATTAGAAACGTTTCCGAACGACGCCAATGGCAGCGGTACCACGACAAAGAGGTGTTGGAGTGATTAACGTCGGAATGTGAATATATTAAATAATCCTACAGGGCAGGTGTGAACCCCTGCGGAGACACACGGGGGGTACGAGGTCTTCAAGCGGCACAAAATGATACGCCGACATTTTTTCGATCTATTCCATCGCCTGTTATTTGAAAGAAAAAAAAAACTTCTCTTTTTTCTTTTGCTTGCTAGCAACGGAGATGACTTGTTTATGAGATGACTTATTTTACTGCGATTGTTACAAATTAATTTGGTGTGGTTGTAAAAGGTCCATTAATAATAAGTTTCGTTTCTTATTTAATAGAGACATCTCGGGAGCTGATTTATATATATAGTAACACCCTAGGGTTAATTAGATCGTTTCCTTTGTAGGGGTGAATTGATTTTTAAAAAAGATTAACTGAAGAATTGAGATTTCTAACCCTCCCCGTGCTGTTTCTCACTTCGAATATTGTCTCAAACATTCCACCAAACAGTAATCATCCAAAAACAGAAAATTGTAAGTCAATATTAATGACTCAAGTCAAAATACCAAATAACTAACAAGAAGAAAACGGTTATAACAGACAAAATCGATGAATAAAGAGACAAAAATGAATATTATGGTTATAGAGAATGATTTAAGGAATGATTCTTCAATTTCAAAACAATTTATTCCAAATAACTCATTAGGAAATTGTTAAAAAACTAATTAACAAACTGCATTTTGACAGAATCCGTCCCCTCTTCTTTTACGAAACTAAAGACGGTGCTGAAGCTCCACATTTTACCTAAAGTTTAGATTTGGAGCGCATCTAAATTAGATTAGATCCTTTGGGAAGACATTTTGACTGTCCAGCCACGTTGCACCTAGAATCCTCCCAGAGGAAAGCTCTTCCCAAGCCCGAGTTAATGTCTATCGTCTTAGGGTGGTATTTGACTTACCAGAAGACCAAGTACAAGGTTAATGTCGTTACAATCGACAACATCTAAGACAATACACTCTTAGAAATAGAAAACTCATTAGCAAATTGTTAAAAAACTAATTAACAAACTGCATTTTGACAGAATCCGTCCCCTCTTCTTTTACGAAACTAAAAACGGTGTTGAAGCTCCACATTTTACCTAAAGTTTAGATTTGGAGCGCATCTAAATTAGATTAGATCCTTTGGGAAGACATTTTGACTGTCCAGCCACGTTGCACCTAGAATCCTCCCAGAGGAAAGCTCTTCCCAAGCCCGAGTTAATGTCTATCGTCTTAGGGTGGTATTTGACTTACCAGAAGACCAAGTACAAGGTTAATGTCGTTACAATCGACAACATCTAAGACAATACACTCTTAGAAATAGAAAACTCATTAGCAAATTGTTAAAAAACTAATTAACAAACTGCATTTTGACAGAATCCGTCCCCTCTTCTTTTACGAAACTAAAAACGGTGTTGAAGCTCCACATTTTACCTAAAGTTTAGATTTGGAGCGCATCTAAATTAGATTAGATCCTTTGGGAAGACATTTTGACTGTCCAGCCACGTTGCACCTAGAATCCTCCCAGAGGAAAGCTCTTCCCAAGCCCGAGTTAATGTCTATCGTCTTAGGGTGGTATTTGACTTACCAGAAGACCAAGTACAAGGTTAATGTCGTTACAATCGACAACATCTAAGACAATACACTCTTAGAAATAGAAAACTCATTAGCAAATTGTTAAAAAACTAATTAACAAACTGCATTTTGACAGAATCCGTCCCCTCTTCTTTTACGAAACTAAAGACGGTGTTGAAGCTCCACATTTTACCTAAAGTTTAGATTTGGAGCGCATCTAAATTAGATTAGATCCTTTGGGAAGACATTTTGACTGTCCAGCCACGTTGCACCTAGAATCCTCCCAGAGGAAAGCTCTTCCCAAGCCCGAGTTAATGTCTATCGTCTTAGGGTGGTATTTGACTTACCAGAAGGCCAAGTACAAGGTTAATGTCGTTACAATCGACAACATCTAAGACAATACACTCTTAGAAATAGAAAACTCATTAGCAAATTGTTAGAAAACTAATTAACAAACTGCATTTTGACAGAATCCGTCCCCTCTTCTTTTACGAAACTAAAGACGGTGCTGAAGCTTCACATTTTACCTAAAGTTTAGATTTGGAGCGCATCTAAATTAGATAGGGAAGACATTTTGACTGCCCAGCCACGTTGCACCTAGAATCCTCCCAGAGAAAAGGTCTTCCCAAGCCCGAGTTAATGCCTAGGTGGTATTTGACTTACCAGAAGACCGAGTACAAGGTTAATGTCGTTTTAGGTATGGAGTTTGTGGCTGTTGGGCAAGATCCAGCTCTTTGCGTTGGCTTCTAACCATCTTTATACCATAGAGAAGCATTAAGACTTCACGAATTGACTTTATCAAAGTTGTATCGCATGGGGGGGGGATAAGACACGAAAAACCTTCATAGAACTTGTTTCATATCAGAATGGATCAGAACTGGTAAATGTTGAAGCTTGAATGAGCCTCGGAGCTGTCAAATCTCACCTTAAATGTCTTTTGGTTGTTGATCTAACATATTTTAGGAACGAATTTGCTTTGATGCCGGTTGTACAAGATGATTTTAGGACATAATCGATTGTACATTCCAAAAGGAATAGTAACCGCTCAATCAAGAGGTCTTCGACTGGTTTCTTGTGGTGAGTCAATCCACGTTTTAATTCATCGCATGTTTTGACTTTTTTCTCCATATTTTCCCGTCCCATTTTGTTCAGATCATTCGTTACTTCCATTGGTTTTTTAGTCTCTGGACCTCCATTCTGTTATTCTGTTTCATTCGATGATGATATCGTCGACAAAATCCACCAAATGGTACTAGATACTCCCAATACGTTTGGGATTGAATCTAGTGGGAACTAAATCTAGTTGATCTAGACCGAGAGTCCAAAAAACAGCAGAAATAAAGAAACTTTCCATCTCTCAAGTGAGAATACATCACGAGAAAGGGAAACAGGGGAAAAAGAGAAGAACCTGGCGGAACCTGGACGACCAAGAGGCGGGGAAGACCCTTTGAGGCGTGGACTCAACGTGGCGCTACACCAGGGTGCGTATGAAGTAGAAGACGCAGTTCTTCGGCAGTTTTTGGGACACTTCTGGACTTATGTTGATGGACTATCTTCGAAAATTTGATTTATATGATGTGGTGACTCGTTATAAACAAAAACTTACTTTATAGAATGTTTTTCGTCTTTATCACATTCCCAATTTTGACAATATACGTAAACCTAACCTAATCGAACCATAAACTTTCAAAGTTCAAGCACTAACCGCCTCTACGATTAACCTAACTTATTATAGGTTAAGTCAGCCATTGTTTTAAAAAGCTAATCGTTATATATATATATTTAAAGTTAAATATACGTCTTGGTAAAAGTCTATATATCTTATTTTAAATATTTATTGTGGATATATCTCATTTTCTACACGTCTTGGTTTCAAATTTCATCGTAACTGATTTAGAGCTCTCAACGAGAAGAAGAGAACATAAAATATTGGTGAATAAATCATTCTCGCTCGAGAAGAAGAAACGTTTCAATCAGACTCCATTCTAGATAATAATTATTCTCTTTGCTTGAGACCAGGGACGTATTTAGAAAGTTTCATTCGAAAATAAAATGTTTAAAACCTCGAAACAACATATTTAGCTAAAAACTCAAAAAGTTTTATAAGAGTTAGTTAGGCGGATCGTCCCAGCACGAAGAGTCTTAGGATCTTGCACCACCAAGACGGCTAGAAACTCCCGATACGTTTGGGACTCGGATTAAATCTCGTGGTAACCTTGTTCGAACTAAATCTAGTTGATCTAGACCTGGAGGTCGATAAAAATCCCCCGAATCCAAGATATGGACGATATAGTGACGAGGGATGAATGATTGCTGTGTCGAACGATTCCCCTGGGGTACTAGATCGCACTCAACTGTATCCAGACTTTATTCCGGAATGCGGGGCTCTGCTGGAATGGACCAAACTTTCCCTAGGTACTCGTGGCAACAACCACGGAGTAGCTTTCCACTTTTTAAGTGAGAATACCTCACCTGGATAACCAAGAGGCACGGATGAACTTCTGAGGCGTAGACTCGGTGAGTCGCTACACCTGGGTGCGTATGGGCTTAAAATATCTTGTCCCGATTGTTTTATTTACAACCTAGTTTGTCCCTGTGTAGCAAATATTGTTTTTTTTTTCTTTATTTTTACTTCTCGACTCGAAGAGAGACTCGGTTGGACTTTGGAAAATTAATAAGTCTACCCATGCCCCAATAACCGTCGAACTGAGCATTCGGACACTTTCCCAATTAACACCTGGTTAGAAGAACGGTCAGAAACGGAGGTAAAAGGTGTTTTATTCCATATATAATTAATCGATTGGGAATTGGTGGCGGAAAACTTGAAAATACGACGAATAAAATTAGTTAAAACTCATGTAATTGACTGATGGTATCGATGAAAAAAGTAACCGATTTAAAACTTCCATTAACAGAATTTAATGACGATTGTTTCCTTTCGGTTCTGCTGTTATTGACACATGACGGTGCACGTGCATTGAAACATATTTTTCCCCGAGGAAGGAAAGAGGAAAAGCGACTTATATATGTATATTTAAAAAAAAAAAAATCGTGTGACAAAGAATAATGAGGAGAAAGTCAGTGTTGGTGTTCGGAGTTAACTCGGAGCCGGCTCCAATTTCCTGGTAATTCAATGTCTTTCAATCTAAAAGATAGGAAATGATTGATTATCGTTCGACACCGCCTCTTTCGGATATTTATTTATACGTTCTGCTATCGTAGATTTTTGATTCGCGTAGAAATTGCGTCATACTCGACATTAATTGTATTGAAACATTGTTGGCGTTTAGATTTAATCGACTTTTCACTTTTTTGAACTTTTTATTTTTTTCTCCGTATACATTGTTTTCCTATTTATGAATTTATTTATTTGACTCACGTGGTTTTTTCAATATTTCATAGTTTGTTAATGCGGTTCCATTTTTTCTATCGTACCGATGATCTTTTAATCTATTTTTGAAACACTCATGTGTCTGTCTTATGTAAAATGCAACGCAATTACAAGGTAGTTAGAATATTCTGATGAAGAACGAAAATTTCTTTTAAATTTTGGTTCGATTCCACCAAAAATCGTATTTTTTTAAATCCTGATAAGCTACTGGGTTTTATTTGTGTCTAGAATGGTTTGTTATAAACGTTTTGTGGAAATTGAGTTGATATTTCAAAATTTGTGACTAAATAATTCAAAAAGTTCGTTAAAAAAAGTGTCGCGCCACTGGTTTGATCGATTTTCGTTAAAATTTGGTTAGATTCCACCAAAAATCGTATTTTTTTAAATCTTGATACGCTACTGGGTTTTATTTGTGTCTAGAATGGTTTGTTATAAACGTTTTGTGGAAATTGAGTTGATATTTCAAAATTTGTGACTAAATAATTCAAAAAGTTCGTTAAAAAAAGTGTCGCGCCACTGGTTTGATCGATTTTCGTTAAAATTTGGTTCGATTCCACCAAAAATCGTATTTTTTTAAATCTTGATACGCTACTGGGTTTTATTTGTGTCTAGAATGGTTTGTTATAAACGTTTTGTGGAAATTGAGTTGATATTTCAAAATTTGTGACTAAATAATTCAAAAAGTTCGTTAAAAAAAGTATCGCGCCACTGGTTTGATCGATTTTCGTTAAAATTTGGTTAGATTCCACCAAAATCGTATTTTTTTAAATCTTGATACGCTACTGGGTTTTATTTGTGTCTAGAATGGTTTGTTATAAACGTTTTGTGGAAATTGAGTTGATATTTCAAAATTTGTGACTAAATAAATCAAAAAGTTCGTTAAAAAAAGTGTCGCGCCACTGGTTTGATCGATTTTCGTTAAAATTTGGTTCGATTCCACCAAAAATCGTATTTTTTTAAATCCTGATAAGCTACTGGGTTTTATTTGTGTCTAGAATGGTTTGTTATAAACGTTTTGTGGAAATTGAGTTGATATTTCAAAATTTGTGACTAAATAATTCAAAAAGTTCGTTAAAAAAAGTGTCGCGCCACTGGTTTGATCGATTTTCGTTAAAATTTGGTTAGATTCCACCAAAATCGTATTTTTTTAAATCTTGATACGCTACTGGGTTTTATTTGTGTCTAGAATGGTTTGTTATAAACGTTTTGTGGAAATTGAGTTGATATTTCAAAATTTGTGACTAAATAATTCAAAAAGTTCGTTAAAAAAAGTGTCGCGCCACTGGTTTGATCGATTTTCGTTAAAATTTGGTTCGATTCCACCAAAAATCGTATTTTTTTAAATCTTGATACGCTACTGGGTTTTATTTGTGTCTAGAATGGTTTGTTATAAACGTTTTGTGGAAATTGAGTTGATATTTCAAAATTTGTGACTAAATAATTCAAAAAGTTCGTTAAAAAAAGTGTCGCGCCACTGGTTTGATCGATTTTCGTTAAAATTTGGTTAGATTCCACCAAAAATCGTATTTTTTTAAATCTTGATACGCTACTGGGTTTTATTTGTGTCTAGAATGGTTTGTTATAAACGTTTTGTGGAAATTGAGTTGATATTTCAAAATTTGTGACTAAATAATTCAAAAAGTTCGTTAAAAAAAGTGTCGCGCCACTGGTTTGATCGATTTTCGTTAAAATTTGGTTCGATTCCACCAAAAATCGTATTTTTTTAAATCTTGATACGCTACTGGGTTTTATTTGTGTCTAGAATGGTTTGTTATAAACGTTTTGTGGAAATTGAGTTGATATTTCAAAATTTGTGACTAAATAATTCAAAAAGTTCGTTAAAAAAAGTATCGCGCCACTGGTTTGATCGATTTTCGTTAAAATTTGGTTAGATTCCACCAAAATCGTATTTTTTTAAATCTTGATACGCTACTGGGTTTTATTTGTGTCTAGAATGGTTTGTTATAAACGTTTTGTGGAAATTGAGTTGATATTTCAAAATTTGTGACTAAATAAATCAAAAAGTTCGTTAAAAAAAGTGTCGCGCCACTGGTTTGATCGATTTTCGTTAAAATTTGGTTCGATTCCACCAAAAATCGTATTTTTTTAAATCCTGATACGCTACTGGGTTTTATTTGTGTCTAGAATGGTTTGTTATAAACGTTTTGTGGAAATTGAGTTGATATTTCAAAATTTGTGACTAAATAATTCAAAAAGTTCGTTAAAAAAAGTGTCGCGCCACTGGTTTGATCGATTTTCGTTAAAATTTGGTTAGATTCCACCAAAATCGTATTTTTTTAAATCTTGATACGCTACTGGGTTTTATTTGTGTCTAGAATGGTTTGTTATAAACGTTTTGTGGAAATTGAGTTGATATTTCAAAATTTGTGACTAAATAATTCAAAAAGTTCGTTAAAAAAAGTGTCGCGCCACTGGTTTGATCGATTTTCGTTAAAATTTGGTTCGATTCCACCAAAAATCGTATTTTTTTAAATCCTGATAAGCTACTGGGTTTTATTTGTGTCTAGAATGGTTTGTTATAAACGTTTTGTGGAAATTGAGTTGATATTTCAAAATTTGTGACTAAATAATTCAAAAAATTTGTTAAAAAAAGTGTCGCGCCACTGGTTTGATCGATTTTCGTTAAAATTTGGTTCGATTCCACCAAAAATCGTATTTTTTTAAATCCTGATAAGCTACTGGGTTTTATTTGTGTCTAGAATGGTTTGTTATAAACGTTTTGTGGAAATTGAGTTGATATTTCAAAATTTGTGACTAAATAATTCAAAAAGTTCGTTAAAAAAAGTGTCGCGCCACTGGTTTGATCGATTTTCGTTAAAATTTGGTTAGATTCCACCAAAATCGTATTTTTTTAAATCCTGATAAGCTACTGGGTTTTATTTGTGTCTAGAATGGTTTGTTATAAACGTTTTGTGGAAATTGAGTTGATATTTCAAAATTTGTGACTAAATAATTCAAAAAGTTCGTTAAAAAAAGTGTCGCGCCACTGGTTTGATCGATTTTCGTTAAAATTTGGTTCGATTCCACCAAAAATCGTATTTTTTTAAATCTTGATACGCTACTGGGTTTTATTTGTGTCTAGAATGGTTTGTTATAAACGTTTTGTGGAAATTGAGTTGATATTTCAAAATTTGTGACTAAATAATTCAAAAAGTTCGTTAAAAAAAGTGTCGCGCCACTGGTTTGATCGATTTTCGTTAAAATTTGGTTAGATTCCACCAAAAATCGTATTTTTTAAAATCTTGATACGCTACTGGGTTTTATTTGTGTCTAGAATGGTTTGTTATAAACGTTTTGTGGAAATTGAGTTGATATTTCAAAATTTGTGACTAAATAATTCAAAAAGTTCGTTAAAAAAAGTGTCGCGCCACTGGTTTGATCGATTTTCGTTAAAATTTGGTTAGATTCCACCAAAATCGTATTTTTTTAAATCCTGATAAGCTACTGGGTTTTATTTGTGTCTAGAATGGTTTGTTATAAACGTTTTGTGGAAATTGAGTTGATATTTCAAAATTTGTGACTAAATAATTCAAAAAGTTCGTTAAAAAAAGTGTCGCGCCACTGGTTTGATCGATTTTCGTTAAAATTTGGTTCGATTCCACCAAAAATCGTATTTTTTTAAATCTTGATACGCTACTGGGTTTTATTTGTGTCTAGAATGGTTTGTTATAAACGTTTTGTGGAAATTGAGTTGATATTTCACAATTTGTGACTAAATAATTCAAAAAGTTCGTTAAAAAAAGTGTCGCGCCACTGGTTTGATCGATTTTCGTTAAAATTTGGTTAGATTCCACCAAAAATCGTATTTTTTAAAATCTTGATACGCTACTGGGTTTTATTTGTGTCTAGAATGGTTTGTTATAAACGTTTTGTGGAAATTGAGTTGATATTTCAAAATTTGTGACTAAATAATTCAAAAAGTTCGTTAAAAAAAGTGTCGCGCCACTGGTTTGATCGATTTTCGTTAAAATTTGGTTCGATTCCACCAAAAATCGTATTTTTTTAAATCCTGATAAGCTACTGGGTTTTATTTGTGTCTAGAATGGTTTGTTATAAACGTTTTGTGGAAATAGAGTTGATTTTGCAAAATTTGTGACTAAACAATTCAAAAAGTTCGTTAAAAAAAGTGTCGCGCCACTGGTTTGATCGATTTTCGTTAAAATTTGGTTCGATTCCACCAAAAATCGTATTTTTTTAAATCCTGATACGCTACTGGGTTTTATTTGTGTCTAGAATGGTTTGTTATAAACGTTTTGTGGAAATTGAGTTGATATTTCAAAATTTGTGACTAAATAATTCAAAAAGTTCGTTAAAAAAAGTGTCGCGCCACTGGTTTGATCGATTTTCGTTAAAATTTGGTTCGATTCCACCAAAAATCGTATTTTTTTAAATCCTGATAAGCTACTGGGTTTTATTTGTGTCTAGAATGGTTTGTTATAAACGTTTTGTGGAAATAGAGTTGATTTTGCAAAATTTGTGACTAAACAATTCAAAAAGTTCGTTAAAAAAAGTGTCGCGCCACTGGTTTGATCGATTTTCGTTAAAATTTGGTTAGATTCCACCAAAATCGTATTTTTTTAAATCCTGATAAGCTACTGGGTTTTATTTGTGTCTAGAATGGTTTGTTATAAACGTTTTGTGGAAATTGAGTTGATATTTCAAAATTTGTGACTAAATAATTCAAAAAATTTGTTAAAAAAAGTGTCGCGCCACTGGTTTGATCGATTTTCGTTAAAATTTGGTTCGATTCCACCAAAAATCGTATTTTTTTAAATCCTGATAAGCTACTGGGTTTTATTTGTGTCTAGAATGGTTTGTTATAAACGTTTTGTGGAAATAGAGTTGATTTTGCAAAATTTGTGACTAAACAATTCAAAAAGTTCGTTAAAAAAAGTGTCGCGCCACTGGTTTGATCGATTTTCGTTAAAATTTGGTTCGATTCCACCAAAAATCGTATTTTTTTAAATCCTGATAAGCTACTGGGTTTTATTTGTGTCTAGAATGGTTTGTTATAAACGTTTTGTGGAAATAGAGTTGATTTTGCAAAATTTGTGACTAAACAATTCAAAAAGTTCGTTAAAAAAAGTGTCGCGCCACTGGTTTGATCGATTTTCGTTAAAATTTGGTTCGATTCCACCAAAAATCGTATTTTTTTAAATCCTGATAAGCTACTGGGTTTTATTTGTGTCTAGAATGGTTTGTTATAAACGTTTTGTGGAAATAGAGTTGATTTTGCAAAATTTGTGACTAAACAATTCAAAAAGTTCGTTAAAAAAAGTGTCGCGCCACTGGTTTGATCGATTTTCGTTAAAATTTGGTTCGATTCCACCAAAAATCGTATTTTTTTAAATCCTGATAAGCTACTGGGTTTTATTTGTGTCTAGAATGGTTTGTTATAAACGTTTTGTGGAAATTGAGTTGATATTTCAAAATTTGTGACTAAATAATTCAAAAAATTTGTTAAAAAAAGTGTCGCGCCACTGGTTTGATCGATTTTCGTTAAAATTTGGTTCGATTCCACCAAAAATCGTATTTTTTTAAATCCTGATAAGCTACTGGGTTTTATTTGTGTCTAGAATGGTTTGTTATAAACGTTTTGTGGAAATTGAGTTGATATTTCAAAATTTGTGACTAAATAATTCAAAAAATTTGTTAAAAAAAGTGTCGCGCCACTGGTTTGATCGATTTTCGTTAAAATTTGGTTAGATTCCACCAAAAATCGTATTTTTTTAAATCTTGATACGCTACTGGGTTTTATTTGTGTCTAGAATGGTTTGTTATAAACGTTTTGTGGAAATTGAGTTGATATTTCAAAATTTCTGACTAAATAAATCAAAAAGTTCGTTAAAAAAAGTGTCGCGCCACTGGTTTGATCGATTTTCGTTAAAATTTGGTTAGATTCCACCAAAAATCGTATTTTTTTAAATCTTGATACGCTACTGGGTTTTATTTGTGTCTAGAATGGTTTGTTATAAACGTTTTGTGGAAATTGAGTTGATATTTCAAAATTTGTGACTAAATAATTCAAAAAATTTGTTAAAAAAAGTGTCGCGCCACTGGTTTGATCGATTTTCGTTAAAATTTGGTTCGATTCCACCAAAAATCGTATTTTTTTAAATCCTGATAAGCTACTGGGTTTTATTTGTGTCTAGAATGGTTTGTTATAAACGTTTTGTGGAAATTGAGTTGATATTTCAAAATTTGTGACTAAACAATTCGAAGAATACGTTAATAAAAGTGTCGCGCCACTGGTTTGATCGATTTTCGTTAAAATTTGGTTAGATTCCACCAAAAATCGTATTTTTTTAAATCTTGATACGCTACTGGGTTTTATTTGTGTCTAGAATGGTTTGTTATAAACGTTTTGTGGAAATTGAGTTGATATTTCAAAATTTGTGACTAAATAAATCAAAAAGTTCGTTAAAAAAAGTGTCGCGCCACTGGTTTGATCGATTTTCGTTAAAATTTGGTTCGATTCCACCAAAAATCGTATTTTTTTAAATCTTGATACGCTACTGGGTTTTATTTGTGTCTAGAATGGTTTGTTATAAACGTTTTGTGGAAATTGAGTTGATATTTCAAAATTTGTGACTAAACAATTCGAAGAATTCGTTAAAAAAAGTGTCGCGCCATTGGTCTGATCGATTTTCGTTAAAATTTGGTTCGATTCCACCAAAAATCGTATTTTTTTAAATCCTGATAAGCTACTGGGTTTTATTTGTGTCTAGAATGGTTTGTTATAAACGTTTTGTGGAAATTGAGTTGATATTTCAAAATTTGTGACTAAACAATTCGAAGAATTCGTTAAAAAAAGTGTCGCGCCATTGGTCTGATCGATTTTCGTTAAAATTTGGTTCGATTCCACCAAAAATCGTATTTTTTTAAATCTTGATACGCTACTGGGTTTTATTTGTGTTTAAAATGGTTCGTTATAAAATTTTTGTGAAAATTGAGCTGATTTTTCAAAATTTGTGATTAAACAATTCGAAGAATACGTTAATAAAAGTGTCGCGCCACTGGTTTGATCGATTTTCGTTAAAATTTGGTTCAATTCCACCAAAAATCATTTTTTTAAGAATCTTGTTACGCTACTGGGTTTTATTTGTGTTTAAAACGGTTCGTTATAAAAGTTTTGTGAAAATTGAGTTGAAAAAATTCGTTAAAAAAGTGTCACGCCACTGGTTTGATTGATTTCTAATTGAAAATTTTCATTAAATTTGGTTCAATTCCACCAAAAATCATTTTTTTAAGAATCTTGATACGCCACTGGTTTTTATTTGTGCTTAAAACGGTTCGTTATAAAAGTTTTGTGAAAATTGAGTTGAAAAAATTCGTTAAAAAAGTGTTACGCCACTGGTTTGATTGATTTCTAATGGAAAATTTTCGTTGAAATTTAGTTCAATTCCACCAAAAATCATTTTTTTAAGAATCTTGTTACGCTACTGGGTTTTATTTGTGTTTAAAACGGTTCGTTATAAAAGTTTTGTGAAAATTGAGTTGAAAAAATTCGTTAAAAAAGTGTTACGCCACTGGTTTGATTGATTTCTAATGGAAAATTTTCGTTGAAATTTAGTTCAATTCCACCAAAAATCATTTTTTTAAGAATCTTGTTACGCTACTGGGATTTATTTGTGTTTAAAACGGTTCGTTATGAAAATTGAGTTGAAGAAAAACGTTAGATATACAATTTTCTACTTATAGCTACTACATTTTTTCGATTTTTGATAAAATATTACAAAATTTAGTATGATAAATGATCAGATATATTGAAGACGAATATCTCGATCTCCAAATTCTCAAAATAATACATTTTTACTAAGCCATTTTATCAGTATAACATATAACGTTTCAAATTCCTCGATCATAGACCAGGATTTTTCTTAAAAACATTTTATTTCACAATTAATATACGTAACAAATGTTTTTGGGAATAAATTTTATTATTTCAAGCTCCAAATTCAGTTTTTTAATTGATACCACCCTCCTATAACGCTTATATACCTACATCTCGTCGAAACTAGTATCGAGCCGTAACGGTGTAATTGGTGAGGTTGTCGAATCGTTCGAAGTTTAAAAATTCGTTGCCTTCAAGTTAATACCAAATAGAATGTTTCAATTTTCTTTTCGTTTCAATTTTTGTCAAATTTTAACTTAGTTATGGCTTACTAGTAAAATTACTGAAAAAGTACGAGGATGGTCGCAAAAGTACGCGATCCAACAAAGAAAATACAAAAATTTTGGAAAAAGAATTTATTAATTTTTCAAAGTAACCTCCTTTTCGGTCTTTACGCTTCAATAATCCGTAGGGACTAAATCTGACGAATAGGGTGCATGGGGTAGCTTTCTTCTTAGCTCAGGAAACAGAATTAGACATACGAAAAGGAAAAAACGTTCATAATATACCGAAAATCAGGTGTCAAGACGTCACTTTACATAGAACAGAATTGTGATCATGGATGACGCCAAAAATTTGGCGTTAACACATTCAGAAATTGAAAAAAATTATGGGTTTTACACTGATGACATAGAAAATTGTTCCTTCTTCTTTTTTTTCTATTATTTTTGTCTTAATTTGATCATTTTGGCACCACTGCGTTATAAATTCATGACAGACATTTGACAACGCTGTAACTGCAATGCAAAGATCAAAATGGAGGCTGATTCAAACGGAATATAAGCGCTGTTGCAAGAGTTATCAAAACAGTGAGAAATCTAGGAAAGTAATAAATGATAGACTTTTGGCAACGTCGATAGATAGTTCTGCTTTGAACTGTACGTTTTATCTGGTGCACCATATCCCAGGAAGGTATTTCACCGTCCTCACGTCGAGAATGGGAGATGTCGATGAAGGAGGAAAGCCTCCAAAGAGTTTATACATTGAATTAACTCAAAGAGGTTTTTCTTAGGTTGATGTAGGTACTGTTTTGAAGTTCTGGACAGCATTTATGGACCCGAACGACCACCTTCAAGAAAAATATTCAAGTCTGTGAACCGATATGCAGAATCTTTTGAATAAAACGTCTTCGGGTATCTATTGGGGCGGCAATACCTCGATGAAACTCCTCTTAATGTTTTTTTTTTATTAGATTAAATACCTTCGATAGATTTTTCTTTTGCTATAGAATCTCAGGAGTATCTTTGGAAGACTAAACTCAAATTTGTTAACTGTTGTTGATATTTTCGAATAAGTTCCAAGTCTATAGATGCTGCCTTACCTCAGCAACTTATTTCAGGTTTCAATGTATATGTGATAGTGTGGTATCATGAATTTTCTTATTACATACGATTTAGATTCAAACCTTCACGTATTGGTAGTTCCATTTATTTTCAGCTGACGCAGTCCAATACTCTAACCACCTTTTGTTGGAGGCTGGAGATTTTACGAATTTATTGCGTTCGAATATTCTCTTTTTCCATTTTATTTGCATACAGGAGCGCAACGCGCGAAAATTTTCGTATACCCGTAACCATTCTTCCAACATTTTGAATATTTTTCTGTTCACGCACCGCGGCACAGTAGCCACATTCAATAAAACCTCGGAATGTATTCTAAATCATCCTCTACTTATCAACACTACAACTATTAAAGTAAATTTTGTTTAGAATAGAAAATATTTCGGTTTTATCATATATTAGAGTATAAGCTCCTTTTTATTCAAATCTATTCTTTCTACTCATTCTTTCTCAGGTAATTTCCATCTGTATTCCCGTTTTCTTCCTTATTTTTGTTTTCGGCAGTTCTACGGCTGCCAGATTGGAAATTTCAACCACCAAGACTACAAATTCAATTGGGAGTCCAGTTGGGGGCTGCAACCATTCCGTAATCTGAGTTGTTTTCAATTTTTAACTGTTTTTGTTTGTTTTTTTTAATAAATTTATTGCTGAATCTTTTTTTTATCGTTCTTAGCGATAAATATTAATTTGGATAATCGTGTCCGGGGATAGTGACCTAGGATCACTTCCTGAGGAAGAGCCTCCAGCTGGAGGAGTAAGATTATATGGTAATCTCCGCTCTATCCCATGGAGGTTACTCAGTCGAATGCTAGGACTTTGCTCCGTGTGTTAATTAGAGCTACTAAGCAACGTGGCGTCTTCAAACTTTCTAAGACAGTGGTTTTATTTAAGCAACTACCGCCATCTCTAGGTCAGGCCAGGTATTTCTGGAACTATCCTCGAACTTAGCTGCCTGAGGGGGTTACCTTACCTACGAAGGTTTCGGACTGTCTGCATGTATTAAACCGAACCCCTGTTAGTTTATTTATTTCCCTGAAGACGCTAATAAATATTTTTTACTTCAGGTTTTGGTTTCGTCAGTCATATTATTAGCATTTTCATCCAATATATTAATCCCCAAGTTTGATTGGGGTCTTTAAGGATGAAAAACGATAATAATTCTTTATCGTTGTACGCCAATGCGTAGCTTCCTTATATTTACATCAAAAAAAGGGGAGAGATATTTATCCTGTTTGCCAGTTGTAGCACGTTGCTTGTTCATTGCAATCCATCAGAAAGAAACGACCAGAAAAATGTTTAGATTATTTAAATTTTTGCTGTGTCTTCCTTAAAATAACTATACTCGAAACTTTTATGGAAGCTACCAAGGAATAAGACTTTAAGGATCATAAATTGATCGGAAACTTGAAATTAAATTAAAAAAAAATTATCATTACATTTACATTTCCTTCAGGACGAACTTTGAAAGAGCTTGAACTACATAAATTGGTAGAACGCAGATCGTCCGATCCGTTGTTTTGTATTTCGAAGCTTCTACGAGGACAGTTGAGCTTTCGAACTTTTTTATAGTTCAAAACGAAGTTTCCATAGCACGCATGCTATGGAAAGAACCTAGTAATCATGGAAAGGATGGTAACTAACTAACCAAGCCGAATTGAACGATCTTATAAGAGATTTATGATTATCCAGATCTAAAGCAAAGCTTCTTGGTTCCAGTTTGAAAGAATCATCTTCCATTTGGATCACTCTTGCTATGGAAAGAACCTAGTAATCATGGAAAGGATGGTTACTAACTAACCAAGCCGAATTGAACGATCTTATAAGAGATTTATGATTATCCAGATCTAAAGCAAAGCTTCTTGGTTCCAGTTTGAAAGAATCATCTTCCATTTGGATCACTCATGCTATGGAAAGAACCTAGTAATCATGGAAAGGATGGTAACTAACTAACCAAGCCGAATTGATGGATCTTATAAGAGATTTATGATTATCCAGATCTAAAGCAGAGCTTCTTGGTTCCAGTTTGAAAGAATCATCTTCCATTTGGATCACTCTTGCTATGGAAAGAACCTAGTAATCATGGAAAGGATGGTTACTAACTAACCAAGCCGAATTGAATGAACTTATAAGAGATTTATGATTATCCAGATCTAAAGCAGAGCTTCTTGGTTCCAGTTTGAAAGAATCATCTTCCATTTGGATCACTCTTGCTATGGAAAGAACCTAGTAATCATGGAAAGGATGGTTACTAACTAACCAAGCCGAATTGAATGAACTTATAAGAGATTTATGATTATCCAGATCTAAAGCAGAGCTTCTTGGTTCCAGTTTGAAAGAATCATCTTCCATTTGGATCACTCATGCTATGGAAAGAACCTAGTAATCATGGAAAGGATGGTTACTAACTAACCAAGCCGAATTGAAGGATCTTATAAGAGATTTATCATCATCCAGATCTAAAGCAGAGCTTCTTGGTTCCAGTTTGAAAGAATCATCTTCCATTTGGATCACTCATGCTATGGAAAGAACCTAGTAATCATGGAAAGGATGGTTACTAACTAACCAAGCCGAATTGAACGATCTTATAAGAGATTTATCATCATCCAGATCTAAAGCAGAGCTTCTTGGTTCCAGTTTGAAAGAATCATCTTCCATTTGGATCACTCTTGCTATGGAAAGAGCCTAGCAATTATGGAAAGGATGGTTACTAACTAACCAAGTCGAATTGAAGGATCTTATAAGAGATTTATCATCATCCAGATCTAAAGCAGAGCTTCTTGGTTCCAGTTTGAAAGAATCATCTTCCATTTGGATCACTCATGCTATGGAAAGAACCTAGTAATCATGGAAAGGATGGTAACTAACTAACCAAGCCGAATTGAACGATCTTATAAGAGATTTATGATTATCCAGATCTAAAGCAAAGCTTCTTGGTTCCAGTTTGAAAGAATCATCTTCCATTTGGATCACTCATGCTATGGAAAGAACCTAGTAATCATAGAAAGGATGGTTACTAACTAACCAAGTCGAATTGAAGGATCTTATAAGAGATTTATGATTATCCAGATCTAAAGCAGAGCTTCTTGGTTCCAGTTTGAAAGAATCATCTTCCATTTGGATCACTCATGCTATGGAAAGAACCTAGTAATCATGGAAAGGATGGTTACTAACTAACCAAGCCGAATTGAACGATCTTATAAGAGATTTATGATTATCCAGATCTAAAGCAAAGCTTCTTGGTTCCAGTTTGAAAGAATCATCTTCCATTTGGATCACTCATGCTATGGAAAGAACCTAGTAATCATGGAAAGGATGGTTACTAACTAACCAAGTCGAATTGAAGGATCTTATAAGAGATTTATGATTATCCAGATCTAAAGCAGAGCTTCTTGGTTCCAGTTTGAAAGAATCATCTTCCATTTGGATCACTCATGCTATGGAAAGAACCTAGTAATCATGGAAAGGATGGTTACTAACTAACCAAGCCGAATTGAACGATCTTATAAGAGATTTATGATTATCCAGATCTAAAGCAAAGCTTCTTGGTTCCAGTTTGAAAGAATCATCTTCCATTTGGATCACTCATGCTATGGAAAGAACCTAGTAATCATGGAAAGGATGGTTACTAACTAACCAAGTCGAATTGAAGGATCTTATAAGAGATTTATCATCATCCAGATCTAAAGCAGAGCTTCTTAGTTCCAGTTTGAAAGAATCATCTTCCATTTGGATCACTCTTGCTATGGAAAGAACCTAGTAATCATGGAAAGGATGGTTACTAACTAACCAAGCCGAATTGAACGATCTTATAAGAGATTTATGATTATCCAGATCTAAAGCAAAGCTTCTTGGTTCCAGTTTGAAAGAATCATCTTCCATTTGGATCACTCATGCTATGGAAAGAACCTAGTAATCATGGAAAGGATGGTAACTAACTAACCAAGCCGAATTGAACGATCTTATAAGAGATTTATGATTATCCAGATCTAAAGCAGAGCTTCTTGGTTCTAGTTTGAAAGAATCATCTTCCATTTGGATCACTCATGCTATGGAAAGAACCTAGTAATCATGGAAAGGATGGTAACTAACTAACCAAGCCGAATTGAAGGATCTTATAAGAGATTTATGATTATCCAGATCTAAAGCAGAGCTTCTTGGTTCCAGTTTGAAAGAATCATCTTCCATTTGGATCACTCTTGCTATGGAAAGAACCTAGTAATCATGGAAAGGATGGTTACTAACTAACCAAGCCGAATTGAATGAACTTATAAGAGATTTATGATTATCCAGATCTAAAGCAGAGCTTCTTGGTTCCAGTTTGAAAGAATTAAACTACTTGACTTAGAAGTAACATTTGTCAGTAACAGTGTGCGGTGTTTTCAAGGTCATCGGTATGTTATTGAGATTGCAGGGTGATTATACAAAATACTGTTTTGTTGTGGAACAATTTTTGGGAAATAAGAAACGTGGAGATTACAACATGTCGTTGAAAATTCACTCGATTTGAACTTTCCTCCCTGAAAACTCAGGAAGTATGAGTGATGTACAAGGGAGAGGTTTTCACCAAGGTTTAAAGGTTTCCCAAGGACGACATCAAGGTTTTTGGGATGGAAACGTGTCGAGGGATTACTACTGGGCCATTATGAGAGATAATGATTCAAATAGCTATGAAAATAAAGCAAAAAATAGTCATTAACAATTTTTTTAATATTATAACCATATTTCAGTTAAGTAAATTGAGGGGTTCAAAGATGAAGTTCATAATATGTGATTTTGAGGAAACAGCAGTTGAAACGATGCTGCTAGCATTTCTAAAGCAAATAAAACACACTTTAAATGAAACCTCGGATTGTCTTCTAAATCATCCTCTACTTATCAAAGTAAAGTTTTGTAAATTTGTGTTGTTTTATTGTGCTCACAAAAATTTCAGTTATCTTTATGGATTTCCTTTTGATTTTTTTTTCTAAAGCAAATAAAAATCCAATTTTTATTTGATTCCCAATCAGAAAAGAAGTAATATTAATTGTTTTATTACGTAAATAATCCTAAACATGCTTATTTTAGACATTGGTAATTATAACCTCAAAATTTTTGATTTTTCTAGAATCTTCAATATTATTTTCGAGCACCTCAATTAATAGTATTCAAACTAGACGTGAATTTTTGATTTTTTCTGGATAATTCTACCTAAATGAATCGCGAGCTTACAATATCGGATGCTAGATGTTATTTTGGTTGTCTACCTCGAAGGAAAATCATCAAATTCAACACGTTCAAATAGAAATTGTTTTTCAACGATTTTAATTGCTTAACACTGAGTTTGTACTTCAGATTTTGCCGAATTGCTTACGGATACGTAAAAATAAGAATTAGTCTAGATTTGTGAGGTGGTAAATACTTATTCGTACCAAAGCTTTTTCCGTAAATCGTTTTCCTTCCTCCCTTACGTTTTTTGAAGAATTCGTATTTTGGAATGACGAAAATGCATCCAAATGTATTTTAAACGTATTTCGTTTAGACGTTTTCCAACTTTACGAGTAGTTAATAACACAAAACAAAATAATAATAATGTTTTCTCAGTGTATATATAAATATATTTAAAAAAATTTTGCTTTACCTATTAATATTTAGGAGGAAAACCATTAAAATTACTTCTTATAAATAAAAATAACCCTAAACCTGAAGTTGTTGCAGACGGCCGAAAACTAAAAATTGTTTTTTAATAAGCGGTTCCAAAAAAATAAAAGTAAAAATCATTGGTATCTGTTTTAATTTTCTAGCCAACAAAAAGCGGGCTGATTGAGCTGTCAGCCTCAGGGCGAACGCTGCTTCTTTAATCACCTAATTACATGTCTGGTTCTCTAGTTGGCGGTATTATAGTAACTCAATTGTTTTCTTATATTATACAGATTGTCCACAGTACGAAATTTGTCAATAATAAATTTATTTTTGTTTATAACAAAACGGAAAGTTTTCACATCTTTCAAGCGCCACACCCGGAGCTTCTAGGGAACAAGAAGAAGTCGCAAGGGGCTAAATCTGGCGAATAAGTCGATTGTGCTTCGAAATTTACGTTCAATCTCTGACCGAAAGGGATGAATTCTTTGTAGACACATCTGGTAGCTTCCTCGCCAACTTTTTTTGCTTTCTGCTTCATTTCATGTTGTGTTTTTGGGATTGACAGCTTGTCAGATATCATTTTTATAATCAATCTACGTTTTTTAAAAACACAAACAACAAAACAACCCGTTTTGACGTTTAATGCGTTGTTTTTGACGTTTTGTGTCGTTTTTGACGTTTAATGCGTTGTTTTGACGTTTTGTGTCGTTTTTGAAGTTTAATTCGTGATTTTTGACGTTTAATGCGTGGTTTTTGACGTTTTGTGTCGTTTTGACGTTTGAAGCATCATTATTGACATTTGATGCGTTGTTTTTGACGTTTTGTGTGTCGTTTTTGACGTTTTATGTGTCGTTTTTGACGTTTAATGCGTTGTTTTGACGTTTTGTGTCGTTTTTGACGTTTAATGCGTGTTTTTTGACGTTTAATGCGTGGTTTTTGACGTTTTGTGTCGTTTTGACGTTTGAAGCATCATTATTGACATTTGATGCGTTGTTATTGACGTTTTGCTTCATTTTTGACGTTTTGTGTGTCGTTATTGACGTTTTATGTGTCGTTTTTGACGTTTTCTGTGTCGTTTTTGATGTTTTGTGTGTCGTTTTTGACGTTTAATGCGTTGTTTTGACGTTTTGTGCCGTTTTTGAAGTTTAATTCGTGATTTTTGACGTTTAATGCGTGGTTTTTGACGTTTTGTGTCGTTTTGACGTTTGAAGTATCATTATTGACATTTTATGCGTTGTTATTGACGTTTTGTCTCATTTTTGACGTTTTGTGTGTCGTTTTTGACGTTTTATGTGTCGTTTTTGACGTTTAATGTTTTGTTTTTGGGATTGACAGCTTGTCAGATATCATTTTTATAATTAATCTACGTTTTTTAAAAACACAAACAACCCGAATTCGTTTAATTAAATGTCGACGGACATCCGATCACAAAGTAGTTTATATTAGGACGTCCGGTATAAACAGCGACGGCTGTTGGATATTGTTATGATACCAAATTAAATTTCAAATGGAAATTTATTTTTTTTTATCTAGATTGAAAATTTCTATGTGATTTATGAATATTTATTGAGATAATAAAATAGGAATTAATCAGATTCTCACCGTCGAACTAACAGATGGTGTTTGCCGATTAATTAATGTGAAATCATTAGATTGTGTTAAATATTGAACTCATACACAAACAGACGTGAATTTCTATTGGTAAAAATGGCCAAACGCCTCTTGTTTTGAATCGACAACAACTCCTAACCAAATTTGAGTTGTATGTCGCAATACAACACTTTTGGTTCCTTTTCCGGTTTATTTGGTCTCGTTTTTCGTACGAAAGTGGACCCAAATTAAAAAGTCCTCGTTATAATTGCACATTTTGTCGAAATTTGTTAGATTCTTAGTCTAGTATTTGTCACTGTCTCTATTTTCTTCCAATATTATGAGAATGGTTTCTCGGATCAGTAGTTCTGAAGTTTAATGGTAAATAAAACGTATATTCATCGTATATTTTACCAGATAGACTTTTTCCCAGAAAAAATAATCTAGAGACTACAAATCTGGAGATTAAGCTGGCCACCAAATGTCTTGAAATAACACATTCCAGTAATCTCGACCAACGGCACTAAAGTGTGTTTTAAACTTGATTTTTTATAGCGGAAACGATCTAAATACTTTGATCTAATCAAATTTTTCTCTATAAAGATGATTTTAATAATACAGGTGTCTTCAATAGTCTCAAATAGATGTTAGAATCATCAGATGATTATAAAGATAAAACTAATGATGTTAGAGACGTATCCTACTCTAATTTGTGTATAGAGGCCTTTGAATATTTGGTAATCGCACTTCTATTTCCCTTTAAACTTTGACAGTTGGTAAAATTGAAGTAAATTTTGGAATTTAGTTCACTGGTTTGTGGATTTGTTATTCAAGCTTCGAGTTATGGAAGCGCTGATCTGAATATGTCTAATCTGACATCTCCAACATGAAGTTTGACATTTCGAGTTGTTTACAGATACTTCTTCTTCTTCTTTTTCTTCTTTTTTTAATGTAAGAAAAATGCTTGTTTTTGCCCCGTATCCCGTTTGATTATTAGAAAGGTTATCGCTCCATCTCTTGCGGACTCTTTCAACGCTTCGACGCTCTCAGTCTCTAGTCTCTAGTTATTTTGACCACCTTCTAATTTCCTCGCTTCTTTCCTTGCCAAAAAGTGTTTTTCCATCGATGTGTCTGGTCTGGTTTCTGACCCTACAAGATTTTGACGGCCTTGTAGATTCGGAATTTGGTCTTCCGATCTACAATCAGTTTGCATCTGGTAGGTGTTTTTGAACTGGTCATACATTTCGTTTTTGGTGCAGATATCTTCATTTTGTAAACTTTCCGCCGTTGCGTTGAATCTGAATAGTAATCTCTGAGGATCATCTTCGTTTTTTGTAATCAGAACAATCTGATTCCGATGGTGTTTATATGGGATTTGCTTGTTGTATAGAAGGTGTACCGCGTCCTCCAATTGTATTCGATCGAACGCCTTTTCCAGGTCTATAAAACACATCAACGCCGGTTTGTTTTACTCGATTTTTCAGTGTAATTTGACGCAGGACAAATATCGCATCTTTACAAGATCTTCCTGATCTGAATCCTTGCTGTTCATCGCTCAATGTGGTGATGTCATTGATTTTGTTTGTCATGATTTTTGTTACTAGCTTCGAGGTTGTATTTTGAAGGTTGATGCCTCGATAGTTTGTGAGTTGTCTCATTTTTTGAACGGTTAAATTGTGGTACTTATTCATCCGGAATTTTTTCATGTAATAGGATTTTAATTAAAGGTTTTAGCTGCTGTTTTAGGCTTCTCTCGAAGATCGGTTGGAATGCCGTCTGAGCTTGGACTTTTTCTGTTTTTAAGTTTTTGACGTTTTATGTCGTTTTTCACCTTTTGTGTGTCGTTTTTACGTTTAATGCGTTATTTTTGACGTTTTGTGTGTCGTTTTTGACGTTTTATACCGTTTTTGACGTTTTATGTCGTTTTTGAAGATATGTGTGTCGTTTTTGACATTTAAAGCGTGGTTTTTGACATTTTGTTTGTCGTTTTTAATGTTTTGTGTGTCGTTTTTGACGTTTAATGCGTTGTTCTTGACGTTTTATATCGTTTTTGACGTTTTATGTCGGTTTTGACGTTTTTTGTGTCATTTTTGACGTTTTATGTCGTTTTTCACCTTTTGTATGTCGTTTTTTACGTTTAATGCGTTATTTTTGACGTTTTGTGTGTCGTTTTTGACGTTTTATACCGTTTTTGACGTTTTATGTCGTTTTTGAAGTTATGTGTGTCGTTTTTGACATTTAAAGCGTGGTTTTTGACATTTTGTTTGTCGTTTTTAATGTTTTGTGTGTCGTTTTTGACGTTTAATGCGTTGTTCTTGACGTTTTATATCGTTTTTGACGTTTTATGTCGGTTTTGACGTTTTTTGTGTCATTTTTGACGTTTTATGTCGTTTTTCACCTTTTGTATGTCGTTTTTTACGTTTAATGCGTTATTTTTGACGTTTTGTGTGTCGTTTTTGACGTTTTATACCGTTTTTGACGTTTTATGTCGTTTTTGAAGTTATGTGTGTCGTTTTTGACATTTAAAGCGTGGTTTTTGACATTTTGTTTGTCGTTTTTAATGTTTTGTGTGTCGTTTTTGACGTTTAATGCGTTGTTCTTGACGTTTTATGTCGTTTTTGACGTTTTGTGTGTCGTTTTTGACGTTTAATGTGTTGTTTTTGACATTTTGTGTGTCGTTTTTAATGTTTTGTGTGTCGTTTTTGACATTTAAAGCGTGGTTTTTGACGTTTTATACCGTTTTTGACGTTTTATGTCGTTTTTGAAGTTATGTGTGTCGTTTTTGACATTTAAAGCGTGGTTTTTGACATTTTGTGTGTCGTTTTTAATGTTTTGTTTGTCGTTTTTGACGTTTAATGCGTTGTTTTGACGTTTTATGTCGTTTTCGACGTTTTATGTCGTTTTTCACCTTTTGTGTGTCGTTTTTGACGTTTCTAGCTTCGAGGTTGTATTTTGAAGGTTGATGCCTCGATAGTTTGTGAGTTGTCTCATTTTTTGAACGGTTAAATTGTGGTACTTATTCATCCGGAATTTTTTCATGTAATAGGATTTTAGTTAAAGGTTTTAGCTGCTGTTTTAGGCTTCTCTCGAAGATCGGTTGGAATGCCGTCTGAGCTTGGACTTTTTCTGTTTTTAAGTTTCATAAACGCGGTTTCTATATCTCTCCGTTAGTTCTACTTCTTTTTCATAGAATTCTTCAAGATTTTGGACCCGAGTTTCCTGGTTTTGTGGAATGTGGAGCTTCTGATGGTAGCTAATTACGTACGCAATTAACTTAACATCAAAAGAATGTTGAAACGTTGAAACAACGTTGCCAGACTGTTATTCAAACTATATACATACTTTTTTTAAAATAATCCCTACGCCCAAATATCTAATTACATCCCTTTTTACTCGAAATACCTATCGAACGATATACCAAATAGTCGGAGGAAGTACCGCCTAATTCTTAAACGTTTTTTTCGAAATAATTATAATGATAATAAGGTATAAAGAGGCACAATGCACATAACATCAAGTGTTTTATATGTATCTTCTGAATCTAAAACAATTTCCCATCTTTCAGTGTTAACCTGACGCGAAACGAGATCACATGATGAGATGGGATATCTCAGGGATATAATTACGAACAGGTATATATAATAACATATCAATCAACTTCTAATTATATAGGTGGGTCCAGATAGTTTGTATTCGAATTTAGAACGTACAGGGTGATCAAATAACTGAATTGATTCGATAGGGAAAATGCGGGAGGTGCTTAATTGATATTGAATTGTCTTTAGCTGTGCTGCTGTTTCTATTCATCGATCGATTTTGAAAATAACTACGTAAAATCAAAGATAATTCGGATCACTAGTACTTACGTTACACCGTATTATTTATATTTAAGTAAAAAACAATTAGTTTTCTTTGGTTAACAATTAGTTTAATGCATTGTTGATGCGTGTGTCGTTTTTGACGTTTTATGCTGTTTTTGAAGTTATGTGTGTCGTTTTTGACGTTTAATGCGTTGTTTTTGACGTTTTGTGTCGTTTTTGACGTTTAATCCGTTGTTTTTGACGTTATGTGTATCGTTTTTGACGTTTTATGCTGTTTTTGATGTTTTGTTTTTGACGTTTTGTGTCGTTTTTGAAGTTTAATGCGTTGTGTTTGACGTTTGGTGTATCGTTATTGACGTTTTATGTCGTTTTTGACGTTTTGTGTTTCGTTTTTATGTTTTGTGTGTCGTTTTTAACGTTTAATGCGTTGTTTTTGACGTTTTGTATCGTTATTGACGTTTTATGTCGTTTTTGACGTTTTGTGTGTCGTTTCTAATGTTTTGTGTGTCGTTCTGACGCTTAATGAGTTGTTTTTGACGTTTTGTGTCGTGTTGACGTTTGAAGCATCATTATTGACATTTGATGCATTGTTATTGACGTTTTGTCTCATTTTTGACGTTTAATGCGTTGTTTTTGACGTTTTGTGTCGTTTTTGAAGTTTAAAGCATCATTATTGACATTTGATGCGTTGTTATTGACGTTTTGTGTCGTTTTTGACGTTTAATGCGTTGTTTTTGACGTTTTGTGTCGTTTTTGAAGTTTAATGCGTGATTTTTGACGTTTAATCCGTGGTTTTTGACGTCTCGTCTGCCGTTTTTGACGTTATGTGTATCGTTTTTGACGTTTTATGCTGTTTTTGAAGTTATGTGTGTCGTTTTTGACGTTTAAAGCATCATTATTGACATTTGATGCGTTGTTTTTGACGTTTCGTCTGTCGTTTTTGACGTTTAATGCGTCGTTTACGATATGTTATGTATTACGTGACTATTTTTTGACGTGTTTTGATGTAAATTAAATTAAATTTAATTTATTTCTGGGATCGTCCCAGAAGTACCTAGCCCAACAAAGAAAATACAAAAATACTTTTCCCAACGATGCCAATGCTTCATGAGTTCGAAACCCTTTTTATAATAATAATCGTCAAGCTTCTCAAAATAGTCGTTAATTAGATTTACCCCGGGTCAACTTGGAATTATCAAAACATCAGTATTACATCGACATCACAAATTTTCACAAAAAACCAAAAATTCGTTGAAGCATTTTTTGAGATAGTAAGTTCCACACTTGAAATTATAGAGTCTGTATCACCCTGTAAGCGTTCAAAAAGAAGTTGGGATTAATTTTAGGTTAGAGTTTGTATCATAATAATTTAAAAGAATCTTTTGTGTATCAGTCGCTGTTATTTTAGAGGCCGGTGGTGCTTTTCGTATTTAGACAGAAAATTAATAGATTTTCATTGGTTTCTTTAATAATCAGTTACACCAGAATGATGTGCGTATATTGATTTTTTAACAAAATCTAAATAGCTACACGTAGGCTCCATAAAAAATAACGATACCCACCGGAAAACAAAAAAGAAAATAAACTATTGATACGCCAAGTTTACACGCTCGGTTTACCTTGAAAAACATGAGTCCCAAGCCCCAAATCAACTCGGAATTTCGATTAACCATTTATACCATCTGGAAGGTCAGTTGGTCTAAATAATTGGTCAGCACCAGTTTTCTTTCATCTGTATTCCGACACTTGCTAAGATTGGCCACAAACTCACCAAACCAAACATCTAGACACTTGAAGAGGCTTGTCAAGCATGGATAGTGAGACCTAGAACCTTTCAATGGTTCTAGGTGGTAGAGAGGTAACAGACCTGCGAAGACCATCAACGCAGTGGTCAACCAAAAGATGTGACGACTCCAGAAATGTCCGGGAAGCGCGCGAACTAGCAGACATAGTATCAGAAAGCTGCGAAGATGTTTCCATCGAGTATTTGGCAATGTTTCACAGAATTTTTGCGCCGTTTCATAACCATGGGTGGAACGTGGGTACATGACTTCACGTCCGACACAAAAGAACAATGAAAACAATGGACTGGAGAGAGAGAATCGGCTCCAAAGAAGGCAAAGACTGTTCCATCTGCAGACGTCGGATTTTTGGGATAAATCTCATTGACTATCTTGGAAAAAAGGAAATTCTATCAACGGCGAGTATTATGCGATTGTTTGAGCGAAGAAATCAAGCAAAAAAGCAGCATTTGGTGTTGTTTTATCAAGACAATGCACCAGCTCATACATCGGGTATTGCAATGGCCAAAATTGACGAATTAAAGTTTGAATTGCTAGTTTATTCACCAGATTTAGCCTTCTAGGATTATTTTTTGTTCCCAGACCTGAAAAAATAGCTCGGTGGTTCAAAGATTTTCCAGCAATGAGGAGATGATGGCTATTTTGAGGAGCTTATTATAAAAACTTTCAGAAAAAAGCAAAAAACATGCTTAAATAGAAGGAAATTAACGTTTGGACCTTTCGATATATAATAAATTTATTATGTTTAAACAAATTTTGAAATCGGTTCGGAACTAGGGGACCTGTCAGTGTTGAATCACCCTGATAGTTTCGAAATAGTGAAAACTAGATATAGACCAAAAAGAAACGGACGCGGACCTCCAATACTATCGCTGCAGGTTAAAACCCCAACTTAGGGCTGCAGGATCCCATAAAGCACGCCGCGTCAGTCGTGTGGTGCACCCTTGCAACAATCGATGAGATTATTTACCATTAAGAAGAGTTGGACTCTTCTTTTGTACAGTTTTGTGTTTTATAGATTTGAAAAACACCAAAAAATCGATTCAAATTTTGTTTTTTGCGTTTTGCGCTGAATTTATGCAAAACTCGACTTTGTTACTGCGGGCAATATTGTAGAGAATTGAAAAATCTTCAAAATAAGCTTTTATAAATTAAAATTCGATAATTTGTTGCTTAGATAATTTAACCGAAAGGTGAAAAATTTCAATTTTTTGAATTGTTTATAATTTGTTTAATTTTATATATAAAGGTTTCTTATTCACTGAAAACCGAGATCTCGATGTATTTAATCGATTCTCTAAAGATGGGCCCTGTGGTCCCAATAGTTTTTGAAAAATCGCAATTATACCATAGGAGGCCCTTTTATTTCAAAGGGCCATTCCTGCTAACCGGATGATCCTGTGATCATTTGGAAAGTCGCGTTGGAAAGAAGAAGAGTTGAACTAAAAATCCCTCATCTCAGTTTTTTTAATTATTTTTTTGACTGAATAAATACTTTAAATATGGGCCCTGTGGCCTGAATAGTTTTTGTAAAATGGCAATTCAAGAAAAGCATTCGTTTTTGACGTTTCATATCGTTTTTGAAGTTATGTGTGTCGTTTTTGACGTTAAATGGGTGGTTTTTAACATTTAATGGGTTGTTTTTGACGTTTTGTGTGTCGTTTTTGACGTTTTGTGTGTCGTTTTTAATGTTTTGTGTGTCGTATTGACGTTTAATGCGTTGTTTTGACGTTTTGTGTCGTTTTTGAAGTTTAATTCGTGATTTTTGACGTTTAATGCATTGTTTTTGACGTTTTATGTCGTTTTTGGAGTTTAATGCGTGTTTTTTGACGTTTTGTGTGTCGTTTTTAATGTTTTGTGTGTCGTTTTTGACGTTTAATGCGTTGTTTTTGACGTTTTATGTCGTTTTTAATGTTTTGTATGTCGTTTTTGACGTTTTATGTATCGTTTTTGACGTTTAATGCGTTTTTTTGACGTTTTATGTCGTTTTTGGAGTTTAATGCGTGATTTTTGACCTTTAATGCGTGTTTTTTGACGTTTTGTGTGTCGTTTTTGACGTTTAATGCGTTGTTTTTGACGTTTTATATCGTTTTTGATGTTTTATGTCGTTTTTGAAGTTATGTGTGTCGTTTTCGACGTTGAAGGCGTTGTTTATGACGTTTTATGTCGTTTTGACGTTATGTGTATCGTTTTTGACGTTTTATGCGTTGTTTTTGACGTTTTATGTCGTTTTTGAAGTTATGTGTGTCGTTTTTGATGTTTAATGCGTTGTTTTTGACGTTTTGTGTGTTGTTTTTAATGTTTTGTGTGTCGTTTTTGACTTTTGATGCGTTGTTTTTTACGTTTTATGTCCTTTTTGACGTTTAATGCATCGTTTATGACCTTTAATGCGTGTTTTTTGACGTTTTGTGTGTCGTTTTTAATGCTAAAAGATCAAAATCGGCCCAATAGTTACTGAGATAATTAATATTTTTCAGCGCTCCGCAGATTTGAAATTTGTCGGAGCATTTTTGAACGCGTCATCTTTGAGAAAAATTTCAAGTTTCCGCTACAAAATGACGCAAAAAAAATTGTGAATGTCTAACTTTGCCCCAAATTAAACTGCCAGCTTTCCAAATATCACATTAGTATTACGATATTTTTATAAAATATTTAAAAAAACAATAAATTGTTTATAATTTTTTTTACCCCGTTTTCGAATACTTTTTTGATGTCAATTGTAAAAACTGAGATTAGGGATTTTTAGTTCAACTCTTCTTCTTTCCAACGCTACTTTCCAAATGATGCTAGGACCAACCGGTGAGCAAAAATGGCCCTTTGAAAAAAAGGGCCTCCTATGGTTTAATCGCGATTTTGCAAAAACTGTTGGGACCAAAGGGCCCATCTTCAGAGAATCGATTAAGTACATCGAGATCTCGGTTTTTAGTGAATAAGAAAGCTTCATATTCAAAACTAAACAAATTATAAACAATTCAAAAAATTAAAATTTTTCACCTTGCGGTTGAATTATCTAAGCAACAAATTATCGAATTTTAATTTATAAAAGCTTATTTTGAAGATTTTTCAATTCTCTACAATACTGCCCATTGTAACAAAGTCGAATTTTGCATAAATTCGGCGCAAAATGTAAAAAACAAAATTTGTACCGATTTTTTGGTGTTTTTATTGTTTAAAAAAATAACGCATAGACAAAAAATGTTGAATTTTATGCACATAACTTTTATTTAACCCCTAAAACACGATGACCTCGTAGTAGTGGTTAGTCCTAGTCCGGGCCCGGGTGAAAAGGGTATTCAGCAAGAAAATTCACAGCGTTACCCATTTTTTACTTTTTACCTAAAAATCCACGGACCTCGCCTCCTTCAAACAATTTTAACAACGAAGTAGATGATGCCAAAAAGCCGTTCATTTACCCATTTTTTGCTAAACAAAAAAGCGTTTTTGCAAAACGTGTTTTTTGTTTCAATTGATTCTAGTACCAGTTGTTTTGTGTTTTGAAACATAAACGTTGTTTTAGATGCTGATTATTCTTATTATTTTATGCTTAACGCCTTTTAAAAGTTGTGTTTTATGATATAAACATGTTTTTTTGACAATATTTTGCATCCTCGCCCTTTCTATTCACGCCCTTGGATTCGGATGGACCTAGAGATAAGACTGCTGAAGACGGAGATTTTAATTTCGAAATGTTTCAGCTTTTCTCGGTTATGTTCTATATATAATCTATTTTTAATAACTTTTTTCTGAATACTCCCGAGATTGAACAAACAAAAAATAATTATTAATAAATAGATCATGGACAAATTGATTGAAAAAATTTTATGTACTGTAAAAAAACCTATTGTTTCTTATCAAATTTATAACCGAAATGATTGTCGAAATTTTTCTATATAAACTAGAATATTAAAAAAAACTTCGTTACATGTGATTTGTGTCTGTAGTTAAAAACAAATAATAAAAACATGAAATTTAATTTGTTCTTGTTGCTGGTCGCAATTTCTTGCTATTTTTCAATCACCGAAGGGTATGATGTTTGGTAAAGAATATTTTTATTAATTTATAGGTTTTATTGGTGGCCAAATCTGTTAGTACATATTAACAAGTCCTCTTTGGATGTTTTGAAACTTGATTCTTCTTCAGTAAGTTAACCGGTACAGCAGGACGTTCAATTTCGTTTGTTAGTTTCTCCTTGATCCTCTTTGGATGTTTTGAAACTTGTTTCTTCTTCAGTGAGTTAACTGGTACATCAGGACATTCAATTTCGTTTGTTAATTCCTCCTTGATCCTCTTTGGATGTTTTGAAACTTGTTTCTTCTTCAGTAAGCTAACTGATAAAGCAGGACGTTCAATTTCGTTTGTTAGTTCCTCCTTGATCGTCTTCGGATGTTTTGAAACTTGTTTCTTCTTCAGTAAGTTTACTGGTACATCAGGACGTTCAATTTCGTTTGTTAGTTCCTCCTTGATCCTCTTGGGATGTTTTGAAACTTGTTTCTTCTTCAGTAAGCTAACTGATAAAGCAGGACGTTCAATTTCGTTTGTTAGTTCCTCCTTGATCGTCTTCGGATGTTTTGAAACTTGTTTCTTCTTCAGTAAGTTTACTGGTACATCAGGACGTTCAATTTCGTTTGTTAATTCCTCCTTGATCCTCTTTGGATGTTTTGAAACTTGTTTCTTCTTCAGTAAGTTAACTGGTACAACAGGACATTCAATTTCGTTTGTTAGTTTCTTCTTGATCCTCTTTGGATGTTTTGAAACTTGTTTCTTCTTCAGTAAGCTAACTGATAAAGCAGGACGTTCAATTTCGTTTGTTAGTTCCTCCTTGATCCTCTTTGGTTGTTTTGAAACTTGTTTCTTCTTCAGTGAGTTAACTGGTACATCAGGACATTCAATTTCGTTTGTTAATTCCTCCTTGATCCTCTTTGGATGTTTTGAAACTTGTTTCTTCTTCAGTAAGCTAACTGATAAAGCAGGACGTTCAATTTCGTTTGTTAGTTCCTCCTTGATCCTCTTGGGATGTTTTGAAACTTGTTTCTTCTTCAGTAAGCTAACTGATAAAGCAGGACGTTCAATTTCGTTTGTTAGTTTCTCCTTGATCCTCTTTGGATGTTTTGAAACTTGTTTCTTCTTCAGTGAGTTAACTGGTACATCAGGACATTCAATTTCGTTTGTTAATTCCTCCTTGATCCTCTTCGGATGTTTTGAAACTTGTTTCTTCTTCAGTAAGTTAACTGGTACAACAGGACATTCAATTTCGTTTGTTAGTTCCTCCTTGATCCTCTTGGGATGTTTTGAAACTTGTTTCTTCTTCAGTGAGTTAACTGGTACATTAGGACATTCAATTTCGTTTGTTAGTTTCTCCTTGATCCTCTTTGATTCGATTGTATCAAATTTTGAAACGACTCAAGATTGTCTAACATACAATTCTCTAAATTTCATACTTATTTTTAATAAACATTTTTAGCGATGAACTGGATCATTTAAAAAATGGTTTGAATATTATTTCTGCTAAACCAGAAAAAATTGTCGATCTCGTTGCTAACACGTAAGTAAATTACGTTAAAAAAAATTAACAAGAACATTAGTAATATAAAATAATTTTGTTTCAATCCAGGTACATATTTTTATACGACAAAAATTACAAACTGTTTGTTTTAATTTACTTATTTGCACTTCTCGTGGTCGTAGTTTGAACTTTCGATGTCTTTCATCCTCTAATAGGTTTCCCAAAAAGCCACCAAGTCCTTATTATGAAGAACGAGTATATAGAATAAGATCCCAGGTTCGAAACCATCGAAAAGATTCACCAACTGACATCTCCATTTTCGATTTAAACTTTCTAATGATGATACATCTTATTTTTCACCGTTTCAATTTTCATTTTTTCTCGGATAAAACCTAAAATGACTGGACTATAAGATTATTTTAGATTTTCTAGTTTTTTTTTATTTATAGATTTTTATTGACTCAAACAACAGAAAACAAAAAAAATTAATCATCGAATTCTAAAAAACTCACAAACTAAAATATTTATTTGGACTTTTTGAGTTTTGACATATCATATACGAGGTGTAGTTATGAAGTAACGAGACTAAATTTTAATTTTCGATTACGATGTCTGTAGACGAACCAGTGTAGCCGTTGTATGCGGGATGTTTTTTTTTGTATCGACGTAAAAATAGACTGATTGCGTGAAAATACAATTAATTTCAACTGAAACTTATAATCGATTGAAATTATTGTATGGCAATGAATATTTGTGGTTTCCACGTGGTTTTAAATAGTTTCAAGATGATCGAGAAGATGATTTACGTTGGGATCGCCCTCCGACGTCAAAAACGGTCGAAAATATCGAAAAAATCGTTAATTTTTGAATAATCGTGCGATTTTTGATTCTAAGAAATTGTCGTACGGCAAAACTGTTGCCTGAAAACTTCTTAACGTGATTCAAGAAACAAGATTTGAGTTTATAGAAGTTGTGGAAGAAAAAGCGACGCACTTCCTAAAGGAACTGACAAAAAAGACTGTTTTGAGCAATGTAAGTTTCGTATCGAGCGATTTAGAGATAGAGAAGTGATATATATTGAAGATAATACACATAATAATCACCAGTCTGGTTATTTAATACCCGCACCTCGTAAAATCCATTTTTGGTGGTTAATTTTGATATTGGTTGAGTTAAATTCCATATTTTTTCCAGAGTTAATAGCAGAGCTGAGGAGAATAATCACGAAATCATAATGAATATAATCGGACCGATTGCGACGCTCGTCAAAAATATAATTTTAGTAATCGACCAACTCGTTACCTTCCAATTCCCCAACGGAAGCAACTTCCACGAAGTGAGTTTCTTTTCAAAAATCAACTAAATTTTTACTAAACTATATTTGTTTTTAGATTATTCACGACGCGTTAATTTTCGGTTTGAATCTATTCGTGGGTAAAAATAAACTTGTTATGGAAACCTGGACTAAATTAGTTGATAAAATCTTCATGGTCATTGAACTTCTATACAACCATTATATGCCATTAATATATCGAGTAGCTAAACAATTTTCCGTACAATAATATGTAAAAACTGAATAAATTAAATTTTTACTTCGACTAACCTAACATTTTCATTTAACCTAACCTAACCTAACTTAACGCGACAAATTTTAAAATGGAAACTACTCAGCATGTCAATATAAATTAATAAGACTACATTGGGTTTTATTTTCGTCTTATTAAAGTAAGAAAACAGTCAAACCTAAAAAAAAATGCTTCGAAAAAGTTCAATATCAAAGTTATTCATTAATTTGAAACTTGCACTTCCACAACTTTTATTTGAGTTATTTATACATACTTGAAACAGTTATTATCGTGTCCTCTAAAGTCTCTAAAGTCATATCGATACAGAGACACTTTATCTATACTGCGCATGCTTGAGAATGCACAGAACCGAGCTGGAACCGAGCTGGAACCGAGCTGGAACCGAGTTGGAACCGAGCTGGAACCTCAGAGGATAGAGAAAGCGTCCATGTAGAATCTACAGTAAACCTTATTGATTATTATACTGCGCAGGATGCAGTATACACCATAAATCCATAGAAAACGACAAACCAGCATTTCTGCGCTTCATTGACCTCATGAAAGCGTTTGATCGTATGGTAATAATAAACTAGCATTTGTTTGTCAAAATTTAAGGAAACTAATCGCAGAAAACGAATCAATCAACGACAATCACACATCAGTTCAAACAAAAAACGTTCTTGAACAGTCAAAACATCAAATTGATGACTCATCCGCCGTTTTGGCACTAATTACTTCTTATTTGGGGGTGGATTCCAAATAAATTCCGAGCTCTAGATTTCTTCCTAGTTTGCAGGAAACTAGTGTGAAATCGAATTTTGCGCACGTGTTGTACACGATATTTTTCCGATAACCACAAAAAAACGCAGTTAGTATTTATTTTTTAAAAGTTTACGGTAAATTGCTGCTTGCAGACGATTGTTTCTTAGTTTCCTTAAGATTCACCATCAATAACGTTCCCGAATCTATCATCTAGTGTTAATCTGGCTGATTACACAAATTCGACAATCTTGACCATTAAATGAAGTTCATTCGGAGCATTATTTGACAACTCATGTACTCTAGAGCTTCCGATACCCTCTATTTTATTCTAGAAATGTAATTAATTGATTTGTATACGCAGCTTCGTAAATTTTCCGCTAATTAACCTACAAATCATTTTTGCGACGCTACTTTGGACACTGGAATCAGAGAAAACTTGGAATCAGACATTTTTTACTCTATACACACGATTAGCAAATAAATATTATTGAATAACGTAATAGAAACAATCAGGAAAGTATAAAAGATAAGATGCTTTAATACTCCGCTTTCCAATTATTCCGACTCACGTACCATTTGTGTTTTAGCCACTGCTTTCTTTCGCTATTACTATAAACAAATCCCATTAGGTTTTTGGGGTATTAATTTAGAAAACTCAGCTTTCTTTCGCTATTACTATAAACAAATCCCATTAGGTTTTTGGGGTATTAATTTAGAAAACTCATGGTAAATTATATGTTCTCTTGTTCCCCTGTTCCCTGGTCCACTGTTTCCCTGTTTCCCTGTTTCCCTGTTCTCCTGTTCTCCTGTTCTCCTGTTCTCCTGTTCTCCTGTTCTCCTGTTCTCCTGTTCTCCTGTTCTCCTGTTCTCCTGTTCTCCTGTTCTCCTGTTCTCCTGTTCTCCTGTTCTCCTGTTCTCCTGTTCTCCTGTTCTCCTGTTCTCCTGTTCTCCTGTTCTCCTGTTCTCCTGTTCTCCTGTTCTCCTGTTCTCCTGTTCTCCTGTTCTCCTGTTCTCCTGTTCTCCTGTTCTCCTGTTCTCCTGTTCTCCTGTTCTCCTGTTCTCCTGTTCTCCTGTTCTCCTGTTCTCCTGTTCTCCTGTTCTCCTGTTCTCCTGTTCTCCTGTTCTCCTGTTCTCCTGTTCTCCTGTTCTCCTGTTCTCCTGTTCTCCTGTTCTCCTGTTCTCCTGTTCTCCTGTTCTCCTGTTCTCCTGTTCTCCTGTTCTCCTGTTCTCCTGTTCTCCTGTTCTCCTGTTCTCCTGTTCTCCTGTTCTCCTGTTCTCCTGTTCCTCTATTCTCCTGATGGTAAACCATCTGCTTTGTTTGTTTACGTTAAACGACACATTATAGTTGATTGTTTGACCGTATTTTCCTGGGCTATTAATTCAACTGGTCTATAAAAGTTTTCATTGATAAAATATCTAAGAAAATTTGTCTTAAATAACATGTAATAAGAAACTACGTAATAACAGACAAAAAACTTCATTATTATGTACTTGTATCAATTAAAAACGATAATGAATAATTTTTATTTATGTATTATCATCAAAACCACAAAGAGTTTTTGTAGCAATAAGTAATTAATATGAGTAGTATCAATTTCAACATTAATGACCGAGATATTAGTTATCAAATCAATAAACATATTGTTCTTATTAAATTAAATTACTCCAGTTTATTAATTATGACTTTATCAATCGACCTCGACTCTTTTCGGCAACTTTGAAATAGTAATTGCAATAAGCGATTGACATTTGTTATTGCCGATAACCTCACTTCCGTACAAGTAATAAACGCGGTTTTAAATAACGTTCTTACTTAAAACACTGTCTTAATTCTAACGAGAAAATCATCTACAAAGAAAATAATGACATTCTTATATATCGAATTCCAAACTGACGATCATCAATTTAAAAAACAAACAAAGATATACGAGGGTTGCTACATAAATTTTGTTTGCGTTCGAACCAATTATCAAATATGTAATTTGAACGCATCAATCACTTCTTCGGGTGTAGAAAAACGATTATCTTTAGTAATAAGAATCATTTAGTACCAAGTAAGGATTGTTTAGACTAATCAAAAACGTTGCGTCTCGATGGAGAATGATTCGTCTTCTGCAATTGATCTTTTCTAACAATTTTCGACAGCCAAATGTCACGTGACGATTTTTTAATGTCAGTTAAAGCGCAGCATCGATGCTTTCTAGCACTACAATCGATTTTGGACGACCTTCACGAAACAGTGACTCGAGATGATGCTTTTTACCGATTTTCCCGATTAAATTCATAAATTATTGGGTGGCTTTTAGAAATGAATAGTTGCAAGACCAAAACTAGCGCTAGGATAGTTGGCATAGCATTTGTGGTCTTGGTTCTTGTAGTATAATAATTCTTGGTCTTGGTTTTGATCTCGATCTTACAAGATCCAATCTAGGATGAAAAATTGTAAAGTCTTCAACTCTATTAGTATTTTTCTTGCTTTTTCTCCAAAACCAAGTCGTTTATCAACAGTATAATACAATATAAAGTGTGCTTTGGCATCTAATTACTTCTTTCAGCTCCAGGTTTGCCACTACACCATCTATCCTTGCTCTCACTGTCTTATTATTTTTATTTTGGTACATTTTGAGGTAATTTCGCAACCTGGTAAGGTGAAGATCAGGATAACCTGACAAAGATCTGATGGGGATCTAACGCAGAACACTTATGAAGTCCTGATCAAGTTTACCTCATAAGATCCTCATCGGGAAAACCTTATACGGTCCTGATCAAAAATTCCTCGAAAGATAATTATCAGGATATCAGAAAGTAAAATGTTGTTTTGAAATTAGTGATTTGATATCGAAAACTTTTTGAAAAATAATTTTTTCGATTTAAGTTGATCCTGAAAGGTTCTAGCGCGGAACTCGTTAGATTTGGAAAAATCCTTATGGGGATTGTATGAAAATTATATGGTGTTATCGTTTATCTTGAAGTTTATTAGAAAAATAAAGCCTCAGATTCTGTTTTTCTCCCTAAAATATGAAATAATTCGATTATAGTTTTGATTTTTTTTACATTTTAGAGTGGAGATATTCCATTTTTTTAATTAATTAATTAATCATATATTCATAGTAATAAATTTCATTGAATTTTATTTAAACAAATCGAGAAATGCGCTTATCTACCTACGGTAAAAAAAAACAATTGATAATGAAAAAATTTTATGGTATCGAATATTTAAAAATAAAAACTAAAATTATTAATAATAGTCGCCTTTGCCGAAATGAAAATAGAGTTGATTTCATTAATTTTTTTCGCAATCAATTGTAAAGCACAATATTTTAGAAGTGGCCCCCCTATATCAAGGTCAGTACATTTTTTTCGTATACAAACAGGTATACGTCAAGTTGTCAAATTTGATTGGAAAAAATGACTAACGTTGTCCAATAATTTTCCGAATCCATTTCCTCAAGATAATCTCTAGTTTTTTAGAGACAAAATTCATAATTTTCCGAAGCCATTTCCTCAAGATAATCTCTAGTTTTTTAGAGACAAAATTCATAATTTTCCGAATCTATTTCCTCATGGTAATCTCCAGTTTTTTAGAGACAAAATTCAAAATTTTCCGAATCCATTTCCTCAAGATAATCTCCAGTTTTTTAGAGACAAAATTCAAAATTTTCAGAATCCATTTCCTCAAGATAATCTCCAGTTTTTTTAAAGACAAAATTCATAATTTTCCGAATCCATTTCCTCAAGATAATCTCCAGTTTTTTTAAAGACAAATGTCATAATTTTCCAAATCCATTTCCTTAAGATAATCTCTAGGTTTTTAAAGACAAATGTCATAATTTTCCGAATCCATTTCCTTAAGATAATTTCCAGTTTTTTAGAGACAAAATTCATAATTTTCCGAATCCATTTCCTCAAGATAATCTCCAGTTTTTTTAAAGACAAATGTCATAATTTTCCGAATCCATTTCCTTAAGATAATCTCCAGTTTTTTTAAAGACAAATGTCATAATTTTCCGAATCCATTTCCTTAAGATAATCTCTAGGTTTTTAAAGACAAATGTCATAATTTTCCGAATCCATTTCCTTAAGATAATCTCCAGTTTTTTTAAAGACAAATGTCATAATTTTCCGAATCCATTTCCTTAAGATAATCTCTAGGTTTTTAAAGACAAATGTCATAATTTTCCGAATCCATTTCCTTAAGATAATCTCCAGTTTTTTTAAAGACAAATGTCATAATTTTCCGAATCCATTTCCTTAAGATAATCTCCAGTTTTTTAGAGACAAAATTCAAAATTTTCCGAATCCATTTCCACAAGATAATCTCTAGTTTTTTAGAGACAAAATTCATAATTTTCCGAATCCATTTCCTTAAGATAATCTCCAGTTTTTTTAAAGACAAATGTCATAATTTTCCGAATCCATTTCCTTAAGATAATCTCTAGGTTTTTAAAGACAAATGTCATAATTTTCCGAATCCATTTCCTTAAGATAATTTCCAGTTTTTTAGAGACAAAATTCATAATTTTCCGAATCCATTTCCTCAAGATAATCTCCAGTTTTTTTAAAGACAAATGTCATAATTTTCCGAATCCATTTCCTTAAGATAATCTCTAGGTTTTTAAAGACAAATGTCATAATTTTCCGAATCCATTTCCTTAAGATAATCTCTAGGTTTTTAAAGACAAAATTCATAATTTTCCGAATCCATTTCCTCAAGATAATCTCTAGGTTTTTAAAGACAAAATTCATAATTTTCCGAATCCATTTCCTCAAGATAATCTCCAGTTTTTTTAAAGACAAATGTCATAATTTTCCGAATCCATTTCCTTAAGATAATCTCTAGGTTTTTAAAGACAAATGTCATAATTTTCCGAATCCATTTCCTTAAGATAATCTCCAGTTTTTTTAAAGACAAATGTCATAATTTTCCGAATCCATTTCCTTAAGATAATCTCTAGGTTTTTAAAGACAAATGTCATAATTTTCCGAATCCATTTCCTTAAGATAATCTCCAGTTTTTTTAAAGACAAATGTCATAATTTTCCGAATCCATTTCCTTAAGATAATCTCCAGTTTTTTAGAGACAAAATTCAAAATTTTCCGAATCCATTTCCACAAGATAATCTCTAGTTTTTTAGAGACAAAATTCATAATTTTCCGAATCCATTTCCTTAAGATAATCTCCAGTTTTTTTAAAGACAAATGTCATAATTTTCCGAATCCATTTCCTTAAGATAATCTCTAGGTTTTTAAAGACAAATGTCATAATTTTCCGAATCCATTTCCTTAAGATAATCTCCAGTTTTTTTAAAGACAAATGTCATAATTTTCCGAATCCATTTCCTCAAGATAATCTCCAGTTTTTTTAAAGACAAATGTCATAATTTTCCGAATCCATTTCCTTAAGATAATCTCCAGTTTTTTTAAAGACAAATGTCATAATTTTCCGAATCCATTTCCTTAAGATAATCTCTAGGTTTTTAAAGACAAATGTCATAATTTTCCGAATCCATTTCCTTAAGATAATCTCCAGTTTTTTTAAAGACAAATGTCATAATTTTCCGAATCCATTTCCTTAAGATAATCTCTAGGTTTTTAAAGACAAATGTCATAATTTTCCGAATCCATTTCCTTAAGATAATCTCCAGTTTTTTTAAAGACAAATGTCATAATTTTCCGAATCCATTTCCTTAAGATAATCTCTAGTTTTTTAGAGACAAAATTCATAATTTTCCGAATCCATTTCCTTAAGATAATCTCCAGTTTTTTTAAAGACAAATGTCATAATTTTCCGAATCCATTTCCTTAAGATAATCTCTAGGTTTTTAAAGACAAATGTCATAATTTTCCGAATCCATTTCCTTAAGATAATCTCCAGTTTTTTTAAAGACAAATGTCATAATTTTCCGAATCCATTTCCTTAAGATAATCTCTAGTTTTTTAGAGACAAAATTCATAATTTTCCGAATCCATTTCCTTAAGATAATCTCCAGTTTTTTTAAAGACAAATGTCATAATTTTCCGAATCCATTTCCTTAAGATAATCTCTAGGTTTTTAAAGACAAATGTCATAATTTTCCGAATCCATTTCCTTAAGATAATCTCCAGTTTTTTTAAAGACAAATGTCATAATTTTCCGAATCCATTTCCTTAAGATAATCTCTAGGTTTTTAAAGACAAATGTCATAATTTTCCGAATCCATTTCCTTAAGATAATCTCTAGTTTTTTAGAGACAAAATTCATAATTTTCCGAATCCATTTCCTTAAGATAATCTCCAGTTTTTTTAAAGACAAATGTCATAATTTTCCGAATCCATTTCCTTAAGATAATCTCTAGGTTTTTAAAGACAAATGTCATAATTTTCCGAATCCATTTCCTTAAGATAATCTCCAGTTTTTTTAAAGACAAATGTCATAATTTTCCGAATCCATTTCCTTAAGATAATCTCCAGTTTTTTAGAGACAAAATTCAAAATTTTCCGAATCCATTTCCTCAAGATAATCTCCAGTTTTTTAAAGACAAAATTCATAATTTTCCGAATCTATTTCCTCAAGATAATCTCCAGTTTTTTTAAAGACAAATGTCATAATTTTCCGAATCCATTTCCTTAAGATAATCTCCAGTTTTTTAGAGACAAAATTCAAAATTTTCCGAATCCATTTCCTCAAGATAATCTCCAGTTTTTTTAAAGACAAATGTCATAATTTTCCGAATCCATTTCCTCAAGATAATCTCCAGTTTTTTAAAGACAAATGTCATAATTTTCCGAATCCATTTCCTTAAGATAATCTCCAGTTTTTTAGAGACAAAATTCAAAATTTTCCGAATCCATTTCCTCAAGATAATCTCCAGTTTTTTTAAAGACAAATGTCATAATTTTCCGAATCCATTTCCTCAAGATAATCTCCAGTTTTTTTAAAGACAAATGTCATAATTTTCCGAATCCATTTCCTTAAGATAATCTCCAGTTTTTTAGAGACAAAATTCAAAATTTTCCGAATCCATTTCCTCAAGATAATCTCCAGTTTTTTTAAAGACAAATGTCATAATTTTCCGAATCCATTTCCTTAAGATAATCTCCAGTTTTTTAGAGACAAAATTCAAAATTTTCCGAATCCATTTCCTCAAGATAATCTCCAGTTTTTTTAAAGACAAATTTCATAATTTTCCGAATCCATTTCCTCAAGATAATCTCCAGTTTTTTTAAAGACAAATGTCATAATTTTCCGAATCCATTTCCTTAAGATAATCTCCAGTTTTTTAGAGACAAAATTCAAAATTTTCCGAATCCATTTCCTCAAGATAATCTCCAGTTTTTTTAAAGACAAATGTCATAATTTTCCGAATCCATTTCCTTAAGATAATCTCCAGTTTTTTAGAGACAAAATTCAAAATTTTCCGAATCCATTTCCTCAAGATAATCTCCAGTTTTTTAAAGACAAAATTCATAATTTTCCGAATCTATTTCCTCATGGTAATCTCCAGTTTTTTAAAGACAAAATTCATAATTTTCCGAATCCATTTCCTCAAGATAATCTCCAGTTTTTTTAAAGACAAATGTCATAATTTTCCGAATCCATTTCCTTAAGATAATCTCCAGTTTTTTTAAAGACAAATGTCATAATTTTCCGAATCCATTTCCTCAAGATAATCTCTAGTTTTTTAGAGACAAAATTCATAATTTTCCGAATCCATTTCCTTAAGATAATCTCCAGTTTTTTAGAGACAAAATTCAAAATTTTCCGAATCCATTTCCTCAAGATAATCTCCAGTTTTTTTAAAGACAAATGTCATAATTTTCCGAATCCATTTCCTTAAGATAATCTCCAGTTTTTTAGAGACAAAATTCAAAATTTTCCGAATCCATTTCCTCAAGATAATCTCCAGTTTTTTTAAAGACAAATGTCATAATTTTCCGAATCCATTTCCTTAAGATAATCTCCAGTTTTTTAGAGACAAAATTCAAAATTTTCCGAATCCATTTCCTCAAGATAATCTCCAGTTTTTTTAAAGACAAATGTCATAATTTTCCGAATCCATTTCCTCAAGATAATCTCTAGTTTTTTAGAGACAAAATTCATAATTTTCCGAATCCATTTCCTTAAGATAATCTCCAGTTTTTTAGAGACAAAATTCAAAATTTTCCGAATCCATTTCCTCAAGATAATCTCCAGTTTTTTTAAAGACAAATGTCATAATTTTCCGAATCCATTTCCTTAAGATAATCTCCAGTTTTTTAGAGACAAAATTCAAAATTTTCCGAATCCATTTCCTCAAGATAATCTCCAGTTTTTTTAAAGACAAATGTCATAATTTTCCGAATCCATTTCCTTAAGATAATCTCCAGTTTTTTAGAGACAAAATTCATAATTTTCCGAATCCATTTCCTAAAGATAATCTCCAGTTTTTTTAAAGACAAATGTCATAATTTTCCGAATCCATTTCCTTAAGATAATCTCTAGGTTTTTAAAGACAAATGTCATAATTTTCCGAATCCATTTCCTTAAGATAATCTCCAGTTTTTTTAAAGACAAATGTCATAATTTTCCGAATCCATTTCCTTAAGATAATCTCCAGTTTTTTAGAGACAAAATTCAAAATTTTCCGAATCCATTTCCTCAAGATAATCTCCAGTTTTTTTAAAGACAAATGTCATAATTTTCCGAATCCATTTCCTTAAGATAATCTCCAGTTTTTTAGAGACAAAATTCATAATTTTCCGAATCCATTTCCTCAAGATAATCTCTAGTTTTTTAGAGACAAAATTCATAATTTTCCGAATCCATTTCCTCAAGATAATCTCTAGTTTTTTAGAGACAAATGTCATAATTTTCCGAATCCATTTCCTCAAGATAATCTCTAGTTTTTTAGAGACAAAATTCATAATTTTCCGAAGCCATTTCCTCAAGATAATCTCTAGTTTTTTAGAGACAAAATTCAAAATTTTCCGAATCCATTTCCTCAAGATAATCTCTAGTTTTTTAGAGACAAATGTCATAATTTTCCGAATCCATTTCCTCAAGATAATCTCCAGTTTTTTTAAAGACAAATGTCATAATTTTCCGAATCCATTTCCTTAAGATAATCTCCAGTTTTTTAGAGACAAAATTCATAATTTTCCGAATCCATTTCCTCAAGATAATCTCTAGTTTTTTAGAGACAAAATTCATAATTTTCCGAATCCATTTCCTCAAGATAATCTCTAGTTTTTTAGAGACAAATGTCATAATTTTCCGAATCCATTTCCTCAAGATAATCTCCAGTTTTTTAGAGACAAAATTCAAAATTTTCCGAATCCATTTCCTCAAGATAATCTCTAGTTTTTTAGAGACAAAATTCATAATTTTCCGAAGCCATTTCCTCAAGATAATCTCTAGTTTTTTAGAGACAAAATTCAAAATTTTCCGAATCCATTTCCTCAAGATAATCTCCAGTTTTTTAGAGACAAAATTCATAATTTTCCGAATCCATTTCCTCAAGATAATCTCCAGTTTTTTTAAAGACAAATGTCATAATTTTCCGAATCCATTTCCTTAAGATAATCTCCAGTTTTTTTAAATACAAATTCCATAATTTCCTCATAATAATATCCAGTTTTTCCACAGTCAAATCCCAAGTAGCCCAACTAGTTTCATTGAACACCAAAGTGTACTAATTCTAATATATTTCCAAGCTTTCGAATACCTATTCATTCATCGTCAGAGACTGAAATTATAGTAGAAACGAAACATTACATAACAATAGATATTTTCGACGACGATCTAATTTGAGACCACTCACGTTTCAGTGAAGATGTGGATGTATTGATTACAGGTTTTCAAAACATATTTAACGATCCAATATCATTCCTAGAAACATTCATCCAACCGTAAGTATGAATCAAAGTACAGAAAAAAAAATACTTGAAATTGTGATTGTTTTTCAAATAGTTTCAAAAAAAATGGACAATATCAACAAAGACCAACGGGTATTTCAAAATATGTTATATCAAATCCACTGGATTTGTTTAACATCGTTGATGAAGGAACGTCGTTAGTTTCTCCGAGGGTTTCATTCGATGAAATGACACTTGTAAGTAATAAGGAAAATTCTAGCTAGTAGATAGAAGAAGGATCAAAACATTTGAATTACAGGCTATGGATAATGCTACAAAGAAGTTTGGAGGACTTCGGTTTGCTAATATCATAGGTAAAATCTTATGCCTTCTACATTCAATTTGGAATATGGTGTCTCCGTATCTACTAACGTTCCTCCAAAAATTTTCTTCGAAGATTTAACAACGATACTAAATTCTAATTATTTATTTATTGATACGATGATAATTTGTATTAGAAACGAGAAACAATAGATTATTTGAAGTATAAAAGTTTTTTATTTTGTCTAACCTAACTTAACCTAACCTTAACTTTTATCGAGAATGGACCTGGACATCTGTGAAGAATTTTGAATGAGCTCAAAAGATATTTCCTTCTCAACTCGAATCGTTGTCTCTTAAATAGATCCCGTCAACAATTACTCTAAGTCCGCTCTGTAAATATTGACATAACCTCACTTCTAACCGTCTAAATGACGTACTTGTGGTAAAACTGAAGTTTAAACTAAAGTTGAAACACGAATTAAGCTTCTCTTTTTTATATCAAACTATTTGGGGTTCAAAATCACATTCCACCTCCTGGATTACTATCTTTCCTCAAAACTCAAGAAGAAGCTGTCCACTACGTCAACGTCAACGTATATTGTCTTTTTCCTTTCTCCCAAATAGTATCTCCATATTTTCTCCAATCCTAGGTTTTTCTACAATCAATCATCGTTTAAATGTGTCTACTTGGACCAGCTTGGGTTTATGGATAGATATTTGAATCTCCATTTTATAAATCGTCTTTCAATCACGTCTTCCCGATATTACTATTATTTTTTTGAGGTTATGTCATGTTTCTGCTCAACGTTGATGTATTTAAAATTTACTACCAAACATTAAAGTAGCCAATCACTTGTACCATTGTAATATTCAATCAAAATTTATAAATACAATAAAAAATTAGATTGGAATTAAATTGTTTATGACTGTAAAATCAATTTCGATTAACTTTGAAAGGTTTATAAATTTTAAATATATACAATTCATATGAAATTATTGAATTAGAAGAAGATAAAGTGACCAATAAGGTCAAATTATATTTTAAACAACCAAATGATCGTTTCTGTTGTTTACACAAAGTTTTTTCTAGCCTAACCTCAAAATAATCAACATTTGTCAATCTTGACGCTTATTAGCACGCTGTCAAAAGTCAAATGAAGCGCAAATTTCAAATTTATCATTATTTTTTGGCTATTAACGATTAAACCTAACGTACTAAAATGCAGGTTATTAAAAACTGGCAAATCCCCCATTTTAATTAGCGTGTAAACAACCAAATGATCGTTTCTGTTGTTTACACAAAGTTTTTTCTTGCCTAACCTCAAAATAATCAACATTTGTCAATCTTGACGCTTATTAGCACGCTGTCAAAAGTCAAATGAAGCGCAAATTTCAAATTTATCATTATTTTTTGGCTATTAACGATTAAACCTAACGTACTAAAATGCAGGTTATTAAAAACTGGCAAATCCCCCATTTTAATTAGCGTGTAAACAACCAAATGATCGTTTCTGTTGTTTACACAAAGTTTTTTCTTGCCTAACCTCAAAACAATCAACATTTGTCAGTCTTGACGCTTATTAGCAAGGTGTCAAAAGTCAAATGTAGCGCGAGTTTTAAATTTATCATCATTTTTTGGCTATTAGCGATTAAACCTAACGTACACGAATGCAGGTTATTAAAAACTGGCAAATCCCCCATTTTAATTAGCGTATAAACAACCAAATGTTCGTTTCTGTTGTTTACACAAAGTTTTTTCTAGCCTAACCTCAAAACAATCAACATTTGTCAGTCCCAACGCTTATTAGCACGCTGTCAAAAGTCAAATGAAGCGCGAATTTCAAATTTATCATTATTTTTTGTCTATTCACGATTAAACCTAACGTACACGAATGCAGGTTATTAAAAATTAGTGAATCCCCTATTTTAATTAGCGTGTAAACAACCAAATGATCGTTTCTGTTGTTTACACAAAGTTTTTTCTAGCCTAACCTCAAAATAATCAACATTTGTCAATCTTGACGCTTATTAGCACGCTGTCAAAAGTCAAATGAAGCGCAAATTTCAAATTTATCATTATTTTTTGGCTATTAACGATTAAACCTAACGTACTAAAATGCAGGTTATTAAAAACTGGCAAATCTCCCATTTTAATTGGCGAGTAAACAACCAAATGATCGTTTTTGTTGTTTACACAAAGTTTTTTCTAGCCTAACCTCAAAACAATCAACATTTGTCAGTCCCAACGCTTATTAGCACGCTGTCAAAAGTCAAATGAAGCGCGAATTTCGAATTTATCATTTTTCTGAACTAAAAGTCAGTAAATTAAAAAAGTAAAATCTCCTTGATTCAGAACACTGGATTCTACAAGGTTTTTGTTTAGTATTAATGTCAAACTTGAACAAAAATGAAATACAAGTTCAAAAATTTCAGGCATATATTCTTCAAATCAACTATGATTCAAGGTAACTCCATAAATAGAAATCGCAAGGATTTAACTCTGGAAATCGAGGAGGCCAATGCTGGAGATTTCCTCGACCGATCCAACGGTTGCATCCAAAGGTTGCCTGGTAATTTTTCTAGCGCTGCTTGAGCGTGATGTTATTTGACACAAAAGAAATATACAGAAATAAAAATTTATTCATTAATTACGAAAAACAATTAAATTACTAGTGGGGAAGCTCATAGAAATGGAAAAATTAAGATATTTATTAGATTGTGGGCGAGATATAGCCCATTGTTATATTTCTATACAATGGAACGTTGAAATTAAGTGATTTTTCGTTTATTTAAAAAGGGAAACTTCACTAACTTCAATCAATCAAGTTGTTACTGTGTACATCAATATGGTATCCAAAAAGTTCCTCACAATTTTTGTATTTCTAAACGTTGTTTTGTATTCAACAGCAGAATTGACACCGTAAGTTAATTTGTGTTTATTTTTATTTTCAAATTATTCTATTGCGACATCCTATATAAAATTTGAACCTTCGTAATTGCGCAAAACTAACTACGTTTACAAAAATCATTTATATATCTAAATAAAATTCTAAATAATTCTAGAAAAAAAAAAAAAGAAACAAAAGACATAACATAGACTTTCCTAGAAAGTATTTAGAAGAAATATTGTAAATAAACCGCCTGCTAACAGAATTGACTTCAGATAAACGGTTATAATAATTTTTGTACCAAAATAACTACCAAGAAAGCTATCCACGTATACCAAAGGCTACCCAGGCTACTATGGGTATACCTGGGACGGTTGTAGCCTTCAAAGTTTTCGAAGATCACGATTACAATGAATGGGGGGGTCTTTGATTGCCGCAAAACTCCAATTCAACAGCTGTAGAACTGAGAAACAATTGAGTTGAGAGATTTTTAGTTTTGTTAGTAAAATAATATTAGAAAAACTTGCAAGGAATGGGGTAATTAAGAAGTTTATCATTTGGAGGACGTTTTAGAGTCAAATCCGAGATTTTATTGAAATGTTTGAGGTCGACAAACGATTGTGTCACTTTTATTGTCGATATCAATTAGCTACTTGCTTTATGAATTCGGTTCTTCATTATAAACAAGAAAAGCGGTTACCATTGCAGAATTGGATCAAAGTTAGGGTTAGTTTCAGTGGGCTTTCGGTGGCAGCTTCGTTGGGGACCAACTGGAAACTTTTACCGGATTAGAATTGTTATCGGATTCATTTTGAAATTCGGTAATAACAGTCTCAATTCTTTTTGATGTTTTTTTTCAAAAATTATTAAAAATACTGATTTTGAAACAGAAAAGACTTAAAATCGAGAAGGTTTGGAAACATAAAAACAATTTATTATATAATAAAGTGAATATTTATTGTAGGTCAGATGTAACAGTACTAAAATCGGCATGGGAAAAAGCATCGAAAAAACCTGTGGATTATGCTAAAAATTTGGTAGTAAAGTAAGTATAAATACTAAAATTTTGCTGTGTTGTTGTTGTCGGACGTTTTTTTTTATTTCTTAGACTTTTTTTATACAGGATATTTCGAGACGTAAAAAATTCGCGAGTGACTAGATTAACAATTAAATAACTTTTACAGGGACAACCTGTACAATATAAAATTATCAAAAATGAATTTTTTAATCGATTTTCTAACAAAAAGGTATTCTTTGTTTACCTCGATAAAATCTATGGTTTAGAAGATATTTAGATTTTTAGATCGTCGTACATGCCGAAGAAACCGTTCGCCATAAAGAGACATTCTGATGAAAATAATCATAAATTGTAATTATTTGTTGAAGATACTCAAAAAGAATAAGAAACTAGGGGTCGAATGAGGATTTATTTCACGTCACAGCAATATTTTCACGTCATCTTCCAACTTCCGAATTTTTTGTATTTTTCGTGACGAATCGTAATGATTTAATTTTTTTTTTAATAGAAAATCGATTTAAAATAATAAAAATCGGTCGAAACGTCCATTTTGAACTGATTTTCTATGAAAATAAATCTAAAATCGAGGCGATTTCTTGAAAAAATCATTAATTTTCCAATCAATTTAACTAATTTCATTTCATTATAAAAGATGCTACAAATTTTCTTGGTACTTTATCTAACAAGCGTAAACAACGAAGCAAACTGATAATTTTTACGCCATCTGAAAGTTGTTCGTTCTGTATTCATTTACATACCGAAAATTGCGTTTTGTGTGTTCCATGTAGCGAAAGTGACAGTTCCGTACTGCAAAACGCGCTCTGGTGTAGACAACTTCAATGTTGACAGTTGACAGTTTAACTTCGATGATTTTGCATAACCTTAATTTTCTAAAATTATTTGTTTTATCCGAAGATTTGTCTAAATTAATGGATAACAATGAATTATGATGAAAAAGAAACATTTTGTAAACAATTTTGTGAAGAAACTATTGTTTATGCCATATTATATTCGATAACTTTGTTTTTCTTTTAATATAGACTAGTGGACGAAGTGGCAGTTCCCATTGTATCAGACATGCTTCCATTAGTGAATTTCATTATACCTAAAGAGTCGACTGATAAAGTTATGAAATTGATAACTGATGTAAAAGGTCTTTCCGCTTTACCTGAATTCCAAAAGTACGTCAACGCCTTCGCCGATATCATTTCGACGGATATTCTACCTAAAGTTGATTTATTAGTCGACATTGTTAATAATCGCGAAGAATATGCAAAGAAGTATCTCAAAATGGTGGTGGACATCGCATTAGCTTGCTTCCATTCAATCTTAGAGGTAAATCATTAGAATAAAATATTTTTATCACCTTAGAGGGAGATTATCATATGAAAACATCGTATACGAGGTCTGGTTATTAAATAACCAGATTGCGCGTCTAGAGGTCGCCCTAAAAAACGAGTAGTGCTCTGGGTATCCAGATATCTTAGCTACGCACGTCCCAAAACACTCCCGATCACAAATTTCTCGTTAAATTGCAAAAAAAAACTCCGACTGAATGCTATAAATTGTTGCAAAAGACCCGTGGGGACAATTCTCTATCTAGTGCGCGTGACAGTGACCAAAATTAACCAAATTGCGAGTGCAGATCGTCGATTGAGCATCCGGATGATTGAGGATGCTGTAAACGCCGATAAAGAAACGGTTTACACGAGGAATTAAACATGACAAAATTTCCTGGAAAGTTTAGACAAAAATCTGCTTTGAACGAGACCCAATTGAGTCGTCGGAAGCGGTAAAGGGAAAAATAGCAGAGCTCCTGAAGACCATCGCCGAAAAAGACTTCCAGCACCGCTTCGATCAATGGAAAAAACGTATGGAAAGGTGTTTAAATCATTTTTCGTAACTAGTCTCGTTATTTAATAACCAGACCTCGTACAGCTTTTATGAAAAACCGAGTTTAAAATTCTTCTACGAGGTGTATGACGTTGGAAGTTGGGTTCCGTGCCCAAATTTTTTAACTGTAGTAAAAAGTCTTCGGCAAGTTCGATATAATTTAAAAAATTTTCACGACAAAGCTTTGAAAGCGTCCCAAGTGTTTACTTCCAGTTTCCATTGTGTAAAGAATACGTTTTTGGTGGCTTCTTTAGAACTCTTACGCGTGACAACCTGTATATATCCCAGAACCGATATTTCCTAGGGCAATTGTGAATTAAAATCAAGTTAAATACAAAAGGTCAAGAAGATTTTTCGACTCGGTGTTCTTAGAAATGGTTTGCTGTACTTTTTGTGTACCCCCTGTTTCATTTTTTGCTTCAATCTAATCAAAAATTCTTCCGTACAACTCTTTTGGATACCTTTAGATTAAAATAACTATTCAATAATTTAAAAAAAAGTTTGTAGCACTGACTCAGTTAAAGGGCGTTCGTAGAATACGTCACGAGTGATTATTTCTAGAATTTTCGACATAATTTACGAAATATTTAAATTTATTAACCATTTTATTATTGACATAATTATTTTTTATAGAAAACTAGAGTTGTGGTGGACGATTTCATGACTAATGATTGGACTGCAGAAGAAAGGAAAGCTGTTAATAAAATTATCGATGAATTGGATACAATCGATAAGGCCCTAATCCAGAGAATGTTATCTTATATTTAATTCCAAGAAAAAAATATTCCCCAAAATGCGCGTTGAATACTTGAATATTCGTTGATCTGTAATTATTATAAAAAACGCAAATAAAAATTTTTAAAAATATGTTTTTTTTTAATTACTCGGCATCTACCCCCTCGGTTACCAGTAGCGCCGGATTGACTGCAGCTGAACTGTGAATCAACCACATGTTGCATCGGCAACACTGTCACACCTATGGATTAGCCACCAGGTCTTATTGAGACCATCCTCGGAGTGTAATCTACCTTCAATTTAATTTTCTTGGTACTGGGATCCTTATTGATACAGGAAGATTCTTGAATCTCAATATTTCAATACCTTTAAATATTTTTAATGAAAACTTTACAAAAAATCCAGTGTTGAAAGCTATCTAACTATAAACAAGGACCTTTATGTCCATCACCAACAGAAATATTATTAAAATAAGTATTCGTGTTAAATAAATTGTTTCTAAAATGCCTTTTCTAGCGAAAACCTAGCAATAACTTTACCTACAATCGGAAATTCTTGTCGGAAAGTTGTAACCTTTTTAGGCAAATGGGTAATGAAAGGGCTTTAAATTATAGGGTTCTTGGCCTGTCCAAACCTTTTTCTATTGTTATCTACGGTTAAAATAGAAAAACCGGGTGGTTACATTTAACAAAATGAAGAAATTTGATATTTGCGAAGTTTAACTTTGACAACTTTTTATACATACCCTGTATTAAATAAAAAAATTTTCAACATAGAATCGAATACTTCTGACTTTGATAAAAGCAACTGAATAGAAGCCATTTTCATATTTTTAAGGGTATCCTGTTAAAAAAAATAATTTGTAAGGGTCGAATTTTTCACAAAAAAATTAATAATTAAAAAAGTATGAATTTTTCGGAAAAAGTTTTTAGACAAAAGTATACTAAAATTTTACGTAGATTTCAAAAATGTATGAATATATAGGGTGTTTTATTTAAAACAACAAAGTTATTATTATTTTTCATAGTATTTGGGACACCCTGTATACACTGACTGTAATTTTGCGATATAAATCGGGTTTTATTACAAAAGAATGTACTAAATACTGTCAAACTGTCAAAAACCAACATTTAATTGGAGAATTTATCGAACCGTCCTCGTATATCATTTACGCCAGATACATTTTCGTACAATATAGAATCTCTTAAAAAAGTTTAACTTATTGGTATTCCGTGGACAAAAAGGCAGTTTCACAGGTGCTTGATCTCCGTTCTTGCATCTCATAAAACGGAGGGTGTTTTCTTTTTAAGGGAGAGTGTTTGAGATGGAACGAAACGTTATTATATCGTCCGTATTTTTTAGCATACATTTTCAACTTTGAAATTTAAAACTTGTAATGATACAATTCGAATCAAAGTTTAACGTTTACTTTATAAAAAAAAAACGGTTGAAAGTAATTTGAACAACGAACTTTTCCGACTAACCTCGTAATAAATTATTGTGAATAAAACAAAATATAATAACAAATAACGCTTTGTGCGATTTTTTTTCTGCTCGGTTGTAACTGAAAACTGTGAAAAAGTTTCGAAAAGGGATCGGTAATTCTCAAGCTTGGGTGGGCGCATCTCTTCACAGATTAACAACACTATTAGCCTAATCCCCGCAAAAGAGTGGATGCTAGTCACGCGTTAGTCACGTGACTCGGTGATACCAGCTCATTTTGACGTCGCCTGATAGATGGATAACTTGATTTATGACGATTCTTAGACCGGATTATCTGGAGGGGTTTTCGTATTTTGTGTTTGCGAAACTAAGTGGTTTTATTGTGAGAATTAGATACACCGGTGGGGTTTGATGCTAGATAAAGAACAAACGGGGTACGGGAATTAGGAAATTATAGGGGGCGAAAGTTTATTTTCTAATATTAAGTGTGAAATTAGTTTTTTTATACGTTTAATTTGTAGCGGTTAAAAATGCAATCGAGCCTTTTATAACGAAAAATTTTCCGTTAAGTATTCACGATGATAATTGAATAAAAAAGAAGATTTAAACTTCTAGATCTATGGTTAATCTGCACATAACCTCTTGTTTTAATTATTTAGATCTATGTTTTCGTTTGAAACAATTTTTCTTCTTTGGAAATACATTCGAAATGCAAATATCGATAAGTTCATTAATATAATCACTAATTTTTAATTATGAATGAGATAGGAACGAAACAAAGTGATTGGTTCTCGTTTATTCCACAATTTTTCACGATGATAATCGAATGAAAAAGAAGACGACTTTACACCGATTTAAACTTCTAGATCTATGGTTAATCTGCACATAACCTTTTGTTTTAATTATTTAGATCTATGTTTTCGTTTGAAACAATTTTTCTTCTTTGGAAATACATTCGAAATGCAAATATCGATAAGTTCATTAATATAATCACTAATTTTTAATTATGAATGAGATAGGAACGAAACAAAGTGATTGGTTCTCGTTTATTCCACAATTTTTCACGATGATAATCGAATGAAAAAGAAGACGACTTTACACCGATTTAAACTTCTAGATCTATGGTTAATCTGCACATAACCTCTTGTTTTAATTATTTAGATCTATGTTTTCGTTTGAAACAATTTTTCTTCTTTGGAAATACATTCGAAATGCAAATATCGATAAGTTCATTAATATATTCAATAATTTTTAATTGTGAATAGGTTAGGAACGAAACAAAGTGATTGGTTCTCGTTTATTCCACAATTTTTCACGATGATAATCGAATGAAAAAGAAGACGACTTTACACCGATTTAAACTTCTAGATCTATGGTTAATCTGCACATAACCTTTTGTTTTAATTATTTAGATCTATGTTTTCGTTTGAAACAATTTTTCTTCTTTGGAAATACATTCGAAATGCAAATATCGATAAGTTCATTAATATAATCACTAATTTTTAATTATGAATGAGATAGGAACGAAACAAAGTGATTGGTTCTCGTTTATTCCACAATTTTTCACGATGATAATCGAATGAAAAAGAAGACGAACTTACACCGATTTAAACTTCTAGATCTATGGTTAATCTGCACATAACCTTTTGTTTTAATTATGTAGATCTATGTTATCGTTTAAAGCAATTTTCCTTCTTTAGAAATACATTCGAAATGCAAATATCGATAAGTTCATTAATATATTCAATAATTTTTAATTGTGAATAGGTTAGGAACGAAACAAAGTGATTGGTTCTTGTTTATTCCACAATTTTTCACGATGATAATCGAATGAAAAAGAAGACGACTTTACACCGATTTAAACTTCTAGATCTATGGTTAATCTGCACATAACCTTTTGTTTTAATTATGTAGATCTATGTTATCGTTTGAAACAATTTTTCTTCTTTGGAAATACATTCGAAATGCAAATATCGATAAGTTCATTAATATATTCAATAATTTTTAATTGTGAATAGGTTAGGAACGAAACAAAGTGATTGGTTCTTGTTTATTCCACAATTTTTCACGATGATAATCGAATGAAAAAGAAGACGACTTTACACCGATTTAAACTTCTAGATCTATGGTTAATCTGCACATAACCTCTTGTTTTAATTATTTAGATCTATGTTTTCGTTTGAAACAATTTTTCTTCTTTGGAAATACATTCGAAATGCAAATATCGATAAGTTCATTAATATATTCAATAATTTTTAATTGTGAATAGGTTAGGAACGAAACAAAGTGATTGGTTCTCGTTTATTCCACAATTTTTCACGATGATAATCGAATGAAAAAGAAGACGACTTTACACCGATTTAAACTTCTAGATCTATGGTTAATCTGCACATAACCTTTTGTTTTAATTATTTAGATCTATGTTTTCGTTTGAAACAATTTTCCTTCTTTAGAAATACATTCGAAATGCAAATATCGATAAGTTCATTAATATATTCAATAATTTTTAATTGTGAATAGGTTAGGAACGAAACAAAGTGATTGGTTCTCGTTTATTCCACAATTTTTCACGATGATAATCAAATAAGTCGAACTTACACCGATTTAAACTTTTAGATCTATGGTTAATCTGAACATAACCTTTTAATTATTTAGATCTATGTTTTCGTTTAAAGCTTTTCTCAAATTTTCCTTCTTTAGAAATTAAATAGTTGAAAATAGATTTTGAAAGTTCAGAAAACATTTTAAAGAGCCCTTTTTTCGTAAAATGATCGTGATGATAATAAAAAAAAGTAGAAGATAATAGATAAAATACAATAAGAAACAGGAAACAAAAAAAGTGGATATATAGATAGTTAATAATAAGATAAAAGATAATGAAAATTGGAAAAGGAATAGACAAGAATTCAAAATGCAACGAAGATACTAAAAAAACATGTGAAGGAAAATAGGATGAAACAGACGGAATGATAAGAAGATTTGGATGAAAATGGGGCTAAAAATGGAAGATAATTGAAGTAGAATGATATAGAATAGAGGTAGAAAGCAAAATAATACTGAAAATGTTGATAGAAACTGAAAATAAAAGAAGGAAAGATATAAAAAAATAGTAACAGGATAATGAAGAATACACAATGCGAAAAATATGCCAAAACAAAGATCTGGAATAGAGTAAACGGAATGATAAAGATATGAAGACGTAGAACAAAGATATAGTAAAGAGAAAACAATGTAAAACTGATAGATAATAGAAGAAGAGAAATAAAAAAAACAGTAAATAGAAAATAAAAAAAAAACAGAATGCAATCAATGTCAAATGAAGATATAAAACTAATTGTAGAAGATGTAGAAGAAAGATATAATAAGTAATATGAAACGAATGGAAATAAAAAGGAAATACGGAAAATAAGACGCAAGAAACTGAAAAAAAATTAGAGATTGCAAGGTACAAAAAAAAGTTTCGAAGAAAAATGCCATTTTTTGAGATAAATGGAACACAACATCAGCCAAATGGCCGCCACGACTGCGTTTACAGGACCATATTATATTTCATGAAATTTTCCGTAACCAAATTGCAAAGCGGCTGCCCTACGTCCCCGATAGCCTCACGAATTCCATCTTTGAGGTCTTGAATCGATGCTGGACTGTTGGCGTAGACGTGGATCCAAAGGAAAAAGTCGCAAGGTGTTAAATCACAAGATCTCGGTGGCCAATTGTGATTATCTCTTCGAGAGAAATTTTTCCCGTAAAAGATCGATGGTTTCGATGCTTGTGTGGCACGTAGCGCCGTCTTGTTGAAAGTAAACGTTGTCCAAATCAATACCATCCAATTGCGGCCATAAAAAATCATTAATCGTATCTCGATAGCTCAATTCATTCACCGTAACTGTTGCTCCAGCCTCATTTTCGAAAAAGTAAGGTCCAATGACACCGCCAGACCATAAACCGCACCAAATAGTCACGCGTTGAGGACGTAGAGGATTTTCAACAATAACTCTTGGGTTTTACGAGCCCCAGATTCGACAATTTTGTTTATTGACGTAACCACCAAGGTGGAAATGGGCCTCATCAGTTAAGATGATTTTCATGCATTCCAAGGACCCAATCAGCAAAGACACGACGTTGTCGATGATCGGTCGGCTTGAGTTCTTGTGTTAACTGGACTTTATAGGCCTTAAGACCCAAGTCTTGATGCAAAACACGGTGTAATGACGTTTGTGGAATGGCTAATTCCAAAGAATGACGAGGAATGGACAAACCTGGGTTTTCTCCAACACTTTGGGCTACAGCAGCAATATTCTCGGTTGTTCTTGAGCGACGCGAACGGGTTTTATTCTTCACATCACTAACTTGTCCCAACGGCTCAAATTTTTCCACCAATTTCTTTATTGCGGTCCGAGAAGGTGCTTCACGTCGACCCGAAAATGTTTTAGTTTTACGAACCGTCTCTGCCAAACTTTCACCATTTTTATAGCGAATTTTAATAATTTCAATGCGTTGTTGAACGCATTTTCATTAATGGCGTAGCTCCCACTTGTCAAATGTCAAAAAAATGACAGCTTCGAAAGTGACATTTACCGAAATAGCGCGCAGTTCAAAATAACACCTCATATTGGAAAACCCTTTAGTAAGGACCCTTTAAAAATAGGATGAAAATAATGAAAAAAAGTATGAGAGTGTTAGACGTAAAAGAATAAAAGATAAACAAAGAAAAAACAAAGAAATTAGAGATGATTGTTGCTGATTGATCCAGTCGTTGACTCAACTAGCATGTAAACCGCTTCGAATGGTATTTTTTATGGATATAATCAATTTTTTAAGGTTTGTTGTGGATTGGTTGGATCACAAGGCTTCACATGATGCTGAAATATAAAATCCGATAAAATCCAACGGCTCTGTAGACAGAAAAGCCACTCTCCCAACTATTATCCCTAAACAAGCTGGATTTTTGCATAAAATCCATGAATAGAACTAATATTGTGGATAGATTTTGTTAGTTTTCCAGCTTTTATTGTCTCTATAAGTATATAATATCCTTCAGTGGTGTCCTAAAGATCCCTTTATATTCCTTCTTTGTTAGTACATCTACCGCGGTAAGTTGGTGGCCTAACTTTGTAATTGGTGGGATAACTAGCGTAATTGGGTTTTTGTCGGTAAACGTTCCAATGGAAAACGGACGAAAATCGTATTTGTTTTTGGTAATTTCGACGAGAAACCAGAAATTTGCATCAACGAAAGGAAAATTGCAACCAGTTGAATACTATCTAATCTTACAAGGGAAAACCATCAAAAAGTTCCATAGCAACCCTCGTATATTCGTAAAACGCACACTGCAACAACCACCGCTCGATTATTTCGAAAGTTTACTCTTCTAATACGTTTTGTAAATTTTCAACTATCCCTCGTATTCGACGGTAAAAAAAAATCATTGTAGTTGCTTGTTCGACACGACATGACACAACAAAGCAAAACATTCAGAATTATAAACTCGAATTAATTAACGAGGAAGCGAAGCGTCATCTGTCAGTTAAATTGTTCCCGTTCCATTTAAAACAAAACGCATTCTAACTGATATAAACGGTTTCGGCCCCCATAAAAAAGTTCATAAAATAAGCCGAGTCTCCGTTTAAGAGACGTCTCCGGAGACATCTAGCGGCAGAGCAGTTACCATGGCGATACGCGGAGACATTCGCTTGTTTTAATCAAGGCTGTCATGGCAACGGAGATCCCGCCATTGGACAATTCATTTTGTAATTACATTGACGACACCCAAGGCGGCCATTTTGAAATGAACACAGGCGTCCAGAACTAAATAAGATAGCTTTTTACCGGATATAAGGGGAAACAGGAAGATGGGCGAATGTACACGAGCTCCTAACTAATACAATTAAGGAGAGACAAGTGAAATTCGGCTATCGTAAGTCGTTCGCGTCGGAGGAGGATAGTAGACGATTTTTCGTCTCGCTTTTCTACCCCCCGGTCTCGCTGATGGAAAACCTCCTCGTTCCCAAGTTGATTAAAACAGATTGAATGTTTCAACTTTACGCGGTTACTTTATTATAGTTTCGAATACTTGGTGTAACTTTTCGTGGATTTTCTCATTACACAAAGAGAGGAATTATTTTATTATAAAGTTGATGCCATCAGCTGGGATTTAATTAACATTTATCAACTTTCTTAATTAAACTCGTAATGGACGTAATCTAAAACGAATCGATATTAAATCGAGAATGTTCTCCGGGCAAAACGGAACAAAATAACTGAATTATCTAAAAGAACGTACTTTAGTCTTTTCTGAACCTTTCTATCATTAATTATTGCTTCTATTTGATTAAGATTTCTCTCTTTCACATCTCGATATATTTCTCAACCTGGTAATGAAAATTTGACATGACAAAACTGTGAACAAGATGGCCGCCGTGTTTGCTTCACAACAAAACAAAAACAGCGACGTGAAGATGCTTTCCATCGAGTATTTGGTGATGTTTCACGGGAATAAAACGTTTCATAACCATAGACGGGTCCATAACTTCACGTTCGAAACAAAACATTGAACCGAAGAAGGAGAATCGGCTCCATCAGCAGGCGAGGTCATGGCGTCGATTTTTTCGTTGACTATCTTGAAAAAGGCGAAGAAATCAAGCAAAAACGGCCACATTTGGTGTTATTTCACAAATCCGTTATCGCAATGACCCAAATTAATAAATTAAAATCGGAATTACCACCTCGTGCTCTCTACTCACCAGATTTAGTCTCCTCGGATTATTTTCTGTTCCCAGACTTGGAAAAATGGTTCGGCGGTTGAAGATTCACCAATAATGAAGACCTAGAAGAAGATTACGTTGAAAAATGAATAAATTGTTTTACAAAATTTTTGTTTGTTAGACCGAGTACGTCTGGACCATCCTCGTACATGGTGGTGGTGTTCACCTTCGAGTTCTTATTTAGAAATATCGCCAAATGGCCGCCACGACTGTATTGCGGTCCGAGAAGGTGCTTCACGTCGACCCAAAAAAGTCTCTGTCAAACTTTTACCATTTTTATAGTGAATTTTAATAATTTCAATGCGTTGTTGAACGCATTTTCATTAATGGCGTAGTTTTTACTTGTCAAATGTCAAAAAAATGACAGCTTCGAAAGTGACATTTACCGAAATAGCGCGTAGTTCAAAATAACACCTCTTATTTATGATTCTTGATGCGATTTGTGCACTGCGTACTCTTGAGAGGCGCTTTGAAAATTTCGTTTTCGTTTTATTTTTCGTTAAATCTACCTACGCCTCTGTACAATTTAAATTAAATTCAATAACGCTTCCGTTTGTACAATAATATATCGCTAAGAATTTAGAAATGAAATAAAAAGTTTTTAAACATCATTATATTTTTGTTTACCCGCCACGATCCACTTTCGAGATAAGATAGAATCGGAGTACCGATTTATTTTCCATTCCAAGTGAATTTCACCCTAACTGAGCGTCGCGGTCCCTTTGGGAGACATCAAGAGCTACAAATCAAGCGGTGCAGCAGAAGTTACGCAGGCCGCAGCTACATCTGTAGTAACACGGGTTTATATACACATACGAGAGGGCATATAAATCGAATACTCACCAGATTATCATCATCGTATCAGATCAAAGCACATATGTGGCGGATTACGTGGTTTTGATTTTCCCTTTATCCCTTTTTATATGTTATACAAATTCTTTTTTGAACGCTAGTCATTTTAATAATAATTAGTCAATGATTTTGTTCAATTTGTACGTCAAGAAAAGTAATTTAATAATAATAATAATAATAATAAAAGCACCAGGAGTTGATAATATACAAAACTTCTGGTATAAGATATTCCGGAACGTACACCTCCTACAGAACCCAAGGTTTTAAGCACCGGGTTCCAAATATTTGCTTCCAAAGCACTCCCAGTCGGATGATCCCGCTCAGTACAAACTTACCCACGTCGAGGAAAATAACATTTTAGTAGAGGAACAGAAAAGTTGCAGAAGATGATGCAAAAAACAACTTCGTCGTGGACTCTGATAACCAGAGAGGGATATACACACTGCTTTCGTGGATTGTAAGAAAGCGTTTGATGCTATACCTCATTCCTGGTTTGTAGAGGTCTTCCAGATTAACAAAGTTCAACCAATTATTGTGAATTTCCTTTAAACAACGATGAAGAAATGGCGAACGAACCTACATCTTCAAATCGATCCAAATTCCTTCGGTACTGACGAAATACCCAGTCCGTTGTGGTTCCTCCAGTTGATGGACAACAAATCCCTTATGAAATGCAGGAAACTTAGTCCAGGCAATCAACATCTAAGCCACCCCTGTTTTGACGTACTCTTTTGGAATCCTGAAGCTAGAGGAGTTGACAGGAACTATGATGACCAAGAACAACGACCACCACTCGAAGTCATCCAAATTACTTCGAAAAGGAAGTGGGAGAGGCTTGATCTATCTTTTTAACCTGCACTCTCGATGGGTAATGAATTTTTTCATACTAAATCGGAAACCCTCAAGCTCGCATCACCAAAATCTGACTTCAAAGCTTCAAACCGATGGATTACTTTCCAGATACCGAAGGCTTCATGATGGCTATCCAGGATCGAGTTATTAACGCGAATAACTACAAGAAACATGTCGAATACAAATGCTGAAAGCTTGTAGCGGAAACCCTCAAGCTCGCATCACCAAACTGTGACTACAAAGCTTCAAACCGATGGATTACTTTCCAGAGACCGAGGGCTTCATGATGGCTATCCAGGATCGAGTTTTTAATACGAATAACTACAAGAAAAATGTCGAATACAAATGCTGAAAGCTTGTAGCGGAAACCCTCGAGCTCGCATCACCAAACTGTGACTTCAAAGCTTCAAACCGATGGATTACTTTCCAGAGACCGAGGGCTTCATGATGGCTATCCAGGATCGAGTTATTAACACGAATAACTACAAGAAAAATGTCGAATACAAATGCTGAAAGCTTGTAGCGGAAACCCTCAAGCTCGCATCACCAAACTGTGACTACAAAGCTTCAAATCGATGGATTACTTTCCAGAGACCGAGGGCTTCATGATGGCTATCCAGGATCGAGTTATTAACACGAATAACTACAAGAAACATGTCGAATACAAATGCTGAAAGCTTGTAGCGGAAACCCTCGAGCTCGCATCACCAAACTGTGACTACAAAGCTTCAAACCGATGGATTACTTTCCAGATACCGAAGGCTTCATGATGGCTATCCAGGATCGAGTTATTAACACGAATAACTACAAGAAACATGTCGAATACAAATGCTGAAAGCTTGTAGCGGAAACCCTCAAGCTCGCATCACCAAACTGTGACTACAAAGCTTCAAATCGATGGATTACTTTCCAGAGACCGAGGGCTTCATGATGGCTATCCAGGATCGAGTTATTAACACGAATAACTACAAGAAACATGTCGAATACAAATGCTGAAAGCTTGTAGCGGAAACCCTCGAGCTCGCATCACCAAACTGTGACTACAAAGCTTCAAACCGATGGATTACTTTCCAGATACCGAAGGCTTCATGATGGCTATCCAGGATCGAGTTATTAACACGAATAACTACAAGAAACATGTCGAATACAAATGCTGAAAGCTTGTAGCGGAAACCCTCAAGCTCGCATCACCAAACTGTGACTTCAAAGCTTCAAACCGATGGATTACTTTCCAGATACCGAAGGCTTCATGATGGCTATCCAGGATCGAGTTATTAACACGAATAACTACAAGAAACATGTCGAATACAAATGCTGAAAGCTTGTAGCGGAAACCCTCAAGCTCGCATCACCAAACTGTGACTACAAAGCTTCAAATCGATGGATTACTTTCCAGAGACCGAGGGCTTCATGATGGCTATCCAGGATCGAGTTATTAACACGAATAACTACAAGAAAAATGTCGAATACAAATGCTGAAAGCTTGTAGCGGAAACCCTCGAGCTCGCATCACCAAACTGTGACTTCAAAGCTTCAAATCGATGGATTACTCTCCAGAGACCGAAGGCTTCATGATGGCTATCCAGGATCGAGTTATTAACACGAATTACTACAAGAAAAATGTCGAATACAAATGCTGAAAGCTTGTAGCGGAAACCCTCGAGCTCGCATCACCAAACTGTGACTTCAAAGCTTCAAACCGATGGATTACTTTCCAGATACCGAAGGCTTCATGATGGCTATCCAGGATCGAGTTATTAACACGAATAACTTCAAGAAAAATGTCGAATACAAATGCTGAAAGCTTGTAGCGTGTTAGTTAGTACCGACTATCTACATAACCAAGTGTACATCGTCATCCACCGGAAACTGGTCGATAAATCCGGTTGCGGAAATCGCCCCCCAAAAAAATTTCGAAAACTACAATAATTTGTAACAAATGTAAACGTTTTTCTTGTCGAACTCATTCCCAAAAGTCTTCGCTTCACTTAGACTACTCGAAATTTTTTTTGTAATCGTTGAAAAAGATCGAAACGTCGTGTTGAACGTTTAATAGATATGGCTACTAGTTTTAATTAAAAGTTACGCTGATATTTATAAATCGTTTTAGCTGCATTTCGTACTAATGATATTGCGATTGTATCAATAAAATTTTAAAGCGAAATCTCTTATTTTGCATACACTATTTGAGCGACATATGTCACGTGTTCTGCATAATAAAGCCACGCACACATTACGTATGTATAAAGGAATGAATAAAACAGATCATTAGTCATTTGAAGTGACACTATCTACGTATTACACAATTGTAAACTCTCCCGAGCTTTGACGTTTCGAATATAATATAAATATACGGAGTGGCGCAATAAAACGTCCATATTGCGTCATCGATAAACATCGAGTGGTAGGGGGGAGCTTAACGTGATTGGATAGTTGCGCTCGTGCGTTAAGGTCGTCCAATAACGTATAGGACCACAGACAATATCTACAGGGTGAAGGAGAAAATTCGTATGCGGATCGGAAGCGATCGGCGGCTTTAAACTTGTCGCGACGAAGTTTACAGCGAATTTTGAAGTTGGGTCTTAAGCTACATCCTTATAAGCTCTAGTTAACACTCCTTTTTTCCAGATGAGGCTCGGCAACCTGTGATTTAATCAAAGGACTAATGGCGGCTGTTAAACAGATGTTTCTTGGCCCCAACGTAGCCCTGATTTGACACCTCTTGATTTATTTTTGTGGAGACTCAAACTCAAATATAAAGTCTACATGAACAATCCGAGGGACATGAGTCAGTTAAAGGAAAATATCCACTAGGAAATGGCAGCAATCACCTCAGATTTATTGACATGAGTTTTCACCTATACTCAATGAATGCACGGTCTATTGCGCCACCCTGTATAATATATATATTTCATTATACAGGGTACTGTAGTCTGACGAAGTTATTTTGAAAAAATCGTGATGAATTTGGAATATTCGGAAGTACTTTCTTGGGGAGTTTCAATAAATACTTTACCATTGACCATTCCGCGCCATTTTGCTGTGGCGACCACGCCATGTGACCTTCCTTCTTGTAAATTCTTCAACAAAACCTTCCACTTCTGGTTTTAACCCAGGCGAGGCGTTTGGATTCGTGGAGAAATTCGAGGCATCGAAGCGATGGGATCTCGAACGCCAAGGTCTTAGTGAATCTACGCGGTTTCTAGAGATTCAGCTCGCGCGACGTGGTTTAATCGCGCTATACTGTATAATTTAGTTGAATCTCCTCCTTTAAGTACCAGTGACGTTTTCGACATCATTCAAGATATTATTATCAATTGGTCGCATCAACTGGACGTTTAGTATCGAAGAAATGACCTACAACTTCGTAAAACTTTTAAAGTGAGCACTAGGTTTAACTCCTCTTCCTTACATTGCCTTCTTCTGAAGGTGAAGTCGATCTAACCTAACCGAGTGGTTAGGTTAGGTTAAGATCCACTTCTAGGAACTGTTAGACCTTGAAGTTTGTGAAGTGGATTTCTCTTTTCGAACTTGGAAGGAACGAGAAGAGAAAGTGAGGTTGAGAAACCGCTCAAAACTGTCGTTGGGGCATTGGTGGGTTCATTAAGGTCTACTGGTCTAAAATATGGCATGTACAAATGTGGTATCCAGCTCCAAAGAAGGCATAGATCGTTCCATCTTCTAGCAAGGTCATGGAACGTTTGAGCGAAGAAATAAAGCAAAAAACGACCAAATTTTGCTAAGAAGAAAGTGTTGTTTCATCAAGACAACGCACCAGCTTACAAATCCGTTATTGCAATAGTCAAACTTATTGAATTAGAATTTGAATCGCTACATCAAGCACCTTATTCGTCAGATTTAGTCCCCTCGGATTATTTTCTGGTTTGGTGGTCAAAGAATATCCAATAATGTAGAGATGATGTCGGCAGTTAATGGCGATTTTAAAGAGCTTGACGATTCTTATTGTAAAAACGGAAACATCGAGAAAATATACATTTTTTTATATAAGTTATGAATGCTTGATTAGAATCGATTAAAAAGAATTATCGGACCTCGTTGGCATTATGTTCCTCATCCTCAAGTAAGAATCAAGATAACATTGTTTGATGGGATCTGTAATCTGCGAATAAACCCCATTACAATGACAACATTAAAAGGGACAAAGCAGCCACCGGATGACATCATTTTTCTCTAGGGAGCTACGAGTTAAGGGCTGCTGATTTCGCACCCCAAAATCGAATACATAAAATAATAATAATAATTCTAATTTCAAGGTTTATAGTTATTTCGGTTTATAGCCGATGAATATCGAAGTTTTTTTTTTCGTAGTTGAGAAGATTCTTCGTTAAACGACGACCTCTGCATGACGAAATGGAAAAAATATCTTCTGGTGATGGGTATTCATTACCTGGAGTGGTGTGCGGAAGATTGAATATTCCCGAAGGATGAATCAGTTCGTGATGGATCAGGAACCAAACCAATTGCTGAAAGATGTGGGTTAATCGAAGACAGAAGCTGATTTGGAAGTACCAGAGGCAGCTGTAGATGCGGGTATTTGTCTGGAGTATAAATTGGTTAGTTTAGGTACCAATTTGAGAAGATTCTTCGTTAAACGACGACCTCTGCATGACGAAATGGAAAAAATATCTTCTGGTGATGGGTATTCATTACCTGGAGTGGTGTGCGGAAGATTGAATATTCCCGAAGGATGAATCAGTTCGTAATGGATCAGGAACCAAACCAATTGTTGAAAGATGTGGGTTAATCGAAGACAGAAGCTGATTTGGAAGTACCAGAGGCAGCTGTAGATGCAGGTATTTGTCTGGAGTATAAATTGGTTAGTTTAGGTACCAATTTGAGAAGATTCTTCGTTAAACGACGACCTCTGCATGACGAAATGGAAACAATATCTTCTGGTGATGGGTATTCATTACCTGGAGTGGTGTGCGGAAGATTGAATATTCCCGAAGGATGAATCAGTTCGTAATGGATCAGGAACCAAACCAATTGTTGAAAGATGTGGGTTAATCGAAGACAGAAGCTGATTTGGAAGTACCAGAGGCAGCTGTAGATGCAGGTATTTGTCTGGAGTGGAAATTGGTTAGTTTAGGTACCAATTTGAGAAGATTCTTCGTTAAACGACGACCTCTGCATGACGAAATGGAAACAATATCTTCTGGTGATGGGTATTCATTACCTGGAGTGGTGTGCGGAAGATTGAATATTCCCGAAGGATGAATCAGTTCGTAATGGATCAGGAACCAAACCAATTGTTGAAAGATGTGGGTTAATCGAAGACAGAAGCTGATTTGGAAGTACCAGAGGCAGCTGTAGATGCAGGTATTTGTCTGGAGTGGAAATTGGTTAGTTTAGGTACCAATTTGAGAAGATTCTTCGTTAAACGACGACCTCTGCATGACGAAATGGAAACAATATCTTCTGGTGATGGGTATTCATTACCTGGAGTGGTGTGCGGAAGATTGAATATTCCCGAAGGATGAATCAGTTCGTAATGGATCAGGAACCAAACCAATTGTTGAAAGATGTGGGTTAATCGAAGACAGAAGCTGATTTGGAAGTACCAGAGGCAGCTGTAGATGCGGGTATTTGTCTGGAGTGGAAATTGGTTAGTTTAGGTACCAATTTGAGAAGATTCTTCGTTAAACGACGACCTCTGCATGACGAAATGGAAACAATATCTTCAGGTGATGGGTATTCATTACCTGGAGTGCTGTGCGGAAGATTGAATATTCCCGAAGGATGAATCAGTTCGTAATGGATCAGGAACCAAACCAATTGTTGAAAGATGTGGGTTAATCGAAAACGGAAGCTGATTTGGAAGTACCAGAGACAGCTGTAGATGCGGGTATTTGTCTGGAGTGGAAATTGGTTAGTTTAGGTACCAATTTGAGAAGATTCTTCGTTAAACGACGACCTCTGCATGACGAAATGGAAACAATATCTTCTGGTGATGGGTATTCATTACCTGGAGTGGTGTGCGGAAGATTGAATATTCCCGAAGGATGAATCAGTTCGTAATGGATCAGGAACCAAACCAATTGTTGAAAGATGTGGATTAATCAAAAACAGAAGATGATTTGGAAGTACCAGAGACAGCTGTAGATGCGGGTATTTGTCTGGAGTAGAAATTGGTTAGTTTAGGTACCAATTTGAGAAGATTCTTCGTTAAACGACGACCTCTGCATGACGAAATGGAAACAATATCTTCTGGTGATGGGTATTCATTACCTGGAGTGGTGTGCGGAAGATTGAATATTCCCGAAGGATGAATCAGTTCGTGATGGATCAGGAACCAAACCAATTGTTGAAAGATGTGGATTAATCAAAAACAGAAGATGATTTGGAAGTACCAGAGACAGCTGTAGATGCGGGTATTTGTCTGGAGTGGAAATTGGTTAGTTTAGGTACCAATTTGAGAAGATTCTTCGTTAAACGACGACCTCTGCATGACGAAATGGAAAAAATATCTTCTGGTGATGGGTATTCATTACCTGGAGTGGTGTGCGGAAGATTGAATATTCCCGAAGGATGAATCAGTTCGTAATGGATCAGGAACCAAACCAATTGTTGAAAGATGTGGGTTAATCAAAAACAGAAGATGATTTGGAAGTACCAGAGACAGCTGTAGATGCGGGTATTTGTCTGGAGTGGAAATTGGTTAGTTTAGGTACCAATTTGAGAAGATTCTTCGTTAAACGACGACCTCTGCATGACTAAATGGAAAAAATATCTTCTGGTGATGGGTATTCATTACCTGGAGTGGTGTGCGGAAGATTGAATATTCCCGAAGGATGAATCAGTTCGTAATGGATCAGGACCCAAACCAATTGTTGAAAGATGTGGGTTAATCGAAGACAGAAGCTGATTTGGAAGTACCAGAGGCAGCTGTAGATGCGGGTATTTGTCTGGTTGGTTGGACTGTAGCAGAAGCAGTTTGATTATTTGATTTGGGGGTTTCTACCAAAAGCCTTCTTTTCTGAAGATCGTTGAAGGTTCCTTGATTGACCGACGACCAAAATCTACTTCTCCGAAAACCGTTAACATACTTAGTGCTTTCCATCGATCGATTTTTGATTGACTTTAGATCGAATATCAACTATACAGTCCTGAACTGGTGCTGTTCGATAGCACACACCAGGTAAGGGCTAATCCACCCCAAAAACATTAATCTGCTTGTGATGATGATTTTTAATTTGTTTGAATGTTTGTTTTCATAGATATAAAGTTGTTTGATTAGAGAAATTTCCATAGAACTCGCTCCGTACTAAAACAATGTGTGTAGCGCATCTATAACAAATTGAGCTGCAGTTTTTCTCAGTGTAATTTTCTCGTATAAAAAATCGACCACTTTTACCGACCAGAAAAGGTCGTAAAGTGAAAATAAAAAATACAGCCGAAAAATAAATAAGATAAAAATCCAATTATAAAACCTCCTCTCTTTAGATTTTCTCTTTATCCAGCACTGCCAGTCTGCTAAGTAATTCTTCTTCTTTTTATTGCCGCTGCTGCTTTATCTTATTTTTCATCTTTGAGAGGCGGTTTCTTATGATAATCCTCAATTTTTGCAAGGGATCTAATTACAAGAGATATAAATCTTGTGCACAGAACCGGAAGTGTCGGGTTTATGACGAGAACTTCTGGTAGAAATTGCCGGGAAAAGTAAATTATAGCTTTTCTACGTGTCCGAGAAAAAGCGTGTATGAAAATCTTACGAAAGAATTTATTGAATCTGTTTTAGTTCTAACGAAACGAAAGCTGATTCATTTTTTTTTTGTATAGCAAACGTTCCATCATTTCAAGATGAAATTAAACAAAAACAACAAATTTTTCTCGAAAAAAAGAGAAAAAAACTGAAAATTCTTATCGTATCCTGAATTTAGATTAACAACTTTCGAAAATACGAAATAATTTTATCAAAAAAATGATAAATAGCATATATTAAAACAAATATTAACAAACAGTTTAAGAAAACATCATTCAAATATAAAATCTTCATATTAATAAGATTTTGATCGTGTGTATATAGGACAAATATCTCGGCGTTAAGAAAATAGATTAAGAAATCATTTGTAGGATATATCGTATCTTGCACTTGTCTTTTAATAAATTATAACTTACTGATAATAAATTCTAAGTTATTTGCACAAAAATTTAATGTTTGAGTTGTTTGCCTATTGATATCAACGATATAGTTTTCCAGCGAAAATTTTGTATAATAATAAAATCAAAAACTAATATTTTCGAGGATGACTACGAGGATGGTACCAAAAGAACCTAACTTTGTAATGATTTTGATGCTGTTTATATAGGACAAACATCTCGGCGTCGAGAAAATAGATTAAGAAATCATTTGTAGGATATATTCTATGTTTATCGCGAAAAAATATAATGTTTGAGATGTTTGCCCATTGATAGCAACGATATGGTACCAAAAGAACTTATCCTAACAAAGAAAATACAAAAATTTCGAAAATTTTTCAACGTAATCTCCGTATACTTCTCCCAGCGATGTTCAATAAGTTAAAAACCTTTTTTATAATCAGAATGAAGCTCGTCAAAATAAACTCTAACTACTGACAACCCCCGTATAGAAATATTGAGATATTTTATTTACAATAGGAAGTGGAATTTAGAAAGACTGTTCTACTGAAAGGATATTTGAAAGACGATACCGAAGTGGTTTCTAAAAGTGTCATAAATACGAAACAGGAAATAAGCATTTATCGTCCTCCACTACTCAATTTCCTCTATTTATTAAGGACAAACCAACCACATCTTCAATATTCTCAACAAAATATACCATACAGAGTGTTTTTTCGACGATTATTCCCTACTGCAATACTACAAACTACAATTTTCCCTTTAAAAATTAGTTTACGTCAACTGTCAACTGTCAAACTATTTTCGCAGTGTACTACATCGTTTTGTCTATTCCGCTCGACGGTTTTATTTTATTTTAGATCACTCAACGACATTTTTTACATTATATTACATTAAATGAATAAAGTGACGTTATTTTAAAAATCGGCATACATAGCACGATGCACACGAGTGTAATCATTCACCGGTTCACCGACTGGCGGCGCTAGTCGGAATAGAGAGGAGATTCTCGTTGACAGGTCACTTTGTGGCATGATTGATGTCGACTGTATTGTTCTGAATATTTATGTGCATCCTACGTACAATTCCACGTCGAATAAATATCGTCAAGTATTCTAAACATCATACATCGCATGTGATTTCAATATCAGATTTGTTAATCAATTTATATCTCAATGATTTAAATACCCTGATATGTTACAGATCATTCCCGTGAATAATCTCAAGGATTTGAACGCGACAAATTTTTTTACGACGTGTTGATATTGATCTTGAGCTGGAGGTTGTAGCGTTCGAGAAAGACAAGCCTTGGTAGCTGTTTCTACAAACTTAGACTTCTCCAAAGAAAGAAGTCACGATACATCGACATCCCGGACGTCTACAGTAGAACTAGGTCTTCATCATCAACATCTGCCTGTCAAATCACGATTTTTGTTCGTAAAAACAGCATCCTCGGTCTTTGCTATATCAAACTCAATCAGATTGCTTCCAATCCATTCCAGAATGTGGTCGAGATCGGTATTGATAAGGATTTATTGCTGCCAAATGATTTAAGTGATAAATCCGGTTTGTAGCTTTATCGAGTGGATCGTTGATGTACAAAAGAAAGAGAATCGGCAACAAGATGCGTCCTTGGGGAATACCACAAAACTTTCTTACATAGAAACCTGTACTATTGCTCTAAAATCCCCATATAGCTTCATTCCATACTATGGTGGTATAGATCACGAAACCGGTTTTAATGGTAGCTGATGTTGTTAGCAGGCTCAAAATTTATCAGGATGGTTAATGACCATCTCAACGATCTTGGCAATCGCTGGGACCAAATAAATCGGACAGTAGTTGTTGGAAATCTGCAGGGAAAGGACCTTTTTTATTTGATATACATTTTGCATAGCGGACTTGTTAGTTCAGATGCGAATTTCTTCAATTTCGGTATCAAAATTCGATTTTTGGTATCGAACCAACTCTAGGCAGCTTCGTTGGTAGTTGATAAAGGTATTGAGCAGCCGAAACATTTTATTGTGATGTTTTTGATAACTTTGAGGTTTTCTTTAACAAAAAGTAAAAAAAAATGAAAATTCTTATCGTATCCTGAATTTAGATTAACGATTTTCGAAAATACGAAATAATTTTATCAAAAAAATGATAAATAACATATATTAAAACAAATATTAACAAACAGTTTAAGAAAACATATTATAACCTTTAAAATATAAAATTTTTATATTAATAAGATGTTTTGTAATGATTTTGATGCTGTTTATATAGGACAAACATCTCGGCGTCGAGAAAATAGATTAAGAAATCATTTGTAGGATATATTCTATGTTTTTTGCTAAAAAATATGATGTTTGAGATGTTTGACCATTGATAATAACGATATGGTACCAAAAGTACTTAGCCTTACAAAGAAAATACGAAAATTTCGAAAATTTTTCAACGTAATCTCCGTATACTTCTCCCAGCGTTGTTCAATAAGTTCGAAACCTTTTTTATAATAAGAATGAAGCTCCTCAACATAAACTCTAACTACTGACAACCCCCGTATAGAAATATTGAGATATTTTATTTACAATAGGAGGTGGAATTTCGAAAGACTGTTCTACTGAAAGGATATTTGAAAGACGATACCGAAGTGGTTTCTAAAAGTGTCGTAAATACAACAAAAACAACAAATTTTTCTCGAAAAAAAGAGAAAATTCTTATCGTATCCTAAATTTACATTAACAACTTTCGAAAATACGAAATAATTTTATCAAAAAAATGATAAATAGCATATATTAAAACAAATATTAACAAACAGTTTAAGAAAACATCATTCAAATATAAAATCTTCATATTAATAAGATTTTGATCGTGTGTATATATAGGACAAACATCTCGGCGTCGAGAAAATAGATTAAGAAATCATTTGTAGGATATATCGTATCTTGCGCATGCCTTTGAATGTCTTAGTTCTCCATATATTTTATTATTTTGACACACTTTATAATATACACAATGAGACATAAAATAAACAGCCATTACTATAATACACGCGACAGACACGTGTCTTCGCTTCTTTATACTTTGTCACAACTTTCAGTATTATCAGAAGCATCATCAGAAACATTAAAGTATTGGTTTCATAAAATATAAGTTCGCCCTTATTTATCATTGAATATTTTCAATTTTAGTTATAGTTATAAATGAAAAAATGTAGAAAAAACATATTTTTGAACGGACTAAAACAAAATTGTCATTAAAATGGTATCGAATCAGTTTAATTTTAGTGCGCAGACTCTAATTATATAAACGAGTTTATCAACGTATTCTTGTATAGTATATCATCGATTAATTTCATTTTTATTTGTTGAAAATCATTATTCCAAGTAATGGGCTTCTCAAATTCGAAATATACTTATTTGTTATAACAAAAATGAAATACGCACGGCACTCACTCCCCGTATAAAATGAAGTAGATATCTAACAAACCATCAGTCCACGTGGACTCACCGTATCCACTGTATAGGCTGATCTAGCTAATATTTATTGTTAAATTTATTAAAAACATTCTAAAAACTTATTTAGTTCCAAGTCCACGTTACTGACTATCGTTGTAGTTTAAGTTTCAATCTATTTTCAATAGAAAAAACCCTAAATTCGTCTTGTTACAGGGTGAAATTATTGATATTTTAAATGTTTCGTTCTCTATTGTTTTTATAGAGGTCACAATGAATTATTTTATCGATGGATTTCCCGATTTTGGTTGTTGAATCGATGGATTTGTCCCTGCAATCACCTCTCTGTTTGAGTTTTTCGTTCTGTGTCTTTTTCTTTTGATTCCTCTTGTCCATTCTGTATGAATCCATAAACGTGCCCTAACTACCCGATTCTTTGGGTTTTGACTCTGAATCTTCCGAATTTCAACGAAAATATTAATAGAGGTTTTTTCCTCGTTAAGTAAAGAAGTCCAAGTTCTTTATTTTTAACAGTTTGATTGCAGCTTGAAAGGTCCAGTAGGGAGTCTATTTAGGCCAGGAGGGATGCCACTCCTTTTCGGGAGGAGGAGAATTTTTCACCCAAAATAACCTCAGAAATCGAAAGATCAGCAAATTTAAAGTAAAAAATGTCATATAAAGTTTTTTCGACAGATCAATAGTTTTTGAATTATTCGCAATTGTAAAATACGATTTTTCGTCAAAAAAACCGCATTTCTTAATAGTTTTTTACGTATAACTCTGTAATGATGCGTTTTATCGTAAAAAAGGTGGTGAACAAAAATGAAGCTTATAAAAAAACAAAGAAATTGAGCTAATTTTAAGATCTCAATGTTCTACCTAAAGTAAGTTATAAATACTTGAATAGATTTTGTTTTACGTAATTGAGCAGTTAACCTCAAATAACGGGAAAAGGGGGCATTTTTCAGCAAAAAATCATGACATACTTTTTAAAGAGCTTAAAAAAACCTTTCGAATGATTACTGATAAAAGTCGTTTCGACTGAAATTTCAGTGAGATATAATGTAAAATAGTTGAAACTAAAGAAAAAATTGCACTAAAACTAATGCTATTTCATTGAAAATCAAAATTAAACTTATTTCCTTGTACCAAATACTTTATTTGGATGTTGTTTACGACATCTGAAAGTTTGGTTGATTAGAAATGCATAATTTTGAAAAAAATCAGCATTAAATAATACTTTTTCTTTGATTTTTCAAATAAAATTTTTTTGCTCATTTTTTCTTCATAACTATAAGATATTACAAAAACAAATAAACAACCAAATTAAAGCATTTTTTACGACGATTATTTTGCTTTTTTTATTTTTGTTTGTAGCCTAAAAATTGACGGAGTTATAACCAAATTAATCTGTCACTATAGTGCGAGGATTGCTTACCCACAGCCCTTTGAACCTTTATTAATAAAATGTGAAGGGTCTCAATCCCTTCTAACATACATAGGCTTGTAGCTCTGAAAATTACCTTTAAAATGGTTTTTTGTAGGATGTGATAACTTCAAAATTAATGGAGTTACATAAAAAATAAAATTTTGAAATTTTTTTTTTTTGAATTATCGTTTCAAATTTTGACGTACAGATTTTTTTGTTGATGTTAAATTGTCTGTAGGTAAATTTGAGAGTACCAAGACGTAAAGGGGTGGTTCTTAAGGGTTGACAGGGTATAGACAATAAAAAATTACTTCAAGTAGAGACAAGAAACTTTAATACCAAAAAGAATGCAAAATCTAAAAGTTGCCAGTCGTTAGATTTATTTTTATTCATTCATTTTCTGCAAAGGGGTAGTTTTTAAGGGTTGAATAATAAAAATTGACAACCAATCAAATTTTATTAAAATGCTATGAATTTTTCACAGTAAAAATGAAATTGCAACGTTTTAAATCGTTAAAAAATTTGTTCATACATTATTTTCATAAGAAGGGTAGTTTTTAATGATTTTTAAGGGTTGATATTACGAAATATATAAATTTTCTTTTATACATTATGTTAAGATATTTAATCTGCATAAACGAAAAGCATTCGAATTGAAAAAAAAGTAGAAAAAACTATAATATTGGTATTTTTCGATAAGGGGTGGTTTCCACCCCAAAAAACAATTCGCACACCTTGCGACCACGTAGATCTTGATATGGAGGGTAAGATGAGCTCAATTATAAATTTTCAGGAAAATCGGAAGTGCATTAAAGAATTCGGAGGTTGAATTCTGAATATAATTATGAAAAATTTGGTTATTCAACAGTTAATTAAGAAACGTTGATATTTAACTGTTTAACTGAGAATCGTGGAAAGACGTTGGATAGATCTCCATCATATCATTACGAACTAAATCTGATTAAAATGGTAGTTTCATTGAAACAGTTGTTTGTGAAGCCTGAAACCTCAAAGAAATTAAGATAATGTGGAGGTTGGAAAATATTACTGATGAAATTATCAATCCACTTCATCCTCTGATTCTAATTTGGATTTTTAAGTAGTTTCACTTTTAGTGGTTAGTTTTTATATTGAATTATTCGTCGTTCATTTTCATAACGTCAACTACTTTCCCTTCAACCCTTCAAATTATCTCTGCTACTTTGAACATTTATTTTCTCATCAGAATATTATTTGGAAGTTTCCTTTGTTGTACCATCTTTTGCTAACTGATTTTTCAATTTCTTTCGTCTAATAATTCATTTTTATTATAAGTACAAACTAATATTTGACTTTTGAACGACTTCTTTTTGGACAGATACTGTATATCGGAATTTTTTAATTAATCTTTTTATAATTGACGAAGTTTAAATACTATTCCGAGTGTATTTTGTATGAGTTTCCCTGCATCATTTTTTAAATGTTGTTTAACCTTAAACTGTCAAATGTCGATTTGTTTTTTTTACCGCTGTCAACACTTCACTGTATAAATAGCGGCAAATTTAAATAATGCGTTAATTTCGAGATAATATTCATTTATTAACTTTCCTCGGTTTCTTTAATGATTTTTTTCAGTGGAAAATGACTCGAAACGGAGTTTCCTAGCTGCATCATTTTTTAAATGTTGTTTAACCTCAAACTGTCAAATGTCGATTTGTTTTTTTACCGCTGTCAACACTTCACTGTATAAATGGCGGCAAATTTAAATAATGCGTTAATTTCGAGACAATATTCATTTAAATAACTTTCCTCGGTTTCTTTAATGATTTTTTTCAGTGGAAAATGACTCGAAACGGAGTTTCCTAGCTGCATCATTTTTTAAATGTTGTTTAACCTCAAACTGTCAAATGTCGATTTGTTTTTTTACCGCTGTCAACACTTCACTGTATAAATGGCGGCAAATTTAAATAATGCGTTAATTTCGAGACAATATCCATTTATTTAACTTTCCTCGGTTTCTTTAATGATTTTTTTCAGTGGAATATGACTCGAAACGGAGTTTCCTAGCTGCATCATTTTTTAAATGTTGTTTTACCTTAAACTGTCAAATGTCAATTTGTTTTTTTATCGCTGTCAACACTTCACTGTATAAATGGCGGCAAATTTAAATAATGCGTTAATTTCGAGACAATATTCATTTAAATAACTTTCCTCGGTTTCTTTAATGATTTTTTTCAGTGGAAAATGACTCGAAACGGAGTTTCCTAGCTGCATCATTTTTTAAATGTTGTTTAACCTTAAACTGTCAAATGTCGATTTGTTTTTTTTTACCGCTGTCAACACTTCACTGTATAAATGGCGGCAAATTTAAATAATGCGTTAATTTCGAGACAATATTCATTTAAATAACTTTCCTCGGTTTCTTTAATGATTTTTTTCAGTGGAAAATGACTCGAAACGGAGTTTCCTAGCTGCATCATTTTTTAAATGTTGTTTAACCTCAAACTGTCAAATGTCGATTTGTTTTTTTACCGCTGTCAACACTTCACTGTATAAATGGCGGCAAATTTAAATAATGCGTTAATTTCGAGACAATATCCATTTATTTAACTTTCCTCGGTTTCTTTAATGATTTTTTTCACTGGAAAATGACTCGAAACGGAGTTTCCTAGCTGCATCATTTTTTAAATGTTGTTTAACCTCAAACTGTCAAATGTCGATTTGTTTTTTTTTACCGCTGTCAACACTTCACTGTATAAATGGCGGCAAATTTGAATAATGCGTTAATTTCGAGACAATATTCATTTAAATAACTTTCTTCGGTTTCTTTAATGATCTTTTTTAGTGGAAAATGACTCAAAATGGTATTTTTTCAAATGTATTCTATATAAAAGTATTAAAACTTATATATCTGTCTGATTTACGTCAAATTTTGATGGGTCTTCTTCGTTATACCAACACCACCAAAATAATAATAATAATAACGACGAAATACAGTTTTTTAAAAAAAAGCGATAAAAATTAAGGCGGAAAACGCAAAAAAAATATAATTTCCAAAAAGATATGAAACATATATGTGAATAAAAATATTTTTCAAAATTTTGTATCGAAATCAGCAATATCTTTTTTTATATCTTTTTTATATCTGGAAAAATACAAAAAAAAAACTTCATCAATATATTTCCTTCCCTATATTTCCATAATAACCTAACCTAACCTAACTTAACCTAACCTAAAGTAGCCAGTTTTTTATGTAAAATAGTTTCCACCCTATCGAGGCACTTTAATTATTCGTATTTTCGCGGTGGTTGTAGTATAACGAATAAGTACCTAAAAAATTTCATATTTAACATATTTAATTAGTTTTTATGATACTTCGAAAAACAATAATTTCCAATTAAACCCCGACAATAATAAAGAACCTTAATTATACCTATAAATTCCTAAAAATACGCCGTTATCAGTTTATCAAAAAAAAAATAACATATCATCTAAATTCAACTACACCAAAAAGCTATCAAAGCAAAAAATAATAAATAACCAAACATATTGACATGGGCCCCATTCCTCAATAATGATATTCACCACAATTGGGAGGGATGTAATATATAGGCGGGCACGATTTCGACCAATCGAACGAAAGATATTCGTTTTTGTTTGATATCAACACGCCTACCGTTGAGCCGAATGGAATAGGGTTAGTGATTTGAGTTGAGCGGTATGAGACGCATGTATTGAGTGTTGGACTTTAGTGCACATGGATTCATTTCGTGAATAACTCAATTGCTCGATACCATGGAACTAAAAACGCGTTGAAAATATATATTTGAAAAAAAAAAAAATAAAATAAACATGAAGTGTCGTGTATGATAATCTTAGTGTAGTGTTGTATAATTGAAACTGAAATAAAAAATGGTACTGGAATCAGGGGTACTGCCCCCTCCGCTTCAATTGTACGCCGCGGCGGCTGCCCATCTGGCACCGCGACCTCCTTGGGCGCCTTTATTACAATTCCCAGGCGCCGCTCAATTATTGGGAATGCACGGAGCGTTTTCGCCGTTGAATAGACCCAGATATCCGCACGGACTTACACAAGTGCTAAGGGCTCCGCCTGGACCACCAAGTGAAGATAGTGGTAGTGAAACAGTTGGCAAAGGTACGTTCCATTCATTTAATACGAAAAAAAAACCTTCTCGGTAGTCATTTTATATCAGAAATATCTGATATCTCGAAACTATGCGCGTACCACAAAAAACGGAGCCCAAATAGTTTGCAAATGCGGAAAACAACAAGCATGGTACCTCTGGGAAAACCTTGTGGTAATGCTGGAACTGGAAAATGGCATATCTACTTCTAGATCTATTGATATTGTACCTTTTGAGCTCGAAACCACTCCAGATATACCAGATTTGATGGTACAGATCAATATATCAGAAAGAAAAGTCGTACGAAATGAAATAATTCAATCTTTTGTGTAATAAAACGTCGCAGCTTATTTTTGATCTGCGTTGGATGTTAAACAAAGACTATTCGACGGATGAACCATCGATTCAAAAGTATTTGATGTCTTGACGAATGATTCGTCTTCTAAGATTGGTTTTTCCAGCAATCTCTTCGCACCAATCAGGTTTTCCATCGAGCTATTGTCTAATTACGCGAAAAAATCTTTTTGACGTATGTCACTTGTATGACAACACGTTTTGACGTTCGACATAAAAACGTCAAATGTCAAATAAGAGTTACGAGTCGTCCTAGAAGTCGTAGAAAATATCGGGGATTTAATTCGATTAATTTTATAAAATTCGTATTGTATTGCAGTGAGGTTATTGCGTTATCTAAGTTCATTTTATGGGTCAATAAATAATTAATTTATAATTATGTTACAAATATAACTACTACAAATTTATTTTAGTTGTTTTGTATATTAACAACCATAGATAAAATATGTCGTAAGATTGAAATTTAAAAATTATTGAAAATTCTCATGAATCTTAATTTCTGATGATAGTTTTCAACAAAATTGATGAAAATATTACAATTTGTAGGCTTCTAAATGAACTAATTGTTTGTACAAGTAATCTTCCAAAGGTTTCAGAATAAAGCCCTTAAATCACCGTTCCCAACCATTTTTTGTAATAATTTCTGCGATTTCTTCTTGATACTAATATACCAGACAATCCTGTTTTTTATTAGACATCATCAGACCATAAATTACCTGAGATTTCAAAGTGGACGTCGTCTACAGGGAAGTTAACTCGACGACGCCAAACACCCAGATATTTTGGCTTCATCAAACGAATTTCTATCTATTTACCGCAATTATTTGAAAATTTCTGTCAATTTTTGCACCGAAATCTAGTATTGTATTTGAATGGTTCCTGTGGGACGTCGGGAAACATGATTCTGGCGTCCTCCACGTAAAAATCCTAATTTCAGCTACAATAACTCACGGATGAATACTGTCCACGGATGAATACCATCCACGGATATTTTTTTCGTTCATTTAGAACGAATTATACTAAAAATTCATTAATAAATAATTCGATTGTAAACATAACCTTGATAAGTTAGGTTATGTTAGGTTAGTTTTGAAATTTCCGTGTTTCTGAGATTAAAATTAGACCACGGTTTTTTGGATCGTATGGTAACGGAAAATGGCTTCGTTCTGATCGGTTTCTATGAAAATTTCCGGGTGTATAAAGTTAAAATGGGCGCCAACAGCAGCACCGCTTTCTATCAAACTTATTTCGAAATTTGTTGTAACAGATTTATCTACGTTCCTCTATAATCATCTCGTTACGATAATTTTACAACTAATATTAATAAATACAATGGGGCCATAATTTTTAATGTTTCCAAATGTTGTTGCCTCAAGGTGTAGTTTATTTTCAAATTAATAGACAAAGTAACAATAGAAGATAGAAATTTGTCGATGAAATGTGTTTTAAAACTATAATTCTGTTTACCAACTTATTTACCTGCTTTTAACCAACTTAGAGGTAATATTTATCAACAAACGACATAGGTGATTGCAGTTAAGCTCAACTTTCGAATGTACTTCTTCCAAAACCTCGTTTACTGAATACGCTTTGGCTTTTACCGCCTCCACCTCGGTTCTAAACTCCCTTACATCTATCTGAATAGTTTTCGTTATGTTCAAACTTGTCGCAGTGTCTTTCCCACAAGTATACCAAGGAAATATTGCTGGTGTTACCAAAATCTGTCTTTTACATCGCTTACTTCCATAAGAAGCTTTCCTTCTTGCTGCTAGGAACTCTACCACAAGAAGATGTTACTGGCTAAGTTGAAATTAAGATCTGGATTCAAACTCAGCCAGTTCCAGAGGAACTTCTTCTTCTGGTAGAGTAGAAACAGTTTGAAACGATGCTGGATTTAGATACTGGTTTTAGAATTTGCATTCACTCATGTAGAAGCCCCCAGACTTGAACGACAGGGCTCAATTTGCACCAACGCCTGCCTCGACAAACCGATAATGACCCAGACCTGTTTGAAGTCTGGTTAACTCAGCCACGGCCTCTCCATAGTCACCCAAGCCGAGCTGGAATCTGGGTAACCCGACCTCGACCATTTTATAATCAGTCAGGCTTGGCAGAGCTTAGTATCATTTCTTTATATGTTTAAGGCTTGTTCTAGGTTTGTAAACCAAGCGAGGGACATTTTCATCATCCCAGATTCCCACCAAGTCTTGGCCAATAACGACTTCCAAGCCAGGGCCAAAGTTGGCTTAAGTCTGGACCTATACTAGACCCAGTTGATTTCGATATTGTTTCTTATAGATTTTTCCATGCTGAATTCAGTACAACTGTTATTTTGTAGCAAATCCCGCCACATCCTAGTGTATTTTGAGCTCGGATTTGAGGTTTAGTTGCAATATCCGCTAAGTCCAAAGGCTGTTTCGTCACGTGATTACCCATAATCCTCTGCGGGGTGTTTGGATTGATTGGGGAAGATTTGAGAAAGAAGGTCACTATTTTTAAGCCGGAAGAGCATGAAGAAGTTCTAGGGAGGCATGGAGTCGCTGTCCCGGTTGAAGATTGCAAGTGTGAATATGAAAAAATGCAAAAAAAAACAAAGTGGTGGTACTTCAAGTTCGATATATCAAAAAGGATTTGGCTAAAAAAGTACAAGAAAAAAAAATAACATTCTGGTGCAAAGGTGAGGTCTCATTTGAAACCAAAAGGTGCTAAGAGTTTATAGAGATTTGGAAAACCTCGAAAAGCCGAAGAAGTCAACGATGAAGAAGATGAAAACATTAAATTTTATATTACTTTGCAATTTGGATCAAATATTGTATCGTAAAAATGATTGATGAATAATTAATTAGAGCTTCAATCTTTTCGATAACTTTTTCTGATCTTCTTAGTATGAGGAGAATCAAAATCAAATTTCAAGGTCTTCCCAAGCTGTTCCAATAGCTCTTCTTGATTTCTGGAACGAAAATTCCTTTCGTGAACTATTTTTACCAACCACTCCCATAAATTTTCAATGGAATTCATATCAGGACTATTTGCTGGCCAGAATAAAACGCGTGCGATATAAGCAAGACAATTTTCATGTTGGTGAATAAAATCGTGTGATTTATCGATTGGAACAGTTTGTTGCATTTGCACCACTAAAAATCGATTCAAAGGGATGTTCTCTTGAAAAATTAATACCTAAACGAGTTACCAGTCTTCTGATAGACCAACCATCTTCCAATTTCGCCGATCAAGATGGTGGATAACTTCCAAACAACTTGACCGAGCTCTATCATAATAAGTTGGATGAAATTAGTAAGTCGAAACATGTAGTTTGATATTTATTATGTTTATAATGATGAAAAAATTATACATGAATCCCAGGTATTCTATTTTCTACCTCGGCGAATTCTTTGGCGGTCATATCGACGGCGTGTTTGCCCATTACATGCTCGTTGGGCGATAAACCGAAACTGAATTTTCCTTGGATGTAAAACAGAATAAAAAACACCAATACAGCTACGCCGAACGTTAAAACAACCATCAGAATAAACACGCGGTTATAAATTTCCGGTTTTTGGTAAACTTCTCGAACTTCGTAAACGAACGGAACGCCGATATTTACATCTCGACGACTCGTTACTGTAAGAGATCGAGCACGGGAATATCCCGAATGTGACGCCGCCATTTTTAATAACACTTCGTATGTCAAACATGACAAGTTTGACGTTTGACTTGACGTTTCTAACCCAAGGTGCTGTCATTCGTAAATTATATTTTCAAGCGAAGAATGCGGTATGAATATAATTAATTTTTCAAAAAAACTATCAATAGAAGTTATTTGTACAACAATATGGACGATCTGAACATCCCAAAAGAGATAATGAGTTTTATCAAAATGACATTCGAACATAGAAAATTTGTGGATTTACAAGTCGACGATGATACAAAAAATGTTCATAACAATGACAAAATCACAAAGGAAAGTAATAATGAGGGATAAAATTGAATCTAGAAGCAAGGATGACGACAGGAAGTTAATAATTTGGAGGAGATTCTTAACGAAAAGAAGCTGGATGTGTTGGAAAGGAAAATACTCAATAGGATAGAAAATATAGATATAGAAGAAGGAAGAGAACGCAGAGAAGTAATAAAGAGGAATTTAGGACTAGAAAATGAAATAAAAAACTAGAAAATAGAAATCTGTTCGAAGATATGGAGTGTAGTACGCCAGTAGATACTGACGATACTGATACTGATAATAAAGTAAAATAGAATCGAGAACCTACGTAATTGTGAGAAAAAAATGAAGGAGAAGTCGCAGACGAAGAAAAACATGATGATACAGATACCGATATAATTTTTTTTAAACGTTGGAAAACGGAATAAACGCAAGAAGTCAATAAACCACGAAATCCAATAAAAGAAAAACGCCAACATAAACCAAAACACATCATCAATATTTAATGGAATAACAAGCTATTTAACCGCACACAAACGTCGCCCCTAAGGGGCGCAAAAGCCAAAAGCAACGTTCCCGGTTGTTTTCCTAAATCCCCCGTTACATTTTTATTTGGCGATGATTTATATTAGTATTAAGTTCGCTCTTGTTCAACCTTCTGATTTGTTCTATACAATAATAATAGACTCTGGCTGGTAAATGGGACTCTGGGGGGTGATATTTCAACGGGATACTGCGGCCCCTCACTCAATTTACCGCTACATTATAGCTGCGCGTTGCTTAAAATCCACCCTATCCGGAATGCATGTTATTAACACGAAATTGTAGGATTGTCAATGTTCTTTTTTTAAAAAAAAACTGAATCGATTGTCTACGAAACTTTATTATAAATTCTTGACCTTCCTAAGATGTTTCGTTAAACTATGGTAGATTCGGCACGGGGATTCTTCGTCTCTCAACTTGTTTAACAAACTCGTTTTCTATCGAGTTTATAAATTTCGTGCATATAATTTGATCTATTGTTGTATTGAAATACGTTCATAAGTATCTGGTAAAATCATTTTGTAATATTGCCTTTGGTAATTCTAAAATGGTTATTTGAATAATATATTTGATAAAATCAAGATCGACTTGAAGCAAATAAGAAATTCCGGGCTGCGGTTTGTAATTTCTTCATGAATCAACACCATAACTCGAACCGTTTCCGTTTTCTTACCACCTTCTGAAGAAAACTGAATATTGACACTCCTTAAATTTCGGCTTTATCGCTTTCCAAAATATTCTCCATTAACGTAATGCGTTTGAACCGATTGTCGAAGCATGTCGAAGTTTCCTTAATTTTTCGGTACACAAATCCTATTTTACGATTCAGAATCGACCCATCCACGTTGGACTAATGAAACGGTGTCCGGTTATTCCGAAAAAAAAAACAAAAACAATCGATTGTTGTTTAATTACAACTTTTGAAGCAGCACGCTTGAGTTTTTGAGCTATATTTGATTTGATTGTCAAATTACGCGATATCCAATCTTTTGTCAATGTCAAATGTCAAATGTCAATGCAATATTGAATGTATACGAATGAATTTGATGTCCAAATATGTCTCAATTTCACTATACAATACCAATTTACGAACAGTACCGAAATTCATCTTGTGGCGAATTGCAACCACGACCGAATTCGGAAAATTAGGGAAACGCGGGGGATCATCACCGAAAATCGAAGCGAGTTCATTGACATGATGATTTTGGTTCAATCCACGACAAACGAGAATGTTCCTGATTTGACAGATTTGACAAGTTTGACATATTTACATCAATGTTGCCATATTTTTAAACTTAAGTAGCAGCCAACGTACGAAATCAATAATGTGATCAATAACTAGTGAAAATGTGAGGATGTATCAAGAGAAAAGCAGATAAGGGTGCTCAGTCCAAGCTTTTTGCCCATTTTTCGAAAATATTACAGATGATTTTTCAATATTTAGCAAATTAACAGACTTTGAGTACGCCTCGATTGCATGGCTCCTATACTAAACAGATAAATAAATCTATTGTTGGTTTTTATTTCTTTTAATTTAAATATTATTAATATCCAGCTGAAAGGTATGTAGTAAATTCACGTGCAAAAGTTTGAAAATGATTTACGGCGTGCTGTATGCTCTACCTGCAGGTTAATTTATGAATATGGTTTTAACAATGTTAAAAATATTATTTCTGTTTATAACCGATAATTTAAAAAATAAACGCCACTATTTAACGTCGTTTTGTTAATTTTAATTTTAATTTTGATAATCCATCTACTTAATTTCCTTTCCGTAATTCTCCAACGCAATTTCCGTTCGGTGGATGAATTACAGGAATCTGTATTTTTAAAGACATTGTGCAAAATTGTTGACATGTGTCAATAGTCAATTTGAACTCTTTCTACACACTAATTCCATATTTTATTGTACTTTTCAATGCAAAATCTGTTTTATTATTTAAATCTACCGAAATAAGATACTGACAAACAATTGACAGACACGGTAGTTATTTTCAAGTAGTCCAAACATTCAATAAATTCACGATAAGATTTTATTTCCATCGGCGTCCCTTCACCGACTCCTAATTTTAAATTAGTTCCAATAGGGGTGGATTTTACTCAACACTCACTCAAATTGAATTTAATTAAGAGTTTTTCGATAAACTTCTTTCTCCCAGTTTCATTATATGGTTAATTAACTACTAGTTCCAAAAAAAAAAAAATTTTCACAAAACTTTCATCTCAAATAGTTTTGCTGGGAAAGATTCTACGTTTTGTAGATCCCTCAAATCATTTCCAATAAGAAGGAAGTCGTCCACATAAAGTAAAATAAACGTTAGTCTGTTTTATAACCTAACCTAACATAACCTAACCTAATCTAACCTAACCTTATTTCTATAACAAGATGGTGACTTCTATCTTTGTTGTTTGGTATAAGATCCGTGAATTGGAGATGAAGTAGTGACTCCAGAACATTACTTTGAGGAATTTATCTTGAGGAGTATCACGGTTATGATAAAAATTGTGTAATTTCTATGTAAAACCATGTTTTTCCATAATCAAAATGTAAAAAAAGAACAAAAATTTGTTCTGGTACACCTTTCCGGCCTGTTAGGAACGAATTTTCAACATTTGACGGTAAGTATGTGGGACAAACTAAAAGATTAGTTAATGTCCGGTTTAAAGAGCACGGAGCTTATTTAAAATCGAATATTTCCGAGCAAATTGCTAGTCATAATCACGAAATAGATAATGTAAAATTGTGAAATAGTTTAAATAGGGATTTCCGCTGGAATTGTTTTTCACGAGAGGCTACAAGAATTCTTCAAGAAATGCTTGGTTGCAACGTTGCCAACAATCTACGCTGTGTTCAGTATCTTTAAGAGGCACCATCGATATACACCTCCAGTTCTTTCGCCATCGAACTAGATGGTCTAGCAGGAATGTAGCTGCTCAGTTTCCTATCGATGTTGTAGACCAATTCGTCTGCTATCCAAGGTTCTTGGTGTCTAAATCGGTTCTTAAATACCTTAAATTAACTTGTTCGTGGTTTTCTAAATCAAAAAATTATCTTCTCTCATTCATCTCGTCCATTTTCTAGATTATTATCTTGAATTTAATCGCTGAGGTACGTTTAGAAGTTTAAAAAAAAACAAGTAACAAAGAAAGAAATTGATGTTTCCGCTTTTAATGGATTTGTCTACGCATTCATATTACACGCTTATATATATACACAATTTCAACAAACCAAACCAGATTGATATTTCAAAAATGTCTTCTTCATTTTCCAAATCCTTGTTTATAGCCTTCACTTATAGGATTAAGTATCCAAGAAATCGTTAATAGGTTCATTTTATCAGTGACCATGTTTACTACTGCTGGATTATTTCGAAATTAATGTCGTTTCGTAGGTTGTGTATCTACTTAACGTCCATACGAGGGGATAAAGAAAAGTTTGTTGTTGTTTGATTAATACCTCGTTCGAATGGTACTGAAAAATTATTTTAACACTCGTTATAGTGAAACTAAGTAAGTAAATCCTACTGAAACGTTGATATAGAAATATCTACAAATAGTAAACAATATTGAGGTGATTATTCGTTTCTACGAGGGCAGATACAACCCTGTCCTTTCCAATTATCACTTCTTATCATCAAAATCATAAATTCTAGATATATCTAATAACCTATAGCGTAACAACCGACTGTTTAGGATCAACAGACTTTCTGCTAGTACCAGATATGAAGCGGCAAGCGTTGTTTTTGGAATAAAGCTCCATCTAGTGGAGTAAATTACATTCCATAATCGATTTGTGCCCTGGATCTTTACGTTAAGCTCGGTTCGAGACGCAACGAGTGTTTTTGCTTGTAACTGAACGGTGTAATCGTTTTCTTAGTGGGATCGTGGCAAAATTAAACATCAAATCGCATTAATATATTCCAAGTTTCCGAATACCTATGTATTCATCGTGTGGGACAGAAATTACGGTCAAGTATCTTATAAAAATATAATAATAATAATGAATTACGTACATCTATTAGTGTCATACATTTTTTAAATCTTAACAAACATTAGAATCAACAACTTCAAAATTCAATAACTATAGGAATCGTTATTAATTTTTATTGGCTAGGTTATGAATGACGTTGACTTTTTAGAGGTTAGATTAGGTTAGGTTGATGTGAATATTGATTGGTTAGTTTATGAATGACATTAATTATAAGTGAAGTTGTATGAATGAAGCTGAGGTAATTTGGTTGTCGATGGCTTTCAATTTCTTTTATAGAATTTGTTTTTTTCAAAAGTCTGGGTGATATATGACGTTTTTGACATATTCATCATGGTAAAACTTGTCGCTAATAAACACCTGTCATGTCATCAACTTCAAAATTCAATATTCAATAACTATAGGAATCGTTATTAATTTTTATAGGTTAGATTATGAATGACGTTGACTTTTTAGAGGTTAGATTAGGTTAGGTTGATGTGAATATTGATTGGTTAGTTTATGAATGACATTAATTATAAGTGAAGTTGTATGAATGAAGCTGAGGTAACTTGGTTGTCGATGGCTTTCAATTTCTTTTATAGAATTTGTTTTTTTCAAAAGTCTGGGTGATATATGACGTTTTTGACATATTCATCATGGTAAAACTTGTCGCTAATAAACACCTGTCATGTCATCAACTTCAAAATTCAATATTCAATAACTATAGGAATCGTTATTAATTTTTATTGGTTAGATTATGAATGACGTTGACTTTTTAGAGGTTAGATTAGGTTAGGTTGGTGTGAATATTGATTGGTTAGTTTATGAATGACATTAATTATAGGTTAAGTCGTTATGAGTGAAGCTGAGGTAACTTGGTTGTCGATGGCTTTCAATTTCTTTTATAGAATTTGTTTTTTTCAAAAGTCTGGGTGATATATGACGTTTTTGACATATTCATCATGGTAAAACTTGTCGCTAATAAACACCTGTCATGTCATCAACTTCAAAATTCAATATTCAATAACTATAGGAATCGTTATTAATTTTTATTGGTTAGGTTATGAATGACGTTGACTTTTTAGAGGTTAGATTAGGTTAGGTTGGTGTGAATATTGATTGGTTAGTTTATGAATGACATTAATTATAGGTTAAGTCGTTATGAGTGAAGCTTGATTTAGTTGAGGTAACTTGGTTGTCGATGGCTTTTAATTTCTTCTATTGAATTTTTCAAAAGTTTGAGTAAAACTTGTCGCTGTCATGATATCGCTTTTGTGAGAGGTTATCTAATTGGTGAGTGACCTCTTCGATTTATCAATGTACTTTTTGCCACAATTTGAACAAGGCATTTCGTATACAATGTTAGTTGATTCATTAGTTGGTGTTTTATCTTTTATTTTAGTAAAAATAGATCGAAAATAGGGATTTAACCGTCCATCGGTTCAATTTCATTGGAATACGATTGCTGATTGGTTTTTGTGCTATAGGCATCGTGGTTTAACCCAAATTTAGTCAATTGGTAAACGGTTCATGATATAAAGTAGTTTTGTTTGTTTATATCGAAATTACTCACCATATTTAACACTAAGCGATTTCTAGTTCTAACATATTTGTCTACCCTCGTATTTATATAAGTATATACAATAGATTGATTTCGGCAATAAAAGTTGACTTTCGCCGACCAATTCTTATCTCAGAAAATTTTATACGGAGTAACGAATTGAAAGCTATGTATCATATTCACGAAATAGTCGGAGGTCCGGAAAAAGTCAAAATTATCAAACTGAATTCGACATGCACACTTATCTACATTCAATTTGGCTCGGAAAATTGAACAAGCCATTTCTATTTAATTTATTACAAGAAAATATGTCCCTTTAGTATTTGTTCATTTGTATTTATTCAATTTGAAATTGATGGGGGCTTAAAGATCGATTTGTAATAGCTTTAAAGGGTTGTTTGTGAATGATCTTATCGATTACAAATTCTCTTAGAGCATTCCACAGTTAATTAACCCTTGAAATTTCCTACAAGTAGTTTTTTCCTTTTTATTTTGTTCCGAAGTAGATTATCTAACTTTAGATCTCTGAAGACGTTAATTTTTGATCGAAACGTGTGCTAGACAGTGTTATTGTGTATTTTTTATTACTAAATATCAACACACCCTCGTATGTAGCGCCTGAATGACCGAAGTAGGAAGTATTTTGAATAAATGAGAAGCAAATCTGGAAAGTTGAAGAAACAAATTTTGTATTACTAAATATCAACACACCCTCGTATGTAGCGCCTGAATGACTGAAGTGGGAAGTACTTTGAACGAATGAGAAGTAAATAAAAAGAGAATAGAACATAAAAGGGACAGAAATTAAAAGATTAGGAAGAAATAGAGAAATGACGAACGAAGATTTTACTATAGACAAAAAAGAAGTAGATAAATCGATTACAGAAAGAAAATAAGGGGAAAAACGTGGAGTGAGAGAATTAATAAGACCGAGAAAAGATTGTGAGTGAATTGGATTAAAAACAAACCGGAAATCTCGTTCGAAATCGGGAAAGTTGAAGAAACAAATTTTGTATTACTAAATATCAACACACCCTCGTATGTAGCGCCTGAATGGCTGAAGTGGGAAGTACTTTGACCAAACGAGAAGTAAATAGAAAGAGAATAAAACATAAAAGAGAATGAAATTAAAAGATTAAGAAGAAATAGAGAAACGACGAACGAAGATTGTACTATTAACAAAAAAGAGGTAGATAAATCGATTACAGAAGGAAAATAAGTGAAAAACAATGGAATGGGAGAATTAATAAGACAAAGAAAAGAGTGTGAGTAAATTGGATTAAAAACAAACCGAAAATAACGTTCGAAATCGGGAAAGTTGAAATTTTGTATTACTAAATATCAACACACCCTCGTATGTAGCGCCTTTCAGTATACTTTGTAAATATATTTAGAGAAAGAAAAGAAAAATAGAAATATATGTATCGAGAATTCGATCTTGATAAATATATCCATCTTATTTCCACGTATTCCCTAGCGATATCTCCACATATTTCGCTTTATGGGAAACGAAAAGTTTATCTATCTCGTCCATATATCTCCGTCCTCAGAGTCACTCACTGCCGCGTATATAAACTATGGCCAGCGGCAATACAGGAAATTCAATAAATCATATTTATTACGAGACAGTTAGAAAAACATTTTGTTTTATGTACAAGGTGAATCGATTTGATTGGGAACAGACAATAATTCTTTCAATGAATAACACTTAGTTGCCGTGAAGTTTAACTTTACTGAAAAGCGGATTTTTTAGCTGATTATTAGAAAGTTTAGTTTATTTTTATCATCATCGGAATGTATTATTATTTTATTCTTTCTTAAAAACTAATTGTATCAACAATTTTTGACCATGCTTCAATTTGAATATAAAAAAAAACACTAGTAGATAAAAGTAAACTTTGAAACCCTGTATATTAGAAATTAATAGAGTTTGAAATCTGAAAATTTCACAAATCATACAAAAATTATTCATAAAAATATAGAGCTATAGTATGAGGATCTATTTTTAACGGTTTAAAAGATATCAATAAATTTATAAGAATACCAAGTTGCCATAAGACAAAAAATGAAAGTAAACTTTGAAACCCTGTATATTAGAAATTATTAGAGCTGGAACTTTGAAAATTTCACAAATCATATAGTAATTATTCATAAAAACGTAGAGCTATAGTATGGGGCTCTATTTCTAACGGTTTAAGAGATATGAATAAAGTTATGAGAATACCAAGTTGCCATAAGACAAAAAATGAAAGTAAACTTTGAAACCCTGTATATTAGAAATTATTAGAGCTGGAACTTTGAAAATTTCACAAATCATATAGTAATTATTCATAAAAACGTAGAGCTATAGTATGAGGCTCTATTTCGAACGGTTTAAAAGATATGAATAAAGTTATAAAAGTGCCAAGTTGCCATAAGAAAAAAAAATGAAAGTAAACTTTGAAACCCTGTATATTAGGAATTATTAGAGCTGAAACTTTGAAAATTTCACAAATCATATAGTAATTATTCATAAAAACGTAGAGCTATAGTATGAGGCTCTATTTCGAACGGTTTAAAAGATATGAATAAAGTTATAAAAGTGCCAAGTTGCCATAAGAAAAAAAAATGAAAGTAAACTTTGAAACCCTGTATATTAGGAATTAGTAGAGCTGGAAATCTGAAAATTTCACAAATCATACAAAAATTATTCATAAAAACGTAGAGCTATAGTATGCGGCATTATTTTTAATGGTGTAAGAGATATGAAGAAAGTGCCGATATCATCTCTTCATTGTTGAGAAATCTTTTACAACCGAGCCATTTTCTCAAGTCTGGTAACAGAAAATAATCCGAGAGAGCTAAATCCGGTAAATAGGAAGCATGAGGTAACAAGTCAAACTTTAATTTGTTAATTTTGGTCATTGCAATAACGGATTTGTGAGCTGGTGCATTGTCTTTATGAAACAATACGTCAAAAACATAACCTCACTTTTCTAATATAATTTTGGATAAGACTGCTGATCGATCACCGTTCAAATTTCTCTATAAACTATGCAATTTTAAGGTTATGTTTACAAGTGACCCAGCGTCATGTTCGCGTTCATTTTGTGCAGCTTTAAATTTGTGATTTATTTTCAACATTGACATGATCAATTTTGAGGTTAGTAAACTGACATATATGACATTTCGATTGACAACAACAAATACTTATGATGATGTAGCAAAAATGCAGAATGTTGATATAAAAAATTTACAAGTATGTTTGAACAAACTCATTTCCACGACGGATCCTTCAAAGTCCCAACAAACTGTTACCCAATTAAACGGTTTTACAAAATTATTCACCAGATTTTCGCAAAACAAAACGTCTGTAATCGACTGGAATAAAATCGAAAAGTTACCAGAAGAAGCTGTTAAAGATTACGATTGTTTAGATTCGCCGACTAACTGTACGGTACACCAAATGCTCAATAAATTAGTGATAGTGAAATTGAACGGCGGATTGGGTACTTCCATGGGATGTAGCGGCCCCAAATCCATGATAATCGTAAAAGATGGTAAAAATTTCCTAGAATTAACTTTAGAACAAATAGATAATTTGAATAAAGCTTATAAAGTAGATGTGCCTTTGGTACTAATGAATTCTTTCAATACCGATACCGAAACTGAAAATATTTTGAACAAAAAAGGGATTTCGAATGTTCACACATTCAACCAATCCTGCTATCCTCGTATTAGTAAAGAGACGCTCATGCCTGTCGCCGAAGTGGGAAACGTGGAAGAATCAATGGAGAGCTGGTACCCTCCAGGACATGGAGATTTTTACGAAAGTTTCAAAAATTCAGGATTATTAGAAAAATTCATAAAAGAAGGAAAAACGTACTGCTACGTATCAAACATAGATAACTTGGGCGCTACAGTCGATTTCAAAATATTAAATTTTCTTTTGAATCCTAACCAACCGCGCCATTTTCACGAATTCGTCATGGAAGTAACCGAAAAAACCAAAGCGGATATTAAAGGTGGCACTTTAATCAACTACGAGGGGAAAATAAATTTATTAGAACTAGCGCAGGTACCAGACGATCATATCAACGATTTCAAATCTATAAAAATGTTCAAATATTTCAACACTAATAATATTTGGGTGAAACTCGATTCGATCGATAGAAATATGAAGCAAGATCTCCTCGAATTGGAAATAATAGTGAATCATAAATCTCTGAAGAACGGTCGGAAGGTCATACAGCTAGAAACTGCAATCGGAGCTGGAATGAAATATTTCGAAAATAGCATAGGTATAAACGTACCAAGAAGTCGTTTCTTACCAGTGAAAAAATCTTCTGATCTCGTACTTATTATGAGTAATGTGTATAATTTAAATAATGGCTCGTTAGTGATGTCCCCGAAAAGGATGTTCCCCAATACTCCCTTGATTATGCTGGGTGACAAACATTTCAAAAATGTTTCCGATTGCTTGTCGAGATTCTCCTCGATACCAGATTTTTTGGAATTAGACACGTTGACGGTATGCGGTGATATTATTTTCGGTAAAAACGTTTCCTTAAAAGGCATCGTGATTATTTTAGCCAACGGTACTGATCAAATTAATATACCGGACGGATCTGTCATTGAAAATACAATTGTGAGTGGAAATTTGACGATGATAGATCTTTAATACCAAAAAATGCGTGAAATGTGAGTTTTATTAATAAAAAATACCAAAAAAAATGCTTATGGTAGTCAAAAATAGTCTTCAAATTAACAAACAAACAAGCAATCGCAAATAATCGATTATCATTTCTCGTAATTCGCTCTCGTGAATTAAAAATCGATTGTTTTCGAAACCCTTGTGATTGGAACGATATAAAACTATTTAAGTAAATATGAAACTTTCGATTGAAAGCGAACGAATCACCACCCACAAATTTGATGTTAATGAAACAAACAATGCTGTATTACCTAACCTCAACCTCCGTACAACTTATGTCGATTCCTACGTTAATTTTCATTCATAATAACATGATAATTACGATAATTACGTAACTACAACCATACATTATATCTATCATCTATTTAAATTATGTATAACTCACGCGTAGCGTATAATTATTAATTAAATGAATTTTTAATGACATCGAATCATTCAAATCGATATTTTCTCTACAAGTTTAGATACACTCGCATCTGTCATTATTTTTCTTTTAGTTCTATGATTTTAGTTAGTTAGGTTATTGATGTTATTAGCATTGACTCAAAGACAAGTGACAAGTCATACATTTTGTTGTGTAGTAGTTTTGTTTTTTTTGTATTTTTCCGTTATTCGAATCGAAATAAGAAAATTTGATATTGATAATAATGTCAAGCTATTTAAAATAGTGTTTCTTTACAGAAATACAATCAGATCGTCATCATTTAGAGACAAAATGGAGTAGTGGTTCGGGATCGTCATTATCATAACTATTTAAGACATGTTTAATGATTTAACAATCATCGATCAAACTTATCTTACTCCTCAAGCTCCTTTCCCCACATCTGTTTCCATTCTTTTCTGTCATGCGTCTTTTGTTCTATTTTATTTCATATTATGCGTCGTTGTGCATTTTCCATCTCATTTCTTATGTCAAACCCCTTTTCCTTCTTTCTTTTTTGTTTTTTACACATCTGAGTTGTTCTTCCTCCATTTTGTTTTGATTTACTCTCAAGCTATCCAATTTTTTACTCTGTATTTTGTATTTTCAGTCTTCCATCTTGTGTTAACGTCAAGCCAAGATAGTTGAAACTTCTGACACCCCCTATTGTTAATACGAACTGATCGAAAGCTTGCTGAAATCAAAAATGGAACGAATATTTTCATTGGTTACAATATTTTCTGTATAATAATTTCTCGATCATCAATTTTGTCTAATCGATTAAATAATTCGATTTCCATCGAGATAATACGATGTGCGATGATAATCGCAATCGCATTAGCTAAAATCGATAGGTTTATTAAAACTATTAACACTACTAACGACAAAGGCGTTAAACGTAATAGTTACAAATTGATAAAGGGTCTAATTAACAAGTAAACACAGCTATTCGTCAATCGTCGCATTAGCGTCGTTAAAATAAACTAGGGAATCGATTATATTCGATAATTGTGTATATTATTGTCAGCTGTCATTGTCAGTGACAGATAATTGAAGTTCATTTGAACTATTTGAAGTAAACGTGTACTTAATGGCATTTCAGCCAAAATTTTTTGTTAATACTTACTTTATATTGGTAAACAATGTCAAGTTAATTTATCCAGGTACTCAAAGGATAACAGAAAGGAAAACAAAAGCAAAATCAGAAGGACAAACTTTCCTCAGCGATAACCGTTGACCTCGCAATTTACTTTCCAATCCACGGGAACAAGAAGAAATCATTGGGTGTGAAATAAGGACTGTACGATGGATGAACCATCAATTCGATTTTTTAACTATTTATAAACGTTTAAACCATTCAGATTTGACTGTTCCACGTTGTTCGAATGAAAAAGTCATGTCCAGACAATTGTCGTGAGATTTTTATGGAGCGATTTCCAAATTATGCGTTCAAATCTTCTTGACGGCCAAATGTACATGCAATATCGAATGTATGCGAGTGGAATTAACGCCTCAATCTCAGGATATGTCACAAGATTATCATACGATACAAGTTTACAAATAGCATCGATGTTTGCTGGCACACCAGACGATTTTAGAAGACCTTCACGAAATTCATCTTGTTACCAAATGAGTCCACTAATTCCGCTAATGCTGTCGGTTTAATCTGAGTCATTAAAAAACTTTCCTATGGATTTGTACAAATAGTAATTCTACCGGTGCAAGGTCCGGAGTAAATGATGGATTCGGTTCAATACAACTGAGTTTATCGATTTTATTCCATGTTATTGAATCTTGAAACTATGGGGGATTCAACTATGGGAATAAACAAGCGAAATCGACACCCAAACAATATAGAGATTCCAAATTTTCAGTCTCGTAAGTGTTAAGTGCGAAAGTGAAGTGCAAAATCTTACGTATTAGTGTTAGTGTTAGTTCTAATACAATTCAAAGAGTTCTAACTTTATAAAGATAGATGCTCGTTAATTTTTATAATTGAAACAACTTCATCGACACTATATATAGTTGATACGTTCATTGAAAAAGACATTATTGCCAACTTTATAGAAATAAGTATTGAAAAACGGTATTAATATGATGCCGACAAAGTACTTATTTTACGGCAGTTAGCAGGTAATTTCTTTATTTAGTTACGGCTATTAACTATAAATGAAAAGTGTATGCGATGAATTTTAATAATATGTTTGAAAATTGTATTGGTTTTGTTGTAATAAAAAAAAACAATAAGAAATGATTGGTAGGAACAGGAAATTTTTACTAAAATCCAGATGTAAACGTTTTAAAAAAGTTATTTCTTTAGTAGAATACAAAATTTGAATAATTTATTATCATGTTACGACACTGGTTGGTGAATTGGTAAATTGGTAAAGTTGGCAGCGCTGCTAATCCGTCGACCAATGGTTTCGAAGCAATCTCTCTCTATATACGTAAATCAAGCTACAATTGAATACGATTCAATTCGACAATAACAAATTAGTGGCGGTATTTGCATATTGGATTTTACGCCAACAGAACTCGCCTCCGACGGCGGCGGTTTACGTAATGTCATATCCCGCCAATGGCAGCTTTATTGGAGAGAGATAAAATAATTTTACGGCCACATTCACCAATTTATTTTCAACCTCAGATAAATTTTAAACGATATAGATTCGTTTTTTTGTTGTTGTTGTTGTTGTTGTTGGAATTACTAGTAGAATTTCATTCCCTCCCGCTCGGTAAATACGAGTTTAAACGTTGCCAACTTCAACCAGTTTTCTTAGTATTCTCTAAATAATCGATTAATATCATCGTGATAGTTAGCGAAACTTTAGATTCAAAAGTTCATTCAATTGATGAAACTACAAGATTGGGATTGTTTGAAATAGAAGCTACAAGCTCAAGTTTGTCTCATGTTGAATTGCAGAATTGTTTGTTTAGGTTAAAACCACGAGATATTCTTGCAAAAATTAAGTTTGCTTCAAATGACGCTACAGAATTGTTTATATTTCGAACCATATTTCGTGATTTTGATAAAACTATTAGACTATATTTGTATATATAGAACCACTTAAGTGTTTAGGTATCATTTATGAAACTACAAAATGAAGCATTTGTTTATATATCGTTTATAGATGTTCGTTTCAGATGAAACTACAATAAATATAGTAAATTCCGATTGAAAACTGTAGAAATTAGTTCGTATTTTTGATGAAACTACAAGATTAAGTTTTTTTTGCAAACGAAGCCATAGAAACGTTTATATTCCAAACATTAGTTCGTGTTTTTGATGAAACTACTAGACTAGATTGGTGTAGATGAAACCGCATAATTTTTTGAGTATTATTTACTACAACACTACTACAACACCAAGTGTGTCTCAAATGAAGCACAGACTTGTTTATGTATCGTTTCAAACTACTAGATGTTCGTTTTAGATGAAACTACAATAAATATAGTAAATTCTGATTGAAAACTACAAGATTAAGATTTTTGAAAACAAAGTCACAGAAATATTTATATTTCAAACAATAGTTCGTATTTTTGATGAAACTAAAAGACAAGATTAGTTCAGATGAAACTACATAATTCTTCGGGTATTATTTATGAAACTACAACACCAAGTGTGTCTCAAATGAAGCACAGACTTGTTTATTTATCGTTTAAAACTACTAGATGTTCGTTTTAGATGAAACTACAATGAATATAATAAATTCGAATTGAAAACTATAGAAATTAGTTTGTATTTTTGATGAAACTACAAGATTAAGATTTTTGCAAACGAAGCCAAAAAAAACTTTATATTTCAAACATTAGTTCGTATTTTTGATGAAATTAAAAGACAAGATTAGTTCAGATGAAACTACATAATTCTTCGGGTATTATTTATGAAACTACAACACCAAGTGTGTCTCAAATGAAGCACAGACTTGTTTATTTATCGTTTAAAACTACTAGATGTTCGTTTTAGATGAAACTACAATGAATATAATAAATTCGAATTGAAAACTATAGAAATTAGTTTGTATTTTTGATGAAACTACAAGATTAAGATTTTTGCAAACGAAGCCAAAAAAAACTTTATATTTCAAACATTAGTTCGTATTTTTGATGAAATTAAAAGACAAGATTAGTTCAGATGAAACTACATAATTCTTCGGGTATTATTTATGAAACTACAACACCAAGTGTGTCTCAAATGAAGCACAGACTTGTTTATTTATCGTTTAAAACTACTAGATGTTCGTTTTAGATGAAACTACAATAAATATAATAAATTCGAATTGAAAACTATAGAAATTAGTTTGTATTTTTGATGAAACTACAAGATTAAGATTTTTGCAAACGAAGCCAAAAAAAACTTTATATTTCAAACATTAGTTCGTATTTTTGATGAAATTAAAAGACAAGATTAGTTCAGATGAAACTACATAATTCTTCGGGTATTATTTATGAAACTACAACACCAAGTGTGTCTCAAATGAAGCACAGACTTGTTTATTTATCGTTTAAAACTACTAGATGTTCGTTTTAGATGAGCTACAATAAATATAATAAATTCGAATTGAAAACTATAGAAATTAGTTTGTATTATTGATGAAACTACAAGATTAAGATTTTTGCAAACGAAGCCAAAGAAAACTTTATATTTCAAACATTAGTTCGTATTTTTGATGAAATTAAAAGACAAGATTAGTTCAGATGAAACTACATAATTCTTCGGGTATTATTTATGAAACTACAACACCAAGTGTTTCTCAAATGAAGCACAGACTTGTTTATTTATCGTTTAAAACTACTAGATGTTCGTTTTAGATGAAACTACAATAAATATAATAAATTCGAATTGAAAACTATAGAAATTAGTTTGTATTATTGATGAAACTACAAGATTAAGATTTTTGCAAACGAAGCCAAAGAAAACTTTATATTTCAAACATTAGTTCGTATTTTTGATGAAATTAAAAGACAAGATTAGTTCAGATGAAACTACATAATTCTTCGGGTATTATTTATGAAACTACAACACCAAGTGTGTCTCAAATGAAGCACAGACTTGTTTATTTATCGTTTAAAACTACTAGATGTTCGTTTTAGATGAAACTACAATGAATATGATAAATTCGAATTGAAAACTATAGAAATTAGTTTGTATTTTTGATGAAACTACAAGAATAAGATTTTTGCAAACGAAGCCAAAGAAAACTTTATATTTCAAACATTAGTTCGTATTTTTGATGAAATTAAAAGACAAGATTAGTTCAGATGAAACTACATAATTCTTCGGGTATTATTTATGAAACTACAACACCAAGTGTGTCTCAAATGAAGCACAGACTTGTTTATTTATCGTTTAAAACTACTAGATGTTCGTTTTAGATGAAACTACAATGAATATGATAAATTCGAATTGAAAACTATAGAAATTAGTTTGTATTTTTGATGAAACTACAAGAATAAGATTTTTGCAAACGAAGCCAAAGAAAACTTTATATTTCAAACATTAGTTCGTATTTTTGATGAAATTAAAAGACAAGATTAGTTCAGATGAAACTACATAATTCTTCGGGTATTATTTATGAAACTACAACACCAAGTGTGTCTCAAATGAAGCACAGACTTGTTTATTTATCGTTTAAAACTACTAGATGTTCGTTTTAGATGAAACTACAATGAATATGATAAATTCGAATTGAAAACTATAGAAATTAGTTTGTATTTTTGATGAAACTACAAGATTAAGATTTTTGCAAACGAAGCCAAAGAAAACTTTATATTTCAAACATTAGTTCGTATTTTTGATGAAATTAAAAGACAAGATTAGTTCAGATGAAACTACATAATTCTTCGGGTATTATTTATGAAACTACAACACCAAGTGTATCTCAGACTTATTTTTGTTTCAAACTGGTAGATGTTTGCTCTAAATTGAAACTACAAGAAATAACGTGTAATTCAGATAAAACTGCACAAATTCGTTCATATTTGTTATGAAACTACAAGACAAGGTTAATTTCAAATGAAACCATTATAATGTTCAGTTTCAGATGATACAAAATCTCGAATTTCTTATGAAACTCCAAGTGTTTTAAACAAAAGTTTGTATTTATGAGAGATAAGAACTCAAACAACGTCAGGTTCAAGTAGTTCGCTGACAGTCAAAATAGTGTCAGCTTCTTAAGATGCTAACTTCTCGTGTTGTTTGAAACGTAAAGAGCAAGACACAACCGACGACGGTAGAACAGCCCTAAAACCGTACATATATTGTACGATGGATGGATATAAGTACCATTGACATCTAATATGTTATAGTTACAAGGTTTGTTATATTTAACATCTAGTTTCTAACGGAACGTGTTTGTTAATCAATTCGAATTACACGTTTTTTATTTATCGCGACCTTTTTTTTATGATACTCAAGTTATGTTAACTTCCTTCCTACTTGGAGGTAACAAAAAATATTATCTATGAATAAGACGCTATATATTTTGTTAATGGAGTATTTTTAATTGCAGGGGGCGCAGGTAGTAGCGGCGAAGCAGATTCCGAAAGCGCCGCTTCGAAAAGAAGAAGAAGTAGGACTAATTTCAATAGTTGGCAACTAGAAGAGTTGGAAAGGGCATTCATCGCTAGTCATTATCCTGATGTATTTATGAGAGAAGCCCTAGCCATGAGGCTCGATCTAAAAGAGAGTAGGGTGGCTGTAAGTATCCCTTTTAAATGGAAATAAATCTAATTTTATTATTATTCACGAATGAATATTACTTAAATCAGTTCAGGACGAAAAAATTGATATATATACCGAGGATATCGGTATCAGTGTGTGAATATTGGATTTATGCGTCATAAAATGTAATGGAAGCTCGAGTTACACGTCGGGTGCTCTCTATATGAAGGCATCAACCTTAAAACAATCAATTTGTATGCATAACATGCGATTAAAGCGCCGAGTTGGGTATACAACAGTCAATGATAACAGGGGGTGTGAAATAAATAGTGAATATCGTTCCGTCACTAATTTATTTACAATGTGATAGCCCTGATATAGGAAAAATTTTCTTTTGCATGATGTAGACAGATTTGAATGGTTTAATTTTGGGTAGCTTTTGCTCAAATAAAATTTCGTTGGGTGGTAAAGACCTTTTGTCAACCATTTGGCTAATGAAGGACTTCACGAAGTTAGGAGATTGTCGAAGAAAGATAGAAAGAGTTTTGGTAGGGGATAATAACCGAAAGGTTGATGATGAGGAAGACGTCAAATAGACAAGAAAAGTTCAAATGGAGAAGCTACCTCTTAGGTTTTGAGGAAAGGTGTCTAGCAGTGAAAAATTTGTTTGTTTTCGTTGCCCAATTCCTTACGAATCACGTATTGGGCTCGGAATTAGATTAAACAAAACTCCAAAATGAATATGGAGTAGAGATCGACTCCTAAAGAGATGGAGTGCCAACCTAGACTCAGGATTAGGAAAGATATAGAAGAAGAAGTAGTTTTAAGTAGGTTTTTTGCTATACCAAACCCACCACAACCCTCATGAAGTTGTCCAACTAAAAACGAACCAACTAGACTCTAAGTTGAAACAGTTCAATCAACGATTTATGGATAAATTGTGATTGCGATCAAATTGAAAGAACGCAGAAAGAAAATTCAATAAACTAAACAAAATTGTATAGGAAATTCCCTAATAATCTGACAATCTTATTTGTCTAAACATTATTTTGGGTGTTTATAATCGAAAAAGTTTCGATTCCTCGGAAGCATCGATTTAAAAACAATAAAGGAAAGAAGCTTATGGTAGCAAATTCTCCAATGTTTCTTTGAGTTAATGTATATCAGGGCGCAATTCCGCGGTCACTCAATCGATCCTTAGGGAGAAAACCTCTTTTTTCACCCTCTTCTAACCCTGCTGCTGACCTCTGAGATTTTCACAGTATTGGATGATTTGAGAAAGGAACAGGCGCGTACTAACATCAAAAAGGAAATAACTAATATTTGTTCGTACAGTTTTTATTGTTTGCATTGAATTAAACTTAATATAGAGTATGTTAAAACATATATTCTGACATTTCAATCATTATTTTAAATGACAAATGACAAATGACATGGAACGTCATTTTATTATGTCAGAAATGTGGTAGACTGTCCGCCAACATTTCAAAAACAGTTTTAGTCAGAGGACTAAACATTTGTGCACGAATTCGTTAGAAAAGTACGAGAGATGTGTCTAAATACAGTTTTTTTTTTAAATTATTCTATAGTACAGTTTTTTAAATTTTAAAATTGTCAACCAATAGACAAACCTTTTGATCCAGTCTTATTTTAGGTCAGAAATAAATGTCAGTCTCGGAATGAGAAATAATTGGTTGGAAATTTGTAAAGATCTTTGATTTGGTCTTCTGACAGTTGTTAAGATTGAGGTTAAGGATGCTATATGAATATGACGATTTTAGATGATCCCTGGGGAGTTATAAACTCAAGATTTCAAAAAAAATCTATTTCATCGCAACCTTCAACTAGAAAATACCAAATTTGGTAAACTGCATGAGACGGTTGACGTCATTAAGTAATTAGATGTGCTCTAACCTAAAAATTTATCAGTCAATTTGACAGTTTACGATTGTTCTTTACACATAAAACCTTCGTTGAAATATAGAGCATTAAACGGGCATTACGTAGCCATCTACAGGTGAATAGAATGATCTACATAGCCATCGGCTACCGTCGAAGACTTTCATCCACCATCGACGATGTTTTATAATAAAAACGTGCAGTTAGGGTTAGTTAACAGACTTCCTAAAGGCCGCTTCACATAATGCATTGCAAGACGCAAAGTTTTTTCATCAAAAGCATGCGCAGATTAGGTTCATCCGATTGTTTCATGCAATCTAGTTACTTTTGACTTTGACAGATCAGCTGTCTTTTTTTTTTGAGGTTAGGTATTTGTAAGCGGCCTTTAAAATACAGTTTGGGAGTTGTATGACATCGTTTTTAACATAAATGTATGACTAATCATTGAAAATTTGTTCCACGAAGTTGATTAGCTTCGTATTTTCGATCTTTATTCAAAGTGTGCTAAGATAACAAGTTTTCTTTCTACATTTCGAGCGGATTTTCAACATTCAATACTAGTACGACTCTGATATGAGTTAATACACCAAATAGGAACATATTTTTTTCTTTCCCGTGGAAAGGCTGTCTCTTTTGGGAATATCAGGGTTAAAGACGTTGCTTTATATTGAGTTTAGTTCACTTCTTCGTGAAGGGATACGATCTAAAGGGCTTTGATTTTCTCGATGGAGGTTTATCCCACAATTTGTTTTTGTTACTTTTCTTCGTGACACCAGAACTATAAATTTCGGTAGACGAGATGTTTTTTTTTATTGGTATTCGGTCATTTAATAAATTGCGTTTTTATGTGAACAAATATCAATTTTTTTTTTAAAATAATCTTTACCAAACAACCACCTAAAACCTCCTGAAATACATCATGTGCATGACAAATCTAATAAATAATGCAACCCTTGACATATTCTAGCCATATTATAGCCTGCGACCTGGACTTAATACCTGTAATTTCGGTCTGAGAGAATTAGAGCAGGTAATTTCGAAAGGTCTTCTTTCAGGTAGTCCATGAAATTAATATGTTCCTTGGCAGTCGACGGAATAGAATATTTTTTGAATAATTATAGCCATGCAGTTGCTTATTGTTTTGGAAAATTAAATTACCAGCGGTTTGTAGTTGAGTGGTTGCCGGGAGTAGTTTATACACAGATGTTTGTAATTAGCGTGTCACGATTGTAAAATCAGTTTATTTATTGGAATATGTGGTAATTGCTTCATTTCCTTTTCGTATTATCACAGAATTCTTACGGAAAAACGACCGCGAATGCTTTTTTCATTCAAGACGATTAGATTCCTACAATATGGAACTTCCGAATAGAATAAATTGCTTAAAGTAAAGTAAAAAGTAGGTTTCATTACACCTGGAAATACAGGATGAAAAATCAACGACATTAACTGGTTCATAATTACACTAAATACAATTTTTTTCAACATTACTTCTATATACAATTGTCCAACATTGAAATTAGTTCTTTCAATCCAAATCCTGACCGCGGAAACCTTTCCGAACGTTTCATCCTCCTAATTTGTGAACACCGTCTTCTATGCAACATACCCAATCCCTTTCCTTTCAAATATCACACCAAATGATCATCAATTTCTCGTATCCTCGACAAATTAGAAATTCCATACATTCCACTAGAAAAAATTCCCACCAGTCTTCGATTTCTCAATCAATCGATCCTTTGATATGGGACACTTAAAGCCCGGCGTATATCTGACAAAAAGACCCAAACCCAAAACCTTGTCCTCGCGTCGGTTCAATTTAATTCATATTGGCTTTTTATAACCTTTGGGGTCGGTAGCTTGTCAAGTTTAGCTACAGGATGAATTTCGTGGAGGTACATTCAATATTTCATCAACATTTGGTCGTCAAAAAGAGTTAAAATCGATCCAAAAAAAAACTCGTGTCGATTGGTGCGAAGAAATGTTAAAAAAATCCAATTGCACTGCTTCAAAACACTTGGAACTTTGTCAAAAACGTTCTTCATATTGATAATTCCGAATAGTGCCTCTGTATCTCAGCGGACATCTTTATTCATAAATTTTGTGATGATATTGATGGGCAGTAACCCGTTTCCTAATATTTCGCGATGTTTGTCCTATTTTGTCTATTTTCCCTATTTCATAACGAAATTACGTGTTCTAGGTTAGAATTATAAGTAAATTTGAACTATTGAGTAATTAACAGTAATGAGAAGTTATTTTACTAAAAAAAAAACAAACAAAAACCACCTGTACTTTGTTAATTTACTCACCTTTCATTCCTTATTGGGTTCAAAGTAGGTAAATCATAAATTCCCTTAATACGACCCTTATTATCAGATGTGATTATTGATTTTGTAACTAATAGTACAATTAAAGTATTTTACAAATTGTTAAAATTTAATAAAAATTTATTCCAAGAAAATAATCTTCTTTTTTAACCCTCGAATATCGATAGAATAAATCATAGAATTATTACGTACCAACATTTGAAAAGTGTAAACCACAGATATCAACTTTTTCACGTTTTATATATGCGTTCACCAACAAACTTCGACTCAAACGTTACCGGCGGTCTAAGATTAGTTTGATCTTTGAAGTAATTTATAATTCAGTAGGAAAATTTTAAACCTCAATATTTATAATTATAATCATCCATAGATTAATCAATTTTAAAAACTAATGCGATTCACTACGAGTTCATGAAACGAACAGAGCGGATATTTGACAGATACCTCCATTTTGATGTTTATTACATGTTCTAGGTTAGAATATGAGTAAATTTGAACTATTGAGTTATTATTTGGTGATTTGTTAAATCTTTTGATATGAACCATTAATAAGGTTAGTTTTTCTCTACTTGCCGGGCTTACAAACGGGCGATTGTAATTATTTTCGAATTAATTTGTGATTAAATCGATAAGGGTTCTTTTAGAAATTATTTAACGATGAAGAGGGCGTGTTTGTGTGTGCATATTTCTCTTTGGACCTCAGTGGCGTGTCCAAATATAATTTGAAAACGGGTATTCACAAATCTAATTATAAAAATCAAAAGAAAAACAACCAATTTCTTCCCTAGATGTCGCGAATAGACATTTGGACAACTACATTACCTTATAAATTGTCTTCGGAGACGGTAATCAAGAAGACATCGATAAGTTGACGTAAAATTTTAGTGTGGGATTCCCACCAACTGAAAACCTTCTCGCTGTAAGTATGGGGTACTACGAAACAGAGTTAGCATCATATCACTGCTCTAGGATCGATTTTCATGAAGGTGCAAGTGAAAAAAACGTAAAATAGACCTAAAGTACTAATTAATAGAATTTGAGCATTGTACTCAACTCATTTTACATGCTTCCATATCCTAAAATTCCATTTTCTTATGGAATTTTCTCTCTTTTTAGATGATAAAGCTAAAAGAAGCTTTGGGCTTTCGTGGTATGCTTCCATAACCTAAAATTACATGTTGTTATGGAATGATAATGCTTAAAGAAGCTTTGCTTTCTCATGGAATGCTTCCATATCCTAAAATTCCATTTTCTTATGGAACCTTCTCTCTTTTTAGATGATAAAGCTAAAAGAAGCTTTGGGCTTTCGTGGTATGCTTCCATAACCTAAAATTACATGTTGTTATGGAATGATAATGCTTAAAGAAGCTTTGCTTTCTCATGGAACGCTTCCATATCCTAAAATTCCATTTTCTTATGGAATTTTCTCTCTTTTTAGATGATAAAGCTAAAAGAAGCTTTGGGCTTTCGTGGTATGCTTCCATAACCTAAAATTACATGTTGTTATGGAATGATAATGCTTAAAGAAGCTTTGCTTTCTCATGGAACGCTTCCATATCCTAAAATTCCATTTTCTTATGGAATTTTCTCTCTTTTTAGATGATAAAGCTAAAAGAAGCTTTGGGCTTTCGTGGTATGCTTTCATAACCTAAAATTACATGTTGTTATGGAATGATAATGCTTAAAGAAGCTTTGCTTTCTCATGGAACGCTTCCATATCCTAAAATTCCATTTTCTTATGGAATTTTCTCTCTTTTTAGATGATAAAGCTAAAAGAAGCTTTGGGCTTTCGTGGTATGCTTCCATAACCTAAAATTACATGTTGTTATGGAATGATAATGCTTAAAGAAGCTTTGCTTTCTCATGGAATGCTTCCATATCCTAAAATTCCATTTTCTTATGGAACCTTCTCTCTTTTTAGATGATAAAGCTAAAAGAAGCTTTGGGCTTTCGTGGTATGCTTCCATAACCTAAAATTACATGTTGTTATGGAATGATAATGCTTAAAGAAGCTTTGCTTTCTCATGGAACGCTTCCATATCCTAAAATTCCATTTTCTTATGGAATTTTCTCTCTTTTTAGATGATAAAGCTAAAAGAAGCTTTGGGCTTTCGTGGTATGCTTCCATAACCTAAAATTACATGTTGTTATGGAATGATAATGCTTAAAGAAGCTTTGCTTTCTCATGGAACGCTTCCATATCCTAAAATTCCATTTTCTTATGGAATTTTCTCTCTTTTTAGATGATAAAGTTAAAAGAAGCTTTGGGCTTTCGTGGTATGCTTCCATAACCTAAAATTACATGTTGTTATGGAATGATAATGCTTAAAGAAGCTTTGCTTTCTCATGGAACGCTTCCATATCCTAAAATTCCATTTTCTTATGGAATTTTCTCTCTTTTTAGATGATAAAGCTAAAAGAAGCTTTGGGCTTTCGTGGTATGCTTTCATAACCTAAAATTACATGTTGTTATGGAATGATAATGCTTAAAGAAGCTTTGCTTTCTCATGGAACGCTTCCATATCCTAAAATTCCATTTTCTTATGGAATTTTCTCTCTTTTTAGATGATAAAGCTAAAAGAAGCTTTCGGCTTTCGTGGTATGCTTTCATAACCTAAAATTACATGTTGTTATGGAATGATAATGCTAAAAGAAGCTTTGGGCTTTCGTGGTATGCTTCCATAACCTAAAATTCCATTTTGTTATGGAACAAAAAGAAATCGTAGTGTGTTAACTTTTATTATGAGTATATACCCTCGTAGTATGAATCCTTATGCACCTATAAGTATGAAAAAGGGTAAATTGGTCACTACACGCCATCGATTCTTAGTACCAACACACTGAGTTCGGCCCGAAAATTACCATGTTAATTATAGTGTTTGTATGTTGTCAGAATGGCACGGTGTTGTAGCGTGCTGTAGGGTAATATTAATTTTCATGATTTTCGCGAAGCAAAACCTCGTTTTTTATGTTTTTTGTTTCTTAATAAATGTAACGGGGTTGAGTTATGAAGCGTGGAATATTGCTTACAACTTAATTCTTCATTTAGATACCTTTGTGATAAGGATGAAGTTTTCCAAATTTTCAGAGGGTCGACGTAAATAATTTTGTCAGGTTTTAATCCTTTTCAACGACTAGAACTATTAGGGAGTTTAAGTAGTAATTCAATGTCAAAGTATGTAGATTTATTAAATAAAAATATTATATCTTCTTAGTCTTTTCCTCATTTTTCCTTTTGCCCTTTCTAAATAGTCGGAAATGTATTTATTAACAATTTACCAGTTTCCTCCATCTTTTTATGTCTTGTTGCTTTGGTCTTCCTATACGAGGGTTGCTGAAAATATTCTCCATTAAAATCTGTACACTTTTGTATGTGTTTGAACCAATTTTTCGATTGAGGGAGCTCCAAAACATATGATTTTAACGCATCAACGACGTCTTCAGGTGTGAAAAAACGTTTACCTCTCAATTTATCTTTGTTCTATCAAAAAAAGAAGAAGTCATTGGGTGTCATAAAAAGACTCTACGGAGAATGAGCTATCGATTCGATTTTTTTTCTGGTTTTGGGGTAATTTATTGAACATTTTGACTTGTTAAAGTGATCGATTATCAATGCCAAAACTCTTCGGGCATTTCCTCGTTTCCTCGGAGTAATTTGCTGAATTTTTTCGACAATATTGTCTTGATGCAGCAATTACTTTTCATCTACAAGACTCTTCAGTTGTTCTCCTCTTTTTTGGGGTAATTTATTGAACATTTTGACTTGTTAAAGTGATCGATTATCAATGCCAAAACTCTTCGGGCATTTCCTCGTTTCCTCGGAGTAATTTGCTGAATTTTTTCGACAATATTGTCTTGATACAGAAATTAATTTTCATCTACAAGACTCTTCAGTTGTTTTCCCCTTTTTTGGGGTAATTTATTGAACATTTTGACTTGATAAAGTGATCAATTATCAATGCCAAAACTCTTCGGGCATTTCCTCGTTTCCTCGGAGTAATTTGCTGAATTTTTTCGACAATATTGTCTTGATACAGAAATTAATTTTCATCTACAAGACTCTTCAGTTGTTTTCCCCTTTTTTGGGGTAATTTATTGAACATTTTGACTTGATAAAGTGATCAATTATCAATGCCAAAACTCTTCAGGCATTTCCTCGTTTCCTCGGAGTAATTTGCTGAATTTTTTCGACAATATTGTCTTGATGCAGCAATTACTTTTCATCTACAAGACTCTTCAGTTGTTCTCCTCTTTTTTGGGGTAATTTATTGAACATTTTGACTTGTTAAAGTGATCGATTATCAATGCCAAAACTCTTCGGGCATTTCCTCGTTTCCTCGGAGTAATTTGCTGAATTTTTTCGACAATATTGTCTTGATACAGAAATTAATTTTCATCTACAAGACTCTTCAGTTGTTTTCCCCTTTTTTGGGGTAATTTATTGAACATTTTGACTTGATAAAGTGATCAATTATCAATGCCAAAACTCTTCAGGCATTTCCTCGTTTCCTCGGAGTAATTTGCTGAATTTTTTCGACAATATTGTCTTGATGCAGCAATTACTTTTCATCTACAAGACTCTTCAGTTGTTCTCCCCTTTTTGGGGGTAATTTATTGAACATTTTGACTTGTTAAAGTGATTGATTATCAATGCCAAAACTCTTCGGGCATTTCCTCGTTTCCTCGGAGTAATTTGCTGAATTTTTTCGACAATATTGTCTTCATACAGCAAATAATTTTCATCAACAAGACTCTTCAGTTGTTCTCCCCTTTTTTGGGGTAATTTATTGAACATTTTGACTTGTTAAAGTGATCGATTATCAATGCCAAAACTCTTCGGGCATTTCCTCGTTTCCTCGGAGTAATTTGCTGAATTTTTTCGACAATATTGTTTTGATACAGCAATTACTTTTCATCTACAAGACTCTTCAGTTGTTTTCCCCTTTTTTGGGGTAACTTATTGAACATTTTGACTTGATAAAGTGATCAATTATCAATGCCAAAACTCTTCGGGCATTTCCTCGTTTCCTCGGAGTAATTTGCTGAATTTTTTCGACAATATTGTTTTGATACAGCAATTACTTTTCATCTACAAGACTCTTCAGTTGTTCTCCCCTTTTTTGGGGTAATTTATTGAACATTTTGACTTGTTAAAGTGATCGATTATCAATGCCAAAACTCTTCGGGCATTTCCTCGTTTCCTCGGAGTAATTTGCTGAATTTTTTCGACAATATTGTCTTGATACAGCAATTAATTTTCATCTACAAGACTCTTCAGTTGTTTTCCCCTTTTTTGGGGTAACTTATTGAACATTTTGACTTGATAAAGTGATCAATTATCAATGCCAAAACTCTTCAGGCATTTCCTCGTTTCCTCGGAGTAATTTGCTGAATTTTTTCGACAATATTGTCTTGATACAGAAATTAATTTTCATCTACAAGACTCTTCAGTTGTTTTCCCCTTTTTTGGGGTAATTTATTGAACATTTTGACTTGATAAAGTGATCGATTATCAACGCCAAAACTCTTCGGGCATTTCCTCGTTTCCTCGGAGTAATTTGCTGAATTTTTTCGACAATATTGTCTTGATACAGCAATTAATTTTCATCTACAAGACTCTTCAGTTGTTTTCCCCTTTTTTGGGGTAATTTATTGAACATTTTGACTTGTTAAAGTGATTGATTATCAATGCCAAAACTCTTCGGGCATTTCCTCGTTTCCTCGGAGTAATTTGCTGAATTTTTTCGACAATATTGTCTTCATACAGCAAATAATTTTCATCAACAAGACTCTTCAGTTGTTCTCCCCTTTTTTGGGGTAATTTATTGAACATTTTGACTTGTTAAAGTGATCGATTATCAATGCCAAAACTCTTCGGGCATTTCCTCGTTTCCTCGGAGTAATTTGCTGAATTTTTTCGACAATATTGTTTTGATACAGCAATTACTTTTCATCTACAAGACTCTTCAGTTGTTTTCCCCTTTTTTGGGGTAATTTATTGAACATTTTGACTTGTTAAAGTGATCGATTATCAATGCCAAAACTCTTCGGGCATTTCCTCGTTTCCTCGGAGTAATTTGCTGAATTTTTTCGACAATATTGTCTTGATACAGAAATTAATTTTCATCTACAAGACTCTTCAGTTGTTTTCCCCTTTTTTGGGGTAACTTATTGAACATTTTGACTTGATAAAGTGATCAATTATCAATGCCAAAACTCTTCAGGCATTTCCTCGTTTCCTCGGAGTAATTTGCTGAATTTTTTCGACAATATTGTCTTGATACAGAAATTAATTTTCATCTACAAGACTCTTCAGTTGTTTTCCCCTTTTTTGGGGTAATTTATTGAACATTTTGACTTGATAAAGTGATCGATTATCAACGCCAAAACTCTTCGGGCATTTCCTCGTTTCCTCGGAGTAATTTGCTGAATTTTTTCGACAATATTGTCTTGATACAGCAATTAATTTTCATCTACAAGACTCTTCAGTTGTTCTCCCCTTTTTGGGGGTAATTTATTGAACATTTTGACTTGTTAAAGTGATTGATTATCAATGCCAAAACTCTTCGGGCATTTCCTCGTTTCCTCGGAGTAATTTGCTGAATTTTTTCGACAATTTTGTCTTCATACAGCAAATAATTTTCATCAACAAGACTCTTCAGTTGTTCTCCCCTTTTTTGGGGTAATTTATTGAACATTTTGACTTGTTAAAGTGATCGATTATCAACGCCAAAACTCTTCGGGCATTTCCTCGTTTCCTCGGAGTAATTTGCTGAATTTTTTCGACAATATTGTTTTGATACAGCAATTACTTTTCATCTACAAGACTCTTCAGTTGTTCTCCCCTTTTTTGGGGTAATTTATTGAACATTTTGACTTGTTAAAGTGATCGATTATCAATGCCAAAACTCTTCGGGCATTTCCTCGTTTCCTCGGAGTAATTTGCTGAATTTTTTCGACAATATTGTTTTGATACAGCAATTACTTTTCATCTACAAGACTCTTCAGTTGTTCTCCCCTTTTTTGGGGTAATTTATTGAACATTTTGACTTGTTAAAGTGATCGATTATCAATGCCAAAACTCTTCGGGCATTTCCTCGTTTCCTCGGAGTAATTTGCTGAATTTTTTCGACAATATTGTCTTGATACAGCAATTAATTTTCATCTACAAGACTCTTCAGTTGTTTTCCCCTTTTTTGGGGTAACTTATTGAACATTTTGACTTGATAAAGTGATCAATTATCAATGCCAAAACTCTTCAGGCATTTCCTCGTTTCCTCGGAGTAATTTGCTGAATTTTTTCGACAATATTGTCTTGATACAGAAATTAATTTTCATCTACAAGACTCTTCAGTTGTTTTCCCCTTTTTTGGGGTAATTTATTGAACATTTTGACTTGATAAAGTGATCGATTATCAACGCCAAAACTCTTCGGGCATTTCCTCGTTTCCTCGGAGTAATTTGCTGAATTTTTTCGACAATATTGTCTTGATACAGCAATTAATTTTCATCTACAAGACTCTTCAGTTGTTTTCCCCTTTTTTGGGGTAATTTATTGAACATTTTGACTTGTTAAAGTGATTGATTATCAATGCCAAAACTCTTCGGGCATTTCCTCGTTTCCTCGGAGTAATTTGCTGAATTTTTTCGACAATATTGTCTTCATACAGCAAATAATTTTCATCAACAAGACTCTTCAGTTGTTCTCCCCTTTTTTGGGGTAATTTATTGAACATTTTGACTTGTTAAAGTGATCGATTATCAATGCCAAAACTCTTCGGGCATTTCCTCGTTTCCTCGGAGTAATTTGCTGAATTTTTTCGACAATATTGTTTTGATACAGCAATTACTTTTCATCTACAAGACTCTTCAGTTGTTTTCCCCTTTTTTGGGGTAATTTATTGAACATTTTGACTTGTTAAAGTGATCGATTATCAATGCCAAAACTCTTCGGGCATTTCCTCGTTTCCTCGGAGTAATTTGCTGAATTTTTTCGACAATATTGTCTTGATACAGAAATTAATTTTCATCTACAAGACTCTTCAGTTGTTTTCCCCTTTTTTGGGGTAACTTATTGAACATTTTGACTTGATAAAGTGATCAATTATCAATGCCAAAACTCTTCAGGCATTTCCTCGTTTCCTCGGAGTAATTTGCTGAATTTTTTCGACAATATTGTCTTGATACAGAAATTAATTTTCATCTACAAGACTCTTCAGTTGTTTTCCCCTTTTTTGGGGTAATTTATTGAACATTTTGACTTGATAAAGTGATCGATTATCAACGCCAAAACTCTTCGGGCATTTCCTCGTTTCCTCGGAGTAATTTGCTGAATTTTTTCGACAATATTGTCTTGATACAGCAATTAATTTTCATCTACAAGACTCTTCAGTTGTTCTCCCCTTTTTGGGGGTAATTTATTGAACATTTTGACTTGTTAAAGTGATTGATTATCAATGCCAAAACTCTTCGGGCATTTCCTCGTTTCCTCGGAGTAATTTGCTGAATTTTTTCGACAATTTTGTCTTCATACAGCAAATAATTTTCATCAACAAGACTCTTCAGTTGTTCTCCCCTTTTTTGGGGTAATTTATTGAACATTTTGACTTGTTAAAGTGATCGATTATCAACGCCAAAACTCTTCGGGCATTTCCTCGTTTCCTCGGAGTAATTTGCTGAATTTTTTCGACAATATTGTCTTGATACAGCAATTAATTTTCATCTACAAGACTCTTCAGTTGTTCTCCCCTTTTTGGGGGTAATTTATTGAACATTTTGACTTGTTAAAGTGATTGATTATCAATGCCAAAACTCTTCGGGCATTTCCTCGTTTCCTCGGAGTAATTTGCTGAATTTTTTCGACAATATTGTCTTGATACAGCAATTAATTTTCATCTACAAGACTCTTCAGTTGTTCTCCCCTTTTTGGGGGTAATTTATTGAACATTTTGACTTGTTAAAGTGATCGATTATCAACGCCAAAACTCTTCGGGCATTTCCTCGTTTCCTCGGAGTAATTTGCTGAATTTTTTGACAATATTGTCTTGATGCAGCAATTACTTTTCATCTACAAGACTCTCGAGGTTTTCCCCCTTTTTTGGGGGGTAATTTATTGAGGATTTTGATTTGTAAAATTGCTCAATTGTGAATAGAAAGACTTTTCGCGCATTTTTACGCTTCTTTGGAGTAATGTATTGAAAATTTTGCTCATATTGTCTTTTTGCAGCAATTGATTCACTCACGCCATGTTTGCTTAGCACTAAATTCACCATTTTGTTACAGGTATGGTTCCAAAACAGACGAGCTAAATGGCGGAAGAAGGAACACACTAAAAAAGGACCCGGTCGACCGGCTCACAACGCCCACCCACAATCCTGTTCCGGTGAACCAATCCCTCCAGCAGAACTGCGCGCCAGAGAACGAGCAAGACGCAGGAAAAAGCTGCAGAAAGCTCTTGAGCGACAGGCGCGCAAATTACGCGCCAAAGGCATAGCGGTCGATCTCGTAGCGTTAAAAAGGGAATATTTAGCGCAAAGGGGCGGCGACGGGGCCGACAGTGATAGCGATATAGACGTTGTTGGTGATTCGGGGGCGGAGTCGGAGAACTGTAATAACAGCGAAAGCGGAAGATACTCGTCTTCGGTATCGGAATCAGGCGTGGATCTAACGGCGGGTTCGCAGGATGATAAAATGCGACGCGCCAATCCGTTTAGTATAGATTCCTTATTGAATAATAATACTTGAAAGGATTTCATTGTCCACTTTGTTGTGCAATAGTTTGTTTTTTATTACGCGTACGATGTTAGTGATATTTTTTGTTTTGTTATTCCATTTTTTTTACGTTCATATTTAGACTGCCGTCGATTCAAAATCCATTTTGATTCGTTGCGTTCCGTGTAATTGTTGTTTTCTTGGTCAAAATTCAATAACTAACGAATTACTACGATCGAATTTGTCAAATTTGACTACCTACTATCCTAGCATGATTTCATTTTCAACAGAATTTTCATTGATAAAATTGAAGTTATCGGAGCGGGTTTGTCCTTTGCGAAAACACATTTTGCTTGAACCTTGTGAAGTCCTGGGAAATGCGCTTTCAGTCAAAAGTAATTGACGTGACGAAGGATGTGCAAGTGCCTGTTGCGCAACGTTTTTTTTTTATCGAAGATGATGCAAAATCCGCGGAAATTCATCGAAAACTATTCTCCAAAAGACTCAAGCTTATGAATGATGCTGCGTTTTCCGAAAAGGACGAGATTTATCACCAAATTTCAACAAGATGGATGCCAATATTGAAGTTTGTGTAGAAATTCACACGCTGGAAAGTTTGCACGCGTCTCCTGAAGAGGAAATCGAAAGTTTATTGCTCCGAATATTCACCATAGACAAGACTTGGGTTCACCACCATAATCCTAGTGAACGCGCGTCTAAGTAATGGAGGAAAAGAGAAAAAAAAAGTCCAAATGATATTGATTTGTATCTAGAAAAAGATCTGATTCATCAAATGAAGAATTACGGAAAATTTTGATTCAATAGTTTCGATTCCATCGAAAGCACAGTCGATAAATTTGCTTATATAGTTTAATCATGAAATGACAGTAGTGAATGACGTTTCGTTTGACGTTTTCATTAATAATAACATTAAAAAAAAGAAGATCCAATTGTTTTTAGAAGAAGAGAGAAAAAAAGAGTCCAAATGATATTGATTTGTATCTAGAAAAAGATATAATTCCTCAAATGAAGAATTACGGAAAATTTTGATTCAATAGTTTCCATTCCATCGAAAGCACAGTCGATAAATTTGCTTATATAGTTTAATCATGAAATGACAGTAGTGAATGACGTTCCGTTTGACGTTTTCATTAATAATAACATTAAAAAAAAGAAGATCCAATTGTTTTTAGAAGAAGAGAGAAAAAAAGAGTCCAAATGATATTGATTTGTATCTAGAAAAAGATATAATTCCTCAAATGAAGAATTACGGAAAATTTTCATTCAATAGTTTTCATTCCATCGAAAGCACAGTCGATAAATTTGCTTATATAGTTTAATCATGAAATGACAGTAGTGAATGACGTTTCGTTTGACGTTTTCATTAATAATAACATTAAAAAAAAAGAAGATCCAATTGTTTTTAGAAGAAGAGAGAAAAAAAGAGTCCAAATGATATTGATTTGTATCTAGAAAAAGATATAATTCCTCAAATGAAGAATTACGGAAAATTTTCATTCAATAGTTTTCATTCCATCGAAAGCACAGTCGATAAATTTGCTTATATAGTTTAATCATGAAATGACAGTAGTGAATGACGTTTCGTTTGACGTTTTCATTAATAATAACATTAAAAAAAAAGAAGATCCAATTGTTTTTAGAAGAAGAGAGAAAAAAAGAGTCCAAATGATATTGATTTGTATCTAGAAAAAGATATAATTCCTCAAATGAAGAATTACGGAAAATTTTCATTCAATAGTTTTCATTCCATCGAAAGCACAGTCGATAAATTTGCTTATATAGTTTAATCATGAAATGACAGTAGTGAATGACGTTTCGTTTGACGTTTTCATTAATAATAACATTAAAAAAAAAGAAGATCCAATTGTTTTTAGAAGAAGAGAGAAAAAAAGAGTCCAAATGATATTGATTTGTATCTAGAAAAAGATATAATTCCTCAAATGAAGAATTACGGAAAATTTTCATTCAATAGTTTTCATTCCATCGAAAGCACAGTCGATAAATTTGCTTATATAGTTTAATCATGAAATGACAGTAGTGAATGACGTTTCGTTTGACGTTTTCATTAATAATAACATTAAAAAAAAAGAAGATCCAATTGTTTTTAGAAGAAGAGAGAAAAAAAGAGTCCAAATGATATTGATTTGTATCTAGAAAAAGATATAATTCCTCAAATGAAGAATTACGGAAAATTTTCATTCAATAGTTTTCATTCCATCGAAAGCACAGTCGATAAATTTGCTTATATAGTTTAATCATGAAATGACAGTAGTGAATGACGTTTCGTTTGACGTTTTCATTAATAATAACATTAAAAAAAAAGAAGATCCAATTGTTTTTAGAAGAAGAGAGAAAAAAAGAGTCCAAATGATATTGATTTGTATCTAGAAAAAGATATAATTCCTCAAATGAAGAATTACGGAAAATTTTCATTCAATAGTTTTCATTCCATCGAAAGCACAGTCGATAAATTTGCTTATATAGTTTAATCATGAAATGACAGTAGTGAATGACGTTTCGTTTGACGTTTTCATTAATAATAACATTAAAAAAAAGAAGATCCAATTGTTATTAGAAGAAGAGAGAAAAAAAGAGTCCAAATGATATTGATTTGTATCTAGAAAAAGATCTGATTCATCAAATGAAGAATTACGGAAAATTTTCATTCAATAGTTTTCATTCCATCGAAAGCACAGTCGATAAATTTGCTTATATAGTTTAATCATGAAATGACAGTAGTGAATGACGTTTCGTTTGACGTTTTCATTAATAATAACATTAAAAAAAAAGAAGATCCAATTGTTTTTAGAAGAAGAGAGAAAAAAAGAGTCCAAATGATATTGATTTGTATCTAGAAAAAGATATAATTCCTCAAATGAAGAATTACGGAAAATTTTGATTCAATAGTTTCCATTCCATCGAAAGCACAGTCGATAAATTTGCTTATATAGTTTAATCATGAAATGACAGTAGTGAATGACGTTTCGTTTGACGTTTTCATTAATAATAACATTAAAAAAGAAGATCTAATTGTTTTTATGGCCAAGAAAATGTTAAATAATGTTTTTGTTATATAAAAGTGTATTTATATGTATCTCTAGAGTGAAAACGGTTATATTTTTCAATTTTTTTGTCCTTACGAACACCAATTACCTACCTACAGGATGTCTAAAAGTAACCGAATTTTCATTTTCACAAAAAATTAAATATATTAAAAACGACAACACTTAGATACCGAAATATAATTCAAAGTTGATCTAATTTTTCATGTAAAATTCAAAACTTCTCGCAAATATGATTGAAAAATTTCACAGTTTCCTCTTTAGAGACCGTATAAGTACAGACGACCCTGTATTTATATTCGTAAAAGTTGTAAATAAATTTGTGGACATATCTTTAAACACGTAATGTACGTTTTCAACAAGGTGTTTTGTAAAGTAAATTTCACATTTTCAAACAAAACCGAACGCGTGCATCGAGCGCACGTAAGTCGAGCATCGAGCGCTCTCCTAACCTAACCTAACCTAACCTAACATAACCTAACCTAACCTAACCTAACCTAATCATTCATGGAACGTCAAAATACGCAATTTTTCAACTATTTCGAACCTAATACCAAAAATACAGTCGTTCTTTGAAAAAATAGTTTTTTCTATCATTTTTTCTTCAATATTTCATGTAATATTGAACATTTGCTAATTTTGTTCAATCTTAGATGTTGCTTCGACGTTTTCCCATCTCTGTCTCCGACAGATCAAATTTTCGTCGAACGATTTTCCGGATTCGACACAGGTTAGTTAGATGCACTAAACGTGCGCTCGATGCACGTGCGCTCCTCGAGCATGACGTAATGAAGCGGTTGGAAATGTTTGTTCCACATTTTTTGGCACGCAGCTCAATCTCTGGTATCAAAAAACTTGTAGAAACCAAAGAAGACTTTATATCTTCGATGTATAGGGAATGTGTAGCTTGGACGTTGCAGCATCACCTCCATGAAGAAGATATCCATACTTTGGACTGGTCACAATATAGGAGTAATTGAGTCAGCGGATTAGAGCTCCACAACTATCACCTGGAGATCTAGATGAACTGTCATTCAGTTAAAGACATTAAATAGACCAAGTTTGATACAGAACATTTATTTAAAGTATAAAAAGAAGATGTACAGCAATAATCCGAGCAAGGAGATAAGAAATTACGAAATTTTTTATTTCTTTCTTGTCAATTTCCATCTATAAAGATCGTACAATGTAAAAAATACCTAATAAGCCAAGAGCCGGGTTTTTTTTTGTAAAAAACGTACGGGAACAGGTATTTTTTTCTGAATATGTTCAGGGGTTTCCCCTAAATGTAAATCCAAGTGGGCGTCATGGAGGGGGGCGCTTCACTTTAACCGCCATCTTGAAAAACACGTTTTAATAAATATCTCGCGAACCGCGCATCGTACGACAAAAATTGTGAATATCATTATTATAGATAATGATATTTGCCATCTTTTTTATTTGAAACTTTTTTTTGTATAACGCATAGATTTTTAATTAGAGCGCTCCAAACTTTTTTCAAAATGGTTTTTGCTAAATATTTAGTTACATCGAAAGAATTATTAACGTTGTTCTTAATATTATTATTATTAATTTATTAATTTACGTTATGTTTGTGTGCAGTATTATTTTATATTGTATATTATAATATATTGTAATGATTTTTTTTAATAGATGAATAAGAAGGTTGGTATTCAATTTGAATTTTTTATTTTTTTAAATTTAACGTGAATCTGAGTAAATCTCATCGTCTTAAAATTTATAAAAAAATTGATGCTCTACAATACAGTTACCACAATTTTTAATTTATCATTGACCATTAACTAAATATTTAGGAAAAACCATTTTGAAAAAAGTTTGGAGCGGTGTAATTAAAAACCTATGCGTTATACAAAAAAACGTTTCAAATAAAAAAGATTGCAAATATTATTATCTACAAAAATGATTTTCACTATTTTTGTCGTACGATGTGCGGTTCGCGAGATATTTGATAAAACGTGTTATCCAAGATGGCGGTTGAGGTAAAGCCCCGCCATGACGCCCACTACCTGTTCCCGTACGTTTTTTCCAGAATCTACTTTTTTGGTTGCGGCTCTTGGACTATGAATGCTACTACGAATGCTTTATCTTCAGTATATCATGAAGATTTTTTTCTTTTTCCAACTTTTTCTTATTTTTTAGAAATACGTCAAAGTATTGGAATAAAAACAAATTATAAAAATGTTTTGCTCTACAAACACCTTGTTATTAATTTTTCTTGTAAATATTATCATACCTTGTATATATATATATGCCATGAGACCTTCCATTATTACTAATTTATTAAAAAAACGATATAGATATAAGTAAACACGTAGTTACAGCAATATGTCAAACTAAAGTCAAAATATCCTATTTTAGATAACCCGAAAGAGAGTTTCTGTTTTAACTGTTGAATCAATCACCTTTGTCGCCAGATATTTCTCATCAGGAGCTTCGTTTATGAAACAATCAAGTTAATTAAGTTCAAAAGTAGGAGTAGATGGCGTGTGATAACAGATGGCGTAACTTACATTACACCGTTCAAATATTCCGAATCCAAATATATCGAACTTTGTTCCTGAAAAAGTATTTTCTTGGAAGTTTATGGTCTAGTTTATAGAACGTTCCAAAAGTAGTTTGCGCGATTTAAAAGTGGTGATTTTGACTTGGAAGACTTGGGCACCCAAAAAAGTTTGAAGATTAAGAATTGGAAGCATTACTCGATGAAGATGAATGCCAAACACCAGAAGACCTCGCAGAATCTTTGGATGTCACTCAAGCAGCCTTTTTAAATCGTTTAAAAGCATCTGGATATATTCAAAAGCAAGGAAATTGGGTTCCACATGAACTCAAACGGAGAGACGGTTTTCCATGTCCGAAATGCTGGTGGAACGCCACATTTTTGCATCGGATCGTTACTGGTGATGAAAAATGGATCCATTAGGACAACCCCAAGCGCAAAAAATCATATGTGGAATCCCGCCAACCATCCAATTCAACGGCAAAGCCGAATATCTATGACGCGAAGGTATTGGTGGGATCAGAAGGGTGTGCTGCATTATGAGCTGCTAAATCCTGGTGAAACCATCAATGGAGAACGCTTCCGAACACAATGTGACCAGACACGAGGCAATAATTTTTCATCATGACAACGTTCGGCCCCACGTTGCTATTTATAGCCCAGCACTTGCCCCTTCTGACTACCATTTGTTCCGGTCACTGGAATATGGTTCACATCAGAGCAAGATATCAAAAATTGGCTTGATTCATTCTCGGTGTAGTTCTTTTGCGATGGGAACCACAAATTGCCAGAAAGATGTGCAATACTTTGAATAATACTATTGTGCATGTTCAAATTTTGAAAAAAAAATTAAGTTATAGTCAAATAAATTCCTACATAGTCTCCTTTGAAGTCTTTACACTTAGTCTAGCGAATCCCTGAGGTTTTTAACCTCGTTTTTCATCCTCGACAGATGATAATCTGCTAGTAATACTTTGAGGTTAGGAAACAGTCACTGAGGGCTAAATCTGATTGATACGGTGGGTACTGTGAAATGTTTATTAATTTCCTAACGTCTATTGACCACTTTCAAGTCATATCTTCTATCAAATACCGCTGTGTGTTTTAAAACAACTTTCCACATACAGGATAAACTCAACCCCATTTTCTTTAATATTTTGGAGGTTAGGTTGAAACGAGCTTATTGCTTGGACATTCTATATCAAGATTGAACTGATTAAATAGTCTAAATAATTGAGAACGTTCTGTAAAATACGTATTTGACTAGAAACTTTTATTACAGAAACTCCTGAATCAATTTACATTTTTTATTAACAGAAAAATTAGATAACTGTATAATAAAGTCATAAACATATCAAACTACGACTATGTTTAGTTATTAATCTGTTTGAAAGCCTGTTAAAAATATTAATTATAATTCCGTGGGAAGCCATTAAAAATCGGGTTATTGAATTATCTAATTATATGAATCAATTTATCTTTTCACAACTCATAAAGTAGACTTTTCATTTTTAACCAAATAAAAATTTATAGAAATATTCAGGCGATATATAAATTCACTTTATATAATGATTAATTACGTAAACATTAATTATTACTCGTTGTTTTTTGTCATTTTTTATTGTTATTACTGTTTTGCTGGTTACATCACTCCATAAATCGTGTGACTGACACACAGATGGCGCTGCCATCGTCAAATCCATATGACATTTATGAAGTACCAACTTTCCAAAGACTATATGTCAAATTTCATGACATTTCGATCTGTCAGAAAAAAGTGACAGCCATTTAAGTGAAGCTACTTTCATTTATTTCAAAATTCAAAGTTTCTTGATGGAAAAAAATACTGTACAAGCTCAGCAATGGCTTCGAAAGTGTTATACGGACTCTTCTTCATCCAACAGAACCATTTGTTGTTGGTTTTCTGAATTTAAACGTGGTTATACAGTCATCGATGATGGTGAAATTCCTGATCATCCAATTAAGGTGGTTAGTTCAGAAAACATCAAAAAAATGCACAAATTGGTTATAACAAATCGTAAATTGGAATTGAGTGAGATAGCTAATGCCTTAAAGATAACAGAAGGCAGCGTGTTTACAATTATGCACGAACATTTGACCAATAGAAAGTTTCTTTGAAAGTGGGTGCCGCGTTTATTCACAGTCGATCAAAAACAACATGTTGATGATCCAGACCATGATAAATCAGATTTTCTGCGTCGATATGTGACAAAATATGGAACTTGGACCCATCACTTCACTCCGGAATCCAAACGATCATCATCTGAATGGACTGCAGCCGGTGAACCACGTCCAAAGGCACAACAGTCAGTTGGGAAGGTTATGACTTCAGTTTTTTGGAATATTGTTCATCGACTATTTCCAAAATAGAGACAATAGAGTTTGAATGCAAAAATCAAGGAAAAACAGCCTTATATGTCGATGAAAAACCCACAGTTTCATCAAGACAATACACCGATGGCGTCGATGGTTAAATTGAACAAATAACACTCGGAATTGTTTCCTCAAACCATCGTATAGTACAGATCTGACGCCCAGTGACTAATCTCCCTAATGCTCACCATTAAGAAATTCAGTTTTTTAAGAGAAGGTACGAAATCAAAAGTTATAGATCGTAATTTCCAGGAGATTCTCGTGCGAGATTTAAAACGAGATTTTTCGTCTTATTCCGCAAAGGAAATTCGAAGTATCGTCTTGGATCTGATTCCAAAAGCGAGACGAGATTATTAGGCAACAACATTTAGTCAATCTCAGATAGCCAAGAGGCCTTGAAGGCGTTGAAAAAGTTCTTGATTGCAGATTCAAACTAGTGTGGTAGTATTAACAAACGAGGCAGCTCTAATGTGGCTTCCATGAGGAAATGAGGAAGCAGACAGTCTCGTGAAAAAAGAGCCACGACTCCATACCTTGGAACAAAATTCTTGTGGCCTCAGATGAAGTCTTACTTGACAAATACTCAAGACAATCTAAATGATTCATAACGAAAAAGTCTGAAGAATTTCTCGCGATGACCAGAAACGACACGAAACCGATGGTCGATCTTCTGACGATGGGTATGGTACAGGACGAGCAAGCTATGGAAACAGTAGGAAACCAAAACAATCTTCAATCTAGTAATGAACTCGTAAACCAAAAGTACGGAAGACTGTGTCGACTGTTTGGATGGTTTCGAGGAAACATTTTGTACCATTGGGGCTCCATAAAAGATCGTTTGTATGTACCTAGTCTATCAGCTGATGTGAAGACACAATATTCAAAGTTTGAGGAGAATTTACACTCCAGGAGTCTGAAGAACAGAACAGAAACGATACGAAACTGGTAGTCAGTCTTCTGACAGGTCACTGTCATTATCGATGGTATCATAGTTCGATAAATTTTGTTTTTGCAAAAGTTGAAAAGAATATTGAATTACCTAATTAATTTATCAATATATAGCTTGAATAAATGATAATTTCGTAGTACAAAACACATGAAACAACGAATATTTATTAAAAAAAAGTTTGTTGTCTAATTTTTCTGCGAAGAAATGTTATCTCCCACTCTCTAATTATATTTAAGAAATAATAAAATATAATTTATTCAATAAAATCGCTTTTTATTCCAAAAAGAAAACAAAACCTGTATCCTATCACCCATTTCATGTTAAATACGAGGAGGGTACAGATAGTACTGTACCATAAGATGAATCCATGAAGAAATAGACTTTTTTTACCATAAATCCGTCCTGGTTAACAGAAAAATGATACGCATAACTCACTAGCAGTATCTGTATCAAAACTTACACTCTACACCCTTAACTGGAAGATATTTCGTACAAAGGAGGCTATTTCTTTGGGGTTCTTGACCTGTCAGAAGACCGACCACCAGTTTCATTCCATATCCGCTCACCACGAGAAGTTCTTTAGACTTCTTAGCTGATTTTTTGGTTTGTTTTAGGTCTGGAGTGTTTTCCAGTAATACTTCTAGATCTATAGCTAAATTCTTCTCAAACTTTGAACATTGTGTCCTTAGTATTTATTGCAACAGCTGCTTCTATCTCGTTTATCAATCCGAATCGTCAGCTGATAGACAATGAAGCCCCAAAGGTAGAAAAATGTTTCTTTAAAACCATCCAAATACCCTACACAATCAACACTAGATTGAAGATTGTTTTGGGGAGACGTTCGCAAACTAGATACTCTACTGTGTCCATGGTTTGCTCGTCCTGTATCATATCCATCGTCATAAGGTGGTATTTCATCTGTCATAAGATCGACCATCAGTTTCATATCGTTTCTGGTCATCACGAGAAGTTATTCGGACTTTTTCTTTATGAATCTTCTGGATTGTCTTAGACCTGGACTATTTGTCATGCGTTCAATTCGTTATTGACGTAGCCAAAATAATTCTGGTCCAAGGCCTTCAAGGCCGTTTGGTTATTTGAGAATGACCAACTGCTAAGATCAAATCGGAATCAAACCCGACGCTTTGAACTTCCTTTGCGAGATAAGTCGAGATATTCAAAAAGTTTCGTTCCAAATCTCGCACGAGAGTCTCGCATAAGTCTCGAAATATCGTAGATAAAAAGTGTCATTAGATAAATGATTCCTGACTAAGAAAATTGCGCCGGTAAATACAATTTGTATCGAAGAGCTTGAGCCTTGAGCTTTTTGGACAGTGAAGAAACAATCTTTGCGAGTGTTCCAATCAGTCTCGTTTCAAATCTCGCACCAGAGTCTCGTAAAAATCTCGAAATATCGTAGATAAAAAGTGTCATTAGATAAATGATTCCTGACTAAGAAAATTGCGCCGGTAAATACAATTTGTATCGAAGAGCTTGAGCTTGAGCTTTTTGGACAGTGAAGAAACAATCTTTGCGAGTGTTCCAATCAGTCTCGTTTCAAATCTCGCACCAGAGTCTCGTAAAAATCTCGAAATATCGTAGATAAAAAGTGTCATTAGATAAATGATTCCTGACTAAGAAAATTGCGCCGGTAAATACAATTTGTATCGAAGAGCTTGAGCTTGAGCTTTTTGGACAGTGAAGAAACAATCCTTGAGAGTGTTTCAACCATTCTCGTTTCAAATCTCGCACCAGAGTCTCGTAAAAATCTCGAAATATCGTAGATAAAAAGTGTCATTAGATAAATGATTCCTGACTAAGAAAATTGCGCCGGTAAATACAATTTGTATCGAAGAGCTTGAGCCTTGAGCTTTTTGGACAGTGAAGAAACAATCTTTGCGAGTGTTCCAATCAGTCTCGTTTCAAATCTCGCACCAGAGTCTCGTAAAAATCTCGAAATATCGTAGATAAAAAGTGTCATTAGATAAATGATTCCTGACTAAGAAAATTGCGCCGGTAAATACAATTTGTATCGAAGAGCTTGAGCTTGAGCTTTTTGGACAGTGAAGAAACAATCCTTGAGAGTGTTTCAACCATTCTCGTTTCAAATCTCGCACCAGAGTCTCGTAAAAATCTCGAAATATCGTAGATAAAAAGTGTCATTAGATAAATGATTCCTGACTAAGAAAATTGCGCCGGTAAATACAATTTGTATCGAAGAGCTTGAGCTTGAGCTTTTTGGACAGTGAAGAAACAATCTTTGCGAGTGTTCCAACCAGTCTCGTTTAAAATCTCGCACCAGAGTCTCGCATAAGTCTCGAAATATCGTAGATAAAAAGTGTCATTAGATAAATGATTCCTGACTAAGAAAATTGCGCCGGTAAATACAATTTGTATCGAAGAGCTTGAGCTTGAGCTTTTTGGACAGTGAAGAAACAATCTTTGCGAGTGTTTCAACCATTCTCGTTTCAAATCTCGCACCAGAGTCTCGTAAAAATCTCGAAATATCGTAGATAAAAAGTGTCATTAGATAAATGATTCCTGACTAAGAAAATTGCGCCGGTAAATACAATTTGTATCGAAGAGCTTGAGCCTTGAGCTTTTTGGACAGTGAAGAAACAATCTTTGCGAGTGTTCCAACCAGTCTCGTTCCAAATCTCGCACCAGAGTCTCGCATAAGTCTCGAAATATCGTAGATAAAAAGTGTCATTAGATAAATGATTCCTGACTAAGAAAATTGCGCCGGTAAATACAATTTGTATCGAAGAGCTTGAGCCTTGAGCTTTTTGGACAGTGAAGAAACAATCTTTGCGAGTGTTCCAACCAGTCTCGTTCCAAATCTCGCACCAGAGTCTCGCATAAGTCTCGAAATATCGTAGATAAAAAGTGTCATTAGATAAATGATTCCTGACTAAGAAAATTGCGCCGGTAAATACAATTTGTATCGAAGAGCTTGAGCCTTGAGCTTTTTGGACAGTGAAGAAACAATCTTTGCGAGTGTTCCAACCAGTCTCGTTCCAAATCTCGCACCAGAGTCTCGCATAAGTCTCGAAATATCGTAGATAAAAAGTGTCATTAGATAAATGATTCCTGACTAAGAAAATTGCGCCGGTAAATACAATTTGTATCGAAGAGCTTGAGCTTGAGCTTTTTGGACAGTGAAGAAACAATCTTTGCGAGTGTTCCAACCAGTCTCGTTTAAAATCTCGCACCAGAGTCTCGCATAAGTCTCGAAATATCGTAGATAAAAAGTGTCATTAGATAAATGATTCCTGACTAAGAAAATTGCGCCGGTAAATACAATTTGTATCGAAGAGCTTGAGCTTGAGCTTTTTGGACAGTGAAGAAACAATCTTTGCGAGTGTTCCAATCAGTCTCGTTTAAAATCTCGCACCAGAGTCTCGTAAAAATCTCGAAATATCGTAGATAAAAAGTGTCATTAGATAAATGATTCCTGACTAAGAAAATTGCGCCGGTAAATACAATTTGTATCGAAGAGCTTGAGCTTGAGCTTTTTGGACAGTGAAGAAACAATCCTTGAGAGTGTTTCAACCAGTCTCGTTTCAAATCTCGCACCAGAGTCTCGCATAAGTCTCGAAATATCGTAGATAAAAAGTGTCATTAGATAAATGATTCCTGACTAAGAAAATTGCGCCGGTAAATACAATTTGTATCGAAGAGCTTGAGCTTGAGCTTTTTGGACAGTGAAGAAACAATCTTTGCGAGTGTTCCAACCAGTCTCGTTCCAAATCTCGCACCAGAGTCTCGCATAAGTCTCGAAATATCGTAGATAAAAAGTGTCATTAGATAAATGATTCCTGACTAAGAAAATTGCGCCGGTAAATACAATTTGTATCGAAGAGCTTGAGCTTGAGCTTTTTGGACAGTGAAGAAACAATCTTTGCGAGTGTTTCAACCAGTCTCGTTTCAAATCTCGCACCAGAGTCTCGCATAAGTCTCGAAATATCGTAGATAAAAAGTGTCATTAGATAAATGATTCCTGACTAAGAAAATTGCGCCGGTAAATACAATTTGTATCGAAGAGCTTGAGCTTGAGCTTTTTGGACAGTGAAGAAACAATCTTTGCGAGTGTTCCAACCAGTCTCGTTTAAAATCTCGCACCAGAGTCTCGCATAAGTCTCGAAATATCGTAGATAAAAAGTGTCATTAGATAAATGATTCCTGACTAAGAAAATTGCGCCGGTAAATACAATTTGTATCGAAGAGCTTGAGCTTGAGCTTTTTGGACAGTGAAGAAACAATCTTTGCGAGTGTTCCAACCAGTCTCGTTCCAAATCTCGCACGAGAGTCTCGTAAAAATCTCGAAGTATAGTAGTAATTTTATATATGTACGTTTTTGTTTATTAAAATGAAAATTCCTAATGATTTTCTTTGGGTATTTTTATAAAAAAAATATGTGATTCTTTTGTGAGATGTCTGCGAGAGAATCGCGCGAGATACGAGACGAGACGAGACTTTATTGCGAGACGAGTCTTTTTCATCGCATCTTGTTTCATAGGCAATTATAATACAGCGAAATTTTTCAGTTAAACCTCGACTATGTGTTAATTAAATAAAACCAAATTATAGTGGACTTCTTCAGTATTAAACTGCAACCATTGCATGTCGATAATGTTAATAAAAACGCTACAAATATCTATTAGTCTGCAACGAGGAGGCCGTTATCTAGGTCACCATCTTCATTACGACATTCCCCGATTAAATAAAGTTTCAAATCACAACATTGCTTGACTTTTTATGTTATATATTTCCCTACATATAATAACTTCATTAGTGTACACTAACCTGTCATTTACATCCTAATATAACACATGAACTGGTCGTTAAGGGTTTATTATATGGTTAGTGGTCAGTAACGTGGAACTGATTTTTTTTCAAGGAAAAATTGTAGCAGTTCACTAACACTGCTACTCTTAATTAGAGATGGATTCCAATATTTAATAACAATACTTCGAAATATTACAGAAAGAAACTTTTAAAAAACGACGCTAGACGCTGAATGTCAGATGACAGATTGTAAAAGAAGAAAAACCGAATACATCCCCACTACCACCTACGAGATGATATGGAAGCTGGTCTTCATCATCCCAGCTGTAGCTAGGCAACCACTGATGCGAACACAGTACTAAGTCCTAACGTACGATAAAAAAGAAGAAGAAGAGATTAAGATTAGGTTAGGTTAGTTTATGTCAAAACAATTGAACGTAGTGAGATATCTAGGAGAGTATTGGGCAGTTCTAAGCAAGTAAAAAAAGTTTAGTAAACCAAAAGAAACATGGGGACGTCATAAGAAAATGTTTAGACATGGAACAAAGCATAGAAGGTTGATATGATAAGAAGAAATATACGAAAATAGTAAACAACTAGGTCATTAAATATTGTAAAAGTTTAGTTTTGTTCCTCTAGGATGTAGAAGGTAATTTGATTATATAAATGTATAAAGTATATAGAAAACTTTTAAGAATTTTTCGTCTCCGATAACAATATGATTTAAAAAATTATCCCCAACGTTGATTCGTCCCCATTCAAAATGTTCTGTGGTACACAGTAAACGTTTTTGTTAATTTTAAACTTTCGCGCGGTCCCATAGTTTTTCTTCGGCTCTAGAAAATCGAAAAATCATCCGATTTCGATGAATTTTTTTTTTAAATCTTCGTTTTTACGGCGGCTTTACGAAAAAATTTATGGAAAGGAAAAAAAATGGAAACTTGTATTTGTTTCAGGGCTTTAAATGTTCATGATGAAGTACTCATTCACGTATAATTGTTGATAACTTTTTTACAAATAATCAAATGAAGTTGTTATATTTTTTTTCATAATCTACACAAAAAAACGAACAAATTATACAAAAATGTTTTTAGAATTAAAAATAACAATCTTATATATTAAAAAAAATTGATGATTTCCATTCCGAGTCCGTTCAGGCGTTCTACCAAAACGATTTGCTTATTTTTTTTTTTTTTTCAATGAAAGGTATTGATGCACAGATCAGCCATCGACCATCGGATTTCATCTAATTTTCACCATTCTCAAGTTATACTCAAATGCGATTTCCCCCTGTACATTACTTATGGGAGTTTTTCACATACACAAGTTCTATCCTCGATATCTCAGGTTCTATTCAAGATAGAGACTTCGTTTTAGTTTAAGAACACTCGCTGAAATATCTTCTTTCTTTTGAGTTTTTGAACACTTAAATCGGTTGAGTTGGAGAAGAGCTAGGCGCGGACATTCAATGTGGAGTTATGGATTTTTGTTGGTTTTTGGCAATTTTTCTACATTCAAAGATCCATATCTCAGGTTCTAATATAGCTACAGAGTTCGTTTTGGTTTCAGAACACTCGCTGAACAACTTCTTTCTTTGGAGTTTTTGAACACTTAAATCGGTTGAGTTGGAGAGGAGCTAGGCGTGGACATTTAATGTGGAATTATGGATTTTTGTAGGTTTTTGGCAAGTTTTCTACATTCAAAGATCTATATCTCAGGTTCTAATATAGCTACAGAGTTCGTTTTGGTTTCAGAACACTCGCTGAAACAACTTCTTTCTTTGGAGTTTTTGAACACTTAAATCGGTTGAGTTGGAGAAGAGCTAGGCGCGGACATTCAATGTGGAGTTATGGATTTTTGTTGGTTTTTGGCAATTTTTCTACATTCAAAGATCCATATCTCAGGTTCTAATATAGCTACAGAGTTCGTTTTGGTTTCAGAACACTCGCTGAAACAACTTCTTTCTTTGGAGTTTTTGAACACTTAAATCGGTTGAGTTGGAGAGGAGCTAGGCGCGGACATTCAATGTGGAGTTATGGATTTTTGTTGGTTTTTGGCAATTTTTCTACATTCAAAGATCCATATCTCAGGTTCTAATATAGCTACAGAGTTCGTTTTGGTTTCAGAACACTCGCTGAAACAACTTCTTTCTTTGGAGTTTTTGAACACTTAAATCGGTTGAGTTGGAGAGGAGCTAGGCGCGGACATTCAATGTGGAGTTATGGATTTTTGTTGGTTTTTGGCAATTTTTCTACATTCAAAGATCCATATCTCAGGTTCTAATATAGCTACAGAGTTCTTTTCTATTATAATGATTTCTGATACTTATTTAATGGATTCGATGCGAGCGAAGCCGCGAGTAAAAGCTAGTTTCTTTTAAAATTGGCCTTTTCTTACATATAATCGTTTGTACTTTTTTTTATTAAGTAATCATTTAAGTTTTATGAACAAAAACATTCTTAAAATCACTTATTATAATTGAGTATACAATATTAAAAGTTAACTTTGAAAAATTGAAAATTTTCATCATTAATAAAATAGTTTCTTACTAAGGTTGACTGTTAAAAATAATTTAAAGTCTTAAAACCATACAAAATCATAAAATAAGTTATTTCCTATATTTTTTTCCATAAATCCGCCGTAAAAACGAAGATTTTCGAAAAAAATTCGTCGAAATCGGATGATTTTTGGATTTTCTAGAGCGTTTATGGTAAAATTTAAAGTCAGAAATCTTTAATTGAGATAAAAAATAAATAAACAAACTATTTTCGATGTTTTTTTTCCAAAATATTCGTTTTTTATGTATATTAACAAAAAAAATACACGAACTGCATTTATAATCACATTTAAGGTCAGAAAACTATATGAAATCTCCAAGTGAAACATTTTCCGTATTTTTTTTCATAAATCCGCCGTAAAAACGAAGATTTTCGAAAAAAATTCGTCGAAATCGGATGATTTTTGGATTTTCTGGAGCGTTTATGATAAAATTTAAAGTCAGAAATCTTTAATTGAGATAAAAAAATAAATAAACAAACTATTTTCGATGTTTTTTTTCCAAAATATTCGTTTTTTATGTATATTAACAAAAAAAATACACGAACTGCATTTATAATCACATTTAAGGTCAGAAAACTATATGAAATCTCCAAGTGAAACATTTTCCGTATTTTTTTTCATAAATCCGCCGTAAAAACGAAGATTTTCGAAAAAAATTCGTCGAAATCGGATGATTTTTGGATTTTCTGGAGCGTTTATGATAAAATTTAAAGTCAGAAATCTTTAATTGAGATAAAAAAATAAATAAACAAACAATTTTCAATGTTTTTTTTCCAAAATATTCGTTTTTTTATGTATATTAACAAAAAAAATACACGTACCGCGTGTAAAATCACATTTAAAGTCAGAAAACTATATGAAATCTCCAGATGAGATATTTTCCGTATTTTTTTCCATAAATCCGCCGTAAAAACGAAGATTTTCCAAAAAAATTCGTCGAAATCGCAAGATTTTTGGATTTTCTACAACCAAAAAACAATATTTTCTATTCCCTTCAGCTGTTTTGGTTCACAATTAACCGATTTCTCAATAAGTGGCGGTAATATCAAACCACATACACAATTGTGAACTAGATCGGATGGTTACGTAAATATTTCAGTAATTTTAACTATAAAAACCAATAAAAACAAACATTTTTGTTGCTTTTATCCCATTGTAGAAAATATTAGTTTATTTATAAGTAATATAAACCCCTAAATCGACTTCACTGGTTAGTACGTGGCAGAGATCCCGTATGCGTTTTCTATTTCGACACGCAACAACGTGTTTATTTTCATTCTAGGTAGTGTTATTTCACATATAATTGAATTGTTATTATATTCCAAGTATTTTGGAAATACTGAAATTAGTATTATACCTGATTTAGAGCGATATTTTGAGTTATTTTTATGTTAGTTGCGTCACAAACACGCGATACGCAAATTGAAAGTTATAGTCGAACTAGCCTTTTTTTTATTAGCACCCAACCTATAGTTATATTAATAATATTCCGTTTTATTCAATGGATTATTCTCATTTCGTAAATATAATTCATTTTGATCATTTTTTTCTTATTCTCTCACAACAAGAACAAATTACGAGGTCAAATTTTACCTACGCATGAAGATGCTGATGCAGATCACACGTTTGGGGTCTCGTATACACCGCGACCCAAAGGATCTGTTCTGGAGAACCAACCCAGTGTTTACAACTGATCCATCAACCCCCGCTCCATTTAAAACTTCCAAAATAGCTTTAATTAGGGCGCTGTCCGAAGCTGCAACGTCCTGAGGTATGTTCCAGGATTGGTCATCATTTAAATTGATGTTAATGAAAGATTCCATGACCCCAGTTGCACATAACCAAGCCAATGTTTGTACCTTTAAAAGATTGTTTCTCGCGGTAATCAGACTGATTGGTACCACGCACATCCACCTTAGGATCTTTGAACTACAACCCCAATGCCTCCCTGCAAAGTTTCCGCACACCATCGCAGCTTTTGAGGCTCCAATTCCGATTGGAGATACCTCAAAAAATGCTTCGACGATTGGTTCAAACTTGTAAAATTTCTTTTGAATTGCCGCTTTTAGGCGATTCAATCCATCAAAATGAAAATATATTTCGGTCGTAACGAACCGAAATTGTTCAAATTCTCGTTACAGAAGTCGGTGTAATATTCCAGGTTTAACACCTGCGCTGGCGTAAACATGAAAATTAATATATCATGCAAGCAATCAATCATTGTTTCTAATGTTGCCCCGAGAGTAAATTGCCTGCTGAAAATTTTGCATTGTATTAACACACTATATTCCCGCCAGGACCTTACTAGCTTTTTTCGTTAAATAACATTTTGTTTCGATATAAATAGGCTTCAATTTCGATAAGAAACGATAGATGGAGCTGCAGTATACCAAATGTATCCAGTATTTAAACTGCAGACCCGCCACGAAAGAAAAGTTTGTGGTTATGAACTTTCTAGCACACACATCAGCTGGGTGTGTAACAGAAGACTTTCTAGAGGAACCACCTTGAGATTGGTGCTTTCCATCTCAGGAAAAATCACATACGTACACAACTAGAAACATTCGTTTGGTAAAAAATCAATTAGAAGTCCAAATAATAAGATTTTCATTTGATTCGCGACAAGAATTATATCGTAGCATTGTTATACCATGCGCAATCGAAAATACTGACGCTATAACCTTACCAGCGCCTTCCCACGGCTCATCACATCCAGTCTACTAAACTGGAGCTTTCGTTTACTCAAATATACATTAACGATACGTCGTTTGATATATTTAGAGCCTCATCTATCTCGATAAACTTCTCTATGCGGTTATCCAACTTTATTTTTAATTCTGTGCCCGCGTCTATTTTGGTTCGTTCTACGCCACTGTCGAGAAGTATTCGTGTTAAGCCGGTGCTACACGATGCGTCAAACGCTTCCAACCTTGAACCCAACATTGGAACGAAATTTTTCATTATTTATTACTTTAATTTATTTAATATTTATTATTTAGGTTAGTTTAGTTCAACGTTGAGCCAACTCGGGAGGTGAATGTTGCCGGAAACGTTGAACGCATCGTGTAGTACCGGCTTTACTTCCAAACATCCCCTGTTCAGAGTAAGCTACGTTCGTACAACCCCTGGGAATTAGATCTTTGATTATTTAATACCTTTTATAGTTTTTATAAACACGATTGGAATGAACTCAGTACTTAAACTCAAAGAGGTGATGTTAAGTGATAAATTTTCAAAATTTTCAGTTCGCTTTGAAACAAAATGTTTTGGTTTGTTGTGTTTGTACGTCCCTGTACTGATTTCCTGTCCTTTACTACAGTTCCTCTCGATTTAACTAACGATGTCATGAATTCAAATTAGTTCTTTCATTTTACACAAGCGCAAAATAAAAATAATTACTTTATTATTTTCGAGAGTAATTCCCGGTGTTTACTATTGAAAAATGAACGTTTTTTAGATAGATACGAGGGCTGCTACGCAGATATCGCCAAAACTAAACAAAAATCGACCGTATGGGTCTTTCAAGTCGAACCAAATCCAACAAAACAAAAAAACTTTTACTCACCATTTACCTGTTCTGAGAACTGCTATCCGCTTATTAACCTTTACCTAGCACCTCCACGTTCAGAATTAATAATGAGCTCGATATTTTACAAGACAAAAAAAATGCACAATCACTTGCCAATTGAAATCAAATATTTTCCCGCATTTCGCAATAATTTGAGACATATTTACTGGAAAGTGCCTTCTACTCTGTAATATTTATTTCCGGACAGGCTGCACAATGGTTTAATTTTTGCTATGGACTTATACACAACTTTTTTAGTTTTCACAAGCTTTTGTCTACAAATTGTAACAATTTTTTGGTAATAAAGCATCTGTCTCTTTCTCTCTCTCAACTAGTGAAAAAAATGAACACCTTTGGACAAACTTACGTTGGATTTGACTCGTCTTGGTGGCTGGAGATTGTCCTTCAACACTAAAAGTTGAAGCGAGTAGAATATATCTGTAAAGAACTCAGTTCTAAGTACGTTCACTATTACAAATGTCAAACTTCATTATGGTAATGTCAGATGTCAAAACTTAAGTAGCAACCTTCGTACAACAGACAGAAAAAAACAAGAAAGAGCTACAACCGATGAACTAAACATGAAAAAATGCTACAGAAAGAGCTAAATAGACCCTCACCAAGAAAATTGGACAGCGAAACATCGATAATTGCCCTTTGTTTCACTATGTCAATTATGTCAAATGTCAAATTATTCCCAATTATACATTTCGGACACTTCAAGGTATAGATCTTTCAATATCAATTGGAAAAGACAGTTATGTAAAGATATATACAATCTAACAAACCGTCAGTCCACTTGGACTCATAATCTCCACTGTTTACCAATGAAAACATCGAATCGTAAACATAAACGCATTTCGATTGGCCGAAGCCGTATGTACACAATGTCTTCGAAATATTCCTGTCAGAAAGTTTGCTATAAGCATTGGCGTGACTTGGTGAGATTTATTCAATTAATAAATTTCTTTAAATACATAGAAATATGTCGTTTATTAGACTATGGGCGAATTTAATGATAAATATTTAGATATACAAACACAGCAAGTTATTTTAAATAAATTCGAATGTTTAAAAAAGCAAGGACCGAAAAATGTGAACAAAAACAATTTATGGTTTATAAAACGAGATAAATGTTTGTTTCTTTCGTTTCATTTGCAAAAAACTCATTTTCCTTTATGGGTTATGCTTCGAAATATCATTTTCCGGAAAAAAAACGAATGGGGTACAAAAAGGGATCAGTACACGTCTGGTATCTTGTTTAAACCAAACTCCCTTGCAGGCAGGTACATTTTACTCGTCTATTTACGTTTTATACTTTAATATTCATTTATAGCAAGTTAAAGAGGTATAATAATGATTTTTTTCCAGCTTCCAAGTAGGTATATGTCTAAATAACGAAATTGTCAAACAAGGCTTTTGATAATCTGCAATTGATATTGGAAGAACTACAATTTATATTGAAAATTATTTACACAGAATTCGAATTTGGCTATAACACTCAGTATATATCGTCTCTTTTGTCAAATACCTTTTCTAACAACATTTCTTAGGTTAATGTTTTTCTCAATACTAATTTTACTACCTTTCATCCCTTTTTTTTCACAGATAAGTCTGAAATACCATGAAAATCATGTAATTATCCGTATTTGCCATTTTACACTACCAAAAAACAATCTCATTATTTTTTCACGATTTTTTTAATTAACTCAACATAATAAATTAAATCAAAGTCGTTAAATTACAAAGTTTTTATCGTCAGGCACTTATTAAAACCGTTCCCGTCGGTTTACCTTTGTATTTCTCAGTTTTGTGCAACGTAAGATGTGTTAATTAGTAGCCGTAATTAGTTTGTAGCCTACTGGCAAAATTACGATTAAATAACCACACTACCTTTAGGCCGAGCTTTGGACCATATTTGTTTCACACAAATACTAACAAAAAACGTGATATTAAATAGATAAACGGTGTCTCGACTTAATTTCTAATGTAAAAATTGGTACCGCCATTTTAAATATTATTCTTCTTATCTGTCAGTCAGTTTACTTGTCATTCAGTCCTCGTATCAAGAATGGACGCGTCGTGCGTTGAAAAAGAAGAAATCTAAGAAGTTGAAACGACCTGTCATCTCGGAATATATTTACGATTTCGTTCCCAACGTTTCATTTTCAAATTACTATCGGTATAATCTTTTGATGGTCGATTTTTTAATTTGTACGATCAAACTTTATTGAAATTCATTATGCATCCGTCTTGGCGGCCGATTTGACACTGCTTGTTCGTGCACAGAACATACCCAATGCCGACTCAGTTGTTATTCTGTGGAAACAACATGGCGGATGATACGCGGCAGAATTAATATTTTTTCGCGGTTTATTCAAATTTACAAAACAGAATATCTACTGTATCTACCTAAATTCACGATATAAAACATCTTTATTTGCAGCAAAAATAAATATCATTATAGACAGTGTATTTTCCTCAATATTTTGCAGAAATAATCGATAAAAAGACTAAAAGAAAAATACGTTGATATTTTTCGAATTCGTAGCAATGAGATTCCAGAAAATAATTAAGTTTTTATACTGCGTAGATTTTACCACAATAATGGAGTTTCAAATCCCTACATATCTCGGCCTATTACATCAATCATTCAACCAATTAATCATCTACTACTAATTACTTTGTTTAGAAAAAATGTTAGAACTTCTGTAGGAAGAAATGTGTGTGGAAAGATTATTGATGGACACAAAAAAGGTAACAAACAATATTATAGATTTAATTGGATTATTGATGAGATTCCGTGTATTTTTAACACTCAATATACTTGAGTTACCGTGTAAACTCCATTTAAAAGAAGAATCATATCAATAACCCAACATTCTTCCAAATATTAAGCTTCAAATCATGCTTTATAATAACCTAACCTAACCTAACTAAATATAGCCACGCTGTATACTTTTATGGATTTAAAATGAATGACAGAACCACGGAACTACTCGATTAAATGAAAACGAAGTGGTCATAGAACATACAAACAGACACACGTCAATTGTCAATATGTTTAGAATGATTTCTTTTACATTATTTAAAATTAACGTCACTGCAATAGAAAAAGCAATTTTATAAATAATTCTAAGTTTAAATTTCGTTTAAATCAAGTCCAACTGTGGATTTAAATAGGAATATAGTGCATAAATATAAATCCTACATGTGGCGAACAATGTTTTGTGTACCATAATTTTTTCTTGACGTAATAAATAACAAGACTGTTTTTTTTTTTTGGGTAATTACCTTCGCTAATAGATGACCAACTACTCGAAAATGCACTAGAAAAACAAATAAATTATCGTAGGTAGAATTTATGGCATATGCCGTTATATTTACCGAGCGCTGGTGACGTTAATTTTGGTTTTTGGTATTGGAAAACAACGTAAAAACTTGCCTCGATTTGATCGCGTACCAACAGTGCAGTAGGTCGTAGTTCCGTGATCCGATCACAATAATATTCTTCTTATTTATTGAAACAAACCTCAATTACAAAACACTCACACACTAAACTATTCACTTATTATCTAATTTATTTAATTAGACCGTTTAATTCACCTATAATTAATCAGATATGTTTACTACGATATCAAATTGTTCACTAGTTCCCCTACTATTGATTTTATTCAAACAAAATGACTATATACGATAAATCTTCCAATTTATAACAATAATATAGTTGTACATAACATAATTCATGTTTCCCATCCCAAAATTCGTGGTCTCAAAGTGAAATTTAGCTTCGGTTATAAGAACAGAACCGACTTCGTGGTCTATATCAGTGGACGAGTTCGTAATATGTAAAAAGCAAGCGCAGGCAAACCGCCGAGGTTATATCGGAAAGTAAATGTGTACCTTCGATTTCCGAAGACTCGAGATGTCATACCAACAACGAAATGAATGAATGGTTGAAGAACTAGATGGATTTTTACAGGAAGAATACTCCATATCTGTTCTGATGGCTTACTGACACGTCAATTATCACCTTAAGTCGATAAGTACGACAACCGCAAACCAAAATACCCTAGGGAAAAGTGACATAAAAGCCTCTTACTAAAAGTTAGGTTAGATTTTAGTGATAGAGCAAATTTACTTGAAAAAAAAGTGCAATAACGCAATTTTCCATAGTTAAAAATGGATTTTATTGTAAAATTTTAATATCTAGTTATATTTTATTTTCGAAATTGTACGACGCTGTTAAAAAATCAAACAAAAACACACCTCTTCTCCAACATTGATGTCCTAGGAGGGTTAGTTCGGTACAATTGCATGTGTTATCTATTGCGGCCTATCCTGAGGGTTATACCGAACTGGCCCGGGATTTCTCCACTAATTGCATACCGGCTTAAATGCCCCCAAATCAAATTACAACCAAATGGGAAATGTATGTTTTATGACGGACGACGCCATGCCATGAAGTAAATTTACGATTCGAATTAAATTATATTTATAAAAATCATAGATATATATATCACTTGACATGTCATATTTATTTAGTTAGATATATTATGTAATAATTAATTGTTGTAATTCATTTCAATTACAACCTGATGTTTACGCAACACTTTTTTAACTATTCTACACACTCAAACGATAACCAAAACACCATTACCATCAATTCCACCACCTTCTTCTTGTACCATTTCCTTTTCGGAAGTTGCAGCCATCATATTTTTTGACATTTGACTTTTGACTTTTGACTTTAAACCATTTTCGCAGGTTCTAAGATATTATTTTCATTTCAATTACGATATTTCCCTAAATTATGAACTGTATCTCGTGATTTATCCGTAATATTCTCAATATTTTCAATTTCCGCTTATTCCTTTATCTGATTAGATGAAAATTTCAGATGAAAACTTTTCAAAATGATCTTTATTTTCATTGTGTTTACATCTGTCTGACCAAAGTCTCGATCGGTGTTACCAACATAACCTCTCAAGATTCCCTTTATAGAGCGCGAAATTCGAATGAAAATATGAAAATGCTTGAACTAATCTGTAATTTCGCATACTTTGTTACGACATTATTATTAATTAATGTCTTCATTCAACGTGGTAAGTCTTACAACTGCTTTTGAAAGCCAAGAAGATATATATTTATACACGAATATGGTATGGTATTTCTGTAATAACTCGCGATGTTTTTCTTGGTTAATAAAGCCGTCAGAGGAGATAATCGGAACCGACAGTTTGTATGTGTGTGTGTGTGTGTGTGTGTGTGCGCGCGAAGCGTACCCCATGCCCCCCCAGGGGGTGACATATTCCATATCGTAAATCATCGTAGCTATTATCCACCTGAAATGGAAGAGTTTCTTCTTTTTGCGCGAAGATGTCGACTAAACGATACAGGACGTACGTCAACTGAGATTTTTATTAAAAATTGAGATTATTATATATTCTGGAAATTTATAAATACACAATGTTATGTAGAAACCCGTCATCTGTCACGGAATATTGAGTTTAGTGCCGAAACCCGTCAACCGGCGTCACTTGACGCGTTTCTACACTAAATTTTAGTTGGTAACACTGGTTATTATCGTTTGACCTGTTGCATCACTGTTTTTATGTATTTGTTTACGCTATTATACAGTTAGAGGTTATAGACGTAATATACTGTGAAATCAAACCTCAAAAACAAAAAATCACATGATGTTTCTCGCGATAGTTCATAAATAAAACACCTACTGACATGAGAAATATAAAACGTAGCGAAAATGACATCAATGTTGACATTTCCGTTATAATCCATAACCACATTTCAAGTTTTGAGGTTAGATAAACCCGCTATGGGACCAAGAAGAAACAATTCTTAGATGCAGCACTCAGTGTTGCAAAAATTCCAAATGAATTGAAAGATAAAGTCAAATATAGTTTTTACTATAGTTATTTTAAAGAAAATTTATCATTTGGAGGGCCACGGTTTCGTAGCAGCTGAACAAATAGTTTACCAGCGCAGAACCAAGAAGTTTCATAAGAAACAACAAGACTAAAAACAACTAGTACTAGTAAAAATGTAAACCCAGATGAAACACATGGAAGGAAAACAAAATTCCATTTTTTAAACGACGCAATTTGAAAGTTGTTCGTTCTGTATTCATTTACATACCGAAAGTTGCGTTTTGAGCGTTCCATGTAGTGAAAGTGACAGTTCCGTACTGCAAAACGCTCTGTGATTCTAGTCACGTCAATGTCGACAGTTGACAGATGACAGATATATTAATTCTATGCTTCATGTACTCATTTTATACGTTTCCGTTGACTAATGACTTCAAAATCATGAAAATCTTCAATCATAAACTTTCTGCGATATCAACAACTTACTCAATCTATATCTAAATTGCCAGTTGTTTATTATTAAATTAGATGAAGATCAGGATGATTCAGGAAATTATAATGAAGACCACGAAGAGTTTTTCCACCAAGAAAATCGTCTGTTGTAGTAACGGAGGTATCCAATAAATAAATTGTCGAAATATAAAAAATAAATATTTAAAATAAAAAGTTTCAATATCGCATATCACTTGTTGGACTTGTTGCACAACAACGAAAGTGTAAAATAGCATAAACATCAGTGGTAATATAAAAAAAAAATAGCATTGCATGAGTTTTGAATAATAGGTATCTAGCCAGCCATATTTCAGCTTTAACTTGGATGAAAACAACAAACACAAAATGACTAACAGATACTTGTAAATTGAAATTTTAACACGCGATATCTGGTTTACGGCCAAGAACGATTCTGATTGAGCTATACCACGAAATACTGATTAAAATAAATTATAAGGTTGGCAACTAAGTACTTTCGCTTTTTACCGATAGAGAGCGTTGCTTTATTTTGTTTATAACTCATGTTAGTGCCGTACTTTGACGTTTGTCACGTGATACCGCTCACATTGATGACTTGCGCGTGTCAAAATCGGTATAAAAAATCCAGTTTTTGAAATGAGCGACGTTCTGATCGGCCTACTAAAGTTGATGATGCCGAAATCGAAATCATAATTGAGTCATGTAAATTTTTGATAGGTTGCGAAGAGTCACACAACACTTAAAACGTCTCGAGTTGATTTTTAGGTACTTCACTAATTTATTTAACACAAACAATCAATATTTGCGATAGGCGCCTTAAACGATCCTTTCTTGAGAAGAATCATCACCGGTGGTGAAAAATGGGTCCTGTACAGTAACATAAATCGAAAAAAAGCATGGAGCGAGCACGATGAACCAGCAGAAACCACATCGAAACCTGAAAAACAACAAACTATTAGTTTGGTGGGATTACGAAGATCTGAGCTGCTTCCAACGAACTAAACGATCAATTTAGATGTTTACTTTCAACAATTGATGAAACTGGATGAAGCATTGTCAAATCGGGAAGGTTTAGTGTTCCACCATGATAATACAAATCCTCACACATCTTTGACAACTCGTAGGAAACTATTGGGCTGGAAAGTGATGCCACATCCCCCATACAGCCCCGATCTGGCACCATCTGATTACTCGTGAATCTTTCGCAGTTGCTGATAATTACGAAGAACCAGAATATAGTTCAAAAATCAAGAATATCGGCACCAGAATATTCTGAGAAGCAACTTATGGACTAAAAATCAAAGCTTAGAAGTTTCAGTCTATCTGGGGACCTCTTCTGGGTTTAAAAACCTTGAACGTAAGTCCTTAGGTTCCGTATAGAAGCGACATCTCGTTTTTGTTCAATGAAAGGGTCTTTTCAGACCAGTTGGTGCGATTTTTTTAGACTTGAAGTATTGATCCGTGTTTCTGAATACGTTGTCTTCTTCTTCCTCTTTCAATAGGACCAGGTTCTGTTCAATCCTGTACGTTTGGCCCTGGATCTTCCTGAGAAGCTGAACTCCAGCTCTCGTACCACCTCTTTGGTGGTCTGCCTACAGGTGTGTTCGGTCTCTGAGTTTTAGCACATTTTGCTTTGTGTTTTTTGGTGAAGCAAAGTTTGGAAGACATGGAGACCGTCTTCATATCTAGGAATGTTCCTAAAGTGCCTCAACTGAGACCAGTTGAAAGTTTTTGCTGCGAAGTGAGTCCACTGGGTGCTGATTCAGTTATAAAGAAGTAATAATCGTTTCATAGATAAGGAATCAAATGATAAAATTAATAAAGGGAAAATTTGTATTGCTTGTACCTACATACCATAAATGTTAAATGATGGAGCATCGGGATAGAAGGAATTTTTCGAAAAAATTATGAATCATAAATAAGACATTGAGACATCTCAATAACTATGGGAAACCATACTTTCCCCTTTCATTATTCTTTCAAACTTTAAAACAAACTTTTGATTTATTGATTCGACTACGACTGCGTGTCGGACTAAATTATACCTTGTAGTATTACGAACGTACAGGTGATAATGACTGAATAAGAATTTATATACGTATCGGAGTAGTTAAGAGATAATATTTCATTTTGAAAATTTTAGGTTAATTATTTAGCCCGTAAGCATGAGCACAATGTATATGTTTTGCGTAATTGCCTTTAAATGGTTCTTAAACGTAATTTCTTGTGTTCTTTCCAATATTTTTCATCGATTCCGTCAGTAAATACCGGGTTGTTCATTATCGTATCGCGCGTATACAATGTGTAGCACATGAGACTCATACAATTCAGAATTTTTACATTCAAATAGGATTCACACCTTCATAGAACTCCTACTACAACTCTACTCCGTTTAACATTGTATCATTGACGCTGAATCGTGCGTTGAAGTTTCTCTAGACATTTCTAACCATCTTAGAAGATTTTCAATTGTATTATAAACACTTGGCACTGATTTAGCCTTTGCTGGAGCCTCCTCTACAGCTAAACTTCTTTAAAGCTGAATTTATGATGAATTTGAGCTTTTCTAGACATTCCTTTCTCATTATAAACCTCCAAGACGCTTTTTTTATCATAATCCAGCCTCTTTCCAATGATTAACCTACCAGAGGTTTGTTTCATTGTATTCTGAGCTCTTTCTAAGGATTTGGACCTTCCTGGAGCCTCCTCTATAATTTAACTTCTTTATAACTGAATCATAGACAATTTATGATGGATTTGAGGTTTCCTATACATTCCTTTCTCATTATAAACCTCCAAGACGCTTTTTTTTATCATAATCCAGCCTCTTTCCAATGATTAACCTACCAGAGGCTTGTTTCATTGTATTCTGAGCTCTTTCTAAGGATTTGGACCTTCCTGGAGCCTCCTCTATAGATGAACTTCTTTATAACTGAATCGTAGGCAATTTATAATGAATTCAAGCTTTTCTAGACATTCCTTTCTCATTATAAACCTCCAAGACGCTTTTTTTATCATAATCCAGCCTCTTTCCAATGATTAACCTACCAGAGGTTTGTTTCATTGTATTCTGAGCTCTTTCTAAGGATTTGGACCTTCCTGGAGCCTCCTCTATAGATGAACTTCTTTATAACTGAATCGTAGGCAATTTATAATGAATTCAAGCTTTTCTAGACATTCCTTTCTCATTATAAACCTCCAAGACGCTTTTTTTAATCATAATCCAGCCTCTTTCCAATGATTAACCTACCAGAGGTTTGTTTCATTGTATTCTGAGCTCTTTCTAAGGATTTGGACCTTCTTGGAGCCTCCTCTATAGATGAACTTCTTTATAACTGAATCGTAGGCAATTTATAATGAATTCAAGCTTTTCTAGACATTCCTTTCTCATTATAAACCTCCAAGACGCTTTTTTTAATCATAATCCAGCCTCTTTCCAATGATTAACCTACCAGAGCCTTGTTTCATTGTATTCTGAGCTCTTTCTAAGGATTTGGACCTTCCTGGAGCCTCCTCTATAGATGAACTTCTTTATAACTGAATCGTAGGCAATTTATAATGAATTCAAGCTTTTCTAGACATTCCTTTCTCATTATAAACCTCCAAGACGCTTTTTTTAATCATAATCCAGCCTCTTTCCAATGATTAACCTACCAGAGCCTTGTTTCATTGTATTCTGAGCTCTTTCTAAGGATTTGGACCTTCCTGGAGCCTCCTCTATAGATGAACTTCTTTATAACTGAATCGTAGGCAATTTATAATGAATTCAAGCTTTTCTAGACATTCCTTTCTCATTATAAACCTCCAAGACGCTTTTTTTATCATAATCCAGCCTCTTTCCAATGATTAACCTACCAGAGGTTTGTTTCATTGTATTCTGAGCTCTTTCTAAGGATTTGGACCTTCCTGGAGCCTCCTCTATAGATGAACTTCTTTATAACTGAATCGTAGGCAATTTATAATGAATTCAAGCTTTTCTAGACATTCCTTTCTCATTATAAACCTCCAAGACGCTTTTTTTAATCATAATCCAGCCTCTTTCCAATGATTAACCTACCAGAGGTTTGTTTCATTGTATTCTGAGCTCTTTCTAAGGATTTGGACCTTCTTGGAGCCTCCTCTATAGATGAACTTCTTTATAACTGAATCGTAGGCAATTTATAATGAATTCAAGCTTTTCTAGACATTCCTTTCTCATTATAAACCTCCAAGACGCTTTTTTTATCATAATCCAGCCTCTTTCCAATGATTAACCTACCAGAGGTTTGTTTCATTGTATTCTGAGCTCTTTCTAAGGATTTGGACCTTCCTGGAGCCTCCTCTATAAATTAACTTCTTTATAACTGAATCGTAGACAATTTATGATCAATTTAAGCTTTTCTAGACATTCCTTGCTCATTATAAACCTCCAAGACGCTTTTTTTATCATAATCCAGCCTCTTTCCAATGATTAACCTACCAGAGCCTTGTTTCATTGTATTCTGAGCTCTTTCTAAGGATTTGGACCTTCCTGGAGCCTCCTCTATAATTTAACTTCTTTATAACTGAATCATAGACAATTTATGATGGATTTGAGGTTTCCTATACATTCCTTGCTCATTATAAACCTCCAAGACGCTTTTTTAAATCATGATCTAGCCACTTTCAATGATAAACCCACCAGAGGCTTGTTTCATTGTATTCTGAGCTCTTTCTAAGGATTTGGACCTTCCTGGAGCCTCCTCTATAAATTAACTTCTTTATAACTGAATCGTAGACAATTTATGATCAATTTAAGCTTTTCTAGACATTCCTTTCTCATTATAAATCTCCAAGAAGCTTTTTTAAATCATGATATAGCCACTTTCCAATGATTAACCTACCAGAGGTTTGTTTCATTGTATTCTAGGCTCTTTCTAAGGATTTGGACCTTCCTGGAACCTCCTCTATAGATGAACTTCTTTATAACTGAATCATAGACAATTTATGATGGATTTGAGGTTTCCTATACATTCCTTGCTCATTATAAACCTCCAAGACGCTTTTTTAAATCATGATCTAGCCACTTTCAATGATAAACCCACCAGAGGCTTGTTTCATTGTATTCTGAGCTCTTTCTAAGGATTTGGACCTTCCTGGAGCCTCCTCTATAAATTAACTTCTTTATAACTGAATCGTAGACAATTTATAATGAATTTAAGCTTTTCTAGATATTCCTTTCTCATTATAAATCTCCAAGAAGCTTTTTTAAATCATGATCTAGCCTCTTTCCAATGATTAACCTACCAGAGGCTTGTTTCATTGTATTCCAAACTATATCGCAGGCATGTTATGAAAAATTAAACTTTATCTACGAACACTCATTCTTAACATCCCAAATCCTTCTCAATCATATTCTGGGTATTCCTCAACGATTTACACCTTCGTAAAGTTTTTCTAGATATTCGTCACTAATATTGAACCTCCCAGAGGCATTTATAAATCACATTCTTACCACTTTTCAATTACTTATACCTCTTCTACAGATGTACTTTCCATATCTACCGTAATTGACATCCAATGATGGATTGGAGCTTCTCTAGATATGTTTAAACCAATCTTAGCCTTCCAGGAGCGTATTTCTATCCTACACGCTCATTCAACAGTAATTTTGCAACTATAATCCTTGTAATTGCATCCTAGACCCTTTTCGATCGAAGAATATCCATATTAGGTAAATTTAACGTACCTAACCTAGAAATTTTTTGACATCGTTACGTCACAATTTCTCTCTATGTAAAGTTATTTAACTAACTAACATTATTTTCTTTTATTGCTCCGATTCACAAATATAAATAAAACCTTTCCGTTAATTACATTTTAAGTAATGATCATTATATTCCCTATACATTCGGCGATTCCATTAATAGTTATCCACATATATATTTCTGAGAGCAGTACCATAAACTCTCCATAGTCTTGACACCAAAGCTTAATACTTCGATTTGAATCTCGACTCAAATTTATTATTCGATTAAAGCGAAATTAAGTTACAAATCAATAGGCGCTCTCACCTTATCATTCAGTTCGGCTAATTGCATTTCAACCGAATATCAAGCGAAGATAATCTCGGGATCAGTTGACGGCCAATATGGAATCACAAACACGTTGCCACATCGCGAAATCAAATGTATAATAACGTACAAACTCAATATTATTAAGGATTGCTACTAAAGTTTTCAGATACGGCAACACTGATGGCAATACGTCAAATCTGACATTGTCATCAAAAAGTTTGACGTTTGACAATGATGAACATAATCAGGGGAACCAATCGCAGAATCAAAAGATTGAATCCTTATTTGACACCCAATGATATAATCAATTGATGATTATTATATAATTAATATTAATTTGATGAATAAACGGAATATAAAAGAATAAAATAAATATTAATTTGTTTTATGGAATATCTTCATATTTTATGAAAATTGTTACAGTCCGACAACGCCGCTTATAAATGCATAGCCTGCTCGGAGCTATAAAGCATAAATCGCGTTGCAACGCCGCCTCTAGAAGATAAACGGCGCGAACCCTCTTTTGGCCATATGCTGTTAGGCTGTACGGCCAACCTTATCAACGTTCGACGTCTGCTTTAGCCTGGCTGGCCACCCTATTGCTACGGCACGTTATCTGATAAATATAAATCTCAGTTATAAACTAACTATGTAATAAGCATGTATTTTTTAATTGCGGTAAGATTACGTATTTAAAAAAACCACAACTAAACGCAACGTTTCGTGATAATTTCAAAACAAATTCATGTTGTTTATATATATATATAACTTATCAATCATTAAATAAACTGACTAAAGTAGAAAAACTCGAATTTTGAATAAATTAAATTAACAAAGTTGATTGTATAGCCAACAAGAATAAGATTGCAAAAGTAAGGCGATAAGAAGAAGATAATTATATAAGTAAACGTCAAACGTTTTACGGTGTTGTCAGATGTTGCAAAAAGTAGTTTAATTGGAAAGTTTTGATGAAATATGTTCAAAACTAGTACATTTTGTATATTTTTTATTTAAAAGAATGGAATTTATTCACGTTTATTTATTTAGAAAGCTGCGGATTCTATTGACGACATTTTGTGTTTTTCCAAATTGTTTTCGCTTACAAAACTGTCAACTGTAATGCATTTTGATAAAGGTTAATTGATGTAATGTAAATTTCGTTAAAATATTTTGTGCCCTTGCGATTTAAGGTTCAAACAACGATATATCGTCCATAAACATCGATTTTTTAAAATCGATATTGAAACTTAGACTCTAAAAGCAATTTCTACTACGAAATTTCGAGTATAAAAGATTGTCGGTTCCAAACAAGTTCGAAAACTATATTCGGCATTCTTTCTCTATAGAACTGAGTCCTCAAAGGACTTTCAACAATAACACTGCCCCATCGTTCTCAAACGAGGGTTGTTAACCACTCTGCTAAAACGTAATAACGTCGAAACTAGTCAGTTGTTACAAACCTATGATAATATCGACAAAAAGTTCGATTTACATAACGCTCTTCAGAGGAGTTGTAATTGCAATATTCGTCCAGGTATTAGCCAGGAAAGTAGTTGTTTTCTCCTTCAAAAAACGTCGAAATACAATCTCGAAATTTAGATTTTCGAAATTGTATCAGAGGTGGATGGTAAAAATCCTTTATTTTCATAAATTTCCCATCAAAAATACATTTTGCACACCGTATTTCCCATCGAAATTTATTTATGTGTATATATATATATACAGGGTGTTTATAAAAATGTGATGTATGGGATAGATAAAAAAATGAAAAATATTTGGGGTTTGCTCAGTGAAAAATTTTCGTAACTCCATTCGTATTCAAGATAAAAGGCGTTGAAGGAAAAAAATTGGAACTTACTAATTAATAATAATTAATAACTTTGGTAATTATATAAAAATAATCACTCACCCCCTATCGACTTGGGGTTGAGGGGGTGTTAGAGGGATGTAGTTGCAATATATGAAAAGTGGGATTAGCCGTCGGTCACTGTTTTCAAGTTAGGTTAGGTTAGGTTAGGTTAAGTTAGGTTAGGTTAAGTTAGATTAGGTTAGGTTAGGTTAGGTTAGGTTAGACACACCGCTTGATCCTTTTTTTACCCTATTTTACCATAAAAAAATAGTTATTGAATTTTAAATTTTCCCATATATATTTTTCTATGATAAAATTATTCATGGTTACGTCAATTAACAATTATAATTGTTGATAATTACACTAAATTAATTTCGTATATTTTTACACATATTATCATCGCTATTTAGCTGTATTTTTTTGTTTATATATTTTCAAATGAAATTTACAATTTCCAAATACGAAAATGTCAAATTTTCATTCTTCAACCCTCTCCATTTTTTTAACAAGGGAAGACCGACGGCTGGAATAATTTTTTTTGTGTTCAATACACTTTTTTTTATTACCCCCCACAACCCCAAGTCGATAGGGGGCGTGGGATGATTTTAAAATAATTTATTACTTCATAATTTTTAAATCAAAATATTCCGAAAACGATACACAATATCGAGTTTTATCAAGAATACCTTTTTGGTGTAAAATTAAACGATGTTTAACCTAATTTTATATTTCGCTTAAAAAATCTAATATCGAAAAAGTTATGTTCAATACTACTTGATAAGAAACGTGTAACTAACGCCCTCTATGAGAATCAGACATAAAAACGAATTAATTGAATGTATCAGCTTCCAAAACATATTAGTATAAAATTTTAATACGATGTTGACAGTAGTTGCTGCGAAATCTTAAAAAATGTGTAAAATTACGAAATTCTATTATTACCTTTTTTGAAACACCCTGTATGTATATATATGCACTTTTTTTGCAATAAATTGATAAAATATGCGGAATATACACTTAGCATAGAATAAACTCTTTATTTATAATAATTCCACTAATTTTATAATCCGGTCCTGTTCAACATCACAGACGCGTTCATTTACAATTTATTCGTAAAATAAGTACGAGTCATAATTATCAAGCTAGAATTCTAAAAATCTTCTAAAACTCCCTAATCACACAAATACTTTTTCTATGATAAATTACCTTTCGTACGAAATAAAGCAATAAATAAAAATTTAATTTTGATGTCTGTATCAAGCGCGGCCACGAACATTCGCCTAATTAACATATAAAAACATATTTATAAAATGATAAACTCTTTTATATGAAATATTCGAAATTATGAGTATTATACATCACCTGTTTCTTTTATTAATGCTCGGTATATTATAAGAGGTAGGCTCCGTCATTATGATTTAATTTGTTTTTTGTTCAACTTCTACCGAAATTATTCAGATAATACATAGAATAAAGAGAGGCAGGGCTGGACTCGCCGTTTTGCAATACGTCTAAATTATTTTTTAAAAATTTATTATTTTAATGTAATTAGTTTTTGCTAGTATATGACTTTCCTTTTCAACGATTCAAAGAGAGGCAGAGTTGGACTGGCCGTTTTGCAAAACGTCTAAATTATTTTTTAAAATTTATTATTTTAATGTAATTAGTTTTTGCTAGTATATGACTTTCCTTTTCAACGATTCAAACCTCCGGGCAGCCCGTTGTACATCTCAGATACTTTCTAAACTTTCTATAAGCTTTCTTATTATAATTTCAGGCAATTTTCAACGTTTCTAGGTACTTGATGATGAATTTAAAAGGAAAATTAATATTGTCCTCATCCGTTACGAGTTCCCATGTTGAAGTGTCTGTTGATTATTCGGTAAATCTACTTTCCACAATATCCCAGACGTATTCTATACATGAAAATAATGATAAAAATATAAAAACGAAATTCCCTACTATAAAATGATGGTACCAGAAGTACCTGGCTTGACCTAGAGATGGCAGCATATGTTTGTAGTGTGAAAACGCCATTTATTTGTTTGACAGCTGTCAATAATGAATGTTTTCAGTGAATTGGCAAACATGGAAAAAATTTGTCATCGTTATGTGATACAATATTTTAATTTGAAAGACCTTAGCCCAACCAATATGAAAGTTGAACTAGATTTTACTCCGGGTGAGACTTCTGCTTCGTTATCGACAGTAAAATAAAGTTTCAACGAGACCGTACGATTTGCGACGACCAGCAACACAGTGGTCGACCAAACGAGGTGATGACTCCAGAAACGTTGAAGAAAATCCACAAAGTTGTCAAGAATTATCGTCGATTGAATGTGTGCGTACTAGCAGACATAATAGGCATTTCAAAAAAAGCGAAAATTTGTACAAAAGAAAGTTGTATACAAGATGGTCGCCGCGTTTGCTAACAAGGTGCAAAAACAGCGTCGTGAAGACGTTTCCATCGAGTGTTTGGCGATATTTCACTGAAATATGGGTCATTTCACACCCAAACGATCTAAACAATAAACTCAAATGGGAGAACCGACTCCAAAGAAAGCAAAGACCGTTCCATCTGCAGGCGAGGTCGTGGTGTCGGTTTATTGGAATGTTCATGGGATAATTTCCATTGTCTAATCTAAAAAAGTTAAAATTATCAACGGTTAGTATTATTGCAAAGTTTTAGGGACGAAATATTCGCCAGATTTAGACCCGTCGGATCATTTTCTTTCCCTAGACGTCAGCCAGAACAAGGATTTTATTTTCACGTTATTGCAGATCTTAAAAAATTCACGGTAATGTTTTTTTTTGTTATTGTTTTTCCTATAAAAACCGGTACTGAAAACAAACAGTACGTTGAATAAAAATAATGAATAATTTTCATGCGAAGCAGGTGAATGACGGTAATAAATTAAAAAGTAATTAATTTTAAGGAGGGTTAAATGCAAACTCCACACCCAGTTTTACCTGAACGAAGAATAGGCGATTCAAATTTCGAAAAATATGTTACGGATACAATTTAAAAACCATTAGTTACGAAAAATGATATTGTACTATGGAGAAAGACACAGTTTTTTTTTTATTAGTTAGTGAAACAAGGAAATTTAGTGATTTTATCACTATTTTTGATAATAACTTTTACTAGGTACTGTAAAAAATTGTTCCGATAAACACAAAAACGATAAAATTAATGATTTTCATCCGACTGACATCAATAAATTTGCGTACGATTTATGAGGAAGATCGAGGCAAATAATTTGAATACCAAAAGTTGTATAACAAGTAGGATTTAATTTTACACACGTGGAGTGTGTGCTACGTACTTCAATAGAAGATGTTGGCATGGAAAAACTATAAAAATAACCATAAATACGTTTTAAACAAGGTTTCTTGGTCGAAACAGAAATTAAAATGACAATTGGAAAGTACCTCAAACAACTAGCCGAAAGCCAAGTATCACAACCTATTACTAGATGTAGACTCAAAGACTTTAAGTCTTTGAGTCTTTTCGATCAATGTTTCCCATGGGCCCACGCCCCACAAGGGGGCAATTCGATTATTAAAGGGGGCAATTCTAAAATGGACACGAACTTAACCTTTTCGCTCCAGTCCAACTATGCAGAACTAATTTTAAGCGCCAAATTTAAATACTAGACATAATTTAGCTGCTTAAAATTGATTTTTTGGTCCAAGATTCGAAAAAATTGCTCGGTGGTCTGACAGAACTGACAGAACCATGGATAAGGAGATATTAAGAAAAATATTTGGCAAGGAGTTTGATGGAGTACAAAGGCTAGTCTGTAGGACCTCGGAAAAGGTGCCAGAAAGAAGACAAAATCAGTTTTGCACACAATGGGCTGTAGTACCATAAAAAAAGGAAAAAATACCATGTAAACATCCTTCTAGCGTTAAGGGTTTTCGCCATAAAATTTCCTCAACGAAACCATCTGTGAAAGATGAGTTTTGAAACGTTTAAGACACATCTTGTATGGCCGAGGAAAAACTATCACCGTTTGGTCACTATTAACCGCGTAAATTAGTGATTCCCGAACCATGTGGACCACCAAGGATCAACGGGAACATGGAAATACCACCATAGATCATAAATCCGTTTGACGAAACGGAAATTCGAAATTTGATGCGCTTATTACTAATGAAAATGGTTATGACGCCCTTTATAGAAAGCAAGAAAAAATATAAGTGGGGCGTTATATTCGATCATATATAACTAAAGGAAATTAGAATAAAACCGTAAACCACGTCGATCCACTTCCATCAAATCATTATTGATAGAAGTAAATTACGGTCTATCACTAATAAATCAGTCATAGTTTAAATGGATTCTTATTGTGATGACTGTGTTGCATTTACTGCCGTTTGGTATATAATTTCTATGCAACAAAATCCACGTCGATAAATTTCTATTTTAAAAATTACTTAAATATCTAATCCATAGTTTTTGGTAATTATACACTTTCACGGTCACCTGATTTTTTGGTTAGGTTAGTTTAGGTTAGGTTAGGTTAGGTTAGGTTGGCTCTAGAAAATCGAAAAATGGATGGATTTTAATGATCTTGGTCTCAAAATGTTCCATTTTACGGCGGATTTATAAAAAAAAAATACGAAAATTAAAAAAAATAAATATTTTTTACAGTTTCATGACTTTAAATGCAAAAAAAAAATGACTTTCTACATATAATCCTTCGTAACTGTTTCTGACGTCGCGGAATCAAGTTCGTATATTTTTTTTCGCAATTTACATAAAAAAATGAATACTTTGAAGAAAAAAAAAAGTTTTTCTACTATTTAAGGTTTAAAACTATTAAAAACCGCAAATTCAGCCACTACCCCCGTGTTTTTCATAAATTCGTCGTAAAATGGAACATTTTGAGACCGAAATTATAAAATTTATCTATTTTTCGATTTTGAATGGTCCAAAAACTATTAACATCGAAGAATATAGTACGAAACTATTCACGAAAATTGATTGTTTTGCATCGATTTCATTTTAAGCTATAAAAACTAAAAAAATCGTTCTTTTTGGATTTTTTATTTTTTAAATTGTTTATTAATTTATGTAGAATACAAAAAAAATATAAGAACTTTATCTGATAATGAGATAATTTTTTGTAAAGGATTATTTTGCAAAACCGTTTTTTTTTACGATTTAAAACAGTAAAACTATGAGAAATTTTCATTCCAGCTATTTCTACTAATTTTTTTTATAAATCCGCCGTAAAATGGAACATTTCGAGACCAAGATCATTAAAATCCATCCATTTTTCGATTTTCTAGAGCCAAAAAACCAGGTGACCGTGAAAGTGTATACCTAGTTTTTTATTCAATCCGTTATAAAGAATCAAGTTGAAAAATTGGTTGGTTAAGTTAATAAAATTGACATTTGTTGTTATACAGGGCGATACTAATGGTCGTTACACCAAGAAGTCGATTTGGAACATATTATAATCCTTGTTAAAGTTAAATTAATCGTAAACTTATGATACACTAAATGTTATATACCAAACGTCGCTTTTTTACAAAGGCGCTGAACTTAACAACATAATCGTCTTAATGTCAAAATCATTTGTCATCTGTCAGCCCCGCGAAATTTGTCACGTCATTCTTATTTTTTTCTTTTCGGTTTACCGGGTGCGGGGGCTCAAATAAATTTTATCATCGTTGGCATTTCTTTTATAATATTTTGAAAACGAAACCTTTTTGAGGAACTTTTCTGTTTTTAAGCACATTTTGGTTTCGAAAACATATTTCCAATGATATTTTTTCAAATATCAAACGACTTTTCCTATAAAACAGTAGACGAAGTTTACGAGGGTTGTCCGAAAAGTTTTTTACAAAAAGAAGATTATAAAAACTATTAAATAATGAGAAATTGAGTGCCAACTAAAGTAAAAGACATTAAATGTCCTATGGATCATTAAAAATATTTTAAAAAAAGTATTGGAAAACGAAATAATGGATAAATTGATATGGAAATTACGAAAATTGAAAAAATTACCATGGAAATAAGCGATACTGATTATTTCGAAAAAAATAAGTAATAAAAGCAATTATAGGGTACATACACCTTCAATTATTTCAAGTTGTACAGGGGGTACCTCATAAGTACTGTCGATAGGTAAAAAATTAGTGATCGGACAAAGAAAAATTACCAGAATCAAAGAGAAATTGATTCGAGCTGAAAGTCTATTGTGTATCTGGTGGTTTATCAGTTTCATTCCAGGTAACCGAGCTATCAATATCAAGGGATAATTAGCTAAAGTTCACAAATCATCTAACGCAAAGAAACCATCAATTTTTGCGAAAAAAATAGTGAAATTTACAGCCGGGAGACATGGAACACCGAACCAAAATCGAACCCGGTCGAATCCAAGCTTGCAGGTGAAAAACAACATGGATTGATAATATAAAATGGCGTTGGAGTCGCGAACTCCGAGAAGATGGACAAATACATCAGAATGATTAGAAAAAAGAGCCATACAAGTGACGGTAAATCGATTTAGGATTAAACGATATGCTCTACAGGAAACTGGAGATATTACAATCACAAACTGAATAAAACTAAACAAAGTATTCAATTGAATCGTTATCGGAAGGTGACCTTCGACGAACCGAGTAGAAGATATTGATAATAACGATGGTGCCGACAAAGTTTTAGAATTAGTGCGTGCTTCCAAACAATTAACAATGGAATTTAATGTTTTACAGTATTCAATTCCATAATTAAGTCATTTATAAATGTAATCGTTGTTGTTTTGTTATGAATGCCACAAGATATCGGTAATTCATCGACTGAATGGGTTTCAACAAGTAGTAACACAATCACCACATTTATAATTGAATTTCTGAATTTTTAATAATTTTTATTACTATTATTTAACATTTTCTAATACTTTAGACGCTTACAGCAAATTAACTTGGTGAATACACATCAATAATTAATTATTGAGTCAATCTACAGAGGATAAAACATACAAACACTCTCCTAGGAAACTATATAGAGACTTAAAGACACTAAACGTGCAGATTTTGGTGCACCAAGGACGAAACTTCTGACTACATTGTCTCGAAGTGTGGCACTACACCTGGAAGCGGTTCTCCAGGAGGATACAACGATCCTTTGGGTCAGGATTATGCTAGGAACTTTCGGAGCTACATCAGGTGGAATTGAGAAAACCAACCTTAAGTCTAAGGCGTAAACTTCTTAGTACTTAATATGTAGTCACCTTTCTTGTCGATCCAACTTTTGAGTACGCTGTCCACCAACAGTTTACTACCTACGACCTGACCTAGACATATTGCACAAGCTATACAGCATATATTTCAAGTTTGAAGCTTTAATTTATGTTAAGTTATGCTATTAATGCTAAAAGCTTGTTTGAGATTTTTTTTTTCACGTGAACTAGTTCGTCAGTAACCAAAGACAACCTTAATCGAACTGTCAGACCGATTTTCTAATCTTGAATCAGACGTTTTGATCGCAAAACTTGCAGATTTGCTCGGTTTAATTCTCTATGTTTTTAAAAAAGAAATGGTAGATTGCACGTCGGCACTAGCGATCTGAAAATAGTATAAAATTCTTCTGCTTAAGTCACTGATAGAAATAGAAACGAAACTTTGTGGATATACCTCGTATATCAATAGATGTTGCATAAAACTCTTCAAGTATTTCCCCTTTTCGGGGGTAGAAAGTTTTCGCAACCAAAATAACCACAGAATCAGAAACATCAGTAAATTTAAAATAAAAAATGTTATATAAAGTTTTTGAATTATTCGCAATTGTAAAATACGATTTTTCGTCAAAAAAACCGCATTTTTTAATAGTTTTTTACGTATAACTCTGTAATGATGCGTTTTATCGTAAAAAAGGTGATGAACAAAAATGAAGCTTATAAAAAAACAAAGAAATTAAGCTTATTTTAAGTTCTTAATGTTGTACCTAAAGCGAGTTATAAATACTTGAATAGATTTTGTTTTACGTAATTTAGCAGTTAACCTCAAATAACGGGAAAAGGGTAGATTTTTCAGTAAAAAATCATAGAATACTTTTTAAAGAGCTTAAAAAAACCTTTCGAATGATTATTGATAAAAATCGTTTCGACTGAAATTTCAGTGAGATATGATGTAAAATAGTTGAAACTAAAGAAAAAATTGCACTAAAACTAATGCTATTTCATTGAAAATCAAAATTAAACTTATTTCCTTGTACCAAATACTTTATTTGGATGTTGTTTACGACATCTGAAAGTTTGGTTGATTAGAAATGCATAATTTTGAAAAAAATCAGCATTAAATAATACTTTTTCTTTGATTTTTCAAAAAAAATTTTTTAACTCATTTTTTCTACATAACTATAAGAGGTACAAAAACAAATAAGCAATCAAATTAAAGCATTTTTTACGACGATTATTTTGCTTTTTTTATTTTTTTTGTAGCCTAAAAATTGACGGAGTTATAACCAAATTAATCTGTCACTACAGTGCGAGGATTGCTTACCCACAGCCATTTGAACCTTTATTAATAAAATGTTGAGGGTCTCAAGCCCTTCTAACATACATAGGCTTGTAGTCCTGAAAATTACCTTCAAAATGGTTTTTTGTAGTATGCGATAACTTCAAAATTAATGGAGTTACATAAAAAATAAAATTTTGAAATTATTTTTTGTGAATTATGGGATATGAAAAAGTTTCAAATTTTGGCGCACAGATTTTTTTTGTTGATGTTAAATTGTCTGTAGGTACATTTGAGAGTACCAAGACGTAAAGGGGTGGTTCTTAAGGGTTGACAGGGTGTGGAGAATGAAAAATTACTTCAAGTAGAGACGAGAAACTTTAATACCAAAAAGAATGCAAAATCTAAAAGTTGGCAGTCATTAGATTTATTTTTATTCATTCATTCTCTGCAAAGGGGTAGTTTTCAAGGGTTGAATAATAAAAATTAATAACCAATTAAATTTTATTAAAATGCTATGAATTTTTCACAATAAAAATGAAATTACAATGTTTTAAATCGTTAAAATATTGGTTCCTATATTATTTTCATCAGAAGGGTAGTTTTTAATGATTTTTAAGGGTTGATGATACGAAATATATAAAATTTCTATTATACAATATGTTAAGATATTTATGCTGCATAAACGAAAAACATTTGAATTGAAAAAAAGTATTAAAAACTATAATATTAGTAGTTTTCGATAAGGGGTGGTTTTCATCCCTTAAAAACAATTTGCACACCTTGCGACCATGTAAATTTTGAGCTTGAATGCCTGCACCATTAATTCAACGTGTTTTTTTCCATGATTTTCGTTCAAAACACCAAATTTGACTGTTGATAGTTAATAAATAATCAATTTTTTTCTATTACTGAGTATCGAGGAGTAATTCCGAACTAACCCTCGTATATATAGTCATATTTCACAGTACATTAAACTGTCATGGAGTCTAATAATATAATATAATAACTTAATCTTTGAGTGCCTTTAGCCGAACCCGCTTTGCTATGGATATAATGCGATGAGAATTCCTTCAACAATTTCATATGGTATTAAAATTTTAAATTATAAGTGTTTGGTCGCTTGTGCGACTGTTACATATACGTTAATTTATACAGGGTAACGCGATTGTCGTGATGATATTCAAACAAAACAAAAACCGGTTATCAAATCAAATTTTAAATGTTGGAATGTACTCTCCCATCTCAATTTGGGATAACTACCATGAATGGAGATAAATTTGAAGTAAATGGTTGATAATTTACGACAAACATAACCTAACCTCAATTTTTTGGACTCCCAAAACACTCCAAAGCTCAAATGTCTCGTTTAATTGAAAAAAACTCCAACTGAGTGCTATAAATTGTTTCAAGAGGTTTATAGAGACAATTCTCTATCTCTGCGCGTTGTTTTTGAGTGGTGTAGTGAGGTCCGAGAAAGTACTAAAGATGACCAGCGTCCAGGTCGCCCTTTGACTGTTGACAGTAGCCAAAATCACTCAAATTGCACGTGCAGATCGTCGAAATAGCATCCGGACTATTCCCGAGGCCGTAAACGCCGATAAACAAATTTTACACAAGCCAAAAAGTCTCCAGACCAAAAGTTCTTGCGTTAAGAAGACTTCCAGTACTGCTTAGAGTAATTTTTTTAACAACCAGACCTCGTATCTATAAATTTTGTTCAGAAACTCGCGAACAAATTAACTCAAATATTGTAAATAAATGTTGTGATTCAATTCGAAATGAATGAATATTTTTATTCGTATTTAAATAAAAATGTATCCCCATATTAAATTAAGGGAAAAATTCCTGAAGTGCCCATCTAAACCCATTAATCTTGTGTACATTTATAAAATATAATCCAAAATCCACCTCCCAATTAAAAGCCAATAACATTTAATGATACATCAGTTATTAAATATTAAACAGTTGATTAACAGTTTAATAGATAAGTGAAAACGATTACACCAAACGTTTAATTTTTCTGTTTCACACCAAAGTGTCGGTAAATACAGGTTTTGTAGAAGGCTAGAGCTGAGGCTCAACAAAATCGTGCTTGAGATACGAATCACAACGCCGCCGCGGTACGGTGTGTGCTCGCAAAAAGGCCTTCGACTTTTTTTTCCCTTTTATCTGGTATCTCTCTCTCTCTCTCTCTCTTATTTTAATTTTGACGGTTTATCTAAATGTTATTACCACGGCCATCGAGAAATTTGTAATGAATACTTTCGAACTCTGTATAGATTTTGTGATGATATCGTCGAGAATTTTCCTTTCGAATCGTTATTAAAGTTAAGTGTCAGAGAAAAAGGGTATAAAGACATAATATTTACAGATATTGTGTATATAAACAAGAATCTATAGTGAAAATATTATAGAAATTACAAATAACATTTAATCACACCTCGTACTATACCTAAAAAACATCGGAAGCGCTAATAATAATAATAATAATACTCAGGAAATCTAATTAACATTGGCAACATTGATTATAACGTTAGAAAATACTAAATAACGATGGTAACACTGATAAAAATACAGGGTGTAGTTAAAATTGAAAACAATTAGCTGTTATAGAGACAAAATAAATGAAAAATCTTCTAGAAATGACCTTCAGTGAAACGTGCAAATAATAAACTTATTTTTAATCACACCCCGTACTAAATAACGTAAATAACATTAGAAAACCTAATGAAATACCATGGAATCTAAATAACATTGGCAACACTGTAAAATATACTAAAGAATCTACATATATTCAACACCGAAAATATTGTAAGAAATCTAAATAACATTGGCAACATTGATTATAACGTTAGAAAATACTAAATAACGATGGTAACACTGATAAAAATACAGGGTGTAGTTAAAAATAAATACAATTAGCTATTATAAAGACAAAATAAATGAAAAATCTTCTAGAAATGACCTTCAGTGAAACGTGCAAATAATAAACTTATTTTTAATCACACCCCGTACTAAATAACGTAAATAACATTAGAAAACCTAATGAAATACCATGGAATCTAAATAACATTGGCAACACTGTAAAATATATTAAAGAATCTACATATAGGCAACACCGAAAATATTGTAAGAAATCTAAATAACATTGGCAACATTGAATAAGATGCTGACGAATTCTAATTAACGTTGGCAATACCGACAAAAATATAAGGTGCGGTCAAAAAATAATGATAATGAGTTTTTAGAGAAGCAGTGCTAATAAAACAGTCTTGAACAATGAAACGTGAATGTGAGTGCAAAAAAATGAGACTTTTCCAAAATTTTGAGCCTTACTTTGAAGCTCTATAACTCATGAAGGATACAACTTTGTTCAGAGGTAAATTACCCCCAATCTAGGCTCCCCTATACACCTTTGCTCTGTGTCTGTTTGTATACAGGACATCCTGTATCTATAACTAAGCCGGGACAATCTGTATACATTAATAAGGCAATTTTTTTAAACAAATAATTCACTTTATACAAAAGTTTTTGATGAAAATGAACTTAAAACCATTTCTCAGTTATTATTTTTATTAATTCAATATTATAGATAATAATAATAGATAATTTAATGACGAACCTCCCTATTTTGTGCATGATTAACTCTTTAATATACCTAAACGTTTTTATTTTATCGAATATAGTGTCTTTATGAGAAAACTAAGCATAGACATAATATCTCGGTTCGATATCAGTGGTAATAGAATTCTGAAAGCATGAGGAATAAGTCAGATAACAATCACTTATTTAATTTATTACTTAAGAACTTTGAAATACCTCTCCAACTAATCGATAGATCAGATATGAAAACTTATATATTGTTAATTATAATGCAGAAAGGTTAGATTTCACCACTCCTGATTCGTGTATTGCTGGTCATATAAGCATATGGAAATATCGTATATTATAAAATATTTATTAAAAAAATTTACAGTAATGTATAGTTTATGAACAATTTAGTAGAAAACATATTTTTTCAGTATATCTATATCTCTCACCATATATTGTATCCACATTTATATATTATTTTATTTATATTTTTGATTGCCATCTATCAACATCCAAACGAACTTAATCTGTAATTTTGGTTGCATACACATTTCTATTTGAAAAAATATATCATCAATCATATTGAAAGTAGACAGTATAATATTTCGAAGCGTTTTTTATTGCTCAATTAATTTAAAAAAATCGGTAATTGAGTTTCTTTCTTGTTTTATTTTCTCAACTGGTACTGTTTCGAAACACCCACCGTTTAAAAGCCGTTCCTCGCTAGTGGTGTGAAATACAAAAAAAAAGTTAATTCTGTTATAATACTGTGCCTATACCCGCCACTGTAAATCACTTTATTCCTTCAGTCCTAACGTGTTCTGCGGTATAATTGAACTTTGAGTTATTGCTACACGCCCCGCCCACTCTTTGGTCGCGGTTTCTTTAGTTTCCACCTTCCTCCCACGATAATGGGTACTCACTCTCTTTTACTCGTTTCGATATGCTCACTTAGTGCCAAGAAAAACGATAAAAATTACTAAAATGAAAAAAGGACAAATTGGTTTCGCTGATACTTTCCCGAGGGTAGTAATTTTAGCCACTGTCATTTTTTCTTCTTCGCAAAAGTCAAGATCACGTGCGTTTAAATATAGACTGATAAAGAACTGCAATCACTTGCATTATAGAAAATTTATAGATTCGTAAAAAATAAATAAAATTTATAAAATTCACAACATTAATTGAAATATTTTGACGATATTTGTAAAACTTGTAATTAAGAATTTTCCAAACAATTGGGATTATCAGAGTGTCCATTTTTCGTCCAATAATTTCCTTTTGAGCACTTATAGATTAGTTAATTATACCAAGTTATTGAATAATTTATAATTTATAGAAGTCTCTAAAAATTAGATTCATATCAAAAAAATGAAAATCTGATTAGATGAATATTTAGAAATATTATGCAATTAGATATTAGAGATCAGTTGATATTATCCATACTTTTAAATAAACATTTTCCACTTATTATAAAATACAAATATTGACGTACCCTATGGCTATTAGTGATCATTAACTCTGATAAAACACAGTTTTTTTGGAAATTCTTATTACTAAATCTAAATAATTTAAAAATTTTTATTAGTAATTGTTGCGCCCTCTAGTAGCGCATAGATGAAGTTTAATTAAACTACTTCAAAGAAGAGTTCTACTTAAGTATACGACCATGGACGTATTCTTTGTTGATATTCCTATAGAAGTCTCTTAACCTCTTCTAAATCGGTACTAATTTCGAACGTTGCCAAGTATATTATTAAAACTTGATAACATTATACAAAGAAATACGATAAAAATTATAGTATTTATTAAAAATGTGTTTATTAAAAAAATTGGTAAATTTCGTTAAATATTATAAAAAGGAAATTAAATAGTACTTTCTCTCTTTGTCATACCAAAATTTTATTATCGTCTGAGACACAATTTCACCCAATCACTACTTTTTAGACAAGTTATATTTATCATACAATTAACCTTTTGAATAAATACTGCTTCTTTAAGAATACGGAGTATGAAGAAGTTGAACTCTGATGCTTCAGAGAAAATATCTACAATTTAAAGAAATAATTAAGTGCAGTCTGGCAACTGCTAGTTCACCTAAAGTTCATTTGCCAGGTGGCCGATACAGGTGAATAGAATTCATATCAGTACCTCATTTAAAGTTAGTTTTTCACAACTGTATATTATATTTGTGCAACGAATATTGACATAAACTTGTTCCTGATGTTATTATTATTTGTATAGTGAGTTTTTATTTAGTTTAGTCCAGAATATAACAGAATGTCAACAAATAGATTTCACAAGTGAGTACCCTCATTTTTTACTAATATTATATGTATACAGTGAAATTTTAATTTATATTTATAACCCATACGGTAAATATTGGATTTATTGTGTTCATTTTGTTCTATTTGTGCATTGTACTTAATTATTATGTTTGTATTTTGCTACTTTCTTTGATTAATAACTATCCATGGTCTTGTTTATATTTAATTCAATACCATGTTTATTAATATATTTCTGTTCCTGTTTTTCAATTCTTCTTCTAACTTATCTGAAGTTAACAGACTTAATATACAATTTGTAAAGTTATCTATTGTTTTATATAATAATAATATTATAATACATTAAGAAGAAAAATATAACAACCACCACGCAATGCACAGTTAATAATTAATTGGAAAATTCATTGAACAACTTGTAGATTTCTAAAATTTTGCCAAGTGAAACAGAAAGGTAACAGTATTTGTTATCTTATCAAACAAAATTAGTTATAGATATTTATCAATGCATTGAATTTACTAGAAGACATGCGAATACGAAACGAGTCGTGTTTTCTTTTTCATTTTCTCTAAAAATAATATCTTCACTCTCGGTAGCTAAAAGCGCGTTCTTAAAAGAAAAATGTTCTTCGTTAAACAAAATTCGACCTTCAAGAACGTGACTTAACCTTAAAACTAACCATTATTTTATCTTACAATGTTTGATGAAGGAATAAAAACAATGAGACACTCCAAGAAATTAATATTTGTTTAATATTGGATATTACGATACACTAATATATGTTGTGGATGATTTCTGATTTCAATTTCATTTAATCATTATCATCAATTCATCAGACGCTATTTATAACAATGATGATCGTTTTCTAAATAATTTTTTCCGAGATACTAAGTTTAGAGTTTCTAAAGCTACTAAATAATATTTTTTAACGCCAGTATAACATTAGAAATATTTATATATGTGGGAGGAACTATTTCAAAGACATTTCAATCTCTAAAACTAAATATTCATCTAGTTACTTGGATAATGTCAAAAAAATAATGATTTTATTCAGATTTAGGAGGTTGATATCTAAAATCAAAGAGTTAACCGTTTTTGTCATTATATATACGGGAAATATGATTGTAACATTGATATAATAACCTCATTACATACAGAGTGAACAAAATATTCACATTTTCATCATTTAAAATGATAACAGTGCGACAAATGTGATACTGTATATGAGATTTATGTTTTGGAAAACTGGCAATACTGGTGACGCCCAGTTGATTCAAGTTTTAGGATATATAAGAACACGGTAAAGCTGTCAGGTAATTTACAAAATTTAGAACACTTGTATTCATTTTGTGCTTAGATAACGGGAGTTTTATGGACATTTAGACAGTAGACAAAATTTAAAACACTTGTATTTATTTTGTGCTTAAACTATAGGAGTCTAAAATCTAACATATAACTCTACAAATCACATAGAAACTTACTTCACAAGTATTTGCTTAACCTACGGCGGCCATTTTTAAATAGGCTTCAGCTGATTTTGACATTAAAATAAACTTTCTAAATGGGACATCTAGATCAAAATTATTTAAATACTTTATTACAGGGCCGCAAAAGACGGCATGTTAGAAGTATTAAAAGAAACAACAAAAAGAGACTGCAACACAAGAGACGAGCAAGGTATGACACCGACATTATACGCAGCTTTTTACGGAAATTTAGACGCTTTAAGACTATTATGCGGAAGAGGGTAAGATTATACTTTTATAATAAAAAATAAATGAATAAAATTTTGTTCCTACTGTTGGATCGGCCTTTATAAACGTTTAGTTGTTTATTGATTTATCCCTTTTTATTTTATTATATTTATTAACGTATTTACCAAATTGTTCAATAATTTCATTACAGATAAATTTATGTGTTGTTGATAAAGTGAAATGAAGCTTTCAAAACTAAATGTGCTTATTAGAAAAAATAATCAATCACTGATAAGCAGATTATATCAAAGTGTAATCATGATTCATTTTTTACCTGCTTCATTTATCTATTCCGGCGACTGTATTATAATATTGATAAAATATTTAATTCAACACTCTGATTAATATAATTATCAATCAACCTCTTTTATTTTTTAGATAAAACGAATAATAATATAATGATTCTTATTTTAGCGGTAATCCCGACAAATCAGATTTATTCGGCAACACAGCTTTACATTTGGCAGCTGCTCAAGGTCACAAACACATCGTTATATTTCTAGTCAATTTCGGAGCAAATATCTACGCCACTGATATAGATGGAAGGACGCCGCAAGAACTCGCAGGGGTTAATGGTAGAGATGAAATTTTACGATTCATAGATGGCGTTCAAGCTAAACTGGAAGCAACAGATAAAAAAAGAGTTAAAGCTATGCAAGAAAAAGCCAAAGAGAGTGCCAAAAAGAGAGTCAAAGTAAGTAAATTTTCGTAGTAACAATTTCAGCGGCCTAAAAAAAATTTGAATATCTAAAGTATAAGTGAAATCATTGCTCGAGCATCGGGGAAAATTATAATCTAAACGCTGACAGTTGGTAGTAGATCTTCGGTGTTGTAAGATTTATTGTTATCGAAATCTTGCTTTTTATAAGCAATAACTGTGTAAAATATAATTAATGATTTTCATAACTATTTGAGAAGCGTCTAAGTTAAAATTAAAACTTTGAATTCATACATTTAAAAATTTTACAATTTCCACTTGTATTTCGTAAGTAAACAAATAATTTAAATCATTTTTACGGCAACAACTAGAAAAAAATTACAACGTGGCAACGGTGTAAAACAACTGTCATAACTACGAAACGAATATTTTATTTTTAGTATTTTGTAATGTTTTACAGGATGTTTAATCATTGCGATTTAATTAATTTTAAAATTTTAAGAATTTTAATAAGCAAATGGCGAAACAAGAACACTTGAATGAGAAACAAGAAAGACGAAAATACAAAGATAATCGACCGTCAATGATTTCAACTTTAAGATCGAAAATAATAGGAGGTTCAATGTCGAACTTATTAAATGATAATCCTACAGAAAGACGAAACACTTACAGCGCTATAATCAGTGGAGGATCTGTTGCTGGTAGAGGAAATATGAGTACAGTTCAAAGAAGAATTTTAGCTAACAAAAATAATAGATTAGGACAAGTCGACGATGAATTTAAGGTTAGTTTTCCTTTCCATTTTTTTTTTCCTATTTTAACCGATCATTTTAGGTAAGCGGAATGGAAGATGGTAAATTCACGGTAAACTCTTTAAAAGGTATTCGAAGAGATTCGGAAGTATTATACGGCGGGACCTTGGAAGGGACTAGTTTGAAAGAACGAGGGCGCTTAGATGGTATATTCAACGAAGCCGAATCTGTTAATAACGTAATAACCCCAGCTCCGGGGCGGTTATTGAGATCTGCATCGCAACCAGATTTTTTGCAAGAAATGAGAAACAACGCTGACGACAAGATGCAGGATTCTGCGAGTATTTTTATCAGACCTGGAATCGGGAGCATAGTTATAAGGTAACAAAAAAAGGATGAAAAAATAAAGTATCCACAGTACAGTTTTTAAAGTAATTCATCATTTTAGTTGGTTTTTTTGTAAGCTGAGTCTCCAATATCTTATGTTTCACTGTCATTAAGGTATCATCAGTTCATTAAAGGCAACTAATTTTTTGTTATAGAGTTTAAATCCTCGCATATTGTTTGTTGAAACTACTCTTGATGGTCTTCTGTTTCTTCTTCAGTGTTGTTACTTTCATCTTCTGCAAGAATCGCTTGTTCAGTAGCTTCGTCATTGTCATCTATAAATTCCTCTATTTCTGAATGTAAATTCACAGTTTTTAATTTGTAGGAAAAGCATTACACAAAATACGTTTAGTAGATACGGAAATAATGAAGAAAGTTCCATTGGTTCGGGTGAAAGTTGTGGTCCAAGACATTTAACAGACGATGAATTATCAGGTAAGATTTGAATCGATTCTGTCAGGTTTTACTTCACTTTATTCTAATCAAAACTATATGGAAATATGCTTGTGTTAAAAATTATAGCCCCCCAAAATATTTTGTAATATCTGTGAGGTTATTTTGGGGTACTCATCTGTTTTTTGAGGGCTAGGCTGCTAATTTGGTCCCTCACCCCTCTTTTTCCGCGCTTGAGACCGGCAGCAATCCACTGCAGTCAAAAAGCTCCCAATTGGAACATGAAGTAGAATACATGGGATTGACAATCTAGAGCTATGATATCGAAAAAGGAATATTAAGGAATAAAAAAGATTATTTTTTCATTTCTTGTTATTTTAAATGTTTCAGACACTGGTTCCAGTGAGGACGAAAACCCAAACGGAGCATTAGAAAGATTTTTAACGGCGTTCGGATTAAGGGAATACCTTCCTAGATTTTTAGAAGAGAAAATTGATTTGGACACGTTAATGCTTCTTGAAGAAAGTGATATAAAGAGCCTTAATTTACCAATTGGACCTTACAGGAATTTGATAGTAGCTATCAACGAAAGGAAAGGGGCTCTCGAAAATCCTGGCGAAGTTAAAGATACGATGGTTTGAATAAAAAAGAACAAATTATATGTACAGATTTTAATATATTCAATTTAATAAAATAAGTTTTTATCGTTTGGCGTCTCCACCCCCTCATACCTAGCTCCCGAAGATCCTCTTCGACGTCATCCAGCCATCGTCTCTCTGGTCGCCCACACAATCTTAAATATCTTACTGCCACTGGGCCTACGCCCTCTTCCACCACATACCTCTTGTCATCACGGTCCAACGCTCGGAGTCTCCACTTTCTCACACCTAGCTCTCGAAAATCCTCTTCGGCATCTTCTAGTCATTGTTTGTGCGGTCACCCGTACAATCTCAAATTTACATTTAGATGACTTGGTTGCCGTTTCTTCCTCCTCCATACACTAGCGGTACTCCAGGTCGTTCGTGATACTTATAGTGTAGAGATGACCGGTTAAATTGACAGTCACCAGTCAAATTTAACTAAATGAATGTATTGAACAATAGCAGTTAACGAAACGGTTACATTGTCATTGCAGAAGCATTTTATTTATTGTCAGTGGCGGTTAGTGATTTTGAGAGACTGTGGTGCAGCAAATTTTTTATAAATGTTAAATGAACTTACTTTTATTGTAAGATAATTCCCAATAAATGCTAAGTTGGAATCTCTGGAACCGTTGGTGATATTCACACCCTGTTTACACTACCACTACACCAAAGCTCAAAATTACAGTCTGACGCGCGTTTCGATAACAAAGTTATCGTCTTCAGGGACTGAACGTAAACTAAAACTTAACTCACCAATAAACTATCTCCTGCGAAAATTGATTCCAGCGGGAATCTTCAAATTTATTCCTTGACTACTAAACTGTAGAGTGGACTGTCTTTAGACATGTAAAAAATACTTAAAGCAACGAAATATTAATCAAATGGGGAACAAAAACATATTTTGACACCATTTGATAAAATTGGCACTAGAAGGTCAATCAAGTGTTGGATAGGTCACTACTTTGATGAATAAAATAAAACGACTAACGAAATTCTGATTATTGTATATCTTCTCACAAATGGTATACAAAATCGTCAATCAGCAATCAATTTAATATAATATCGTATTCAATATACAATCGAACACTAATTAACGAACATAATGATTTCTCAACGTTTGGAATTAGTGTTGTAAGAATATAAAGGAAAAGCGTTCGAATTTTCCGGTACTTCATCGTCCGATTCAGTTTCCCCGTCCGATTCGAAGGTATTATCAGGAATATCATATAAACGAATCATCGGTTTATTGGGATCCTTCATTATCAAATATTTTCCGTCTTTTTGTTTCATCACTATATCCACGATGCATCTGAAAATTTGAAATTAATCTTTTTCCAACCAAATAAATGTTTATAAATACCTCAATATACCCCAAGCGTTATCCATATTCAAATTAATCTGTGTAGCGAATTCGTGAGGTTTATACTGTTGTGTTCCCAATATGACGTGTTTGCTGTTATCTCTAACCTGAGCACGGGAAACGTAACCGAATTTGATTTGATCGCTACCCGCTAAAAGCGCTTGCACCGTCCATTTAGCCAATTTGCAAGCGTTGTTGCGAAGTTCGTTGGCCAAAACTGCACCTCGTTGAGTATCTAGTTTCTGTCGCCATTCGACTCCGTTCGCCAATTTGGAATCCCATTCGTTTAGAGCTTTGATAGTCAGGAATTGTAGCTCGCCATTGGGTGATTGAACAACGGCATCGTGTTCGCAACGAGATACCAATATCTAAAATAAAATAATCAATCATTGGTAACGTATGGTTACCTTGTTCAAAACATTCACCATGATATTGTTTTTTTTTTATAATTCATTTATAGCGATTTTTTTTATAAAATCAATTTCTACGAAGGTCTTTTTATTTATATGTATACTTTCTAAAACCGATTTATCAAGAAAATCCTGATGTATAAATACTCGTTTGTTTATTAGCGAGAAAGTCAGTACATCATTCGTTGTCATAGTGAATGGAATAGTAAAATTAAAGAAATTAGTGAATAGTTAAGTGTTAGTAATTATTATAAATAATGTTGAGGGTATAGTTTATTGTTTCTAGAGTAATTTTTTAAATAAATTAAGTAAGTAAAAGACATTGTTTATAAATTATCTCTACCATTAGAAACATTTTAAATAAATAAGAAAACAATGGGTTTCAGTTGATCCCTGTATCTTTTAAAAGGCAAGCATATTTTTTTTGTTAGCCAAAATGATTCCTTGTTCCACCTTTGAGAAATAAAAATAGACTATTAAAGGGGGGATTAGCGAGAATTATTCAAATTTGTATCCTAACAGAAAGTTTACTTACAATTCCACCACCAAGATCCCATTTTCGGTATCTATAAGCTACACTTGCAATTTCCCCTTCTTCTTCTTCAGATATGAACGGATTCGGTTCATCAAATTTATAACGAGGTTCATTTGGACCAATTTTCAGTACCTACAAATATCAATTAACAATCACATAGATTATATTTAAACAATTATAATTCTTAAGCGAATAAATCACCTGCTGGCTGAAATTGTGGTTAATAAATGTAGCTTCCAGAGCTAGATTCCTTGGTGAGTTCAAAGAATTGCCGTCATCTTGAGGAGGTTCTACCGAAGTCTCATTAACAGTAAGCAAATCAAATTCAGTATTATCTCTTTTATCGAAGAATAATTTATCGCCTACAAAAATTGATTATTACACCAAATTATTAGTTAAAACTAATTCATTTTTACCAATTTTTTCAATGACAATATCCCAAGAATAGTTCGAGCGTGTACAGCACATAATAGTCGCTAAAATAGCATCTGTAGCATAAACATTTCCCTCAGTTTTAGATAATTTTCTGATAATGGGATCATCTGTAGTAGTTACCTAAAAACAAACATTTAAAACTTATAATTTCAATTAAAATTACCACTATAAACTTACGGTATGGAAAATTCTGTTAACACTTTGTAGAGGTTTCTCATTTTTGACATTAACTCTATCATAAGATTTATCATAATATTCCAATTCGCCGCAACATAAAATATCCTCTCCATCTTTAATACCGGGAAGAGATAACTTTCCAAGCCTAGGAAAGTCCATTTCTTCAATAGTACTCCAATCAGGTTTGACGGTGACTGAGGCATCTCTAATTTTAATTTGAGGCTATAATAAAATATAAAAATAATGGTTGAAAATTAATAAAATAATTAGTACTTACTCTACCCTGCCCCCAACGCTTAACTTGGCTCCTTTTATAGGTATCACGGGCTTTAACGCCCTTACCTAAAGCTTGCATACCACCACTTTGAATGTTAGTTCTACCTCCTCTACCTCGTAAATTACGTTGATTACCTCTGAATCTACCTCGTTGATAAGGTGGTTTTTGAACCCTCGTGGTATCCACCAAATGGAAGGTAGTCTCATCTTCGTCGTGATAATAAGCGTATTGACTACCTGAGCCGAATTGGGAAGCGTATTTATCTATTGTTAAGAAAAAATTTAATTTGCCGGTGGATTGGTTACTTATACACTACCATTTATTTGAGGTTATATTATAACATATGCTGTTAAGAAATTTGAAATAAGATTAACTTACTAGCGTATTTTTTATCCTGAAATGCAGCTCCTGTCCAATCACTAATTTTACCTAATCGATCTCCTTTGCTGAAAGGTTGATAGGGCATATCTTTAAATTGATCTGGAACTTCGGATGGTCCCCATCCCGTTTGATTATCTTGGATAATAGGCGCTACAAAATGTGGCGTTTCTCCTGCTGAACTATATTCAGTCATAGTCATTACTTTAAACAATTAATGTATATCCAAAAATTATGTAGATATTATTATATTGAAATAAATTGACAATAAAATGTGAAAATGAAATTCTTCAACAATTGAAAGGACCACAGACAAGTGGCACTAGTGGCATATCGTAATGACATTGACACGACATAAAAAAGTTTCAAGTTTATGGAAAAAGATTAATAAAAAAAGCATTATTCGTCAAACACAAGCAATATTATTAGAATTTTTTTGTTAAAAATTAATATAATAATTGAAGATTTCACTCAAGATATTTTTTTTAATTTACGGTGAGAAATCGATTCTCCGGTTGTCGAATATACGGAACTCGCGATTATTCGAAACACTTTATACTCTCAGATAAAAATAATCAAATATTCCAATCTTTCAGACGAAATTGCAAAAGAAAATTACATATTATGTAACCATGTATAAGTAAATGTTATCTCTCAGTAATATTAAGTATAATATACAAAAATCTCTGTGCTTCATTCATTCGATTAATCGAATACCAACAACAACAACTGTTAGTCCGATTCACAGAAATACAAATTTAGTTGTTATTCAGTGGAAACAGCATGGCGGATTTTCGATGCAAAATATTTTCGCGGTTCATTTAAATTTACATTTCAGCCAGTTCGGATTTCGCAATTTCCTAAATCACAATAAAAAACATCTTAAAACTGAGACACGTTTATTTACAAAATAATTTTTACATAGATTTTCAACAATACCAAGAAAAATTAGTAGGCGTGATTACAATATAACTTTTGTTTGTTTTGTGTCTATTATACCTGTATTTACATCATGTGAATGTTCTTGGTTTACTATAAAGTCATGAACAACGTAACTGTGATCTTCATAAATGGAAATAGACAGTGAAAACAGATGAGAGGTAGGAATAGATGGGAAAAATTCATACTTCAAATGTTTTGTATTGAAATTTGTTAGATCACTTTCCAGAAAATGATTTTCACACAATAATTTGATGTTGAGCATTATATTTTAGATAATTCTTCCTATTTAGAGCACACTTCAGAAAAACTTTTGGGATAATTAAGCAAATGATTATTTATCTTGACAATTGACATTGACAGTCATGACATTTTTATTACACTAGCGTCACGATTGGTAAGTGGCAGAACAAAATTTTTGTTATTGAAATTTAGAGTGTTCGGTGGTCCGATTATTTGAGTCTCTACTGTATATGTAAAGAAAAGCCTTTGAAATAGGCAATTCTTTCAACATTTTTTTCACTCTTCGGATCCATCCGCTACAAAACTGTTTATTTATGTATAACAATACAGATAGGCCGTTTTAGAGAAATGAAAGGAGAAATAAAGCATAAGAATAGTAAAAATATCCAAATTTAATAACCATTATAAAAATTTTTTTAGACATAAATATCAATTTGTGGAGTGATTTAATGGATCTTCACTATTGGGGAAACAGAACTTTTGCAGTACTTGTAAAAACTCGACTTTAACAGAAAGTTTTTGCTGTGGAGGAAGGTTCCTAAATGAGGGCAACAATGATAACAGAAAATATCTGTCCTCATCTATATCTGGATTTAGATAAAAAGATGAATCTTCAGTAATTTCACCATTTTGGGACCCCTCCCAAACTTCTAATACAGGGGATTGCGATGGGACAGTCTCATAGGATATATGCTTAGTTTTTCTTCGTTTTCGAGAACCAACAGAGGTGTCAGTATATTGAGATTCTTCACTTTCGAATTTAATTACTGCAGTATTCGACGTTTCTTCTTCTTCTTCTTCAGGTTCGTCGAGTTTTGGCGGATCACATTTATTTTCATCATCTTTTAAAAGAAAAGGCTCTAAAAATAGTAATGACCTATAATAAATATATTCTCGCTTTTTTTTAGGATTTTTCACTTCTCTTCTTAAATTTATATCTTTTCTAAAACTGTCTCTTAGATTCCTCCATCTTCTTTGAACGTGAAAAACTAAAATAAAAATGTTTAGATTAATAAATTTTAGTTCTACATTATATCACCTAATTTGACGCGCCATAGGTTTAATAGTCACATCCATTAAAGAATATAACTTTATACTCTGTGATAGTAAATATAATTAAGAAAGAGATACCTATAAATATTAGCTGCATTAGAAAAAGATAGGTGAATCGAGAATAAATTGTTTACAAAACACTAACTACTAATAATCTTAGGGACTATTTATGCATTTGTAAATATTTAGAATACATTTTTAGTGTCGTGAAAAGATAATTACTTCAATATTTAACAAAACTTCAATTATATTAAAAAAAATATTAACTTACGTTTCGAATTTCTATCAGATTCCCCGTAATCGTACCATTGTGGTAATATTTCTGCACACACGTCTAGCCAAGCCTGCTCTTTATCATCCTTGTTGCTATAATCTGGATGATGTTTGTTATACAATATTGGCCTTTTCTTTACTGCTTCAATTAAAGTTTCCGTACGACAATTTAATTCTTCGGCCATAGAAGCGGTTATTTGGCCGCTTCCAAAGACGTTTTAAACCGTAAACTGTATTACAATACCCGTCCGACACACAAACATAGGTCACAGCTGACGAATAATAATCGGTTGCGGCTAATCATTCGAAAAAGTGATCGATTCTTGTAATCGTAACAAGATTTTTTAACTTTTTAGTATATTAATTATTAAATGAATAAAAATAACTCATAATAATCAAGTAGATAATTGAATCCATTATTAAATATTATACCTTTTTATAATATTTTATAATTGTAATATGAAATTGAAATTTACTATAAGGTAGTGACTATTTTACGTCCACTTTGGAAAGTAAATAAAAATCTATTATTTTCATTTAAGTGAAAACTAGTTATTAGTACATTTCGTAGAAAAATTTATTGTTTTAATTATCATCACGTACAAAATTTAAGCAATATATTGCTGTTCTTAAAATGATTCACCTAATTACTATCTATTTATTTATATTGTAACGAGGCTAGATAGGTTATTCTTTTTTTTCAATTACTTGGCCTTTGCCTATATGATTAAGCAGTTATAGAATAGAATAGAGAACTAACTAATATGGATGAGTTTTTCAATATGGTAATCCACTATATCCACAATTCCAACTCTTATAGACTTTTACCTACAGCTTCTGAGACATTTTGTAAATCGTCTTTCATTAGCAACTCGGCCAAATCTTTTTTAATTCTAGTAACGATGGTAGGTCCTTCATATATCATGGCGGTATAAATTTGAACCAAAACGGCACCTGCTTTAATTTTTTCATACGCATCTTCTCCCGATGATATTCCTCCTACGCCAACAATAGGGAGATTCGTTAATGTTTTCATTTCTTTAATCATTTCAGTGGATTTTTCTCTCAAGGGTTTTCCGCTCAATCCTCCGATTTCGTGTTTAGATTCTTCTAGTAAAGTGCTTGGTCTTTCTATTGTGGTATTACAAATGATAAGTCCATCGACTCTACAAGATTTTTGTTTGAGCACATCCGCTATATCTTTTTTCTCGTTAGTAGAAAGATCCGGGGCTAATTTTAGAAGCAACGGCGGTTTCTTCTCGATCTGTAATCCATTTCTGGCTTCTAGAGTGGCAGTCAACAGTTTTGTGAGAATTTCCTTCTTCTGCATACTTCGCAATCCAGGGGTATTCGGACTGCTGATATTTATTACCAAATAATCAGCTACGGGACCAAATTTTAGAATACCCTTTACGTAATCATCAACATCATTTACTGAATTCTTATTTTTACCCAAGTTTACACCAAGTATAACGTCTTCGCCACTATTTCTTATAGATTTTATTCTCTTTAATACTTGATCGTGGCCTTCGCTATTGAAACCGTATCTATTTATGACAGCTGCATCTTGTACTAATCTAAATACCCTCGGTTTTGCGTTACCAGATTGAGGAATTGGCGTTACCGAACCTATTTCCACGAAACCAAAACCGATATCTTTAAGACCTAATACAGCTTTGGCATCTTTATCAAATCCTGCTGCAATACCAATAGGATTTGTAAATTCTCTTCCAAAAATATCAACTTTCAATGAGGGAGGATCTTTATATTTCGATTTTGGTACTAATCGATATTTGCTGATGTAAACAGCTATATTATGGGCTTGCTCTGCATCCAATAAATGCACTAATGGCATTATTATTTTTTTATAAAAAGATTCTTCTCCTCGATAGTAGCTTATACCAGCTAAACTTGCATACCCTCCTGCTACTACCCACAACAAAGATTTAATTTTACGAGCTGACGATAACCCCATAATTATTCTAAAACAAAATAAAATATAGATTTTTATTTATAAACTCGATTGGTTGGTTGTACAGCTACTACCGAAATAAAAATAATATGGCTACTATTTTCATTTCCTTTTTTTTTTTCATTATAAAAAAACTACTTATAAGGCATCATTCAAAATATAAAGAATAAATTTAATTGCAAACATAATTACCTTTATAGTTATAATTAGGAATCAGTAAATTTCGTAGTACGTAGAAAACACGTGTGAAGCCAATTCACTATAGTAACAATCGATACTCATTTCGATTGTGCATCAGTCGATTTTAAGCAGTGTCTACACACTGTACCGGAATTGGAATTATTATGCCAAATAATTAATTTAGGGCAAGAAGTCTAGGACATCTTTAGCTTCGAAATTTGGTCAAAAAATTAAGATACGTCGTTGGGTAGCATTAATAACTGGATAATTGTTCGAACAACACTTTTAATAATGAAAATAACTCCTAAGCATAGGTTGGGTTAGGTTAGATTAGGTTAAATTATGCTTCTGTTATTTATATGAAAACTTCAATTCATTAAATGATTTGAAACTCTTCCAATAGAATTAAGATATCTCCAACGTAGCAATTCACGATTCAAATTACAGGTATTTTTGCAAAATTATTTACTGAAAAACCAAGATGGGAGATTGGAACAAGCGATAGACGAGAGAACTGGTGTAGCGGGAATATTATTCAACGCAATCAAGACATAAATCCCAACTAAAAAGGAAATACCAAAATAAATAATGGGCATGGACAGTCACGCGGAAACAAAAAATGAAGAAAAAGTGAAATAAAAAGTATAATAATGAGATTTCTGACTAAAAAAGATAATGAATCAAAATACAAGAAATTAAGAAATAACACTACAAGAAATTGATCCCAAAACAATTAAAACAAAATAGAAGGAAAATATATTGAATTGGTTTGGTCTCATGGGAGTAGAACTATTGATAAAGAAGATATATGAATCATGAAATTACAAGAAAAAGGAGAAGCTGGACAGAAGAACTTAAGCTAGCAGGGAAAAATCGAGGAATACGATAGCAAGAAAAGACACAGAAATGGAAACTGCCGTGAAAAGTTAATGATTCAACTTGAACTTACCTTACACCTGAAAAGGTAGAAATGCTTCAGGATTGAGTATGTACTAAATAAAACTCGTATATATTTCATAGTTATCAAGTTTAATAATAAATACGTAGAAATAATTAAAATAAATACAATGAAAGAGGTTCGAGACAGTCATTGGAATTCAAAGTTACCAGTCTAAAGTATATACAATCCACAGAACAAATTTATGAACTAAAAATCGAGTTTTTATCACAATCCAATGATCAATAATTAGAAAAATACTAATTTTGTTACAAATTTAACAATATTGTAACATTGTTCGTGTGACTATTATCAGAAATTAAAAAAATATAAATTATAATATTGAAGAAACTGAAATACTTACGATTTAAATCTAGCGAAAATAACAATAAAAATGGCGTTTGTATGGATTGTAACAGAATTTCCAAACTTCATACCAGACTGGCAAAAAATATAATCATTAAATGTAGTTCTAGAAACCATTTTTCACAATTCAAAAACATATCTCATTATAATCCTATATAAAACTCCAAGTACTTTAAAATTAGTCTTAAGTATTATGGCACCCCCTTTGCATCCTTTCAATGTACATTTCGAAAAGCAATTTATTTATTTTGAAATAATGTGGGTTTTCAGATTCTGTCAAATCCGGTGAATAATCATTTTGATGGTAGTGTAAAATGTTGAGATCAACACTTTGTTCTGAGCTAGGAGGAGATTCTGGGAGGTAATTTAAGATATTAGGAGGACCGGGACCCCATTCAACGTTATTCAAACTATTGGAAAGTCTAGCATTGTCTAATATCATGGAGGTGTTGATATGAAGATTATTGATTCTTTTCGATAGAGGCATGAATTCCATTTCTTCTTCTTTGGGATTTCTTCCACGTTTTCTAAAAAATAATCCATGATTATTAATATTACAAATAATTTATCATTGCTGCAGGATGAAATTTACCTGTTATTTTGTGTCATTGTCAATTTTGTCGTTCATTTAAACAAATGCTATAAATATCAAGTTTTATCGTTAAGACTAACTGAAAGGTAAAAGTTATCTATATACAATGTATAAATTTGTATAAAATAAAATGGTTTTTTAATTCTAGTAAACCTTTTAATGATGTATGTTAATTTAATAGACTGGGTTTTAATACATAGATTGACAAGACATCACGTAGCGAATGTTCAAAAAACTACTATTTCTGTATTCAATGCCTTAAGCCGATTATTCGTAAAGATTGTTATAATTTATCTATGTGCAATGACCATTAAGTAAACTATCATTCTAAAACGTTTACCAAATTGCAAAATTAAAATTCAAGTATTTTCGTAGTATTCACTTCATTAAAGTTTGCATTCCAAATAACAAACAACGAAATTGATGTCAAAAAGCGGCTATTTCTGCATACGATGACGGTTATTCATAGATATAATACCTACGTTTTATTGTTTTGTCTATGTTCGACTACCATTTTCTAATAGATAAATGATGTAGAAAATAAATGTTCTGTGTTAATTTCAAACATTTGCAAAGTAAAAACAAAACGAAAATATTTTCATACTATTTATTTTATTATTACAAATAAACAACATAACGATTGTTTTAAAAGCGGCCATTTCTGCATACAATTCCAAAAATAGGTTAGACAATTTCTTTACCTACAGTTTTGTTATTGTGTCTATGTTGGACTATCATTTTCTATTTACCTCAATAGACAAATGATGTAATAAATAAATGTTCTATATTAATCTTAATCGTTTACAACGTTGCAAAATTAAGTATAAAACTAAAATATTTTCTACTTTGTTGTAGTTTATGCATTCGAAATAAACAACGCGTATCTCAGTTACGTTTAAAATCAATAACCTTTTTACGCAATATACATACGTCAAATGTACAACAAACTGCAATTAAATTAATCTGAAAAATAACGAGCGGTAATGGCGGTGGTTTTAAACTAGTAATTGTTAAGTATCCCCGCTAACCTTGAGCTATATAAGGCAGAGCACAGGTTTGATACCAATCATTGATCGAGTTGTTTTAAAAGCGTTAAAGTGTACGGTAATATATTAGCCGAAAATATGTACGAGAAAATAATAAAAGGTGATCTTGGAGCTGATGTAAAAATCGTCGATTTGCGAACAGATACTATCAGCAGACCTACGACGGAAATGAGGGAAGCGATGTATGGTGCGGAAGTGGGGGACGATGTTTACGGGGAAGATCCCACGGTAACTGAATTGGAGAGAAGGTCTGCTGAACTTTTAGGGAAAGATGATGCTATTTTTGTTGTCAGTGGGACGATGGCTAATTTAATCGCAAGTAGGTATTAATTTTAAAAATGTTTTTGTTGTGTTTCTCCACTACAATTTAGGTTTTGGGAATTAAAGAGCTTTAACTTTATTAAAAAAAATTGGGAAGCAGGACCGGACTTACAAATATTTTTTTCATAACTATGTTCCCACTCTCCCCCACCTCTTATCTGAAGATATAGACTAAAACTTGTAAAATGAAAAATGTGTAAAATTTTTTGAAGAGTTTGATTATCGTATATAAATTGCCACTTAAAAATGAGCATTTTCCATATGACACTCAATATATATCGTATGTTGAGTGAAATTAATCAGTCACCTCTTTTTCCCACTATATTAAATTAATTTTGTTGTGACTATAAAAAACTTTTGCCAGACAAGAAACTGTCAGTTTTTGCTGTCTCCCAGGTAGTTATTTGAGTTAGTTTCTAAGTAAATAAATAAAAAAAAATTCTATATAACAATAAACTATAATCGAATTACCCATTAATGAATTGAAAAACAACAAATAAAAATAGTTTCTAGCGAACTACACAGAATAAAATGATATACATTCCAAACTGATATATTTTCAACTTAGTAGACGTACTCTAGACAATGATTAATTTTGACAACAATAAATCTCAACACCGATGCCACACCCCACATAAATGTCAATATTCAACTATACACGAGTATTCATTTCATTTACACTTTACTATTTGATTCATTTGAAGCATTATTAATAGGAATGTCAAAATTGCAAACTTTAAATAAGACAATAAAAAAGAAGAAGAACCAAAACACAGAATATCATATTAACATCGTTTTTTATTTAAAAACAGCATATTTTATCATACAGTTTAATTTTAATCAATTTTTTTAGATTAATAATTTTGTTTACGTAATAACTATATAATTATTGGCTAGTAGAAATATGGGTTTGGTTATTATATGGTTTAAAAAAAGTTAATTTGAAGCAGTAATTATTTATGTGTAATATGAGTTCTTGTCTGAAGGTGTGGAATTTATAATAGAAAGAAAAAAACTACTTTTAGATAGATATACTGCGTAGTTCGTATTTTGAATACAGAATGATCATTTGCGAATACCAATAAGGCGATTTTTGGAAGTAGGTACAACGTTGCCAAATCATTCATCTTGTAAATATGCATCGTTTAAGTCTTTAGTGAATTATTATAACCTCACTACCTAGATTATGTAACAAAACTATGACCTAAACATTGTGGGACTACAAATTTTTATCATGGAAATATGTAAAATTGCAAACTATGTGAAGAAAAGTAAATTAAAGCCTTTAAGTATCACGATTAAGTTATTTTGACTATTAATTTAAATCTATTCCTATACATGACATATTTTTATAGTGATGGCACATTGTTCGCATAGAGGATCCGAGATTATAGCCGGAGATAAGAGTCATACATTCCGTCTCGAACAAGGTGAGTAAAAATATCGATAATTTAAAAAAAATGTCAGTACGCCACTGTACTTTTGAGAGCATATTGAGAATTTTCTGCAATATTTTAATGACAGGTTTTTTACATAACACCCTTTCGACTTATATTACTATTCTTTAATCAAATTTAGTTATTAAAAAGTAAAAGTCTATTTTTAATTTTATTAAACATCATAAAGTTAATATAAAATACGTGGATTTGTGTATCTCGCATTTGGCACGCCTGCGCATAAAATCAGATCTAATAAAGGAAAATATATACACATTGGAATCGTTTTTTCAATAAAGTGTTTTTTTTTAAATGTTTTAGAGTTTCGAAATATATTTCGACATGCAGAGTTTATATGAGACATTAAGGCGGAAAAATCTGAATTTCAGTTTAAAAAAAAATACCAATTTCTATACCCTCACAATTCTATTGCCTCATTCTCTAATAATACATTTGAGAATAATAAATTAAGAAAAATTTTTGGTTGATCGAGAATAATGAGAAAATAGTTTAAAGCAACTTCCAATTATTTTCAATTGCTTACAGTGCAAATACGACTTACCTCATATTAATTGGTCGGGAACTTTTACTTATAAAATAAATGTAATAACAAATAACCACACAATATAATTTGAAAAGTATTAAATATTCCACTCTTATACGGCATCATAATCTTGTTAGTCCATAAACACCGTACTAAAAACTAATTCAAATGCCTGATTGGAAAAAATTAGGTTAGGATGGATCTTGGCGGGTAATTAACTCCGCCCTCGTTTATTTCATAGAATTAACTTACACTTGTTACATCCTAATTATCATCGCTGTTGCCAGATTTATTGTAACTTATAATATTATAAACCTTTAAAAAGATAAAATTAAAACATAATTTTACGTTAAATAATTAATTAGAAATGGATATTTATAAATATTATAAAATATATTAGTATGCAAAATACTTAATACAAGGTTATTTTTAAAAAAATTAATTAGATATGCTATGGAATGATTTATATTTTAGCCTCTCTGTATGCAAAATTAACGCGAACAAATTATGTGTGATAAAAAAAGTAAAACGTTTTGTTACAACCGTAACCAAAATAATAATCATGTGAAAGGTTGTTTGCGTAAGCGAACTAAATGTTGTACATTATAAACATTAATAGATAATGCAAATTTGTTCTTGTACCTATTATAAATTAAAATTATTAAAAGATAATATTTGTAATTGAAATTTGAAAAAGACGCAATTAAATAATAATGAAATATGATTTGACAAAATTGCTGTTTAAAAAAATTATTTTTTAATATTAGGGGTTAACACAAGGTCGATAACTGTTTTGTCTCGATAATCTTTATAAGATATTTATAACAGTCCAGGGGGGGTTTAGGATACATTGTACAGATTGTGGTAGTGGCCATTCTAACCGCTGTAGAAAGATAGAGATAGAGAGATAAAGATAGAGGAAGAGAAAGACAGATAAAGTGAGTGATAGGGAGAATCGTTGGGTATATTTTGGATGGCCATTTGGCTGGTCAACCGGTTGATTAGGTTACAGGAAAACCGTACAAAACCGGCAACACCGCTCCATAGAGAAACACTCGATATAAATAGTTTCCCGCGCGTTTTTTTTAGGTGGAGCATCTCAATTAGCGGGAATCCAAACATCAACGATAAAAACGAAAGACGATGGAACTTTCGATTTAGACGAATTAAGAAATATGATTAGGAAGAATCCCGATATCCACGAACCGATCACTTCACTCATATTAGTGGAAAATACTCACAATTTATGCGGGGGAAGGGTGAGTTAATATTTTGTTATTCAATAAAAACGTACGTAAGTTTGTAACAGCGTTGCCAAACTTTGAAAATAATACGGATGTTGAAGAAATTAAAAAGAAGTTATGTTGAGTGTGTGATTGTTTTTATTTAATATTTAGGTCGTTCCTTTGGAATGGTTAGAAAAAGTGAATGGAATAGCCGCTGAACACGGTATTCCCATACACATGGATGGCGCACGGATGATGAACGCAGCTGTACATTTGAAAGTAACGCCTCGAAGGATTGTAAGAGACGTGGATTCGGTTTGTTTTTGTCTTAGCAAAGGATTAGGATGTCCGATCGGTTCGATTTTGGCTGGCAGTGCAGATTTTATTACAAAGTAAGTTTTGTTCTTTGGAAACCGAAATATTTTTAAATGAATGACTGTTTCGTAATGAAATTTGTCACATCTTCCGAACGATATATAGGGGGAATCTCAATAGTTTTTCTATCAAAATATTTTCTTAACAAGTTATAGTGAATGAAAAAAAAATTTTCTTTATACAATATATTAAAATAACGAAACCTGGTGTACGAGGGTAACGCAAAATCAAATATTTGACAGGCTTTCACAAAGGTAACTTTTAACTAGCTTGGAAGCACCTTCAAATGAAGAAAGACCTAGGAGGTGGTTTAAATGCGTTTATTTTATAAAAATTAGGTGGTTTTACAAGTTATTCAGCTCTGTATTAAATTTTCTAGAACGGGTATACGTAAGTATTTGTTGATCACTCCTCGTATGTCAGGATACAAGCAGAAATGTATGTTTTCCATTGAGATAGTACTTATAAAAGGTTGGGAACCACTGATTTATACAGATCGGCTTGAAATAAATGATCCAAAAATATGTAATCAGGATGACGGTGTTGATTTCACAAGAATATTTCGAAGCATGTTCTATCTATATTTCGTTGGGTAATTTTATTACCAAATTTTGATGTTATCTTCATTTTTTTTTCTTTATACTACATATTTATATTAATTAGTTGCGAGATCGGTTTTTAACGTGATTATTATTTATATAAATAGTTTTTCAAAAATGTTATTTGCATTTCTCTAAATTATTGTTTTTCAATATTAAACGTTTTAATATACAGGGTGTGTCCCGAAAATGATTAAACAAAACGAACATAAGATTTTTTTTAATATAACTATATTTTATCAAATTTTTTACTTCTACGTAGAAAATCAAATCAGAATGGGACATTCTGTATGACAGAAAATAATTTTAGTTGACAGCCGTAATATTCATACGAAAAAAAAGTTTAAAATGTCACCGTTTCCCTCAAAATTGCTCGTTTCAGTTGGTTTCTTACTGGATTCGTTATTTATGTATTAAGAACCGGCAACACTGGTGATGCTAACTGTCATCGCCATATTGGAAATTCAATATTTTTGACAGCTTACATTATAGAAACGTTTTTACCTACGTATTTTTTACAGGAACGTTTATTATATAACTTTATCTCATATAGGTGATACTTTTAAGAAAATTAAGAAAGTATACTACAAAATATTTACACAAGGTGTCAAATCGTACTAAGAATAGTAATACTTAGTGAAAAACTCGAGTTTATCGAGATAATATATTTGATGCTTCAGTCAAATTTCGAAATAACCGTAAATTGGACATATCTAAATATTGAATGCACGAATTTTTAATACGTCTAAAAAGTTCAGTTCAAATAAACACCTTGTATGTGCATAGAAACTATCTACAATTTAGCATATAGTTAATATAAAAGACAGAGAGAGCGAGATGATAAGTGGGGTTGTATCTCTATTTATTCTGATTGGATCGCCGTGACGTCGATGGTTCGAGTGGTGGAAATGGCAAAGGAGGAGAATGACAAGTCTTGATTTTCATATCGAGTAGAGAGATAGAGAATTGTTTTTGTCTCTCTTCTAATTCCACTTACATACTTCTCTTTCTTTCTTTAATATTAACATTATTAATTCTATACAATTAATTGAATATTTAGTATCGATTTTTCAACAAAACCGATTTTTTGACTTTAGAGCTCGTCGTATTCGTAAAGTACTAGGAGGTGGCTGGAGACAAGCTGGTATAATAGCCGCAGCGGGACTGGTAGCTTTGGAAACTATGATCGATCGACTCAAAATTGACCACGAAAATGCTTACAAAATTGCCAAAGGTAAATATTATTATTTTTTATATTTCACAAAAAATAATTTCTATTTATTTTCAAAATCAGTTAAGAAATTTCAATTCAATTCGTTAAATCAGTGAAAATTTCGTTGAGGTACCTCGATTTTGTTATACTGAATTTATGTACGGCAAAAATCACTTATTTTAGTGTTGAATAAAAAATATATTATCAATATAAAATAATTTTTACCCGTTTCAGCTATCCATCAAACGAAATCCAACTTATTCAAAGTGGACCTTTCACGTATCCAATCTAATATTCTACTAGTATACCTTGATAGATCAAAAGTACCGGTAAAAGAATTGCAGCGCAGATTGCAATCGGTTACCGATACAGACGACGTTAGGGCGAGTGTCAGATGTTCCTCGTTGAAAGACGATTGCGTCCGATTCGTTTTGTATCACGAAATCAGCGAGGAAGATGTGAGACTTGCCATTAAAAAGATTCAGTTGGTTATACGCGAATACGATAATAAATTCCAAATATAAGTTTTTATTTTATATTATTTAAAAGACAAAAATTTTTAATCGTAATACTTATAACAAGAATTTAAATATTTGTGGCGACATCTGTGTGAAATCGACCGAAACGAAAATTAAATTTGAAGATCACAATCTATTATGAATTTAGATATTTGTGTCGAAAATTAAGAAGTTATATATTAAAAATAAAGTGCTGGGAGATTTTTTTTATGGAAAATCTTGAATTAACACGATTATATTATTAACCGTGTGGTTGGTGATGTTATTTCAAACCGGAAACGCCATCTTGGTTCTTTATAAACACATAAGCGTAGTTTTCATTAAGTTGAAATGTGAATAAAATAGTTTTAAAGTTTAGTATATTAATATCAAGATATGATGTTAGTGCATTAATTATTTTTTATTTATATTAATTGTGTTTTGTGGAAGGGATTGATCTAAATATATACTAGTGGTTTTAAATTAGTAGTTTGAGGTTAAGTTGCTTATAGCTAGGAGTTCTTTTTTAGAAATCAATTAGTGTTTCAAGTTTTTTTGATAGTTTATATTATTAGGTGAGTAAACTAGAAACTACTTCAGTATTTTCGAAATTTTAAGTTATTTTTTATAATAAAAATATATCATTCCATTTTTTCGGTTTTTTTTATTGGTAAAATGGCTATTTATCAATCAAGTTTACGTAAATGTAACAACGTTTAGTTTATGTTTATATAATTAAATGTATGTTATTTATTATTAACAAATTATCTTTTATTTATCCCGTCTTTCAATAGTTTTTATTTATTCAATACACTTTTCTTTAATTGATTTGTTTTTTATTTTAATTGTCATACTTACTAACCTTACTAACTAAAAAAAAGTTAATAAAATACCAGATAACGTCAAGAAATGAGTTGATAATATAAAAAGTTCCTCCAAAAAATAGAGGAAATACGAGGTACCATCAAAAAATAATTTGAAAAAATACGAGGTATCGTAAAAAAATAAGTTGATAAAACACAAAGGAAAAATAAACGATTTTCATAAATATATACTATGTAGAAGAGAAATAAAGTAATTATTTCAATTTCTATATTTTATTGAGTCACTAAAATGTTGTTTAATTAATTATACAAATTAAAGTTGACTTAGGGCTCCAATGGAAACAAATTCTATGAGATCTTTATCATGCTCCATAATTATATTCTCAAATCAAATAAATAATAAAGTTGAAACGAAATTTTGAACAAATAAAAATAAAAAATATTCGAATAATCATCTCCAAAATACATTTGTAGTTAATTATTCACCTGATAATTGCACAGTGGGAAATTTTTCAGATAACCCTCGTAGTATACCATTTATATATTGGACGACATTTTGAAATTAAAGTTTCATTCCAAAATTTGTTCGGACTCAATTAATATATTTAGAAATAAAACAATTTATAATGTCCAATTCATAAGGAAAAAAAATAATGGCAGTTCTTTCATATACAGTGCAGTACACGTCACGTTTCTTGTGTAAAATTACTTTAAAGAACGATTCAATAGAACTACAGTTGACGATTGTGTATTATTAAAAAAAATCATAGTTTTTTTCTATTGTTTATGTCTTATATAATGATTTATTTAAATAATAACTCCAGGAAAGACTGTTATACACGTCAATATCAGTGTTTGTATAAATACCTGCTCAACTGTGGAAGAAGAAGAAGTCAATACCCTTAATTTTAAGTCAAAACTCATCTACTTTAACGTTTCCTGTTCGCCTGTTCACTGTACAATGGGAACTAATAATTTCATAAATTGGAGAATGTAATATTTGAAAGATATTTTATTGTTTATCGTCTGTTAAAGGAAGTTCGGACATTTAAAAATGGCGATACACGTCACCACTAATATGGCGTATAATAAAGTAGCTACAATATTGGTTGGAATTAGGATATACCTAAATAAAATGATAATATATTGATGAATTAAAATTTGTAAATACATATGACGTTTTAAGTGAATATTAATTCATTATTAAATATCATGTATTACCGCGAACTTAAATACGTAAACGACTAGTTTTTAATAATATGCTGTGTTGCCAAGTTTAAATCTACTTTATAAATATATTAACGGAAATTTTTAACAATACTTATTCGAAAATTTACGTACAAAAATGGAAAATAAATTAAAGATCATGAGATTATCTAAAATCGTTGTAATTTCCTTAATCAAGAATTAGATGAAATACGAGGTACCATCAAAATATACTGGTACCGGATGTTTCCACAAGATTCCATTTTCATATAAAAATAAATTGATGAAGTACAAAATGGTTTCAAAATACAAATTTCTGTCAGAAAATAAGTGACAAAATGAGCTGATAAAATATGAGGTAGAGGTACTGTCAAAAAATAAGTTGATAAAATACGAGGTATCGTCAAAAAATAAGTTGATAAAATACGAGGTATCGTCAAAAAATAAAATGATAAAATACAAAGTGCATCCAATTGATGGCATTGATGGCATACAAGGTGTCATCAAAAAATAAATTATTGTTTCTTATTTCTTTCTGTTTCTGCTACCCTGATTCGATATTTTTTTCTATTTCAGCAATCAGTGATCTAAATTCTCGTATTTTACACGTGGATTTAGATAAAGTTCAAACGAATATAATAATGCTTAAATATACACATCCCACTAAAACAGCCGGCGATTTCTTACGACGATTGAGTGAAGTGAAAGCAAGCGATCCAGTAAAAGTTAGTGTACGAGTAATGGGACGAGGTTTCATAAGAATCGTCACGTACTGGGAACTCGATAATGAATCTATAGATTTGGCTATTAAGAAGATTATTTATGTTATTAGAGAATTTGAAAAATTAACTAGCAAATTATAGTTATTGATACATTTTTGTGTATTTATTAAATTATTTACGTTATTATAACTCACTTTTATTTCGGTTCTCCATCAAATAAATATGGAAGTAAACCAATTATTGTTTTCCTAACCTAACTTAACCGATTCATAGCCTAATCTAACCGATTCCTAACCTAACTTAACCTATTCATAGCTTTAACCCAGCTTAAGCGATTCCCAAACTAACTTAACCGATTCCTAATCTAACTTTATCGATTTCTAAACTAACGTAGCCAATTCCTAGCCTAACCGATACATAACCTAACCAACCGATTCATAACCTAATCTAACCGATTGATAACCTAATCTAACAGACTCATAACCTAATCTAACCGATTCATAACCTAATCTAACCGATACATAACCTAATCTAACCGATACATAACCTAATCTAACCGATTCATAACCTAATCTAACCGATTCATAACCTAATCTAACCGACTCATAACCTAATCTAACCGATTCCTAATCTAACTTTATCGATTTCTAAACTAAAGTAGCCTAACCGATACATAACCTAATCTAACCGATTCATAACCTAATCTAACCGATACATAACCTAATCTAACCGATTAATAACCAAATCTAACCGATTCACAACTCAACTTTACCGATTTTTAAATTAACGTAGCCATTTCCTAACCCAACTTAACCGATTCATAGCTTTAACCCAGCTTAAGCGATTCCCAAACTAACCTAACCTATTCCTAACCTAACTTTATCGATTTCTAAACTAACGTAGCCAATTCCTAGCCTAAACGATACATAAACTAATCTAACCGATTCATAACCTAATCTAACCGATTCATAACCTAATCTAACCGACTCATAACCTAATCTAACCGATTCCTAACTTAACTTTACCGATTTCTAAACTAACGTAGCCATTTCCTAACCCAACTTAACCGATTTATAGCTTTAACCCAGCTTAAGCGATTCCCAAACTAACCTAACCGATTCCTAACCTAACTAAAAACGGTTAAAAATGCCCAATTCAGTGCATTAAAGTGGATTCATAGAAAATTCACGTATCGGGAATACTGTAAATACAATTACACATACAAAAATAGGTGTGTGCAATCGAAATGCGACCGTTCAGTTAAAAGAACCAGTCGAATAATCCACTTACCTTACCGATTAACGATTCCGATTCGTTTGTGATAGACGAACGTAATCTGCGCGCTCTTTCTTGTTGTTCGAACAGGACAGGCTTCACGGTATATGTCAGTTGACGAATGGACCCAGCGGTCATAAATACTTTGTCTCGATATACCTGGAGAAGTTTGCTGTGCTGAGTCCAGCGTAATACACGGTGGGTTAGATACCGAGTGAAATATTTTTTTTTCCCGACTTTGCGAACTACTTATTTAGGACGATTTCATACGATAATAGTATTAAAGTGTAAGCTATTAACAAGTATTTTGGAAAAAAAAACTGTTGTAAGTAGAAGATTTTTTGTGTTAAAGTATATAGTGCTATAACCCGATTCCTTGTATACCCTGTATAGGGTAAATAAGTAAATACTGTAAATAAGTAAATAGGGTAAATACTGTGTATACCGATAATACGTTATGTATACAACAACTTATTTTAATCTGACCACCCACTAATATATAGGCATAAACATACAGACACGTAACAGACAGTGTTTTATTATTTTTAACATTCTGTATGACATCTTTCTTGTTAATAAGAAGGTTCCTTACAATTTGTTATGTTAATAAACATTCAAAGTCAGTTAACAGCATCAAATTACCAGATGAAGTGAGACCAACTTAAAATTAGCATTAAACAGTTGCAGTATATCGGTTGTCTTATTATAATTTCTCTTCGTTTTGTTTCGTATCAACTTTGATTATTTAGTTGGTTCCTGAGATAAAAACGAGAAATATTATTGTCAAATCTCTCGATATAAATTTATTTTATAGTAACTATATCAATTATTTTGTCATAAACATATTATTTTATTGAATTTTATCACAAAAATTAGATTTGGAATGAGAAAAATAAACGAGTACGTCTCTGGTAAAATAAAAATGTTCACAAACAGTTAAAAAAATTTAATTGTCTATGATATTTAGAAATTTATAATTATTATATACAAATGAGGATTTTTCAAGAAATAAAAACTACGCCACTGGTGTATTATATTAATTTGTCTATGTATTATAACCTACAAAAATCTTGTGCTTGTATACAAGATTTAATACGATCTATATCATTTGCACCCAATCTAGTATTTAGAATTTAACAAAATAGTTATTTTATTAACATTTCGTACAACATAAATCTGAGAATTAAATACATAGCGTCTTGTAACCGGTAAGTTTTGCCACCATTCTTTTCATTTCCCCCCGCCTCTTATCTTCCGCTTATTATTTCATTTATTCCCTCCGTTTTTGAACAGCTGAGTAAAGTGTATGTAGTATCTAAATGATTCAGATATGTGTATAAAAGAAATAAAGTCTGATGAATAATATCGCCATGTCAACGAGCTCATTGTCCGAGTGCCCTTATCTCCTTTGTATACGGCAGGGCTTACGTGGCTTACGATACAGGTGTAGGGGAGAAAAAAAAGAAGAGGGACTGTCAAAATCTAGCAAACAAGCGCTACACGGACGTATTATTGATCGATTCAAATTCGCAATCCGCGTACACACAAAAGCACGGGACTACAAGAAAATACACCCTCTTATTTCGGAACTGTTCGGAACTATTTTGATCATCCGGACAGAATCGGATTAAGTAATGCTTATCTCGAAATAATTTAAAAATTTGTAAAATAGAATTATTTTATTTTTATCGTTAGTTTTTGTGATAAATCTAAATAAATATGTCCAGAATTTTCTAAATCATCCAAAAAAATATTTAATATACAAGGGGTTGCATTTAAAATAAGACGTGTTCGACAACGTTTAATATAAAATAAAATGTTTACTGGAAAATTCATAATATTATCAAAAAAGTTTAATCAAAATTGATAAATAAAATACGAGGCGCCATTTTCACAACACCATTGTCAGTATCAAAAATATTTAGTTTTGTTTACATCATAGAAACGTTCATAACTTTTTTTGTGAAATATTTTGTCGTGTCGTTATTTTGAAAGAAATAAATATCAAAAAGTCTGGCAAGACTAATTTTTGTCCCTAAATACTGTCAAAATAATGCAGCAAAACTCTAGAGATGGTTCAGATATAGTGAATTCGTTCGATCTTTGTTTTTATAGCATCGGTTTATTTACATTGTTTCTTTTGAATAATTTCTAGGAAGGTGTATTTATTTATTTGCTTACGAACGAATAGAAAGAATGTAAATAAGTACGAAGAATAATACAATATTCTAGATTAATAGATCTCACACTCAAATGTGGGATTCTCAAATCAAATTTGTCGAAAATCTCTTTTTCAAAATAATATCCAAGCCCGGTTCTGTTTTGTACAGATCCACTGGTCCGCTACATCGAATCGTTTCGAACCGAAACCCGAGCAGCATTCTCTCGCCCATCTAGTCACGAAATGAAATTAAAATTGTGTACGAACGCCGTTTAGGTACTTCTAGTGAATATTAAACATAGAAAATGTTCAAATAGTAAATATAGAAACGAGTACTTGGTACTTAGTTACCATCAAAACACGGTTTTGTCAGTACGTGGCGGGAAGTTGAATTAGAAAATTGTGTTTCGTCTGTGTGTTTGGTGCGTGTTTTTAAAATGTCAGGTAAATGTGAAAATAAGTGTTAATGTTTTTGTTATTTGTTACCTAGTTATAAAGAGATGTTGTCTATATAAATCGGTACCTCTATTTTAATAATTATGTTATAAAAATAACTAATTTGTTGATAAAGGTAACGCAAATATTAATTTTTAATAGTTTACTTTATTAATTATCTGTTTGCAGACAAAATATTTCTAATTCAAAGTAATAATTATATTCAACACTTTTTTGACATGATATGGCAGATTTTGTAGATGAAAATTTATTCTAGTAACTAAAGAAATTATCATAAACGAGATTTTTAAAATGTTTGACATTTAAAGAAGACTAATTTTGCTATTAATAACGAATTTGAATCGTTTGTTAATTTTTAAATCCCCATTTTCAGTGGATTCTGTATAATCATGCGTTGAATACCAGTGGCGTCTCGTTTTAAAATATGAAATAATAAAATATTTATAATTTTAAATGTTTACGATGTACTTACGAGAATTCCATACAGTTTATTTCTAGTTTTTTATCAAAACAAAACAAAAATATAATGATACATACAGTGTGATTCATTTAGATTACAAACAGATATAAAATATAAAGTTATTTACCATTTTTTTTTACACTGAAACACGTCACGATAAGTACGATTTGACTTTATTTAAGTTTTGTACGGAACTGTTTATGCTTATCGTGAAAAATCCAATTAAACGAGTTCAAATTAATTTCGTTTCAGCTCTAATAAACCCAATGAAATTTCTAGTTACGTAAAGCCTTTGATACAAATAAAATTTTTAAGCGATTCTAAGTAGGAAATAGCTATTTTGCTGTAATCACAATGAAACTACATAAACGAATCGTCGTATAAAAATGTTTTTGAAATAAACATTAAATATTTTTCTTCGCACTATAAACAATAAATTATTTGATTTACTTAATCATAAATTATAATTTTATTGTATTTCTAACCTTCCTAATCATGCCACTGCTAACAGTTGGTTCTTCTGCGGACTGTACATCTTTCACCTTGTTGCCGGTTCTCAACACTTTAAATTTGACACGCTCGAGATATCGATTTATTTTTGACATGAATCGATTGAGAAATCGAGTATCAAAATTTTGTTCCTTCAGTTTCATATATGTGAGAAATATACAGGGTTGGAATTAACTTTTTTGGTAAATAACTATATAAATTTATAGTATATGGAAATAGATGGTTAATATATTGATAAATAATCACTGTTTTTGTTATTTATGACATTTCTTTCTATATTATACCGTTCGTTAAATAATATACTTTCATTTCTATCATTTATTTACGAAATAAATTTAAAAACCGTTAACATACGTACAACGTTTTCTATGAATTTATGTAGGGCATTTATTTATGATACTATCAAACTATCGAGGGTATTTTATCGAGTTGAATTGCTTGTTTGCTAATAAATCATTATTTATAATTAGAATTCCGCGAACTAAAATTTGAAATAATTCATTTATACAAGTAGTTACACGAGGCATGTTTCGAAATTAGAAAAAAAAAAATAACAAGCAGAGGTTTTTCGAGTAATTTTATTTTTAGATGCAAATAATTTAATTTTTAACATCATTTCATTTGTCATTCAGTTAAAGCATTCTTGACAAGCACTCTAACACTGAAAAGCGCCGTTAGGCACATTAGTTGCTCCGTCGTGCCCTTTTGACGTTACCAAACACCTTGAACGTCGATTGGTTTATAACGTTACGTGAACTGTGAGTAGAAATGGTGATTTTTTCCAAAAAAAAATCGATTTTTAAATGGATTCGAATCGCAACTTGATGAATCGATTCATAACAAAATCGATGCCTGAAAGATCGATTTCCAAAATTGATTTTTTCGCAAGTCTGTATTAAAAACAAGAAAAACGCCATGATAAACAATCTCTACGATTTTATACTTATTATATATAAATAAAGTTTTTTGTTCTTGCGAGAATTCTTAGTTTAAGCCGATTCCATTGCGAATACATTTAAAAAATCGATGTATTTTGTTCGAGGAATCGATTCTTCGATTAATCGATTACAAATCGCCATGTCTAGCTGTGAGTATAGTATATAATTATAGCTAAACGTAAGTTTTTATTTTGATATTAATTTGAGCATTAATTGCCGAGACATTCTGTATATAAACAGTTATTTCAAAATTAAGAAATTGCTGAGTGAAGGTGAAAACTGAGTGTTGATTAATGTTCTCTGAAATGAAATCGATATCTCTTGAAAATAGAAGATTTTTTTACCGAGAATGCATCAACTGCATATTCCTAATGAAATGATATCAACAAATAAAGTTATTATACAACAAACTGTCAAGTAAATATGTTTACCATAAAGAAAAAATGTTATACACTGCCTATTTTGTTTTTAAATTGGAAATCTGAAAAGAACCAAACCAACTGAACTTTTATAAATTTTGTATACATCGTATACATCGTCATTATTTGAAATTAAATTGACAATTTCGTTTTTGAAAGGCTGAAAAGAGCCAAACCAGTTGAGATACTGAATTTTTTATGTAGCGTCAATAGTGTGTGTTAACAATTATTGACAGTTTCGCTTTTTCAATTTTCATGACTATAAAATAGAAGGCTGAAAAGAACCAAACCAATTGAGCTCGTAAATTTTCATAATTTCTTAAAAGAAGACTGAAAAGAATCAAACCAGTTGACCTTGTAAATTTTTATGTAATGCCAATAGTGCATGAAATTAAATTTTAAAACAATTGACAATTTCGTTTTTGAAAGGCTGAAAAGAGCCAAACCAGTTGAGATACTGAATTTTTTATGTAGCGTCAATAGTGTGTGTTAACAATTATTGACAGTTTCGCTTTTTCAATTTTCATGACTATAAAATAGAAGGCTGAAAAGAACCAAACCAATTGAGCTCGTAAATTTTCATAATTTCTTAAAAGAAGACTGAAAAGAATCAAACCAGTTGACCTTGTAAATTTTTATGTAATGCCAATAGTGCATGAAATTAAATTTTAAAACAATTGACAATTTCGTTTTTGAAAGGCTGAAAAGAGCCAAACCAGTTGAGATACTGAATTTTTTATGTAGCGTCAATAGTGTGTGTTAACAATTATTGACAGTTTCGCTTTTTCAATTTTCATGACTATAAAATAGAAGGCTGAAGAGAACCAAACCAGTTGAGCTCGTAAATTTTCATAATTTCTTAATAGGAGACTGAAAAGAATCAAATCAGTTGACCTTGTAAATTTTTATGTAGTGCCAATAGTGTTTGAAATTAAATTTTAAAACAATTGACAATTTCGTTTTTGAAAGGCTGAAAAGAGCCAAACCAGTTGAGATACTGAATTTTTTATGTAGCGTCAATAGTGTGTGTTAACAATTATTGACAGTTTCGCTTTTTCAATTTTCATGACTATAAAATAGAAGGCTGAAGAGAACCAAACCAGTTGAGCTCGTAAATTTTTCAAACATCGTCAATAGCATGCTTGCCGGATGGGCACTTAATAACTGCTGTAGTCCAAATCTCACGAACGAAGGATATTAAAGCTCCAGGAAAGAAATATAACAAAAGTGGTCCCGAGAAATACGTGGAAATTATTTTCAGGGTTAGAGCGTAGTTGAAAATATAAAATTTATCTAATTAGTGGCACAAGGCTGAAAAAGACCAAACCAATAGAACTCGTTAACTTGACAATAGTGTACGTAATCAATTCTTTGAATATTTCGGTTTTAAAACTTATAAAGCTGAAGAGAACCAAACCAATTGAATTCGTAAATATTTTCTCATTAGAAAATAACCAATTTAAACAATTTTGCACTTTTATCAACTGTCAACTTATTTTATTTTCCTAAACACGCTCTGCCTATAACTTAAAGTGTGTTAAATCAATTTATGGGCTCATTTTAATGTCCAAACATTCTGTATACAAAATTATCGTTGTACTTATTATACACAAGACCGGTACATATGCGGCGAACATTTAATTACGCAATTAACACGTTAATGTTGATATTAGTACATGTAGTTTGAGAAAAAAATTTGCTTATGCGGATTACAACACTTTAAGAAAAATAATCTTCAAATAAATGATATAAAAAGATCCAAAAGATGAAAAAAACCAAAACAATTGAATTCGTTTTTTAGATAAAGACAGAGACTATATCGGTTTCGCAACGTTACCCGACCAAGTTCATCGAAAATCCGTAAAAAAAGGCTTCGAATTTACTCTAATGGTAGTAGGTGAAAGTGGCCTTGGAAAATCTACTTTACTCAATAGCCTCTTTCTAGAAGATCTCTATAAAAACCGCAAAGTACCAGACGTCAGCGAAAGGATCTCCAAAACAACCAGTATCGAAAAGAAGACGATGGAAATTGAAGAAAGAGGAGTAAAATTAAGGTGAAAATTTTCATATCTCACCCAAGAAGCACTTTTTCTCTAATCTTATTTTTTTGTTAGGTTAACAGTAGTCGATACCCCCGGTTTCGGAGACGCTGTAAACTGCGAGGAAAGTTGGAAGACTTGTGTAAATTACATCGATGAACAATTTCGTCAATATTTTACAGACGAAAGTGGTTTGAATAGGCGCAACATGCAAGACAATAGAGTCCACTGCTGTTTATATTTCGTACCACCTTGGGGACATAGGTATGTAACTAATATTGGAATTTATAACATTCAGTATAATTTTATTTGCTTTAAATCTAATTTTATATAAAACAATGCGAACAGTCAAGTTTATTAATTAAAAAGTATTTCGATAATAAACATTCGATAGTGTCATAGATAAACTACAAAATATAGAGAGACACACAGCCAGGTTTTACATAGTGTAAATTGTAAACAATGTGCATTTCATTATTTTTCGTGTTCCTGGTTTTTGTCAAATTGAAATATAAAAACATTTTTTATTAAAACTAAATTTCTGTTTTCATTTCTATTCGTGTACTAGTAAAGCTAAATTATTATTTATTTTCAAGGTCATTGTGTCATCTAGTGAATATGCTCCTATTCAGCTGTTATTTTTATCCATTTCCATCTCTATATAATGTATTGAGTGTTCCGTACCTTCTTAATCGTAATAATACCATAGAATTAATATTAAAGATAAAGAGAGCGGTATTGCACTGAGATAGTACTATTGGAAAAAGAAAGAGAGGAAGTTTTCAATATAATTATAATATAAAGAGAAGTAAACCTAATCAATAATAAATAATTATTATCCTCCTTTAAAAGCTGTTATTTTCAAACTGCCATATCTTAGTAGAAATTCCCATCTCTAAACAATGTATTGTGTGTCCCGTACCTACTCGATTATTATAAACCGTTTATAAATTATTCAATGGTTTTAACTGTTTGTTTTCAATCTCTCTAGTCAGTGAAAACTAAATCTTTTTTTTTTAATGAAAATTCCTCGAAAAATTTATTTACTTTGAATTTTTAAGTTTGTCACCTTCGATTACCGAGTTTATTGTATTTAATATTTAACTTCCTCGTTTAAAATATTTGTATATACCTGATAAAACAACTTCCTCGAAACATTCGAACCGTTGCCGATGATATAACAATCATTTATGCGGGAATTTAATAATAACACCAAGTATTACAAACAATAAATATATTACGATAAGATAACGCACGGGGGACGTTGGAAATTTAATTTTTCGACGCTATTACATGTTATTTTTTATAGTTTGAGGCAAATGGATCTTGAAGTAATGAGAAGATTGCATCGTAAAGTAAATATAGTAGTTGTTATTGCCAAAGCTGATACCTTAACAGCATCCGAAGTTGCCAAATTAAAACAGAACATACTTAGAGATATTAGAGACAATGATATTCAGGTAACAACTTCACTCTATTTTTATTTATATATACAGGGTGATTGATAAGTTTGACAAAGTTCATTATCTTGTTTGTCCTTTGAGATATCAATTTGAAAATTTGAGGGTTTATAAACATCATTAATCTTCATATGATAAAATTATTTACATTGTTGTGCCATATTAAAGTTACATTTTTTAAATGAAACATCCAATATTTTATTGCATACTCATTTTCCAGATGTATGAATTCCCTGAATGTGACAGTGATGAGGATGAAGAGTTCAAACAACAAGATAGAGAATTAAAAGCAAGCATCCCATTTGCTGTGGTTGGTAGTAACACAACTTTGGAAATAGCCGGAAAGAAGATTAGAGGACGTCAATACCCATGGGGTGTAGTTGATGGTGAGTATTTTAGACACAATTTTTAATCTAAATCTAATATTTCCAAAAATAATACAAAATGCCCAAAAAAATGTTCCGGTTGATGTCTAGTGATAGTTATAGTTTTAATTAAGTTGATTATCACGATTATGAAAGAACCTTTAAAGTTGTTTTATCTTTTCTAAGAAACTAAATAGATTTGTTTTGATTATTTTTTGTTCTTTTTGGAGCAATTTTAGATTTTTATTGTGAATTTGACGGTTTTTAATTCTTTTTATTGTATGAATAGTCGAAAACCCAAAACACAGCGATTTTATCAAACTAAGGACCATGTTAATCTCAACACATATGCAAGACTTAAAAGATGTTACAGAAGATGTGCATTATGAAAATTTCAGAGCAGCTGCAATCTCGCAAATCTCTCAACATGCTAGAGAACGAGGGTAAGTTTATAAATTAATTCTTAATTGTAAATCACTCACCTCAGGGTTCCCATAGGAGACTAAAAAGTGATTATTGAAAAAGAAATCTGTCTAAAAAGAAGCTAGACTCTGTTACCACATGTTTAATAAATTAAACCCATAATACTAAAGCTTCCCAAATATTAGTTCCCAATCGTCACTCAATGTTAGGAGGAAAATAAATCGAATAAGTATCATCCTACAAATATCTGGGACTTGAGATTCGAATGGAAAGAGACAATCAAAGCTGCAAATTAATCAGGACGATACGGCTGACTTGGACAATTTGAGACACGTTTTCAAGTCAGATATACCGATATGTATCAAATGAAAGTATCAAATCCATGCATCTTCCCAGTATTGACTTACGGCTTAGAAACACTAACAATGACACAAAAAACTATAAATAAAATAGGAATAACTCGATGAACTATGGAGAGGTCCATTTTAGGAGTGAGATTGAGAGATAAAACCAGAAATGAAGAAGAACAAAAGTTAGAGATGCAATTTAAAGAGTCACGCATCTAAAATGTCTCAAGATGGTTAGCTAATAGATGGACGAAGAGGATACTAGAATGGCGTCCCAGAGGTAAAGAATACAGAAACAGGGGATGACCACTGAAGCGATGGACAGACGATTCAAAAAGGGTATCTTACAACTGGTTCAAAGATGCTCCAGGTAGACCAATATGGTCAAGGTTAAGAGAGGCTGACACAAGCTGCTAAATGATGACGAGCTTAAAATGCTCTCAAATCCTTTGAATGTTATTTGGTACAACAAAAAATAATTCGGGAGGAAAAACTTTAAAAGGATAATGATAAAAAATAACTGGATTTTAAATTAAACTGATCAGAAAACATTCCAACAATTAAAAAAAAATAATTTAATGAATGTAGTTATTACATTTAAAGAAAGTACTTATTTTAGTATTATCAAACTGTACTTAGAGAATGTATAAGTTAGACAATTTAAAACTGATTTAAAAGTTTACTTACAAAGATGACAAAGAAAAGGAGGTGGAAAAAAGGAAAAAGAACACTTTTCATTTGATAAAAATTATGAAATTCCAAAGTATATTTTTTGTAGAGTTTTTATTATAAAGCTGAATTACTATTTTGACCTTTAGGCCACTATTTTGAACCTCCTAGGCTTCTAAGGCAACTATTTTTGAAAGTTTGTCATGCTGGGAACCCTGTATCGATAATTATTAAGAATTTTTGTTGAATATTAGGAATATATTGAAAAATATAGTTTTTGAAGACATACGTTCATCAAAATTTAAATCAAATTTGATTGTATGATTGATAATGAAACTTTGAAACTTTTTTGCAAATAACGATCAAACAAATCAAAATCATTTAAAAATTGTTTAATGTTTAAAACTTTTTATAGGAAACTCAAAAGAGATTCAACCCCATATGAATCAGATATTTCCGAAACGGATAGGTTACTGATTCAAAAAGATGAAGAGGTAGGTTGAATTGAAAAATGTTTACATGAAAAAGTACAATTGAACGTAAAAAATAAATTTATAATCAACCTATATAAAAAATTTGATACTCACTATTAAAGTATGCGGTAGTAGAAAATCACTTTAAAATAACAAAATAAATATTTCGCATGTTGTCCACTTCAATTTTTTGTAATACTGGGAATCATAATTATGAAATTAGATACAAAGAAATTAAAATTACATGCACCACTAGATTCCCAATATTTTCCACATATTCTAACCTCAAATATTAGAACAATGGAGCCGAAACATTTCATTATAAAAGCACTTTTCAGAAACTATGATCTATGTCAGATAAATCACCTATCATCTGATTGTGAATCCTATTACAGAACGAGATTTTTATAACAGTTTCCGAACGTTCCGTTGAATTAACGAGGGAAATTTGAAATTATATCTACAAAATTTGATTCCATCACTTTGCACTTGCTAGAATTTTTCCATGATTACTATTTAATTGATTAATAGATTCTGGTTGTTTAATAATTGTTATGAAAGTATATATAATGGGAATTTATAACTTTTTAATCTTGATTGTGTTGATCCGATCATAGTTTTCGAGAAGCCTTACAGTAAATTCTGCTTTGAAAGTAGGAGTAATTTAAATTTAAGTTGGTAATTCTGTTTTGACATATAATCGAATTATTGTGAGAAACGTAAACAAACATTGCAAATGTTGATAATTCTAGAATTCTTTGTTTCCGTTTATTATTTTATAGGATTATAAAAGTGGTTATTGCAAGGCCAAATTTTATTATGCTCCCAATCTAGTTACTTTTTTAGTGGTGTTATTTAGTTTTCTAAAAATGCTTGATTAGGTGTGGTAAATGATGTTGTGATTTATACGTTTTTATTTATCAAATAAGTGACTTTAATATCACATTAAATACCCAATACAGTTAAAATTCTTTTTCTATTCCTTCAGATCCGTCGGATGCAAGAAATGCTGAAACAAATGCAAGAAAAATTGAAAGTAGACGCTCAAGATAAAAAACACGAAAGTATTATCGATGTGTAGATTTTTATTATTATTTAATAATTTTATTAGTTTATAATTTTTTAAGACCAAAGAAGTCTAGTTAAACAATTGTTTTCTTTTTCATATTTATAACAATATTTATATGCGCAGTATATGTTATTAAAAAATATAGAGTTAAAAACTTGTTTATAGACGTTTTATTTTTCCTAAAAAAATCGTATTCAGATCCTTCTTCCTAGTGAACAAACGTACAAGCAAAAACGTGGCAAATCGATGCTCGTCAAACTTTTACAGGACAACAACATCTAAGGTAAAGTCAATAAATTCTCTTCATGTTAAATACAACGTTGCCACGTACACCGTTTTGAAAACAGTAAATTTCAGTCACTCTCTCAAATATTTCAATATTTTTGGAATATTGGTACGTACTAACGTAAGTCAAATCGATATACCACAATTTTTAGGGTATTGAGTCGTTTCATATAGAATTTCAATATTATTTAGGCGGTCAGGGTATTTTTAAAATCTTGTGATATGTAACGGGAGAGCAAAAAAAAATTCATCTAACGCTTTCGCGGAAAATGTTTTCTGATTTTTATGCTGGCAACACTGGTCAAATATTTGACGATACGTAATTGATGGTACCTATTCTGAACATTAGAGAGCGGTGGATTACGACATCGGTTTTTAATTTTGTTACCAGTGTTGTCAGATTACAAATAATTGATAAAAAATAATATGTCATCAAAATTTGGTAATTTCAACATAATTCTGTGATTTTTATGCGTTTCACAAATTTCATTTTTGTTTTGCGCAAATTGTGTTGTTATAACAAAAATATAATTGATACAAAAATCTGTAAAATATAGTAGACATTCACATGAATGGATTTCTCAACATTACGTGCTTCCCGGAAAATACTTTATAGTTCTATTGTCTAGTATGGTCTAGTAGAAGTAATGAAAACAGAACTCTAATAAAATATGGTTAGTTTCATTAGTTTACTTTATTAAAATTGTATATTTGCTTGAAAAATACTGTTCCAGTGGATTTAAATTATTTTAAAATATATAAGGTATAAAAAATGAGTATACAACTTGTGCATGTATCTACTTTATAACTATATTGTTAATGTACATGTTTATATACCAATTTTTTGTGTTGAAAACCAATTAAAGTACATTTCTCAAAATATTATTACTTCCTTCATGTTAATTATTGTTATTATAACATGTTTAATTGATAACAACCGATCTTTTTCTGAAAAGGAATATTTTAGAATAATTTTGAAGAAAATCTAATAGTTATGGCAACACTGCGCCATAATATCAACAAAGAATTACGTCATCGCTGATGGTTACTAACTGAATTTCGTAGCAGTCGCTGACAACTAGATAATAACGAAGAAGTATACGAAACTATTTCCACCGCTCTCTGGTGGTCAGGGTAGGTATTTTAAATTACATGGTACGCTAAAATCGTACTTATGAGCATCTATATAGCGTCTGTTTTTGAAAATTTGCATAAAGAATTAATTATTTATCTACACACATCTATTATGACTTATAAAACTTATAAATATTAGACAGTATCTTATAGTTTGTTAACTTTAAATTAATTTCAATCCTTTTTCACATTTTTTCTTTGAAATCTCGTTTTATTACATTGATCAGTACTCGTATATTAATATCTCAATGTTTTCTCTCAATTTTTCATTTTTTTTATCAATTATAGAATTCAGTAGTAACATTTATTTAAGATTATGACTCATATTACTACTCATGATAGTTAATATTAGTACAATGTGTTTGTAATACGTAAACAAGACGTTTACGATCGGTGTTTACTTAGAAAATATTCCAATAACCTAAAAATACATAATTAAAACGTAGTTTGTTGCAAAATGCGTTGTACATAATCGAAAATAACTAAAATTATTTATTCATAGTTTATTATATATACAGCGGTTATTAGAAATAAATAATCCGTTTTATATTTTGTATGAACGTGAATCAAATTTATTTACGAGGTTTAACAAAGTTAGAAATATTTTTAGTTTATACAAATATCGAATTTAAACAATTAAAACGACATGCGGTCCAAATGAACGAAGTACAAAAATCATTGCAGCGTGGATTTTATACGAACCGAATAAAATAATAAAAACATTGTTTGATTTAAAAATCCACATATCTCCTAAACCACAAATTTTATCGAGTTGAACAAAGAGTAGCCTTTTATTAAAAAATCCATTCAAAATTTCATTTTTGCTGTTTTTAAATAGTACAGGTTGTCCCTGTAAACGTATTGTTAACTATTGGGCATGAGTCGGCCCTGACCTTTAAACACACTGCGTATAATTTAAAAAAATATATATAAGTTTCATTTTCGCAACTTTAAATGCCTATAACTCACAAACGAGGTGTCGTTTTAGAAATGTTTTTAATCACAGCATAATTTTCACGTCATCTACTCCCGAATTTTTTGCATCAAGTCCCGGAGCTGGATTTAAATGTTAGGTTAGGTTAGGTGTTCAGCATAGATAACCAATTTTCAATTCATATAAACTAATAAACGTTAAAAATTTATCATATCTCCCTCGTTGAAGAATTTTAAAATTTAAAAATAAGCTTCTAAAAACTGTTTACGCGTATTTTATTCCTTTGGATAAACATTTTCATTAAAATAAAAGCATCTATTTTTAGTCGCTTTAATTAAATTCCATTTTGAATTTCATTTCAACGTCAAGCAGATGCTTGTGAATAACGACAAGCCTACTTTGATCAGTCAACTAGAATTTTAAAACTCGTAAAAAATTTTCTTCAATACATAATATAAATATGATAAAGCATTTGAATTAACCTTCAAAACCCCATTAATTTGATGTTTTGATATTTCAAGTAATTTCACTTATGTTATAATAACAATGTTATATAAATAAATTGTTATTGTACAATCTTATTCTAATTTTATCACACACCACAACAATTTTTTTTTCAAATTATTTATATGTTCCTGGTATACAATTTATAAACGGCTCCCCGTACGCGACTAATATAACTCAAACGGAAACCGTTGGGCGTATTCAGATTGAAAAGATTCATGTTATACAGACATCACAAAAAAGCGTTAAATGTAATTTGCGCCCAACTCTCTAAAATAGCTTTCAATGTCAAGGTAATCATAAGAGAAGAATAGTTTCAGTATTGAGAAGAATCACAAGTCCAAGAATATAATAATTGTTAAGAGAACCTACTCTGTACCGGCACGAATCAGTTAGGTTTTAACGTCCAGTTCGGGTGTATATGTTTCGAAGGAACAGTGAAATAACAGTGATTTTTTTTTAAATCAGTGAGTTTATTACTTTTATAGTGTGTGTTGATTGTATAAATATATTTTTCGAAGATGTCGTTTTGGTCTTCGTTTACTAGTAAGTATTTACTATTAAAATTAATATTGCAAACAATCTTTAAAGCAACAATATTCAATATAAAAGTTAATCTTTTCCATGAAATCTATATACAAGGAGTGAAAAAAGTACAGAAAAAAAAACAGAAAGTATAACCAAATTATGTTGTATAAGAATTTAATTTTTGACGTATCAGTTATTAAGTAGTCATTTTAATAACTCATAGTACGAGGTGTGTTAAAAACTACGTCAATAAATTACTGGAATCATTTTTTTTCGAGTAGATTTTATCTCATCAATCTTAGTCTTCTCAATATCACAAAAAGAACGAAATTAGGGTATCGGATCAACGTGATCAAATGGTATGTTAATATCTCAAACATTTTCATTGTTTTTGATATCCATTCCTCGCCCTAAATTAATACATTCCCCTTTTTAAATCGCTTAAATCAACACTAAATAGTATTACAACATCGGTCATGAATATATTTTATTTTATGAGCTTCTTCATAATGATTCAACGACAGCAGCAAAATGACTAATCAGAACAGTTTATTTTTGATCATACCTCGTATAAAACGGACACGTTATCAAAACAGCGGTTTCTAATCAAACATTTTTTTTTTGTATTAAATTACGTCTTGATAAATCCATAAAAATACTGATTAATATACCGCGATTAAGATTAATTGTTGTTAGTGATATTTTGTTATATCAAACGGAAATAAGTTGTTAATACCAATGTGGAAACAACTTAATAATTAAGCTTACAAAAAATTTACTTGATTTCTTATATAAATAACGATAAAGTGACTGTTATTGAGTGAATTTCTAATATATATTGCCAATTTTCATTATGAGTTTTTATCCACCCTGTATATTAAAAAAATATGTTGCTTAAATGATTTTGACAACGAAATGAATGTGAAAGTATAATAGTTTGAATGAAATTACGTTTAGACCACACGCGAATTGTTAAATAATTAAAATGCTTCCACACAATCCAGTAAATACTATTCTCCATCTTAGTTAAGTTATGAGCTATTTCCCTGCGCCCTCTAGATACTTTATAAAACGTTAAAATGTCTATTCGTTATTTGTTTATTAAAATCTCTTATGATTGAAAAGTATATTAGTGCAGATAAATAAAATAAATAACACAAAAAAAACAACTACTACCATTGTAGAGGTCAAATTAAAATAATAATAAAATTGTAGTGATTTCAGATTTGACATTAAATGTCAAATTTGTCGGTAAAAAAGGTAGCGTCCTAAAATGTAGAAAGTAATTTTTTATAAAAAATTACTTTAGGTTTCCTTTTTTAGTTTTAATTCAAAATATTTCTTTTCTATTTCTAGTAGTATATCAAATTTCCATTGTAATAACAGCTACTATCATTATTTTGCAGACATAGCATATTTCCGTTAAAAATTTAAATTAGTTATAAAAAGATTCTTCTACTAGAAAGTATGCGGTTATGGTTTTCCTGTAAATGTCTTTTTCTAGATTTTGCGTGCTAGCTTACTATCGATTGCTCAATATTACAGAATTATTTTACGTAGTTTGTTATCAAGTTAGTGTGTCAGACTTCGGGGCACCTTTTCAATTCATTTAAAAATATATTTGGTTAGACCATCGACTGAGTGTAATATTTAATATGTTGGGTAAGTTTATGATAGCAAATAAATAGTATAGAAATTAAAAAGTTTGTTATTATCTGTTTACAAATATGGACAGTAACAATTTCATTTTACATCGCGTACCAATGCGACATCTTGTTAAATAAGTCAGTAGAATTATGACGTCATACAATTAGAGATGGATTGTTATTTATGAAGATTTAGTTTTATTGCGATAAATAACTTCGATATTATAACAAAAAATTAGTTTTAAATATTTTTACGCGTTTTAAATTTACATGTACACGTTAAAATGTAAATTAATGCAAAATGACTTATTAAACAGTCCTGACCTCACCTATGAATACTTTCTTAAGCTTTCAAAGGAGAAAATATAAAATGATAATGAAAATAATAGAAATAAAAGTTATTTTAGTGAACATAACATTAAAAAAAGTAAATAGAAAGTGTTCTTTTACTTTCTGATAAGCGATTGAGACATTAGTATTTGCATTGTTGTCAGATTTTCGTATATAAAAATTAAATCGACTCATAAAAATTGTTTTTTTTATTTTTTTAATGTAAAATTCATATTCAGATATATTTAACTTTATGTAAAATTACAATATTCGATAGTTGAAAACGATTTTAAACTTAGTATTTTTAATAAATCTAAAATTGAAAATTTTATTGTAACTATAATATACCAAACAACATAAATCTGTTGATAAAACCTCGGATATATGTCATTAGTTCAAAAATAGCGCATTCCTATTATTTAAAAATAGAATGTACATCGCCGGATAGCACTTAGTCAGATATAATTCCTACTTTTTTTATTTTACAGTATTCGCTTTCGGAATAACGATTTTTTTTAGAATAGAAATCATTAACACATCAGAATGATTATATAATCATCGTATTAACATTTTTGGTGTATTTTAACGCTTTTGTAAATAACTGATGACAATTCTCATTAACAAAAAATGAATGTAGTTAGAGACATTGATAAATACGATTGCCTCTATTTATGTATTTAGAACCGACAACACTGGAGTTACTAGGTGAAATTTTAGGTTATTATTCAACCTCACATTTTTGCATCATTTGCTTATAATAGAAAAATGAAATAAGAAAAGGAATATTAAGAAAAAAAAACATTAGTTTTCTGAAAATAATGACTTAATAGATGAATAATAAAGGATGACAAAATCCTACACAAATTACAAATAAATGCAAATCTAACCTTGAAATTTTATATTTACATCACATGTTAAACGCGAACGATGACATAATCTAGAAGATATTTTTATTATAGTCAACAATAATGAACTTAATGAGTTGACACAACTTTTATTGAAGAAAATTGTTGGATTTTTTGTAATAAGGGAACGAAATATCACTTATAAACCTAATTAATTATTCAAAATACCTTTAAAGCGTATATAGTGTAAGCAAAATCAAGTTTCATTAAAAACATTTGTTGTAAATGTGTATGTGAGAGAGAGAGAGAGAGATGCTCGTTGTGGTAATTTTATTGGGGGAGATAGGGACATTTTTATGTATGATTTGTTTTTATTAAAGGAAAAATTTTCCTGGGGTAGGTTAGAGATTGGAGTACAGTAGTTATCGATGTAATTTTATAGAATTACCTATGGCATCCTAAAAAAAAATACAAAAAAAAGTATATTACTCCTTAATTCTATCCCATCGATGTTCATGACAATTCTGTGATTAATTTTCAATTTTTAGCCGGTCTTAGAAATTTCGGTACCAGAATCGGAGAATTCTTCGGCAGAAAGAAAAAAGAAGTGAATAAAGAAGCAGAACAAATAGAGAACTCAGCTGAAGCTCAAGCACAAAGGACTATAGACGTAGCTGAAGATGCTGCACAAGACTTAACAATAACGACTGGTAAGCGCAACAAATTAAAAAATACAAAATTTGACGTTAAACTTCTTCCTTTTTTCAGCTACAGAAACCAAAAATCATTTAAACGACGAAATTAAACAAGCGGAAGATGAAGCTAAATCTGTGGAACATACAATACAAAACGCAAGCAAAACAGTTGATGATAAATTAAACGAAGCGAATAACGCAATAAAAAATACAGTTCAAACGGCTGAACAAAAATGGAGAGAGACAGAAGCACAAGTAGCACAAAGAGTAAAAGAAACAGAAGATTTTGCTGAACAGAAAAGGAGGGAATTGGCTAATACCCTGAAAAGAACTGGACAAAATGTAGATAATAAACTCCATTCGGCTGCTATTTCAGCCGAGACTCAAAAACATTCTTTAACAGAAGGTCTGCACCAATTTGGAGAAGATCTTCATCGAGGAGGTCAGAACTTTCTTACTGGCATTCAAAATGTTGGGCACAATATTAATAACAAAATGCATGGTGTTTCGGAAACCACCGAAGCCGAAACAAAGTCAGCGGCTTGTGGGTTACAAAAAGTTGGTCAAAATTTGGAAAATCAATTAAATAAAACAGAAGAAAATCTCCATAAGGAAAGTCAAGACGTTGCAGAAAACATACAAAATATGAGTCAAAAAGCTTCACATAATGCAGCCGAAGAAGCACATAAATTTGCAAAAAATGTAGATGAAAAATTGAAAGATACTGCGGAAGATGCTAAAAAGGCTGCAGAAAAAACAGAAAGTCAAGCTCATAATGTTGGTGCTGGTCTGATGAATTTTGGTAAAGAAGTCGACAACAAACTTCAAGAATCGGCGCAAGCTGCGAAAATAACCACGGAGAAAGCTGTAGATGAAGCAAAAACTACTGCACATGATACAAAGCAAGGAATCGATAATGCTTTGCATAAGACAGCTGAATGTGCCCAAAACGCGGCACATAAGACTTTTGAAGGCGCCAAAAACATTGCCCATAACATTGGAGAGGGTTTCACGAATTTTGGTAGAAACGTCGATCACAAACTTCATGAATCTGTTGATAGTACTAAACATGTTGCACACAACACAGCAGAAGGTGCCCAAAACGCTGCACAAAAGGCTCGTGAAAATGCCGACAATACAGCCCATAACATTGAGGAGGGTTTGTTGAATTTTGGTAGAAACGTCGACCACAAACTCCATGAAGCTGTAGATAGTACTAAAAATGCAGCACATAATACAGCAGAAGGTGCCCAAAACGCTGCCCAAAAGGCTCATGAAAGTGGTAATAACATAGTCCATAATATTGGAGAGGGTTTATTGAATTTTGGTAGAAACATCGACAACAAACTCCATGAATTTGTTGATGGTACTAAAACTGCTGCACAAAATACAGCAGAAGGTACCCAAGAAATTACGCAAAAAGCCCGTGAAAGTGCAGACAATACAACCCATAACATTGAAGAGGGATTGTTGAATTTTGGTAAAAACGTCGACCACAAACTCCACGAAACTGTTGAAGGGACTAAAACTGCTGCACATAATACAGCGGAAGGTGCCAAAGAAGCTGCACAAAAGGCTCGTGAAAGTGGCGAAAATGTAGCCCATAATATTGGAGAGGATTTATTAAATTTTGGTAAAAACGTCGACTACAAACTCCATGAAACTGTTGATAGTACTAAAAATGCTGCAGAAAATACAGCAAAAGGTGCCCAAAATGCTGCCCAAAAAGCTCGTGAAAGTGCTGAAAATACAGCTCATAATATCAGCGAGGGTTTGTTGAATTTTGGTAGAAACGTCGATCACAAACTGCAAGAGTCGGTAGAGAGTACTAAAAATGCTGCACAAAATACAGCAGAAGGTGCCCAAGAGACTGCGCAAAAAGCCCGTGAAAATGCAGGCAATACAGCCCATAACATTGGAGAGGGATTGTTGAATTTTGGTAGAAACTTTGACCACAAACTCCTTGAAGCTGTCGAAAGTACTAAAACTGCAGCACAAAATACAGCAGAAGGTGCCCAAAAGGCTCGTGAAAGTGGCGAAAATGTAGCCCACAGTTTTGGTGAAGGTTTATTGAATTTTGGTAGAAACGTCGATCACAAACTGCAAGAATCTGTAGAAGTTGCAAAGAATACCACAGAAAAAGCTGTCAATGAGGCTAAAACAACTGCACATAACACCTCACAAGAAATCAACGATGCCTACCATAAAACCACAGAAGGAACACAAAACCTGATCAAAAGTGTAGATAATAAATTGAAGGAAACTGTGAAAGATGTTGAAAAAACAACAGGGAAAGCTGTAGACAACGCTAAAATAACAGCTGAAAAAACTACTGAAGGAGCTAAAAACATAGCTGAAAGTACAGCGCAAAGTATTGATAACTCATTACACAAAACTGCAGAAAGTACACAGGATGTAGCTCAACAAACATTACAAGGAGTCCAAAATATAGGAAAGAATATTGACAATAAGCTTAAGGATACTGCACAAAAGACTTCAGAAGGTACCCAAAATATAGCAAAAAGCATTGATAATAAACTACAAGAAGCTGGACAAGGTCTTCATAATATAGGTGAAACTATTAAAGGTAATAGATCTTAATTATTAATAACTATCAATCAGAAGTAAGATTCCCCTTAACTTTGTCAAACTTTATATCCACCGAATATTGCTTCAAATAGCCTTACAACAACTTTTTTCTCAATTTTTTTTAGATAAATCTAGTGCTGTGATTGAAGGAGCAGGTCACAGCCTTAAAGAAGCAGACCACAATATTGAAGGTGCTTTTGCCAAAGCAACGAAAAACGCCAATCAAAAGAAAGAAGAAATTCAAGTAAGTTTATTTAAATGTGTTGGGTTTATTATCTGTTTTTGAATGAAATGTACTAATGTATGTTTTATTTTGCTATAGAGTGGATTACAAAATGTCGGTCACAATATAGACAACAAATTGGCCGAAACTGGTAAATTATTCCAAAACAAAATGAAAGATACTGCGAATTTCTTGGATAACACAAGACATGAACTAGGACAAGAAATGGAAGAAAGTAACAAAAAGGCACATGCAGAATTGGACGACGTAACAGATGCGGCCAAAAATATTTTTGGGAAAGGGCTGTTCTCTAGTAAATAAAGGTACATATATAAACTTCAAATTTTGTATATTTATGTAAGTATTTCTTGAACTTTAAGTTATTGAAAAATAAAAAAAGAACTTGTTTACTACAACATATATGAGAATATTTAGTTTGTTCTCAAACTAGGTGGATCATTTTTAGATTTATAGAAGTCACTGAAATAGTTACTAGATTGAAAGCAATTACAAATAAAATTCTTATAAAAATAAAATTATACTCTATGAGAACAAAGAACTACAAACTAAATGATAATTGAATAATAAATACGAATAGGAAAGTTTGTTGATCATTGCCATAGTAAATTATCTTTCTAATTAGTACTGACCTGAACTGTTTTTATATTTTACTAACAATAACAAGAAACCACAAGCAACAAAATAGACACTGTTTGTTTACATAATTACTGGATCGTATATAAAAACTTACAACTTAAATTCAAATCACCAGTACTAGTTAACAAAAGAGTTTAGTATACATATGATCAAACGAGGTTATGCAATAAATTTGCAGACAAAATGACGGTTATATAACATAGTTGCCACGTTGTAAACTTTTTTAATTGTAATTTGATTTTGATTATATATAATTTAACCAACAGGAAAGAAGAGGAATAATTTTCAATAAAATTATAATTATATACAAATAATAAACAATAAATTCTGACATAATTTTTATTACAATAAATTTTGCAACATCGAAGGCCGAGGGCAAAGGCTGCCAACGTTCGTGATGCAATTTCCCCTGATACACGAACGATGATTTGACTTACACTTTGAATATTCAAATTTTATTCAACAAGCAATGTAAATATCAACATATTCATAGTAATTTTGAGAGTTTCAATAAAATTAATATTATTAGATGATAACTATAGCAATAATGTGATATGTATAGAATTTATTTTCAACAGAATAAATATTTGTGTGGAAAAAACATGCTGCCACGTAATGTTTGTTGTCAAATTACAATTAGATATTCTCGTTTAGTTGATATACAGGGTGGAACCCTTCACAGTTGATGTATTAATTAGAATTTGCTTTTATTTCAGATTCCTGGAGAATGTTGAGGGAATAAAGTTTTATATGGTCAATTGGAATAGGTCCAAGATGTTATATTTGTTGTTAATTTTATAAGAATCTCGAGTTATTTATAAATGTATCTTTGTTGTATTTGTTACGCAGCTTAATGAATTTTGCTACTAAAAAACGCAAAAATATATTGAAAGTTGATTATTTAATAACTTCATAAAATTTACAACTACATTTATATTTTTTATACTATAATTCAACCAAAAAAATTTTTTGATGTGATTTATACTATTTTTTGATATATTGAGAATATAATTTAACGTCGTTTTCTGATATAATGAATATTTCGATTGCTAGAATTTCTTAACGATAAAAAATTTATAAATAATTTTTGAAAATGTTACTAACTGAAAAAGATATTTGAATAAAACAATAGAAATAAACCCATATATTTTTTTAAACATTTCTTAGAACCTCTAACTCCCGTGTAAGAATCCGTGGCACTAGCTAAAATGAACAAATTTTAATCCAAATATTTAAAATATACAGTGTGAGTTCAACAAGAGTTCTAGTTAAAATTGAAAAATCATCGTACTGTATATTTCATTTACACTACACATCAAATGTGCACTGTATATCTAACTGCTAAAATATAGGGTTATGAATCACACGTGCTTATTTTTATATGAAAAAATGGCGGGAAAATCAATTGTGGCTGTAATCAGTGTTGCCACATTCAAAATTACAATTGTTGTATTGTACAATTATGCTTGTAAAAAATGATAATATATGTGAATATCTTTTTCTGTGCTTTTTATTTGATAAAACCTGTAACCTTTTTAATACAGCTATTGAAATTACCACATTATCTACTTATTTTAAATAATGACATGAATGGACTCCATTTAGTACTAGTGAGAAAATAATAATGTAAAGATTATAGATAATCTTTACGAAGTGACTTTGAGTAATAATTTCACAACCAGCAAGCAGTATTTGTATCGCGAGATGAGGCAAATTACTTTCCAAAATGGCGTTTATATATATATATATATATATATATATATATATATATATATATATATATATATATATATATATATATACACATGATATGAAATTTTAAAAATAAAGTTCACAAGTAATTTTAACTCGCATTCAAAACTTTTAATAGGCTTGTTCCGGTCATCGAAATAAATTGAATAGTTTTAGAATATATGGAACATACTGATCATGCGTAGCTTAGAAATTATGTTCCAGAGGATACAAATTCTCCTCTTCGTAAAATAAATCACGACCCGTTAAGTTGTATCGATATATAAAAATACTTTGTGTAAGAATTTCATTCATTCCGTCGCATATTTTTGAAATTTTTGTCATCAAATAGCAATCAATAAATATTATTGATGGTAGCAATGCTAAATCTTTTATTACCGTACTTTCGAAGTTTATTACATAAGCTTTGTTTGCGAGTCAAATTCCGAATCAGTTCAGGACCGATTGTATGCGCAACTTTCATTCGCGAGTCGATGACTTCACCCCCCTGGAATGGAATGGAAAATTTTGAATGTGCCCTAAAATAATTCGGAATTTGACCTGTGAACAAAGCTATGATTAAAGGTGAAGCAAGAGTAATATATTAGAAAGACTTTCTAATAAATCTCATAATATAAAATCATAGAACTATTGTTTAAGTTCTATGGGAGAATATCCTCTAGCGACATCTGATTTCAATAAAAATAACGAAACTTGTCATTTATTAACAATAAACACTGTTAATCATTTGAATATTAAAACAATCTAAATGACCAAAAAACGTAGGCTTTCTAATTCTTCTCCTATTAAAGTCGAAGTAAAGGAAGAAAATACAATTGGAAATGATTATCTTTTAGCTAAAGGTCGCCTAAAAGGCGTTCTAAAACAACTTACAGAACAATCATCTGATGAAGGTAGCGATTCTTCAGATGATAATAAGAAACTTAGGTAAAATTAGAAGTATTATAATCTATTCTAGTATTTTATTTTTTATTTATCCTACAGCGAATCAAATAGAAAACGAAAAGTCGAAAATATGCCTACACCATACCATCATACTTATGTGATGAAATTATTTGATAGAAGCGTTGATTTGGCTCGATTTGAGGAAGATACTCCACTTTATCCAATTTGCCGTGCTTGGATGCAAAATCAACCTAGAAATCCTCAATCTATTGTCAAGTAAATTACCTCATATACTAGAAATATTACATATAACCAATAACTTATTCTAGACGTAGACTATCTTCTCCAGAACCGGCTAATAATTCATGGAATGAAAATTCTTTATCCGAGATAAACAGATTACCTTCTCCACATACTCAGTTTGTTTCAAGAATTCCATCACCACTACCCGAGCAGGAACAAAATAAAGACAATATTAATTTAGATTATGTAAGATTGGTAAGTCAACTTTGGTTATTATTAATTATGTTAATTTTAGGATGAATATATTCCTAGTAAACATACTCTAATGCAAGAACATATGAAACGATGGATGAATGTGAAGAAAAAATGGATACAAACTGCTTTTAATAATGAAAATCGATATTTACAAAGTACAAATATACTTAAAGCAATTTATAATAAGTAAGTTTCACTATTTATTATTAAAAATGGTTATTTCATATTGAAACCTTAACATAAAAAGATGAAATGTTGTTTTGTATTGAAAAAAGTTTATAAAATCACCCAACAAAATGTATAGTTAGTCATTTTTTCAATAAAATTTGGCTAAATATAAAAAATGTAACCCTCAATGACAAAAGGTTGTGACTTTCTTGAGTTTGGGCTAAATCTGAAGAATACATGAAATTGGGCAACAGGTTGTAGTCTAATATAGGCTTTGGGGTATTATAATGATGGAATAACAGCAAAAGAAGCTAATTTTTCGTCAAAACGTCCTAATAATTCAATTCAGTACAATCCTATGATAGTTTTTCCAGATAGATTAAAACTTGTGAATTCCAGAAAATGGTGATCATTATCTTTCCGTTTCTTTGTCTCTGGTGTGTACCAATTGATCCATATTTCGTAAATTTCATGAATAAGAAAATTTAATACTAAAGTAAAAATGTTTTACAAAAAATGTCATAAAAAGGCTAGAAAATCATCGGATTGATCTAAAAGGAAACTATAATTATAAATAAAACGAAATTTGATTAAAAAACTTGTTTTTTGTTACTAAATTGTCTCTTATTTGTTTTTATCTCTAAGTTATCATGTTGTTTTTTTTTAGAGCTCAAGAGGAATCTAATTAATTCTTAAGGAGAGGAAAGGATGAGAAAAAGAAACATGTGAATGTATAAGAATGTATATTTTTTCACTTTTTCTCAGTATATAATCATAATTGAATCTTAGGAGAAAGACATTTACATTTCAATATTAAATAAATATATAATTTTAACATAAATAAATGAAATACAATAAATTTGTTTTTATTAATAATACATTTATAAATATTCCACAAACTTCCCATAACATCGATATAATAAAGTTACTCGAGTTGGTTTTTTGAATATTATTCCAAAAATGAAAAAAGTAGAAAAAATCCAAAAAAATTATAAACATTTTTGGTAGTTATCCAGATTAGGTTACATCCCTCCGATTTCATTAAAATTTTAGTATGTTAGTTTAGGTTAGTATCATTTTTCATTTTGAGAATTAAAAGGGTTGGAATTATTATAGTTATTTGATTATTCTAACGAAAAGAAGTACCTGAAGGGATGGTTTCCGCGCCCTATATTGACCAGTGTAAACAACATACTAAAATTTCAATGAAATCGGTGGGTTGCAACCTAATCTTGATATTTACCACATTTTTTATAAAAATTATTTTTTTTAAACAGAAATTTTATGAAATATTAGATACTTCTATATATATGTACATTTTTTTCTTCTTCAGTCGTTTATTTTTATTTTTTCAAAAAAAAGACCAAAGTATACCACAAAATTAATATTTTTATTAGAAACCTGGCAAGTTTTGTTAAACATACTGCCCGGAAATTCTTTCGGGACAAATATTTTTCTCGAATAGATCTCCTGCAGGACAAGCTACATTTTCATTTAAGTTAGATTTGTTTTAATAAAATCAATAAATTAGTAAAGTGCAAAATTTGCAAAAATAGCAATAAACAAACATATTTTCAGATTAAAATAAAAATAATCTACAGATATGTATTGAAATTGAATATTATTGAGGACGCGTTCCATCGGTTTGAATATTTTTTTAAAATAACAACAAAAATATGATTCGTTCAATGCCTTTTGTTATCACCCCTTCAAAAAAAAAATTATTTTTCTTTAAGCGACAATTCCAAAATATCCGCCAATATTTTTTGTTCTTCCAACCTCTCTTTTTCTTCGCGCTGTCTCTTCTTTTCTTCTTCTTGTTGGGACAGGAGTAGGGCCAAATTTAGATCGGAATCCATTTCGGGACTGTTGTTTTCTGGTAGCAAACTACCCGGAGTCGTGTTCTTTTGATAAAGCTCTAAACTAGCCTGGATAGCTCTACAATATAAGTATAATCTAGCAATATACGCATGTGCAATAAAATAACAATTAATAAACTTCATAGAATTGTACATTGGAGTATACCATAAAAAAGTGACCGAGGAGATGGACCAATTCCAGATGGTAAATAAGCCTTTCAAACTCCAGTTTTTGCTTACTTTCTTTTACACAACAAGCAGTATATTTCTTCTACAAATCCAGATAAATTAAGAACTATTCATGCAGAACGTTTTGAACACCCTAATGATATCTTCACACCCCAAACAACCACTCGATATGAGGTTAACAGGTTTATAGTAAATAAAAAGTTTGTAAGGCTATTTGGTGTTGTTCTGGCACAACCTGGACCAGTTTCTGTACGTGTTCAGAATTGTGGATGAGTTTTTTATCCTCCATAACCACGTATTTCATCTCCAAATCAAGTTAAACAACTTAAATACTATGGAACTTTGGAACTAATAGGATCAAATGCTTTAGAAAGATCTTTAATTACATTGCAAGTTTCGATATTTTCCATTTTATATGGACTAGATGATGCAATTCTGTATTTTTAGAGGTTAAGGTATCTTCGCATAATACCTAGGAGCGTATTAAATAAAAGATGAAGATCTTTGGCACCTGGAATCGTCCTATATCCTCAAGGGAGTGGAATTTTGTTATTAGTTACAGCAGAGTCGAATGCTTTAGTAAGATAAATAAATCATTTGTTCATATTTACAATATAAAATAAAATAATTGATATAATTCGATTTTTTTAGAAAAAATTATGCTTGTTACTAGATTTTATTGCAACAAAGGCAAAAGCTACTAAATTAATAATAATAAAAAAATATAAAACTAAATGGGAGCTTATGGAGACTGAAGGGGAAAAATAAAGCGATAAATTGAGCATTAGAATGAATTTTTTCTCAAATTTTCTTTTATAGGTCTTAAACTTTTTGGTTCGGGTGTTAAAATTTGACGTTTCCTTAAAAAATAATAGAAAAAAAATCTTTAGCAAAATCAAAAGTGTAACTGTCATTAAAATTTCTTAATTACCTTTGCAACTGCCTGTCTTCCTCCCCAACTAAGTTGGGCGTTTCCGGTCTGGACGGTTTCTGAGCTCTAAGTGCTTCCCAAATATCCACCTAATGAAAATTTTGTCAAACGGAATTACATGATATGCGGAAAAGAAAATATTTACCGTAACAATTTCTATTTGTATAACTCACCTCCTCCCTTTCCGTACCAGCATCTATCAAACTTTGTTGTATGGCAAATTGGAGTAAATCATCTTCTTCTTCCATACTAAATTGACGTCTTCCATCTAAACCTAAAATAAAACTCACAATACTCAAGACTTTTTCAAAATTTTGATATTTCTTATATAATGATGTTAAAATCCTATTGATAACTCATTTTATACTCAATGATGTTTAAAAGAAGAAATTATAAAAAAATAAAGATGAACAAAAAATTTATCCAATTTTTTGAAACTATCGATAATTGAAAAATTTAAAAATTGTTGAAGAAAAATGAAATTTTTATAGTTTATAATTTCAATTTAATCCTGAACACAAAAAACTTTGATAACATTATTGGAGTTAGGTTTATATTTGACACAACACAAGATGTATAAAAGACTTAGTTAATTCTTACACACAAAAACAGTATAAAACAATACATCATAATTATTGCGTTAAAAACACTTGTACTTCAAATAAAAGTTTTTCGGTTATTCTTTTTCGCCCTATAACTTGTACTCTACCTGTTTAGGAATACGGATTAATCTAAAAACTTTCTAGTATTCATAATAACAACTATACTCATTTTGGAGCTTTTTATTTATAGGAATCAACTTTAGAATCGATTCAATTCAAACTATTTTCACTAGTTTGAATGCACTAGCTGTCAAAAAACGAGGTTAGAAAAATTCAGTTGTTCTTCTTTACCTTATAAGTCGTTCTCTACCTATATAAGTACGCAGATTATTATGAAAACAATTATAAAACTCTTATCACCATTTTGGATATATTTCGAGAGGTATTTACAACAAATGAATTCATCAAAAATAATCATTATTCATTAACGATTAATAAATAAAATGTTCGTAATTAGTTTCCACTATAATATGCGAAATAATAATTACTATAAAAACGTCTAAAAACAAAATTAATCCAAATGAATGTTTCAAAGTTACAAATATATAAAAATAAAAATTCTCACCAATTTGAGCATATCCGGAAGGACATTTGAACAGAGAATCGTCTAGTACACAAGTCAGTCGATTATCTTCTTGAATATTAGTAACAAGGGGCACATCGGCGTCCATGGCGAATATGTTCCCGAAAGTTATTCTCGCATTCAAAATATGAAACAGAGGTATTTCTAAAAAATGTAATAATAAACAATAATTTTATTAGTTCACTGTCAATTGAATGAATCAAAATTCCTGTTGGAACAGAAGTCAAACGATATGCTCCTACCATATCGCAAGTTTAAGTAGCATTTCAAATTGTATCGCAATGTATCCAAAAAAATATTATGATATAGGAATGGATAAGAACCAAAAAATACCTAAACGAAGCCAAAAATAACGATATCAGTTCGTGGGAATTAATTTGCTTGTTTTTAGAAACAAAAACTGTAATAAAATTTCTTCCTTAAGTATAATTAGTCAATATATAGTATGAATTTACTCCCAATGGATCCACAATTAGTTACAGATCATTGAAGGTTTCATTTTACCAAGTAACACCAAAACTAAAGCAGATATCAATATCTAACTCACTTAAAAGTCTTTCTAATGTAGAAATATCATCGGAACAATATGTTATGACTAGGAAGAATGATTATTTGCTTTATCATTAGTTTGGAAACACACCTAGAATTGGTTGTGAGTCAAAAAGATCCTCTTATAGCTGCTCTATACATAAATGCAGAAATTTTTATTAATATATGATAATACACCCCCTTATGTGGCTTGAATAATACAAAAGTACCTACAGTACAGTACCTACATAAATGTAATTAGAAACTTGATTTTAATTATTCCTCAAATACATGAATCAATAATCAGAATTAGAGAAAAGAAGCATATAAAGATACAGTGTAGTCAAACATAGTTTTTCCCAAATTGAATGAAAATGAATCCTTGCCATATATAAACATAAATATTTAGAACAAGTTTTCCTATGAATTAAGTTTTTACATACAGAGACATATTAAAATTGAAATGGTATTAAGCCATTTATTGATATTTTTTCTAATTTTTCAAAATTAATTTATGAATTTTCAGCATTTTCTTGATATGCTTACCAATTTTAACAGGAAACCCAGAAGGCAATTGCATCTGTATAAAATCCTTCAATTTGGCAAAATGAGAACTAGATATCGCCATCAAATCCACAATAGGAAGTATCTGTTCCGGTAAAGACAGAGGATAATTTTCACACAACCACAGATTAGCTTTAAACTTTTGAACCTTGACTTGAACCTCTTTAGGTCGACCGATATCTCTATCCTGAGCGTTTAGATCTACATCTTTATCGAAATACTCTTCAGGTGTTATATTACAAGGGTTACTAGAATTACTGTATTCTTCCTGGAAGTGAAAAAATTAAATTACAATTTTGTTTTAACACGAATGGAAAGATATTTACGTTTGGAAGTAAAGAGGCAGCCTGAGATTCAGAAACTTCTGCTATACCCAGAAAATTCTGTAATGGATGTTTATTATTTTTACTACGAGCTTTATCAGTCTCTGTTAGATGTTCCGTTCTAGTTTTAGTCACTAATTCTACATTCGAAGCGCTAAATACTTTACATTCATACCCATTGACAACTTCAGTCTTATCTGATCTCCAGCCCCATAAACCAGCCTTATTCCTAAAAAAAAATATTTATATATAAAAGTTTACCAAATAAAGTAGATAATTCAGTACCTTTCAAAACTGATTTTTTCTGTATCAATATAAGTTGTAACTATAGGAGTTGTTAACCGTTGTGATACAGATTCTTCGTTCGGCATTAAAATACTCAAAGAATCTTCTGTTGTTTTCATTTGTTCACAATACACTTGTTGAAGATCATGGTCTATTTCCATCATTACAGCACCGTCATCTGGAAAAATTAGCATTTCTAAGGTGAGTATTACATGTTGTAATTGTTTTAATTACATTTTTTTATAGAAAAACTATAAAAAAAGGCTTGTCTAGGTAATTTAATGAATAATTTGAAATATCTAATCTACAATAAAGGTGTGAAAACCACAAAGCAAAAGGGAATATGAAAAACTATTAAATTGGGACCTAACCTTAAAATATGAAGCTATTTTCTCTTTTTTATTAATTACAAATCAAATTAGCACTATCTCTAGCAATAAATTATATCTAGGGAAACGATAGACTAATATCTATTGATATTAAAGCATAAAATCAAAATTATAATTTGTATTTTCATTTTAAATTCAAATATGTGATTTTTTTGAGAAAATGAAAAAATGTCATATTGTAAATACTAATTTCTGTTCCTATGTTTGAAAATCAAGGCTCTGGGTTATGCCTTTTTCCCTTTCACCGAACCACTAATTACTTTTATTTGTGTGGAAAATTACTTTATGAATATACCTTGTATATTTGTTATTTTCACCATTCAAATTACATTCTTTGATATTTATTTCAATAATCAAGTATTTATCTTCAAAAACCGTTCATAAACTAACCTAGTTTGATTAATTTAGTTTTAGTTTCTGAAGATGATAAATCAGGTATCGAAACGTTGGTATAGTGGTATGATAAACAGTGTGTTAGGTATGAATATCCCTCATGGTTCCAGAAATTTCAATTTAATTGTACAAATTTAAGATTAGTCCTTTGTTTGATCTGTTTTTGCACTAGATTTTAACAAATTCATTGCTATCAAATAATTATCTAATTGGCAATCAAAACTACAATATTTATAAAAGCTAATTGGTTGACTTATGAACTATTGGGCTTCTATTGGCGTGATGGGGTCTTTTCTCCAGTTATTGTGGTTCCAAAAGTGAATAAAGGGGCCAGTTTCCTTCTTGTTCTAAATCTTACAGTTTTTAACACTTTTGCCATGTAATTTAGGCTTAAAATGGTATTTAGTAAGTGATCAACACTACACCTTTGATTGAAAGTTCCCTAATCATTGATATTAATATATTGATATATTGTGAGCAGTATAAACATCCTAGCAAACAAAGCGTCACTACAAAAGGTACGTATTTGCTTTACCATGATAATATTCTAACTAATTGTGCAATATATTAACACGATACCTTTTCTAGTGATTTATATAATTTAATATTTACCAGTTTTTGAAAAACTTTTTAGTTGGAACACGTAGCTCCTTTCTCCCTTTATTGGAGCACACATATTAATAGCTTGAATGAAAAACAATAATATTACATCAAAATTGAAGTTAAGAATAGTTTAAGAATAGATACTTGATAAAAAAATATTCAATTAAGGATAATAACCCTGTAACTTGACCTATACCTAAATGATTACGCCGTTACTAAATATTTAGAGGTGTCTTTAAATGTTCCATTGCCTTGTAGCCTCAGAATGGTGATACCTATGAAATATAATAGATTGGAGAGACAGACGTTAATAGGAAAATGGCCAAATTTGTGTTGAAAAATAATATAAAACCCCTGTGTGTTACAATATCAACAATTTAAAAAACTTACTGTGTCCCTGGAAAACGTAGCTTCTATTCCCCCTCTGCCAACTGGTATGATCAAATCCTAAAAGTGTTGTATCAATCCGTACACTAGATCCCTGTTTATAAACCTTATAAGTATCACTAGGACACATCCTAGACACCAGAGGGACTAGAAATTATGAAAAATAATTTTTTTTTACATTATTAGAAGTTAAACATACCCCAACTGGTAAACTCCCATTTCATTTCTACATAAAAATCAGGGGCTTCTTTTAATCTATGTAATAGCTCGGGAATCCCTGCCATTCTACTTGTATACCTCTGAAAATCCCTACTTTCAAGAACAATCTGTACTAGCTCCGGATCACCGGTAGCAACTGCTTCTTGTACCACTGAAAATGTAATTTACTATTTTGTTTCCAATAAGATAACTAATTTACCTTACTTTTTGTATATTTTTAAATACTTATTATTCGTAATATGATGCTAAATATGTTCAAGAAGCCAAATATTAATAAAAATTAATCCTATAAATGCTTACGAAGGTTGTGACTTCTTAAACTGTAATTTAATTAAGGTAACTAACCTGTCCAACCATTTAAATTTTCACAATTAACATTAGCTTCGTGATGTAGTAATGTTCTAGTCGATTCCAAATGGCCTAATGTTACAGCTAACATTAGAGGGGACCTACCTCGTACATCTAACTTCTCTTTGTTGTGCTGAAAAATAAAGCAATATAAAATTCTTATACAATATATGGCTAAATATTATTAGCATACTTGCTTTGATGATAGAAGAGCTCCCAAACTTTTATAGTCGTTTTTCCAAACACACCAATGTAATGGGTATTCGGCTTTTATAAACGCTTCTGTAACCATTTTGTTTTAAAAACCTCTGCACAAAATATTCTTTCAAGATCAGAATTCGTCAACTTTGATTTCCTGAAATATTTAACATTACTTTTGTAAAAATTACAATTTTGACCTACGAAGTATTAGTCATATTTAGGGCAGTCGTCGGTCGTCGGACATGTTTACTTTTCACAAATGTCAAAATAATTTTTTTTGACATATATGACGTTAACTGAAGTTGATATTGTACGCGTATTGAAAAAACGAACACAATCCGACGATATTTTTTTACTTTAAGTACGTTAATAAGATAAAACTCACCATCACTCGCCTACCTTAACGCTGACTAGAATGTAACTGAATCCGAAATAGTTACCCCTACTGTTTATTATACGATTATAAATTGGATTTGTTATACTCCTGTCAGTTTAATTTTACGTAATTGGTATTATTGGTTCGTACTGTCAGGAATCAGCTGATAATAATTTTGTTTTTTACTTTATTTAATTTTTCATTGCTGGTATCATTGTTAATTTTATACTATAAGAATCAGCTGTTTTCGTTTTTGATTTAATGACAATGGAATATGAATTTCCAGCAAAATTTGATATAATTATAGTTGGTACAGGAATAGTGGAATCAATATTGTCTGCAGCAGCAAGTCGAATTGGTAAACAAGTACTTCATATCGATGAAAATGAATATTACGGGGGCCAATGGTCCTCTTTCAATTTGGAAGCGATATTGAAACTCAAGAATAATACTTCATTGGAAAAAGATAACAGCTGTATTTCAGAAGAACCGAATTTATATCATTTTGGAAACAATGTATATAATATAAAAGATATAGAGTATAAATTTCATGTGCTATCAAATATTACTAATGAAGATGTAATTGACGAAGGAAAAGAAGTTGAAAATAATCCATCGGATGAAATATGGTCAGAAGACAATCTATTGAAAGTATCTCGAAAATTCAACATTGATTTAGTGCCAAAACTTCAATATGCAAGAGGTGACTTTGTTGAATTATTAATATCTTCAAATATAGCCCGTTATTCCGAATATAGAAGTGTTAGCCGGATACTTACATGGTATAATAATAATTTAGAATTCCTACCGTGTTCCCGGTCCGATGTTTTTGCTAATACCAAAGTATCTGTAGTAGAAAAAAGAATTTTAATGAAATTATTTACTTCTGTAAACTCCGAAGAAACTGAAAACTATGAAAATAAAACCTTCAAACAATTTTTAACAGATAAGAAGTTGACTCCTAATCTAATTCATTATGTCTTATATGGTATATCAATGAGTTCAGAGGATACTCCATGTGAAGAAGGTATCCAAAGGGTGAAAAGATTTTTAAATAGTTTAGGAAGATTTGGAAAAACGCCATTTTTATTTTCCATGTACGGCAGTGGTGAAATACCTCAAGCATTTTGTAGACTTAGTGCTGTTTTTGGTGGTGTTTTTGCTTTAGCACAATCCCTACAAGGTTTTAACGTATCAGAAAATAAATTTAAATCAATTAAAATGAGAGATAAAAATATAGAAGCTGAAAATTTGGTGATGGGAATTAAAAATGTACCTAAACAATTTCTTAGATCAAACAAAATTGAGTATATTTCTAGATGTGTGTTAATAACCCAACAATCTATTTTGAAAAGTGAAAGAGAACATTTAACATTAATGTTTTATCCACCAGAAAATGGAAAACCATTTGTAACTTTGATAGAATTAGGAAGTCTTACTGGTACATGCCCAAAAAATTTGTTCCTTGTTCATTTAATAGCAAAACAAGTTAATTCCCCAAAAGAAGATTTTTCTACTGTTATAGAAAATTTATTTACACAAAATTGTGAAAATTTATCAGAAAAAGAGAACAACAAACCGTTAATATTGTGGTCAATGTATTTTTCTATTCCAAATTCTAATAATGTGGAATTAGTTAAAAGTCTTCCTGGGAACAGTTTTGTTTGTCCTGGGCCAGATACAGATCTCGATTATGATTTATCTGTACATGTGGCTAAGAAAATGTTTGAAGAAATATATCCTGAAGCGGATTTTCTTCCTAGAGCACCAGACCCAGAGGAAATAGTCATAGGAGATGATGACAATGAGGAAACTAGTGAAACTGAGCAGAACGTAGATTAGAAGTAGTAAAAGAAATATCGTTCAACTTCTTTGACAACTTTTCGTCTAACATGAAAAAGTTCTTATCCATTTCTCATAATTTATATTTTCTAAACTGAACTTTGTTTTTGTGGTCTTAATAATTTATTACTGTGATAATATGCATCAATTATGGAAACTGTATTTTATAAAAAAGTTTTCAAATCGACATATTTTTTGGTATTTAAACTTTCTATTTTTGCCCTTAGCAACCAAATTTATTAGTATATAATTTTAAGTATTAAATTTTATTTATAATTTTTCAATTTGTTAAAACTTAATATTCAATAAATGTTTACCACTTTTTGGCGAAATTTTTCAAATTTCCCTATTTATTATCCTCCTTGAAACGATCCTGTCGTTGCTCTTCAGATTAAAGCTGATTTTATAAACTCTTAAGCTGTGTTCACACTATGTCGTGATCGGAGTTACCTATGGGACTCCAGTAATCCGATCTATATAAATCCATGACGGATTTATGGAAAAAGCGGTGTCGTGTTTTTTTATTAATGTATGGCGCAGTCATATTTAACAGATTTTTGATTCCTGCATCCCATTGGTATTCCAAATTAAGTTCTGCTACATCAACCAGTAATAAATCTTTAACGAACTTCTCAATGTTGGACTTTCTTCTTCCTCGAAGAAGGCTAGGTCGTACTCAAAACCTTCTTGGGCTGCGACTACGGTCCAACTGTGGCAATCATAATTACAGTAACAGCCGCCACAGCATCTTCTTCATCACTCATTTATTTTTAAAGTAAATTAAAAGTATTTCACTAAACTATGATACACAGCTTTAATATCACATTCGCATTGATTTGATTTTTTTTTGTCGATGGGGATTTTATTGGCTGGCCTTATTTGGACAATCAGGAATGTCAATTCACATAACCTCAAAATTTTTGTACTTCCTCTTAAAAATTTTGATTGGTGAGCAAGAAGACTTAGTATAAGCACAGGTAGCAGCGGTCACAGGAATTTTGTGCTTTGGTAAAATTAAAATGGAAACTATATCACCAATTGGAACACAAACGTCAAACAAAGGAAAATAAATAAAACATGGTTGAATTTGGTTATTTAATTTATTTATAATTTTTAAATTTGTTAAAAGTTAGTATTAAATAAATATTTACCAATTATTTGGTTTTGGCAAAATTATAAAAATTCCCTTGAAACGGCCCTGTTGTTGCTGATAACTTTTTGGATTAATACCATAAATTACTTGGAAACAGTGTACTTATTTTTATTATTTATTATTCACCCACTGTTGCATCATGTAGAATTGAGTAAATGTTATTTTTGATATTGAAATTTAAAATCGAAAACACCATTGTGAGACTGATTTGATAATAGAGGTTATCAAAATGACGAAAATTCATTGGTTCAGAACATACTAAACGTCATTCTCCGAATACTGATTGGTTAATAAAATATGTTTGCTGGATTAACAAATTCTTTCGCAAGTTGACTATAAAGAAGTAACCACGATTTTATTGATTTATTCGAATAAATTTTTTCATAATTGAAACGTAAATATGTCACAAAATATACTAGTTATAGGAAACGGCGGTCGGGAACATGCCATAGTTTGGAAACTTTCTCAAAGTTCAAAAGTAAACAAAATATATGTGAGCCCAGGTAGTTACGGAATTCAACAGGTGGCTAAAGCCGAAAATATCAATTTAAGTACCTTCCAAGTAAGTTTTAAACTTCGTCGTTGTTAAAATCGTGAAATAATAAAAGTTTCAAAATATCTTTTGATTTTTATTGAAATGTTTAAAGTGCTAGTGAGTTTTGTGACAAAATGTCTCGTATTTAGGATATCAAAAAATTCTGTAAAGAGCAACAAATATCACTAGTAGTAGTAGGACCTGAAGTTCCTCTAGCTAATGGAATTGCAGACGCACTTTCAACAGATGGAATCAAGGTATTTGGACCAAAAAAAGAACCAGCTCAAATTGAATCTGATAAAAATTGGGCGAAATCTTTCATGGATAAACATGGTATACCAACAGCTAAATGGAAATCGTTTACTAGTGCAACAGATGCCAAGAACTTCATCAACAAGTATTCATTTTAATTTATAAATGCATTATCAAATATTGTGATTTTTTTTAGTGCTACATTTGCAGCTCTAGTTGTAAAAGCAAGTGGATTGGCAGCTGGGAAAGGGGTAGTTGTAGCAAAAGATAAAATAGAAGCGTGTAAAGCTGTCGATGAAATTTTAGGGGATAAAAAATTTGGAGATGCTGGAGAAACAGTTGTAGTGGAAGAACTATTATCAGGGGAAGAAGTATCGGTAAGTACAAGTTATTATTTTTAATTAAATATTTATCTAGTAATTTTATATTTATGATGTTTTTTTATTATATTTAAACACTCATAAAGGCATTTAGGATATTAAAATCTGGTCAACAGTAATTTAACTCGTAAGTTAATCTAATAGAATTTGAAAATTAAAAATTAAAGTGTTTTCTTCAGCGTTTATTAGGTTTAGTTTAACATTCACACACAAACTCTGCTTTTACACTTAAAAAACACTAAACTCAAAGGTTTTGATCCTCTTAAGTCTTCTTTCTAACCCAATATTAACAGTGTCATCAGAGATGGTCGCCATGGTATTATTTTATAACTGTGGATAATCACACGTGTACAGTAAGTGGATTTGCAGAGTTGCATGTCAATTGTAGGTAAATACCAATCGATTCTTCTCTAATTTGTTGTATTTCTCTTTTGAGTCTTGTCCCACTTGACCAGGTTTGTATCCTTTGATGTCATTAGGTAAGTTGTGAGGTTTTTAAACCGCGCTCGTTTGAGTGTAGGGCACGGGTTCGTCCTCTTCCATACACCAAAGGCACTCCGGATCGTCCGTGATGTCCATGGTGTGGAGATACAATACTTTTAATGAATATATACAAAGTTAAAGATTGTAAAATAATGATATTGTTCCACGTAGGTTCTAGCATTTACCGATGGAGTTACTATAAAAGCAATGTTGCCTGCTCAAGATCACAAAAGAATATTTGATAATGATAAAGGTCCAAATACAGGAGGAATGGGTGCATATTGTCCGTGTCCTTTACTATCCCCCGAACAATATGATTTCGTACAAAAGGAAGTACTGGAAAAAGCGATTGAGGGATTCAAAAATGAAAAACTAAAATTCGTAGGTGCGATACTCACTTTTGGTACCAAATTCGAAAAAAAAAAAAATTTTTTTCAATTTTTTAAGGGGTTTTATATGCCGGATTAATGTTAACTCCAACCGGACCAAAAGTATTGGAATTCAATTGTCGATTTGGTGATCCAGAAACCGAAGTTATTCTACCTCTATTAGAATCGGATCTGTACGATATCATGATATCTTGTTGCGACGGTACTTTGAATAAACAACAAATTAAATGGAAACAAAACGTTAGCGCAGTCGGTGTAGTACTAGCATCTAAGGGATATCCGGAAACTTCTAGTAAAGGACAAGTTATTTCAGGTTTGTAACAGGAATTAAATCTCGGCAACCCCTACAAGAACATGTATTTACAGGTCTCGATGTTGTTAATAAAGATCTGATTGTTTTCCATTGCGGTACGGCTTTGAAAGACGGTGTAGTAGTGACGAACGGTGGTAGAGTATTGATTTCAGTAGCTCTAGCTCCACAACTTACAGTTGCAGCTGCTAAGGCAACTAAATCGTGTGGTATTATCAAATTTGACGGTCAACAGTATCGTAGGGATATATCCCATAAAGGGATAGCGAGGTAACTAATAGGATAATTGCATTTTTAAAAAGTTTTTTTTGGAAACATATCTCATTGGTTTTGAGTTTTAACGTCATAGGTTTAATCAAAACATCGAGTAGTTGTCTGTTTGATGATTATGAGGTTGTCGTTGCCGGTAACGTAGCGTGTGCTGTTATAATACAGTTTGTATTTGTATGAATAAAACATTTATAGGTTAAGTTCTTATATAATCAAGCATATTAAAGTTACTTACTATAAAATATTGGAATAAGTTGTTGCCAACTTTTTTTTTTAAAAAAAAAGTATTAGGAAGAAGAAAAAGTTTTTCAAATTTTTTTTTATTGACAAAAAATGTATTTTTGTGTGCTTTTAGCACATGCTAACAATTTTTTGCTCTCTTAGTTTATTATGATAACACGATTTCTAAAATATTTTTCAAATTAAACAAAGTTTATTAAAAACGATTATTGTAGAATAACCGAGAGATTAATTGTCATATATTCAGTGTTTATTTTATACCTATGACGTCACGCAATATGGCGACCTCACTGAAATGTTTAAACTACCTATAAAATTTTTGAATTTTCAATTTTTTTCCAATAAATATTGATCGAATAGAGAAAAAATTATGATAAAAGTTGGGTAATTCTTCGATATAGGTTACAACTCTCCGATGACCTTGGAATATGTCATTTTTTGGCCTTTTCTGAATATATCAATATGTATTTGTAGGGCGCGCAAATGATTCCGTTGATATTTTTTCATTTCGTTTGATAATTCGGTTTTTCTTCGATATTATTTACATCTCTCCGATGACCTTGACCTTGGATTATAGCCTTTTTCTATAGGTATGTCAAAAAGTATTTGTATGGCGCGCAAATGATTCCTTCGATATTTTTTTACTTCGTTTGATAATTCGGTTTTTCTTCGATATTATTTACAACTCTCCGATGACCTTGACCTTGGATTATAGCCTTTTTCTAGGTATGTCAAAAAGTATTTATTTGGCGCGCAAATGATTCCTTCGATATTTTTTTACTTCGTTTGATAATTCGGTTTTTCTTCGATATTATTTACAACTCTCCGATGACCTTGACCTAGAATTATAGCCTTTTCTATAGGTATGTCAAAAAGTATTTGTATGGCGCGCAAATGATTCCTTCGATATTTTTTACTTCGTTTGATAATTCGGTTTTTCTTCGATATTATTTACAACTCTCCGATGACCTTGACCTTGAATTATAGCCTTTTCTCTAGGTATGTCAAAAAGTATTTATATGGCGCGCAAATGATTCCTTCGATATTTTTTTACTTCGTTTGATAATTCGGTTTTTCTTCGATATTATTTACAACTCTCCGATGACCTTGACCTTGGATTATAGCCTTTTTCTAGGTATGTCAAAAAGTATTTATTTGGCGCGCAAATGATTCCTTCGATATTTTTTTACTTCGTTTGATAATTCGGTTTTTCTTCGATATTATTTACAACTCTCCGATGACCTTGACCTAGAATTATAGCCTTTTCTATAGGTATGTCAAAAAGTATTTATAGGGCACACAAAAGCTCCCTTCATATGTTTTTTCGTTGGAAAATTCGTCAATTCCTCGATACAGGCTACAACCCTCCGATTACCATGACCTTGATATAACCTAACCTAACCTATTTTTCAAATAAAGTCATTTTAGGTTTTCCGGAGTGCGTTAGATCTTGCGTTGATACTTAGCATACCCCCCCCCTAAGTATCTACGACCTATATAGGTCAGCGCGGCATTCTCGAAGACATATTTCAAGGTCAAGGTCACCAAAGTCACCTAATTTCCAAAAGTTGTATATAAAATTATTTTGTTTTCAAACCCAATTTAGATCAATTCTTCAGTTTGGTAAACTAACCTACAAACAAAGCGGCGTCGACATAGATGCCGGCAATGATTTAGTTAATCACATTAAACCGGCTGCCAAATCGACAAACAGAACCGGCGTTATGGGAGGCCTAGGCGGTTTCGGTGGTCTGTTCGATACCAAAGCCGCCGGATATAAAGATCCTCTTCTAGTATCCGGAACCGATGGAGTCGGTACTAAATTGAAGGTACGATTTCAAAATAATCTCGAATGTACGGTAACAATTTTATCTTCCAGATAGCTCAAGCTGTTGGCGTCCACGATACCATCGGTATAGATTTAGTAGCCATGTGCGTTAATGATATTTTAGCCCACGGAGCGGAACCTTTATTCTTCTTAGATTACTTCGCATGCGGAAACTTGGAGGTCGACATAGCTAAACAAGTAGTGACTGGAATCGCCGATGGGTGCAAATTGGCGGGATGCTCTCTTATAGGTTATACGGAAAAAATTTTAATTTCAACAAATATATTTGGATATTAAATGTTTTAGGTGGTGAAACGGCAGAGATGCCGGATATGTACCAACCCGGAGATTACGATTTAGCTGGTTTTGCGGTTGGGGCTGTGGAAAGGGAGCGATTAATGCCTCGAATCGAAACTATAACACCTGGTGATTCGGTTATCGGTTTACCGTCGTCGGGGGTTCACAGTAACGGTTTTAGTTTGGTTAGAAAAATAATGAAAATGGCGGGAAAGGATTACAACAGCGTAGCACCGTTTAGTAAACGAAACAAAACATTTGGTATAAGAAAAAAATGAGTAGAAATTTTTTTTTTGTATATAAATCTTGTTTTAGGTAGTGAATTACTGACCCCAACGAAGATCTACGTTAAATCTGTTATACCAGCTATTAAAACTGGAAAAGTTAAAGCTTTCGGACATATAACAGGCGGTGGTCTTCTGGAAAACATTCCTAGAATACTTCCGGATGAGGTGGCGGTCGAACTAGATGCCGCGAAATGGTCTATACCGACGGTGTTTTCTTGGTTGGCTACTGCTGGTGGTGTTCATCAATTGGAGATGTTGAGGACGTTCAATTGTGGAATTGGTGGTGTGTTGATTGTTAGCGGGGTGAATGTGGAAGAGATTTTGGGTATTGTGAAAGAAGAAGGGGCAACTATCATCGGAAAAGTTGTAAAAAAAGATGCAGGTAAGAATTGGTATGTTTTCTTAATAGTTTCGTTAAATTTAAATTTATTTGGTGCTGTAAGAGGTCACAATCTTGATTCAATAGTGTCGTAAGTAAAAAAAATAGAAAATCTGTTTTATTGGTGCTAGGAATTCTTATGTAAATGATTACTATTGCGGTAATTTTGTCAAGTTTTGAGTTATCTTTCGAAAATAGAAAAATAAAGTTACAATTATTCTCAAATACTTATTACTGGATGGTTTTTTTTAACTTATGACACTATTTGAGTAGATATGCGATATGTGGACCCCTTTTGAATAGTATTTGAAAACCTAGTACCCCCCGTATAATGTTGAGGTTATTTTTGATTGCTTTTCACTTTTTAGCAAAAATATTGATACTTTTGAGTCAATTTATTTGATTATAGTTTCTCTAATTCACCAAAATATTCATTATTAACATATTTTACTGTTTATTAATATTTATAATAAAAAAAATGAACATTTTCTCTTTTCTGGAAGGTGTAGATTGGATAAAATCATATTTTTCTACATAATAATAATGTTTTTGTCCTTGTTTTGTATATTATTTGGATCCCGAAGACTCTTATGTTAGGTCAAGATATTTTTTTGAAAGTTTATTTCACTATTTAGCAAAAATATTGATACTTTTGAGTCAATTTATTTGATTATAGTTTCTCTAATTTACCAAAATATTCTTTATTAACATATTTTACTGTTTATTAATATTTATAATAAGAAAAATGAACTATTTCTCTTTTCTGGAAGGTGTAGATTGGATAAAATCATATTTTTCTACATAATAATAATGTTTTTGTCCTTGTTTTGTATATTATTTGGATCCCGAAGACTCTTATGTTAGGTCAAGATATTTTTTTGAAAGTTTATTTCACTATTTAGCAAAAATATTGATACTTTTGAGTCAATTTATTTGATTATAGTTTCTCTAATTTACCAAAATATTCTTTATTAACATATTTTACTGTTTATTAATATTTATAATAAGAAAAATGAACTATTTCTCTTTTCTGGAAGGTGTAGATTGGATAAAATCATATTTTTCTACATAATAATAATGTTTTTGTCCTTGTTTTGTATATTATTTGGATCCCGAAGACTCTTATGTTAGGTCAAGATATTTTTTTGAAAGTTTATTTCACTATTTAGCAAAAATATTGATACTTTTGAGTCAATTTATTTGATTATAGTTTCTCTAATTTACCAAAATATTCTTTATTAACATATTTTACTGTTTATTAATATTTATAATAAAAAAAATGAACTTTTTCTCTTTTCTGGAAGGTGTAGATTGGATAAAATCATATTTTTCTACATAATAATAATGTTTTTGTCCTTGTTTTGTATATTATTTGGATCCCGAAGACTCTTATGTTAGGTCAAGATATTTTTTTGAAAGTTTATTTCACTATTTAGCAAAAATATTGATACTTTTGAGTCAATTTATTTGATTATAGTTTCTCTAATTTACCAAAATATTCTTTATTAACATATTTTACTGTTTATTAATATTTATAATAAAAAAAATGAACTTTTTCTCTTTTCTGGAAGGTGTAGATTGGATAAAATCATATTTTTCTACATGATAATAATGTTTTTGTCTCATTTTGTATATTATTTGGATACCGAAGACTCTTATGTTAGGTCAAGATATTTTTTTGAAAGTTTATTTCACTATTTAGCAAAAATATTGATACTTTTGAGTCAATTTATTTGATTATAGTTTCTCTAATTTACCAAAATATTCTTTATTAACATATTTTACTGTTTATTAATATTTATAATAAAAAAAATGAACTTTTTCTCTTTTCTGGAAGGTGTAGATTGGATAAAATCATATTTTTCTACATGATAATAATGTTTTTGTCTCATTTTGTATATTATTTGGATACCGAAGACTCTTATGTTAGGTCAAGATATTTTTTTGAAAGTTTATTTCACTATTTAGCAAAAATATTGATACTTTTGAGTCAATTTATTTGATTATAGTTTCTCTAATTTACCAAAATATTCTTTATTAACATATTTTACTGTTTATTAATATTTATAATAAGAAAAATGAACTATTTCTCTTTTCTGGAAGGTGTAGATTGGATAAAATCATATTTTTCTACATAATAATAATGTTTTTGTCCTTGTTTTGTATATTATTTGGATCCCGAAGACTCTTATGTTAGGTCAAGATATTTTTTTGAAAGTTTATTTCACTATTTAGCAAAAATATTGATACTTTTGAGTCAATTTATTTGATTATAGTTTCTCTAATTTACCAAAATATTCTTTATTAACATATTTTACTGTTTATTAATATTTATAATAAAAAAAATGAACTTTTTCTCTTTTCTGGAAGGTGTAGATTGGATAAAATCATATTTTTCTACATAATAATAATGTTTTTGTCCTTGTTTTGTATATTATTTGGATCCCGAAGACTCTTATGTTAGGTCAAGATATTTTTTTGAAAGTTTATTTCACTATTTAGCAAAAATATTGATACTTTTGAGTCAATTTATTTGATTATAGTTTCTCTAATTTACCAAAATATTCTTTATTAACATATTTTACTGTTTATTAATATTTATAATAAGAAAAATGAACTATTTCTCTTTTCTGGAAGGTGTAGATTGGATAAAATCATATTTTTCTACATAATAATAATGTTTTTGTCCTTGTTTTGTATATTATTTGGATCCCGAAGACTCTTATGTTAGGTCAAGATATTTTTTTGAAAGTTTATTTCACTATTTAGCAAAAATATTGATACTTTTGAGTCAATTTATTTGATTATAGTTTCTCTAATTTACCAAAATATTCTTTATTAACATATTTTACTGTTTATTAATATTTATAATAAGAAAAATGAACTATTTCTCTTTTCTGGAAGGTGTAGATTGGATAAAATCATATTTTTCTACATAATAATAATGTTTTTGTCCTTGTTTTGTATATTATTTGGATCCCGAAGACTCTTATGTTAGGTCAAGATATTTTTTTGAAAGTTTATTTCACTATTTAGCAAAAATATTGATACTTTTGAGTCAATTTATTTGATTATAGTTTCTCTAATTTACCAAAATATTCTTTATTAACATATTTTACTGTTTATTAATATTTATAATAAAAAAAATGAACTTTTTCTCTTTTCTGGAAGGTGTAGATTGGATAAAATCATATTTTTCTACATAATAATAATGTTTTTGTCCTTGTTTTGTATATTATTTGGATCCCGAAGACTCTTATGTTAGGTCAAGATATTTTTTTGAAAGTTTATTTCACTATTTAGCAAAAATATTGATACTTTTGAGTCAATTTATTTGATTATAGTTTCTCTAATTTACCAAAATATTCTTTATTAACATATTTTACTGTTTATTAATATTTATAATAAAAAAAATGAACTTTTTCTCTTTTCTGGAAGGTGTAGATTGGATAAAATCATATTTTTCTACATGATAATAATGTTTTTGTCTCATTTTGTATATTATTTGGATACCGAAGACTCTTATGTTAGGTCAAGATATTTTTTTGAAAGTTTATTTCACTATTTAGCAAAAATATTGATACTTTTGAGTCAATTTATTTGATTATAGTTTCTCTAATTTACCAAAATATTCTTTATTAACATATTTTACTGTTTATTAATATTTATAATAAAAAAAATGAACTTTTTCTCTTTTCTGGAAGGTGTAGATTGGATAAAATCATATTTTTCTACATGATAATAATGTTTTTGTCTCATTTTGTATATTATTTGGATACCGAAGACTCTTATGTTAGGTCAAGATATTTTTTTGAAAGTTTATTTCACTATTTAGCAAAAATATTGATACTTTTGAGTCAATTTATTTGATTATAGTTTCTCTAATTTACCAAAATATTTATTATTAACATATTTTACTGTTTATTAATATTTATAATAAAAAAAATGAACTTTTTCTCTTTTCTGGAAGGTGTAGATTGGATAAAATCATATTTTTCCACATAATAATGTTTTTGTCCCATTTTGTATATTATTTGGATCCCGAAGACTCTTATGATAGTTCAAGATATTTTTTTTTGAGGTTATTTCACTTTTTAGCAAAAATATTAAAAATATTGAGTCAATTTATTTGACTATAGTTTCTGTAATTTACCAAAATATTCATTATTCTCATATTTATACATTTTTGTACATATTGACTCAGTTTTTGACCCTTTTTGAATAATATTTGGATCCTAACTAACCTTAATATTGGGTTTATTTATTTTTGAAAGTTTCTTTCAGTTTTTATCAAAAATATTGATAATGTTGAGTCAATTTCTTTGGCTGTAGTTTCTGTAATGGTAATAATTCACCACAATATTCTTTCTCAACATAAATTCACTAAATTTCGATATTTATTTAAAAAAAATCACCTTTTCTTATATCAAGAAGTCCTAGAATGAATAAAATCATATTTTTGTTCAGATTGATAGTGTTTTTCACCATTCTTGTGTGTTATTTGTATCCCGAAGACTTTTATATTGCATTGAGATATTTTCTTCCACTTTCTATCAATAATATTACTAATTTTGAGACAAACATAACCTCGTTAGTTTTACATTTCTTGAATTTAAATTCAATTCAAAACTCGACAACGTTATTCTAATATAACAAGCCAAAATTTTTATAGCAAGTAACATTTTATTTTAGATCAGGTTATTGTTAATAATTTCGCCGCTGTTATGGAAATTTCCATGCGTACCTATATACAGAGTGTAGTCGAAAACATACCCACTTTTAAAAAGAAAGTGGGAGTTTTAATATCGGGCAGCGGTACTAATCTCCAAGCACTAATCGACGCCACTCAAGATCCTATGCAACAAATTGGAGCCGAAATCGTATTAGTCATTTCAAATAAAACAGGGGTTGAGGGATTGAAACGAGCCGAAAGGGCCGGTATTCCAACAAAAGTGAGTATTTGGTACTGTGACTTCTCCTTTATATCGAATACCCTCATGAAATTTGTTTTTTAGAAGAAAAAATCAACTAAGATAGAATCAGGCATGTGTAGTGGTTATTTTGAATACCAGACAAATCTAGATCATTATTTTCATTCATGTTGTACCTAAACGATTAATTAAGATGAAATTTAATAATTGGTATTTCTTTTTAGGTATTAAATCACAAGAATTATTCAAGTAGATTGGATTATGACATGGCATTACATAATGAACTAACCTCATCCGGAGTGGATATAGTTTGCTTGGCAGGTTTTATGCGGATTTTGACTGGCGAATTCACCAGAAAATGGAAAGGGAGATTAATCAACGTTCATCCAGCGTTATTGCCACTTTTCAAAGGAGTAGACGCTCAAAAACAAGCTTTGGAATCCGGTGTACGAATATCGGGATGTACGGTTCATTTCGTTGAGGTAATTCTTTTTGAATAAATCCGCTATGCGAACTCTTTTCCTTAAAAAAGAATGCAGATTGGAAAATTGCTCGGGTACAATCCATACCTAACAAAAAAAGGAAGAAAGGCGGTTCCCAATAACTACCATCCGATATATGCACAAAAAGGTTACTCATAGATATAAATAATTTGTGTGGCCTTTGTAAATTATTAATCCTTTTCTAGTTAATAATTATCCTATAATGTCAGGTATTTCCCATTCCTAGAACTTTTTATATGTTTTTGTTGTTAAATTGTTTTAATTTCAAGTATCTTCCACTTTAAAAACTCATTTTTAATAAGAAGATATCTAAAATTAAAACAATTTAGCTAATAAACATATTTAATACTTATGTGTCCATTTTCTTGCTATTTTTCTTCTGAAATTTAAAATTGAGTTATGAAATCTATATCCTATAACAAAATTCTAAAAGTGCTGTATCTTTCTATTGAAATAATTATTTTTTTTTTCAATTACAGGAAGACGTCGATGCTGGTGCTATCATAGTTCAAGAATCTGTACCAATAGAACTTGATGATACTGTATATTCCCTCACAGAAAGGATAAAAACAGCAGAGCACCTTGCATTCCCTAGGGCCTTGAAACTCTTATCGAATGAAAAAATCAGTTTGAGTCACGATAATAAAATAATTTGGAAATAAATTTTGTTATTTAGAAAATAAACTTTTATATATATTCTTTTTGTTTCGTTTTATTGAGAAATAACAACTATTAGATAACCTTTTTTAACCTCCCGACGAGATTATTTATATTTATGTCCATTTGTATTATTTACTTTGAAATTATGAGTGAAAGATTATGTGCAAGTGACAATGCGATTTTGAGTTTTATTTTCAATCCTAATCTACCTTTGGAAGACGTAGCCGCGACTTGTGGTGTGGAATTAAAAGGTAAGAAGCTATTTTATATTTATATTTTGTGGTTTATAAACACATTTTAGATGAAGAGATTCTGTCCGAAAACGAAGAAATCACTAAAAAAATTGAGCTGGAGGCAATTCAGTTAGCCGAACAAGGAGATTTATCGAAAGCTTTCGATATTATATCTCGAGCAATAGAAATAGCGCCGAAAAAACCGTCTCTATACAGCAACAGAGCTCATATTTTACAATATATGGGTAAATGTGAAGGTGTGTTTAAATCAAAAAATTTTTTTCTTGATATACAAATTCCGCTACACTTTTGAAACTTGTATATCATACTTACTTCAATTTTCTTCTCTGATAAAACAAGTTTTCAACCTGTACATTAAACAGATGTTTTGAATCTACAATCAGTTTTATTTGCTGATTTTTTATAAATAATTAAAAAGGGGATTCCAAAAAACTAAACTAAAACTTTGTTTTATAAGCATTTTTCCATTTTAACACGTTTTCGAGTATTATATTTTGTTCTCTCATTTTGAAACAGGTCGAAGGTTATATTTGGTTGTATAATAAAAATTTAAATTTGTTGTGCGTTTGACATTAGTGATCGAGAATTATCGATAGTGATAAAATCGATATTATCGATAATTCATTATTGAAGATCTTTTTGGAAATTATTAGGTTTGCTCTTGGTAGCTGCACTGGAACTGTTCTGAACCGGACCATTGCAGTCAGTTCTTAAGTGTATAAAATTAGTTTGATCGGATACAAAGAACGATATAACTCATAACTCATCAATCATGCTTCTCATTAGAATTAATAGTAGACAGCCATTTGAGGGGAATAAATGATTTTTAAAATTCATTCATTAACCATAGATAAATATAACGGGACGGAAAAGATCATATCATTGAATACGATCCGTTTACTCGATCAGTTTATCAGCAATGAACGTAATCCGTTAGATTCCGAACATTCAGATCAGAATCGGATTAGTTCGATCATAGTCCCGAAATGTCAATATGTCAAGTGTATTCCTTAGTTCTAATGAAGTTCAAAAAACTTTCCATACTCTAAAAAAATATTGTCAACTCGAAAACTCCGATAAAATACTTCAAACTTTAAAAACTGGGAAAGGAATTATTAAATTAAGGTTAAAATAGGTTGAGTCACATAATCAACACAAAAACTATCGATAGTTCTCGTATAGTTTCACAATAAACATATCAACATTGGAAAAAAAAATTCTAAATAAATCGAATAAAAAAAATATAATACAGTTGTGTATTTTTTGCAAATAACTATTCAAATTTAATATTATGTAATAATACGTATATTGTTTTTTAAAAAAATGTTCAGCTGCTATGGACGATGTAAATATAGCTATAAAACATTGTACTGATAAACACAGGAAGACCAGAAGTTTGGCCCACTGTCAACGAGGGATATTATACAAGAAATTGGGCGAAAACGAATTAGCTAAAACCGATTTTGAAGTAGCTGCAGAACTCGGTAATAAATTCGCTAAAAAACAAGTAGGTATATTGTGTGATTAAAATATTAGTATTTCACAAAACAAGAGAATTTCACATAAGTATGAATTTTGTGTTAGAAAGTTTCTGTTTCTTTATTCTTATTTTTGTTATTGGCATTTCATTTCACACAAAATGATTTGAAACAAATTGGATTGAAATGAATGAATAGGAATCGATTTTTTAATCGACAATCACGACTGATTGAGACGTTGGCAATAACTTTTATAACACTACCCTTTTGCCGGGCAGAAGTAGCAATCAACTGGTGGTTATTAATTGTATTGTTTACATATTCTCCTTTTGCTAGGAAGAATAGGAATAGCAGTAAATTTAACTGTATGGTATAAGGTGAGAACGAACTCTTTGTGTGTTAGGTCAACTATAAGGTCATCGACGATTTCAATAACTCATCGGTAGATATAAGTGAGGTTATGTTTATTAGTGAAAATAATTTTCTTAGATTGATTTTTTCATATTTGTATGTACTCGTTGAAAAAATTAATTTTAGCTATAACGATACCTCTTCGGTAATTTAATTATTTTATATTTGTATTTTCGAGATTATTATTCACTCAAAGTAGTTCACAACATGGATTTTTGTATATTTTTCCAGCTTGTAGAATTGAATCCGTATGCGGCACTGTGTAACCAAATGCTGAGACAAGTAATGGATAAATTGCAATAAATAATTTGTTCAAGTATATTTTAATTATATTTTTAATTGTACACCATATTTTAAATCATATAATATTAAATGCAATAAACTGTCATCAATACTTTCATTATAACTATGTAATAAATAGATTAATCTCACAATTAATAGGATGATCCAAATAATGAATGTTGAAATTAAAATATGCAAAAGAAAAATATTAAAATTTATCCTTTTTACACTGGATTATCCTGTAGATCCTTTCCTTATCAATTAAATTAAAAATGGGATAGTGTCTGAACAACTTGAGTAGAATTCTGAAATAAATAGCACCAAAACTTTATATAAATAAAATAAATAAGGGAATCTATAGCAAAGTTAGCTCAAGCAGAGCGGGATTTTCTAATTTGACTTGGGCCCATAAGCGCAAACTCCCAGGGGGTGCATGGCTGAGAAAAAAATATCTAGATATCTAAATACAAAGCCATAACTCGAGTTCATGTTTATGGGTCTGAAATTGACTTGATATTTAATACATATAATTGCTAAAAGTATTTCAAGGTGGCATTTTGTTAAAACCAGAATCTAGTAAATTCATCAATCGTATCATGGAGTGGTGTTCCGGCAAATAATATATAAGCTTGTCATATATTTTTAATTAAGTTTTTCAAGAAAGTAACTTTAATTATACTAAGGGGGACAAAGATATTAAGTTTAGGGACGCCAAATGCTAAATCCGGCTCTGAGCTTAAGCTTATATTTTAGGATTTATTCAAGCATTTTTTTACCCACTTTCACTATGGTTGGTGCATATTAGGGTGCTTTTTTTCTGTCCCATCAGAAAGTTTGGGCTCTTAATAAGTCATCTACCGAAGGGTGTGAAGATTTCCTCTTAAAAAAAACACAGAAAACTTCGATTTTTTATTTTTATAGCTGATTGGCATTTCATAGCATCCCTAACCTAACCATGGACGGGTTTGTTTTAGAATTGAATTCTCTACAAAAGTGTCCAAACTGTAACTCGAACCGGTGAGGAAGCACAGGCCTCTAAACTTGACATTAATATTAAGGGCTCAAACTTTCAGGGAACTTTTTTTAGGTACTTGCAACAAAATTTTAAATGTTGGAAAAATAAATGTAAATACAAGATCTGCAGATAAAAGTTGGAGTAATCGGAAAATCGTTAAAGGAAAACAAAGTTTGTCATAAGGGCCTAAATTACAAGTTAACTATGTTACTACCACGCTATGTGTACCTCAGGGTAGTGTACTAGGCCCTGGAATACAATAAAATTGCAAAGTTTGCTGATTCCGGCTAACGGAAAATACATCAAAGAAGCTAACGTGAAATTACAAACATCCATAGACCTGATTAATACTTGGACTGATAGATGACATATAAAGTTGATGAAAAATAAATGTGTTCGTTAAGCTTATGAACAAAGAACCAAAATATCCTAGTAACAAGAAACACCGCTAAAAATCCTTATATTAAAAACGCAAAGTATGTGAGAATGACACTTGATACTAGACTTCAGAACAGAACTCTAAATTGTCCATAGACAACAAACCGTTTCTCTATAAACAGATATTTGAACATCATTGATGCACCTTGGTACTGCCTTGATCTCCATAGAAACTCTTGACCAGGACAATTGATACTACAACATAAGAATTTTGAGGTTATTTAATGATAATGTCCATTTAGTGAGAAGGCTCAATAGGATCAAGCCGTTCGAGTTAGTGAGTGAACTAATGTGCAGTTTATTTTGAAAAAATTAGTTTTAGGATAATTTTACTGTGGTGGAGTACTATCTGACACCATTTTTGAAAATTTGTTGCTTTCGTTTCACATCTGAAAACTGGAATATTCTATTTTTTCCATTATATAGACTTTAAACCCCAATAACGCTTGAGTAAATCCCAATTATTTACTATAAAACTCATTTTTATATATAAAATGTCGTTCTACATTACCTTTTTGATACCTAAATGTTGCTAAAATACATTCATACATCATAAAAATGTTCACGATACTTAATGATATGTCATAAAGTGTGCAAATGAACTTACCTTTTGGAAGACATCAAGAAAACAAACTAATTAATCACTTGAATTGGTATACTAGGAAAATAATTTCTGTTTGGAAGAATATCTTGGATTCGTTGTACTAGTAAACAATTAAATTTTCATTTGAACACCCTTTATTTATATAAGAAAAAAAAATGGTAACAAAAAGGCACCATAGAACGATTATTCCAATAATTTAAGTATAAAAATAAATGTTATTTTATTCTTAATGAAATTTCATTTTTACAAAATATACCAATAAAATTAAAAAAAACATAAAAATTTTTGTTAATATCAACTTGATGTAATCAATATATTTGTATAAATGAAAATTACAGCCAAAATTCACCCCATCACAATCACGATACATAAATGTTTTTTAATTTTAATAAACCCGAAAGATAAATAAATTCATATCTTTGAAATATTTCTTGTATATTTATTTATAGGGAAATATTGTTATAAGTACCAGTCATAATTAAAGATGGCAAGTACCATAAAAATAATAATTGGATTCAAAGCTTTGAAATGATTTTTTATTGCCAATTGCAGTGGTTAAATCTGCAGTACTTGAATGTAGAGGATCTCCTACTACACCATCATCATCTTCGGCATCCGAAAGTGTTTATTCATTCTATATCCAAAAACGATATTCGTTAGAAAATGGAAAGTCAAAAAGAAAAGACCCCGCTGAATCCTTAAGGAAATTGGGTTTCGGGTAGTTTTTGCTGAAACTTGGCACAATAATAGTTCAAAGTAAGCTAATTAACAGTCTCAATGGCACAAAACCTTAAAACCCCTTCAAAACTAACCCTGAAGTGTTCGAAAGTACCGTGGGAGGAGAGGAATTGGTTTTGGCCAATTGTTCTGAAACTAATTTTTTTTAGAATCGTTTTATGCAGATTACAGTTTGGGAACACTGATTATGAAATTATTAGATACAAAAATAAAAACAGATTTCAACTTGAGAGAACCAAGATGTTATGGTACAAAAAGTGCTCAATCCTTAAGGAAATTGCATTTCGGTCAATTTTTCTGAAAATTGGCACAATAATAGTTTGAAGCAAGCTCAAAACTAGTCTTGACATATCCGAGGATACCCTGGAAGGAAGCAATATGTTCAAGACAAGATTTCAAGAGATGAAGACAGTTTTCAATTTCGTCAAAGACTACTTGAACCAGGATCGATATGAATCAGACAAACCTAACCTATGGCCGAACCTGGGTAGTTTTGACGGAGTTTTGGGGCTTTGATCAAAAACCAATTTCCATAAGGATGGAGTGGGGTATTTTATAGTAAATTTTGTCATAACATTTATGGGAAACAATATTGATGATATTCCTTAGGAAAGCTACCATCAAGGATAGTTAGATGATACCACCAAAAGGAAATTTTTGTAATTTTGTTGTTAAATATATGGTAAACAATATTGAAAACATACAAAATGGTCATTTACAAGAAACTGGATTTAAGAGACGCAGAGTCATTATCATCATAATCTGTATATTGGAATGGCGACTTATCTTAGAACCCAAATATAAAAATTTAAATAACACTGATTCCTATTGGTACGAGTCCAAGAGGGATTGAAAGTTTTGAGGGTGAACTATGTTCTGAAGTAGGTATGATGATTGATCGTGTTTGAAATATATAAAACGCTCTCCACCTATCAGATAAATATCAAAAAACAGAAAATTTCATAGAATTTGTGTTCGTTTCATTGGGATGTTAGTTACATTACTTCCTACTAAACCATCTAAAATTATAACACTACACTTAACATATACGAAGAAAAAAAATTATTAAAATCCTTTTTGCTAGGGCTAAAAAATACATTATTTAAATATAACAGCCCGGAGTTAAACTTGAACTAACAGAAAAGTACGCAAAGGATCTATTTGAACTATTTTTATGATTATTGATAAAATCAACACGTCCTTTTATTATTGACCTATTTTAAACGATTCAATTCATTACAAAAACAGCTCAAATTGTCGTTAAGGAAATGCTTCTACCGCAAAGTGTGCACAAATATTTTAAAACTTCTTCTCTATATTATTCCTAGGATTCAACGTCCTCCTGATCTATTATTTCAAAATCTTTTCCCGTACTAGATTTTTGACTCGATTCACTTTCGCTTTCGGATCCGTTGTTTTCCACATTTTTATCTGGCCTGGAAAACAAAAACATGAATATTTCTCAATACATTATTAGTGCTAGTATAGCTGTTTAGTACATGCAATACCGAAACAAATTTAACTCACTCAGTTACATCTGCAACCCCTGAATGCAGAGGTTCTTCTACTACATTGTCATCTTTCTTATCATCATCTTCTGCATCTGAATCTTTATCTTTCTTTTTTTTCTTAGATTTTTTATCACTTTTGCTTTGATTGCCTTTGTATTCATACTAAAAGAAGAAAATCGTAAATAAGTTTGTTGAGAATTTTAAATTTTTTTGACCTTACAGTATAGAGAGGCCAAAATGAGGCAAAAAATCCAACATCTTCTGTCAAATTGGGTAGTATCCAGAGATGGTGTTTTCCCATTGTTAAAATCCATATCAAACAGAATATTATTAGTCGAATAACAGCCAAAACGATAATGGATACTAAAAATCCGGCTGCAGCAATACTAAGATAGTAAACTCCCAATCTATGATAGGAAACATTTTAAAACAAAAGATAATTAATTACAAATCGTTTTTATATACAGAAAAGTAAAATATTTTTAGCAAGATAGTTAAAATAGTGTTTACCTGACAGATGGGGGCCATAATGGGAATAAGCATACTCCAATAGCACCCAGTACTAAAAGAGTACCAATTATCCAATAATGAAAAGGGATTGGATCATAAATCCACACATATGCATCCAAATTATCCTCAAATCTCTGATCAAAATGCATTTCCAGTTTGATTTTCTTCTTTCTTTTTTCTTTATCAGGCTAAAAAAAGCAAATAAAAAAATGATATGTTTTATTTATTGTAGTTTTATTAACCTTTTGTTCTTTACTGCCTTCAACGACACTGCTTTCTGCATCAGTCACCTTATCTTTTTCCTTTTTCTTTTCATCGTCGCACGATTCACCGTTTTTTTTATCTTTCTCCTCTTTCTTCTCCTTTTTCTTTCCTTTTTTTCCCTTCAGCTCTTGTTCATCAACTGGTACTTTACGTGCTCGATGGAAAAATTTATGAGTTAACATAACGTGGAGGTAATCACTGATATTTTCACGGGTTTTGAATAATGGATCTTCTCGCGTTGCAAACGGGGATGTGAGCAAAGCATCAACTGCTCTGGCTCCTGAAATTATCGCAGTTGCATCATTGAAAAATCACAAGATGAGATTATTGACAAAAATATTAAAATTTTATAAAATGGGTAATTATGGAACAGATTATACTAATAAAATGTGCAAAAAAAGTAAATATGTTTCAAAGATTCTATTTTAAATCTCTTAAATCAAGTAATATATCTTTAGTATATTTGAGGCACAAATATTACCTGTGAAATATTCCACATTATGATTAGCAAATTTGGTTCTTTTAATCTGAACATTTTTTCTTATCCATTTAGCTACAGTAAATTCTTCTTTTGTTGGTTTATCATCTAGATCTTCTCCTGGATGAGCAAACTCCTAAATAGAGATGCAAATGTTGATAATTTGCAGAAAAATTACAAAATCTTTGTTAAATAAAAAAATTATTACATTATAAAATAAGTTTATGACCAATATCTTGTATATTCAAAAAAGAAAACAAGAAACAGCAAAAATTCAAGTTTTTATTGCCACCAATTATAAGATATTTGGTAAGTAATAATAAACCATTAAAACTTGGTTCCTTTATGTCATACAAATGTGGAAAGCTTCTGACACTGTCTATTAGTGTTCCATCCTGTAAAAAGCATTGCGTTTTTCTATTTTTTGATATGAATTAAAAATAAAACACCACGGCTGAAATCGACGCAATAACGCAAACAACCAAATAACAAGGATGTTGCAATACCAGAAATACAGACCGACCTGACGTATTTTGTGCTCATAACCACACAAATTTAAAAGTTGGCGATCTTAGTTTAATTTCAATTTACTACTTTTCTGCATAAACTACAAGTATCACATTAGTGTCTTTCAACTAGAAATTTTATTTGTTGGGGTACTGTTAATTTTTAATTTAATTTAATTTTTTAATATTTTAACATACATTTAACTGTTTGGAATATTAACATAAATAAAATGAATTATAATTGGACTAAATGTTTAAACAGTTACATCAAACAAATCTTTCTTAGTGTAGGAATAAGAAGTGACAGCATACAGAAATAACAGTCATGGTACAGTTATTTATTAAATGCCTGAATGATTGAGGGAAATATACAAAATACAACACCTTGTTTAAATACGGTCAATAATTTGAAACTAATTTATATACCGAATTTTTAAACATAACAGTTATTCATATAAATTTATAAATATAACGTATTTTGTTAATCATATTTACTTTTTGAATTAAGACACAAAGCAGAGTATTTACGTTAACAATATTATTACTGTACCAATTTCCAATTGAAAAAATTAAATTCACTTTTGGTATTCAAAATAGAATAATTTCCAATTATATAGAAAAAATTATACTTTTTTACTTTCGTAGATCTAAACATCTTTTACAATATGTTACCGTCACGTGTTTATTTAATTCGGAATGCACTTTAGTATTTATCATTTTAATAAACAACTCTAAATAAATCGTATATGAAATTACACTTATCAATAAATAATATTTTATTATTTAATACTTACATCTTTTCTCTTCTTGCCTCTCTTTTTCTCAGCCATTTTTATGTTATTATGACAAACGTGACGTACTCAGATGACACATCAATTATACTCTTCTCCTTTTCGATTAAGATGGCTGTAGTAGCTTCGAACTAACTAATTATTCAGGAATATTGATACATACGTCTTACGCTTGAAAGTAACCTTTTTTCTTGACAAAAATTATTAAAGATTCATTTTGAAGTAATTTTTGTCAGATATAAATCGCGCGTGCTAATGACATTTTACCCATTAGTGGTTTATGGTGCTAACACTTTTTTGTACGACCTTGAGATCTTTTAGCTTTTATTTCGCACAGGGGCGGATCCTGGAAAGCTGCTTCCACCTAAGTCTACCATCCAGACACAAAAAAAGATGATAAAAATAATAATCAAACGGAGCTCAAACTTGTTTATAAATAATAATTGTATGATAAATCAATTTTTATAACATATGATATTAATTATTCGACTTTTTTCCAGTCATAAATCGATACACAAATGAAAGAATTGATCACGTTTTTTGAATAATTACAATTTTTCATTTATTTAAATAAAACTGACACATTTTCATACTATTAGATGTCAATGAACAAATTGCAAGAGCTTATAACATAAGAAGTGACATTTTTTATACTTCTTGGTTAGGTTAGGTTAAGACCCGCCCCTGATTTCGCCCAACGTGAGAAAGCGTTAATATTTAATTCTGGGGTGGGGAGGAAATCACTGAATTTTCAATAAAAAATAACACATTTTTATTAAATTGCACAATACATACAAAAAATATGGCTTAAAATTAAACAAAACAGGTTTACTAAATATATAAGATTTTAAATTAGATATACTCACCACAAAATAAACACTAAACGAGAGTTTATTAATTTTTACAATTCAAAAAATTACTCAAATTTTCGACGTAGTAATATTTTCCATTTTGAGAATTCAGATATAATCAAACATTAGATAATTCCATGGAAAACTAGAATACGACTTTTTACGTGATTATACAGGGTGTTTCGGGACTTGATGAAAAAAATTCGGAAGTAGATAATATGAAAACAATGCTATAGAAGTTACGGAATGTTAACCATTGGGCATGAGCCGCCTCTGGGTAGTAGTGTAGAATTTTTTATTCCGTCAAACACACTTGCTCTAAAAGTCATTTACGATTTAGAAATCGTGACGTCATTTGGTAACAAAATATTTTGAAAGAATAAACTCTATTATTACACTGAGAAAAATATTTTTCATTATAATGCTAACGTTACACATTTCTACATATTGAATTCCAATTTACTTACTTTCTCTACTTCCAACAACCGTATTTTGTTTATTACGAAGCTTAGTTAATATTCTGTGGTAATTATAAGAATATATTTACAAAATATAAAATAAAGCGCGTTAAATTCACAATTATAGTGGTGAAAATTTACACAAACACCCAAGGACAATCATAATTAAACGCAGCTAGGTACCAAAAAATGATAAAAAATTAGAATTGACATCTCAAATTATTTTATAAATTTATATCGTGACTAAAAGATCAAATTAAAACTATATATATTTAAAATAGATTAATGAAAAACGATACAGGATATTAGGTATACAGAATAGACAGTCCGATGACTGAAAAACTAAGAGAAGGTTAAAAAAATTTTGTTATATCAACGTTAAATGGTTTTTTCAAATTTAAAAATAGTTAAAACATTATGCAGTTATGTAAGGTTTTGTTAACTGCCATAATTGTCTTTATTTGTCCAAAATAGATGCGAAAAACTAATTTTCAATCAATGTTTGGTACGGTACATTTAACCCAAAGTTTGATAGGTATCGTAGATCATTAATGACACAAAGATATATTCCCTTAAAGGCAAACAATATCGTGGCAGCATCTCCTGACGTTTTTGTTGGAAAACTTAATGACATACTTCCTGAAAAATTCAATCTGAGGCCACCCCCTTCTCATTTAGATTTCTTTACCTCAGATTACTTAATAGGCTTAGTTTATGTCACACCCTGACTGATAGTACATCATCACACATTTAAATATTTTTTTTTCAATTAGTCCTACTTTTTAATTGTTTGTGCTACTGTACAAGAGAATTATTTCGTTCAATGTTTTTTACAGACCAATGAATAGATATTGTAAATATAAACATAAGTTTCAACTGTCATGTTTTTAATAAAAAATTTACCATCAAAACTTTATAAGTAACCCTGTATATCGTAGTAATGATTCCAAACGCTATTTATATATCTTGGTAAAAAGGATCAAACTACAAAATGATTTCAAGATTCGATATATACTAATAAATTGTAAAAATTATCCTTGGATACATTTATAATTATGACAGTATGAAAAATTGGAAAGCCCGTCTATTTGAAACAAAATATGTGATAAAAAAATGAGATTTAACTCACCCAAAAGTGCTTAATCGATGTTTGTATTTTTAGGTTATGATCATGACGACACCGCGTGTTATTTGTTTATAAATAGTTTGATACTAAATTATGAGAATTTCATACATTTGCTTTTCATTTTTTTGTTATAAACCTTTATTGTATAACATTAGGATGATCTGAATTACTTGTTCATTAACCCCCGTAAATTGTTTATTGGTTAAAATAAAATCAGCTATTACACGTGTAATAGATATAGAATAGTTCATATGTCACTAGCTAATGTCACTTGTCATTCAGTAGTTAAAATGTTCCGAATATTTTCAAATATTTGTTTTCGTTTTAGTAAGAGTTGAGAATCTAGAAAATCAACGACATGGACATTGTATTTCATACGCAAATTAATTAACAAACGAGAAAATGCAAAAAATAAGAAAAGTATGTTATTATATTCAATTTTTCTTTTTGGATTAAAATGTTTGTTTTTCATATTGTTATGTTGATAATTTCTAAAACTCATAGTTTTTCTACAAAACTGTAAATTTAATAGAATTAAACATCAGCAGCATACCCTCATTAATAATTTATGAAACTAAAGTGATAACAAAAACATAAACTCGAAATACGGAAGTTTTCCTTACGTGTTGAGCACTTCTTAAAGGTTTACAAGAATACTAAACTGTAAATTGGGACTAATAGGAAGAAGCAACGAATTTTCCACAACTATAGTATAATTATCATGAATATGTATATAAGTTTGCAGAGCTTTTCAAATAAAAAATGAAGACTTTTCAATCACTTTAGAGAAATTAGGTAATTAAAATGATGAAAACATAAAAAATGGGACAATTTGATGCAGTTTGATTGAATTAACATACTTTATAAGCATGTGTAGTATCAGTTTAAGGATTTTTATACTAAAAATCCTTGGTTGTTAAAGAAATAATTGTAACAAACTTTTTTATCATATTTTGGAGGATCCTGTAGATTTTCAAGGTTTATGAGAATATTAAACTGTAAATTGGTAATAATAGGAAAAAGCAACTAATTTTCTACAACTAGAAGTTTGTTAAAGTATAGTATAATAATCATAAATAAGTATATAAGTTTGCAGAGCTTTTTGAACAAGAAATGAAGACTTTTCAATCACTTTAGAGAAATTAAGTAAATAGAATTATGATACGATTAAAAGGTGACCGTTTGATGCAGTTTTAATTCAATTTATACACTATAAGTACAATTTTTATTACCTCAAGTTTAATTTTCAATTAACTTCACGCTTCCCAAACTTCTGGACTGTAATGTAAATAAATGACCACCAAATTCTCATTCTTCGTGAACTTTGTTAACTTATTTATTGAAAAGATATTTTCTCAAATACTTAATTTAAAAAAAAATGTCATGATATTTATGCATACAAAAACTTACAAAATAACTCAATTTTTTGTCACTACTCCCACAACAAACAACTTTACTAAAATACCATGTTTTATGTATAAAAAGAAGGTCATTTGGAAGAATTAACAATAATCGATTAACTAATAAATATGTGATTTATATTTGAACATTTCAGAAACTGAAAATTATGTAACGATAAAATAATAAAATTAACCATCCGGTGTCTCTTCACATTTCAATTAACAGCATTATTAGACACCAAACGATGATAAAGCAATTAAATATAATAAATACACCAAATATATTTCGATTAATTTTAAATATCATATTTACTATTCGAGATTAATAACTCTCGAGACCATTTTCTTCAAATTGGAACCTCTGAAACCGCTCATTTCGTACCGACACTGTTTACTACCATTACATCAACACCAATGACGCGTTTACATATCAAAAAAGCAGAAAAGTTTTGCTATCCTCATGTTCAACTTGGGAACTTTTCAAACAATCCTCGTATTTCTTTTTCGCACGTTTCTATAAACCAAGCTATCATCTTCAGAAAGTCTACTTTCAAATCAAGGGAAAACAAAAGCTAAGCTAAAATGTAATTGCTAGAAAATAAAAGATAGAGATTAAAACTGTAGAGAATGAAGAATAGATTGCAATAAATAGATTTATTATTCCAAAATAGGAATATAAATATAAGGTGAATATGTAGCCCTCACATATTATGATGAAAGTACATCATGATTCTATGACCAATAATATCCATACCAGAATCAAATAAAAACTAAGAACAAATCAAAATAAATAAAATAGTGAAAATAATCATTGAGTCAGTTGTTAAAATGAAAAGAATTATCTATGGTAATCAAAATTTGATATATCGAACAATAATATGATCAGCAGTAGTATATGGAAGTGAAACATGGGTTTTAACAAAGCCGGAAAGAAACAAAACCGAAAACTGAAAAAATGTTTGTAAATAACTATTAAAAAGTTTTCTTACAAGCTCAAAGAGTGATTGGGACACAATAAAAGGATGTCAGAAACTATATAAGCAAAAACGGTCATTGAAGAAGTGTAAAGAGGTAAAAGAAGAAGATGAATGCCGAGTAAAAAGTAGATGCATTGTTAGAATATATTAGCCCAGTAGAACCAAATTCGAGTGCAAAAGTTTAGAATTACAGCCTATTGAGCAGAATTTGTGAAAGATCTTTTTATATATAAAAAGAGTGTTAAAAAAATCTTTGGAGGAGTAAAAACTTTTAAAAAGAAGAACTAACCAATAAAAGAAGAATCTTATTCATTATCCATTAGTAACAAGTTTTATGCAAGTTCAAAGAGTGGTTAGAATATACCAAAAGGATGCCAGATAACATATATGCAAAAACATCAATTGAAGAAAAGGAGGTGAAAGAAGATGAAGAATGTAGAAGAAAAAGTAATTGGATGCATTGTTAGAAGATATTAGACTGATAGAACCCAATTGGAGTACAAAAGACTAAAATTGCAACCTGTAGAGAGGAATTGAAAAAACAACCGAAGACCAATAAGAAAAAAAGTCATGCGCCTTAAAGGCTTACGGTACTGTAAGTGTTAGTGTAGTGGTGCTAAACATTGTATTTAGTATAGAAATATAGTAAAAGTCAATTTTACACAATTTCTTTAACTCAGTAGTCGAGATGCTGATACTTACCCAGTAATCAGCTCGCTGTTACAATGCTGATGCATCATTGAACAAATACAATCAATTTTTTTTTTGGAAAAATTGACGTACCTTCCAAGATAACCTCACTACTAATAGTGTCATTCGCTTAAATGATATCTGAATCGTTTTCTGGTCACATTTGAGCATCTGCTCATTGTTGGTTATCTTCTGACCAACTGTATAACTTATTTTTTTTTTAGTGGGTATCTAAAATATCTTAACTTTAATCAGTTCTTTTTAGTTTACATGGTTTTTTATACCCTACTATACTATCACTTTGAGCTTTTTTTTCGGCAAATATTGCCCAATCATTCTTTAGACTGTGATGTAAATATTTTCTACCTAGTCGTTTCAAAATTGGTATTGTACAAATTTTCAATAGCGAAAAGTTCAAATACAGTCAAAAACATTTCATTTAGCAAACTAAAAACTCAACATATTCATAAAATATAAAAAATCTCTAGTAAACAATTTGATCAAGTCTACTGTTAGATCAAAGTAGTCACATGTGTCTTTCGAGTCACAATTTAGACCCCAATTAATGCTTAATGAACAATGATTGTTCATTGTTAGGGTCCCTTTTTGCTCCTTTTGTAGTTGAATATGTACCCACTGTTTACAACAAATTGAAAACCGTAATTATATAGTACTACCTACGAAAACAAAATCCTCTTGTACCATCTGGACCTCTTGGCATTCTGATGACATTATCATTTTCCAAATAACCCGGTTTCACTATACTAATTCTAAAAACGAAATAATCATTTCAATAAACTAATTATGCGGTTTTATTGAAAAAAATCTATGGTTTGTAACATGCCAGATGGAGGATTTCCATACTCGGAAGGTTGGTTCAATAAATTTAAGGGGAGACAATCATCTCATAGCATTAAAATAGTTGGAGAAGGTGAATCTGCAGACATTGCTGCAGCAAGAAGAATTTGCAAACATAGTAGCTGATGGAGTATACAAACCTGAACAAGTATTTAATGCAGTCGAAACTGCACCGTTTTGGAAGAGAATGCCAAACAAAACATTCATTTCTAAAAGTGAAAAGTAGGCCCCCGGATTTAAGGCAGCATAGGATATAGTTACACAGCTGCTATGGTATAATGCAACTGGTTATTGTATCACTAAAACCACTGATGCTTTAGAATTTAGACTTTAAAGCAGTTCTAGTTTTGGACAATGCATCAGGTAATCCTCACGAACTAGAAATTATGCAACCAAATATAAAAGTGACATTTTTACCTCCCAACAAGAAGGCTTTTTATCAACCTATCGACCAAGGAATAATCCAGGCCTATAAGCTCTAACACATTAGACAAATCTTCTGGAAAATACTGTTGTGGTCTGCTCTGACAAAGGAAAATGACAAAGAAGAAGAAGAACGAAGCAAATTCAAACTTTGATTGCAAACATACCAGAAATTGCAAATGTAATTCAATCAGAGACTGATTGAATGATAAGATAAAGAATTGACTGAAACTAATTAGGAGGAATGTTAAATTCACAGCCTATTGAAGAAGAGGCTTCAACAAGCACCGAAAATATGACATTCAATTAGTAAAATATTAAATAGTCTGCAATAGCAAAATCACATCAGATTTCATCTTTAATTTCACTCCAAATGTTGATAAAGAACTATTTTGTTTTGTTTTAGTATATATAATAAATCAACAAACTACCTATTATATATATTGATTATGGATTTTATGGAGTTTTCACAATTAAAAATTAGATATGTAGTAACTAACCTTTCTTCGATTTTATCTGGGCTGGCTTCACCCAATATTCTCAACCTAGCTTCGGCATATTCTAGTTCACGTTGCTGTAAAGTCTTTTTAGGTTGATACACTTTTGAATCCCCATTGTTTTGTGTATCTTTGGAAGGTCTTTTGAGAATTTTCACTGTTGGCTCGGAAGGCACGTATTGTGTTCGTAAGGCATCATCTCCTGTTAATATGATTTTCACAGGATTGTCCATGGTACCATTGCTACAAAAAATTAATGATAAAACACTTTATTATAATTTATTTGATAATCAAAAACTTTCTATTTGTACTTTATTAAATAATGATAATTCATAAACAAAATAATTACCTTTTGCTATCGAATGATCTATTTGGCGTTAAAAGATTATTGAACTTTTTCTCTAAAACCTAAAAAATACAAAATTTATATAACCTATATTTTGACTATGGTTTATTTAATTATAGTCAATTTATAGTAAAAGTTTTAGTAGGGTGAATTTTAAAGTTAATTACATCAGTCTCATCAATATCTTCCCAACTTTCTAAAACGTCTATTTCTTGTTGCTTGGAAGCCATTATGGGGCCCATTTGTCAAAATAGGTATGAAGTTGACAGTGTAGCCATACAATATTTCGAAAGAAAATTTGAAAAAAAAACAGTTGGTAGTATTCTTGCAGACGTATTTTTTAGAACGCAAACGTCAAACAGCTGATATAAATGACAGTTTGACAAATGATAAGTGATTAGCAAACCAGTAGTAAAACTACTCAAAATATATTTTATTACTCAAAATGGGCGAAGAAATAACTTTTAATGACCAACGTATTCAAACGATAACAGAATTCGATGCAGTTCATCCCAGGTTTGTGAATGAATCTCCACAAGATATTTTAAAATATGAAAAAGAACATTACTACTATTGTAGACAATGCAATTTGTATTTTGCTCCTGATTATAAAGGACTTCGGATACATTTTGACAAAGAAATAATTAGTCATCGTCCATGTGGTTCCTGTTTTTATTGCAAGGAAAAAGTTTATGAGTATTCCATAAATGAAGAATTACGAGTGTATCATAACTGCAAAAAAAGCTGAATAACAAAAAAACCGTTAGTGATGAAGATACAATAATAGATAAATTTCCATTGTTATTGTTGTTAAAAAATATTTAGTGATGTAAGTCATAAAGTACTCAAGAAAAAATTATACCTCATGAATGTACCTAAAAGTTTTTGCCATTATAAAGCTGGGTGTTTGTATGTACATAGTTCATTAACCCATTATGGATATTAATAAAAACTTCTTGTTGTGTATTTTTAAAGATTATAACTGAAACAAAGTACCTATTATACTTACCATTAATCTTTATTGTATATTTTGTATAGTAATTTATTTTGTTATAAATCTTTTTATAAACTAAGCGATGTGTTTATTCTTTGATTTACCTTCTCTAGCTCTATGTAAAAAAAATTCTCGCCGATTATACATTATTGGTAAGACAACTCGAGACAAAAAAGTTATTGACATGCCATTTTCATATACATGAAACAACGTCCTCTAAAACCCACTATGCTTATTAATTTGCTTAGAATTTATATATTTTGTTTTGCTAGGAAAAAACTCTTTCAAATATACATCAAGTTTATAAAAATCGATTAAGCAGAACCGGACTTACAAACATTTTTCATAACAAGGTTCGCACTCTCCCCTACTTGTTATTTGGAGAAATGTACTGAAACGTGTAAGATGAAAGATGGGCAGAATTTATTGAAGAATTCCATTTACGTATATAAAGTACCACTTAATTTGGTAATTTAAAAAAAAATTGCTAGTGGTGGTTCCAAAATTCTGAAAATAATTTCAACGTATTTGTCGAGGCTACTTTTGTTATAATTTTTTCCCGGAAGCTGTAATGCAATCCGATCGTAAAATTTGGCCGACGTTCGTTCTTGATTGCCCACCCGGTAGTAAGCCGATTAATTCCATTGAAATAACTGATTTTATAGTATAATTATTGTAATAATATCATGATACAATGGTGAAATAGTTGATTTTATAGTATAATTATTGTAATAATATCATGAAACAATTGTGAAATAGCCATTGAAACACTGTATCTCTATTTTAGAAATAAGAGATAGGATATTCCAATATTTGTTGTGAATTTTATATTACTAATAAGAAAAATTAGTCACAATATATGTCTGGTACTACTAATAGAATTTTTGAAAAAATTTTATCGAAATTCGTTCAATTTAAACTATCCCCATCCTTTTTAGCAACTTTTCAATTTTATTTTTTTGTTGAATAAATAATGAAGATCCAAGTTGGCGACATTGGCTTGTCAAATTACCCGCCAGTGATATTCTACATTTACCCCCCCAAAAGAATGTCAGTTGTCAAAACATAAATGTCGTAATGTGTCAGCTGGTTGTTATCATATGTTGAATAAATCAAAACAATGAACGTTTTATTAAATATATGCATTTTTTATAAGTGAAATGAGGGTAAGTTATAAGAAATTTTGAAAGCAAATTATCTTAAAAATAATAATATCAAGAAAAAATATAGTTTAGTACTGAAATTTAGAAGTTACAAATAATAATGTCAAGGCATCATAGTATATTTAGTGTAGTTAAACTGATATTAAATTCTTACAAAATCCTAAATATCGATGTAAAATTTAGAATATCTATATATTTAATTTGAAGATAAATTTAAAATGGTACTTTACCAATATTAAAATCATATCAAATTCTTTCTACTATTATGGCGGGACAAAAGATTTTGTATGGCGCCAATCTAGGATATGTCCTGTTAATCGAGCTTGGTTATGTGGTTCGTACACGTAGGAAAAATTTCGCGGTTTTAGTTTTTTCGTTAAATTAGGTATTCTACACTTTATTAAAGTAAGTTTGTTGTTTTTTAGTAGCTTTTAATATTGAAAAATGATGATTTAGTTTTTACCACATTGTGATTGCATGAATTTTGATTATTCACCATACTAGGCATGATTAGGGTTACATTTTGGATTTTTTCCAAATTAAAAATCGTATATGAATGTTAAGAAATATATATATTAAATAAAAATATACGTATTTTTATTAAATATCTAGTTAAATATGCCTCAATAAAGGTTATTTGTACTACCACTTTCACCTACTATGTGCATTGATTAAGGGCTTTATACTATTTAAAAATTGTCAAATATATACCATCGGGCTATTTTAAATACTTCTATGGAAATTCGTAAAGTTTTTGTCGAAAAATAAATGCTAGGAGTGGACTTTAAATCATAATAGTGGGTTTTAAATTTTAAAAAACATGGAGGATTTCACGTCACTACTTCTAAGTGTGTGGTAACTTTACGATTTTTATTAATTGTGTAGTTGAGGTTTGATTTTAGTAATTATCTAGTACTAAACGAAATTATTTTATTCTGTAAGAGAAATTAGATTCTATAATAAAATAATCATGACAGCATGGTTAACCTATGCACAATGTGGGATCAATTTAACAATCAAAGCTGTTAGATAAATTATGCTTTGGGAATAAGGAAGCTGAAATCTACAATTTTTAATTGAATTTCATTGATTTATAAATAGGTACGATTCCAAAGAATAAACTTTTTTGTTTGTCAGATCAAAAATTTAATAGTATGGGGGATTTTGGTACATTTTTCATATTAATATGAAATTATCTATATTTATGAAGGTATTGATTTCCCATTTGCTTATTATTCCTTCAAATAATTCTATAGAACTTTCATATATGTTTATTTTCGTTTTGGATGTCATATTTATGTAAAATTGGCCATTTTTTGTTACTATATAATAAATATTTTAACAAAACTAGTGCACTATACAGATTTTACTAAAAAAATACATTCAAAAGTTTATTTAGATCTAACAGGTACATCTTTCCTCTCACAGGTTGATCAATTTCATACGTAACATCATTAAAAGACTGTATATTGAAAATGTCAAACCACAGTACAAAATCCGACGACAAACGTTCTTTACAATCAACTGAAAACTTTAAAGAATACGACGTTGAAAAACTGAACTCCGTAGGACACAATTCTGAAGGAGAATATGCCGAAACGTCTAAACTTTCCTTCCAGGACCTACTACGAATCCACCACAAGCAAACCGTTTGGGGTTTCCAATTCGGTAAAGAAGCCAGAGAGAGTAGTTTAGCTAGAGACAAAAATAAAAATAAAGATGCCGATTGGGAAAAATGTGACGAAACGCAGACTGTTGTGGATAGTGACACAGCTAGCACGAGTAGCTGTAAAAGTATTACTGAAAAGGATCACAAGACACCTCACAGTAGGAAGAGAACTGGTGTCCGAAGGACTGGAAAAAGGAAAAATAGTTCAAAGGCCACGAATGATTTTGTTTCACCACAGAAAACCAGGAAGGCACCGTTACCTTTGATGGATTGGGCAGATTCCAAGGAGGTTAGTGTTGATATTTGTATTGTTTTGGGGGATTTTTCTTAATTAAGATTCTTAATGATGTATTCGTGTAGGTTATTGAGAACTATGATTTATTTAACTGGACCATGTTTTTCGTGATAATTTATTTTGATTTTAGATTTTTTCTGATCAAAACATTTTGATAAATACTTTAATATATTGAAACGTTAAGTGTTTAACTGATTTTCTATCAAAACAGACTTAAAATCAAGATAAATAATTACAAAAATTTTTTTTTTAGTCTTGAGAAACATTTCAGGTTAGAAATCGTCGTGGGCTCATTTATTTTCAATATTTAAAAATGTATTTAGAATATATTCTATAAGATGGGTTGTTAAAGTGATTTTACCCCAAAGAAATCACAAATAGAGAAGCTAAAATTAACCAAAAGCATTGGGTGTAAATAGGTTTCGAAATAATAATAATAAAACGGGAGTACAAGTTATACTGAAAAAAATAGTTTTTTCATTAAAAACCTATTTCTACATTACTTAAGTAAATTTAATGTAACGTAAAATATAATTTTAGAGTGAACATAGAAATTTATGGTATTTGTATTATTTTGGAAGATTTATTATTGACTTTAGGTTACTTCTGATAGAGATAAATTTCAGAAATGAAATAAAAATATTTTTTTGAGACAAATTTTGAAAAATACTTCAGATGAATTGTCTTCGAATCAGTTAATCGAAATCGCGGTCAGCTGATTTAGACAGCTGCGATTTTTTTCAAAACATATGGCAACATCGCTCTATCACGTGGTCAGATTAGTCCGAATGCCATTGGGTGTAATAAGTTTTGAAATCGTGACATCACTTGACTCGAAAGTGAACTAATAAGATGGGAAACTGAGCTACACTGAGAAAAATAGTTGTTTCATTTAAAAAAAGTAATAGTACGATGTGTGGCTATTAAATAACATTACAGGAAGTCTCTTTATTTTTCTTTTTTTCTTCATATTCTATCTTCTGAAACAGAAAAAAGTCGCACGGTGCCAAATCTGGTGAGTACGGCGGGTATTCGAGCATTGGAGTGCACTTACTGGCCAAATACTGGTTCACAGAGAGCGCGTTATGGGCAGGTGTCATTTTTTACGCAGTGCTGCCAAAACTGACAAATAGTAAGTCTGGTATATCCCTCCGGAACCCATTCAGTCATCGCGGTACCGTTAATGTCGAAAAAAACGATTAACATTGCCTTGAATTTTGACTTTTTCTCTTTGCCCTCACAACACCACTCAAAAACACGCGCACGAGATAGAGAATTGTCCCCGTAGGCTTCTTGAAACAATTTATAGCACCCAGTCGGAGTTTTTTGCGATCGTTTCAAACCGCTACGGTACAAATACTATAGTAGTGACGGCATAGACAAGATATCTAGATACCCACGCCCTCTAGGCACTCGAATAGCCAGTCCTCGTAAACTTAGCAAAAAAAATTTGTTGTTGGGTCGTATTTGAATGTTTTTATGTATCAATAATGTACGTGACTAATTTCGTTTTTAATTCTATTCCATTCAGGTATGGTTATATATGGTTTACAAAGAAGAAGCTTCGTTGAATCTACGGAATCCCCGACTTTTCGAAGACTTTTCGAACTTCATGCCGCGCATGCGCGCCATATTATTAGACTGGGTGATGGAAGTATGCGAGGTTTATCATTTACGTAGAGTTACATATTACCTGTGCGTAGATTACTTCGATAGATTTCTTTCCATACGGCCGGACGTACCGAAAAATCAATTACAATTAGTCGGCGTGACATGTTTATTTTTGGCGTCGAAATTGGAGGAAGTCTACCCGCCGAGATTATCCGAATTTTCTTACGTGTGCGACGGAGCTTGCAGTCCGGACGAAATTCTGGCTTGCGAATTATTAATTTTGAATAGTTTAGGTTGGGATTTGAACATAATGACGCCGAGCGACTGGTTGAATCTTTATATGCAGATACATTTCCAAGTGGGAAATGTAACCAGACAGAAGTTACACGTCGATATGAATAGACAGTTCTTTTTCCCCCAATATTCCGGCTATCAATTTACCAGAGCTTCGCAATTATTGGATATGTTGAGTTTGGATCCGGGATTTTTGAAATTTAGCTATAGTACGATAGCTGCAGCCGCTATGTATTTTATGTACGGTAAAACTGTGGCGTTGAATACTTCGGGTTTGTCGTGGACGCAGCTGCAACCTTGCGCCGAATATATGGCGGTGTTTTATCATGTCATAAGGGACAGTCCTGATCCGAGGTTGCAAAGTTGTAAAGGAGATAACGCAGTCGATGAACCAGCAACTAATTCCTTGGATAGTATCAGGCATAATGTGAGTATTCTATTCATTTATTCGACGTTCAATAATTTTAACCTCGAAATTTTTGCTAAATCGTCCTCTATCTACACTTCAAGCGTTTAAATCCGAGTAAAATTTAATAAAACTTGCGGTGATTTTCATCATTTCTATTTGTTGATAGGTTTCTCAAATAACTTTTCAACTTTTGAAGATGAAAAACCATAACATCGACTCCGAGAGAGTCAAACTATCGACCGATTAGTTTGCGTTGTCATCAGTGTAAAGTTATGGAGAAGATAATAGCGAAGGAACCAACAACATGGGTTTATGCCTGGTCGATACACAACAACAAATCTTCTTGCACGTCTAGACCGGTGGACCACTGCTTATGACAATGGAGATGCTACGGATGTCATATACCTGGACTTTGAAAAGGCATTCGACATAGATATTGTTACACAATCTAGAGCATATTGGAATAAGAGGGAATCTTTTGGCCCCAATTTCATGACATTTCGATTAGTCAGAAAAAAGTGACAGCCATTTAAGTGATTTTATTATCATTGCTTCTTAATGTTGCTTGATGTCTTCAAAAGTGTTTTCCGGATTCTGCTCTACCAAAAAGAACCATTTGTTATTGATTTGCTGGATTTGAACGTTGTCTTTCAGACGCCGATGATGATGATGAACGTTCTGGTCGTCCAATTGAGGTGATTACATCAAATAAGTCCTCGAATTGGTTATATCGAATCGTAAATTGAAATTTCGTGAGATAGCCGAGGCCGTAAAGACATCAGAAGGCAATTATGCATGAACATTTCACCATGAGAAAGTTTCTTAGTGGACTGCAGCCTGTGAACCACCACGTCCGAAGCGTCCAAAGGTACGCAAGTCCACTGGGAAGTTTACGGCTTCAGTATTTTGGGTTGCGCATGGAATATTTCCAAAAGGGAGCTACACTTAATAGAGCTGTTGGATAGTTTGAATACAAAAATCGAGGAAAAACGTCCGATTTAAAAATCGATGATTAAATTGAACGAATTACACTTTGAATTGCTTCCTCATCCACCGTATCGTCCAGATCTGGCCCCCAGTGACTACTGATCTCAAAAAAATGCTCGCCGGTGAGAAATTCGTTGCTTATATAATTTCGGAGGACGGGAAGTGTGCGTGGTTATCTTGCAAAAATGCGGTCATTGACCGTACGCTCAACGAATCCTCGTTTGCCTATCCGTTATCCAAAATGAACATTAAGGTACTTCCGCACACATAACGCGTAGTGTCACCTGCTCACGCACACATCCCAGACAGGTTTAATTCTTCTTCAATGCAGACGCGAGGAATCTGGTCGTTTTAGTACCGTAGTACGTACCGTTCAGCTTTAAGATTGCTTTATTCGACCACAAAATGGTATATTGGAACTGCATGCGAAGTACCACTCGAAAATTCCTTCCACTGCGCGTGGTGGTAACCAGGACGGTCAATTCTCTCGATAGCAACACTGCGGATTGGTTTGGTCGTCCAAAACGCGGCGCGTCGGTAACAGAGCCCTTGATCAAGAATTTCTGTTGAACGATTTGGTAGCGGCGGTTAAACGATTATTTTTTATTATGTCTTCATAGTTACGAGAAATATTTTTTTTTAGGTAAAAAATTTGGTGAAAGACGAAAACCATTCGCTCCAAACGCACGTAGTAAACATGGAATACTTCGAAAAATCGGCGATAATACGCCTTGAACAAATGGGTTTAAAAGTAGAAAGGACTTATGTGAAAAAGAAGAAAGATAAAACGTCGAGTTCGATTTGCGAAGAAAATAGCAAAGAAAACGAAATAGACGATCCACAAAATTATTTATGCATGTACGAATTGGAAAAATTAAGTTGCGAAGCGGAACTTTTAAGCGACGAAGAATTATCTATAACGCCGCCACATACTTCGGACGCGAATTTGATTTTGCCCGAAGAGAACAAAGCAGTTTTAAGTTTCGATGAAATTTTGGAAGGTATCGTTAAATGTAATAAAAAAAATATACCTCTACAGGAATTAGATAGTAATTTAGAGAATATTAGAGAGAGCGGTTCGGATTAGACTTATATTTAAGTTTTATTTTAATTTGAGCTTTGGACGAATTTGAGAGTTTCTATAATATGATGGTAAAATTTTCCGCTGCAACCCCTCTTTTCACTTGGGAAACAAGGGGTTATCGTGATCATTATCATCCACATCGATACGGATTGGAGAATATTCGTCTTCTTCAATTTGGCGTGACGTGGGTGCGATCGCCCTCAGTAAAACATTGAAATAGGACTGATCGAGAAAGTAACCTTCGATTTTTGCAACAACCTCTAATGATTTGTGCCTCATATGCCCAGCAACACTTTTTCGGTTTCTATAGATTTCACAGTTTCAGAAAAAAAATTAAGCCGCGGTTGTTCATCCGTTCTCTAGAGCAAAAACCAAGTGAACCAGGAGGAGAATCGTCCATAAAATGCTGTCCACGTTCCGAACTACTTAATACCCTTACAATTTTTTGAAACAACTGTAGTAAGACCACTTTTATGCATGTTCTGAATTTTTATCGGGCTATAGTTCACTTGCTCTAGAGCTCTTTCCAACTGATCAAAATATCTTAACATTTTTTTCCCTATTAAACGCTCGTGCTCTGCTAGAAGAGATTTATTCCTTCTATAATCACTAAAAACACTGAACACCATCAAATACCCTTACAGATTTAATTGTTGCTCACAGAGAACCCAAATTCAGCGCCATCTAGTGACAAATCAATAAGTACACTGTCTGGCTCTGGTACTTCAACCTTACTATTTGCGATGATGTCATATTTAGGTATTAAAATTTAGTAAAACGACAATTTTTTGTAAAATTTATCTTTATATCAAAATTTAAGCTTAAATTGTACTCTTATAAGTTCAAAGCTCAAATAATACTGTAGTAAACTGTGTGATTTGTAATTTAAGATCATGTTATATGTCATTTTTTTTTTAATTTATGGTGAACACTTTTATACGTTTTAATAATTCATTAATTTGGTGTATATTTCGTTTTATCGTCATTTACACAAAAAAAAAATAGGAATTTTGGATTGGTTTCGTTACCAAATTATTTTTAGATGAAATAGTTTAGTTGGTAATTTTCTCTTTATCGTTCTACTATCAAATCATTTTAAACTCCATCGCACAGAATCCAAAAGACGTAACTTCATAAATATGTCCAGTCGGTCAACTTAAACCACTTCTATAAGTTAGTGGTTCGTATCCGGTTCGAAGGACCAAACAATTTAGTCTAAAACCACTTGTATAAGTTAGTGGTTCATACCAGGCTCGAAGGACCAACTAATTTAGTCTACAACCACTTGTATAAGTTAGTGGTTCATACCCGGCTCGAAGGACCAAACAATTTAGTTGTTAGTATTAATTTAGTGATACTAATCTATTCAATAATATTTCCAAATCATATTATAGGATGAATGAAGATCATTTTTGGTTTTAAGTTAATATTTTAGTGATTTTGATACTTTTACAAATTAATAACTGTTGGGGTACTTTTTCAAATGATGCGGAACGTATTATTCCGGTGAAATGTAGTTTCAAATTACTTTACGAAAGGAAAAATTATTTATTTTAACAAATTTAATACTCGATTTCATTTGAGAAGTAGTAAATAATTGAAAATTACTAAAAAATATTATATCGTAATGCTTTTCGTATTCATGAACACTCTTTATATTCTTAAGGTGAATACTGTCTCTTATGTTCTCAATTTATTTAAACACTACACTTAACTAATTAATATAATTCACTTTCCACTATCACTTAACTAATTTATTTAAATTCTTTGAATACTTGTCTATTTCACTATGAATATTTATTATAAACTAAACTAAACAAAAAACTATAAGAAACAATGTAAATAAACCACCTGATATAAAAACAAAGATCGAACGAATTCCGAGTATTTCAACAAAGACGGCGCCTTCGCCGAATTCTTAGTTACCTGTGACGTGAAATATTTTTCTGAAAATTATTTCCTGTTCAATTTATTTGACATATTTGAAGTTACGTCTTATGTACGTGATCCGTTGTCGACTTTATTTGTTTAAAATGTTTTGTAACGAAAAGTTACGAGTGTGTTGTAAGGAACGAAATGATTGTATTTACTATTTTTCTTTTCATATTTTTATAAATACTTGTGAATTTGAAGTTATTAACCGTTAAAACCTAACATGTTTTTAATAATCTTGAATTTGTTTTCATTATAACCAAAATTTTATGTAGAATAATTATTTTGTTTTGTCCTATTTAGTAGATGATTAAGTTTTAGCGGGAATGTTTTTTGTTTTGTCCTCACAATACATTTTCCTTTGTACATTAGCGTTTTTTTCCTTTAAATTGAGGAAATAAAAACAATTTGATCTCAAATTATCTGATTTGTGTATATTAAGAGTTGAAAATTAATTTTAGACACGCGGTTTTGATTGGAAAAGCAAATTATGTACAGTAAAAGCATATTTTTAACCCTCTAATATTAAAAAAAAAGCCTGACGCCGTTTTTTTCCGAATATGACATTTTAACTTATTTTAAAATAATACAGCTTCCAATTATTTTCTATTTATTGTTTACGATGCTTTTTTTGGACATAAGGTATAATATTTAATTAGAAAAAAACATATTTGGTTGAAAAAACAGTTTCAAAGATGCAGGATTTTGTACATTACAAAACACAGAAATTTATAATGTTTTCGATGTAAATATTGACCTGGATTATTTGTGAATAAAGAAATCTATTTTTATTTCTCTATTTTAGTTTTATTTTGTTTAATTAACCGATTTTAATTGTGAGCTGATCCAATTAAATTTTTATTAGTCCCGTCAAATTAGACCAAAAAATAAGAGTGATTGTAGATACATTCCCATTTTTTTGCCACCCAATATTTTTAAATTGTTTGATCTGATGATTCGATAAAGACGGTTAAATTTGAAGCTTTTTACAGCGAAGAGCATGAATTCATACAGTCTTGAGGTCATTTGGACTGCAGATGTTGCTTTTTGACAGTGATCAACTTATCCCAGTATATAAAAACGCATATTATGGCAATCATTAAGAGTTTGTTGTTACTTGACACTTTACAACCATATTCACTCTATATATGATAAATCCTGTCCACATCATTATAATAATTATTTAGAATTAACTTGGAAGAGGTTGAAATCCGTGTTGGTCAATTTTAAGATGTTAGATATTTAGAAAAACCAGTGACTTTTTAAATAATGGTACATATTAACAAAGTTAATTGCAATATATGTACATTTAAGCAATAAAACAACAATTTAACTTGCTACACCTTTATTTATTTCTTACAAATAGGGAAATATTTAATCACAGATACAAAAAGTCTATTTTAGTGCAGTCTAATATGTATAAATTGGGTTTCAAAAACAAAACAATATTTTCGTTAATAAAATAATACAAATTGAAAGTAAAATTAATACAGAAGTAAAATATCCTCGGGAATCAATTTGAATTAAATCAAAACATAAATATACTGTTATTTTGAATAATACTAAAGTAAACAGATCTTTCTTTTTGAGCACTAAATTTTGAACATTTCAAAATTTACAGACAATATAAAACATGGAGGAACATCATCGTCTGTTTACCCTTTTATTTTTCATGTTCTAGTAAAATCTAAAATCGCGATAAAGAAACATTCAAAATATGTGATTAAAATCTGTTGAAACTTAACATCTAAATCAAATCGTCTCATATAATTAAAAAAATAATTTCGTAATTATTATTGAATTCATTATAAAACGTAAATAAAATGACGAAACAATTTTTAAATCTAAATATTGTAATAACAGGTTTCACAATTGTTTATTATTATATTTTTGACGAATTGGAAAATATAATCAACAGTAGATGTTTATATTCTAAGGATGTATATATTTATATTAATTTTATAATACTAAACTCTAAAATATTATTTAATGAAAAGCTTCAAGAATAATAAAAACATTAAGAAGACTTTACTTTGATGATATGAAAAGGCACATACACAAACAATACACATTAATAATTAAAAACTGTAATCTACGTAATTTTTAGAAACATATTTTCTATTAAATTCTCATATTATTATGACAAATGACATAAAAATGAAGTGCCAGAGATTATCTATATTTAGATGGTTCACGACATTATTAGTTCTAACTAAATTGGCGCCACCTAGATGTGTAAAGTACAACTACTAATTTCATGACAATGAAATGAAATTTTACTAACGGCGCGAAATTTGAATGTTTACAGAAGTTCTTATCAGATATGAATTTTAAGATTCTGTTTTAATAAAAATGTTTCTTTGTTGGAAGATAAAGGTATTGGATAATATATATTAATCATCAATTTCGTAAACAAAATCAAATGCTTCACTATAATAAAGGAATAGTAAATTTAATATGCAATAGGAAATACTACAAGGAATTATTTTTATGTATGAAAGTGTATACGAAAGATATCGACGCATAATTGTTAAAATTTGAGACATACTTCATTTTTTTTTTCATTTTTAGATTGAAAAAGTTTTAAGAAACTTTGTTATAATAAAATAACCTCAACTTTCTTTTACATCTCCAAAATTATGAATCACCCTATATACAAAGTTAATTCTTGTTATTTCGATATTTATAGGAACCAATTGAGATAGTAAATAGGGGTAAAAAGTGCTTATAAACAATTAAAATCTATAATTACAAAAGTGGAAGATACGTTTTTTGGAAAAATATTGTTATAATTTTGAAAAAAAAATCAAATATACACTTGAACTACAAAAATGTAGAAAATATAAATAACAACAAATATAATTCAGATCCGAAATCTACTTGGGATTCATATGTATTTTTTTTCATAAATATAGATTAAATTTTGGCCTACATTTGAGCTATTTTTCAATTTTTATTTCTTATTATCTACGTTGATTTTTTCTTGTTTTTGTTTACGTTTAACGAAGCCGTAGCATCTACTACGCTTACCGCTATACCAAATTGTCCAGCGTAGTACGTGGACATTACCAATGCCTAAAACAATATATGAAAATAACTCAACGTTTTAATTTGACATTCCAAATATAACCTAAAAATTTCATCAAACACCACACTCGACAAGTATCAATTATATCTCTTTACCTGTATATGATCAATTTTGAATTTAAATCTGTCGATACCGATGAGTAAATCGGAAAAAGCAAACAAGATGCTACCAGCACAAGAACAAAGTTTGCTCCACGTCCATAAATCCTAAAAGTGAATTATTCAGAATAACATACCAGTCATACAATTAGAGGTGAGTCGTTATTTCCAAAACGGTACTTAATAACAACTTTTTATACATAGAAAAATATAATTAAGAATCGAAGTAACTGGGCAATTTCGGTACTAACCTCAAAAAATTGTACTCTAGCAATAGCCCTCCATAACATCATCGTTATTACAAAAATATAAATAGGAACACCGAATGTGATCACACCGTGTAAATCTGGCAGTAGATAAAGTACAACTAAAAAAATAATAAAACTGAAGTTATATGGAACTGATTATTCATTCCAATTATTTGAACGCCCCGCGTATTAACCAATATTCACATTATAATTCTTACCCATAGTGCCTAAAGTATACAAAACTATAGCTAAAGGTATTTGTAATGGTTTGAAACCGAAAGCTAGTATGTATTGAAGGTGTCCTATTATAAAAGCCAACATTCCTAAATCAAAATATTGATTCCATATTAAAAGAGCATCTCCAATACAACAGAATATCAACCCGGTAAGAATTCTTCGGGAATATCTGTATCTGTAATAAAATTGGAATTGACATACTTATCGATATTGCCATTAACAGTTTTTATAATTACTATAAATAAATATATTAGTAGCTTCTCCATAATTGCATCATTTAAGCAGCGTTGCCAGTTTTGATTTTACAATTTTCCTATTAATACCAAGTGAAACAAATTTGTTTTCACAACTTTATAACCTCAGATAAATATAAAATTATTCTTATACAGTGTGTCCTTGTATACTATTTGAGACTGTTAAGGCACTAAGTAATGGTAAGTGAGAAGACGATGGAACTGTTGTGGGGGGTTGATTAAAAAACATTTTATTTTCGTACCATGGATAATTTCCCAACCAAATTATCCATAGGGTGAAAATCTTTTTTTAAATCAACTGTCAGATGAAAAACTTTAGGTTAGGTCACCATTAATTAACCCAAGACTGATTCAATCGCCTTCTACTTACCATTACTCAATGCCCTTAACAGTCTCACAGAATAACAAATAAATTTGGCATGTTTAAGTTATAAGGTTACAAGAAACTTTTTTTTCCGAAATTTTTGACCCCCCTATACGCTTCTGCAATGTATTATGGAGTATATAAAAATTAAAATTACATATGTCTTCGCATTTATAAGATTTTTCAGAGTATTTAAAGTTAAATAACGTTAATTACTAAAAAAAATATCCATAACATTAAATTAATTACAAAACTGATAAAGAATTTCTAGATATATGTAAAGTAACAATAAATAGTGAATTACATCGAGTCTGGCAACACTGTATTATATGTCTGATATATTATATGTCAAATTTCATAAAACGTAAATAAGTATAATAAAAACATAAAACGCAATTAATTTATTATTTCACATCAAGCAATGAATATATTTAAGTGAATTTCAACCAAGAATCGCTTGCTTTCTCATAAATTATGTGTATTCGATCTATTTCCATTATAGTATTATAGAAGAACCTACGTATTCTCGTCCGCCATTTTGGTACCTTCGTCGAACAATAGTATATAGAGAGTAGCATGTAAAGATAGTTGAATCCTTGATTCTTTTGTAATATTCTCATAAAATATTGTTGTTTGAAAGTTTTACAAAACATTTTTAATTACCCTAATAAAGTTAATTGCTGATTTAAAAAACTGAAAACTGAAAAAACTTTATCTTGTGAATGCGTTGTTCGTAGACATTTCCAGTGTTGTCAAATGAAAAAAATTGTTACACACTTTATTACGATTCGATCATTTTATTTAAAAAATGTTGAAATATTCATGTAAAATAGAGATATCACTTGTTTTTAAATAAATATGAACAATAGAATTTCTTTTTCTAAAGGTGCAGATTCATGGTGACGCTTGACGTGGTCTTAGAACGCCAAATGAGGTCACGTAATTCAATTTTGACTTGAGCGTACACTACAAATTAATTTAGTGTCAAAACTAAACATTCAGCTTTTTAAATCTAGTATTATAGCGTAAACCATCAACCTTTATTATCAGCTGTTCACTAGTGTTCATAATCAACATAAATTTTATGATTATAGGTTAGTATATTATTATTAATCCAAGTAACGTTCACAAACCACGTGATCTCCTGAACCAATCAAATTTCACTTGCCCAATGTTATAGCATGTGTCATGTTCGCGCCATCTAGTGAATTTTTTTTCAAAGCGATAAATAAAATTAATCACACATATTTTGAAATCGTTTAATAATAGCTTTTTTTGGGATATTTATGCTCGAATTACACGAGGCGGAAATGTAAATAATTGTATTCCGTAATTAAAGCATTTCAAGGTTTGCAGACAATGTGGGTCATTTTGTTTATTTTTTATCATATTGCGTAGTTTATGGGTTTACATTTCCCGAGTGAATAAAAAAACTGTCGATAATATAGCACAAAACAACATGTTAATGTAAACAAAATAGTATTTCTAATATCTAATCGGAAAGTTATTCTAGTCAGTAAAGGATTATAGATAATAGAATGAGAATTTTTAATCACTTGAGTATAACATTTAACTATCACTATACACGTGTAATTATAATAAATATATGCATATTGGGTTATTTATTTCACACTCGATAACGTATTTCATCCAATTACCGAGAATATATTACGAAAATTCCATGTAAATAATAATCAACAAATTACATGTATAATAATATACACGTCAAGTTAGCGACGCCATCTACACTCTCAAATGAACACCACTATGTCATATTGGAGGAAACTGTGAAATATTGATTACTTCCAGATACTGGTATAGAGATGGGAGTTTCTACTTTTACTTGGTATAAAAGATATAATTTTATACTTACTCATCTCCCAAGCTCATTCCGTTAAGTAAAACGAACAACATCAGACTGATTATCGGCAGACATTTTAATATTAAACTGAAAAACGAAGGTTTATCTTGTGGAATGAATATTACGAAATATATAGCAACGGTTTTAAAAAATGGCACCAATTTAGGCCCAACCGTTCTCACCTAAAAATAGGACAGCATCTCAATAAGAAAAACGTCAAATAAATAATCAATAACGAAAATTCTTCTTCTTTTATAATATTGGTTTGACGTTTCAAACCAAACGGTTTCAAAGATTAGGGTTAGATTTTCCGTCTTCAAGTATCGATATCTTGAAAACTAAACGAGATATCGAAAATTTTTATTATTCATTTTCGATTTATTTCGGATCGATATACAAAATGGCATAGCCAAATCCCGGCGCCACGGAAATCGTACGCGTGCCATATCACGAGTTATTCCAATAATGAGAAGTTTTAGTTAAAATCAAAATTCAATGACCATATTATCTATTACTTATCGTAAATCAATGGTAATGACGTCTTGAATCCACGCCATTAAAAGAAATTTTTGTTTTATTACGTTGCAATTAATTTAAGTAATAAACAACCTTGACGATAGAGTCATTATAACAATATGGCGGCATTCATGACGTCACTACCACTACCAATTTATATCTAAACTGTCATTAATGGCGTATATCAAGAATTTAATATTTCCACAAAATTCAAAAATGTTTTTATAAAGTTAAACCCACAGTTTATTTTTATTTTTGTTATCGTCTGTATTATTTTTGTTTATGATCTCGTTTGTTATTTATTTCCGGTTATTTTTTACCTTTGAAGTTTGAACAAAGGAAAGTTTGGTGTCATAAACAACTTTTTAACCATTATCGAACCTTTTGAATTTAAAAATAACTACTATTTTATACAGGGCGAGTCTTTATTAATTTACGGGTATCATAAGAATTAAAAAATCAAATAAGGTGTGTAAACACTATAGACAATGGTTAATTTCACAAATCACCCTGTAAATGAACCCTGATGGCTTCTACATATGGTAAAAGTATGTAAAGTTCTTATGACTCACCCTGTATAGAGCCTCAAGTGTTATAACATACATTCCGTATCATAATACGTTGTAATTTTCTATTTTCAATGAAAACTATTATCGTAAGAAAGTTAGTTAATGATTGCCTAATATAATAGTATCTGTTGCACTATTAATAAAAACGTGCAAAAAAACTCACCACTTTGATAACAGACATATCGACTTTTCCCAACAATTTCCAGGTTAAATCACTCGAATTTTAATATAAAATTTATAATTAGGAAGTATGGTTAAACTTAATCATACAAAACTACTCTACAACGAACAACAAACGTCAAAATTAAAATCAGCTGTTGTATATAAACAATACTGATTCAGTTACTTGAGTTAATAACGTCGCAAGCTCTATTTCAATGTCGTTTCGACCCGAAGCGAAGTTGTATGTATTATTTCACGCAACGTTGCCGGCTTTCGCTACGGAAATTTTCTAGTAAAAAAAAATAGGCCGTGGAAACGATTACTGTTTATGATAACATTAACATTTTTGACGGTTGGCGTCAATTTAAATATAAAATAGTGTAACGCATCCGTTGAAAAATGCATTCTATCAATAAAAATTCGTACTTACACAATTATCTCGAGGATATTAATCCAAGATTAATCAATAGATGCGTGGAAAAAGGTAATAACTATAATTTCATTCAAGTTTTTATTGGAATTTAATCGTTTTAGCAATGGGATATAAGATAATAGACGAACACGACTTGGAACCTCCTTTTAATCGCTTGATATCCGAACAGCCCAACATACCTGTTAAAAATTTAGATCTGATTCATAGACCTATCGGTTTCGGACGATACGCCATGCCTAAACTGGTAAAAATATACACTTGGGGCAAAAAAAAACGATTCGAGTCGCACGCTTGCGGTCTCTAACAAAAAATCTGTGGTGTTATGTTATTTTTTCGCTCACGTTTGTATGATTCCGTAGGGAATGAGTCACGATTATAATTTTTATCCGTAGAGACGCGAGCTGCATAACAAAGATCCGACGGTAGTGATAGCGGCTATTGAAAGCATTTCAGAATTGGTCGTCGATTCTTCGAGAGCTTATGAGGCTCTTGAATTAAGAATAGTGGAGAGGTTAGGTTATGTAATATGACTATTTTATTTACGTGAAATCGGGTTCGTATTTTAGAATGACTCATTTATTGGTTGACGAAAATCCCGCTATTCGAGAGAGGTGTGCGAGAGCGTTGACTATTTTAGCGATATTAGCTGATGCTAAGAAAAAAATAGTCGCCAATAAGATACTATTGAATAATATTTCGGTGTGTTCTGAAGATCCTTATGAAGAAGTTCGACTACACGTAGCCGAGTTGTTGGAGAGACTTTCAGAATTTTGGTTGAGTGAGTTTATATAGTTTAATTTTTTAAAGAATCACTTTTTTTCAGTGTGTATTCGAATATTTATCAACAATTTAAACAAAAAATTATAATTTATACGAAATCATGTCATAATATAAAATTTTAAATCTGGCAACAATGTAAAAGTGTATACCATTTACATTTAAAACAAGCATTTCTTTTCAACCAACTTATTAATAGATATTATAGTTGATGTAAATTATCTATTCTGATTCCTATATCTGATTTAGTTTTTAAAATTAAAATTAATAAATTTAATACTATACAAATAGTATACCGGATGTTTGTTTCGTTATTTCTACCTCTACTGCTTTAGTTGATAAAACACATTGTCATTTCAGCTGCCGATAGTCTAGTGGAATTCGGTTTTATTCAAATTATTCTGCACATCTTGCAGTCTAGCGAAGAAAAATATATCATGCTAATACACTTAAGAACATTAAGATGTATGTTATACGGCATACAGGGTAAAATGATAGCATTAGAATATTCCGGATATCATATATTGGTAAACTAATATTTAATAATATTAATTAAAAACAAATTAAATCGATAATTCTATTGGAATAAATAGTTATGTTGTCCCGCAATACATATACAAATTATGACTTGGGTGTTTTAGATGTCCTTTTTGAATGACGAAAATTCGGAAGTTTTGGCGGCAGCTTTAGAATGCACAGCACTTTTGACATCTACTTGTATTGGAGAGAAATTAGCGAGGGAATCTAATCTTTTGAATACGTTAGATAAACTTTTACAAGATGAGGTATTTAAGTTAAATCGTATACGGGGATTTCCGCCATCTCATATTTATCACACATAACCTTAGATATCATCTTGGTTCGTAGTGTCATATTCATAGAGTTAATATTAAAGATAGAGAGAGTGAGGTATGTCCGATATTTTGATAAAGACTTAAAGAAAAGTAGAAACGTCAAAATTTATCTTTCTTTTAAAAACTATAAAAAAAAACAGAAGAAACCTAAAATCAAGAACATTTCAAGTATTTATCCTATTATTATTGGATTGTCATGAAGTTTATATACCGCTCACTCTATCTTTAATATTAACTCTATGGTCATACTTGAGGTCAATCAATGAAACGTGAAACAATAGACCATTCTAGAACACGAGACTTTGACAAATCAGCCATTTTACTTAGGTGGCAAATATAATATTCACTCCCTGGTGTTTAAATCGGGATTTTTGTACTTTCCATTATTTTTTATCATTATAGAGAGTGTCATAAATAATAAGCCAACACGCGATGAACAATTCACAACACAACAACAAAGAAGTATTTTTGATTAAATTTGCTTGAGCTTAAGGATTCAAAAATTAAAAACTCGTTAATTTTTACAAATGCAACAAGTATTCGAATGCTATTTTGTGCCCCCTTTTCTAGTACAGATGGCCTTCACTGTCAATGACATCATTCTAGAGTAGTGCTTTGAGGCCATAATTAAATAACGTTGCCAGATTTTGTATGTAGTATGAGGAAAGTAATAAATGTTTAAGTGGCAATCTTAGTAACTTTAAATAGCGAATTAGAGCTTGTAGAATATAAAAATTATATTTTTGCAACATTTTAGTCCGTAGAAGTGTATACACAAGCTGCGCATTGCATTATGTTTTGTACAGTGAAAGGTACTGGTAAAATTATGGCTAGTAAATATCCCAGAATGGTGCATAGATTAATAGAGTTGTGCCAAAATAAAGAAAATTTGTCGACGCAAATATTTGGTTTATCAGTAAGTAGCAATGGCTCAGATTTTGAATCGGAGCTTGTAAAAAATTGTATTTATGCAAATAAGGCTTATTTTATAGGCACTTAAGAATATTTGCGAACATCCAGCAGTAAGAAAACGAGTTAATGCAGAATATCGAAGAGAAATCGGCATGATTCAAATTGGGGCCGATCCTTGTATCCAAGCTTATAAAGATTCTTTGTTGACCGTCATATCTTGGTCCCCTGACTCGGCAACTTGAAATTTCTTATTTCCAAACATCAATTTTGTCAAAATATATGGAAATATATATATTTTTTAAATAGTAATATTTTATTTATCCTGAGGAATAAACGTTTGTCCACCACTGGACAATTTTTTACATTTATTAAAAGTTAAATTTTCATCAAAATAAATTATAAATAAAAAACATATAAAAGGGTAAAATAAGAGAGAAATTGAAGGCTCAAGCTTATAAGGAAAATGTGAGGTTATTATTTTATTTGGTTTTGTAGGTGTATATTAAAAAAAAATTATTCATTTGTTTATATTGAAACTACCAGTTTCACGAAATGCTTAGCTGCAAATTGTTTTCTTTTGCAACCCGGACACTGACATACACAGACTTGTTACTTTTTACTATTACCCCGTAGTTTTATGCTAGATTCCAGAATTTATATAACTAACGTAATTTTTAAACCGAAATATTTAATACAATACACAATATATCGAATATTTATTTTTAGCAGAAGGTTTAAATCGTTGTATGCAGATATATGAAACGTAAAATAAACCTAACCTCTTAAATATAATTTTATTATATGATTAAACTCACCAATTCAAATAATTATTATTATCCTTAAGACCCACATAGATATTAATTATTTACACTCAAAAAAACACAAAACTACTTAACTGTCCAATTATTATTAATATAATTTCCAATTTTTCTGTATTATAAGCAAACACTTAGTAGCTTTCCCTCCATTTTCCAATAATAATGGGTATGCGTATAGGCAACACATTATACTTATCTCGCTAAGTTTAGTTTTGGATCATAGATGGCGTATCGCTCTTAATGTCTTGACAGTATGACATTCTGTTATATATTTAAATTAAATTAAGATTTTTACATCAAATTAAAATGGCGTCGTATGAAGTGATAGTGGTAGCTACATACGAGTGTTACGTTTAATACGTATATAAGAGTAAAATATGCACGAAAGGAAAATTGCAAAAAAATTGGGTGCAAGTAACACCCTTATACGAGAATTTACTGCAGAAGATCCTTCTAGCTTTTTGATTTTCATCGGCATAGGCAAGACTATATTTAATGATTTACTTGGCAAGGTTCTGACTAGCACTAAAAATAAGGATACGATAAACTGAAGATTCAAATAACCTTGAGTTATTTGGCTACAGGAGACTCATTATCTTTTGGAACTGGAAAATAAATAATCAACATTTTTGTTATTTAAACAGTAAGTTTATTCGTAATTATTTTACATATTATTCTGAAATTAATAAGTAGAATATGGTGGATTTCCATAAGTCTCGTAAATATTTTTCCAAAATACCATATTATTTTTATTTGGTAATCTGGTGACCGATAGAGTTTTGTCAACTTCTAAATATTCCAAATCGTCCATCGACGAAATTCCTCTATTAGAAGGCCATATGACGTTGTTTAACAGCGAATCCTGCTGTGGAGTCGGATTACCATATTTGCAGAAATTCGTCCATAATCTTACTAAACGGTCTCTAGTAAGATAATCAGCTTCGGATCCGCTATGTCCCAAATCGAATAGATAACCTAATTCTTCAGTATGACCAACACCTAAAATAAAGAACAAATAATATTACGAATTTTCAATCTAAATGGAAACAAAAGAATAAGTACCGGAAATTAAATCTCAAAAAAGATTTTATTGCTACTCCCAGGAGAAACACAAAGAATAAACATGTATTGTAAGTAACGAATTCCATTTTTATAGAATGTTGGAAAAAGATAATGACAAATTATATTAATGACATGACAAGAAATTTTTCTAATAGCTGTCATTTTAAAAAATCTCGATCCGGTCATTTCAACAATCGAATAGATTCCTAAACATATCATTCAGGTGTATATTATAAAATCGTTTTTTTTTATAAAGTCCTTAGTTGTTATCGTTATTTTACGCTGGGTAACTCTATATTTACCTTATTTTTAGTATACTATATTGAATATTTGCCAGCAAAGCTTTTATGTTTAGGTTATGTCTACGATCCCACTTGAAGGGAATATTGTCTATATTAATAAGTACTCTGGGTGAGAAATATTACGAGTAAATATTTTTTTAATAATTTTAGTTTGTTAGTTGTTTGAATATATAATCTTATCGTTAATTACTCTTATAAATTTATCTCTAAAAAGATCTTAAAAATGACCTAACCTAACCCACTTAACGTGATAGGAAAAGCTGTGCATTTGTAAAAATAACTTTTTTTTTGTAAACTACCAGCCGTTATAACTACTATCTCTGATCTGAAATTTTCACTTCGCTGAAAAATAACGTGAAACTAGTTAATTAAAATTATACCAATTCTAACATGTATTGGCTACAATGAAGTATATATTGAAATGGTAAAAACGTTTACACTCACGTTCAAAATAACAGTAGCCACTTCGTTACGAACCATATCGTCTATTTGTTGCCATTGAACTACATACCATACGTAGTATACAGTTCATTGGTTTATTACATAGAATTAATTCAGTTAGTTCTATGAATCGTTTGGTGAGAATGATACGAACGTAAATAATTTTATATATGTTGGCAGCGGACAAGTAGTATCGTTCTAGTTCTAGACTTGTTGTAAAGGTTATATATTTACGTTGTACTCCTGTGTTTGTTATTTGTGCTTTTAATAATAGTACGTAGTTACCGATTATAGTGATAATATGTGAAATTATGAAAATAAATATGTCTTACTTTGCGACTATATTAATGTAAAACATTCATTCCTATATCCTTATTTAATATTTAAAACAAGATGGCTGCTGGACACAAACAATGATGAAGTAAGGTTTCAACATTTTTATTATCATTTTTGCATGCAATCTTTCATAAGAAAATAATAATTTTTCACATTTTAACTTTTATTTTCCTTTTGTATATATTACTACGTAATTGAATTGAGTCTATTTGAATAAATTAGAAAATATTGTGAATAGAAACAACATTAACAGTTTCCTTCATAATATTTTTTTGTTTCAATATATAAATACCAGGTTGAATATTTCACTTACCGTGAACAGTTCTATTTGTTCGACCATACAAAGGACCCTCATAGGAAAAGTGATAAGCGTAGACATTAGTATGGGCTGAATAAAGATTGATAGCTTCGAGAATGGGTTTTTCCATTTGGGAATCAGCCACAAACTTAATAAATATATAAAAAATAACGAAATTTGTAGTTAAAACAGAATATGAACGTTGTTCCACTGTTAATTCAGATAATATATAGCGTGTCCCAAAAAATATTATACAAATAGACATCAAAAAAATATCTGCTTGGTCCTAAATACATCAATAAATATTTGTTTGATGTATAGGAAGTATTTTCATTAGTTTATTTTCGAAAAGCTATTGTTTGGGACAACTACATAATAATTTTTTTTTATTAAAAATAGTTATAATATGTACTCACTCTCATTAATCTGGTTGATGTAATTGAAATTGGGAATAAACTGAAGTAATTCATTTTGATTTTTGATCCTAAATATAATCTACCAGTAGTTTTCGAATTCATATCATCAGGAACAAGTAGAGCATTATTCAAATCATATTTTGATATCCATAACCTGAAAATAGCTAAAGCAAAAACGAAATTTCAAAAAATTACTCCACCAAATTGAGATTAATAGCTTACTCGGTAAATCATCGACGTATCCCTCCAAGGAATTGTATCCCGTTAGAATAGGAACATTGTGGAATTTCCCTTCTTTCAACAATTGGTGAGATTGCCCAGTTATGACAGCATTTGGGTGATCAGGTTCTATTACCGGCGTAAAAACTAAACCTTGAAGGGGATTACTCAATACCAACAACTGGAAACATAAATCACACAATAAAATAATCCTCATCGGTCGCTTTTGCGCTTACTCTTTGCATAACTGAAGCTGTTGCAGTTTGTAGTTGGGCAGCATCTATTTGCTTCAAACCTTCAACAATCGTCGTTGAACTTGCAGTACTGACTTTAAATTTTTTTGCCACGTTTGTAACAGCTGTGGGAACTTGTTTGCTCAACGCCCAAGCACTAAGAGATGACCCAGAATTTAGTATAGCTCGATGGAAGAGCCCTATAAAATAAATTTTTGGTCAAATTTGATATTTTTAACTATAGAACGTTTGTTCTTGTTAGCTCGAGACTCGCCTCGACAATAATCATCATAAAAAAATGAAACACTCACCTTGAGTTTGTTCTGTTTGTAACAGATACGCGACAGAAGCGGCTCCAGCGCTTTGTCCCCATATAGTAATTCTATTCGGATCTCCACCGAAATACTGAATATTCTCCTTAATCCATTTTAAAGCTAATATTTGATCACGAATACCATTGTTTCCAGGAGATACTAAATCGCCAGTAGATATAAATCCCCAAATTCCTACTCTGTAATGCACTCCTACTATTAGAATGTCTTCGTCGACGAGGTAGTCGGGACTATGATCGTCGAAATCGACAGATCCAGAATAGAATGCTCCTCCATATATCCAAACCAAAACTGGGAGTTTGTTGTTGATATGTGGTTTCTATGAATAATAATAAAATCATTCAAAATCAAAAGACTGATATAAAGCAGCAATCAGGACTGGATTAGCAGTGTACGGGTCTAGAACAAACACTCTGAAAGCCTGGACAACACACCAGCATTTTCCAAGCCGTGATATATTCAATTCAAACACTGGAAAAGAAGGTAGATAGCAGCAGAACCAATTATTGGGGCAACTTACAGGGGCTGAGACAGGCAACGACTCTCCTGGAAAACTATTAGTCGAGATGATCTGCCAAATGTGTCAATATAGACAAAAACAACCTACGAATACTAACAGGGGACTTGTTAGGGCACTGTTGCCTCAATGGACACCTGAAGAGGCTAGCAGATAATGCAGCGTGCAGATTCTGTTGCTCAGAGTACAAAACCTCTATCCATATTCTCTTAAAGTATGAGAAACTACAGAACTACACTGGGTATGAAATAGAAGATACTTATTAGAGGTTAGCGATTAATAGATCCATGGGTATCCTAATATACATACATACATAGAATATGTAAAACATGTAAAAAAAATTCTGCCAGAGGTAGCCCAGTTTTTGAAGAAATTGAAGATTTGGAGCAAATAACTGATATTGGTGGTTCATATACTTATCGAAATATGTTTTTACTTTTCTGGAATATGATAGTTTATTGTGATATGTATATGAAAAAATTTTTGAAAAAACAAAATACTTACTCTACCAGTCGAAATTTTCACAAACAAACAATTTTCATCTCCTACAACAGGATTTGCACCTTGAAGACAAGGGGATCCGTTTTCTGTAACATCTAACACACCATCCCAATTTTTTTTCGGAACCGGAGGCTATAATTAAGAAATTAGTGTTTTTATTGGATAAGTGATAATATAATTGAAATATTTAGATTGGGAAAAAATTATAATATACGACAGTTACCTCGAATCTCAATTCCCCTACTGGCGGTTCTGCGAAAGGAATACTTCTGAACCAGTACAAAGTTCTACTTCCGTTTGCGTGACTCTTTTCCCCGTAGAACCCTTTCACGTCACCGTTCTTGGTTTTCACTATTATGGATTTATGATCGTCGCCATAAGTATCGCAAACTACCCCGAGGAGCAGAAATACTACCAACAACATCGATGTCGAACCGAACATTTTTATTTGAAAAACATTTCCGTCTAGGTTTATATATCGAGGAAAAATCATTGTTTATCTCGCGATTCAAGTGGATTTTTATCTTGGCTTGGATACTCAAAGAACAAAGGTCGAAAAAAATTAGCAAATAAAAATACAGGGTTTCTAAAAATTGATGCTTGCCCTTTTCGAATCGCAAAAGATGAAATCGATTCGTAAACGAAATCACTTGAATGCACTCTATAAAAATCCATTACTACACGATTTAGAAGTGTCTTCTCGGAACGTGAAATATCAAAAGTTTCAATCAAAAGCGTGGTAACTGCTAAAAAAAACGACTTGCCAATACACTAAACTTTTTCTTTGTATCAATTTACATCGTTTTTGAAGTTAAAACAAATCTAACCTTGTTTTATTGAATAATTAAACTTACCGAAACAAAAAATTATCATTCTCATAACAATTTTATTATTTTTCGTTAAAAAATAAACACAAAACTTCCATATCTCGAAAGAAATTATTCTTCTATAATGTAAAAAACGTCTTCCCTCCAATTTATCCATATTCCATAAACATACTCTACATAGTTCAAATTTAGATAATAGATGGCGTAATCCGTAAAATATTAAATTTAAAATATAACGTCTGTTGTACAAGTCATAAATTTTTTTTCGACATTTTCTCGCGCCGTGTTGCCAGTGTTAATTTCTAGATTCCTCTCCAGATCAGAAGTTTTTATCTTGAAAAAAAAATTAAATAAATCAAAATATGCCGTCGAATAACCGAAGACTAGTAAGACCCAATTAAAATTGTTTGCAGTAGTCACATGTTTACCTCTTAGGAAATATAGGGTTAGGATTTATTTCATAGTCTATTTATTTTTGCCATGTTGGTATGAATCAGCTGTTCCCTTTCAATAAATGTTTTATTTCAAATATATTTGAGTACTAAAAAAAATTTTTATATGAGTATGTAAACTGTAAAGTAAATGGTGTATCTTAAAGATAGAGCGAGATCACCGTTTTGTTATTTTTCTTCATGACGTTATTTCTAATTTTGGAACTTACAAGTAAAGTAAAAAATATTTGAATTGATTTTATTGTCATGCTTTTAAAGTAAATAGAATTTGATTATCGAAATGTTGAGATTAGTTTTATCAAAGTCTTGGACGGAATACTTTAGATATAATCGATATGTTTTTCTTTGCAACTATGTTCAAGTTGTTTATTGGATAAAATTCGAGAAAAATACATTTCATTGTTTGTTGATATGATTTATAGTTGTATTAATGATATTAACATCACCTCATATGATATTAGATTTATCTTACACGTTTTCTAATTATATAAAATGTTTCAAATGATAATAAATTATTGAATCACCTGTTCGTTGGGAAAGTACTTGTTTTTATAGTAGATATGGCAACTATGCAATGATGACAAGCAGATATTCGTCTGAAAGCATGAGATGTGTGAAATGTTCAAAGAAAGAATGACAAAGAAGGCGCTATATAAGATTAATTGCAAAAAACGTAAAAACAGAGATGAAAATAGAGACTTAACATGAATGTTGCAAGGCTTCTGAGAGCAAATATATATATTAAATAAGATACAGGAAAAAACGTATTAAATGCTTAGATCACATTGAATTAAAACAATCTGTTAATAAATTTGAAATAATTTCCAATTCGTAAATTAGGATGGTTATAAAATGATATAGAAATAGGGTGGAGCGGGTAAAATAAAACTAATATTATTACATTTGTTTGGAATTATTTTAATTTTTCTTTTTAATAAGATATAAATGGTTCATGTCCATATTGGGAAAATATATCGTTCCAAAACTTGTACATATTTTCTTTAGGATTACTCCTAATTTCCATCCACGCTCCAATGGCAAGATAATGTAAATTGTTGGGATGTACTTTGGGCCAAATCAAGTTCTGTAATAAATCATCTTGTTTGGGTGTGGGGTTTCTAAAAACAATAATACAAATTGTTATAATATTCGAGGTATATCTAACCTCAAAAAAAACTTACAAGTATTTTGCAAAATTGGTAAACAACGTAATAAACCTCTTTTGTACAGTCTGATCTCTTGATGGATATTTAGTAAGATCTGTTGTATTCAAACCTTCATAATTACGTCTCAAAAGATAACTAATTTCTTCTCCGTGCCTGACATCATCAGAAAAACCGTTAACTAGAAGTACAATAATATTATTGGTCCAATATTTTTACTGAAAACAAAGACTAGTCCGGTCCTGATATGGTAAGTAACAAATTTTCATAATCAGCTTCGTTCCTCATGATTAAAACCAATTCTGAACTAATAGTAGAGATGTTAAAATTGTAACTGTTACTAAGAACAAGATCACAAACGTATTCTAACTTGACAACGAGTATTTAGGTTAAGTTTACTATTATGCAATACATCGAGAGCATTTGAAATAGTTTCAATTATATATACCTGATGTGTCAGTGAATCCTCCTAAAACACCATGATATGCAAATTCGTACAAATATACGTCATGCCATTCCGCTTCCAATTCTGCAGATTTAATAATTGACCTTGCGAAACATTGATCGCTAAGATACTAGAAGAGAAGAAATATTTTTCAACAGTACTCTCGATTTAAAGCTGTGACGATGTTTACTTTGAAAATATAAAGTTATGATAATGAAAATCTACAAAAAAGACAGTAGAACGTGTGTAATGGGTATCTGTATCTGTGAATTAAATGAAAAATTAAGTATTTAAGTGAAAAAATTATTTATTTCTTTTTTTTTCATGAAAAACTCCTTTGTAATTTATTTTCATTAAATTTCAAGATGAATTGTTCAAACTGGCAACACTGAGCTATAATCTAACAGGGTGACGTAAATACTCATCAATGGTGATCAAGGAAGGCGGGGTTAAGAACCCGCGAAAATTTAAATATTGTAGAATAATGCAGACAAAGAAAGTTATATGGACAATATTTTGTTTCATGTTCACACAAGGAAAGTAAAAATTACTTACTTTGATTAATTGTCTGGTATCAACTGTGAAATCTAAATAAGGCGAATAAAAATCTTTTATTTTTTGTGCAATTACAGGTATGTCTGATATTTCCGCATTTAGTTTCTTAGGTACGAGTAGCTCGAGATTGTTTTGAAAAGTAATCGTTGTGTTTTTTAAGCCCTCTAGATCTAGAACAAATTAATGTATGTAACTAACATAATACCAAAATAAATGTTCCGTATTGCTATATAAATCGAAATGCATAAATTTTCAAATACCCTCGTAGCTAAATAAAAAGTGAATAAAAATACACCGACAAATAAAGTGGTATAACAAAAAAACAATTCGGAATAAAAGTTTTTTATAACAAAATATTAAGAATATAACTTTAATTATTAGAACTTTTTAGGGAAGTTTTAGTATAGTTAAATAAGATCACGTGCTATAATTTCGACTAGAGCGCCATCTTGAATTTATGTAGCGTCAAGCTTTAAAACAATAAAAATAATCCTAGAATATACCAGATCTGTTAACCTAAAAACTCTAAGTATGTGTTAAATTTAAATGTTGAGTTTTGATGCTGCATTCATTTAAGATGACACTCAAAATTGTACCGCGTGACCTCATTTTACTCTCGAGCGTCAACAAGAAATTGCACCTTAAAGAACAAAAAAATTCCAAAATCAGTTAAATAAAAGAGAAGAATACCCCTTATAATATATAATGGACTCGTCCGAACAAAAAACGATCACTCCATTTTCAATATTTAAAAAATAGAAGTTTTCTATGCTGATTTATTATATTTTCAAAATTTGAACTACTCATGCGTTACTTGTTAATTTATAGAAATGATAATTACGCTAAAAATTATTATATTACTCTAGTATATATTGCAACCTTGCCGTCATATTTTTCCAATAAACTTGGTAACGAAAGATTGTTAGTTGGAGTATCTACACCATAGACATAGTAATATTCTATGATCCGCACATTATTATAGTGGACTATAAAATTTTGACGTTAATAGTTTTTTTCGATTTTCCTCGTAAGAGTTTTTATTGTTTAAGTTATTAAATGTGATAAAGTGACTGTTTTATCGTGTTTTTGGAAACTAGATCAAAAAATTTCATGGGTAAGTATAAAATCTACCGTAAATTCAATAATTGTGATAATAGGTAAAGTTAGGTTAGGGAACATTTATATTTACTCCCTATAATAATTATAAGTGAGTAAAGGATATTGTATGGTAATTAATCAGTATGAGATAATTATCTTTACACTGTATTCTCGTTTCTTAGATTTTTATACATTTGGCAGTAATTGATTTATACCAAAGGTGTGAAAAAGAAGTTTATACCAAAGCCATTTCAAATATTAAATGAAAAACTATGGTTTTATTTGAATTTCAGTTAAAAAATAGTAAATATTAAATCATTCAAAACATCGTTTCTAGTTCTCTCAATGACCTTGGGTTTTTTTACATGTTATAAATTTCTCAATTAATTAGCCAACAAGATAATAAATTAAAAAATGATGGGGAAAGTTATTTTGATAATAATATCATAGAAAAATCACACACTAAACTTGTTTTGATAAACAATAACTTTGTTCAATGGCCAAATTCTGTTAGGTTAGGTTAGTTCGGAATTTGATCCGGGAAAAAAGCTAATAAGTGAACAGACTTATAAATCGTGTAGTAGTACTCTGAAAAAACAAAAACAAATCGCTACACTGAGAAATTTTTAATTATAAATCAATTTTAAATAAGGTAGATGGACCTATATATACCCAGGTTAGAATCATAATAAACAAACGTTAGTTTGATGTTGTCGAGGTAGTTAAATCTATTTATCTAGGATGTTTTAAGTTAATATTTCCGAAAACGACAATTTAGAGTGTTTTTGTTATTAGTCTAAACGGTGTAAATAAACTTGTTAATATATTTTGTTGTACCAAATTTCAATCTTTTCGTAAATGTGGTTACCTGAAACAGTTGATAACATTTCTTCTGTACTAACTCCTAAAAGCAACGTAACGTCATTAATTTCACCATTTTTTAAAAGTTCATACATAGGCTTTGTTACGAAAGCACCTTCATGTTCGTTTTCAATCACCGGTCCAAAATATACACCGTTTTGAATTTGCATATCAGAAGGATTTTCCTGGAATATTTCAACAATTTATAAAGTCTGGCAAATTTTTACAGTGAAAAATATGTAAAACGAAAACTAACCAATAAATAAATTTGATGGGCAGCTCTGTCGATTGTTTCTGCAGGCAAGTTTTTCAAATATTCGTAAACTTCCGAGGAGCTAGCTTTGTAATTTGCAAAATTAGGGTTTATTATTTTTGCTAAATTATAAGAAATTTCGGTTTGATTTTTTTGGTTCGCCCATGCGCTCAACGCCGACCCGCTCTCGCAAATTCCAGCTCTAAATAAACCTAAAAAATTATTTGTTTATCTTACGACGTAGGTCCTGAATTTAAAAATCTTACCTTTAGATAACGGGCTTAAAACGTGGTAATGTACTGAAGCCGCACCTGCGCTTTGTCCAAATATAGTTATTTTATTAGGATCTCCACCGAAATATCCGATATATTTGTTTAAAAATTTTAAAGCTAATACTTGATCCTTCAATCCTGCGTTTCCTGGTATGACATCGTCTCCAGTTGAAAAGAAACCTAACGTATCAAAAAAAAATATTGTTTTCTAAATTTTTATTATCATCTACAAAATATTACATCGATATATTTGAACACGACTCACGACTAAAATCGATATGGCAACGTTGTAAACGTCAAATCTATGAACCTCGAAAATTACCGCCAACTTTTTTAGGTTATTTTCATTTAAAACCTTTATAGAATTTACCCTTTATATTCAAAACTTATTTGCTTTTATAAAAATGATATTAATCTGTGGTCTTACCGAATGGTCCTAACCTATAACTAAATGTGACGTATATCACGCCATAGTTCATTAAATGGTCAGGACCGTAATTAACGTCAACTGATGAACCTTCTATGAATCCTCCTCCGTGGATGAACGCCATTACTGGTAGACTCGCATTAGATGTAGGATTCTAAAATATTTTTTATTTGTACAAATTATACGTTTATAAACGGTCCAGCTTACTTGAGGAGTGAATATATTTATAAAAAGACAATCTTCGCTGCCTTCCACGTGATCGTAAGTCATTTGAAGACAAATGCTTCTTTCGATCGTTGCATCTAAAACACCCTCCCATGGTTCTTTTTCTTTCGTTGCCTATCATTACAAATTAAACGATTATTATTTACTCGATTATTTTTTTAGTAGTTTTTGTTTACCTGGAACCTGTATTGCCCAACAGGGGGCTCGGCATACGGTATACCTTGAAAAGAATAAATTTTCACGCCATTTATTGTTGTTCTTGTTTTTCCTTTAAGAGATCCTAGTGGGAAATCCAACAGAACCTCTTCTTGCCCGTACTTGAAACAGATTATAACCTCAAATAATGTACATGAATATGCATTCCGATCAAAAAATTTTTACTCATCATACCTCCTTCAATGTTCTTTATATATCAAATCTACCCATCATATAAAAAAAAACGATTTTTCTGATGTAATTATTTTCTTATATAATTTGTTTTAAACGCGCCTTTTTTTTCTCCGGTTAGATGAAACTTGACCTTCCATAACCTCACTTAACCTAGCTTAAATCCACCTATCATAAATTAAAAAATTGCGACAAATCTGTGGTTATGATTCCGTAAATTCCCAATCATAAATTATTAAAATAATAAAAAATATGATATCGATGATTGGTTTATGATACAATCTAAAAACCAATTAATCTTTTCGTAAATTCTCTACTTACAGCAATAGAGCTCCACCAAACAACGGCAAATAAACAGATTGAAAGCATAACTGTATAAATTACCAATAAAAGTTTCAATTTTTATCAGAACAATAGTTTCAACACATTTGGTATAAAAAATACATCAATCATCTCATTTTATATAAGTGAAAAGCAATATATTATCTTTTCAAGTGAGGTAATCTTAAAAAAAAAAGATATACGGTGTCCTATTGATAAATTAATAACAATTTCCATCCTAAAGTATTGTATACATAGCATCACTATTAACATAATACAGTCATTATAATTTAATAGTTAATAGTATAGTTATAATTACGAGTTCATCTATGATTTATTGATGAATTTAACTTGACTTAGACTAGAAAACGTCAAGGTCGTGAAAAGAAGATTGTGTATATATTCATCTATGATTTTTGGATGAATTACACTCATTCAACTTATTTTAATAGAGACCAAAAGACTTCAAGGTCATGTTAAGAATAATGAGTAAGTGTCGTGAGAACAAATGTAATGTTTTTAAAACAAATTCAACACAGATTCAAAAGCTAAATGATATATATTGATACAAGTATTTATCAGTACAATAACTTTAGTATATCTGATAAATATTAAGATGAAAAATAATCAATCATAATATTTTACGTGAGTAGAGATATTTTATCATTACAATTTTTAAAGTCCAAAATATCTAGTGTACCATAAAAAATTTACATAAACATGATTTTAATTATAGTTTTAGAACGAAAATATATGTACTTAGAAAACATTTAAGATTCTGGTACATCTATTTTGACTTTTTATTTAGGTTAGGGATAAACTAGAATTCATGAGAACAATAGTTTCCTTTTAGATATAAAGTATATAAAATTTGGATCGGTTATTACTGAGCAAGTATCACTTTTTTGTATCGGAAAAATAATAATAGCTTTGTCAGCCCAGGCAAATCCCGACAAGCTGGAAGTTTTTTCTGCGCAAGTGCGGTTTGAATCAAGTGTGTTACTAATTTTTTATTATTGTGCTCTGCGAACGGATTAATATGTCAATTGAAAAAACCAGAAAATGACTACGCTATAAAAATAACCTCGCCAATTTTTATTTCAACCGTTTATCATAAAATTTCTTCATTTACGTTCAATTATCTTGATTTAACTATTTAACGATTAGTTTGTACTTTTACATAGTTGTCGCGTTATAATTTTTTTCAGGTGTATCAAAAAGTAAAAATAGAATTTATTTACATTTACATTTTTCACAAAAATAATGAAATTAACGGTGCATCGTGATCTCGTATCCTCTCAAAATGAGGATTTTTTTACCTTCTTAAAACTACTCAAAAGTTCAATATTTTCTTAATTCGTTATGAAAAAACTTATTATTTCACACATATTTGTGTAAATATAATATAAATGATAAACAATAGAGGATCGTCTGCTTTCTGACAACACTGATAGCGCATGGCTACCAACGTTTAAATGTAAATTTCTCTTATACCAGAGTTGATTTCACTTCTACAATACATAGACTATATAACACATTTTCTCTATGGATTTTTCTAGGTGTCACTTGTCACTACGTATGTCAAAATTCTAATGCTCTTTACAAGCTAGTTTATTGTATTTTATTAAAGACTGTATGATATTTATTACTATTGAAGGCAAAGTATTTATTCAGGAATAATCGAAATAGTATTCCATCTAATAATATAATTAAGTAATAGACAAGAAAATTAAGTTTCTTAATCCAGAATATTCAACAAAAATATGGTTTTTACCAATTATGTATCTGAAAATATATTAGTACAATTTTGATTTCATTCTAAAGATGTTTGTTTATTAATTGTTTTTAGCGAATATTCATGTCTGACAAACTAAGAGAAACAGACGTATGAAAAGTAGTACATTAACCACTTCTAAAAGAATGATTTCAAAGTTAAGAACAGATAAAGTATTGCGGATATTTATTGTCATTTTCAATTGACCCGAGTAAATCTCTTAAGTAGGATATTACGAATATTAACAATACATGAATGTTCATTTATAAGTGAAAATGAGCGAAAACTTGATTTCTATAATCTGTACAGAAATGTATAAATTGACATGGTTTTCTATAGAAATTTCTGCAGAGGGACATAATTTGCGAGATGATAGTACGAAAATATAAGTGAATACAACTTTTTAAACTTTGTTCATCAACTTTTGATGTTAATATTGTCCAGCTTAATTAGTTTGGGCTTTATCTTGTAATACACATCTAAGCGAAGGTTTTTCTGTCTAAATTCATATTTCTGGTCACAAATTGTTCTCTAAAATTTCGCAAAACTTCTTTCAGCTCTCTACACACAACTTTGATTTTGTGGGGGCTTTCTTATTGACACTGGTGGTAGATTTATAGTTTTGCCGCATGTAGGCTATTTATCTTTTACAGCCTCAACCGATTTCTAAAATTCTTTACCTTAGTTTACAATTATTATTCGTATCATCTCATTTAATTTAAATATGATGATAAATTAATGAATGGGTGAATGTAAGAAAAACAAAGGTGAATATGTACAGTTGAGATAGTATACGAAGTTGAAGGTTTCACTAAAAATATTGGAGGGTTGACGAAAAGAAAAATCAAACACAAAAATTTATAAAAAATTTATTTTTGACACATTCTGCATTACAAAATTTTTGTATCCATGGTAAACAAAAATAACTCAAAACGTTCAATAGAAACTCAATAATACCATAGAGGTAAAAACAAACACAACATTACTTTTTGTAGAAACATGAGTCTGCACCAAATTGTTATTAAATATAACGAATTAAGAAAGCAACACAATTATTCTTAATTTTGATTTTGTTTCTCGAAATTTCTAAAATGTAATTTTTTTTGTGCCTTAGGATTACCAAGTTTACCATTTTGAAATTTAAAATAAATGTGACTCATATACTCACATACCTAAATGGTATACCACATTAACTGAAATAACTAGTGATATTTTGATGAAAATTTGTATTCAAGAGTAATACGAAAATCTAATTTTTTTATTGTCTATGACCTCCCAAGTTATTTGAAGTTGATCCTTAATTTTACACTTGTTTTTTATTGAATTTTTAAAAACTATGGATTTTAATACAAATTAAGTAGAAATATATATGTATGTCTAAAAGATTCCAGTACAGATGCAGTTTCCAATAAAAAAATTTCAGAAACTTAGACAGTCAGACCAAAAATGACAACGATTAGCTTGAATAATACCCTAAGTTTCTCAAATTATTGATACTTGATTAGATGAAAAAAAGAGATCCTGAAATAATGAAGTTAGGGGTTGTAGATGCTTTACGAAAAGAATGGCGAAACAATATAATGAGGATGGAAAGACCTAACGACCTAATGATATCAAGTTATAAAAGAAAAACATTTACCGGAGAACATGGAGCTGAACTTTCAGAATGTCAGAAAACATGTTCCAAAATGAACATTGATTTAACATATCGAAAAATTTGTATGATTGATTGGCTTAAAAAGTTCTAGAAGAGGAATCCATCACTTTTGATGCAGATGAAATAGGTTACAGGACTGTTCAGAAACCTAAGAAGATTATTACTTCCAAAAGAAAAAAATCAGTTAGAGAACGTTTTCAACTAGTGACAATTTGTTGTATGATTAGTGGTGTGAAAAATTACTCCATTTATGGTTTTTCCCAGGGTGAATCTCAATCCCATTATGTTAATAGGAGCTCCCCTTAACTGGTACAACAAATTTACCAAAATGGGTGACTGCCGACTGATATTAGATAACCACAATTAAATATTTAAAATTTGCTAAACAAAATGGGATTATTATGTTAAAGTTACCCATAGACTACAACCCTTGATGTCAGGGTGTGTTATTCACAAGAATGCTTGTGATAAGGCTTCGAATGAATGGATAACAGAGCATCCTGAAAAGGCGATCACTATTATTGAAAAAATGGAGTTAACAATTCTGAGCTTTTCGTATAAATTTTTTTCAAAAATTAGGGAAGCTCCATGACTTTCTGACAATTCCTGTCCTGGCTTTCTTTGTTAAATAAATAAATAAATAAATAAAAGGAAATCTTTAGACATTGATATTTCGAATAAACTTGTGTTCCTGTGTAACTGTAAACGACATACAAATTTTCAATGAAATTTCAACCAATTTCATCATGGTTCAACAAATAAACATTAAATCAACTGAATTCATTATAAAAATCAGAATTTGTCACTTCTAATTTAAAACAAAACAAAAACTAACTTTCGTTCAACAATATAATAACAAAACTAAACATTTTTACAACTTTACATATAGAAACTCACTTTTACAACAAGTGATTGTTCATAATACTTCCAAATAACAGAAAGTTAAGATCTAAAACTGCCTGTCAACCTTTCATTGTGAGCCTCATAAAAATCCGGCATATTTCCTTGCATGATTACATTTGAATTAATAGAGAAACCCGGAGGAGGACAAATCGAAATTCTGTTACTAAACGGTGCAGACATAGCTGGACTTTGTATCATCGAAGACGCCATTATAAAATGACTCCGTTGATGATAATAAGGATTGTAAAGAGTAGGATGCTGAGGGGGATAACAAGTATATTGAAAACGATCCGTTAAAAAATAATCCTGAGGAATAAATTCCGGTTTGTTAACGTCCAATCCCAAGTTAGTTTGTACACTGCAATATTTACTACTCGGAGACGGTGAGGCTGAACTGATACTTGGATTAGTTGATTTGTCATCTTCTGGTTTTAGTTCTTCGGTACTGATTGAAGAAAACGAACCATCATAGTAATATCGATAATCTTTTGTCGACCAAGCATTATCGACTTTTGTTTCTTCTACGTTTGTTTTATATGAAGTCGATCCCGATGAATCGGACCGTACATCAGAAATTTCTTCATTGTTTTTATTTATATGGTGTAAAAATGGATTGTTCGGATGTAATCTGAAACATAATATTTATTTATAAAGTTAATTATTTAGAATTTTATTTAAAGTGGTTTCGCAATACTATTTTAATTATATTTTTTTTCAGATTTGGAAAATGATTAGGACACTAAATATGAAAATAATCCAATAACAGTACCAAATATATAGTAGAAAATTGAGTAAATCAAGAGGAAATGTGAGACAAAAATTAAAATAATAAAAAGAATATCCAAAAAACAAAATAGAACAGTAACACAACTGGAAGCAATAATAGAAAAAATAAACAAAATAAAAAATAATGGAACTTATGTAATTTCATTTTAATTATTAATATTTCAGATTTTGAAAACAGATTAGAATTAAAATTAGAAAGTAGAGAACAAAACATAACATTCAAAAAACTAGAAACAAAACAAAAAGTCAGTATTGAAAATAAAATAAACAAAAGCAGAAAAGGGGCTCACCTTCTCAGAGCTCACATAAACACAAAATAGAAGAAAAAATCGGTATGGGTACATAGAATATTACATCATTAAAACGAAAAGAAGAAATAAAAATGGGGCAAAAGGAAATAAATAAATTGGGAATCATCGAAACATAAAAACTGGAAAAGGAACAATAGCGATATAGAACAAATACCATACACACTACTCAGGGAGGAAGGAAGGTCAAAGAGCAAAAAAATAATTAGAAAGAGCAAAGGAAGGAGTATCATAAGCAATAAAGGAGGACTTTAATAAGAAAATAACTAATATAGGGGACATATCGTACAAATATATATACAAGTGAAGAAACTGAAGAGGAGAAAATGAAGGAAATCTACAATGATCTGCAGGAGTGTATAAATGAAGTGAAAGAATAATTATAATGTAGGATTGGAATGTACGAATAGGAAACGGTGAAAATCTACGTCTAGGAAGGGTAGGAGGAAAAGAAGAGGAATAATAAACAAGAATGGGAGAAGAGTGATTGAATTGTGTATTGACAATGAATTGATAATAGGAAACTCATGTGGAGAGCAAAAAACTGCCGGACCAAAGAAAACTTGGCTGCAAAAAGTAGCACAGGAAAGGGGAAGATAAGGGAAAACAATACAGTAGATGAAAGAAGCAGCAAAGAATCAAAATGAATTGAAAAAATGGATGAAAGAATGAAAATTAACATAGAGTTCTGTACCAGTAGTACCAGAGAAAAATGATTGGAATGAAACAGAATAAAAAAAGATGTTAGACACGTTCGTAGGCCCGTGGTGCCCCACTCGACATTACCAAATGCCGATATCCTTTTATAACCCCAACAAACGCTTTATCTTGAACCCTCTGATGTCATTAGACAAGTTAAGACTTGTCTAAGTGCACTCACAGATGACGTTGTCTGCATTTTCATCCTCCACTATGCACCAAAGGCACTCCGGGTTGTCTGTGATGCCCATGGTGTGGAGATAGCGTCTTAGATGACCGTGTCTGGTCACTAGTCGGTTTCGTGCCTATTTCGTGCCAAGGATGTGTTTTGGGCCCATCTGTGAGTTCACTGATACCAATCTGGCGAGTGAGTCTGCCCGAGTCACCAGGCACCCACGTTACTAAAGTAATAAAAACTAATAAAGAAGAATCAGCCGAATTAGTATGGACACATAATGGAGGAAGAAAATACCATTAATCAACATAGGGAAGACCAAATAAAAGAACTGGTAACAAAAACAAATAAAAAACTTTAAATTGAAGAAGTCAGTGGAATAAAAAACACTCACCTTCCATTATTGCCGATGATATCTTGCTTGGTCTCTTCACCTTCTAATACATTGGTCAAAAAAGGATTCGTAGGATGCAATACCAATTTTCCAACTTTATCAGAACCATGGCTGTTTCTAAATAAATCATTTTCTTTCACGTCACTTTTCAGAGTCTCTAAATTTTCCTTGCTCGATTCGGGATATTCAAAACTGACTTGTTGAGAATCTGTTCTAAACGAAGGGTAAGTGTTGTTGGTAATCGAACTATGCCAGCTATTACTCCTCGAAATCGATCGAAAATCATCGAAAGGAATATTTTCTACGCTTATTCCTTGATAATCCGATTGATTTGTATTATTTTCCAAACAATCCAAGTTCACCGATTCACTATTTAATCGACCGGTATCTAAAATTTCCATAATATCTTCGGAAAGTTTACAATCTCCTCTAAGTTCATTTATAGTATCGGTTTTCCACATCTCTATTTTCTTCGATATATTTGTTACTAAATCATCGTTAATTATATCAACAGAAGAAGTGTTTTCCTCCTCCTCCTCCTCCTCCTCGCATTCACCACCTCCTATATTCTGATTTTCCCAAAACTGTCTCAACTCCCCTTCTAATTCCATAAAATGCGAAAAATCTATCGGTTTTTCTGTAATCTTATCGACGTCTACGTTAAAATTTCTGTGTATTTCCGATCTTAAACCTTTCAGAATACGAGATTCATAAAAATTCGTAACGTGTTCGATTATCTTTTCTTCTTCCGAATGATCGAAAAAGAAATATTGAGGATAACAAAAATTTATTGGTACATTACAGCTAGAGTACGTTTCCATTTCAGATGTGGAAGGCGCCAATCCATTTTCTAGTTCCATAAACGTCGGAAATAAATGAATTAAATTTACAATGGGGGTACATATCGAATTAACTATACTAATCTTCGGTTCCTGCGGACAAAAAAGAAAGTTTCGTTATATCTAGGAAAATATAGTCCCTAATTATTTGAAAATTCATATCCGAAAGAAAATTATATTGAAAAGCATTAAAACTTTTGAAATGCCCTATATGTAGCATTAAAGCTTCTGAATTACACTATATTTAACATTAAAACTTTTGGATTACACTATATGTGGCATACATACAAAATATGTGAACACAAAATGTTTAGTACGTATTGGGAAAATTATTAACCAATCTTGAATTATTTTTGGGAGACACTGTATATTAACTTTTGATTTGAATATTTAATTAATCTAGATAATAATGGGATTTTGTTTGATTTGGTAATTTGAGAAGTATGTGCCATTTTAGGGGGTTGATTATTTCATTAAAAGGACCTCAATTAAAATAACCCATAGAAAATGGACAAATACCTTTCACATTTGACTGAAACGTTTCTAGTTACAAAACAAAAATTTGTGAATATAATAATAATATGTCTGAAGTGATGCAGCTCTCATACGGTTCCAAAATTAAAAATATATTAACAAAAAAAATAATTGATTAACAAGTTACAACAATATTGACGTAAATAAAAATCAACTACAGATTTTATACGTTAGATTACAAGAACTGGGAACATACCGGATAGATCAGAAGACTTAAACTGAAAATCCTAAAATTTTAAAATTTATTAAAGGATCAAAAATAAAAGACCTACTAGGTACACAAATAATACCAGTAAACTGAATAGAGGAGAGGGAATCGTAGATCTTGTAGGTCACAGTGAATAGCAGCCCCATCTACCTTACATACAATTCGAAAAAGGAACGGAAACAAAAGAACTACTAGTTTCAGAAACAGGTCTAATAAACGAAGGGGGGGCAAATGGTATATATTTTAGATAAAATTCCTTAAATGATCAGGACCAAAAGAACTACTAGTTTCGAAAGTACATCTCGTAAGGATATCTTTCACATCATTTAATAATTGTATCGTACAAACGATTTGGTAAGTTTTTTTGGAAATTATATCAACCCAATAGGTATCATTATACATTTATAAGAGAGTGTGGTAGGTATCTCAAGCAACTTTCAGAAATAAACGAACCAATTTTTTCTTTGTGGTAATCCAACAATAATTTTGAAAGGCGGTGTCTAATTAATATTGCCCCAGTTCTTTGCATTCCGGAACTTTTTGGAAAAAGGTACCTAGTGATTCGATATATTCATCCCCATCAGTAAGGATATGATTTTTAATGCTCAATTCTACCTACATGTTACTGGAATGACGGATTACAGGTGGCGAAGGATTAGATACAGGCTAGGAATTGCTTTTTGTTTAATTTCTACACTAAGAAAAATAAATTTTCATTTGAAACTGAATTCTTATTAGAAAAATAGAGATAAAACTGAATTTTTTCTGTTTTATCATGGATATTAGTCCTGTACATATATAAAAAAACAAGATTTATAAAAAAATCATCAATATCAAAGTTGTTTCTGAGTAAACTAATTAAAACATACATTTTTGGTATTAGTTAAAGAGCTGCATACTTTGGAATCCTACATTACATTCTTTTTTTTTTTTATAAATCTCAATTATATTCTTCAATGCTTCTCTTTTATTTACGGGCTTCTTATATTCACTTACTTGATAAGCAAATATTGCATAACCTTTTTCTACTAAGACGTTGTTTATGTAAAATACATTTTCCGAATCAGTAACATCAGCAAGCAAAACTTCCAAATATTTATCCTGAAAAGAAAAAAAATTGGCTTTTAATATAGTCAATTACTTTATACAAATTTCAAGTTATAACATCGATAAAAACCATGGAAAAAGTTGAAAAAAACCAGTAGGTATTGTAGTGTACCAGGGTATCAAAACCCTATTAGAAGAGCCCCGATAAAGTATATTTTCAAGTTTTGAGATAAACGACAAGAATGCTATTATGTAAAATTATAAGAAGAGATTAATTGTCTTCAAAATCATATTTTGCAGATCGTGTCAAGGTAAGTATTGTTATATCTCGATAACAACTTAACATAATTAATAAAAAATTTTTAAATCATACATAGGGGTATGTACCTTTTATTTTTTTATCTGAATAATAATATCAACATGAATATATTTTAGATCGAGAAAGACACAAATTATGAAACAAAAACGTTTAAAAGTAGCACTACAATTAGGAATTGTGCCTTATATTTATCAAAATATACCACCACCACAAATATTAGCACTAGTAAATAAAACCCTCCCCGAACTTGCTGACAGTAGTGATATTCTAGAACTGAATCAACCCCCCACAAATAAGTAATAATGAAAAAGGGTATAGTACTTCTTACTTTGATACTTGTAATGTTTACGAAATGGACACTTGTGGTAATGCCGACAAAATAATTACCAAGATTTTTCTTCCAAACGCAACCAATGTTTGGACGTTTATCAAATTTGAATTTCGCACTCTTCAAAGATCTTATTATACAATTGATTAAATGAGAAAATAATGATTTTATTGCTTACGAAGTTAAAATAATCAACATACTTCCCAATTGATTCTATTAATTTTCGCCATTAGGTCTCTCTTCTTAAGCAGCACTTTAAATTCTTCGGTACATTCTCTGGACCAAGGAGCACCTTTTTCTGGCGGGCAAATGTTAGCTAATCTACATCTTATCGTTTGAGCTGGTAATTCAGCAAATTTTTCATGCAAGAAATACAAATTGGGTTTTTCTTGTTTGATTGTACCATAATCTATGTAAAACACCTAAAATAAAAGGATTATTCAATTTTCTCACACCCATAAAAAAACATTTGGGTTTATTAAAACTCACCCTAATTTCATCGGTTCCTTCACACATGGCATTGACTACAAGAACTCTGTGGTATTCTCCAAAAATAATCGAAACGCAATAAAGTCCCTCTCTGATGAGATGTTGAGGTACTTTGTACGTTTCTGCATGTTCACCATAAAACAATCTAAAATGTATCAAAACTAGAGGTTTATACAAATATTTAGATTAAATGGGAAAAAAAAGCAACGAAATAAAAAATTTTACAATCCAGAGAGGTAAAGGATCGATGTAGGGTGAAATAAGAACACAAAAATAAATAATTAAATACATAACCACAGATTTAAAAAATATTTCATGGAACATCTTAATTCGAAACTAGCAGTTAAAATTTCAATCTAATAACCTAAATTGTTCTATTGATACCCACTGATTATGGATCAAAATCAAAATAAAAACTGTACTTTGAATCAACAGAAATTAGAATTTTTGAACAATATTGAAAAGAATGTTCCAAATAATTTAATTAAATAATTATTTAGCCTTTCAATGTAACTAAAATAAAAAAAACTTGGCATTAACTGTGACCTCCAAACGATTAAAGGATGGAGCTCCAAGTCAATGCTATGGAGGAGGTTGATTGTTAAGGAGGCAAGATTCTGGTGCTATTTGGTTTAAATTACATTTTTCATTAGTTAATGTTTCAATTGAATTACTTACTGCATATTATCCATAAGTTTATCAAGCTTTCCATCATCTTTATAAACCCAAAATTTGGAAACATCAAATACCTCCCCGACCACAATTTCTATAGTATCACCCTCCTGGGCGGTTTCAGGTATAAAAGCTCTTTGTATCTCTTGACCAGGTTTAAAAATATCAGGTGGAATGAATAAAAGTACATCAGTCCACTAAAAAAAATAATGAAAAATTTGGTGGTTAATTAAAAGAAGGTGGAAAAATATATTCAACTCACGTCTATGCTAGGTAAAGCTGGAGCATTGTTTGAAGAACTTTTATTACTATAACTCGCTATTGTAAATACAGTTTCAGCTGTATCAGGTAATGGTTTATTTTTATCGTACAATTTGAAATCATCAGCAGACGGTCTTACATAATGAAATATCGATTTTAAACAAGTACATAGCTCTATTAGACTCCTGAATCCCGAGTCGTGGTATTTGAGCTCCCTTCTGAACATTTTTCTGTAAAAATTAACAGTTGAAAACCAAACTTTTCAAATTCAAGTAGTAAATAATAGTGATTTTGCCAATGCTACAGAGGTAGAAGAAGAAGAAGGCCCATCAAGTTTTCCTTCAATAATATGTACTAAACACACTGTATAAGCTACCTCTACACCAACATATACAATAACACTAACCAACGCACATATATTTGTCCATACTAGACATATGTAGTATTTATTCTGGAATTGAAGTGTAGTGGTAGCAAAAGCAGTGTGGTCATTATGAATAACACCAACAATTCCTGAAATTCTTAATTAACAATATATACATGATGATACAAACCTGTAAATAGCTGGTAGCTCTGCACACCAAATACCATCGGGATACTTTGCAATCAACTTTTTTAAGTTATTTCTAACAGCAACTGGTACACATTCCTCAGACGGGTCTACATCTTCAGCTATGTTTACTTTATCACTGGTACTTGTTCCACTAATTGTGTAATCCTCATCTGGATCTGTCATTTGATCACTACTACTTGACTTATGACTTTGATTCCATCTCTGTATACCATCAGTTGCCTTTGAAATTTTCATACCATCTACCATTTTTGTAATTTTTCCCATATTATGATCGCCATTTGATGGTTTATATCTTATAGTTGATTCGGTCATAAGACCATTTGAGTTCTCTTGAGAATTTTGTTTTTTAGTATCAGAATCAATTGAATTATTGGACAGAGTGAATTTATTTTTAAAAGTTTGTTTCCAATTTGAAGCAGAAGTTGATACAGTATTAATTGTTGATGAATTACTTGGTTTTATAGTAGGATATACTATTTTTTGTGATTGTGATCTTGTTACAGGAGGTGTATAATTTTTTAAAACATTTGGGGTTGATACCACAGTTCTTTTCCTAAAAATAATGTCTTATTGATTAAAAATTATTCAAATCATCCATTTGAGTTTCAGTAAAAATTTGACTCACATTAATGGATATCTAAGCCCTTTTCTCCTCTCTACTCTTTGCCTGGATACTAATGCTACGATATGAGATGATTTTTCAGATACTACAAGATTAACAAGAGCAAATGGCCCTGTGCCCTGTAACTATATTAAAAATAGCATTTGTAACTAAAATATATAACTAATTGAATAATTAATTTACCTGTACAGTATCGGGAATCGATCGAAGAAACTGTTCTAACGAAGTATAACCAAATTTTGTATATGGAATAGACTCTCCTATAGTATTTTGATAATCTATACTAACTTGACGTACAGTCATGGCAGTAGGGTTAGCAGTCAAAAGACTCCTCAAGTACTTTTTGGTTGATTCCATGATCTAATATATATTAACATACAATTCAAACACTCGATAATTTTTTTTTAAATCTCTTTATAAAATATGATTCATATACCAATTAAAGTAAAAAACATTGTTTAATAAAAATATTTATCTTTTGAATATCCCTATATTTACTGCCTTAAGAAATAATTGTAAAATTAGCAGTAATTCGTAAGCGAGGGAAACTGTTTAACACTTACCTAAAAGTTAATTCTTAAAGTCAGTGTTTAGGATACCAAAAGAACTATGAATACATCGTTGTTTATAACTGACAATCAAAATACTAATAAACTGAATGAGCAATACTAAATAAAATGATTTATAGAATAAATGAAAGTTTGTTGTTAGAATTAAAATAATAGTCAGATAAATCTGTTAGGAGGGCTACACTGTTACTCTACATAGTGTAATGAAGATCAATGCTTTTTTTGGCTCAAAGATTTTGTCCACTTATACCGAAGCTACGGTACTTAAGTTATCTATTTTTTAATACATATGAATTCCAGTATTCAAAACTAGCTTGATTCAAACTATATGTTACTATCAAGTTTCATACGATATGTCATGTGTCTCTTAAAGTAACATATACAAAGTATATCATTAAACGAGAGTAGTACCTTGGCTGTAATTATCATATCATTGTTATAATTTTTATTTTAAATCAAAAATTCATGTTTGGGCTCTAAAATTTTACATATCACTAGAGACTACACCGAACAGTAAAAGGATAAATTACTCGTCACACGCTAAAAAACAAACTTTGCTGTCAAATTTTTGGAAGTGTGTTCTAACCAAAATTGGCATTTAAATTTTGAATTTCATTTATTTAATAAGTAAAAAACTTCAACTAAAATGTTTATAAGACCTTCGTTATCTAATAATTTTCTTTTGAAAAGAATAATTTGGTCGGATTTAATAAGTAGTTCTGGAACCTCACAGAAATTTAGTCAACAAGTGCCTGCTGTTAAAAATACGGAGGAATACTACGAAAAACAACTAAAAGAATTCCAAACTCTTACTAATGTAACTAAAAAAGTGAGAACGAAGAAACCACAAAAGCCGCCGTTTGTAAAAAATTTCTTGTTAGGAAAATTTGATACAGATCTCCTTACCTATCCTGAATTGAATAAAAGTGATACTAAAAATTTAGAGGACACCGCTAAACTAGTACACAATTTAATGAAACAAAATCATATGGTGGATTGTTCTTCAATGACAAAGCAATTCAGGCAGAATCTTTCAGATTTTAAAGCTATAGGACTCCAAGCAGCTCAATTAATGAACGGAATGGAGTGTAATATAACAGAAAGCTCCGTATTTTTAGGTAAGTTTCCATATTAATAGCGATATTATAATTGAAGACGAATTATTTAAGAAAAATTATCTGAACATAAATTGAGGAATAGCATTGTAAATAATGAACAATTGGGAGTATACCTTTTAAACAAATTTGGAAATGACGAATTGAAGTTGAAATATTTAACAAAGCTGATGAATGGAGAAATTTTATCAGCTGCATGTATTTCTGAAACTACTGCTACTGATTTAAATTCTCTTCAAACTAATGCTAAATTATCCCCGGATGGTAAACAGTGGGTATGTCAATGACAAAAACTAAATTTTTAATTTTATTCAGGAAATATTTTCTTTAGATTTTAAATGGTGAAAAAACTTGTGTTGTAAATGGAAAGCTTGCAGATATTTACATAGTTTTCGCTGTAACGAAAATTATCAAAAAAGATTTATTAACAGAAACAAAATTGACTAGCTTCATTATAGATAAAGATTCTCCAGGAATAGTGATAAAGGAAATCGATTGCAAAGGAATAGAGATCGTTAACATAACTTTTAATGATACTCAAATTCCAGCCTGTAAGTTTTTTCGTGTAAATATGCATAAATTTGTTTAAAATTGATTATTCTAGCGAATGTTATTGGGGAGGTTAACAAAGCTCAAAATTTATTACAAACTTTGATAACAGAATTGAGGTTAAGCATAGGTCCAATGTGTGTGACTGTATCGAAACAAATTTTAAACAATCTAATAACGGAAATTCAGAATAAATCTGATGATAAAAATTTACTACATGAAACAGATGGTATAAGAGAAAAAATAGGTGAGGTGAGTAATCAGGAAAATCTTTTTAACCTTTATGAGAAAATGGGGATGTTGAGTACACTTTTTTTTAAATTAAACACTTTACTAGTTTTTGAAAAAATTATGTATTACAATCAACTACAAAGAATGTTTCTCAGGTCACAATTTTAAGAATACAATCGTAAACCAGTGCCTTACTAGATAAGAAAAATGTTGAGAAAGTGTTATAAGACTTTATTTATCTTATTTGTATTGATATAAGAATAGTTTTGGAGGGAAAACAACTTCTTGTAACCAAACTTACAAAATCAAACCCCAATATTCCAAACCACCCATTTACCAAACTTCCTCACGCTTCTCTATGTGTTGAAAGTAGTTTTTTTACACTTTTTTGTAATTCCTGTAATTACCTCACTTGAAAAGTGTTATGATTACCAATTCATTAGAGTTTCTGTTATGTTTTGAATGGAAAAAATATATACAAATGCCCTATATCAATTTTTAGATGATTGTTTCAATTTATGCCATGGAAAGTATCCTATATTTAACCACAGGCCTAATAGATAATTATGAAAATCAAGATATTGAAGTAGAAGCATCAATCGTTAAAGTGAGTGTGATTTTTACGTAAATGTAATACAAGAAATACAATTTTAATTAATTTTTAGGCATTTTGTTCAGATCAAACAATGAAATTGGCTACGAAAGCTTTGAATTTATTAGGGGCAAGTTTCGTACGAGACTCTCATTGGCTACACCCTTTGTTCGAAGAAGCTCTAAGATTTAAAAGTTTAAATGAACCAGATGACGGTTTGAAGATTATTTTGGCTTTACTTTGTCTTCAGCATGCAGGGGTAAGAAATATACTTAAAAGAAATGAAAGGAGTTTTTAGTTTATGAAAAATTGTTTCATACCTCAATATTTGTATATTCTCCACCAAATATTTTTGTAGATTTTACATAGAATTCGTATTTCACAAGATCATGAATTTTGTATCAATTTTTTCATAATTGATATGAAAATTAATATATGAGGTGTATTTCGAAAACTAATAAGAAGTGAATTTAAAATATAGTAACAAAAACGACTTTAACTAACGATATACCCTCTTATTTTACAGTTTTAAGAAATTTATATCGAAAAATCGATGGATTTTTTCATACTTGGCGTTAAAATTAATATACAAGGTGTTCTTGAAAAATTAATACTAGGTGTTTTCAAAAAATAGAAAAAAAAAACTACTTAAACTAAAGAAATACTCTCGTATTTTACTGTTTCAAGGAATTTTTATCAAACATGCGAAAAACCTTGAAATTTTCTCATAATTGTGGTTAAAAATAATATACGAGGTGTCATGGTATAATTAATATGTGGTGTAATGAAAAAATAGTAATAAAAACGACTTTAACTATTGACATACCCTCGTATTTTACGGTTGCAAGGAATTTTTATCAAAAAATGCTAAAGATCGATGAATTATTTCATAACTGACGTTAATATTAATATAGGAGGTATCTTTAAGAAACTAATACTAGGTGCATTCAAAAAATAGTAACAAAAATGACTTTAACTAACGATATACCCTCGTATTTTACTGTATCAAGGAATTTTTATCAAAAATGCGAAAAATCGTTGAATTTTTCAATATTTGAAGTTAAAATTAATATACGAGGTGTCGTTGAATAATTAATACGAGGTGTATTCAAAAAATAGTAACACCCACCCACACGTTACCTCCTCATACCACAGTTTTTAGAAATTTTGTAACTCAAAAATATCGATAACTGCATTACCTCATAGACAAAAGACAAGTTATACGAAAAAGAAGAATAATTTAACCAACCTATTTAACGTTATCAAAATATTTTAGAAAAGTACTCATGAATTAATTGAAAAAATTAGAAACCCGGTGTCGCACATTTCCTTCGGGTTTAGAAGGATGTGGAGGAATAGAAGGAACAACGAAGACAATCCGAAATTAGATTTAGAACTGGGAGATTACCTCCATCCATCTTTAGAAAACGCCTCTAAACAATTAGAGTAAGTGATAATATTCTTTTAACACCAGGAGGTGATCATAACAAGACGATGGTTTCGTAGGTACTGCGTGAAGAGACTCGAATTTGCCTCGGAGGTGTTGTTGGTAAGGTATGGTGGTGATATTGTCAATTATCATATGGAACTTAGAAGGTTGGCCAACGTTATTGTCGACACCTACGTAACCGCAGCTTGTTTAGGTAGGGCATCGAGATCTTATTGCATAGGGGTCCAACATGGCGATGTCGAGATGTTGATAGCTTCCACTTACGCTAATTCGGCTGTGGAAAGAGTCAAATATAACGTGCTCAAAATATACGGCGGTTACTATAATACAAATGACGAGAACCATAGGTTTTTGGCTAAAAAGATATTTAAATTCAAGGAGTACTTTCCGAAACATCCTCTTACTAGGAATTTCTAATTTTTCTTATGTAGTTATTTATTAAAATGTTATGTTTAAGAAATAAAATCGTTTTATTTTCACCTAATAACTATTCCAGATAGAAAATACAATGTCCGCAAGTGCAATTATAAATTCGAAGAAATAATAAACGTTTTTAATACACCTTGTAACAATTAATCTATTTAAATAAAATGACTTCAACCCCAGTTGGCTTTTTTATTCAATTACCTATAAAAGTGTCGATATTTAGAATAAAAACTGTAGCTATACATGCTTGAAAATAATTTGTACTAAACTTTTTGAACCCACCTTGTAGTATTTGTGTAGGATTGAGTCAATGTTACAGTACCAATGAGACAAGTAACACAAATATTGATCTACTTCACCTCATTGCCGCTTCTTAGGCACGACAATACCACGAGTTTTTATTGATCAGCGAGACGGTGGGTTCAGTCTGTAATAAGAAGCAGAACGACGAAAATTACGCGAAAAAACAATTTCCCCGCGCTTTTAACGTAATAATAACAAAAACGTGTTAAAAGACTCGATATTTCTACTTTTAAGCTCATTTTTCAATATTGTGAGCACTTTATATACAAATAAAGTGATTTGCAAACATTGGTGGGTAGCGGTAGAAGATAAAGTTTGAGGTTATGTCGGGTCTAAATCAGTACTAACCAATATAAATTACAAACAGAGTATTCCGCGACTCGGAAGGAGCTGCAAAGTTTCATTAATTAATACATAATCCGACCCCTAAATGATTAATAGCAACATTGGACACGCCATGCATGACAAAATATGAAATTACGTCTTAAACGAGTTACGTTCCGTTTCTCATCTATTCATATTAACATACATTTTCAAAAATTAATTTTTCAAAAATTATCTATCTTTATTATTTAAAATTTCGTTTCTAACTTTCTTACCTCAAAAGCAAAAATTATATTCAAAATGTGAAAAGCTATTTTTAAAAAGGTGATGTAAATGAAAAATTTCCTAATCTGTTGATATAAATTATATTCGCATCTTATAAGCTTGTTTATCTCACTACCTATCTAATTTAAACATAGTGGCGATAGTTTAACTGAAATTGTAGACAAGAATTTGTACTGAACTTTTTAAACCTACCTTGTAATATGTGTGTATACAAAACTTTTCAAATAATATATCTTCGCCTCTTATTAGGCTTCTACCGCCTTCAAGAATATTTATTTTAATCAAATTTCATTTTAACAGTCCAAAATTACACACATGTAAATTAAAAAATACATATTCTGTTTGAATACGAAATACAAACACAGTGCCAATGTTTTGATATGAAACTGTAATGTTTGAAACCAAACTGATTGAAAAATTTATGTACTAAATTTTATGGACTTACCTTGCAATATGTGTTTGTCCAAAAATTGTCAACTAATATATCTTTGGCTCTTTTTAATATTCTTTTTTTAATTCAATTATAAGAGGAAAAATTATATTCAAAATGTAAAAAAATGTCTTAAAGAATAAAACTTTGTTCGCGGTAGAGATCCTGAACATGATATGTTCAATGTGAAATTGTGCGTTGCTGTGCGAATATAACATGTTCGGAATTTAAAATTCTGTGATCATAGAGCAAGATAACTAATTCCGAACGTGTTCTGAATACGTCTAAAGTATCCTCGGACTTACGGAAAGATTTTTGTCCTATTTACTACGAACTAACCTTTTTGTTTCTATATACTTATAACCAAAAATCATGATAGTTGACTTTGTAATTAAAAAATTCAAGAATAAATTCAAATTATTCAGTAACGTGTATATTATAGACAGTTTTCTGCTAGCTTGAATTTCAAGCTAGGAGAGAACGTTCATAAATCGTTCGAGTAGGAACCGCGAACAAAATTAATTAGTTTTAACCAATATTTATTTCGACAACAGTTCGAAATCATTCCAATCATACATATATCTAATTAAGAGTTCCAACCTATTTAAACTTTTCTTGCATTTGGAGTTTTGGAGCTCGAGTTTTCGTAGAACAAATATCAAACGTTTAATGACAGAAATAAAGTGCTAAACTAAAACAAGGAAAAGGTTCCAATACGGTGTTTTTTTTTTAATTTACCGCCAAATAAAGAAAAGTAACCACCAAGCTGGAACTGATAATTTTAATCGCTAGTGTGAATGATTAGAAAATAAATTCTATTTGACAAATACTGAATTTATAGCGCTTCAATCAACAATAGAGAATGGGTTAATCTAATTATTGTGCCATTAATTAAATGCATTGAATAGGTTTAGGGAAATGAATAGTATTGATTATTAAAAATTCGATATAATAATCATACCTGAAAATTTCTTTTTATAAACCTTATTGATTAGAGATAATAAGGTAAGTATATAAAATTGTATCTCTCAATATTTACTTGTTAAATACCATTATTCTATATAAACAAATTTTTATTACACATTGTTTTATATACAACTCAACTTTTATTATAACAAAAACAAACTTGATAACTGTCAAGAATATTAGTAAAAAGTAAAGTTCAAAGCTTATCAAAATAAAGTAATTAATATTTGTTTATCAATATTGTGACCAATGTGTTTAACCATAACCATTAAAAATCAATTAGACTTATTTCAGTATGTCTGAACAATATATTTTAAAGTAGGTTTATTAATTTTAAGTCTAATATAATATATTTTCTCAATATATTTTTCTTTCCAGTTTAAATAGCGAGGATAATCCTTCATTACAAGTTGTTGGGTTACGTGAATTGCAGAAGAGATATTTTCAAAATGGCACTGATGAAAGTTTAAATATGACATCGCTGGGAACGTTTATTTTATTAGGTATGTATTTTTACATTTTGACACGTTCACTGTCGATTACTAATTGTTTTCTAACATTATTTTTGTTCAGGTGTTAGTTTTGTATGGAAGGTTTTTTATATATACATATGTAGTATTGTTTGTTGTTGGATATTAGAAAAAAAATATTCACAATTCAAGAGATTTATTATTGTGATTTAATTATAAGATATAAGTATTTTTCATAGGGATGAAGAAATGAATTATGTTTATTTACTATTTCAAATTAGTTATACATAACCCTACTTTTTGTTTAATAGAAAAATCATTGAGTTCAGTAACGTCTTCATCTGTGAAAAACGATGATAATGCCTACGACACTGATAACAATTTACACAGACTATCTCTAGCTCATGAGGGGTTAGATTCAATGCCGAAAATATTGATTCAAGAAGTAGCACCGACAGTAAAAATTTTAGATCTCAGTTACAACGAATTTGAGTAAGTTTGAAGTGACATTTGGATTTTTGATTACACCTTGTATAAAAAACTTCGGAGGTTCCCGCGTCTACCAAACTAGTCATATTGAAATTAAAATTTATTGATTTTTATTCCGCATATATTTATGCTTCAAAATCCTAAATTAATTAATTATGAACTGAAACAATGCATAACAGTTGCTAAATTGAACGTTAACATTTTATTTAAAATAAATAGTCGCTCATTTGATATTTTTAAAACAGCCAATACGCGTCGAGTATTGCTACTCAAACACTTATATATTACAAGCAGAAACTTCTTGTGTATGTATACCAATAAAGCCCAGTCTATAATGGCATTAGTTATTATAATTGTTTGTTACAGCGAAATATATTTAGTTTGTGAGTGTAAAAATGAGCCAAAATGAAAAAAAAAAAACTGTAAAAAAGTGGTTAGATTGTGCGCTCTTTCCTTGAATGACAGAACCAATATGGCCGTTTCCCTAATTTCCGCTCAGTTACTGGATATGCATTAAATTATAACAATTTTTAGCTACTAGCTCTCATTTTTGTTCCATAAGAAAGATTAATTCCTTACCAGTTAAATCTATATATCACGAAAATGTTAATTATTTTAATCAAATTGATGTCAACTGGAGGTCTAAGATTGTATTAGTAATATAACATCCTTAATAAAATACTGTCAAATTTTAATTTTATCAATGGCACGCAAGTTACATTACTTGAGGCAGTTTATACTGCTACTAATAAAATTTCAAATTTATATTTTGTTTATAATATTTCTCAATATGGCACATTTTCAAGATATAGTATCACAAAAGATCATATTTTGAAAACTATTATGAAAAAAAAATAGTAAAGCTGGAAATTTATTAGTTGTAATCTTGTTAGGAGAAAAATATTACAGTTATTGTAAGAACTCTTTTCTCCTTACTCAAGTGAAATGTAGACTCATAATAATAATAATTTAAACAAAACGTGTTATCATTTATTAATAACGTGAAAATGTATATTTTGAAATTCAGTATTGCATACGAACCTAACCAATTAAGATGTAACATATTATAAGTAATTGAATCTAATTTTAATAAAAATTTTATCACTTGTACTTCGTAAAAAATCCCTTGCAGTTAATTTAGTATTGTTTAAAGCCGACAGTCTTATGAGGATTTCGGAATAAATTATTAAATTAATAGAATCGTACTGTTACACACAATATTTATTGAAAGTTATTTTAAAGAATTAACAACAACTAACACTATACATAACCAAAATGACACAAAAACACGAGCACAACACAACGATATGAATCATCAAGAAAAACTACACAATGTATACCAACATCAACTTATCCAGTTTTATGTCAAATTCGCCAACTTGATATAGTTGCTGGCAGATCCATCTAGGGCTCTGAACTTTAACTACAAAAATTATTCAATCTCGGGCCATCTGTTTGAGATTCTGATTTAATTTGTAATCATAGAACTATAAGAGCTAATGTTAAAGAAGCGAGCTTTGAACTCAAATTTATTTAGATTTTTATCGACAAAACATATAAAGAAGGGTACGTCATAACCTACACTACAAAAAATATATATCTTGTTGTGACATTTCGCGTGGGAGCCTCCTTAACACAGTAGATTGTGAAAGTTATTTCAATTGGAAGTTCCTGATTTTATACAGGGTGTGCTAGAACTAATTTAAATTATTTGCTACTTCCTTTTAGCTCTTTAAACTTCTTAACGGAATTTATCAATTTAAATTCATTGATTTGCGATCATAATAATATCCGTGCTAATTCTTGTATACCATTTATGCCCAATTTAGAATTGTTGTGGATGAATTATTGCCAAGTAAGTGATTTAATTGTATCTTTTTGACGTTGTGTTACTTCTAAATTATATTTTGTGTGTTAACGAAATTTTTAGGTTATGTTGACATTTTGATTTCTATAATTATTAATAATAATTTATTATATTCGCCAAAACACGATTTTTACATTTTTTTCATTTCAAATTTTTAGACTTACGATATATTTCACTTAATATGTAAAATCAGTTGTTCCTGTCCAAATTTAAAGTACCTGTCGCTAATGGGGAATCCCGGAATACAAACTTTCTTATTTAACAGGGTGTCCAACTCAGAACGAACGAGATATAGGTGAAAATAAAAATTGTTTATGTCATATTCTTATTATCCGAACAATGGAAATTTTTGTAGGTTATTTACGATATCGCTATTTCCATGTTTACGGCACTTGGACGATCAAATTGTTTCGAAAGAAGAACGGCAGAAGTCGCATAAATTATATCATAAAAACGTTATTGATGTGCAAGCTGCCAGAGCCATGCCGAATTCTTTACAACGGGTAACCTGCAGTAGTAGGCTCTCGACAATTTTATCTCGTCTACGTGGATTAAAAAACGAGACAAAAAATTTAATTGTATAGTATTTATTGTTGTTATTGAGTGTTTTATGTATTTTGAGTACCGTTGAATATAAATAATTTGTTACTATTGCTGAATATTTTAATAAAAGTGATTTTTTCATTATTTAATTTTATATTTTATCTCTTTAAAGAACAAATCTCCTCTATTTCCTACTCTACTTACCCCTACATAATTACTCGAGTTCAATTTGGTCATTGAATTAATAGTTTATTACTTCAAATTCGATGGATTTAGTGTAACTATATCTCTATGAACTAAATACTCATATAATGGAAGACATTAAACAAAAAGAAGAAGTAAAATGTCAGCGGGAATATTTTTTTGGCACTATAATGTGTAAATTGTGTTGTAATTTGAAGAATTGATATTAGTTTTATAACGTGTATTAATGTATTACCTGCTGTTCTTTAATCACCATTTTTTAAACTTATCGAAAACATGTGTTCATTGACAGAACAAAAGTATAAAAAGTTAACGAACTTAATTCAAATACTAGTTATAGTTGTAATAAGTTTTTTATTTTATTTTGAGTAGCATATTCAACCACGTAAGTAAGTACCTCAATAAGTATGTTTAACTGAATTAATAATCCGTGTCTGCCTTTATATGTGAACCAAGTGAGTGCTTCTTGGTCAAAAAAAAAATGGGTCCACAAATGGAAATTCTCGGTAAGTTCTTGAATTTTTAATTAAAGTTATTTTGAAGCGTCCAAAAAAAAATTGTCAAGAATTTTATGAAATCATCTACCGGGTACGGTTAAAAAAACTAATATTATTAATTTTTGAAACACAGTAAAAGAAAAGTGAATCAAAGTTTCAGATCTAGTTTTAGACAAAAAAATCTTTGAAGTTCGTTGCTACTACTGATATTTACAAGTAAGGGTAACTACAGCTTAAGGGATGATAGATAATTACAGCTTTACAAAAAAACTAGCTAAGAAATTGCGATTTTTTTACATATAAATTTGAAAATTTATGAATTTCAATAACAAAAAATTTTTCATTGTTTTTTACAACTTATGATATATTAAAATTTTATTTTAACCACCTATCTTAATGGAAAGTTTTTACTATTTACTGAAGTAGCAGTTGAAAAAAATTACTTCGAGCTAAGTGATTGAAAACATTTATCTACATCAAAATTCATTATTTTTCAAACATGTTTGCCTTTTTTTCACTTTTCAGCCAAGTGTGTTTTTTCAAAGCTGTAATAATCATCCCTCAAGCTATAATAACCCTTTATTAATCTCTGTAATATCGAAAAACTTGCTAGGACAATTTTTGTGTAAATTGGAAAGATATACAACTTAGATTTGAATTTGTTCCTATATCTTACTACTTTTCTTGAAATCAGACTTTTTATTAATTTTTTTTTACCTAGGGTATGATTCTAAAAAATTATTTATACTTGACACTTCATGATAACTTGAGCTGGAAATTCAGGAACTTAATCATAACTTGCATTTGATGGCTAATTTTCTTGGATTATTCTGCTTCTTCTAAAATCCACTTTTTTTGAAAGTTTTCTGTGCCCAGTTAATTGAAGTGAAGTGGGTTAGAATCAGGAATGCGCTGAACATATTAAACCATGTGAAAATGTGTGATTAACTAAATTAATAATTAGGGTCTGTGTCATGTATATACGTCCAATGAAGTATTTCAACTACAAAATTTGTTTCTTCTATTATTTCTTCTGTTTTTTGATGAAAAATCAAATGAAGTGAGGTAAGGTGAAAACTGATTATCGAATGCTTCCTGTTATTAGTGAGAAACAATGAAAAGATTAAGAAGAAATGGATTAGTGTTTATGTGTATTGTACATTGAGTAATCAAGTAAGTAATAATACCTTTTTTCCATTCTATCTTCTTTTTTAACTCACATTATTTTAAAGTTTTCTCTTTGTATGATTTACTCAATCACAAATCACTTTTCTGGTTTGTTTCAATATTTTTTGTACTGAGTTTCAATCAATGTTGCCAGTGCTACTTAGGTACTTTATGTATATAAGCATGTGGCATACAATTTAATTTTTGTAGGTTATGTTTTCCTATTAAATTATTAACGAAGAAATCAGCAGTTCCAAATTTTTGATTGTTACAGTTTAGGTCAATATAAAAAGATCTAAATTTAAATTTTTTATTACTGATTCGAATAAATTTGTTTATCGCTAAATACCAACTTATCGCTAGCTTTGAAATGCTCAAATACAACAATATGATTATCACCTTCATGCAAAAACGGCGCTGGTAGATACAAAGTTTGTTGAGGACCTAACATAAAATACTTTCTAACAGGAAAACCGTTTACTATAACCAGACCTTTAACCCATTCTCTCATATCGATATACGTATCTCTTATATCCGTTCCAAGACTTAAAGTTGCTCCGTATAAAGCAGGACCTACTTTCGAATCAACTGATTTCCAGGAGGAAAGATTGTCGTTCCACTGTTTTTTGAATTCCAGAGGTACGATCTTCCAGTTTAAGACTTGTTTATCGTTGAAATAAACATCCCCTACAATTATTTTTAACAATTTTTCAAAAATAGAATCTAGTAGCAGATATTTAGTTATGAAGCACTGTAATAGCTTAAATTTCGATAAAAAGAATGATAGTACGACTGCTATTCGCTGATAGCAACAATTATTAATCTGTGTACAGGATCGGTGGACTGAGAAGGAACGTTTCAACGAATGGAACTGAAATTGTTATTAATAATAAGAATAGAGATGGAAGATGACACTTTTAAGTATATTATATGATCAACAAACTGAAAGAATACGATCGGAAGAAGTAGAAGTTGCGAATGAAGAAGCGTTGGGTGTCAAAAGTTATTCTAGATTAACAGAAATCCGTCTAAAATGGTTTCTTACCTTGCCACAATCCTTTCAACGTTCGGTTATACTGGAAAATGGTGCCGCCGTTCATCCTTCCCCATTCCTCTACAATTATATCAACCGTAGCATCTTGAATTGCTTCTCGATTTATAATTAAAGTGGAATTTTCCAATCTCCAATATCCGAAACCGTCTAAATCTGCAGAAGATTCTAGCGCGGGTGAAACTAAAACACCATTAACCAAAACCACGACGGTATCACAGACGTGTCCTCCAATTTTCAAGACAGTTCCGGCTTCCAAATCTATATTTTCCTTACGATAAACTATATACCCGTAACTTTGACCGGAATTCGAGTTTATGTCGAGCATCTCCATCGCCGTTACGTTCTCGCTTTCTAACACCATCGGCGGTTCGTTGGCGATAACGTCGCCAAGTTTGATTTGGCGATTGATGGCGATGTTCTGATAAGCAATACGAGCAAGTATTTCCGGAGGTGTTGGTAGACGGGTTTTTATAGGATTATAAACAGACAAAATGTTTCGAACGTCGAAAAATTTCTGTCTATAATCGCCCGCTTCGTCTAAAGGCGCGTCATAATCGTAACTGGTAGTCATTGGAAGGAACCCGGAGTTATCTAATAGCTCGTTACCTAGAAAAGAATAAAAGACACTAAGAAGCGTAGAAATCATGTAGCCGACTTCATTATTGTAGTTTGGCACGAAGACTTTTTATTCGAAGAAAGGAAACAAGGAAGAACAACGCTGTTTAGTCTGGAACCTATTAATCGTTGTCTACCATGTCTATAGACAAACCAGTGTGGCCACGGCCTCCGTATTTTTGTTTTGTCGTAGAAATAGAGCAACGTATTGTTGTGAAATTGAAAACTGCTGCTGAAACTAATAATTTATTGAAACCAGTGTATAGTGATGGTGTTGAAGACGATTCACGTTTGTGCAAAACTTTTGCGTACAATCCTCACATTTGAACAACGAGAAACTCGCGAAATTATTTGTTTTGACACTTTGAATGCGATTGAAAATGACTCAAACTTATTAGAAAAGGTAACGAATCGAATCTGAATTGAAAGGAACAAGCTTTGAGTCCGTTGAAGCCGTGAAAGAAAAAGCGACGCGCGTTTTGGAAGGAACTGACATAAAACGACTTTCCGCACCTTTTTGAACAATGGAAGCTTCGCATGGAGCGATGTAGGGATAGAGAAGGGGTTTATATAAGAGAACGATATGGAATAAGGCAATTATAGAGGTTTGTAACAAGGGTGAATTCGTGGAAACAATGGGTTGTGTACAGTGGTGTTTTTCAAGCAACCACCGCCATCTCTAGGTCAGACCAGGGACCATTCTCGTACCTTTATCGACTAGAAAGCCGGAGTGCTGACTTTACAACACAATAAAATGAAAATTTGCGCCCGAAATTCCCAAGTTTCAGACCACTTCATTCGCTCGCGCGTACGCAGAGGGTTTCGGAAAAGATTCAAATCGATACCTGCCACTTTCAAAGATCGACCTTGTGATTTATAGCATAGCAAAACAGACTCTGTCACGTCCGGTTACAATTGTAGCTTCGATTACGTTTTACTGAAGAGCGTTCACACGTAGTCTCGTACCGTTGCACAGTTTGGGAGGATCGAGATTTCGTAACAACATTATCGGTGTTCCAAACTTTAGACTAAGTCTATGTGCCGGGAAACCTGGAGGATTGAGCGTGTTTGCATTATCAACTTGTAACACAGAATCCATAGATCGAAACTCCATGCATTCTCCATCAAATGAATTTAATCCTTTTCAAAGAAATCAAAAAGACATTTCCAAAAACGGAGAAATTAGTTTTTAGATATTCACACGGTACCCATTTCTAAAAAAGAATCGCTTTGATATCTCATTTCGTCATGAAGATTTGCTCGAATTTTGTTTGTTAGGTATTTGTACGAAGAATGTTTTAGTGCAAAAACGAAGTCGATATTTCAATTAGCGGCCGAGAAAAACGAAAAAATCGTTTTACACCTTTCGAAATCGAAATTTCAATGTCTCTATCTTTAATAGCCTCGGCTGGACGTTGATGAATGAATAAATCCGTCAGTCAGGACATCCTCTGTTATAAATATAGAGATAAGTCTGCTCGCGAAATAGTTTCAACGGAGATTCATGGATGGGGCTTCTGTCAGTCTCGCTAATCAACTACTCGGCTTAAACAGACGCCAAATACGACTAAAGATTCCATTTTTAACCAAGCTGATAACTCGAGAGCCTAATTGGCGTTCAATTCAAGTATTTTGTAATAGAAGAAGCAGAAAGATCAAAGGAAATAAACCCGACAGTCGCAATTAATCAGAGGAGAAAGTTGTAGCTGGAAAGGAACACTAGTTATTAGTCTTACTTAGTATAGCTCCGTTTCCGAAACCAAAATTACAACCACCATGGAACATATAGATATTGACAGAAGCCGGATATTTGACGATAGCTTCATAAACACTCTTCACATATTCAGGAGTTCTAGTTTGATGTTTATTTGTCCAATAATCGTACCATCCAATCCAAAATTCCATCACCATTAAAGGTCTAAAAATACCGTTGTCTCTTATAAACACACCGGCAAATATTCGTCGTACGTTACTTATCGGGTTGTAGCTGCTTTAGTTTATTAAAATACGGTTCCGGTGAATCCCCGAAATTAGCCGTTTGAAGAAGTACGCCAGGTAAAGTACCAGAATCTCCACGTCCGATTGGATTGTCCGAAGTTACCAGCAGCTCAACAATACCATTATCTAAATATAATTGCCGAAGTATTTCTAAATAATTTCGAGACGGAGCGAAATTTTGATAACCTGTATATCCGTATTCATTTTCTATTTGAAACGCTATAATTGGACCTCCTTTCGTGAACTGATACTTCGCCAGAATCGGTAAAAGTACATTGTAGTATCTGTAAAATAAAACACTCGTTGTTGTCAGTCGACGTGTTAATAATAAATTCGTACGCACCTGGAAACGTATTTGATATAATTTGCTTCGTCGGTTCTAAAGCCCATTGGTTTTTCCCGTAACAACCAACTGGGAAACGCCGCAAAATTATATTCGGCGCTTATAAACGGTCCGGGTCTCAAAATAACGAACAAATCTTCACTCTGCGCCAATTGAAGGAATTCCTCGATATACAAGAAGTCTTGCATTTCAGAACCCCCTCCGCCAAAATCATAACTACCGTTTTGGTATTCGTGTAAATTCCAAGGAATGTACGTTTCGACTGTGTTCAAACCAGCGGAACGAACTTGGGCTAATCTAGTTTTCCAATACGCCCTTGGATTGCGAAAGTAATGAACGGAACCACTGTAGATGAAGATGGGTTTTTCATTGAGAAAGAAATGTGTTTCGTTAGTTGATATTCCTAAGATAAAACGAAACTTACAAGTTATGCAACCTATTATACGTCTTCGTAATGATAGTTGTTCACATTCTTGATTTAATTATTTACGTAGGTCTGAGGACTTTTAACAAAAAAAAATATAATTTTTGCTAAAATAAACCTAATTCTCATTTTTTATTTACAATATACAATTGAATACCAAGTAATTAATACTAACAGTTATGCAACCCATTATACGTCTTCGTAATGATAGTTGCTCACATTCTTGATTTAATTATTTACCAAAACATACCTGACAGCCTAAAAATGTTTAATATTCATAGTTTCTACGTAGGTCTGAGGACTTTTAACAAAAAAAAATATAATTTTTGCTAAAATAAACCTAATTCTCATTTTTTATTTACAATATACAATTGAATACCAAGTAATTAATACTAACAGTTATGCAACCCATTATACGTCTTCGTAATGATAGTTGCTCACATTCTTGATTTAATTATTTACCAAAACATACCTGACAGCCTAAAAATGTTTAATATTCATAGTTTCTAGGTAGGTCTGAGGACTTTTAACAAAAAAAAATTTAATTTTTGCTAAAATAAACCTAATTCTCATTTTTTATTTACAATATACAATTGAATACGAAGTAATTAATAGTAAAAGTTATGCAACCTATTATACGTCTTTGTAATGATAGTTGCTCACATTCTTGATTTAATTATTTACCAAAACATACCTGACAGCCTAAAAATGTTAATATTCATAGTTTCTACGTAGGTCTGAGGACTTTTAACAAAAAAAAAAATAAAATTTTTGCTAAAATAAACCTAATTCTCATTTTTTATTTACAATATACAATTGAATACGAAGTACTTAATACTAAAAGTTATGCAACCCATTATACGTCTTTGTAATACTGGTTGCTCATGCTGCTAGAATTTACTTGTCTAAATGTTTTGATTATAACTAATTATATTATCCATTGCATGGAAAACTAAGCATTTATCAGTGGCATGTCGAGTAATAATAATTGTACTGAAGTTTTTATCACGTAAAAAAACGAAATAAATTACTATTGAATTATTAAATAAACGAAATAAAAATTATTAAAATGGGAATTAAAAATAATATATTTCAAATTTAGTGTAAAAACTCACCCGAAACTATGCCTGAAGATGTGTAATATTCATAGTTTGTTGGTAGATCCGTAGATCCTAAGCAATTCACGAACAATATAAAAATCAGTAACATATTTCGATTCGATCAAAATTATAATTCACCCGAGATTCATATATATATATATATATATATATATATATATATATATATATATATATATATATATATATAAATATATATATATATATATATATATATTTCCTATTCTGATTTTATAGTCTGAGAGCTAGATTTTTTTTATTTATACATATTTTCATTACATTTTCTTAATTATATAATTAATTTTTCACATAACGATGATCAACTTCAACATTTTGGTGGAATTGTTTTGTATATATTTTTCATATCAATAAAAGATGCCATTTGATCGTGATTCTTTCTATTGTACGTCAATCAGGTTGTGAACTGATCGCTTTTAAACGTTTGGAACCATAGATAAATATATTACAATTAGAGTCAAATGGTGATGAGATTGTACAAAGTTTTGGTAATTTTAATTTCAACGTTCGATATATCGTTACAAAGATATGGTGACTAATATAATATAAATTCATATATTATGAATTAGCAGTAACTCGAGCTTACTACAAATCAATGATAATAAATAATACTATAAGTTACCTTACTATTTTATAGTCCAAATATTAAGTATCATATTTTTTTACTTCATTATCTTAAATGATAATCGCCGTTAGCAACAAATCAATTTATATGTAAATAAAAGAAATATGTAATTGTACAAAATTCAAAATAACTCCGCCTATGTGTCACAGCCAATGTCAATTAACCACTTTTTTTACATATATTTAGTAAGATAATAAAATTATAGATTTTTTTAAGTTTTTTAACGGTTTCTGGTAGGTCTTTTCATAAATTTATGCTAATTTGAATCAATATTGTTAACCTAAAAAATAATCCGATAAAGGACTTCTTGAAAATGTCTTCTTTATTGACGCTATCAGAAAATATGTTATAATATACCCATGTATATCTAAGTCGAGCCCCTTATATAACGCCTGTGTATAAAACCAAAACAGTGAGTCGGAAATCTTGAGAGGTCGGAGTTCAGTGTAGTGCTCAGACACAAGTTGCAGGCCGATGTTCTTTTACTAAATCTTTTCTTGATACAATGACCTCTACTATACATCATCGTTGCTTATATACGTATTTATAGAAAAAAAATCATAATAATTGCAAATCGTAGAAAAGTAAACATATCCACTATAATGAAGTATGTAGATTGCTCTATTTTGGTGGTGTTCATTGGTAAGTATAGTTTATAATACAATTTTATACTTTATTCTTTCATATTTTATTCTTTTTTCGTTCCCCACGTTGTATCGTAGGGAATTATCATTTTATCTATGAGTTAATCTCGTTGGTATGCAGAATTTGAACTTTGACTAAAAAGTGTTGACAATTATACACAATTGCGCCAAAAATGCAGTGCGCAAGGTCGTCAAAAAACGACACGTGATGTACTACGACATTGAAAAATTATTGTTCTTAAAAAAATTCATCGTCTGTTAATTGTGATATAAGATCTATATCAAATCAATAAATTCTATAATGTAATGTCATCAATACTAAATATTTCACTCAATACTAAACATTTTATTGTTTTAATGACTTTGAGGTTATATAAACTAATACACACAATATCGAAAATAAGATATTATACATATTTTCAAGCTTTAAAATCTCCTTGAATGAAAATAAAAGCATATTTTCAATTCATAAGGGTATAAAAAATTTTCATCCCAAAATCTCCACCTAATTCACTGTCCATTACTAATTTTTATATTTTGGGGAAATATTCATCGCTATTAATCGTCATAGTACCGCCACTGGTAGAATTATCCCTGTATTAGATATCCAGAACTGTGAAAAGTATGTTTTTTCATTTGACCTCCCTGTATATAGGATAAGAACATATTTACTTTTAAAACGTTTTGAAATAAACTGATATTTTAGTTAAAACCTTAATATTTAATCTTGCAATGACTTTGCAAATTTCGTTATTGGTTACTTTGCAAAAATTGTAGCATCATGTGGTACCAAAAAAATTATATATATATACTCTATACATACAAACATAATAAATAATTGTTTGTCAATCTTATCGTATTTAGCAAGAGCTATTATAATTAAAAACATTAAGGACGAGAAAAAAATAGAGAGATAAGATTATTTGTATTATTGAATAGATTATTCTAATCAAAATAAACGTTTTTATCACTACCGTATATTTTTTTGATATTGTTTGGCTGATGTTATTGCGAGTTTGCAGTATAAAAAAAGATTATCTTTACTCCAAAGTGTGTGAAATAGCTAGAATTTGTATTGGCAATTATTTTTTATTTAATTGAAAGTACTTTTTCACTTTTATATCTCATATTAAATGTATTGTAATAAGATTCAGATACAAAAAACGTCAATACGTCAATATCATAGAAAAATGATTTCGTGTAGAGGTAAAACAACAAATAGTTCCATCTATTATTTGAACAGAATATAATTTAACAAAGCACTAAATTAAATACTTTCGATAGTAAATATTAAGCAGCTAAATATACATATTAAACGATAATACATACTATCTTTTTGTTTATATAAAAATATTAACTAAAATATATAAATTGAAATGTGGTAATACAACACCTCGGTATCGGAGACGAGAATGATATTTAGAATAATTTTGATGACGTCATTATTATTGTTCAATGTGAAAGTGACATAGCAAGTTTATTAGAGGCGTGTAGCTTATTATTGTTTTTAAGTTTTAATTATATTTTGAAAATAAAAACAAAAAGATAATTTTATGATATATAGTACTCATAAAGACGCGATAATAAAATAAATTAGTAACTAAGCTCGAATTGAAAATAAATGCTTGACTAGTTTGTTGGTTATTTCTAGAGAAACAACGCGAAAAAACTTCCAAATCTGATTATACTATTGAAGTTTATCAGATTCAGTTTTATCTATGGAAATTGCACGTTCACAAAATTGAATAAAAAGTAAATAAAGGAGCAATAGACAAACAATGGTTTTTTACGTATGGATGGATGGCAGTATCGCTTTACCATAGGCGTACTATATAAAAATGAATCACTAGCATATAAAAAATGAACATAATCAGAAAAAAATTTAATCTTGTGTTTTAAAGATTCTATTAACACAAGTATTGATTTGACATATTGATTTAGATATGTTCCATGTTGGTTTTAATGAATTGTTCGTTCTAAAACTACCCCGAAGCTGTTCGAGGTAATTATTTCGAGTATGAAACGTACAAAAAAATATTTTGTTTCAGTTGATTTGCTGGCTACAACAGGGGATTTGGGTTTGTCATGGACCTCTCCGGTATATCCGAAATTATATTCTAATAATTCATTAATAAATCCTCTACATAGAAGAATAACGGATAGTGAAGATGCGTGGTTAGGTTCCTGGTTGAATTTCGGTGCTATCTTAGGCCCCGTGTTGTTCGGGTACATATCGGAAACGTTCGGAAGAAAAGTTGGGTTATTAGCTATAGCAGTACCACACGTGGTGGCATTTTTAACGTTCGCTTTCGCCCACAACATTTACCTTTATTATGTCGGGAGGTTTTTGGGAGGAGTATCTTTAGGAGGAGGTTATTGTTTATACGTAATTTACATAGCGGAAATTTCGAAAGATTCTAATAGAGGAAAAATGTCGTTGACGACGAATACGTTTTGTGCGTTAGGAAACTTTCTACCGCTGGTGATAGGTCCGTTTACATCGATGCGCGTTTTCAATTTAATCTTAGCTTGTTTACCAATGACTTTTTTAATATTGTTTAGTATAATAGCTCCCGAAAGTCCGTACTATTTAGTAAGCGTTAAGAAAGAAAAAGAGGCGGAAGAAGCTTTAATGTACTTAAGATCGGCGGACGCAGCTGGTGTAGCCGAAGAACTAGACAATATCAAATCTTTTATCAAAATGGACGGTAGAGGTCACTTCACCGATATATTTAACAACAAAATTTTAAGAAAATCTTTTTTATTGTGTCTTGTTTTAATAGCTTCTCAAGATTTGTCCGGATTTTGCGCTATAACTTATCATTTACAAACAATATTCGAAATTTCTGGTACGAAATTGAATCCGGAATTAGCGACAATCGTAGTAGGCGTGGCTTTATTATTATCCAGTGTGACAGCTCCGTCTTTAGTCGATAAAGTAGGTAGGAAACCGCTAATTGTAGTTTCCTGCTTCGGTATGTTTGTAGCTTTGAATTTGCTAGCGGGGTTCTTTTATTTCCACGACAAAAATATTAATACGAAACCGATGTTTTGGATACCGATACTAAGTTTAATGATTTATATAATATTTTTCAACGTCGGAATATGTACTGTCCCTTGGGTACTGATGTCTGAATTGTTTCCTAATAATTTGAGACAGATGACCACCGCTGCCGCTTCTACTTTCGGTTGGATAACCTCTTTTATTATAGCAAACAGTTTCAACGATATGACTTCGATGATGGGACAATCTGGTACTTTCTGGTTTTTCTCATCGATGTCCATTTTGTGCGCCACCATTACTATTTGCTATTTACCGGAAACGAAAGGTAAAACTTTCATTCAAATTCAAGTTATGTTGTCAGCATTGCCAAACAAAAATATAGGTTAAGAATCTCGATATACAGTATGTCGCAATTAAGATGTTGTTTTTTTGTTACTCAGATTTGAATTCTAAAATGATAATAAAGATAATAACAGTTGAAACATAAAAAACTTTTTTGCATTTTTAAGGTTAGGTCACTACTAATTAACCTCCCGAATGGTTCAATCGCCTTCTATTCACCATTACCTACTGTCCTCCCCCTGTGTCGGTTCAACTACGGGACATCCTGTATAGTTATATTTTCTTCTTAAATGCAACACACTGTATAAATCAAATCTAATTATCAAATTGCTTTCCACTTTTCTTTTATATTTAATGAAATTGAATGCTACTAAAATTGACATTCATATTCACAGTTTTAAGGACTAAGATGATAACATAACCCATGATTTTTTTTTCATTTTCTACGTCTGCCGAAACGGCAGTATAAAATAGAATTTACATCAATAAAAAACAATCTACGACGTCTAAAACATTTTATAGGAGACTTTCAGTACTTACTTTAAGACTGATACGTGTAAATTTTCCAATTTCCTCGATAAATATTTTTCTAATTTACCTTGTGTACGTTAAATCAAATTTGTTGGCAATGACAGCTGATTCTATATTGTGGTTATGCAACAGACTTTACTCAGTATAACGTTTTGCTGCAACTTCTGCTAAGCTCGACAATGTTTAAATATATATTTTTTTATATTTTGTAGCATTATATATTTATATAAAGCCTTCGAAAATGTATTTGTAAAAACAATTATCGATAAAATTGAGAATGATTTTTCAAATAAAAGCAGATTTTTATAATAATCTTGAATACATTATTACTAAATTTATCAAACATTCATATCTTTTATAAATAATATACGCCTGTGCGTTAGTAAATTGTGGAAAATTTGTTTATTGTCATAACAAACTCGTTGCCTGTTTTTTATGAAAGGTTGTGATAAGTTTATATTTATTATTAAAAATTCACGTAGTAGTAAATGATATGTTTTATAAAATGCCCTTTATTTTACCCTATTCATAAAATAAATTGCCGTAAAGCACATGAATACTTTGTTTAGATCTTTTCATCTCAATAGGGGGCGTGACGTCACGGCCGTCATATTGTTATAATTCACTTTCCAACAAAGTTTCCGAGGTAGTGTATGTTCTTCAAAGTTCCTAATTCGTTTACTGTTGTATAAGATGGTAATGCGTTTTGTATCAGAAGGTATTTTTATGCAAAATTTATCAAAGAAGATACGAACAAATCACTAAACATATACCCATACGATTGTCAACGCAGTTGAAACTTTGTTTGGAAAGTGATCCCTGATCCTGACCTGATCTAACAATGGCGTCAACACTCCTGTAGTCTATTTTCATTTTCATATACTTATTACCGTAATTGATGCATTTTTAGATCTTTTATTATATATAGAGATTATATTGTTGAATACTCGGTAATTTATTGTTATAAACAATTTTAACTTAATGTAACAATAATACATTTATTTGTAATGCTAGTTGCCTATATTGTTAAATAACTGCTGTTAGGTATTTCTATGATCCTTGTCTTGTCAAAAAAGGAAAGTTTCCAGATTAAAAATGACATAATGTCAGCATCAATGTTTTTGTTAAAGAGAAGTTTTTGTAATAATATAAAAAACAAATAAAATACGTCATTTTGTCTGAATTATATCACTTATTATTTTTGCATTAAGAACAAAATGAAAACTAAATAAACAATATAAATCGACATATATTCCCATACACACAGTTTGTACTGTGTTTGTAAATTCAAAAAACTCAATTTGATTAATAATTCAAATAAAAAAATGCTTGTGAGACGTGTAAAATGTGTTGTCTATACAGATGTCCTCTGTTAAGATGGGATATTGGCACTGATAGATTGTGGTATTTCATTGAAATATTATATATTTACCATTGAAAACTGCTTCTATTGTTTATTGTTCCAATTTGTAAACGAATGCTGTGTGACTTGTACAATGACGTCATGTGTCCCTTGGTCGTATTGGTCTCTCGCGGATGATTTCAAAAACTTACCGGTAGGTATAAGTGAGGTTATGTGTAATATTCATTATTATTTTTTATATAATCACAATTTGTAGTGTTACTTTTCATATCAACAAAAATTTCGTTCAAAATACCCAAAATCATTTAATATCGATGATTTTTCTTAGTTTATATACTTTTCCACACACATGTGATGTATTTCTAAGGATACATATCATATGAAAACTATCATTTTCGTATGTGATCGTTATTTATTTGTACTTTTTCGTTCAAATATTCAAGTTATAATAGAAGTAAAACTCAATGTAAATATTTTATTAACTATATATTTTGTAACAATACAATTATAAACAATATATCTATAGCCTATAATCTAACATTATATACAGTATGTCCGACTAGAAAGTTGAATGAAATCACAAAATTACAATGAATTTTGAACTTTTTTGATATTCAAATGAAAACTTGGGTCTAACCTTTTAGATTTGCATACTGTATTTTAAATTTTTTTTCAACAAATACGTCAATTAAATTGCTACATGCAATAAATTAGTAATAAATATAGGTCTTAGTGTAAAAATATATTATATTAAAGAAAACAATGGATTGAATTGTGGGAAATATGCAAACATTGAATAACATTACGAATTTTCGCATTTAATTTTCAATTATAAAATTCCCTAAATTTTCAACAATTCTGACAATAAGATAACACGAAAAAGTTGTGAAAACAAAAATAAACTGTCACATGCGACGTATATTAATAGTTTATAAGAGAAATTTTTATAAATGAATCAACAAAATTGTGAAATAAAATTAAAACTAAATCGAAGAACTTGCAGTATGCTCTACTTAAGTTCTGAAAGACAGCTTCCAAGTAAAGTGCTTGTAAACCTTAGAAATAATAAATGTTACATATTTCTATAAAGACTCATACTATGTAGTTTGTTATTCAAAACTTGTCCTACCATAGATTAGTCTCGCTAGATACACATCGCCTTTTAAATTTAAATATAACGCTTTGAAACCCAGAATTTGTGCCACCTTTCTCCAATTTGTTATTTGGGGTACAGAAACGGTCAAATGTAAATTTTATTTGAGTATCTGATATATTAAAAAGTACCATCATATGGCAATAAAAACAAATCTTGTCAACAAAATGGCTCTTATCAAAATTTTACTCAAAAATAAGCTTTGCTATTCGAACTGGTTAGACCAATGTATATAGGAAGTGTCGGTAGGGCTCGAATACAAATTAAGGTATTCTGGGTAAAAATTTCCACTTAATCTGGCACTAGAAAACCCCTAACATGTTTTTCAAATATTTACATCAATTATTTTCAATATTAAATTTGAAAAATTCATTTCCCATGTGATATAGTTCAGTGGATTGATTAGAAGAAATCACCAATAAACCGGTTATTTGATTTGATTCTTTTTTACTAGAAAATATGTTAATCAAATTCCTAATACCGGTGTGTACCTTGTGAGTATTTAAATCTAAGGTACTATACAACAAAACCTTAGGAATACTTATTGAGACACTCCATTGCATACACAAGAAAAAATCTCTCAAAGTGCTTAAATTACCAACTGCTTCTATAAAAATTTTGCCTTCAAGGAAGCAAGTAAGATCTTCGTGAAGTAGTCAAATTAGATATAGCGGGCGGGGATACCTTAACTGGTACATCTGGTTTCTTTTTTGGATTTGGTGATACCAGATTTCCTACATGTGTTAATATCCAATGGGACATTTTAAGGAGAGCGATATGTGCACTATATTGAAGTACAAGAGCTCCAAATCCTTTGTACAAACCACAAACTCCTTCATTTAACAAACAACTTTCATAACAATCTAATGCACCTGAATAGTTTGTTAATATTGGTAATACTGAACTCCCTGTATCTAAATTGTCAATGATAGTACGGGTACCTTGTAGATGGATTCTATGAATAACTGTTTCGAATGGATAAAAAAGAATATCGGTGCTAATAGTAGCAACTAAAGAAGCCGTTAGTTGTATGTCTTGTATTTCAGAATTGTATGGGTCTTTAGGTAGTGCCCCACTTTCTTCATATTTAGCCTTAGATCTTGCAACTAAGATCTTAACTGTTATTCCTTTAACCATCATAGAGAACATATATTTAGCTAGACCTAGGGTAATTGTAGGTATAATGAGAGCCCATATGGGTAACATTCTCCCATTAGTTGGTGAGCCCCAGTGTAACAATCTCATTAAACCTTCTCTAAAAACATCTAAAATGCCTGGTTTTTCACTAGCTATTTCACTTTGGACAGTTTCTACGAATGAAGCTGAATAAAATGGGGTTACTGTAGCTAAACTGACACATTTTAACATAGTATGCTGTAAAAAGTGCTTAAGACTACTATTTGAGGATATTTCTTTTGGCCATGGTGTTACCTTTGAAACGACATCTTCTACTCCAAGAGAAATTCCTTTCACTAACAACACTGAACCTACACCTTTCCACAAAGTAGTAATACCTTGATGCTGATACAATCTCCAAACTGCAGGTAAAAGGGTAAATGGTTGTAAATGATATTTACGTGCATTTTGGTGAACTTGACATTGTCTTCTAAGGACGACAAAGGGATGACTGAGTAAATTTTCAGCTAAAAGGCTAATGAAAGTAACACCGGAACCGATATATCTTTTAACTTTAATATCCTCTGCATGAATGTAGTTATTATAATCTGGAAATGGCTCTTGTTTGGGAAGAAAATCGTCGTTAATTGGTAGTCTTCTAATTAAATCTGGGTTATTGTAGAAATTATCATCTTTATTGTAGTGTGAATACGTAAAAGTATTACTTCTATCCATTTTACTAGATTTGAATGTTTACACCTCTCATAAAAAACTGCAATTGAAATATCACATTATATATGATTAGATAATAATATGTCTAAATAAATCTATAAACATTGAATTATTTTCTAATTATTAACTTACTTTGTACATATATTTGGAGAAATCAAAATATGTTTTACAACTTGTAGGTTATGTAAAAGCCATTTGTATATTTACCGAATTGCAATTGACAGTTTTAATATGTCAAAACAGCTGTTAATTGATCATTTCTATGATTATGTTCATAACTTTAAATTGAAAAATTATATAAACATTTAATTATTTCGAAAGAATTTCTAAAAATTGAAAATCCGCTGTAATATATTATTGGTTTATAGTCGCATTCTAAAACCAGTCGAACTTTTTTGATAATAGTCCATAAATTTGTAATTCAATATTTGGCAAATTGCACTTTTAATAAATAAAAGTGATTCGCTATTTATAAAAGTCTCTGTCGCATACTACGCCACTTGATAAACGCATATTTTCAAGATCGGGGAGCGCATAACTTTTATCTTAACGAGCGCGTCTAAAAGCTTGTTTGTATTGGTAGTACTGCGGCAACAATTTTGATATCACCTGTCATTTATTGATAATTTGTCAACATTGAAATGAAAGTAGAAAAACATTAATTCTACACATTGCATTCAAAGCAAAAGGTTCTTTTCATTGTAAATTTCATGATATAACATTTTTTGTGAAAATTCCATTTGAAAGATGAGGTAAGTACATCCGATCATCTACTGACTTTCTTTTCTTAGATTGAAACATATTCTAGTGGTCCGCGTATGGGAATGCAACAATTAAATGGAAATACTCGTAGACCTCCACAGGTCAATCGTTTGAACTCCAATGATAGAAATGTCCATACACAACACGAAGAACTTATAAGATACATTCACGATTCTTGGAGTAAAATTGAAATGGACCGAAGTTCTACACCTACCATGTACTATCAAGATGAAACCAATCAACGTTTAAAAGACTTTCAGCCTTTCGATTTAGAGGGATATTGGGGTAGGAGAAAGCTTCAAAATATGAATACTAATAAGCATCAACAATCATAGCATTTTTATTTTGGTGTTTTTAGTTCTCGTGTGATTAATACTATTGTTTAGTAAAAAATGTCCCTTTTTTGAAATTAATTCAGTGTATTTTGTGAGCTACATGCTGAAAAATTGTAAAGAAAACCACATTTTGTATTTAAGAAGGCTGCTAAATGTGTTTTTAAACTATAGTTTGTAAGTACTTTGCAGTTTAAGTATAAATAGGGCATTGTAAGTAAGCTAACGGTAGATATGCACTTTATATCTTTATTTTTGATTATTTTATTATTCTATTCTATCTATAGATTAGATAACTTCTGTAGATTTTCAATTTTTGACTAGACTTTACATTGTATGTTCATTCTTTTATGAGTTTACAAAAGATTATATAAAACTAATCAGTTCACAAAAGCAATAATCATTTTGTGAAGTTTACATAATTAAATACTGTATTTTGTATCTATATTTGGTTTTATTTTCCATTTATTGATCTGTTTAAATATTTGAATAGGGCAAATACTATCTATGATTTTTTTATAAAGATGAAATTATAAAATACTTACCCTTAAATAATTATTTATTCATTTTATCTTAAAATTATACTAAATAGAGAAATTCGTTTGAACAAAATATCATTTTATTATGTCCAAGGTAGAAAATTACAAAACATAACAGTACCTATAAAAAAATAACAGTCGAAAAATAGTTTTATTAATCTTTTTCTGCCGTTTATCCAATAGAAAGCACAATACCAATAAAATAAAGGTGATGCAGAACAAATCATTCTTGTAAATACCTGTACATGTATGAAGAGAAGGCAGAATACTGATAAAAATAAAGCATGTATCACAAATACATTTAAACTAAAATTAAAAAACTTATTTGCACAATTTGTTCTATTGTTCACATTAACTTCTTTTAAATTAAATAAGTTAGAAAAATTGCTAATATTAATTTTAATATGTCTGATTGAATTATGAATAACGATATACAAAGATGGAAAAGCTAATAAAAAATTTGGTATTTGTTTCAACTGGTAATATTGTAAAAATCCTACATTCCAATAATGATCTTGTACATAGGAATAAGCTAAAGGAATTTTCGAATAACACCATGTCTGATTGAATATTTTGAATTGTCCCGGCAAAACCAAATTATTTTCAGATGCATATAGAATGATTTCTTTAGGTAAGTCTAATTCAAAATCACGACAAAATTTTTGAAAACAATAAATTTGGTACAATGCGAAAGGTAGTACACATACTAAAATTGATATAGAAAAAATACAAATAAACTTCAAAATATACATAAACCTATCAACTGAATTTTTGGGAAAATAAGTAAGAAATATACAGGTAATTGTATAAATCAAAAAACCTATATTTAATAATCCGTTTGATCTCACTATAGTACTTAAGCTGATAAAAAATAGTACACTTGTATCATTATAATGGAAGTTACTGTTTGATTGAGAATATTTCTGAAGTAATATAGTACATCTATAAATTGTTTCTAAAGTTAAGTAGCAAAAAAAAGATTCACTATAAGGAGCACTGAAAAATATTGAGGCCGGATTAAATATGAACAGGATTGTAGTCTTATAGGCAATATCTTCATTAAAATAAACTTTAGTGAGCTTATATAACAATTTCACTGATAAACATAAAAACACGATATTTAATAAAGTGAAAGTTATAATTAAAGACGTATCTATTGTTGCACCATAAAACAAGAGCTCACATATATTTACAATCGTCCTAGATAAGTAGGGATAAAGCGGAAAGAAGGCTAACGTATTTTCGTACGTATATCCATATTTTGCAATGTGCATGAAGTATTCAGCGTCCCATCTGATAAATCCTTTTAATATGTAATTTACCGACAAGAAAACATACGTTTCATTATGTTGTGGTGATCTCAGGTACTGGAATACTTTGGCATCATGATCTGGAATTATTAGATTGCTAAGGAATTGCAGGAATATTACGAATAATCTGCTAAATATTGCAAGACGAATTAACTTATTTTCATTCATAACAGGTTATATGATAAACATATTTAGTAGTTCAAAAATATCTTTAGACTTAAAATGACAAATGACGGTTACTTTGGTATACTAAATACAGGAATAGGATCCACCAATATTATTTTGTAGTTCTATGGTATAATCTACTAGAGTGAAAGTGCTAGTTTTACGATGTTACCCGAACGTAGTACTGTAAGGAATAAGAAATAATTTAAGCAATTTTTCGCGAACGCAATGTTTTAGCTGGTTAGTTTCGTCATAATGGAACAATCGATTCTTTTTCGAAGTATGATTTATACAGGGTAGGTAATAAAACACGAAGTTTCTAATGTTATTCTTTTTATTGTTTTTATGGCTATAGACCGCTTTCACTCACATACTGTTTATATAAAAAGTAGCAGTTAGCAAAAAAAGAAAAGAAATATTTATAATGATGCCAAACAGTATGGACTGAAAAAGTTCATAAAATCACAAAACACAGACGTACTAAGCGTCCCAAATAAAAATATTTTCATGGTCTACCAATCAAATAAAAATGAATAAATAAAATTTTTGATCAAAATAAATGTTGTAGAGAAAGTTTGGTATAATTGTACTAATTAGACGTGAAAACAATTTTTTTGGGACATTAGGTACGTCGATTGCTAATAAGGCATCTCAATCGTTCTCTTATACATTTAGGCAAATCTAAAAGCACGACATTCCTTTTTTGATCAGCCTTTTGCAAACGGCCGAAACGAAAAAAAAATAGAAATAGTCAACAAAATAAATGTTTAACATTCGAATAACAAATAATAGCGAATTTGTCACGAAACAATCTATACAGGTAGTTAAGTAACAACACTCGGTATTATATCTAGACACATTTGAATTGTTTTCTTCCATCTTTTGCATCTACTATTGCCATTTTGTCATATGTTATAAGGTTTCTACTTAACGTACGTGTGTACTAGGCTTTAGTTTTTTTGTATTCTCCTCATCGAATAATAATAATAATAAAAAAAAAACATTTCAAATTTGTCTAGAACCAAGTGGCGATTAAGTATATATACAAATTAGGTTCTAAGCATATCTACAATAAAATAAATTACCAGTTTATACATTGAACGTAACGAGATATAAAACGAGAGAAAATCGATTTTTCATTCGATTATAATATAATTGTTTCGTTTTTATCCCGGAACGTTCTGTAAACTTATTTTGTCCGTTAATGGCACAATAAGAGAGAGTATTCTACAATGTTTTTTTTTCGTGGCTACTTTGGTAAACTTATTCATATATCACAGTTTTTTTGGCGATGTACAAAAGATTTTTTTCTACCACTAAAATTTTATTCATTTTAATTTTATTCTGTTAAATACTTGGCCTAAAATAATTATTAGGTTCATCAGTTTTGTAGTAGGCCTTGAAATTGACAGAAATACATTACAAGGTATTAGAAGACTGTCATCGTTCAAGTGTTACGTCATTTATTTTTATTATTATAGTCCAGTCTATAGAGGTAATTATGAAATTTCAAAAATTAAGGCAAAGCTAAGAATTTTTTAAAATTTATTTAGATAATTTTTTCTTCAATTTTAATAATCTCCTATAATAATTGTTTACCACTCTGAAGCCATTTTTTTAACGAGTATTATGGACCAAAAGAAAAATAATATTTTTGCAGATACTCTTCAAATTTCGGCCCCCTTGTGCCCCAAAAGACAAATTAGTACATATGTAAAAGGTATGTATAATGTTTCATTTCGAAACATTTTTTATTGTTTAAATAATGTTTTGATGTGTTCCCTTGGCCTAGTATAGAGCCGTCCTGGTCCCATGCCTCGCCAATTAAAAATATGGTTAGGCGATATCGACGACCAACTTACGTGGAATGTCAAATTCTGTAACCCATCGGAATTTCACATCATTGGAATAAGCAGTGTGGTTTTTTCCTTTTGTTTGTTTGTCTGAATACCAATTCGATTTTCCGACTATTAACCTCGTCTGCAAAGAAAAATAATCGATTCTTAATGTACGTTACCTACAGTTAGGGATATAGGGGCGAGTGGGAATCGGGACAAAATATATTTGTTATCCACCACCACCGTATCTTTTAGTCTATTCTAAAAGTACGTCGAAACATTGCTCGTAGGTACATTGGGTAAGTTTAACAGGACTAAAATTTAGCATTAGAATATTTTTTTTACTTGTATATTACCAAAATTGTCTATTACATTCTACATTTGAAATATTGCTTTGCTTTCTGTCCATCAAGCACTCTCTTGAGGTCTGAGTTTAGGAAAAAGTCACTGGGTTCTAAATCTGAGGAATACGGTAGATGCGGAAACAATTCAAAGTCGATTTCCTGCAATGGTGTCAACGTTTTTATTTATTTGTGACACAAAACTTTTTCATTTCTTCAAATAGAGTCATTTTCCTTTTGAAACTGTTCCGATACATATTTTCTAGTCCTTCACTGGTTAATATGAGGCTCGAAGGACCAGATAGTGTAATTTCAAGTCAAACACAAGTATAGAGGAATAAGAAGAAGGTTTAGACTTGATAGATGAATAAATCAAGTAAGGTATTATGTATGATTTTCATAATTAACATTTTTTTTATTAAATTAATAATAAAAAATGGTTCAAATCAGAGGTATGGTGGAGTCTTTTTGGATCCTGGTCACTAAACTGTCCTGTATTAAGTTCTATGGTTTTTAGAAATATTTTATAATAAATATAATTAACAAAAATTATTTCTCATCTAGTAAAAATCCTGTAGCTGTTGAAAAAAAAAATTGTTTTTGATTTTATTCCTAAGCGTCCCACTTGCATTATATTTATTTTGAATGAAACCTCGGCCAAGTATTTGTTTGACGTTCGTCTAGTTTTTTCGCTAGAAATGAATCTTCGTATGATTAACCAATTTTTAGGATTAACTTTGTGGATTTTGTTTGTTTTCTGAATATTGGATTGGCGTAAAGCCAACGGTGTAATGTTGGCCAGCGCCACCGTTACCTATTATTTGGCAAATGGCTTTTAAACAATTATTCACTAGCGACGTTGCCAGCTTTCGTATCAAATTGAAAGATCCTTCGAAACGAATAACAAAATAAAACACCCATCGATGATGTTTTCGAAAGTAGAAATAGAAACGAGATTTTCAAAAATTTATTGTCAGCATCATCATTTTTTTTGTTGTTGTAGCTAGAAGGCTATTGAGTCCAAACTAGAGTTGAACTAGAAACAAACTCTAGAGAGACTAGCCAACAGACACCGAATAACCCCAATGTGGCTACCAGCCTTCCATGGTATATCAGTTAATAAAGAAGAAGAAAAATCTACCAAAGAGAAGCAACAACATCTTATTTTGGACTGGAGCCCTACTATGACCTCATAAGGTGCCATATCAGCAACAAAATGTACGTATAGGTGAAGAATTAGATGAAGTTTCACTGGGAAAACAATTTACGCTTAAGACAATTCCAAAAAATTCATAACCATATCAGTAAGATGTCCAGAAATAGTATAAACTGGTGGTTAGTCTTCTGATTGGTAAAATAAAAACTAAGGGCGACAAAGACACGCACAGGAAGACAGCTACAGATGCCCTTTTCATTTCAGCAGAAGCATCAAGTATATTGAAGGAGTAGTACTAAAAAAATAGCCTCCTTTTGGAGAATTCTACGGGTTTTGGAGAAAGAACAATGTATAGGTGGCTACCATGATATATCAGGCAATAATGAAGTAAAATTTTTGCCGAAAAGGGACAACAACACCATATTTGGATGAACGTATGGGTGGAGAATCAGATGGAATTTTGTTGTAAAAACATTCTGGACCTAAATAATTCAAAACATTCATAATTATATCAGTCAAGAAACATTTCGAAAAATCCAAAAACGACATTAAACTGGCGATCAGTCTTTCGACAGGTCAGATACCACCCTAATAATCACATTATCTGGTCCTTCGAGCCGTCCACTGGTTAAAATGAGGCTCGAAGGACCAGATAGTGTGAATGTAAATCAAGGACAAGTATATGATAGTAGGAAGACGGTTTAAACTAAATAAATGAATAAATAAAGTAGAAATTGAACTATGAAAAGAAAAATAACCTTCTTTGAGTGAATTCTATGTATTTTAGAGGTGGAATAATTATATGCAAATAATATTTTTTCATAAATAAATGCAGAACTAAACTGAAACGACTCCCCAAACAATCTAATCAACTATTGGAACCGTTGATGATTTTAAGACACTACATCAATACTCAAAATCACATTATCTGGTCCTTCGAGCCGTCCACTGGTTAAAATGAGGCTCGAAGGACCAGATAGTGTGAATGTAAGTAAGGACAAGTATATGATAGTAAGAAGACGGTTTAAACTAAATAAATGAATAAATAAAGTAGAAATTGAACTATGAAAAGAAAAATAAGCTCATTTGAGCGAATTCTATGTATTTTAGAGGTGGAATAATTATATGCAAATAATATTTTTTCATAAATAAATGCAGAACTAAACTGAAACGACTCCCCAAACAATCTAATCAACTATTGGAACCTTTGGTGATATTCAAACACAACATCAATACTCAAAATCACATTATCTGGTCCTTCGAGCCGTCCACTGGTTAAAATGAGGCTCGAAGGACCAGATAGTGTGAATGTAAGTAAGGACAAGTATATGATAGTAAGAAGACGGTTTAAACTAAATAAATGAATAAATAAAGTAGAAATTGAACTATGAAAAGAAAAATAAGCTCATTTGAGCGAATTCTATGTATTTTAGAGGTGGAATAATTATATGCAAATAATATTTTTTCATAAATAAATGCAGAACTAAACTGAAACGACTCCCCAAACAATCTAATCAACTATTGGAACCTTTGGTGATATTCAAACACAACATCAATACTCATAATCACATTATCTGGTCCTTCGAGCCGTCCACTGGTTAAAATGAGGCTCGAAGGACCAGATAGTGTGAATGTAAGTCAAGGACAAGTATAAGATAGTAGGAAGACGGTTTAAACTAAATAAATGAATAAATAAAGTAGAAATTGAACTATGAGAAGAAAAATAAGCTCATTTGAGCGAATTCTATGTATTTTAGAGGTGGAATAATTATATGCAAATAATATTTTTTCATAAATAAATGCAGAACTAAACTGAAACGACTCCCCAAACAATCTAATCAACTACTGGAACCGTTGATGATTTTAAGACACTACATCAATACTCATAATCACATTATCTGGTCCTTCGAGCCGTCCACTGGTTAAAATGAGGCTCGAAGGACCAGATAGTGTGAATGTAAGTCAAGGACAAGTATAAGGTAGTGAGTTTAGACTAAATAGACGATTAAATTGAATAAAAATCGAAGAAAAAGTATAAAAATAATTGTAATTTACCTAAACACTGCGTCGACAGTCACACACACGACCAATCCTTCGGTCGATTACGCCGCGTAATCGATTTTATCCCAGGATAACGACGCCGTCAAATCGGCCGGCGATCTGAATTCCTCCAAATTGAAAGGATCGAAAGGATCTTGAGCTATACCCAACAACGGATCGTATCCGCCGAGATCCGGTTCCTGTGATGAGAAAGCGGCGTTATTCGTACCGTCGTAGACGTTTTCTTGAGGAAGTAGCGATTCTAACCAATCGTCTGTATCCATGGCGATGTCTTCGTGGGTATTATCGTTGGAGAAATTATTGTTTTCTTGTTGATTTTGACAACTGGAAGAGAAAAAAAATCGGATCAGTCGGAATTATTATCTCGTGGCGATAACGATAAATTACTCACCCTCCCAATTCCATCAATTGACTAAAATCGATGTTTTCTATATTATCCAAAGCTTCCAGTAGATCCGAAGGGTCTATTCCCAAAGTGGCTTCCGGTCCTTCGGGATCCAGATTAGTACTATTGTGATTGTCGTCTAAATTTTGAGCGGGATACACCGGTTCGGTCGATTTGGTACCGGCGGAATTAGGGGTAAGAGGATCGTTCGCCGCACTAGGCGGTAATTCTCCGTTTTTTATTAATATTTCCAAAACGTCGTCGACTATTTGACTCTTAATGTGATTCTTTTTGTTCATCTGTTTGGTAGCTTCGTTGTATTGAGGCGGGGGCGGTTTGGGCGCCGCTTCTACCAATTCTATTTTCACCTCTTTGGGAATGTTATCCTCAACGTATTCCGTTTTTATTTCCGGCGCAGCTATTATCGGAGTTACTATTGAGTTTAAGAAGGCGTTGCTTCTGTTCTGACCGTTGAGGACTTTGGTTTTGCCTTGTAACAGTTGATTGAACATTAGAGCTGCCTCGGCGGTGTTGAGGATCAGACCTCCGGTGATATTTTTTTGATTTTGTAAATTGATTTGTTGTTGAAGCCTGAAACGATCGTAAAATTAAAACGATTAGGATACAAATAAATTGATTTTACCTTTGTTGTTCCTCGTTGGCGGTTTGTCTGGCTTGGAGTGCCTGCAAATGTTTCATCTGTAATATGAAATTCTGTTGTTGCTGTTGTTGTTGTTGTAACTGTTGTTGTTGTTGTTGCTGTAATCTTTGTTGTTGTTGTCTGGCTTGTAAATGTTTTTGTAAGGCGATCATTTGAGCTTTCGGTTCAGTTCTGGTGGCGGCTTGGAGTTTTAATTGGGATAGCGTCAATTCCCTTTGGAGTTCTTCGATTTGTCTTTGTTGTTCTCTTACTATATCATCGTGTTCCTGAAAAATAAGTTTTTTTTTTTATATATATTACGATCCAAACGATTCAAACTACTTCTCCTTACATTAGTTTTTTGCGGTGGATTTTCTAGCGCTTGTTGGATCTTGTATTGCAAAAATTGTTCTTGTATCGGTTGCGGAGAAGGGCTCATCGGATCCAGATCCATTTGCTCTGGTTTTTCGTCTCTTATACTCTCTTGGGGGGAATCTATGTTTTGATATACGGGAGAATTATGGGATTGATCCATACTGGCGTTGCTGTGAATTGAGGAGTCTATGGAAGGCGGATTTTGATTGATAATATCGTTAGAACCGGTAAAAGGTTTAAGTCTTTCGATTAATTGTGGTTTAGAGCCAGATACTGGTAAACTACGACGTTTTAATTCTGCTTTCAAGTCGCTAACTTTCATGTCTTCTAATCTGCCGGTTATTCTGGATGGCGTCGATGATTCCGATGAGGTGGAAGGAGCCGGTGATGGTTGTTGAATATTAATATGATTATTATTGTTAGTTTCAGAAGGAGAAGAAGACTTTTGGGAAGCCGGCAAGATAATTTGTGGATATTTATGTTGAAGTTGTAATTGAAATTGCAGAAGGAGCGTCTGTTGCTTCAACAATAGATCGTAAGAACTTTCTTCCGGTGAAGTATTGTTGTTGGTAGTTTTGTGCGCGCTCGGCGGACCTTTGTATTCGTGGAATTTTATAGTACGCGTTTTGGGAATCGATTTCGTTTTGGATTTTTTTCTATTTTTATCTTTAACGGAATCGTTTCGAACCGGTGATTGTACGGCGCGCGTTATTAAAGACATTGGAGGAGGCGGTGGAGGAGCTGGCGTCGCCGGTTGCGACATTATTGGACTAGCAACACTAGATAAAGGACTTAAAGTAGACGTGGAAGATACCAGAGACGCGGGAGATGACGCCGATGCTTGGGAAAGTAGAGGCGCGGCTACGGATCGACACAAATCCGCGAATAAAACTTCGTTATTGTCTTTTTTCAATATGGGACTAGAAGAAGTTACGGCGACTGTTTCGGTTGGTTGCATCAAAGATACTACGATGCCGGCCGATTTCGCGGCGGTTTCTAAAACATCGGATGGACCGGGACTCACTCGGTTATCGCCTTCGGAACTTTGGGAATCTTCTTCGGGATTGATGTAGTTTGAGGGTAATTGCGGTCTGTGAAGTTGTCCTTCGCTGGTCGCTTTGTAGGGTATCCTACCGGTTTTTACGGCTTCTTCGATCGGTTCTTCGGTGTGAAGAATATTTTTTTGGATGAGCTCCAAAGGTCCGGGTCTATGGGATAATTGGTCGTTTAAATGATCGGCCAATTTAGCTTTTTTCAACATCCTTTGCCGTTCCGCCAAACTCGGATCTACGTGACTCGGATCAACTTCTAATATATGACGCCTTTCCAATTCTTGGCGAGGCGGTCTTTGCTGTATTTTCGCTTTTAGCATATCGCCAGTTTTCGCCCTTTCCAACTGACGACGCTGACCGTGATAAGCGGCCGGCGTTTTATGAGCTACAAGAAACGAAAATTCAATTGACAAAACAAATAAATATTTATAAATATATACTTACGAGGCATGATGCCTTGAGCCACCAGCTGATCGAATGGTCTCCTGAGCAACAATTTCACCTTGAGGGCTGTAACAAACAATTCGTTTCGAATTAAACCAGCTCGACACATGTCTACCTCACAACGCGACCGTGAAAGACAAAAAAAAAACAAACTAAATCGACACGAAAATTTCACTCGAATTCGATAAAAAAAAAATAGCGTAGGAAAAAAAAAATGAAACAAGTACACCCGTTCGGGGTGGGCGATTGAAGAGGCGGACGCCCGCCCCCAGAAGAACTACACCGTTGTTCCGGCTATGACCTATCGTTGATCGAAGCGTGGATTAGACTGCCGCGAATGTCTCGAAAGAAAAAAATTTTTGTTATTGTAGTAATGCGCGGAAGATAATATACAGTAGCGTATCAAATTAATTTTTTATCTACGATCGAATTTAGTTTATAAACAAAAATTTTATATCCGAACGGTCGATGTTCAGTAAAACTTGATTTGAATTATATATTTTCATCTTCTGCGAGTACTTTTAGAAACTTTTTATCTGACAAAAGAATTTTACAACGTTGTCAAATTTCGTGTATTGTTGAGACATTATTGGAAGTAACAGTGGCAATATAATTTGTTCCGTCAATGTGATATATGTTGACGTAGATAAAAAATGAATATTAACCACGTACCAGACAAGTTCCGGATGACGGAAATGGCTAACCGCTAATGTCGGCGATTAGTACCCGAGTACTGGTTGTTAAATGAATTTAAACGTTTCGGAAACAAAAAAAAATTGTTGTATGATTATTTTTTTATAAAATTGATAACAACGGAGTTGTATATACCTTTTCGAGACGCACTGTTTATTTTAAATCGATTAAAATGCTTTAGATTCAACATGCTTGAATTTCGGAGGCGATGTTGGTAAATAAAACTGACCGAATCAAACGTGTTTTGATGTTATAACGGTTTGGACATGAACAATCCACATTTATCAGATTCTTTGATCTCAATACGACGTTCAAGATTTTAGTTGCTATTAAATGTTTTATAAATAATCATAGAAAACTGGTATTTATACTAATAATTGTCATACCATTAATAAGACGTTCCAAAATTACCATGTGCTTTATAATGTTTTCATTTATATTCGTGTTTGATTCCGCTTCGATATAGGGTGACTCTCACATGGAAAAACATAATAATATGAGAGGATAGACCTAAAAAAACGTATCCTAACATAAAACACAATACTTTGAGGAAACTGGAAAAGATAAAACATGAGCAAACGTGCGACACGCCTCAAAATTAACACCGAAAACGACTAAGTCGTAGAAGCAAGTTAAATCTTACGAGAAATTAACAAAAATGCCATCAAATGGCTCCAAAACAACTGAAATAACTGAAATGAAGAAACTGGAAAGGATAAAACATGAGCAAACGTGCGACACGCCTCAAAATTAACACCGAAAACGACTAAGTCGTAGAAGCAAATTAAATCTTACGAAGAATTAACAAAAATGCCATCAAATGGCTCCAAAACAACTGGAACAACTGAAATGAAGAAACTGGAAAGGATAAAACATGAGCAAACGTGCGACACGCCTCAAAATTAACACCGAAAACGACTAAGTCGTAGAAGCAAATTAAATCTTACGAAGAATTAACAAAAATGCCATCAAATGGCTCCAAAACAACTGAAATAACTGAAATGAAGAAACTGGAAAGGATAAAACATGAGCAAACGTGCGACACGCCTCAAAACTAACACCGAAAACGACTAAGTCGTAGAAGCAAATTAAATCTTACGAAGAATTAACAAAAATGCCATCAAATGGCTCCAAAACAACTGAAATAACTGAAATGAAGAAACTGGAAAGGATAAAACATGAGCAAACGTGCGACACGCCTCAAAATTAACACCGAAAACGACTAAGTCGTAGAAGCAAATTAAATCTTACGAGAAATTAACAAAAATGCCATCGAATGGCTCCAAAACAACTGGAACAACTGAAATGAAGAAACTGGAAAGGATAAAACATGAGCAAACGTGCGACACGCCTCAAAATTAACACCGAAAACGACTAAGTCGTAGAAGCAAATTAAATCTTACGAAGAATTAACAAAAATGCCATCAAATGGCTCCAAAACAACTGAAATAACTGAAATGAAGAAACTGGAAAGGATAAAACATGAGCAAACGTGCGACACGCCTCAAAATTAACACCGAAAACGACTAAGTCGTAGAAGCAAATTAAATCTTACGAGAAATTAACAAAAATGCCATCGAATGGCTCCAAAACAACTGGAACAACTGAAATGAAGAAACTGGAAAGGATAAAACATGAGCAAACGTGCGACACGCCTCAAAATTAACACCGAAAACGACTAAGTCGTAGAAGCAAATTAAATCTTACGAGAAATTAACAAAAATGCCATCGAATGGCTCCAAAACAACTGGAACAACTGAAATGAAGAAACTGGAAAGGATAAAACATGAGCAAACGTGCGACACGCCTCAAAATTAACACCGAAAACGACTAAGTCGTAGAAGCAAATTAAATCTTACGAAGAATTAACAAAAATGCCATCAAATGGCTCCAAAACAACTGAAATAACTGAAATGAAGAAACTGGAAAGGATAAAACATGAGCAAACGTGCGACACGCCTCAAAATTAACACCGAAAACGACTAAGTCGTAGAAGCAAATTAAATCTTACGAGAAATTAACAAAAATGCCATCGAATGGCTCCAAAACAACTGGAACAACTGAAATGAAGAAACTGGAAAGGATAAAACATGAGCAAACGTGCGACACGCCTCAAAATTAACACCGAAAACGACTAAGTCGTAGAAGCAAATTAAATCTTACGAAGAATTAACAAAAATGCCATCAAATGGCTCCAAAACAACTGAAATAACTGAAATGAAGAAACTGGAAAGGATAAAACATGAGCAAACGTGCGACACGCCTCAAAACTAACACCGAAAACGACTAAGTCGTAGAAGCAAATTAAATCTTACGAAGAATTAACAAAAATGCCATCAAATGGCTCCAAAACAACTGAAATAACTGAAATGAAGAAACTGGAAAGGATAAAACATGAGCAAACGTGCGACACGCCTCAAAATTAACACCGAAAACGACTAAGTCGTAGAAGCAAATTAAATCTTACGAGAAATTAACAAAAATGCCATCGAATGGCTCCAAAACAACTGGAACAACTGAAATGAAGAAACTGGAAAGGATAAAACATGAGCAAACGTGCGACACGCCTCAAAACTAACACCGAAAACGACTAAGTCGTAGAAGCAAGTTAAATCTTACGAAGAATTAACAAAAATGCCATCAAATGGCTCCAAAACAACTGAAATAACTGAAATGAAGAAACTGGAAAGGATAAAACATGAGCAAACGTGCGACACGCCTCAAAATTAACACCGAAAACGACTAAGTCGTAGAAGCAAATTAAATCTTACGAAGAATTAACAAAAATGCCATCAAATGGCTCCAAAACAACTGAAATAACTGAAATGAAGAAACTGGAAAGGATAAAACATGAGCAAACGTGCGACACGCCTCAAAATTAACACCGAAAACGACTAAGTCGTAGAAGCAAATTAAATCTTACGAAGAATTAACAAAAATGCCATCAAATGGCTCCAAAACAACTGAAATAACTGAAATGAAGAAACTGGAAAGGATAAAACATGAGCAAACGTGCGACACGCCTCAAAATTAACACCGAAAACGACTAAGTCGTAGAAGCAAATTAAATCTTACGAAGAATTAACAAAAATGCCATCAAATGGCTCCAAAACAACTGGAACAACTGAAATGAAGAAACTGGAAAGGATAAAACATGAGCAAACGTGCGACACGCCTCAAAACTAACACCGAAAACGACTAAGTCGTAGAAGCAAATTAAATCTTACGAAGAATTAACAAAAATGCCATCAAATGGCTCCAAAACAACTGAAATAACTGAAATGAAGAAACTGGAAAGGATAAAACATGAGCAAACGTGCGACACGCCTCAAAATTAACACCGAAAACGACTAAGTCGTAGAAGCAAGTTAAATCTTACGAAGAATTAACAAAAATGCCATCAAATGGCTCCAAAACAACTGAAATAACTGAAATGATGAAACTGGAAAGGATAAAACATGAGCAAACGTGCGACACGCCTCAAAATTAACACCGAAAACGACTAAGTCGTAGAAGCAAATTAAATCTTACGAAGAATTAACAAAAATGCCATCAAATGGCTCCAAAACAACTGGAACAACTGAAATGAAGAAACTGGAAAGGATAAAACATGAGCAAACGTGCGACACGCCTCAAAATTAACACCGAAAACGACTAAGTCGTAGAAGCAAGTTAAATCTTACGAGAAATTAACAAAAATGCCATCGAATGGCTCCAAAACAACTGAAATAACTGAAATGGCGACGTACCAAGCATTTTTCAAACAATTGAAATTGTATTGTCCGGTTCAATCTACTCCAATCCATTTGAAGATGCTAGACTTAGCGGAGAATGCAACCTGCAGATTCTGATATCCAGAACACGGAATCTAAATTTTTTCGAAATGTGAGACACAACGGAACTTTAGAGAATATGAAATAGAAGACGAATATCTCTGACAGCTACAGTTTTAGCTCTAAACCTCTCAAAAGGAATGGAAATAATAGATCAGTTGTAAACACTGAAGATCCCCATTATCATAGCCAGAAATTAGGCCACAAACAGACCATTTGGGTCATGTAAAGATAGTCCATATTCGATGAATACAATCCTAGAAAACGGCCTTTTCAGGTTCGTCCTTTGCAATCCATTATATTGAATGTTTGTCGTTTCTGGAATTCAGTTATGAATTGATACAAAAATTACAACTCATTTTGCTTTAACCCCGTCAATAATGCTTGAAAAATGTTCATTCGATTGCGCTTTCGGTCCAAAGTCAGCAAAAGCGACATCTAACGCTCACTATACAGTCATTATATGGCAAATGTCTTGATCTTCTTCTTCTTCACACAACTTCACTTGAACCTATACGCGACTCTGTTTTCCCAATACATCATTTTTTCTAGCACCAACATCTTTGCAGGACTTTCCCTTCCATATATCAATAACTGCTTCAATCGAGTCATCTCTTGGTAACCATGTACGAGGGTTATCTTCTAAGTTATCCAGAGAAACTTCGAAGCCATGTTTCCATAATTGGGGGCGAATATGTCGAAAAGCTTCGAACTTGTGTAAAAACTTAGAAGGCGACTCTCGTAATTTGATGTGCGGGAGGAAAATATGAAGACGCGATCTTGGTGGCAACGTTGGAACTCTGCAAGTGGTATCTCATATAACAAACCGTTCCTCTGAAGACGTTTTCAAATTTTAGTTGAATTATAAGGTTTTTGGGCACCATTTTGAAACATCAATCTGTATTCTATCGATATCTATTTTTTATTTTAGAGCGGAATTAGATTTTGAATGAATTCTTCTATTCCTCCATGTAAAATCTAAACGAATCATTTTTAGTCATTTGTATAATCATCAAACGATATAAATTCATTAAATGCTATTCAAGCTAACAGTTTTAGACGCTCTGTATATACAAGTTGAATTAATTAATGAAAATAACATGGACGGTGTCCAATTAACTAAGTTATAAATTAAAGTTTGTTACTTTCGGTCAAATAAAAATAATTAACTTTAGAATATATTCTGCACGTGATTTATTAGAAAACGTTACAAGGTGACTCATAGAAACTATGATGATAAAGATAAAAGGTATTTAGATGAATCGGACATATATACAGGGTGAACTGTTTAAATTACTTAACTAGACATTCTAACTATCACTATAAAAAAATCTCGTTTGGTTTGAATTATCGCGCGTTTGTCAGTTTTATCGATATAGAGAAATTATTCGGAAATATTACTTGGGGTTGTAATCGATGTTGACATATTATCAGACACTAGGTACTAGGTACAGAGCTGGAGCTGTTTGAATCTTGAATCTTGAACGATTTAAGAACCTCAGGGTGCGGTGTTGGGACCACTATTGTTTTTGCTTTATATAAACGACTGTCGAACAGTTTTATTCGCCGAATTCCTAGCAAAGGGGGATGAAAACGTCAGCAACGAAAATCTGAAGGTAGCTTTTATTCAAATAATTTGAAATAAAGCGAAGCAAAAACTTGAAAAATAACATTTAGCTATGCAAAACGAGGTACCAGAAGGGAATCTGTAAAATGGTTGAAAATCCTGGCTAGATTGTGTACAGATTGTCCCTGTAAAAGTTACGGATTGTTTTAACCATTGAGCAGGATCCGTCCCTGGCTTTCAGATAGTTCCGTTAAAAACTCTACACGGACATACGTAATTATCCATTAAAAATTCATAACGTTTGATTGTATAATTTGGAAAATATACTTAAATATAAGTTTTTTCCTCTCCCGAATTTTTTGTATCAAGTCCCGGAACACCCTGTACGTCAGCCTGTGTAAATTTGAAGCTGATCGTGCGGTCGATTCAACCAGTTTGAGTCTTTTGATTTCAAAGGGCCATTTCTTATAACCTATTTACAGAATTCACTCGCCAGACCTAAGAAGGCCTTTTGTTTGTTTACATTCTAGAAACCGAGTTATCGAGAAATCGGTTTTGTATAAATAGGCGATTAATTCAGTAAATAAACTTTTACTCGTCGGGATTTACACGTAAACTTTGTTTTTAAACGGATTACAATGATAAAAATTATACAACTGTTTAGTAATAAGTCTTCGTGTATAGTTTAGTGAATAGTGAAAAGTGTTTAGTGTTAGTATATAAACAAAATTGAAAAAGGCGCGAAAAACAAGCAAAAACACTTTAAATTCTTCATATAATCGACGCTACTGATCGCTTTTTACCTCATCCTAGTTCGCTCGTGCTGTATATGTTTTGAGTGGTACTTACATTCTTTATTTTGATCGATAACAATCGGAGATGTATCTATGATGGCCTTGGGAGGCGACTCCCTCGGACTAGTGGGAGATCCTCCACCTTCCGCCATATTATTACGAAACCACTCCGGATATATCGCCGAAATGGTATCTACCAGGTCGCGATCCAGTTGAAGTTGCCAATAACCAGAGCCAGAATCGCTAATGTGACTAGACTCTGTAACAAAAAAAATATATATACATGTATAAACAAAACACCTAAATAGCCTTTTAATCGGTGCTGCTTTTTTTTATTTCAGATTTATTATTTATCTCTGATCGGCGCCATTGAAGGCTTCTTAGTGGATATACGAGGGTTGAAACGAAAGTAATTTCTCAAGACGTTTGGTGTTTAGTCAGCGCGAAACTCGATTTGGGCCTTTTTTTCAAAATAATAATAAATATTTTCGAGGTTAAGCGCTGATATGTTTGTAATTGGTATCCGCAAGATAAAAAATAATTGCCTCGACCCTCGTATAAATCTAGTGAATAATAATTGACGTTACATACATCGAACGTATTTCGTTTTGAAACATCAACAACTATTCATGGCCGACGAAACGTAAGCAAAGATTAAAAATAATAAACTAGTTAATACATTCCGCCAATCGAGCAAATCAAACAGAACAATGCGGATCCCGATCGACCATAAAGTTGCGTTTGCACCGTCGATCGTTTTACGTGCATAAAATAAATAATTTATTTCTAGATCTGTGTCAGATTCTGACAATCGAAATATTCACCATAGAAATGAAACAACGCCAAAAAATCACTGTATCTCACACTACGCAATCTGTATACGTGACCGCAGCGCGTAAACTCGGCTTAACTTATGGTTGCCATACACGTTACGGTTTAGGGAAAGAAAAAAACGCCCGATGCTAGATCGAGAATCAATTCTTTCGAATTATTATGGGTAGTACGTTTATTTCGTACCAGGGAACGGTTTTTCGGTTTTTATTATATTAATTCAGGTAATATTTAAACGAATGGACTATAATTTATTTATATATACATTTCGAGAAAAAATTATTGTGTAGTAAATGCGAAATTGTTAGAAATTTAATACTATTGCTATAATAAAATTTAACTGCCAACTAGATTATTTAAATAACACATTACAATCAAAAATTTTATTTTATTTTCCAAAATTTTGGCAAACGTTCATTTCCCGATTTTATCGTAATAAAAAAAAAATATTTTTCTCTCTGAATCTATATCCGAAATTGACGTTTATGAATTTAAAATTCATGCGGACTTCTGTTATATTATGAAAATTCATTAGAATTGTTCATTCGGAACGGAAGCAAATCCCGAGATTCTAGAAGAATCTAGTCGCTTGTTTTGACATTTTGACAGATTATCATTGAGTACGGAGCTATTTGAGATAAACCTTTGGCTCTGACGGAAACGTTTTCTGATACAAATTATTTGATCTAACATTAATTTGAATTAAAAAAAATCCCAAGGTCCAATTTCCTATAATTAAGCGGGTGCGTCTCGGCACGCTCTCCGTCAGTGGTAAAGGGACCAGTTCACCTGTGTAGCATTGATGGTTTGAGGATGTTTTGGAGTTAAGGCGACCGGAGATCTGGTAAAAATTAAAGGGATTTTGAAGAAAGAAAGTTATAAAATATATTAAAGGAAAATGGAGCGCGTTATGGTCAGCGTCTGATCTGCAGTGTGCCTTAAGCTGTGTCGGAAGCTCCTGCTGAAACTCAGGCAAATTATTGGGGGATTGATATACTGGGAACGCAATATTCCGTCTTCAAACCAAAGTAGAAAATATCCTGTACCATGCTGACAGAGTACATGATCAGGGCCTTTGGTTGTTACTTAGATATACGAGGGTTGTCTAAAAACTTATCAACCTAATAAAGAAACAAAACTTTTTAAAGACTTATCAGCTAACCTTCGTATTTAAAGTTGTCGGGGGATCATAAATGATGATTACACGATTAATTCAGTTCCTTCGAACGTGCTATCTACTTCAGGGTTGAATTAAATAATTTTAAGACAGATATGAAAGCGGCTTACGTAAATTGTTGGGAAACCTCGAATTTTCGTTGAAATAAATTGGTTACAAGATCAAAAGCCGACGAAAAGATGATTTAACGTTCAACTTGGAATATTTCCCAAAAAAAAAAAAAATGGTGTATCGAAATGAAGATCGGTAAAATTTTTGAATTGATTTTATGCGGTTCATTTGAAAGTACACGTATGTTTTCAAGATCAAATTTTATTCAAGGTATTAGGCAATCGTAATTACATTATTTCAGATTCATAACACACCCACGCGCAACAACGTTAAACAGCTGTCAGTAGATAAACAAACTTTTATAACTGGAGAATGTTTTTGATTATCACGTTAAATTATTATCATTATTATTATTATCGTAGAAAATTAGGGTAGCCCCCTAATTTGAAAGAAATTTTTACGTTTTTCGGTTGTAATTAAGTTTGATTGAATTAAAAAAAAATTCTGTTGTTAAAAGTAATGAAAATTAACAATTTTAATGCTTTTAAAGCTTGCAAACGAATAGACAGAAGACATCATAAATATTCAACATAATTTTCATATTTTTTTCATCACAGAGACGATAGATAGATAAAGAGGAGTCTTAGCAACACAGCGGACCGCGCCAAAGTGAATCCCGAGATTCTGGAGTGACAGGACATTTGAATCTGTCTCCCTCTCTAGGACAAGTGACACACGATGTTCCTAGAGATGGTCGAGAAAAGGTTTAAGACGAAAACCAATCAACACAACCAGGACACGACGGCAAGTTTGAAACAAAGGGTCAATCGCGTCAAGATGGAAATCAAGGATCCTTGGAAGCTCCACCAAGAGATTTCGCTCGTTTACTCGGCCTTCATCACGAGTTCAACGTCCTCCACTAGACTTCTTTTGTTTTCTTGGTTCGAAAGATCACCATTTGGAGACCCTGGACAATATTAGAGCCGAGCTCACGCAAGATATCTTATTAAAGCCTTCCAGGCCCCGTTAAGATATTTTAAGTTGTCAGAAATAATTTTACTTCGTACCTTGGTCGAAAGTACGTACTATCTTTCCTATTGGGAGGGGTATGAACAAAAATTGTATACACAACACGGGTCAAAAGTTGAAATCTCAGTCCTGCGCGTCATGATGATAAAAATTTTCTTTCGGCCCTCGTAGTGTTTATTTCTTCGTTTTAACGAGTTTTTCTTCGATTGCGAAGCCTAATTACAAATTTTCATAAAAATCTGTGCTTGAAAACAAATTGGAAAACGTTTCGTACGTTTAGGATATTGTTGTTGAAGAATTGTCGCTGTATAAAAACAATTAACGATGTAAGAACAAAAATTAAAATGTTTTGAAGGATTTTGAAAGTTGTTGTTGTAATAATAATAAAAAAAAAACATACCGATCGCCTACGCACGTTTCTCGATGACATCAGATAAACAGAAATTATTATAAACAATAGCGCGGTTAAAAAAAAAGAAAAACGCGATAATGGCGAAATTCGATTTTCCGCATTTTCATCTAGAATAGACGTTCGTGTTACCAAGGTCGTTAGGAAACTGAATGATCAACTAACGAACTCGGTATTATTAATTTTTGCGAGGGCGAAACGAGTTTCGCAAGAACGGGAATTGTCGGTTGTTATTTGAAAGAATAAAAGGTTGGGAACTGCAGGATGGGAGTAGAATATCTATAGACGAAGAAACTTTTTTCAATCGATCTCTTTCTATTCCCACGATTAAATAATATTGTTGAATTGTAAAATATATTTGAGAAACGTCTTTTCAATTAAAAAGCAACCCCAAAAGGGTGAAAACGTAAAAAAGTAACCTGGTGGCTGATTCCACAGGCTTATTCCTCTCCAAAAGAAGGTTTCTTGATAAATTAACATTCTGTAATAGTCCTCCCGTTGAGTAGATCTTACTGGTGTGTTATAATGTTGGACATCTCCGATGAGAATCTGTCTTGGTAATAATCAGTTCTGTGCTTCAAGTTGTGACAGTTTCTGGTCAATTTTGGATCGCTTCTAAGTCAAATTTCCCTCTTTTGTATTGAGTCGTGCATCCTCAGGATATTCTTGGCAACCCAGCTCCAAATGTGTCAACAATACTCCGAAGATTAACTGATCTGAAGGATTGGAAGCTGTTGCGAAATATATAGTTTTTTGGTACTGAAGAATGATCCAAGTTTTTGTCTAATTCAGTGACGAGACTATACCTGGACATCTTCCTAGTTTTCTTCGTCATCATTTTTATTATTAACGTTTTCTCTTGTTGCCTCTATTACGTCCAGACTGGACCAAATCCTGAGTTGCAATGCCAACCTTCTTTGATCTGATGCCGCCTACAGATGTTCGCAGTGTGGAGATGCTACTCTAGTTTTTAGGAAAGACGTGACCTGGTGGCTGGTTCCTCTCCAAAAGAAGGTTTCTTGATAAATTAACATTCTGTAATAGTCCTCCCGTTGAGTAGATCTTGCTGGTGTGTTATAATGTTGGACATCTCCGATGAGAATCTGTCTTGGTAATAATCAGTTCTGTGCTTCAAGTTGTGACAGTTTCTGGTCAATTTTGGATCGCTTCTAAGTCAAATTTCCCTCTTTTGTATTGAGTCGTGCATCCTCAGGATATTCTTGGCAACCCAGCTCCAAATGTGTCAACAATACTCCGAAGATTAACTGATCTGAAGGATTGGAAGCTGTTGCGAAATATATAGTTTTTTGGTACTGAAGAATGATCCAAGTTTTTGTCTAATTCAGTGACGAGACTATACCTGGACATCTTCCTAGTTTTCTTCGTCATCATTTTTATTATTAACGTTTTCTCTTGTTGCCTCTATTACGTCCAGACTGGACCAAATCCTGAGTTGCAATGCCAACCTTCTTTGATCTGATGCCGCCTACAGATGTTCGCAGTGTGGAGATGCTACTCTAGTTTTTAGGAAAGACGTGACCTGGTGGCTGGTTCCTCTCCAAAAGAAGGTTTCTTGATAAATTAACATTCTGTAATAGTCCTCCCGTTGAGTAGATCTTACTGGTGTGTTATAATGTTGGACATCTCCGATGAGAATCTGTCTTGGTAATAATCAGTTCTGTGCTTCAAGTTGTGACAGTTTCTGGTCAATTTTGGATCGCTTCTAAGTCAAATTTCCCTCTTTTGTATTGAGTCGTGCATCCTCAGGATATTCTTGGCAACCGAGCTCCAAATGTGTCAACAATACTCCGAAGATTAACTGATCTGAAGGATTGGAAGCTGTTGCGAAATATATAGTTTTTTGGTATTGAAGAATGATCCAAGTTTTTGTCTAATTCAGTGACGAGACTATACCTGGACATCTTCCTAGTCTTCTTCATCATCATTTTTATTATTAACGTTTTCTCTTGTTGCCTCTATTACGTCCAGACTGGACCAAATCCTGAGTTGCAATGCCAACCTTCTTTGATCTGATGCCGCCTACAGATTTTGGTGATAGCCGAGTTTACTGGGGGCGGCTGATATGAACGACGAGACCACTGAGCTATCGACGCCGAAGGTTGTTTGCAATTTTGTCAAGAAGATCGTTGATATAAGAAGAACGAGAATAAGGGACAACCAATACCAACCTTAAACCTTTTTGAGGTACGTCCATCGATGGCGACCTAGATGGATCGGTCTTTGGGAAAGCTTCAATTGACGAAGACAAACCGTACGATCTTGGCATGTTAAACCCCGTCAAAAATCTTCGATATGTCCATTGCGATTGTTCTGGATTTCCTCCGGGTAACATAGTCTAGGAGATCCTCGGTTGATGGGGGATGATTCGGAGCCGATCTACAGATATGCGAGCTACTCCAAAGATCGATGAATTTGAGCTATTTCGGTCAGAATATGTTGCTTTAAACCTCTATACCCAATGTAAGCAACGTAAAGTAAAATTATTCTTTTAGATACCGACCTGTTTTGTTTACAATATAACCTGCTTCATTTTCTGAGGGGGCGTAAATTTATTCTATATTTCGATTTTATTATAAGGAAAATTACATATACATTCGTTTAACTCGCGTGGGATTATTTTAATCCATATAAAATGTAGTTGAGGATTTTGATACTTATATTTTTACTTCTTTATGTCCTTGTCTCTACCTTTATTGGCCGGAAATTGCTTTCTACCAAATAATTTTTCAAGCTAAGGGACAGTAATCAGAGGGAATCAGTTCGGGTGTATATAGAGGCAATGAATCAATCGTAAAGCTAAACCTGGCTCAGCGGGAGGTGGTTAGACACTCTATTCGTTGTGAGAAAGATTTAATAGAGGCAACACGAGAAAAAAATAATAATAAGAAGGAAGATTTGAATGAAAAGGCTTAGAAGATCGAGATATTGGGGAAGAGCTAGAAGAATTGGAAATCGTGTCGTAGAAAGGCTATAAATTAGACAAAAACCAGAAACCAACAGGAAATTGTATGGCAGATGAAGCTCTGCGATGGAAACTGATGGAAGATTGCTGAATTTAAACGTGGTGGTACAGACACCGATAATAGTCAAAGTTCTGGTCGTCCTATTGAGGTGGTTACTCCAGAAAACATCAAAAAAGTCCACAAACTGGTTAAATCAAATAGTGAATTCGAATTGCGTGAGATAATTGAGATCATAAAGATATCAGAAGGCAGTTGGTTCACAATAATGCTTCAACATTTCACCATGAGAAAGCTTATTTCAAAGTGGGTGCCGCGTTTACTCAAAATCGATCAGAAACAACAACATGTTGATGATGGCCATGTTTAAATGTAATAAACCAGTTTTTTAGCGTCGATACGTGACATTGGATCCATTACATCACTCCGGAATCACTACGATCATCATCTGAGTGGAATGCAGCCAGAGAACCGCGTTCGAAGGCAAAACAGTCAGTTGGGAAGGTTGTGGCTTCAGTATTTTGAAATATTGTACATCGACTATCGATATCGAATACTACGTAGAGTTGTTGGATAGTTTGAATGCAAAAATCAAGGAAAAACGGCTTCGTATGTCGAAGAAACAACCGCAGTTTCACTAAGACAATACAACGATTCACGGTGGTCGATAACAACGGTGGTGGAATCCACTGTATAGTCCAGATCTGGCCCCCAGTGACTACTGGCTCAAAAAAATGCTTTTCAGTAAGAAATTCATTTGAAATGAAACTTATTATGATATTATAGACAAGAGTGGCATCCAGAAGTTAGAAAAACGATTGTTTTGCTCTTGAAGGAGATGATATTGATAAATAAAATCGGTTTTCGGCAAAAAAAAAACAATTAAATATCGTAAATTCGATCAAATATCTAAAGACACTCAATTGTGTCACAAATTGTGAACTGACGTAACGTTTGTAGTTGATGCGACTTTAAACTTATAAAAAAACAAATTTCCTTTTGTGTATTACTTTTCCGAACGACCGGGTGACCTAAATAAACGATTAAATATAGCATATTATGATTGACGATTGCAAGAAAAAAAGAAGACGTATAATAATATAATGGACGCGTGGGTTTATCTGGTGCGAAAAGGTGAATCTACCTGTTTTCGCCCACGTTCGAACCAAGCCAACTTAAACGCAATAATTTTTGTTTTCCGTTGATTAACTGATAAATTCGTTCGTTATTAGGAGTTTTAGGAGTTATTTATAATAATATTATAATTAACAGCGATTAAGTGTAGTTGTATTTTATTTGACTCACTCGGTATATATTTTCGAAGTCTCGCTCGATTTATTTGTTTACATCTTGTTATGTGCTAAAAGCAGGAACTTGTTGCCGAAGTCGAAAAATTAGGTCAGATATTAGTCAACAAAATACGAAAACACTAAAAGTATGTTCGGTCGAAATTGTGCAAAAGGGTGTAAGAAACATACTCGAAATTAATGAGCGTCATTTTGAAAAACACGTTTCGAGATATACGAGGCGACGTCAAGTGTTAAACACGAAATCGCGATAATAATATCGGAAACTGAAAAAACATTAACTAATTGTCTCTACGTGCCTATTGTACTTAGAGCCATGCGGGATTTAGAGTCCTGTTGGAGCTGCATCCGCATAACTAAGTGAAGTATCACGATGCAGCTCCCAGAGTGAATTTGAAAGTTTCTAAAATGACTGAGCGAACTTTGAAATTGCGAGGTTCATTCCAGGGATGTTTTTGGGAGTTACCTCCGTGATTTATTCTTCAGAGAAGCTTTAATTAATTAAACGCTCTATATCAGAGTTAGAAGATGTGAAAAATCGAATACCGTTTACCCCGTTGAGGTCTATAGGCCCGCAACTGAATTTTACCAGCAACCCAGAGCGGTCCTGCAGGACGTATTTTATTTTCTTCGTTATCTCGAACATAATTCAAATAATATTCGATTATTTTTTTTTATTTGTGTTACTTTCACGTTTTCCTTCGGGCCCAGATCGAATAGCACACAGAAAACATCATTTTTCACCCTTTTTAATTCGAATAAGATTGTCCTTTATTTTCCTTGGATCCACAACTCCGTGTGAAGTGTAAAAACGCAAAAAAAGTTTATCATGGTCGGTTGGGGCTCAACAGACTATCATTTGACTTAAAATACTGTTCTATTCGAAAGGATTTTCATTTATCTTTAAAAACGAAATGTCGTTTGTCTTTGAAAACTGTCATTTTTGAAAATAAATTTTCACGTGTCTTCGAAAACATGTAACGTCATTTTTCTTTAAAAACAAAACGTCATTTGCTTTCGGAAACCGTTTTCCTTTTCAAATGAAAAGTGTAATACATAATGTACGAGGTTGGTTCAAGAAGTACCTGGCACAACAAAGAAAACACACACCAATTTTGGGAAAAATGGTCACCTGGTTTTTTGGCTCTAGAAAATCGAAAAATGGATGGATTTTAATGATCTTGGTCTCGAAATGTTCCATTTTACGGCGGATTTATAAAAAAAATTAGTAGAAATAGCTGGAATGAAAATTTATCGTAGTTTTACTATTTTAAATCGTAAAAAAAACGGTTTTTGCAAAATAATCCTTTACAAAAAATTATGTCATTATCAGATAAAGTTCTTATATTTTTTTTTGTATTCTACATAAATTAATAAACAATTTAAAAAAAAAATCCAAAAAGAATGATTTTTTCAGTTTTTGTAGCTTAAAATGAAATCGATGAAAAACAATCAATTTTCGTGAATAGTTTCGTACTATATTCTTCGAAGTTAATAGTTTTTGGACCATTAAAAATCGAAAAATAGATAAATTTTATAATTTCGGTCTCAAAATGTTCCATTTTACGACGAATTTATGAAAAACACGGGGGTAGTGGCTGAATTTGCGGTTTTTAATAGTTTTAAACCTTAAATAGTAGAAAAACTTTTTTTTTTTTTTCAAAATATTCATTTTTTTATGTAAATTGCGAAAAAAAATATACGAACTTGATTCCACGACGTCAGAAACAGTTACGAAGGATTATATGTAGAAAGTCATTTTTTTTTTGCATTTAAAGTCATGAAACTGTAAAAAATATTTATTTTTTTTAATTTTCGTATTTTTTTTTATAAATCCGCCGTAAAATGGAACATTTCGAGACCAAGATCATTAAAATCCATCCATTTTTCGATTTTTCTAGAGCCAAAAAAACCAGGTGACCGCGAAAGTGTATAATTACCAAATATATTTGTTTTTAAACGTAATAATCCCATGTTTGATACACTTTTTATAAAATGAATCGTCAAGCTGTTCAAAATAGCCATTAATTGCCGATATCGCATATTCATTGTTGGAAAATATTTAACCACCGAACCAGTTTTTCAAGTCTGCGAATAGAAAATAATCCGAAGGATCTAAATCTGTTGATTTCTGGCTTTCCTTTCTCAAGATCGCCAATGAAAATTATCCCACGCGCATCCCAAAAAAGAAAAACCGACGCCACGACCTTTCCTACAGATGGAACGGTCTTCGTCTCCTTTTGAGCCTCCCTTCTCCCTGTTCAGTCCATCCAATTTTTCTGTGAAACATTGCCAACAACTCGATGGAAACATCCCCACGACGCTGTTTTTTTTTCCATTGTGAGCAAACGCTTCGACACAGCTTTCTCATGTCCAAATTTTGAGTTAATGTGCGATGTATCGCATATTTTGAAATGCCTTTTTATCCATTGGATTTTCTTCGATTTTCTGGAGTCGTCACTTCATTTGGTCGATGGTGGTCTTCGCAGATCGTGCGTAATTTTTTTCATGTTAACAAATTCACCGGAAACGTTCATTATTGACAGCTGTCAAACAAATACAAGCGGCGTCTTCAAAATTGAAACTATCGCCATCTTTAGGTCATGCTAGGTACTTCAGAGATCATTATCCAGTGTTCTATTCCATTTTACCATATCCTGGTTTCCCAATTTGCTCTCATGATTGTCACTAATTACATTTTTGGAGCTCTTGTTTAATCAATTTCGAGAAACTGTTCACTCTGTTTTATTTTAAGGGACATCCATTAAAAAACGTGGAGAATCTAAGGAAATTTTCATTATATCAATTTGAATGTTCTCTTCCAAAGTGATCTATAAACAAAAATTGTCTCGAAAAGGCGACTATTTATCCAATACCACCGGTATGAAATGTATTTGTTTATGATTTTGTCCTGCTCCCAATAAACACATTGGAATCTGAAATTCTCTATAATTTAGATTAATTTAGTGTTTGGGCTCATTAATATTAACTCGACGATGTGAGGAAAACAGAGACGGACCAAAACAACAATAACAGCATTTATCAAATGATAAAAAAAAGTGTATCCAGATAATTATTAGCTATATTATATAGATACAATTTTGGAGTTTCCTTCATTATTTTGACACTGATTAATGATTACTAATTACGAAGTGTTGTCGTTTCAATCCATTTAGAGGCGCGACAGTCAAATTACAAAATAGTCCAGGAACCGAGAGTTTCAACTTGACACGAAAACCAATAGAAATGATTTTCGGTATACCGGCAGTTTTTGAACTCGGAAAAATTGGTATTTTGTCAATAGCGTCGAAGATCTCTACATATTTGAAGTACTTGGCCTGTCCTAGAGATGGCGGTAGTTGCTTGAAACTCTCCACTGTATTACACAATCTGTACAGTAGATGTTTCAAGTTTGAAGACGCCATATTGTTTGGTAGCCTTCAATATATTGATTAAATACGAAGACCAGCATCTCAGTGGTTGACCAAATGAAGCGACGACTCCAGAAATGTTGAGGAACATCCACAAAAGAGGTTTTTTTATATTTTGTTTTTACTATATTACATTTCCGAAAAAGGTCACTTGCCATTCTGGTCAATAGATCCTGCTATTTCATGATACATGCGAAAAGAAAGTTTTCATTAACCTTTTACATGGAAATTTTCCATTCTATTTCGTACTTGTACGATTATTTCTCCATTTCTCCCAATTTTAAGACACTTTTCACGCTCTAAATACATTATATCGAAATACCGAATCCCTTCCACGCAGGGTTGCCAAATCGCCAAATCGAATAGCCGGACAAACCGGCCAGTTTGGTAAAAAGGTCATACACACTAGATTATTGAGGATTGTGTGATAATTAATCAATTTTTAGTTGGCGGAAACCTGTTTGAAGACCTCAGTTTAAACCTAACAAAATCGGGACAAGCGGGACACAGTTTGTTTTGGCCGGAAATGCAATCGGCAAACCTGTAGACGAAATAACAATTTTTGGAAGTTTTTCCGGTGGTTTTCCTCATTTTTAGCGGCCGTTCTTGGTTTTAATGTAAGGTTATACACGTCCCCATACTCGAGATTGTGTACTATATTTTATTTATTGCCAAAATCGCCGAGTCCGTTACTGTCTAGTATCCCAAAGATACATGAACATATGAGAAAAATAGTATCTAAGTTCAAGCTAGTTTAGTGGCATAGTTTTTACATTATTTCTATCATAGAAATCGGTGTAAACATCTGTGTCTACTTTTTCTGCGATGTATAATTACATTTTCGAAATAATATTAGGAAAACAATTATTGTAATCAGGGATTTTTTGGAATCTATTCGATTTTGAAAAAATTGATGGAATATTTATTGGAATCGATTGAACGATCGTTATAATTTAATGTTTGAGGATGATTTCATGCAAATGTTGGCTCCGCGGCTCCGCTTTAGATAGCCCATGCGCAAGGTCCAATTTTGGAACAATTTCTCCAACATATCGGCCGGTATTTCACGAATAAACGTTTCAATATGCGTAAATCGTTGCTGGTTTATCCCTGTAGACATGGCCCCTCAAGAAATAGTCCAAAGGCGTTAAATCACACGATCCAGGCGGCCAATTCACGGGCCCACGGCTCCTCTTTAGATATCCCATGCGCAAAGTCCAATTTTGGAACAATTTCTCCAACATATCGGCCGGTATTTCACGAATAAACGTTTCAATATGCGTAAATCGTTGCTGGTTTATCCCTGTAGACATGGCCCCTCAAGAAATAGTCCAAAGGCGTTAAATCACACGATCCAGGCGGCCAATTCACGGGCCCCAAACTCTTCACCGAAGGCAGCTCTCAATTGGGCCGAGTGGCATGTCCAATTCTTCCATTTTGGACAGAAAAAATCGTCGATCATTACGCTGTAGCGCTCGCCATTCACAGTAACAGAAAATGGTTGAATTTGGTTATTGTTTCTGCGTCTGCGCTTTTTTTTTGGCTAGGTGCTGGAACACAAAAATTGGGCATCTCCCGACGCGAAATCGATTGTTTCTTAATATATTTAATTTATGTTGAACGCGTACGAAAAGTTTATAAATTGAACTTTAGTCAGACGTTCTGAAAAAATTTGTTGAAAAAATTTCTTTATTTATGACTTTTCCTTCTATGTACCACGTATCTATGAGAATAAACCTCTAGTGAATGTTCCCAAACAACGAGATTCGATAATAATCGATCTAATTGTGAGAATATAAACCCAAGTAGTAGTAGTAGTTTTCTCAATAAGGCTTTAACCACGAAAAAAAATGTAAAATAATTCGAATACGAGAAACATTCCCACAGATTGGGTTTAACAACCTTACCACGGATAAATACGATTATTGATCGATATCGATTATCATTTTAGTTTCGGCGTATAATTTGTTTTATTTAAAAATTTTTAAAATTCAAATTTCGCGTCAATAATCAAACATTGTGCGCAAAAATATCGATAAACGGTTCGTCCTTGACATTTTTCAATTAGTCCGTAGGGCTAAATAGTAAATCTTATCGGTGCGATTTGTGTCAGTTATCGAGTAGTGAATGCGTTTTGAGGATTCGTGCGTGCGCCGTAGTGCATCTGACAATTTCCAGCCAGGGGCCGACGATACCTATTTTTACGACAATCGCGTGTGCCATGCGAGGGAGTGCAACCGATGCCGGTCAAGCTCTTCGATAATACGTGTTTGCCAAATCTACAATTATTCATCGATATTCGGGAAATATTCGGCCAAGTTTTTCGGTTAAACTATAAAGCAAGTTATTTGGTGGTTGTTTGGTTATATTTCAAACACTCTTCGTACAGTTGCCTCTAAATAATAACTCAAATATACGAAGATAAAACTATAATAAAAAATAGAGTAGATTAAAAGCTTTAAAAATGACTTTAACTCAAGATGGAGGGCTGGAACAAGATATAAATAAGTTGATTGATTATTAAGACACAGTTTAAAGCCGAAAAGAAATTATTAAGACAAATACGAGGGTTGCTACACAAGTTGTAAGACATGACCAGCGAATATGTCAAATCTGACATTGGCATCATAAAGTTTGACATTTTTTATTCGTGGAACGTACTCAGAATGTGTCATCATACATTGCAATTTGAAACATTCAATTTGATCAAAAAATAGGGACGGGACAAAGATAAGTTGCGAGGTCAACGTTTTTCAACGTGTTTTGGAGCGGAATTGATTCAAACTAATACAAAAATGTATTGATCTTAATGGAAAATATTTTGAAACACAATAAAACCATGTCCAATTATAAATATGTGTTTCAATTTTTTTATCTCGAAACTTAAGTAGCAGCCCTCGTATATAAAAAGTAACACATCAAAAGAAAGAAAGAGAAAGGTAACAGGATTAAGTAAATAAGTTATTTAGTATAATTTTTTATTAAACATTTTTCTCTTTGTTAAAAATCAAGTTACTGTACGAAAACACATCAATATTAAAATATTTGAGGAAAATTACGATTCTATATAACTCCGGCAACACCGCATCAGTTCACACGCTTCTGGCTCACGCTTTTGCCATGATGAATCTGAACGTCAACAAATAATTAGCTGTTCAAACTAATCAACCGAATGGAATTAACTGCATGAATCAAATCTATTGGAATCTTTCTTATTCGGCTTACGATAATTTTGATTACTAACAATTTGATTTGAATAAATTTGGCGTTTTTGAGTTTATTTTTTATAAAATGCATTCGCTGAAAGATATTTAACAAGTTTAAGGTAAAAGTGAGAACAAAAATACGTTACATGTGTATACGTACGAGGTACGTTCAATTGTTTCTGAATTTTGTAGGACTTTCGTATCATACCGGTGACGGATGTGGATGCTGTTTGGTATAAAAATTGAGTTGGAGATGAGGACTGAAAATACTGAAACTGTCAATTCGCAAAATGGTTCCCTATGTCGGTCCTGTCCAGCTACTATGGAATTTTAAAAATTCGGCGTATTCGCGCGGCGCTTTTTTCAGGCGAAAGCGTCATTGATGTTTCCTTTCCGATTTTTTATTATTTCTCGTAAATAATTTCTAGGAAAGACTATTTATTTCTTTCGTTTCTTTTTTTTTTCTAGAACTTTATAGAATTTTATTTAGGTATATAAATGATTTGTGTAAACGTAATTTGTGTGCCTTTATTAATTCATCTCACGATAAAAAAGAATGTAAATAAATATGAAAAACGTTACAATACGCAACCATATAATGAGAAAATGAAAAAGGGTGGACGAATTCGCGCGGCGCTTGTTTCGGCCGGCATCTTTTACATTTTTATAAATGGCGGAAGCGCCTTTGATGTTTCCTTTCAGATTTTTTTTAGAAGCAGGCGGTTTATTTCTTGTAAATAATTTCTAGGACAGTCTAATTATTTTCTTACGTTTCTTTTTTATTTCTAGAACTTTGTAGAATTTTATTTAGGTATATAAATGATTTGTGTGCGTTTATTAATTCATCTCACGATAAAAAAGAATGTAAATAAATATGAAAAACGTTACAATACGCAACCATATAATGAGAAAATGAAAAAGGGTGGACGAATTCGCGCGGCGCTTGTTTCGGCCGGCATCTTTTACATTTTTATAAATGGCGGAAGCGCCTTTGATGTTTCCTTTCAGATTTTTTTTAGAAGCAGGCGGTTTATTTCTTGTAAATAATTTCTAGGACAGTCTAATTATTTTCTTTCGTTTCTTTTTTATTTCTAGAACTTTGTAGAATTTTATTTAGGTATATAAATGATTTGTGTGTGTTTATTCATTCACCTCACGATAAAAAAGAATGTAAATAAATATGAAAAACGTTACAATGCGCAGCCATATAATGAGAAAATGAAAAAAGGTGGACGTATTCGCGCGGCGCTTTCTTCGAGCGGCATCTTTTACATTTTTATAAATGGCGGAAGCGCCTTTGATGTTTCCTTTCAGATTTTTTTAGTAGCAGGCGGTTTATTTCTCGTAAATAATTTCTAGGAAAGTCTATTTATTCCTTTCGTTTCTTTTTTTTCTAGAACTTTGTAGAATTTTATTTAGGTATATAAATGATTTGTGTAAACGTAATTTGTGTGCGTTTATTAATTCATCTCACGATAAAAAAGAATGTAAATAAATATGAAAAACGTTACAATACGCAACCATATAATGAGAAAATGAAAAAGGGTGGACGAATTCGCGCGGCGCTTGTTTCGGCCGGCATCTTTTACATTTTTATAAATGGCGGAAGCGCCTTTGATGTTTCCTTTCAGATTTTTTTTAGAAGCAGGCGGTTTATTTCTTGTAAATAATTTCTAGGACAGTCTAATTATTTTCTTACGTTTCTTTTTTATTTCTAGAACTTTGTAGAATTTTATTTAGGTATATAAATGATTTGTGTGCGTTTATTAATTCATCTCACGATAAAAAAGAATGTAAATAAATATGAAAAACGTTACAATGCGCAGCCATATAATGAGAAAATGAAAAAAGGTGGACGTATTCGCGCGGCGCTTTCTTCGAGCGGCATCTTTTACATTTTTATAAATGGCGGAAGCGCCTTTGATGTTTCCTTTCAGATTTTTTTAGTAGCAGGCGGTTTATTTCTCGTAAATAATTTCTAGGAAAGTCTATTTATTCCTTTTGTTTCTTTTTTTTCTAGAACTTTGTAGAATTTTATTTAGGTATATAAATGATTTGTGTAAACGTAATTTGTGTGCGTTTATTAATTCATCTCACGATAAAAAAGAATGTAAATAAATATGAAAAACGTTACAATACGCAACTATATAATGAGAAAATGAAAAAGGGTGGACGAATTCGCGCGGCGCTTGTTTCGGCCGGCATCTTTTACATTTTTATAAATGGCGGAAGCGCCTTTGATGTTTCCTTTCAGATTTTTTTTAGAAGCAGGCGGTTTATTTCTTGTAAATAATTTCTAGGACAGTCTAATTATTTTCTTACGTTTCTTTTTTATTTCTAGAACTTTGTAGAATTTTATTTAGGTATATAAATGATTTGTGTGCGTTTATTAATTCATCTCACGATAAAAAAGAATGTAAATAAATATGAAAAACGTTACAATACGCAACCATATAATGAGAAAATGAAAAAGGGTGGACGAATTCGCGCGGCGCTTGTTTCGGCCGGCATCTTTTACATTTTTATAAATGGCGGAAGCGCCTTTGATGTTTCCTTTCAGATTTTTTTTAGAAGCAGGCGGTTTATTTCTTGTAAATAATTTCTAGGACAGTCTAATTATTTTCTTACGTTTCTTTTTTATTTCTAGAACTTTGTAGAATTTTATTTAGGTATATAAATGATTTGTGTGCGTTTATTAATTCATCTCACGATAAAAAAGAATGTAAATAAATATGAAAAACGTTACAATGCGCAGCCATATAATGAGAAAATGAAAAAAGGTGGACGTATTCGCGCGGCGCTTTCTTCGAGCGGCATCTTTTACATTTTTATAAATGGCGGAAGCGCCTTTGATGTTTCCTTTCAGATTTTTTTAGTAGCAGGCGGTTTATTTCTCGTAAATAATTTCTAGGAAAGTCTATTTATTCCTTTTGTTTCTTTTTTTTCTAGAACTTTGTAGAATTTTATTTAGGTATATAAATGATTTGTGTAAACGTAATTTGTGTGCGTTTATTAATTCATCTCACGATAAAAAAGAATGTAAATAAATATGAAAAACGTTACAATACGCAACTATATAATGAGAAAATGAAAAAGGGTGGACGAATTCGCGCGGCGCTTGTTTCGGCCGGCATCTTTTACATTTTTATAAATGGCGGAAGCGCCTTTGATGTTTCCTTTCAGATTTTTTTTAGAAGCAGGCGGTTTATTTCTTGTAAATAATTTCTAGGACAGTCTAATTATTTTCTTACGTTTCTTTTTTATTTCTAGAACTTTGTAGAATTTTATTTAGGTATATAAATGATTTGTGTGCGTTTATTAATTCATCTCACGATAAAAAAGAATGTAAATAAATATGAAAAACGTTACAATACGCAACCATATAATGAGAAAATGAAAAAGGGTGGACGAATTCGCGCGGCGCTTGTTTCGGCCGGCATCTTTTACATTTTTATAAATGGCGGAAGCGCCTTTGATGTTTCCTTTCAGATTTTTTTTAGAAGCAGGCGGTTTATTTCTTGTAAATAATTTCTAGGACAGTCTAATTATTTTCTTTCGTTTCTTTTTTATTTCTAGAACTTTGTAGAATTTTATTTAGGTATATAAATGATTTGTGTGTGTTTATTCATTCACCTCACGATAAAAAAGAATGTAAATAAATATGAAAAACGTTACAATGCGCAGCCATATAATGAGAAAATGAAAAAAGGTGGACGTATTCGCGCGGCGCTTTCTTCGAGCGGCATCTTTTACATTTTTATAAATGGCGGAAGCGCCTTTGATGTTTCCTTTCAGATTTTTTTAGTAGCAGGCGGTTTATTTCTCGTAAATAATTTCTAGGAAAGTCTATTTATTCCTTTTGTTTCTTTTTTTTCTAGATTTTTATAGAGTTTTATTTAGGTATATAAATGAATTGCGTAAACGCCTAGCCGGTCGATAACTGATCAATTATCAGTTATCCCCGCCAGTAAGAATAAGAACGGAGCCGGTCTCCTGACTCACTCACTTTACAGTTGTCGGCCATTTTTTTTTGTTTTATTTGTGTATCGATCGTAGTATTCTAATTTTTCTGTGTAACTTTCACATTAACATTAATTTCCAGTGCGATAATTATTCAGTCACAAAAACGGCTATTACCGTACCTGTACATGTTGTATATAACTTTTTGTGAAAATAGATAAAACGAAAAAATCCAACAAGCATTTGAATCAGATTCCTTCGACTAGCATTCCAGTATGAGTCTGATGTTGAATATTATGCTCATTCCAAAGTGGTAATTTGGACAATGAATGCCCGCATTATTTTTGAAAATATTTCCTAGAAATAATGTATACGGCAAACCAACGTTGACGAAGACCATTTATCAGCGAAAGCCAATAAAAACAGTATAAAGATTAAGAAATTGATTTTTTTGGATTTAGAAAATTTTGCATTTGATTCAAAGTCGCCCAAACTTGAACTTGATTTTTTTTTAAAACAGCCATAATAATAAATATCAACATACGTAATACATTAGTCATTAATATTTATATGATATTTGATAAAAGATATATTATTTTAATGGTGGCACAATGCCCAGATTTTTTTAATAATGTTTTATCGAAAATCTCAAGTAAAACATTTTTTATACTGAAAGTTATAAGAGGGGAAATCCAGACGTATCTTTTTTTATGTTAAAACATTTTGGCATTTTGTAAGAAAATTGATTACAATAAAAAAAATCTCGGAAAATGGTTTCCTACACCTGTTTCCAAGTATTGGAATTTTTAATGCGAGCGAACTTTTAATAAGCATTAAGTAATTGCGATAGATAAGTTTTCCTACGACGACGAATGTCCTTGAGGATTTCTCCTTCGACAAAAAAAACTTTTTCTATGCAACCTTGCCAACTTTAAGACGTTTTTCAAAGTGCAGTTTCCTATTTTCAAATTTTATATAACGACATTTGGCTTTATTTACATTAGCATTTTGACTTCGGCGACTATATGGCAAAAAACTGTAGGCAAAAGCTTGTAAAAACCAAAAAACAAAAATAAGCCGTTTCCAGAGTACTTTCTAGAATATATTTGATTTGAATTGGCAAGTGATTGTGCATTTTTTTTGTACTGTAAAATATTGAGCCCTTAATTAATTCTGAACGTGAAGTTGTTCCTAAGTGGAGCCGTGCAACGATCTGAAATTGGAGAACCTCGCTTACGAATTAGGTAAATGGATTCAAAGATGAATAAGGAAGTCCCCGCAGTGAGCGCTGCTGTACACCTCTCTTTTATAGATTGAAGATTCGCTCGAATTGAGTCGCACCACTCGTACCCCAGAAGGTCATATCGACTGGGCGACTCAATAAGGGCATAACAGACTGTTGAGGAGGTGGATAAGTTCAGTTTTTTGGAAACTGTTTTCGGCGCAAAACAATATGACAGGGAGAAGAGTTTGACTGAATTTTTGTTTAATTCTAAACAAGATAAGGGTTGATAACCAAAAAAAATCTCAATGGAAAAAGTGGTAACCGATGAAGAATGAAAATACTGCATTTTTTTGTTGCTGTTTAGTTGCCGAAGCCGCGATTTTGTTGCTCAAGTCGTTCACGAAAAATATCAATTACTGCTAAATTCATATAAGCCCCTGTATAAGCAATTTGATCACGATATTTAAATGTGGATACTTTCTTAATGATGCAACAGATTCGAAACGTTTCAGTAAAAATTTTTCGCACGTATTAAACGGGACAAACGGTTTTTGCGGACCCAGTAATTCAGATAAAATTAGATTCGATGAAATATGAAGTTCAAGGATGTATAAAAAATTGTAACATTAAATTTATAAATATTACTCATGGCAGATTCGTATCAACAACTTTCCGTAAAATAGAAAATGTTGTAAAAGGTTTTTTGCGATCTATACGAGGCGTATACATTGAGCACGTCATATAATTAGGATCGAGACAGATAGTAGCTATGGAGAAGGAATTTTCCACACGCAGAGGTGGGATTTCTATTTGAACATTTGAACAGCATTTTTTACCTTTACATGTAAAAATTCTCAAAGAATATGCGTACGTCTACATACCTGTAAGAAAAGAGAAAATTCATGAGTACGGATAATATTTACTAGTTCAGGTTTTAAATAATTACGATTAAGACTTTCTTGGAAGCTTCGAAAGCAGACTAACCAACAAAACAGTTAGAGCTTATCTCTAATTAGTGCCACTATTTATTTTAAAAATACTTGTCCTAGTTCGAATAATTTCGCTATTTAAAACCGAAAAAAAAAAAAAAAAAAAATTCGTCTGTCAGAAAACCTTGTCGGAGACATTCAAACTATCATTAGCAGTAGACGACTTAATTAATTATTTTTCCGTTACGGGGGTGATTTGATTATAACATGTACAGTATTTTTCACAAACTATACTACCGAAACCTATTCGATAAAACCCAGAATTTAATGTGATGTAATATTTCGACGTTTGTTTCGACGTGAGTTTGGATTACATGACCTAAATTAGTGTGATTCGATAGTGGGTCAGAAATCAGAAGCCTACGGGACGCCCCATATCGAACTTCGGTATCCAGAACATTTGAAATTACACCCGTATAAGATTCAACTTGTGCAGTAATTACTGCCAAATGATTTAATTTTTGTTGGAATATTCTGTTTTCCGACCAAGCCCATTTTCACTTGAATGCTTTTCCCCGCGATATGTGCCAGCGAGTTTTCCCCAATTTGAGATCTAGATTTGAGAATTTTCCAGATGTATATTTCAAATAAGGCAGAAATTTCTTCAAGTTCGGTTCGGTTCAAGTTCGGCAACGCCGTCGAAAAACATTAAACGAAGCATGTTCGTGTTTCAGACGTAGCAGAAATTCTTAAAAACGGGCTCTGTTGTCGACGCGCCGCGTTCCGAACGACCTGTATCTGTAACAACTAACGAAAATAAGTAAACAGTGGCGCTGACGCTGACAAATACCATCCGCCACTCTTTCAGGCACTTCACGAATTTTGCGAGTGGTACCTCGGATGCAGTCACGATGATCCGCAGTTTCAACGTTTATGGCCGCACTGATGCAACCCTCAAGCTGCACGATCGATATAACTGAACCGACCAGAATCCTCACGTCTCAATTGAGGAGGAATTTAACCTGCCCGGGGTGTGTGTTTGGGCAGGTATCCATGCGGGTGGATCAGGTCACGTGACGGGCCAAAGTTATCTGGAGAAAAGCTCGGAAGATTTGCGTGGCAAATTGACAACGATCCAACACTCATACAAGATGGAGCTTGGAAGCTTTGGGAGAATGGATAGGCAGACCAGGATTCGTTGATTGGTCCGCAAGAGAACGACGTAATTTTTCCGACTTCGGACTACAATTGAAGTAAAATTTGAAACTCGTCGCGGACATGCTTCACCTGATCTACCTGTTCGTTGATAAACGTTGCCATAAATGCATTGATCAAGATGGCCTTCAATTTGAGCACTTACTTTTTCGAAAATCCTTTTAATAAATTCATTTTGACGCAGATTCTAAACTATATGTATATGAGTTCTTATATTTTTTTCGCGTGTTGTATACAGTTTCTCCAATTTTTAGCGGTTACATTTTTAACTTCAATGTTTATCAAATCGATTCCATTACAGTTCTAAAAATTTTTGAACGTTTGGGGGTGTATTCGGCACTTTGTTGCACCACCGACCTAATTTTCCTAATTGTACTTTCAGGTTTGATGAACTACTCGAATAGTTGCGCTGACGTTTGAAATTGTTTTTATCTGCTGATAACGAAACTCGCTAATTTCACTTTTAGTTTGTTATATTTTAATGTTATTTATTTGGCAAACTAATTTAAGAAAGTTATACGAGCGAATCAAGTTGGCGCTAGAGAATCGAATATATTTATGTGTCTCATTGGAAATTTTTTTTTATTCATGCACCGTTAAACGAATTTCATTGGGCAACTGAAAATCTTACTTGAATCCTCTTTGAGGTTAGTAATTACTTTATTCAAATTAAATATTTCGTCGGGATATTTTATACGGTTACTTCAAATATAATTTAAATAATAATTAGGGCGTAAAATCTGCTCGTACTACTTTGTTCATTGTCGGTAATTATAACAATATACGGGATGTTTCTCGAAATTGAAGATCGATCTTTGTTTCGGATTTTTATTGCGATAATTAATTTAGATTTTAAAATATTTTTTCTGTTAAATGAATTTCGAGATTTCGAAACATTTCTGGCGCAGTCGGTAGGATTTCCAAAATTAAAATTTGACAAACTATATGCATCAACAAATATAAAATTCAACCTAAACGACCTACTAAATTAAAGACTCGACGAATCGCAACCTTATCACGTGCCCTTGCATTCAAAAATACTTAACACAGGTTTCCATTCGTTGACTTTTTTATTTTTCGAATAATGGGGATATTACCGGACAATTAACTTAATCCTATACCTGGTATACGACGCTTTGAATCGATTGCTTACATCTCAGCGGAGCTACGCAGCTTCTAGAGATTCGGCACGCGCGACTCAAGTTAATTTTACGTTTTGTGTATATTGTTTTGTTGATGTATATGTAATGAGTTTAAGTAGTTGTAGAACTTTTGTTTATCGTGCTACCTCTTTAGCACCCTTAGCAATCATATAATGTTTCAATCTCTGAGTTGTTCATTTTCAAGATTTTAAGATAATGAAATAATTTTTTTTAAAAAAACGAATTTTGAGATTTCGAAATATTTCTAACGTAGATATTTAGGTATTTTCTAAAACCAAATGAGTAATTGTTTTATGGTTATACATAAAAAAACTATACCGTCATATGAAAAGGTATTTTTAGTATTCGGAATGGTATTTATGAGATATTTATATCGTCATGTTGGTCGTCACAGTTTAGCACCCACGTTTTTTTACCAATAAAACTTTCAATGAGGGTGAATTTTGTTACATATTTTATTATTTCGTAACTAAATTTAAACGGATGACTGTACAAATAGACAAATGATTCGTTCTGTGTTTGCCAAACAATTAATAGTCGAATCATTATTTTTCAAAATATTTTACTGTAAATCATGTAGTTTAGTGTCATCGTACATACACTACCAGTCACTAGTTTTTGCCCGACCTATAAATCTTGTCAGGAAAGTTTATACTGCATCGGTGAGTGCGACAAACTAAAACTTGTAACTATCAGACAAAATGTTTATCATTCTTTAATTGTAAATTTATTCGGTGTTTATGATTGTAGTTTAGTCTCAGTTACGCTAGAACGTACCTTGATTCATATTTTTTGAGGCACAACATCTTGGAAGTCAAAGTTTGAAGTTTTTTTTGGGGCAGACCAAAGGATGTTAGATCCATGTGTAAAACACGGCGGAGGCTCGGTGAAGTATTTGGGGATGTTTTGGAATAAAGGCGACTGAAGACCTGGTAAAAAAATGTGTAATCCCGACTATAAAACACGGCGGAGGCTTGGTGAAGGGTTTGGGGATGTTTTGGAGGAAAGGCGACTGAAGACCTGGTAAAAAAATGTGTAATCCCGACTATAAAACACGGCGGAGGCTTGGTGAAGGGTTTGGGGATGTTTTGGAGGAAAGGCGACTGAAGACCTGGTAAAAAAATGTGTAATACCGACTATAAAACACGGCGGAGGCTTGGTGAAGGGTTTGGGGATGTTTTGGAGGAAAGGCGACTGAAGACCTGGTAAAAAAATGTGTAATCCCGACTATAAAACACGGCGGAGGCTTGGTGAAGGGTTTGGGGATGTTTTGGAGGAAAGGCGACTGAAGACCTGGTAAAAAAATGTGTAATACCGACTATAAAACACGGCGGAGGCTTGGTGAAGGGTTTGGGGATGTTTTGGAGGAAAGGCGACTGAAGACCTGGTAAAAAAATGTGTAATCCCGACTATAAAACACGGCGGAGGCTTGGTGAAGGGTTTGGGGATGTTTTGGAGGAAAGGCGACTGAAGACCTGGTAAAAAAATGTGTAATACCGACTATAAAACACGGCGGAGGCTTGGTGAAGGGTTTGGGGATGTTTTGGAGGAAAGGCGACTGAAGACCTGGTAAAAAAATGTGTAATACCGACTATAAAACACGGCGGAGGCTTGGTGAAGGGTTTGGGGATGTTTTGGAGGAAAGTCGACTGAAGACCTGGTAAAAAAATGTGTAATACCGACTATAAAACACGGCGGAGGCTTGGTGAAGGGTTTGGGGATGTTTTGGAGGAAAGGCGACTGAAGACCTGGTAAAAAAATGTGTAATACCGACTATAAAACACGGCGGAGGCTTGGTGAAGGGTTTGGGGATGTTTTGGAGGAAAGGCGACTGAAGACCTGGTAAAAAAATGTGTAATCCCGACTATAAAACACGGCGGAGGCTTGGTGAAGGGTTTGGGGATGTTTTGGAGGAAAGGCGACAGAAGAACCTGGTAAAAAAATGTGTAATCTCGACTGTAAAACACAGGGGAGGCTCGGCGAAGGGTTTGGGGATGTTTTGGAGGAAAGGCGACAGAAGAACCTGGTGAAAAAATGTGTAATCCCGACTGTAAAACACGGCGGAGGCTTGGTGAAGGGTTTGGGGATGTTTTGGAGGAAAGGCGACTGAAGACCTGGTAAAAAAATGTGTAATACCGACTATAAAACACGGCGGAGGCTTGGTGAAGGGTTTGGGGATGTTTTGGAGGAAAGGCGACTGAAGACCTGGTAAAAAAATGTGTAATACCGACTATAAAACACGGCGGAGGCTTGGTGAAGGGTTTGGGGATGTTTTGGAGGAAAGGCGACTGAAGACCTGGTAAAAAAATGTGTAATACCGACTATAAAACACGGCGGAGGCTTGGTGAAGGGTTTGGGGATGTTTTGGAGGAAAGGCGACTGAAGACCTGGTAAAAAAATGTGTAATACCGACTATAAAACACGGCGGAGGCTTGGTGAAGGGTTTGGGGATGTTTTGGAGGAAAGGCGACTGAAGACCTGGTAAAAAAATGTGTAATACCGACTATAAAACACGGCGGAGGCTTGGTGAAGGGTTTGGGGATGTTTTGGAGGAAAGGCGACTGAAGACCTGGTAAAAAAATGTGTAATCCCGACTATAAAACACGGCGGAGGCTTGGTGAAGGGTTTGGGGATGTTTTGGAGGAAAGGCGACTGAAGACCTGGTAAAAAAATGTGTAATACCGACTATAAAACACGGCGGAGGCTTGGTGAAGGGTTTGGGGATGTTTTGGAGGAAAGGCGACTGAAGACCTGGTAAAAAAATGTGTAATACCGACTATAAAACACGGCGGAGGCTTGGTGAAGGGTTTGGGGATGTTTTGGAGGAAAGGCGACTGAAGACCTGGTAAAAAAATGTGTAATACCGACTATAAAACACGGCGGAGGCTTGGTGAAGGGTTTGGGGATGTTTTGGAGGAAAGGCGACTGAAGACCTGGTAAAAAAATGTGTAATACCGACTATAAAACACGGCGGAGGCTTGGTGAAGGGTTTGGGGATGTTTTGGAGGAAAGGCGACTGAAGACCTGGTAAAAAAATGTGTAATACCGACTATAAAACACGGCGGAGGCTTGGTGAAGGGTTTGGGGATGTTTTGGAGGAAAGGCGACTGAAGACCTGGTAAAAAAATGTGTAATACCGACTATAAAACACGGCGGAGGCTTGGTGAAGGGTTTGGGGATGTTTTGGAGGAAAGGCGACTGAAGACCTGGTAAAAAAATGTGTAATCCCGACTATAAAACACGGCGGAGGCTTGGTGAAGGGTTTGGGGATGTTTTGGAGGAAAGGCGACTGAAGACCTGGTAAAAAAATGTGTAATCTCGACTGTAAAACACGGCGGAGGCTTGGTGAAGGGTTTGGGGATGTTTTGGAGGAAAGGCGACTGAAGACCTGGTAAAAAAATGTGTAATCACGACTGTAAAACACAGCCGAGGCTCGGCGAAGTATTTGGGGATGTTTTGGAGGCATTACAACGGCCTCAAGCATTTCTGGACGCCGTGTAAAAAGTATTTAAAAGAATTGGAAAGAAGGAATGAACTGAAAGTAATGATATGACCCGACCTCAGCCCGATTGAGTGAAAAATTGCAACAGGGGAATCAAAAAAACAGTGTCCTATTACCACTTAAACATGATAAACATGAAAAATACAATTCTATCGAGACAATCTGTATATTGATTTTTGAAATTATAATTTGATGCACATTACAATCGATACAAATAAAACAACGGAAAAAATAATACGGATCCTGGACGATTCGCTCGGTTTAAGTCGGCTTATGATACATTCGTGTGGATTTTTCATTTTTCTAAAAATAAAACTAAAAAGTCCAGTTCGGAATGCGCGTTTGTAGTTTTTAAAGTCGAAAATAGCACACGCTTAGAAGGTTTTTTTTTCTCGGTTAAGCCTTGTTCCGTTCTAACGGTTTTTAGTAGTTTTTCTTTCGAGTTTATTCAATCAATCTTACAGGGATTAAGCAATATATCTGTTTTTAGAACAAGAAAATTACGCACGTCAATATAACAAGAATAGTATTTTGAATTGTGGTTTTTATCGACTTTTTTTTCTGAAAATGGTATTTTCGAGCATTCTCTCGAAGTCTAACAACATCAAAAAGTCGCTGGAGGTCAGATCTGGGAATACGGTGGTTGCGGAAGCAATTCATTCAATGTTTTCTTCGTTTTTATTGATTTGCGACTTGTTGCATTGTCTCGATGAAACAGTACTTTCTTCTTTTTCTAATTGGGCCGTTTTTTTACGATTTCGTCGTTCCAATAATGAATATTAATTCTTGCGCATTCCAAAATACTGACGCTAGTCGATTTTTGCGCCTTTTTACACATTGGAGTGGGTCATAACTTCCAAATCCGCCATCCAAATGTTCTTTTCGCCCTTTGAGGCGTCAATTATGCAATATATAGTTCTAGATGTTCATTTAGTCTGGTTTAAACTTATCGCCTTGTATGCCCAAATGGTTAATTTTTTCAACCTAGCTAAAAAAATCTCCGAACCATTCGAGACCCTTTTTCTTTTACGACATATACATTCTGCTTTCGTTTTAGAAGAGAATGGAGCCCCATTATTCGTAAGTCCAATTAAATCGTGGACGGTCTCGCGGGGTTAATTTGTGGTCAATAACTGGACTTTTTGGTTCAAGGTTAGATGCCTTAAGTTTACTCACAGCGACTTTTCGAGTTTCTGTGAGCTCTTGTTGGACTTGAACAGCAGACTGACTCATGTTTCAACGCACTGGCCACTTCTCAGTGACTCTGGCTTAATGGAGTGACCGCTTGAGCGGATTTATCACTTGTGAGGTAGAATTCTTATTTGTTTTTAACAAAGATGTGTATCGGTTGACGTTTTATGGTTAATTGATACTTGTTGAACAGGTAGATAACCTTTTTTAAGGGTCAAAACAACGATAAATATAAATGATATTAGATTCAAGATTTTAGTGAGAAAAATACGATTTATATAAAAAGGACCATTACGAAACTGGTTGGTAGTTTTGAAGAATTCCAAGACTTTCTGTTAAATTGTAGATTTAAATGCAGATCTATCGTTCTCAAGCTTGACTAGGATTTCTGGTTAGAGTTTGGTTGGATAAGGAGGATTTTTGTAAGGAATTTTGGTTTGTTTGAGTAGGCCCTGATATAGGAATTGATCCTATGCAGGGCTGAGGTTGTGGTGGTTTCGTTGGGGTGTGTTTGTCTAACTAAATCTAGCGGGGTATGTTAACCGAAGAAAACGAAGTGGAGCTTGCAAGTAAAAACGTTTTTTTGAAGGATTTTGTGTTTGTTTCGTATTTTTTTAAATTTAATTTGGTGTGGGCGGATACAGCTGCGGCTGTATTATTCCCTATTGTCGACCATTTGGCAGGAGAACCGGTTCACCAGGTTGCAGAAAACCTGCAACATCGACGATGGTGAAGGGTTTGGGGATGTTTTGGAGGAAAGGCGACTGAAGAACCTGGTAAAAAAATGTGTAATCTCGACTGTAAAACACAGGGGAGGCTCGGCGAATTATTTGGGAATGTTTTGGAGGAAAGGCGACAGAAGAACCTGGTAAAAAAATGTGTAATCTCGACTGTAAAACACGGCGGAGGCTCGGCGAATTATTTGGGGATGTTTTGGAGGAAAGGCGACTGAAGAACCTGGTAAAAAAATGTGTAATCTCGACTGTAAAACACAGGGGAGACTCGGCGAAGGGTTTGGGGATGTTTTGGAGGAAAGGCGACAGAAGAACCTGGTAAAAAATGTAATCCCGACTGTAAAACACGGGGGAGGCTCGGCGAAGGGTTTGGGGATGTTTTGGAGGAAAGGCGACAGAAGAACCTGGTAAAAAAATGTGTAATCTCGACTGTAAAACACAGGGGAGGCTCGGCGAAGGGTTTGGGGATGTTTTGGAGGAAAGGCGACAGAAGAACCTGGTGAAAAAATGTGTAATCCCGACTGTAAAACACGGCGGAGGCTCGGCGAATTATTTGGGGATGTTTTGGAGGAAAGGCGACAGAAGAACCTGGTAAAAAAATGTGTAATCTCGACTGTAAAACACAGGGGAGGCTCGGCGAAGGGTTTGGGGATGTTTTGGAGGAAAGGCGACAGAAGAACCTGGTAAAAAAATGTGTAATCTCGACTGTAAAACACAGGGGAGACTCGGCGAAGGGTTTGGGGATGTTTTGGAGGAAAGGCGACAGAAGAACCTGGTAAAAAAATGTGTAATCTCGACTGTAAAACACAGGGGAGGCTCGGCGAAGGGTTTGGGGATGTTTTGGAGGAAAGGCGACAGAAGAACCTGGTGAAAAAATGTGTAATCCCGACTGTAAAACACGGCGGAGGCTCGGCGAATTATTTGGGGATGTTTTGGAGGAAAGGCGACAGAAGAACCTGGTAAAAAAATGTGTAATCTCGACTGTAAAACACAGGGGAGGCTCGGCGAAGGGTTTGGGGATGTTTTGGAGGAAAGGCGACAGAAGAACCTGGTAAAAAAATGTGTAATCTCGACTGTAAAACACAGGGTAGGCTCGGCGAAGGGTTTGGGGATGTTTTGGAGGAAAGGCGACAGAAGAACCTGGTAAAAAAATGTGTAATCTCGACTGTAAAACACAGGGGAGGCTCGGCGAAGGGTTTGGGGATGTTTTGGAGGAAAGGCGACAGAAGAACCTGGTAAAAAAATGTGTAATCTCGACTGTAAAACACGGCGGAGGCTCGGCGAATTATTTGGGGATGTTTTGGAGGAAAGGCGACTGAAGAACCTGGTAAAAAAATGTGTAATCTCGACTGTAAAACACAGGGGAGGCTCGGCGAAGGGTTTGGGGATGTTTTGGAGGAAAGGCGACTGAAGAACCTGGTAAAAAAATGTGTAATCTCGACTGTAAAACACAGGGGAGACTCGGCGAAGGGTTTGGGGATGTTTTGGAGGAAAGGCGACTGAAGAACCTGGTAAAAAAATGTGTAATCTCGACTGTAAAACACGGCGGAGGCTCGGCGAATTATTTGGGGATGTTTTGGAGGAAAGGCGACTGAAGAACCTGGTAAAAAAATGTGTAATCTCGACTGTAAAACACAGGGGAGGCTCGGCGAAGGGTTTGGGGATGTTTTGGAGGAAAGGCGACTGAAGAACCTGGTAAAAAAATGTGTAATCTCGACTGTAAAACACAGGGTAGGCTCGGCGAAGGGTTTGGGGATGTTTTGGAGGAAAGGCGACAGAAGAACCTGGTAAAAAAATGTGTAATCTCGACTGTAAAACACAGGGGAGGCTCGGCGAAGGGTTTGGGGATGGATTTCCGAATCATTTTATTTCTGATTCATTTCGAATATTAAATAATTCGACATACAGGGCGTTTTCAATAATTACGTTTGTTGTTATTACAATTTTTGAGTTTTCGTTAAAATCGTGGATCAATGTCAACGAGAACAATCAAGTTGTGTATATTGAAAACAAAATTATATAAATAACTTAACGTATGTTTATTTTGAAGTAATTAACACAAGAACGTTTTGACGAAAAACGCCACGAACTGCGCCAAATCGTTGGTTAGTAATTCATTGGCGGAGGTCAGGAGTATTGCATCGCATTTTTTTGGTCTTTTAATATTTTCAAAAACGTCAACACGGTGACATAAAAAATATATATTATAATAAGCGCGGCTTGCCAAATTGTTAAAACGAATAAATCAGTGCAAACGTTAGAGAATTATATAATATATATCGAACGTCTCTGAAAAATTATTTTTCGTGGATATTTTCGTCAACATCGTGAAATAATTCATTTCTTTAGATTTCATCTAAAATAATTTCCGTGGTAGTAAAAGTTTTTTGACGTAAATTTTGTTATTTTGACAAAAACAATTTGAATTACTTAAATTATTGCATAGAAAACGAAGAGATGTGGATTAACTTGATGATTTCACACTAAATTGAATCAATGACATAATCCAATTTACCAAAATCTCTTACACAACCCAAAAGACATTCCAACTTTTCTAACGCTGGGTTCCATTCCAAACGGAGCTGAAAGGTATTCAGAGGTTAACACCAACAACCACCATACGAAATTAACCACTATTAGAACAACATCACCGCGAAAAGAGGGTGGAAACGCCCGTGTCAAAAGCAAAGGTCACGAAAGGCATCACTGCTTCGATTTCTAAGGTTACTGTACACGGATGTGGCTTCCCAGAGGTTGAGCAACCACCACGTAGCCCTGATCTGGCCCCAACCGATTATATTTCGTTCGCAAAGCTAATGGCCGAGTCGATGGACGAACTTACAAAAAGAAAAAGACAAAAATAAGACCGAGGAGGAGCTGGACAGAAGTAAAATCGAGAAATAAGATGACAGGAAATAAATCAAAAAAAAAACACAGGATAGGAAAGAATGGAAACAATGTAAGTACTACCATGATATCGAACATTTCATAAAAACCATTAATAATAAAAAAAAAATCGAAAATCGTACAAATCATTTCCGAGATGAATGAAATTTGTTCAACGCCTGGCCTAATTTTGTTCGGTAATCTTGTTATGTTGAGCTAATTATACAAAAAATGAATCACGTTTTACTCTATTGAGTTTGATAGCGAACTTACGATTCGTAAAAATAGATTTTAATTCATAAAGTATCAATAATTAAAATCAAATCCAATTATTTGACATACAGAGTGCTCCGGAAGTTATGCAAAAAATTCGGGAGCGAGTAGATGGCGTGAAAATAATGCAGCGACAAAAAAAATCTCATACGACTCGTCGTTTCTGAGGTATAGGCATTTAAAGTTGCATTCGAAAATTAAAAATTTTTAATGGTTGATTACGTATGTCCTAACCGAAGACCAGGGCCGGCTCATGCCCGATAGTCAACAAGTAACTTTTACAGGGACATTCTGTACAATTTAAAAACAGCAAAAATGTTTAATTCGATAAAATGTATGGTTTAATGGTTCGCCATAAAGAGACATTCTGTAGAAAATTATCCTAAATTGTAATTATTCGTTGAAAATACTTACAGAAGTTATAAAAACACGATCAAACATTTTTTCTAATAGGTGGATGGGTCGGGAAAGTCCATTTGCAGTCCAAATGCATTTTTTTGAGGATATCTCAATAGCTTGGTATAACATCGGTCAACAAAAGGAACGAAATGATGGATAGAATAAACTTCAACCTAACCAAATTTTAAAAAATACCCTCTGTAGACTCTGAAAGTGTGTAGGAGTGCAATGTACCCACTTCGATCATCTATAGAATGTACAGGTTGTCCCTTAAAAGTTACAGATAATTAACCATTGGGCACGAGCCGCCCCTGGCCTTGAGTTGGTGTAAAATCGGAGTGTTCAGGTTATCAGATTTTTTGCTAGTTTCGCTATAACCATCGTAAATATACTACTGGCGAAACCGACGACATTTCTCGAATTTCTAAAAATATCGTATATGATTTACTATAAAGCTTCTTAGCATGCTTCCAAAAACAAAGTAATAATAAATTTTATTATTCATTAAGTCGATTAACGGTCGTTTCTGTTGAATTCGACATTCCTTAAAATCGACAGTTACGTAAAAAAAAACATTCTCCAATGTAAATACATAATATACGATTTTATATCTTTGTTGATTCGGTAAAGTTGTAAATGTATCCAGATCCCTTTGTTTATTAATTACTAGATAAACATATGTGGAAAAAATCGATCCACCTCGTATGTAAACTTATAACGTGAAAAAATGCATCCGCCAGGACCTTCGTGAATGTTAGATCCATGTGTAAAACACGGCGGAGGCTCGGTGAAGGGTTTGGGGATGTTCTGGAGGAAAGGCGATTGAAGATCTGGTGAAAAAATTATCTTCCAGCATGACTCAAGCATTTCTGGACGCCGTGTAAAAAGTATTTGAAGGAAATGTATTGATTTGACCCGACCTCAACCCTATTGAGTGAAAAATTGCGACAGAGAAATCGGAAAGCAGTGTCCTACTACCAGAAGTCGACTGTAACTTTGTTTTTTTAAATAGAACACCCTGTATATTATACTTTTTGAAATCTACGTAAAATTTTGGAATACTTTTGTCTCAAAAACCTCTTTCGAAAAATGCATACTTTTTGAGTTATTAATTTTTTTGTAAAAAATTTGACCGTTGCAAACCCTCATAAATTATTTTTTTACTAGAATACCATTAAAGATATGGAAAATGGTTTCTGTTCGTTGCTTTAAGTAAGGTCAGACGTATTTAAATCTATGTTGAAAAATTTTTCATTTTATACAGGGTGTGTATAAAAAGTGTTCAAAGTTTAACTTCATAAATTGTCAATAACTTTATTTTTTAAATAGAACACCCTGTATATTGATACTTTTTGAAATCTACTTAAAATTTTAGTATACTTTTGTCTGAAAACTTTTTTCGAAAAATGCATACTTTTTCAGTTATTAATTTTTTTGTAAAAAATTTGACCGTTGCAAACCCTTATAAATTATTTTTTTACTAGAATACCATTAAAGATATGGAAAATGGTTTCTGTTCGTTGCTTTAAGTAAGGTTAGAAGTATTTGAATCTATGTTGAAAAATTTTTCATTTTATACGGGGTGTGTATAAAAAGTGTTCAAAGTTTAACTTCATAAATTATCAATAACTTTATTTTTTAAATAGAACACCCTGTATATTGATACTTTTTGAAATCTACTTAAAATTTTAGTATACTTTTGTCTAAAAACTTTTTTCGAAAAATGCATACTTTTTGAGTTATTAATTTTTTTGTAAAAAATTTGACCGTTGCAAACCCTCATAAATTATTTTTTTACTAGAATACCATTAAAGATATGGAAAATGGTTTCTGTTCGTTGCTTTAAGTAAGGTCAGACGTATTTAAATCTATGTTGAAAAATTTTTCATTTTATACAGGGTGTGTATAAAAAGTGTTCAAAGTTTAACTTCATAAATTGTCAATAACTTTATTTTTTAAATAGAACACCCTGTATATTGATACTTTTTGAAATCTACTTAAAATTTTAGTATACTTTTGTCTGAAAACTTTTTTCGAAAAATGCATACTTTTTCAGTTATTAATTTTTTTGTAAAAAATTTGACCGTTGCAAACCCTTATAAATTATTTTTTTACTAGAATACCATTAAAGATATGGAAAATGGTTTCTGTTCGTTGCTTTAAGTAAGGTTAGAAGTATTTGAATCTATGTTGAAAAATTTTTCATTTTATACGGGGTGTGTATAAAAAGTGTTCAAAGTTTAACTTCATAAATTATCAATAACTTTATTTTTTAAATAGAACACCCTGTATATTGATACTTTTTGAAATCTACTTAAAATTTTAGTATACTTTTGTCTAAAAACTTTTTTCGAAAAATGCATACTTTTTGAGTTATTAATTTTTTTGTAAAAAATTTGACCGTTGCAAACCCTCATAAATTATTTTTTTACTAGAATACCATTAAAGATATGGAAAATGGTTTCTGTTCGTTGCTTTAAGTAAGGTCAGACGTATTTAAATCTATGTTGAAAAATTTTTCATTTTATACAGGGTGTGTATAAAAAGTGTTCAAAGTTTAACTTCATAAATTGTCAATAACTTTATTTTTTAAATAGAACACCCTGTATATTGATACTTTTTGAAATCTACTTAAAATTTTAGTATACTTTTGTCTGAAAACTTTTTTCGAAAAATGCATACTTTTTCAGTTATTAATTTTTTTGTAAAAAATTTGACCGTTGCAAACCCTTATAAATTATTTTTTTACTAGAATACCATTAAAGATATGGAAAATGGTTTCTGTTCGTTGCTTTAAGTAAGGTTAGAAGTATTTGAATCTATGTTGAAAAATTTTTCATTTTATACGGGGTGTGTATAAAAAGTGTTCAAAGTTTAACTTCATAAATTATCAATAACTTTATTTTTTAAATAGAACACCCTGTATATTGATACTTTTTGAAATCTACTTAAAATTTTAGTATACTTTTGTCTAAAAACTTTTTTCGAAAAATGCATACTTTTTGAGTTATTAATTTTTTTGTAAAAACTTTGACCGTTGCAGACCCTCATAAATTATTTTTTTACTAGAATACCATTAAAGATATGGAAAATGGTTTCTGTTCGGATGCTTCAAGCAAAGTGAGATGTATTTGAATCTATGTTAAAAAATTGTTCATTATATACAGGGTGTGTATAAAAAGTGTTCACAGTTTAACTTCATAAATATCAAATAACTTTATTTTTTTAAATAGAACCACCCGGTTTTTTCTATTTTAGTGCATTCAGAAGTAAAAAAAGACAAATTTACAGAAAACATTTAATATCCGGATAACAGTAAGGTTTAGATATAGGAAAGTTCTATTTAAAAAAATAAAGTTATTTGATATTTATGAAGTTAAACTTTGAACACTTTTTATATACATCCTGTATAAAATGAAAAATTTTTCAACATATATTCAAATACGTCCGACCTTGCTAAAAGCAACCGAACAGAAATCATTTTCATATCTTTAAGGGTATCCTCGTAAAAAAATAATTTATAAGGGTAAAATTTTTTATAAAAAAATTAATCTCAAAAAGTATGCATTTCTCGAAAAAAATTTTTAGACAAAAGTATACTAAAATTTTACGTAGATTTCAAAAATGTATTAATACACAGGGTGTTCCATCTAAAATAACAAAGTTACAGGCGCCTTCCGGTAGAACCGGAAGTCAGCCATCTTTGAAAATATTTTAGTTACAAAGATCGTATCCGAAAACCCAAACGTAGAAATTTTCATGATTTTACTATAATTATTTTGCCATATACAGATAGTTTTAACTCGTCGTGGGACACCCTGTATAATATATCTCCGAAAGGGGCGGACTGAGACAATTTTGTTATAGGAAATCTTAATTTCATACGAACTATCACCTCCTGAATTGTGTCGCACGAATTTAGAAACACCTTGTATGTTCTTTCAAAAATAAAACTCAAAATCAATCAAATTGTTTTTATTTGACCTGTACCACACAAGCTATAGGGTGGACAAAAACTTTTGACTGGTATTGTATAAGCCTGCAAGGGAAAAAGTGTCAAACTTAAATCGACACTTGTCAGCACCAAGTTTTTTGTTGAAGTATAAGGCATTAGAGGTTCCTGTTAATAAAAAAATATATTTTTCTATTTCACATTATAAAACGTGGTTTTTCAAATCTTATGATAGATAGAGATAGAAGAAAAAAAACTTTGAAATTCTTGAAAAATCGTGAGAGGCGGTCCAGACCTACATCTACAGACTATAATTTTAGATTTTCTCTTAGGGTCAATAACCATACGCGTTTTCCATATGAGAACATTTAAATAAATGCTTCGTATCACGAATTTCGAAAGCTTTATCGAAATATACAGGGTTGTTAGTCATTATCGATAAAGTACATTTTCTATTTCTCATTGTACTGATTCGATTTATTGAATAACAAAAAGACTTTGTGTAGAGTGCACTAATTATTGAATAACGATCAAATTAATACTCGAGGAATCACTCGGTGCCTAATCGGGAAATATGGTGGACGCATCTTTGATCTATCGGCTACAACTGATCTGTGATTGCATTTCAACTTTCATACGGAGTCTCTAACACCAAATAGCGCAACGCATACATTTTGTTGGTATATATCAAAAATGATTTATATGATTCGAAGGAGGAAACAACTACTTTCCTGGCTAATAATACTCGAAACATTCATCTTGGTCAAAAAATGGAATCGAGACAAAAACATTTACGTGCGATGATTTTCTACGACTTCGGACGTGGATTAAACCAACTGCATTCGACTTTTGGTGATGAAGCGCCATCTAGACCCACCGTGTTTCGATGGTTTTCCAAATTCACTTGGCTACAGGGTGAATTTGGTTAGGTTAGGTCACTTTCCGCCTCGAGAATACGAGCTCTCAAACATTAGTTCAAACAAAACATCTAATTGATGGGTCATCCTTGTTTGGAGCGTGTTTGGGAGAAGTGTTTGGAGCTAAAAGGAGATTACGATAAAAAATAATTTTTTTTTCCAAAATTTTTGTGTTTTCCTAGAGCAAATGCGGAAAGTTACGTAGCGAAGAATTTAATAAAGAAAAATAAGGAATAAAATGAAGAATAAAAAACGAAACCAGAAATATTTTGCTTACGATAAATTTTCGAATGATTCTGACTTATTAACTACTTCCAAAACCAATAAATATCTTTCCATAAAAACTAAAAAATAGAAAAAAATAAACGATTTTGGCAACTGGCTCAATAGGTGAAATAAGTAGACAAAACTCACTCACGAGTTCCGAAATAATTCAACAATTTTTGGCAAGTGTCGTATGATCTGAAACGAGGTGTCAAATGCGAGGAATTGAAGGCCGTGAATGCGAACAATCCCCCTTCTGGGACAACAGTAATAAACAGTTATCCACTGGTTAATTATCATTAAAATAAATAGCAAGACGATATACGAGGTACGACCAAGAAATATTAATTCATAACATACTAGAAGTGTAATCTTCAAATTTCGAATCCCATTGTCCATAAAAACCAGACGAAATGGTTAAACTATCGGGAAGATAACGCGATAAAAACCAACGACGACGACATATAAGGCAGGGCACACACGGTGCGGTCCGGATTTTACCCGGATCCGGAAGAAATTTGCGGTAATGAGCCCACGACTTGGGTAAACGCTGTGCTATATGGAGCATTCTATTCATTATTTTTAGAATTGCGGGAAGTGGTGTCATTTGACGAAATTCTTGACAATATTAAGGTAAATATCTGAACGCAACTTTAATATTTGACAACCAACTAATATGTCGATCCATCCTCTATGTCGACCGATACCTCGACCAAAGAGTGCATCCTTCTAACTTGGTGTAATTTCGTAATTTTTGCATCGAGATGAAACAGTAAATGTGCCGTAGTGGACACCTCGACCGGATTCATCACATAACCCACAGATTTCTGTCACATCGCAGACTCGAAAGAGGAGCTAATTCAGCGTGTTTTCCTGGATATAGCGCAACACTTCAATAACCATAATTGGTGCAAAAAATAAAGATGTCGAGGATATCGAAGCAACCGTTCAGAATGTTCTTCCGGAACAGCTCGTTTCCTTCAAATCAGTCGAAATCTTTATGAACCAAGATGACGTAGTCAACGATTTTTAAATTTACTGGAATTGTCTGGAACACCACTTCATTGAGGAGCAACAATCATAAAAGGAAAATACAAAGGAAAGGATGTCTTCATCCAGCGTTTACCGATGGTTCCAACGGATTTTAAACGTTTACAATTTCCGGTACGTCTGGTATTTGCGATGACCATAAATAAATCGCAAGGCCAGTGGTCGGAAGTTTGCGGAATCAACTTGGAGTTTCCCTTCATTCATACCGAGGATTTTTTCTTTTTGTTATACTAAAACAAGGATTCCTTTTGTTTGTTTAACTAATTCCTAACCTCTATGTTTGTTCAATATTTTGAAAAATGAGAATAACAATACTGAGTAAGTCGTAGGTGGATTACTGTCAATAATTATTATCAGCAGCAGCTTTTGAAGCCTGTTGAACAGGTTGGTTGCTAAATCAAAAGTAACTAGACTTCTAACTAACAAACCGATAATGTTGCAGGTGTGGAATCTTGCATGAAACAATGATCGGAACTTCAACTGCGCAAGATTTTTATCAAAAAAAAATGCGTCTTGCCGGATGATCGTCCGGGTCGTGCGTTCGCCCCCTGGCCGAGAAAAACCTGGTCCAGGCAAGTAAAGAATCCATGGGCGAAGCTGCGCGCGCGCATATGTCATATAGAACGCCTGCTCGGATGCTAGCAGCCTAGTATAATGCGCCGCATTTGAACCAATGCGCCACAACCGATTTTGCGCATCCCGGGATGCAAAAAGCGACCCTCCGGGTGGTTGTTTTGACATCCGATGCTGGCATCCCTAGTCTAATCGCTCCCATTTGATTTAATGCCCCGCTAATCACCCAGATGCCAACAGGTATTCGCCCGGACCGTGTATCTACTCAAAAAAACCATATACTAATTGCGTTAGACAACCAATTGTCCGTTCCGGTTGAGGTACCTCCAAAAGCGTTGACCTCGCAATTTATTTTTGATCTACGGGAATAAGAACGAATCATTGGGTGCGTAAACGGCGGATTACCCACAAATTCGATGTTTCGACTGTTGAAAAACGTTTTTGTTTGAACTGATGTTTGAGAGTTCTGCTAAGCAGACCGTTCTACGGTCTAATTTTTGAAGTGATTTTGCTAGAATGGGTACCGTTGTCAGTGGAGTCAACCGATATTGATTTGAGATGGTGTTAGGTCTCCGTGCAGCGGCTCTCACGCTCCTATTCCTGTGGTAAGAACCAGAACGCTGCAAATTCTCGAAATTCGAACGATAACAATCATTAAATCGCATAAAATTTAATATTTTCATCAGTTTATTTTTATCTCTACAAAAAAAAAATGTTATTTCGATGTAGATATTTATCTCTTTGATTTAATAAATGAATTAGTTTAGGTCGGTTGGTCGAACAAGTATATAAATATTGAATCAGAAGTGAAAAATTTTTGTACGCCTGTTTAACACGTTAATAAGTAAAAAAAAACTTAATTAATCCCAAAAAGAACGTTAACCTCATCGATCAACGATGCGTTGTGTATAAGTCATTGCGTAATATTTAAAAAAATTAACCACTTTTTTGAAATGCCTACCGGTACATCAACAAAATTCACTTCTTCATGTTTTTTCGTATGTTTGAAACGTCAACTGTCAAGTTTGAAACGTCAACTGTCAAGTTTGAAACGTCAACTGTCAAGTTTTGAGTTCATTCCCTTCGATAGTTTGTTATTTCGACGGTTATAACCAAAAAACGGATTACACTGGACCACACAATTATTTTTATAATGCTAATACCTTCAAAGCCTATACCACATTCAATATGTACTTTAGATCCTTTTTTTTTCACGTTATAAGGAGCGAACATGTTTTGAAAAAGGTAAAAATAATGACGACTGTTTTTCGGGATATTCATGGGATCTCATTTGAAGAAGATTTAAGTGGTTTTCTCTAAGAACAAAGCACCTTCTCACACTTCGGTGATCGTCATGGTGAAATGCACTTAGAATTTGTTGACCGCCCACCGAATTCATCAGATCAGACCCCAGCTACCGGTTTTCGTTTCCTAACATCAAAGTTTCAGTTGCAAGCGAAAAAATTACATTAAACGAGGATGTAAACGCCTATTTTGGGGAGGAAGGCAAATTTCATTTGGAAGGGTTGTAGTTTAGTCCTATTGAGACCTACGAGACGTACTATGATTTATATTTTGTGAAGTTAGTATACAAAATCAGAAAACCAAGGAACTAACGATTGAAATTCGTGCAAGTCTTCATAAACTAGCCTAAAGTGTCGCCGCCGAATTAAAAAATGTTCTCGACGTACACACCGTGGAAAAATACGGTCAGGGCGGCCTCGAAAAACCAAAACAACTGAATATAAACTCAGCTCAGCCTTTGAATACTTCTTCAATGAAAACGGGATTGAAAGAGGCTTTTTCCAAGGTGGCAAACGTCAAAATAAAACTAAGAAGTTACAGTGGGGTGGAAATCATAAAACTTGGAAGCATCAAGAGTGGGATAGAGTTCTATGGAATGAGAAGTCGAAGTTTGAAGTTTTTGGGTTAAAGAAAGGCGTGTCAAAGAAAGAGCGGACGTTAGATCCATGTGTAACCACGATTTCTAACACGGCGGAGGGTCGGTGATGGTTTCGGGATGTTTTGGATAAAAGGCGACCGAAGACCTGGTAAAAAAATGTGTAATCCCGACTGTAAAACACGGCGGAGGCTCGGCGAAGTATTTGGGGAAGTTTTGGAGGAATGGCGACTGAATACCTGGTGAAAAAATGTGTAATCCCGACTGTAAAACACGGCGGAGGCTCGGCGAAGTATTTGGGGAAGTTTTGGAGGAATGGCGACTGAATACCTGGTGAAAAAATGTGTAATCCCGACTGTAAAACACGGCGGAGGTTCGGTGAAGTATTTGGGGAAGTTTTGGAGGAATGGCGACTGAATACTTGGTAAAAAAAATGTGTAATCCCGACTGTAAAACACGGCGGAGGCTCGGTGAAGTATTTGGGGAAGTTTTGGAGGAATGGCGACTGAATACCTGGTGAAAAAATGTGTAATCCCGACTGTAAAACACGGCGGAGGCTCGGCGAAGTATTTGGGGAAGTTTTGGAGGAATGGCGACTGAATACCTGGTGAAAAAATGTGTAATCCCGACTGTAAAACACGGCGGAGGTTCGGCGAAGTATTTGGGGAAGTTTTGGAGGAATGGCGACTGAATACTTGGTAAAAAAAATGTGTAATCCCGACTGTAAAACACGGCGGAGGCTCGGTGAAGTATTTGGGGAAGTTTTGGAGGAATGGCGACTGAATACCTGGTGAAAAAATGTGTAATCCCGACTGTAAAACACGGCGGAGGCTCGGCGAAGTATTTGGGGAAGTTTTGGAGGAATGGCGACTGAATACCTGGTGAAAAAATGTGTAATCCCGACTGTAAAACACGGCGGAGGCTCGGTGAAGTATTTGGGGAAGTTGTGGAGGAATGGCGACTGAATACCTGGTGAAAAAATGTGTAATCCCGACTGTAAAACACGGCGGAGGCTCGGCGAAGTATTTGGGGAAGTTTTGGAGGAATGGCGACTGAATACCTGGTGAAAAAATGTGTAATCCCGACTGTAAAACACGGCGGAGGCTCGGCGAAGTATTTGGGGAAGTTTTGGAGGAATGGCGACTGAATACTTGGTAAAAAAAATGTGTAATCCCGACTGTAAAACACGGCGGAGGCTCGGTGAAGTATTTGGGGAAGTTTTGGAGGAATGGCGACTGAATACCTGGTGAAAAAATGTGTAATCCCGACTGTAAAACACGGCGGAGGCTCGGCGAAGTATTTGGGGAAGTTTTGGAGGAATGGCGACTGAATACCTGGTGAAAAAATGTGTAATCCCGACTGTAAAACACGGCGGAGGTTCGGTGAAGTATTTGGGGAAGTTTTGGAGGAATGGCGACTGAATACTTGGTAAAAAAAATGTGTAATCCCGACTGTAAAACACGGCGGAGGCTCGGTGAAGTATTTGGGGAAGTTTTGGAGGAATGGCGACTGAATACCTGGTGAAAAAATGTGTAATCCCGACTGTAAAACACGGCGGAGGCTCGGCGAAGTATTTGGGGAAGTTTTGGAGGAATGGCGACTGAATACCTGGTGAAAAAATGTGTAATCCCGACTGTAAAACACGGCGGAGGCTCGGCGAAGTATTTGGGGAAGTTTTGGAGGAATGGCGACTGAATACCTGGTGAAAAAATGTGTAATCCCGACTGTAAAACACGGCGGAGGCTCGGTGAAGTATTTGGGGAAGTTGTGGAGGAATGGCGACTGAATACCTGGTGAAAAAATGTGTAATCCCGACTGTAAAACACGGCGGAGGCTCGGCGAAGTATTTGGGGAAGTTTTGGAGGAATGGCGACTGAATACCTGGTGAAAAAATGTGTAATCCCGACTGTAAAACACGGCGGAGGCTCGGCGAAGTATTTGGGGAAGTTTTGGAGGAATGGCGACTGAATACTTGGTAAAAAAAATGTGTAATCCCGACTGTAAAACACGGCGGAGGCTCGGTGAAGTATTTGGGGAAGTTTTGGAGGAATGGCGACTGAATACCTGGTGAAAAAATGTGTAATCCCGACTGTAAAACACGGCGGAGGCTCGGCGAAGTATTTGGGGAAGTTTTGGAGGAATGGCGACTGAATACCTGGTGAAAAAATGTGTAATCCCGACTGTAAAACACGGCGGAGGTTCGGTGAAGTATTTGGGGAAGTTTTGGAGGAATGGCGACTGAATACTTGGTAAAAAAAATGTGTAATCCCGACTGTAAAACACGGCGGAGGCTCGGTGAAGTATTTGGGGAAGTTTTGGAGGAATGGCGACTGAATACCTGGTGAAAAAATGTGTAATCCCGACTGTAAAACACGGCGGAGGCTCGGCGAAGTATTTGGGGAAGTTTTGGAGGAATGGCGACTGAATACCTGGTGAAAAAATGTGTAATCCCGACTGTAAAACACGGCGGAGGCTCGGCGAAGTATTTGGGGAAGTTTTGGAGGAATGGCGACTGAATACCTGGTGAAAAAATGTGTAATCCCGACTGTAAAACACGGCGGAGGCTCGGCGAAGTATTTGGGGATGTTTTGGAATAAAGGCGACTGAAGACCTGGTAAAAAAATGTGTAATCCCGACTGTAAAACACGGCGGAGGCTCCATGAAGTATTTGGTGATGTTTTGGAGGAAAAGCAACTGAAGAACCTGGTGAAAAAATGTGTAATCCCAACTGCAAAACACGGCGGAGGCTCGGCGAAGGGTTTGGGGATTCTGAAGGCTTTAAAACATATTATTGAAGGAAAGTGTAGTACGTCTTGCCAGTGCCTGATCGGTATAAAAGTTATCTTCGGCATGACAACGATCCCAAGCATTTCTCGACGGCGTGTAAAGTGTATTTTAAAGAATCAGAAAGGGAGAATGCACTGAAAATAATGATTTGACCGTCACCGATACCCGATTGAGTTGTTGTGGGACAAATTGGACATAGAACCAAATAGATGACGATTATTTGCCGAAATTATTACCAAAAATACCAAAACTCATTGATGAATCAAAATCGATCGTATTATTTTTATCAGTTCCGTGTCACGTAATCTATAGATTGGACAAAAACTTTTGACCTATACTGTATATTCAACCAGTAATAATGAATACAAATAACGAGAATTTTAGATTCGTAAAGTGATTAAACAAAAAATGGTATATTTTTAGTAGTTTTTGTTTAATTTGAATAGCAGTAAAAAATAATGAAAGAATTTTATGATTTGTCTAAAATACCGACCCTAGGAATATTAATCGTAACGTTTATTTCACCTGTTCAGCTTTTTCGACTTCATGTATTATGAAAAAATTCAGTTTTAAATAAAAAAAATATCAGATCTTAGATTTGATTGACTCAAAAATCTCGATAACTTCATTATAATACATATTTTGTATACGATAACATTCATTATCTATGAATATATATATATATATATATATATATATATATATATATATATATATATATATATATGAATAATTTAGCGGACTCGTCGTATAAAATAAATGTATTTACCAACGGTTTCGGTTAGAACAAAAAGCTGCATTCCAAAAAGCAAACATAAAACCCCCGTCCTAAATCACTGCAACCCGCAAACACTAAAAACAACTAAGAACTTCACGTATACACAAACAAAACCAATTCTAGCAGATAACAGCCAAAAGATAGAGCAACAAGACAAAAAAAAAAACAAGTCGAAAGCCACTGTTTTTTTTACCGTCGCAAAGCTTGCAGCGTTTGGCGCGTGGTTCGCCCAACGGCCCCGTGCTTACGGGCATGTTCCAGCTTTAGGTATCATACGTCGACTCCTTTCTTTTGCACGGCCCTGTATAGACGCGACACCATCATCCACCAATCACCACCGCGCAAAACAACCACCACAAACACCCGACCGGCTGACGATCTCCGTGTTTTAATATTTACTTTTGTTGTTGTGTGTGTGTGTATGTGTGTGTCTGTCTTTTTTTTTTCAAGATGGCGTTCGCAAGGCGCCCCCGAACACTTTCTGGTACTTACTGAGATGTCCGAGCGTCGTGGCGGCGATGCATGTCGTCGAGCATTGACGAGATGACGGCTCGTAGCATCGCTTACGAGATAGGCCGAAGACCGAAACTATCGTCGTTAAGGCGTCTTAAGTCGGAACGCGCCGTTGCCAAGTTTACAGGAATTCCTTACAAATTAATTATTCATCATCATTTGCGTAACTCATACTAATAACGTATACGAGGCGTGATCGACAATTTAATTCGTTCATTGAAAATAAACATAAATCTTGGATTAATATCGATTAAAAAGCATTTTTTTTATTCCCAGGAAGATCTAGGATGATGTAGACAAACAGAAAGACGTTCAGCGATCTAAATATAGGAAAATTGAAGTGACATGGCGCGTCACTCGAACAATATTTGAACATTTTCATTTATTTTCGAGATCGAAGTCCTTCTCGACCATTTTTCGATCTTAAATTGCTGGTACCACTTGTAAATAGGCTTCATAGATAAATTTTAACATTTCGTAAGATTCTTTTCCACTTTTTCTGACGATATAGATGGTCTTACTAATTGAAATAGATGCAGCATAGTAATTATGATATTACAGTAGAACGTTGAATCATTTTTCTTTTTAATTTCTAAAAAAAAGTAAACGGCAACAATTCAATTGACTCAAACTCAATTGAGATCAATACATTTCTGCTTGCGTTTGAGATAATTCACCATTAAAAATGTCAAACTTCATTATGACAATGACAGTCATGTCATATTCACATAAGTGTTGCCATATCTCAAAACTTAAATAGCAACTCGCCTATTATCATGTACTTGATCATATAAAAAAGGTCAAAATCCAAAACCGCAACAACAAAAAGAATAATGAGGACAAAGTGTGAAGAAAACCGATACCAAATGCAAAGAGATCCCCAGGCAAACCGTCAAAAAGATACAAGAGCTAGAGCTCAGTATCTGAAAAAGAACTCAGTACAAAGATTATTTTAATCATAGAAAATGTCAAAAAAGTCAAAAGCCAAAACCGCAATAACAAAAAGAATAATGAGGACAAAGTGTGAAGAAAACCGATACCAAATGCAAAGAGATCCCCAGGCAAACCGTCAAAAAGATACAAGAGCTAGAGCTCAGTATCTGAAAAAGAACTCAGTACAAAGATTATTTTAATCATAGAAAATGTCAAAAAGGTCAAAAGCCAAAACCGCAATAACAAAAAGAATAATGAGGACAAAGTGTGAAGAAAACCGATACCAAATTCAAAGAGATCCCCAGGCAAAAAGATACAAAAGCTAGAGCTCAGTATCTGAAAAAGAACTCAATACAAAGATTATTTTAATCATAGAAAATGTCAAAAAGGTCAAAAGCCAAAACCGCAACAACAAAAAGAATAATGAGGACAAAGTGTGAAGAAAACCGATACCAAATTCAAAGAGATCCCCAGGCAAAAAGATACAAAAGCTAGAGCTCAGTAGAAAGATGAATATTTGGAATTAAACAGAACAAGGTCCTTTTAGAGAAAGATTAATTATTTTAGTTGTTTACAGATGTAGTTAAATCAAAATTAAACATTTGAGGTTAGTTTCCTTTTATTCCAATTTTCTTTTTTGCGTGAAATTACCCACATATTTTTTGAAAATTTATTGACAAATTTTCTTAAAATTAGCATTCATAATGTAGAATCAATTGTGCAACTTGTGTTAGTAACGTGTATGTACCTACTACTTATTTATTGCAATTTTTTTATACAAATTTTGTTCACCCTGTAGAACTTATTGATGACTGATTTTTCATAACGTGTCAAAACAAAATATGATTCACGTTAACAAATGAAAAACTACTTAAGAATATACCTATTATTAAATAAACTAATATTTTGAGAGAAAACTTTAAAAAAATTTAAACATTTTGTTTCTTTAGTTCGTTTATGGATTATTGTTTATTATTTTACTCTAGACAACTGGCAGGCATCTATTCCCAACTGTCCAGAAAAAAACAAACTCCTGTACTTTAAACATTATAAACATTTGCAAATGAAAGTGTGCATGTTTGAACGATTTATTTCTTTTCCTGTTACCTTGAACGTTGTTAGATAATTATTTGGATTAGACTTATAAATTTCGATTAATGATAGGAATTTTTGGGGCGAAAGTTGATTTTCTTATACCAAAAATACATTTTAACAAAGCGAATCAATACAGCTATATTCGTAATAAAGTACAGCTTATAATTATTTAAAAAAAAATATTATAAAAAATTTGTTGTTTTAGTATATTATTTTGAATAGAATTTATTGTGTAGTAACAGTTGGATACTTTTAATTCAAATGTAACCCTGTACATTCAACACTTAATATTCTATATCATTCTAACATATGTTTGCCCTCTTCTTTTAATGGGAGACAACTGGGCGTGCTAATTCAGAAATATTCTTGATTTATTTAGTTCTATAAATAACATCAAAATTCTCATCACAAAACTCACTTTAATGAAATAATGGAAACATTTGTATCATTATTTTGTTTGGAAAATTTCCTATGAAACTTGCGCAAAAACTGTCAATTTTGTTTATTAATATAATGATATTAATCTTGATGTTTAATTTGCTCTTATTTGTCATTTAAAAATAGTTATTATCTAAAAATCTATAAACAGAAGATATTTAAGCAAACAAATCAAGTATTATCCACAAAAAAATCCGTCCAAAATACTGCATAATAGCTAATACAGTGAACTGCAAAAATAATCAACAGACATACAAAATGGTTAAAGAAGACTCGTTATAAAAAAGACAAACAAATAAGAATTGAATTATTCACAAATAGTAGGTCTTTTCCAACCCCTAGTAGTTTTTGTTATCCATATTATTATTACACTTTTAGTTATAGTTTTTGTGATACCTTTTTATTATATTTAACGTTAATAGTAGATTATATATCGAAAATATCACTGATAGATTTAATTCCCTACGAAATATATGTTTGATGTATTATCAATAAAACACAAAATGGATACAATTATAACCGTCATCAATAAACCTTATATCAAGTTTAAAAGAAGTACAAAGCCGGTTTCGCAATAAAGATAATGATTCGTAATCTTAAATACCTCAATTCTACCTACTGTCAACAAACAAACGATATAGGAACTGTCACTGCGAAATAATTATCTTGTATCAAATAAAAACAACTTTTTACACTAGTAATTTACTGTTTCTTTAAATATATATGTAAAAAACCGCTAGGTCCAAATAATATTTTCAGTTAAACTTGCATGAGGCAGGTAAGTAGAGTGGGTGGACGTAAAATTTTTCAAATTACATTAAAAAACAGAAAACTTACCTTATATAAATTAGCAACATATTCACTTTACACTATTTAAAATTTTTCACCAATTGTCTTATGAACATAACCGTTTGATATATCAGTTTATTTTTTAGAAACAATTGTGCACCGTTTAATATCACAATAACTAACATATCTCCGCCATGTTGGTTCGTGACATAGTTGCCAGTGCCACCAACACTAGGTAAAAAAAACGACTAGATTAATATTTAAATAAAATATTTAAGCATTAACAAATGAGTAAGAATATGTAAATAGCACCCATTGTTTTAGTAGCAAGAAATAATAATTCAAATATACTCGATACAAACGTTATTAGCATGCACCTGTAATAATATACGATTCCGTTTCAAAGTACGTCAGCTTTAATTTGGACGCGACTCTGGGTAAACAATAAATGAAAAATTGCATTTAGAGATTTGGAAAAACATATTTATATAATATAATAATAATAATTGTGATACTATGGATAAAAAATTATTATTTCAATAGTAAAAAATATTCAAATATTTTTATTAGAGTTATTGATGTGTACTTTTTTTTAATTTTCTATTCCATAGGCATACTTAAATAAATTATGGTGGGTATAGGAAATGTGTCCGTCGAAATGCGTTAAATAAGGATGGCGCCACATTAGCATGTATGAATTTTAGTAAACGTTAAATATTGTGAGAAAATCAATAAAATCACTCTAGATACGCGTTTTGTCATAATATTTTTTTCATCTCTATATATTTCAATATATTCATCTACAATTGTTATATTCATACTATACTCTTTGTCTACATCTGCACCATTCTGAAAGGTTATTTATCGTTTACAGGTGGACATTCTTCCAACTTTTCTCTTATAAAAGATGCTGTATTTTTTTGACCTATACAAGGTTAGGTTACGACGAAATTTGAATAGTTTTACAATATAAATAAATAGATGATATTTGATATAATATAGAAGGTGTCCCAAATGTAGTCTAACCTAGAAAAATACGTACAACAAAAATAGCATGTTGCAAATTTACTTCAATTTAAAAAAAATTTGATGATATATTTGAAAAAATGTTTTATCAGAATTTGAACTATAAGCATACCATGCAAAATGGCGATGCTATTTTTCAAAATGTCATCAAAAAACTATTATTATCATGAAAAATACGTGAAATAGCCTATAATAGAAAAAAATTCTCTTTTGGGACAAAAAAATAATCTGATGAGGGACAAGAAATATCCCCATAACCTCAAAATCGTATTTTATCCTTCTTTGGCGTTGACAGTTATGACACATGACATTACAAACCGCTCTGATCTGATGTATTAATAGAAATAATTTCAATTTGAAGTTGTACTAACACAAATTGAAATAACTTCAAACGAAATGTTGTTTTATAAAGGTTTCAAGGAAAATTAGAAATTAATCCTTTAATATCACAATAACTAACACTCCTACGCCATATTGGCTCGTGACGTGGTTATCAGTTTTCTACTTCATAGGCGTACCTACTTAGTGAATATAAAGTTGAAAATATTAGGAAAATAAAACAACGAAATTTGAATAGATTATTTTGAAAATTGTCAAGATTTCTACAATGTGAACAAATAGATTAAATAGAATTGCAATAATATACATGGCGTCCCAAATACAATCTATCCTAGAAACAAACGTACAATAAAAATCACATGTTGCAAATTACATATACGATGCAATTTTCAAATTTATACACAGTGGATCAATAATACAACTTTTTTATTAAAAAATATCGACATAAATTCAAAATGGCGATGCTAAATATGTTTCAAAATATCACCAAAAAACGATTATTATAAAAAATACATGCAAAAGCCTGAACAAATTTGGCAAAAAAATATATATAGCGACCAAAACAAAAATTATTCTGATTACGGAAAAGGAAAAATAAAACCATAACCTCAAAATCGTATTTTATCTTCCTTTAGCATTGACAGTTTACACATGACATTACAATCCGTTCTGACCTCAGGTATCAATATAAATAAATATTCGGAAAATTAAATTGTTGTGAATCTACGTATAGATTTAAAGCTGCCTCTCGAGTATAGTTCTAATTAAAAATGTATAAAGAAAACAACTACTCTTAATAAAATGTCATATCTGTCAAAAATCCAATTTCTCTAATGATTAATAAGCATTATTGGTCCGACCTGTAAGTTATAAACCTTCACTACATTCTAATATTTTACCCTGTTTGTAGTGCTTTCAAAAACATTTTTTTACATAAAGTTTGCAATTTTGACATTTGTAACCATCAAATAGAATCTCTATAACCAAAGTGTAAGTAAAATCATTGCTAGTGTTTTAGGGGATATTAAATTTTAAACGTTGGTAACCATGTGACATCAGTTACTTAATGGCGGCTGTGGGGTAAACAATCTTGTATGTATACTGAGAAAATATTAAAGATAAAGAGAGTGGTATATAAGTGGAATTGTATTAGACGAGAGAGAAAGAGTTAGTTTTACTACTCTCTGTCTCCCTTTACTAGCCAATAAATTCAAAACTTGTTATTCTCGTCTTTTGTCAATCGTACTACTAAAGTTCGACGTCATTTCAATCCAATCAGAATAGAGTAGGGGGAAATAGAGTGGTATACCGATGTACTTTCTCTCTCTATTAGCAGTTCGGATTTACTTGAATAAGTTTCTATACCTCGTTCTTTGTATCTTTAATATTTTCTCTATTTATGTACCCAATAAAAAAAATCAGGTTTCTAGGAGAAAATTTCGCATTTATCCAAGTAGCAACTCTTTAAGTTAGTAATAGAACCGGAAATATAAAACTTTGAACTCCACCTCGCGGAAACTTACGGCACAAGCATTTGTTTACCCCACGGCGGCCATTTTGCAACAGCTGATTTTGACAGTTCGTTAGGCTGCTCGATAATTAATTGAAATGAATGTAATGGAAGAAAATCTACTGGATAAAATAACAAACTGGCAACGATGTAAAACATGTCATTATTGTCTTTGCAAACTTTTAGTATAAGCAACAACTCCATACTAATTCTTCAAGGACTCGTACATACTTCCAATCGCGGGACGCTTTATCAAACAATGTAATAAATTATGGCGTAGTTCATGATCGAATTGAAAAAAAATTGAGGTTTCATTGGAATTCCGTCGTTGGAAAAGTGTCTTAAATCAAACTGATGATGTAATACTGTATTGTACTGTACAGTAAACGACCTTTATAAGATATTAATTTGAGTTAATACAGTTTTCCGAGGAATTATTTGAATAATTTACAAAAAGGGCAGTTTTACGTATCACATCCTTTTGAAAACCGTCTCAAGTCAAAATAAGTTAATATTTTTACATATCAGTTGATGTTGAACTCAAAAAATACTATTGAAAAGTATATTAATTCAAAATAAGTTCAATAGTTCGTAATTTTCGTCGTTGGAAAAGTGTCTTAAATCAAACTGATTATTTAATACTGTATTGCTCTACAGTAAACGACCTTTAAAAGATATTAATTTGAGTTAATACAGTTTTCCGAGGAATTATTTCAATAATTTACAAAAAGGGCAGTTTTCAGTATCGCACATCCTTTTGAAAACCGTCTTAAGTCAAAAAAGTTAGAATTTTCACATATTACTTGATATTGAACTGTCAAAAAGTGTATTCATTCAAAATAAGTTTAATAGTTTATAATTTCCGTCGTTGGAAAAGTGTCTTAAATCAAACTAATGATTTAATCCTGTATTCCTCTACAGTAAACGACCTTAAGGCAGAAGATTTATTAACAAAGCAAAAGAGAATGTCGAATTTCGTCTTCTGGGGAATACTTGTTGGCATTGAACACACAGTAGTCTACCAATACGGTCATCCATGTTGGAAGAAAGAAGATTTAAAACAAAATTTCCTTTTTTTTCAATTCGATTATGCGATACCCAACAATAGTATAACAATTTACCTACAATAAACCTAAAGGAAAAATAATTTAATAATAAATATTGAAGGATATATAAAAAAAGTTAATTAAAATCAAGTCTCATCTGAGAAATAGTAATTTTTCAAGTCTTCAATAGCCTTACACCATTCCAAAGCGTACCCCTCAGGATCCTCAAGATAATATTTCCTATTAGGCTGTAAAAATCAATAGATACATAACAAATTATCCATAAATTATCATTTATTTCAAAAACTTACCGTATAAATAAAAAAAGTCTTGAAATTCTTGGCTTCGGCTTTAATATCACTACTCCAAGGTATCTCCCCTTTGAGTGTCATCGTAACAGGATCTACGTAGTATAAATGAGGACCTAAGGTCAATAAAAACATTCTCTTCCTTGAAAACAATCCCTTTTTCTTATCGATAAATCCCTGTTTCAATATGAGATTATCTTCAACAAAACTATGATAAATGTTGGTCTTTTGGGCTTCTAATCTTTGTTGGATTTCCGTATCTGTTAGATCTGTAATTTTTCTATTAGGAGGAGATTTTTTTCTATTCACTACAGGATTGGGCGTTAACAAGCTTAAATGCAATCTGGAAACTTGTTCTGGATCTAAACCTGGTTCTAAATCATCCGGAATTTCATGTACCATATCTGTATGAATAAAACAATAAAATTATATTGAAATTTTAGTTTTATCGAAGACTAACCTTCGACGGTATCTTCTGATATTTTAGGAGGAGGACCTAGATCGTCCCAATTCAGTACGCTGAAGAATGAATGTTGTCTTAAACTAGAATAACATCTTTCATCGCGAGCGCCAAGTCGATTATTAGGTTCCAATACTAATAATTGTTCAACTAAATCTTTTACTTCTCTCGGAAAGTCTTCAGAAAAGGTGTAATCTAATTTTAAAATTTTTTGGAAGATGATATATTCACTACCACCTAAAATCATGGAATCAATTTGTAGAAATATCAACATGAAGAATTGTACAAAGTAATAAATTATAATATTTCACTAAATTTTACTCTACGTACAAATAGAAACAATTTAAAACCTTCAAAAGGTAATAAAAAGTGTCAAAAAGAGAAATGCAATGTCAGTTGCAACGTACAATGGAATTAGATAACCTGACCCTTTTCTTGCTATTATATCCATTCGTCAAACCAATTATCACAAATGTAGAGATTGTTTGGTGGTCGAAAACTGAACAAACTACAGCTCAGAAAAAAATAAACTAGATTCAAAAGCTAATCTGTCTAATATGCCCTATTACAACCTTAGAGGCGCTACTGAACCTGAAGGAAAAGACGTTTAGCAACGTCTACAGGTTAATCCAGACAATAAAACTAAAACCAGGAAATCTGATGAGGCACTTAAGGATTTTAGAGCTAATAAAGCTAGAAAGCCGTGAAAAACCAATAGATCAAATGCATAGCATGTTGGACAAAGATACCCCATTCAAAATTGTAATTAAAACCACCAATTATGGGTCAATAAACATCTTCCTCAAGCATAAAATGTATCTAGACTATTTCTAGACCAAAATGCAATTTTTTGTGAAAGTATCTAGTATTAATTATGGATTATAATGATACAAATATTTTTTCCCAGTGTAAAACATAATTTTACTGTTTGATCTACTTTTTTATTGAGAACTTTGTAAATCATAATAAACTTGAAAGTTTCCTCTCAATCAGGCAACTATTTAATTTTTTATTGACCCAATAGGAAGTAAATCCGGATGATAAGGTGGTAATCATCCCAGAGTTTATTAATTAAACAGGGTGTATTGGGAATTTATGTACAATCAGATAAAACTGATTGTTTCCCACCAAACTAGAACTAAAATTTGCCATTTTCAACCTAACCTAACTTTGTACTATGATGTATTATTAAAGGTTAATACACAAATTAATAATAAATCTTACCTGTGAATGGCATTTGTCCGTAAGCCATTTGATAAGCGATGCACCCAAGGGCCCAAAGGTCAGATGCAAAGCTAGAGGCAGTTTCAGCTAGCATTTCGGGACTAACAAACTGAGCTGTACCTACAAAACTATTACGTCTTCGATAAGGATATTTATTTTCTGATCTAATATTATTCCTTTCTTCATGACCATTTTCGGACGAAACAATTTTAGCACTACCGAAATCGGTAATTAAAATGTGCCAGTTTTCGTCAAACAGAAGATTTTCCGGTTTCAAATCTCTGTGTATAATATTTTTACTATGTAAATATTCTAAGCCTAAAATCAGTTCTGCTAAATAATATCGAGTACACTCAATACTGAGGTGAGTGTGTTTGTCAATCTGGGATAATACATCACCATTTTTGGCGTAACTGAGAACAAAGTAGAGCCTATCAGAGTCTTGAAATGTCCAATATAAACGAACAAAATAAGGACAAGCATTTCCTAGGATTCTCAGTACTTCTTTTTCTCGCATAATAGCTTCTGTTTTCTTTTCTCTGATAACGTGTGCCTTTTCAACAACTTTAACTAAAAAATAACAGCTTATATAAACTAATTGTAAAATCAATTCTTGCTGGGAGCTTACATTATTCATCATGAACATAAAATTCTCTAAAGGAGATCTAAAATCAAGACAACTATCACGAAAAACATATTAAAATGCATAAGAAGTAAAAAATTAAAGAAAATTCAGCATTTAAAGAAACTATTTACTTCTGGCTAAGATTCATCAATTGAACATAAAATTCACTAATTTACACTAAAAGATATCTAAAATCAAAACAACTATCAGGAAAATATATTAGAAGGCATAAGAAGTAAAACATTGAGGAAAATTTAGCATTTTTATGAAAGAACTATCTACTTTTGGCTAAGATCTCAAATTATTCATCAATTGAACATAAAATTCACTAGTTTAAACTAAAAGAGATCTAAAATCAAGACAACTATCACGAAAAACATATTAGAACACATAAGAAGTAAAACTATTTGTTTCTGGCTTAGATCTTAAATTATTTATCAATGGAACATAAAATTCTCTAATTTAAATGAAAAATTTAGCGATTTTCGTGATAATATCTCTCAATTTTTGATCTCTTTTCCATGAAAATCAGTTTAAATAATATGTAAAAAATGACGTAGAAAAGAGACCTAAAATCAAGACATATGGTAACTAAAAACAAAGATCTAAGAAGTAAAAAGCATTTTCATTAAAAAAATATTTACTTTATTTTATAAATTTACAATCAAAACATGTATTAAATATCGATAGGAATGTTACTAATTTATCAAAAAAATAACCTAATCTAAAAAAAATATTTGTTTAGATGTGATATCAATATACTTACTGGCATGTTCCTTGTTCGTATGTATATCTTTAGCTAAATAAACTGTACTAAAACTTCCTTCTCCTAGAACTTTACCAAAGATGTAATCAGAGGTTGACCTTTTTCGAACTTCTTCAGCTGGTGGCATTTTGAGAATTTCTCCACAATCGAAGGTCTAAAATAACGCGAACATGATAAGATCGTTACGTAAATAATATAAGGAATATCCCAAAAAGTTGTCTTGGTATTTATTTGCGGTGAACGATTTCCCATTTATGACATATTTGTAAATAACTACCTTGGAAATTATCCTATAAATACGTCACTAATATACGTCATTCTATTGTGACGAAAACCGTTTAAATTTACGTTATGTTTCATTACTTCAATTCAAAATGAAGGTCAAATATTTACAGTTTACGTAGTTAAGGGAAGTTATTAAAAATCAATTAATCAACATAAAAACAAAAAACAGGTCTATATTTCGAATATCAATATATATTCGTTATATTGACACGTCTAACTGTTCATTTTATTATAGATTAAATGTGGTTTATCTATGGTTCATTCGTTCGTTTGTCAGTTCATTGAGTTGAATGTTTTCAATCGATTTTTTAGGTTGATTCATTCAATTGTATTAACGAAAAAAATAAAACACTTGAATTAATTAGTGGCGAATCCAACAAAACAAAACAAATAATGAGATTGATTTTATTTAAGAGAATAATTAACAGACGAATGTTTTTCGGCTGCATTAGGCTTGGGATTTTGTTACATTTTCTCTCAGTTTTATAATGAAATAGATAAAATCGATTTTTAATTTAAATTGGTACATTTTGTGAATAATAATGAATTGACACTCGTAAAAAAAACGGATTCTGTTTACGTGGATATTGTACAGCTTCGAAAAAAAGTTTTCCCATAGCATGGGAAGTTCGAAACTTTAAATTTGATTACCAAAACAATTTGAGATAAATAAAAAGAAAACTTTAGCAAATTCTCTAGAGAAAACATCCGTAGAAAAATGTTCACTTTATACAGAAATTTAGAAACTGATTTTTTTATATATTAATTCAGAAGAGTCAATATTTATAATTGTACCGAGTAGTGAAAATACCATAGACAAATTGAAGGAGACGATTTTCGATTTTCCAGCTTTTAAACACAAATAACGATGATAAAGTCGAGTAATTTTATATATATTGTTAACATATCGATTTGAAACATTGGAGAACAAAGGAAAATCAAGTACGTTGTCAGAGTCGTGAAAACGCATTTCTCGGTTATCCAACAGATTGTGTAAAGGAGTCGACATGGAGAGGGACACCCTCCAACGCCGACGCGCAACCTTGCGTCCTTTTTACCCACAAATATGCGCGAATTCAACACATTTCGTTTGTGACATCAAATATAACATGTAGGTGCCGAGGGCTTTTGTCTAATCAAAGAAAAACAGGTACGATTTTTTTATTTGTTCAATATAAAAGTATTTGTATGTGTTATTACATCAAATTTTTTATTGTGTCTTTGTTTTTATGTTGAATCGTTTGGTTTTTATAAAGTTGAACTGTTTTTTCTACATTTTTTTATAAACAAATTCATATAATCCTTCAATAAGTACTATAATTGCAATTATTTTGTACGTGCTAATCATTTTTAAGAATGATTTTAAGTAGGTACTGTCTTTGTGATAATGTACAACAGGTGCTTCAATTTTATGTAAAAAATGAAGTTTTAAAAAGATACATTTCTAATATGTTTAATTAAAAAATATATAATAAGATCACTGTGAAAAATAAATATTTCATACATTTTATCTATGATTCTCGACAGATCCGGATTCAGGATGATTTGAGATAATTTTAAAAAAAAGTTTGTAGATATAATTGTGTGGGTTTTGCATGAGTTACAATTGAATTTAGAGGTTAAAAAAAGAAGAAAAGTCATACGAAGAAGAAAATTCACGTAGTTGTGGATCAAAGTTCAATATAGGCATACAAAACCTTAAGTGAATGAAGTACTGAAAAAAGTTTCGTAAAATATAAAAATCATACGACGTTTACGTAATATTGTGAAGAAAAAAAATGTTATTCTTCTTATTAAACAGTGTGCCGATCAACTCGCTTCGACTTTTGGAGATGAAGCACCATCTCGAGTCATCGTGTTTCGGTGATTTTCCGAATTCAATCGTTGTCGCACTTCGCTACAGGATGAATTTTGTGAAGGTCGCCCAAAATCGACTATTCTACCAGAAAACATCGATGCTGTGCCTGAACTGATATTGCAAAATCGTCTTGTGACATACCATGAGATTCAGGCATACTCGGGCATTGGTTCCACTCGCATACATTCAATATTGCATGAGCTTCAAGTATTTTTTCGATTAATTTGACAATCGACAAAGGTCGTGTCGATTGGTGCAAGAAATGATGAAAAAAATCCAATCGCGGTGCTCCAACAGACGTTTAACAGGCGACGAATCATAGATCTATGCATTTGATCCCGAAACTAATCAACAATCGGCTGTATGGATCTCAGTTACGAGAGCTGGAGCTACGAGAACGATCAATTTAGCATTTATTTGATAAAAGTGTACGAAAAAATCAGGGAAACCACGACAATTCGAGTTTTCACACATCATTTCGAACAAAAACGGTCAAAACATCGAATTTATGGGTCATCCGCCGTACAGTTCTTGATGATTCCTTGTAAATACCACGTTCGACGTTTTTCTACGCTTGATGCGTTCAAATTACTTGTTTTTAAGGTACCCGGAAGTGTTTTTAATAGAGAATATTTTGAAAAAGATAAAACCATTATAAATATTTGTTTTTATTAGTATATCTCAAAACTTAAGTAACAACCCTCGTATATAAAACATAATTTCACTTCGTCCACAACATGCCTCAGCTTCACCATAAATAGTGCTTCGTTCTCTGTATTCATTCTTCTTCTATATTCGTTTAGTTAATGTTAATGAACTTTTCTGGAAATTCTTTTTCTTTTTTTTTGTTCTAGATTCAACACACGCCTGTACTATATCAAATCTATATTCTATGTTTTGCTTTGTCGCCGTTTTTATTTAATTGAAGTTATTCAAATCCGTTCCCATCTCTATATACCGGCACGTTCGGGACCGGCTCGATGCCGGACTACCGAAAATTCTGTAAAACATATTTCACTTAGATTTAAAAAAGTCACGAATGTCTTTTTGTTTCCTTGATTTTTGGCGTTTAGTATAAAATTTATTACTAATGATATAGAAATCAATAATTTCTGAAGCACTGTAGTGATTCTGCAGCTTCTGCCCAGCTGATTTTTTCGTTTCTCTCCTTTTGAACTCGAAGGCTTAGGCTTTGAAAACATGGTGACTGTAGTTCAGTTAGAACGAAAATCACTTTATTTATAAACAGTTTCAAAAGTTACGTTTACTGCGTTGTGAAACAACAACGTACAAAAAAATGGCGAAGACGCTTCGTGATTGATTAACGGAGCAGCACTGCACGTAAATTTGTTGTGACAGCTGAGACTAGCCGGCCGCTAATTGTTTCCGAACAGTACCGAGCGCTTCCGGTTGATCTCGAACTACCCCGAAAACTTCCGAATAGCTCTCGAGCGGTTTTATTTGCTTTAAAGACACACTTTTGGAGAAAGATTTTTTATTAAAATGTAAAATAAATCGAAATATTTCTTAAAATTTGTTATAGACTGAAACTGAAATAAATTCTAGTGTCTAACTGCTTAAACGTGGCAACGTTCAATATTATCCGTTAACCACGCTTTTGTTTTAGAAACAATCGTAATTTTATTACGATATAGAACAAAATATCCAGTTTTTAAATGAAATTATGCATCACGCGATATCTTATTTAAAAAAATATTGTGATATTTCCACTGCAAGTTGTAGATTATCGACTAAAATATAACAATTATTTATAAGATTGAATATATCTTCTTCTTTATTATATTCAACAGCCAGTTTCGATGTAACAGAAATATTGTTATGACAGGGCGATACTTTTTATACACAGAGATGTTTCCGAACAGTACCGATCGCTTCCGGTTGATCTCGAACTACCCCGAAAACTTCCGAATAGCTCTCGAGCGGTTTTATTTGCTTTAAAGACACACTTTTGGAGAAAGATTTTTTATTAAAATGTAAAATAAATAGAAATATTTTCGATCAATAATTTTTTATATCTTAAAATTTGTTATAGACTGAAACTGAAATAAATTCTAGTGTCTACCTGCTTAAACGTGGCAACGTTCAATATTATCCGTTAACCACGCTTTTGTTTTAGAAACAATCGTAATTTTATTACGATATAGAACAAAATATCCAGTTTTTAAATGAAATTATGCATCACGCGATATCTTATTTAAAAAAATATTGTGATATTTCCACTGCAAGTTGTAGATTATCGACTAAAATATAACAATTATTTATAAGATTGAATATATCTTCTTCTTTATTATATTCAACAGCCAGTTTCGATGTAACAGAAATATTGTTATGACGGGGCGATACTTTTTATACACAGAGATGTTTCCGAACAGTACCGAGCGCTTCCGGATGATCTCGAACTACCCCGAGAACTTCCGAATAGCTCTCGAGCGGTTTTATTTGCTTTAAAGACACACTTTTGGAGAAAGATTTTTTATTAAAATGTAAAATAAATCGAAATATTTCTTAAAATTTGTTATAGACTGAAACTGAAATAAATTCTAGTGTCTAACTGCTTAAACGTGGCAACGTTCAATATTATCCGTTAACCACGCTTTTGTTTTAGAAACAATCGTAATTTTATTACGATATAGAACAAAATATCCAGTTTTTAAATGAAATTATGCATCACGCGATATCTTATTTAAAAAAATATTGTGATATTTCCACTGCAAGTTGTAGATTATCGACTAAAATATAACAATTATTTATAAGACTGAATATATCTTCTTCTTTATTATATTCAACAGCCAGTTTCGTTGTAACAGAAATATTGTTATGACGGGGCGATACTTTTTATACACAGAGATGGATTACACAATTTTTCGTATAAAAATTGTTACATAAGCGATACGGAGGAAAATTTGAAATAATAAATTACACAACAAAATAGGGATGATACGAATAAATTGCCTGGCTGGATACTATTAAGGTAGAAGACCGATAGAAGAAAATTAATCTTGGGTAATTTGTATTAAAGTTCGGTTCTGTGTTTGCATGTAATCCAAACGTTCGTTTTATGCAATTATTCTGGAATAATTTACATCCTATTTTCCTGAATATATTTAACACGTCAGAGCCGTCGCTGAATAAACAATAGACGCGAAAGAAAGCGGAGCCGGTATTAATAAGCAGTGATTTTGATCGGAAAATCGATGTTTGTACATAAATAAAATAGTTTTGTATGACTAATCATTTTCTATTTAAATTATTAATTAGATTGTGTCAATAACCTATAACGGTATATTGTACTATATAGGTTTTTGATGGGCATTTTGATTTACCAGATAATCATCGGGTTTTGGTGACTGTACGCGTAAACTAATTAATTAAATATTCACAGATACGAATTTTTGATGATTAATATAGTTTTTGTTGAGAAATACGCCGGTTTAATGAACTGTATGCCTGTTTTTTTGCCTTTTACTGCCTTTTTCACATGTTTCTCTCTTCCCCATCTTTTCCCTATCCATTTACTATTCTTTTGTTGTTTTTTTTTGTGTCATTTTCCTCTTTTCTTGTCATTCTTTGTTTCTCTATCTCTTGGTATTTGTCGGTTCTTTGTCATTCCTGTTTATTTCGGTTTTCCTGTTTTCTTATCGGATGTTTTTATGTCTGTTTCTTTCCCACGTCCATCGTTGGTTTATTTTCTTATCATTTTCTGCTTTTCTTAGATTTTTTGGTTGTTATTCTTTATTCTGTTTCTTTCTTTTGAGTCTGCTATATTTTCCTGTCCTTTTCACTTATTTTCTGTTTTTTTGACATTAATTTTTAATTTGTATTTATTATCTCCTTCGGATCTTTTTCTATCTGTTTCTGATTTTCTTTCTATCTTCTTTTCAGTTTTTTTTATTCCTTTATTTTTCTATCTTCTTCGCACTGCGTGTTTTTCTTTATTTTAACCTTCTTACTTTGTTTTGTTTTCATGTCTTTCCCATCACTTTATGTACAATTTTTCTATTTTTATATATTTTTCTGAATAATCCAAAGTTTTTTTGCCTTTTACTGCCTTTTTTACACGTTTCTCTCTTCCCCATCTTTTCCCTATCCATTTACTATTCTTTTGTGTCATTTTTCTAATTTATTCTGAATTGCTTTACATTACTCATTTTTCCTGTCTCCCTTTTCTGCTTTTCGCCGAATTTTTCTGTTGTTTTTTATATTCCTTTATTTTTCTATCTTCTTCGCACTGTTTCCGTATTTTTTTCTCTTCTATTTTCGGGTTTTCCGTTTTTTCTTTCGTCTTTACTGACTTTTCATCTTTGTGTGATGTTTTTTCTCTTTTTTTTCTTCCTTTCCTATCAGCTTCCTCTCTTCTTCTGTTTGTCTATCGTTTCTCGTCCCTTTTTCTGTTCTTTATTATTCGCTTTTCCTGTTTTCCTATCTTCTACAAATCCATCATTTCATTATCATTTTCGGTTATTCTTTCATATTTGTTTCTCCGTTTTCTTTTGTCTTTCTTGTCTTGTCTCGGTTTTATATCATTCCTTTCTCATTCCGCTTTTCTCCATTACATTTTCTTTTCTACTTTGTTTTTCTCTTTTGTTGTCATTCTTTGTTTCTCTATCTCTTGGTATTTGTCGGTTCTTTGTCATTCCTGTTTATTTCTGTTTTCCTGTCTTCTTATCAGATGTTTTTATGTCTGTTTCTTACCTATGTCCATCGCTGGTTTATTTTCCTGTAATTTTCTGCTTCTCTCTGATTTTTCTGCGTTTGTTTTGCTCAGTCGTTTCTGTCTTGTTTGTATATATCTTCTTGTACCTTTTAGTATTTTTCTATTGTTAATAATTTCTGTTTATTTCGGTTTTCTTGTCTTTCTTTTTCTCCAGATTCGTTTCTGTTTTCTCTACCATGTCCATATTTTGCTTATTTTCTTTTCTTTTCAGTTTTTCTACTTGTTATGTTTCTCCACGTGTTTTTCTTTATTTTAACCTTCTTATTTCGTTTGTTTTCATGCCTTTCCCATCACTTTATGTACAATTTTTCTATTTTCATATATTTTTCTGATTAATTTAAAGTTTTTTTGTCTTTGCTGTCTTTTTCCGCCTTTCTCAGTCATTTTTATTTTATTCGGTTTTTCCTGTTCGCCATTTTTCATCTTCTTCTTCTTTTGTCTTCCTCACTTCGGTTTTATATACAATCTACAAACAATTACAATTTTTTTTGGTCCAAACAAAGTTCTTCTATTTCAGATTTCAACGTCCACTTCGTAATGTACAACATTGTAAATCCCTTCGACGATGGACTTAAGCGCTTGCACGAATTGGCTGTGCGCCAAACGGCAACAGAACGGTGTACAGACAACCCCCCAGGACTACCAAAGCGTAGTCACTTCGGGCCCCGGACCAAGTCCTGTGAGTTCCACTTCTTGCGATGACGTCGTACCACCGCCGAAGAATTGCTTTAGGTTAGTTATGTTAGGTAAGTTTTATTTTTTGTTTCATTTCACCACTTAATCATTATTTACGACTAAAAAACGTATTTTTCGTCAATATATCAAGTAAAATATGGTACAATTCAACTTTTTGGCTTATTTTTGTTGGAGTCACTACATTTATACAACTTGAATAGATTTGAACGGTTCCCTTAACGCGAAAGGGCCATAAGAGAGCGCCGGGATACTGCAATATCATCGTGAACTACTTAAAGATTACACAACCGTCTTTACGTATAACCACCCCAACAATAAACGTTTCACCGAGCCGACAATTTAGAGTTATTTGTTGTGTGAGAGGGTAAACTCTGATGACAACGAAAACTGAACGAAACTTTCATAGGCGTAGCAATTCAGAGTGAAGTAATATAAAATTTAACTTTATTAAAGGAATGTTATACTTTGTTAAATTTGGCTACGTCGCATTTCACGGCTAGCTACGTTCTTGAATTCGTTTTAAATTTATTCACATTCACATAAAAATTCCACTCCTTTTAAATAAAAATTTTTTAATCTAAAGAAAAATTTCACGAACATTTTTTTATCGGATATACGAAAAAAAAAAGAAACAGAGAAGTATCGATATTAAACCAACTATATTCAGACGTTCAATTAACCTTGAGTTAATTAAAAGTGGCCGGGGTCGAGTTTCTCTTTATTGTAAACTTCATATTATGAGAAGCAAATTTATTAATTACACATGATAAAAACTCTAGCGAATAAAAATGAAACAGAAATTTTCACTTATATGAATTGAATACTTCACGGAAAATTAATTTCAAGGTCAAAATATTTATTATAAGTTGTTTGATTTTATCCATCATGGTTGCCACTAACGAAAAGTCATTTATCACCACAGAAGAAGATTTGACTGACAATTACTTACAAAAATAACTAGATTTCTTCTTAGCTACTAAGAAAACATCTATTTAACCATTTTTACATTAAGAAAACGATGACGAAATTTTTATAGTTAATAAAATAACAAGAATCTAAGTGAAATACGATTAACATTTACTAGAAAGGGAAATTAAGTATACAAAGTTGGCAACACTTGTCATTGTTTGTTTACATTTATTTGTCATTCATTTCGTTAAATTTTGGTAGTTTTGTATTAATTTTTTAAAATTTATATGAAAAAGTAAGTTTTATTACTAAACAGTATTTTCTTAAACATTCATTGGATCTGTGGGCAGTGTGAGTATTAAAATGTCTAAAAAATTGATTAATGAGTGTCAAAAAAAGTGATAGCCGTTATAAGTTATTTTGAACGAGAACGTAAAAGTTGGGGTCCTTTACTTCTATTTACTGTGGTAAGAAATGTATATTTACCTTGATATTAATAAAATTATAATATTAGAAAAGTTTGAATTAAATGTCTTATTGGATTTTCAAATACAAATCTTTCTTCATACACTAATACAACTATTTGAAGATCTTGGATTAGCAGTGGAAAAATTTAGGTGGGAAACATTAAAAAAAACTCATAAAACTTGAGAAAATATTTATTTGTTTAATATTAAATAATCACAATGTTTTCCTGATAGAATACTGTGCATTCATCGAAATATATTTCTTTACAGATTTTCTGAATTACCATCAAATGGCTCCTTTAGAGTTTTATAAAATAATGAGAAAATCTTTCTCCAAATCAAGACAATTTGAAGGTCTTAGATAAGCTGCGAGAAAAAATAATGTTGATGGAAAACAGAAAAAACTTATAAAACTGAAGAAAATATATATTTGTTCAAAATTAAATAACTACATTTTCTCGATAGAAATCTGTATGCATAGAGCTCAGATAAATAGGAACCAGCTCTGTAAATGAATTAAAATATACTTTCCTCCAGAATATTTCTGATTCATCACCAAATGGCTTCTTTGGAGGTATAGAACAATCAGGAAATATTTCTCCATACTCTATGATGACTATTTAGAGATCTTAGACAAGCTGTGGCCAAACTGAGGAGGAAAATGTGGAGGGGAAACAGAAAAACTCAAAACTAAGGAAAATATATATTTTTTCAAAATTATGTAATAAGGGACTAAGCGAGTCTCCTTGTCTGATACAGCTATTATGGGTTTTTGTTTGCTTACTATTAATGCGAGTCAGAACTTGTCGGAGTATATGTTTTTCTGCAGTGCTTCTGGTTCCAATACAGGGTTGAGGGACCAGGTTAGCAGCTTATCACCCAGAAAACTGATAACTACCTCAAAGTACTGATAGAAGATTAATATAATATGAACTGGAGTGATGGGTTATAAAAAAACTGCATGGGTTTGAATCTAAACATTTATCTCCAGTTTTGTTAGTAGCAGTTTCTAACAGGATATAAAGCTAAATGAAACATTTGACAACAATGTAAATATAAAGTTATACAAAAATCACGCCTTTTTCAAGATATTCAAATCTCTGTAGGTATATAGAGGTTATGTTTGGTTATAGGATCGGCTAGAGTTGGTAAAACATGTCTGGTGGCAAGGTTTCTGGGGGGAAAATTCCAAGAATGTTATACACCAACAATTGAAGATTTCCACAGGAAACTTTATAGGATTAGAGGAGAGATTTATCAGTTGGATATACTGGATACATCGGGGAATCATCCATTTCCAGCGATGAGGAGATTATCGTTTTTAACAGGTTAGCCATAATACAATTTAAATCTTTTTTTTATTGAATTTCTTATATTATGATCAAAAATTTTTAGCTTAAATATATATATATATATATATATATATATATATATATATATATATATATATATATATATATATATCAAAATAAATGATTCATCTCTGGAATAATTTCAAAATTTAATATTTCGAAAAGGTATTCTGCCGTTCTTCAAAGGAGAAAACCACTATTTTGCTGGCTAATGTTCAACGAATATTGAATTACATCTTCTCTGGAGAGAGTGATGTCAATCGACATTAACATCCCCAATGGTTCTCAATTGCAAGGAGAGATTTGTAACCACTGATTAGTTTCGACGTTATTACGTCTTATCAGAGTGGTATAACAACTCTCGTTCGGCCTTGAGACAGAAAACAACTACTTTCTTGTATTTATTATCATTTATTAACATATATATCGGCAGTATAAATATAAATTTCAAGTTAAAAATACACTCCCTCCACAATTATGGCTGATTGGCTTATTTGAAAGAACTGCTGTAATTTTAAAACGACTTCGAAATTTTAAAAATCCTGCATTTATTTATTCAAAAGTTTGGAATTAGATTCATTTCACCCTCTAGTTCATTTTCTATATTGTGAAGTTGTACGTTTTTTTGTTTTTCAAGGGTGAAAACTATCCCTAATTGTAAAAAATTATAAAATAACATTTTAAACCTTAACATGGGTAAAATTTTACTGGGATTAGTTAATGAAGATTATTTTATGCTATAGGATACAATTTCATAATATTTCAACCCTTAATAACATATTTCAATTGATCTAAATAGAAAAAAATTATTTCTAAAAGTTCATTGGGTGCAGGTGGTTTGTTCATCAGTAGGGTGTGTAATAAACCTTCATTAAAATGCCATTCCCAATCTGTTGCTCGGATGTTTTCATTTCCAAGCCACTTTTGGTGTGCCCTTCTAAAACATCAACAGTAGGCAGAAGGGAAAATAGCTTCACTGCACTGTTTTTTGTTGTGGCGTATTTCAATCAAATGGTCAGAATTTAGCAATCATTTTTTTTACCAATCGTATCAACTTTTGGGGTACTTGTAATTTTTCCCATGTCATCCATCTTCAGACTGTCAAAGGCTTGTTTAAAGTGGATTAATAACATTTGCATACTAATGTTGTGCTCACATCTTTTTTCGATCACTTGTTTCGTCACATTTCCTTGTCAAAAACCTCTTCGATATTCCTGTATTTCTGGTTCTATTACCTTTTTCACTCTTTCATTTATTATTGTTGTTAATTTTAGTTATGCACATGAAATTTTTGTACTAATACATGTTTCAGCATCTTCTTGTAAGATGTCCTTTAAAATTATGATTTCTAATACATATTTTGACTATTTATAAACCTTTTTATTTTATAATCTTTAATAAAACAATAGTATTTGTTAACTATCTCAATCTTATTCAATAATTAATAAAAAATCAATATAAAGGTACTAAAAATTATATAACCGACTACTGGGTATTGAGATTTTGATGGTTATGATATAATAAAAAATTAAAAGCACGGGAATAATAAAAAAAGTGTTCGATCAGCTTGTAATTAGCTTATTGTTTATTTTTATAGTCCCTTGTATTGACTTATGTGGAGACAAAATTATTCTTTTCATTCCATCACATTGAATTACTACTTTTTCTCAGTGTATATAAGTGGAATTGGTGATTTAAACAATTGTTATACCTAATATAGTTTCTTTAATTCGTTTTTGTGCCAAAAATAACTAAATAAAAACATTAAATGTACATTTTAACACTCTGTATTGTACTTCCTGGAGACTACGTTTCGTTATTATGTGATTATAGGTATTACTGTATTGAAATTCTCTGATAATTTGGTTCCATCAAAATTCCATCTCTTGATTATAACAACTAAGTGGTTTGGACCACCTGTAACTATATTACCAAGGGGTAATATACTGCAATTGATATAGGAGACATTGTGGTAATTGTACATACCAAATTTATTACTTGATGTAATAATGAAAATTTAGTGGGAGACGAAAATTTATTTGAAAAAGTAACAATAATTATTATGCCGAAATTTTAAGGTTGTGGACAATAATTTTACAAATTATTCAATACAATAATCGAAAATTTATATTGGTGCTCCTAATATAAATAAAAATGTTAGCAAATTATGTTGATAATTCATAAATATACTAAGAAAAAGTATAATTTTACATATGTACGTACCTAAATCAAAATGTATACAAATGTTTTCTTATGCAGACAAAAATTCTTCAATACATTTTGTTGCAACCACATTTGTTTCCTTTCTTCTTCTTTTATGGTTCGATTCAATTATTAATATAAAGAAAACCATCGATCTACTTCAACTACAGGTTATGTTTAAATTTTTTCACCATAGATAAACTGTAAAATTTGAACTAACAAGTCAGCTGATGTTTATTTGAAAGTACCCGCTGTGGGGTAAGCAAACGTTTTTTCCGTAGGTTTTTGTGTGGTTTGTAACCTCATTTGTTCGATTTTTGACATTATTTACAGTTTTACTGCGAAATTGCTTTTTAAAGAGTTGCTACTAGAATAAATGCGAAATCAAGAAAAGCTAACAAAGATACATACAAGAAAGACGATTGTTTACCCCACGACTGTCATTTTGACGTAGATCAGCCGTTTTCTTAGATAACCTAATTCAAATTCGTACTGACATTTGGTATAAATTGTTTTTGTATGTAATTATAATTTATCAGTGGTTAAGAAAGCTCGATACATTTCAACAACTCCTAATTGCATTTATTCAAAGATACCGCTCGTTAAATTACAGTACAATGTCACAAGTAACCATTAAGTGAAAAAGCGTGGTGAATTCGATTGCGATCATAAGGGTATGAGAATCGACGATAACGAGCTTCCAGACGTGTTCGAATGCGAACGTATCTTGAAAATTATATAGGGGTTACAAAAGGTTATTTACAACGCTCTAACAGTGATCGGAAAAAATATTATTAAATTTAATGAATGTCTAACTTTATTATGTATTATAATCGACATAGTTTATTATTTAGAAGATAGAAGTTATATACAACGCCTTATTTAAAAAAATTCAAAACTAAGTGAATGAGATATGTATGTATTCGGAGAGGGAGAGATTCATTGGAATTGGCCCTGATATAGGACTTGCTCCTGCAAGCTTGGAGTTGTGGTTATTTGTTTCTGATTGTACCGCTTCAGGATTAGGGGTGGGCAAAATAATCGATTAATCGAAAAATAATCTGCATTAAAAAAAAATAGTTCTTTCCAGGTTTGGGGATATATTTTGTGATTTTTCTTATATAATTTTTTTCGTTTTTTTGTTCATTATTTAATAGGAAGTGAGGAAATTCAGGGGCGGATACAGCTGCGGCTGCTTGATCAGCGCGACTTGAACCTGGGACCTCCCACATGTGAGCCTCGTACCCACTACACCACGGAGACATTAATAATACGTTTTTTTACCCACTATTGCTTAAAGGATGTTTTTTCACGCGGTGCGTGCCTTCTATTTATGTAGACAAAATGCTACGCCAATGCCTTTAAGGCAAATACTTCAAAAAAAAATTGAAATGAATTCTCATTTCATTCGTTGCAGGCGATTTGTTCGTGATTGTTTTCAGTATGGACAGCCGGGAAACTTTCGAAGAAGCAATAAGATTAAGGGAACAAATACTCGAAACTAAGTTGAATGCGGGGGCTTCTTCCACTGGGGTGGGCTTGACGAGAAAAAAGACGATGCCTCGAGTGCCTATGGTTCTAGCAGGAAACAAATGCGATAAAGAAATGAGGTAAGATTGTTCTATTTTTTGATTTTAATAACAAACTTTTATATTTTCATTTATTATATCAAAGACTAGCTGACCCGGCACGTAGCAATTTTTTTTAGGAAACATTTTTTTTATTAATGAAAATAACCAACTTATTATAAGTGGGTAGGGATGTACTTAAATCGAAAGCATTTTATTCTATTTTTGATATGAAATAATCTAAAGATTTAATTGAAAATCGCAGTTTTGACGTCATAGTTTAAAAAAAAAACATCGAGCAGTTGTCTGTTTGATGATCACGAGGTTATCGTTGCCGGCAACGTAGCGTATGCTGTTATAATACAGTTTTTATTTATTAGTTATAAATAAATCATTTTTCTATATATGAGAATCATCATAATTATGTCGTTTAATTTCTTGAATTATAGCTAGCGCTCGGGGTGTCTACATATCCCTTTATTGGGGTGGATTACTCCCCTTGTTCTTTTGTTATAGTTTTTTGTTGGTCCTAGCTTCGTTTGTCAGTTTTATCCATTCTTATCTGGCTTTGAATTTGTCTTTCCAGGGTGCCTAGGATTCTGTTATTTTGGTTTCTCCAGGCATTTCTTGGTGTGTCTCCTCTTGGCAAAAGAGGTATCCATTGTGTTATCCACCTCACCTTTTCTGTAAGTTTCGTTATAATCAACACTGGGGGCTGTGTCCACCTGAGGTTAATCCCTTTGGAATCTACCCCCCCTTTCCTTTTTCGATAGTGCCGAAAAAGCAGAACTACTAGTTCAAAATTTGACACAATAGAAGAGAATGGAGGGAAAAGGAGGTTGGTTAGGTTAGGTTCTGATCCTCGTTTTTAAACCTCATGTGCTATTGCTGTAAATGATTGTCTTATATTTGTGTCTCCCCACCTTTAAAGTACTTTCGGAGCACTAAAAAACAACCCCGAATGTAAGTTTGGGGTGGAGCCACACTTCTAAATATTTATCTAATTAACAAACAAAAAATAAGGGTAGAAGGGTGAAATTTTTTTTCAAATAGTGTATAATAAAAAAATAAAAACGACAAATTAGATCTAAGAAATAAAAAAAAGGGGCGAACCACCCTTAACATTTGGGGGTATGAAATATACTGAATATGCATATAAAATTACATGAAAATCTGTCGAGCTGTTTCGGAGGAGTAGATATACGACCAACATTTCGATTATCCCTCGTATACTCATAAATGATACGTATTATCCCTGTTAAATACCAGCAACTAGATTTTCTTTTACTCGACTTTCAGTTGTAATTACGTATTTCTAGATGTTTTTACGTTTTTATGTGCATCAAGGACTGAAGTATAGAGGGGTAAAGAACGTTGAGATTTTCCAGACAATAGTCACGTTGGCTCATAAATATTTCCTCTATTTTGTCGACTTATCGTAAAATAAAAACCAAGTCGACTTTTTCTCATGATTTTGATGTTTTTTATTTGTTCCACAAAAAGATAAATTGGTCGAGTCATATGTGTTGTGTTTCAGATATTTTTTTTAGGAGTACAACACAAAAATCGAGTCATTTCAATACAAATTTTCATACATCACTTATGCACAAATAAAATATCACGTACACCAATAAAGGTTATCTATATTTTTATAATGACTTAAAATAACTTATTCAATCCCTAGAACACCCAAAGATCTTTGAAGTAATTTGTTTTGAAACAATTAATTTTAAACGAAGTCATTATTTACCACAAACCCGCTATTTCATAATTGTTATTGATTTTTTATATTTATATGTGTTTTGCTAAGTAACTAATAAAAAATTACGGAAAACGACTAGAAGTTATATAGATCATGGGGCTAACTAAAATATGATCTAATAATATATTGAAATTTATGGTTGGCAGATAGGGAAATATTACATGCAATACGAAAAAATTAATAAACTTACCCTTTCTGTAACGGAAAAAGCATTTTAATGCAACTGAATATAAACAAATTGTTGTTTGAATGCTTTCTACAATTCAAAAGAACTTGCAAGTTGTATGGATCTTTACCATCGATTATTTTCAACTTAACTTCATATTTAACTATTATTTATGCACTTTTAATATTCACTTTTCCGTTATAAACACTATTATTTGTTTCACTTTCAATAGATTCAACACAAAACTTTTCACTACAAACATTTATACACAAACAAAACGTCGCGAATTTCATTACAAACGTAAAAATGGTATAGTAGAAATGAATTATTTACATATTTAATAATAAAATTATAACTTAATCAATTAACTTCTTATTTCGTTAATTCTCATTAAAAATCTTAATTAATTACGCGTTTTCATAACCTAAATCCCTACGCTTATTCTCTAGGCAAAATGGCGGGCTGTCAAAATCAATAATCAATAATACCAATTTAGAATTTTAATTACAATTTTTTATGAAATTACGTTGTTTTCAATTACTTTATATACAAAAGGGAGGAGAATATGTGATCACGGTAATAAAAAAAACGTTTCCAAGTCACGCATATAGAGAACCAAATGAATTAGTAGAAAACACAACAAGTCTAATATAAAAGCTGGTATAGAAAAATTCAGACGAAATTATATTGAAGCAAGAATACTAAACAAACAAAAGTGTAAAGTTTAGAAAGAAACGTATAGAATCATTGAATAAAAAGTAAAGAAAATCAAACAGTTGCAAAATATCATTTGCAACGCCTTCCGTAACATGATTTTGTAGGGCACCAGTGAGGCAAAACACCGAAAACAAACAAAATATAAGAAAAATCAGAACCAGAGTAAAAACATGGGAAAAAAGATGGGAAAACGAGACAAATATATCGCAGTGGACAAAACGCCAATAAGTAATATGCGTAAAATAATTATACTGCGACCACCGCACAACTGAGATCTGTGCCCGCGATTGTTGTTGCATATGGCGTACGGCGAAATCCCCCCTTTACCATAGGCGTGCTATATAAAAATTATTCTGATGATATAAAAAATTAAGATAATTCAGAAAATAAATTATTGCCTCGTAAATATAATAAAATTATTGTTTTTCTAATACAATTTGAACTAAATGAAACTGATATTTAAAATTAAAAGAACGCTTTTTTATAAAAGAATATTATAATTTTTCAATTCAATTGATTGGTAACTCATTACTTTGTTTCCATTAACCGTTTTTTTATATGTTTGGTTCAATAATTTCATTAATATTCTCGTGACATTTTGAAATGTCAAACATCTGAAACGTCAAAATCGAAACGAATCAAAATATGTATCCATGGCAACGTGATAAAGTGAAATATCCCATTGGGTACTGATTGGTTGCCTTTAATCAGATGGCTGATTTCATTGGATTTCTATTGGAGCAAAAAATGTCAATTTTAAGCAACTACAAACTATATTAGAAAAGTGAGGTTATGCTTTTGACGCTTAACGACGATCAGCGCTTAAAAAATATGAAAGTTTCACAACAATTTCGCATTCATTCTCTTCGCTTAAATGAATACAAATCAAAAACACCGAAAATCTATTCGAAACCCGTACCTAAAAGTGGAGTAGTAATGACCAATTATCTTATAAAAACTATTTTATAATAATTTCGATTGAAACCATTCAAGACGTGCTCCGTAATCATTAATTTGCCGTTTCTAACACCCGGCTGTAAGTTATGACAAATCGGAATCGCTTACAACGAAAGAGGTTGTTCGGAAAGGCTTTGTGCAAATTAATCCACATTAATTGAAGTCGGCGAGGTATGAGATGTTTACATTAGTATTCTACGCAGATTCTATCCGTCTACGAATAGAAAACGGCAGAACTGATTTTCGATTTGATCCATTTTTGAACCTTCTAAAAATAACGGATCACTCTTCATCGATTTTAATATCATATTTCTTTCTAAATTGACCACATCAGTAGAAAATGTTTTATTGCTGTCATTTTTAATCGTTTCCGGCTTACGTCGGTTCGAGTTGATTCGGAGTAGTTTAATTATCCATTTTTCCAAGCGTGGAAACAGAAAATAATCCGAAGGATCTAAATCTGGTGGATAGGGCGTATGAGGTAGCTATTGAGCCGCACATTAGCACATCTCTTCCATCTGGCTGTAACGCAGCGTTCATCGGTGTTTGAAAACAATATTTATTGTCTAATAACTTGGAATAAAATGAATTTCTTTAGATATTTATCAATTATCAATTCTTTTATGAATGTTAGTAGGAAAAATCGCGTTCTCAACTCGATAGAAAGCAAACTGCATGTTATCAATCTATTAGCACCTCGTTAAAAAAACATTTTGTAGGTGGCGAAAATGTGGAAACATATATCTGTCCTTTTCTAACGCATGAGGACTTCAGAAAAGATTTAAAAATTTCTGGAATAGTCTAGAAAGCTCCAGAGATTTCTGGAATGAAGTTCTGGAAGTTCCAAAATGTGTGCAATTTATTTCGATCGATGTAGAATGTTCGAGAACGTTCTAGAAACTTCTAGAAAGATTTAGAATATTTTAAAAGGAGTTCGATTTATTATAAGTGATTTCAAATGTTCTAGAGGGTTCTAGAAATTTTTGGATTGATCTGGAAAGTTCTAAAATATGTACGACTGGTAATGTTATCTAAAAGAACCAAATCAAAGTAATGTACCTACATCTAAATATTCTAGAGAGTTCGGTGTCTGTTGGTAGGCAAACTGAAATTCAGTTAAAAAATGTATCCTTATATATTTTCTATACAATCAAACTTGCTATGTACTTTGACGCCGGGTTTTGCTGCTAGTATTAAATACAAAATTTTCTCAGTAAAGATGACAATTATTGTAGGACCGTAACGGTAGAAGAAGCGCAAGCATTCTGCGACAGTCAAGATTCAAATTGTGCCTTTGTAGAAACATCGGCCAAAAAGAATTTCAAAGTAGACGAAGTATTTTACCAATTATTTCTAGTAGCCAACTTGCCATTAGAGATGGCGCCGAATCACCATAAACGAGTTAGCGCCAGTTTCGGATCACCTTGTCCCCTACCGCCGTCTGCACCGAGTCATCATAGCAAGAAATACCATTTATCGGTGAAGAGACGATTAAGCGATGCTTGCGGAGTGGTAACTCCTAACGTTAGAAGACCCAGCATCAGAACTGATTTGATGATAATGAGGACTAAGACTTGTAGTTTGGGGGATAATCCCGGTACTTCAAATAATTCCCCTATCAGGTGGAGAAAAGTTGATAATGGGTGTAGTTTACAGTGAAATTTTCTGGTGTTTGGTCTTTATTGATTATTAGTCCTTCAAATTTCAACTACCATTTTTATATTTATACCTTGAAGTACCATATTTCAAACAAAAAGTGTTAAATTTCTTTCAAAAGAGGCAAAAGCTAAAGGCTAATGACCATTTCTGAACATTATTGAAAAGAGAAATCAAAAATAAACCTCTTTCTATAAGAAAAAAATCTCTTTCAATACAATGGGTTACAACTCAATGAAAACAATGATCAAATTGAACTTCAAATTATTTTCATAGCCTCTATATTCTACAGATTCGACCTCTATCAACTATTAATTGTTTTGAGACTATAAGAATAAATACTACAAAAAAATATTAGAAAAGTACCGGAGCCTGTTTTTAAACCACCTAAATTGGGTTGTAAAACCAGAGAGGAAAGGAATTTAAATCATTTATTTTGAAATACTTGTGAATAGAAACAAGGATATTTGAAGGACTAATTATCAATATGAAACTATTCTATGTTATATTTCTATCTCTCCTTTGAAATAACCAAAACACAAAACTCGAAACATTTTATAATCAAATTGAATATCAAAAAGTTGTTTTAGGAGCAGAATGTTTTTTGAGTTGATTTCTGTGATATAAATTTACTAGAAAATTACACTGATGTTGTCTATTGACAATTTGAACAATTCAAACTAATCCATATTTCTGATTTTTTACTTTTACGTAATTGATTTTCCACTTTTTATTGGTGGAAAAAGGAAAATTAATTTCTTAAACTAACAAAAATTGAATATCAACTGTATCTCTTGAACCTAATTTTATGATATATTTTTCTGTGTATGTTATATGAAGATCGCTCTGTATATAATGTTTTGTGTTCCTGCTTTGAATGTACTTATAAAAACTATTCAATACACGTATCTTTCTCATATCAAATACTCCTACTCATCTTAAAATATGTATTTTATTTTTTTTATTTACAAAATAAAATTTTGGACCAAATTTTGGTAGAATGTTTATGTATATATGTGCAAAATGCGAATAAGCAAAAGAATTTTTTAAAAGTTTAGCATTCAAGGACAATATTTCTTTGCAATAATGTTTGACAATTTAATAAACATTATTTTTAATGTTTAGAAGTTAAGATATTGAAATGAATGTATAAGACAAAAATGTTGAAATAAAATGTTCTGAAATTTACCTGGACGTTTTTCAGTTCCTCAAAAATCCCCACAATGAACGTATTTTTGACATATTTAATAAATTTTCAAAAGTACTAGTTGGAAACATTAGAATTAATTTTTTGACAAGTTTGACAGCGAACCAAGCAACTATCAAATTTACACTAATCTCATATTAGCAAACAGCACAACACACTCGTTTCATGAGAGCTCATTTCAGTTACAGATAATGAAAAGCTTCTGATAAAGATGAAATTGAGAATCAAATGAAGGACTTAAAATTCAGAAAAGTTATTAATGGATATTCATAGATTTATAACTCGCTAAATTACGTCCAAATTTGCTCAAAAAGTATCTCGCCAGTAGAGCTAGCAATACAGAATACACGTTATACAAAAGCTTATTTCACATACAGGAATCGTATGAAAATTACAAATTACTGATAAATATACAGCAGTTTAAATTGAAACAGAAAACAAATAAAGTACATTAATTTAGTAAATTATTGAGGGAGAATGAAGAGATTAAGTATTAGTTAAGTTATAACCAAATTCGTGTGTAATTATTATCGCGCCAGGATATCACGCAACACAGCAATTTATTTCAAGTACAGAGAACGATGTAATTATTAAAAAATTCTTAAAGAGATAGAATTGAAAATAAAATGAATAACTCACGATTTGGTAGAGCTACTTATGGAAAATGTAGAAATTAATAATTCTCTAAATCATAAAAAATTCGTATGAATATTTTGGCGCCAGTAGAGCTGCAGCACAGCATACACGTAATACAAGAGCTCATTTTATATACAAGAATCATATGATAATTACAAATTACTGAAAATATACAGCAGTTTAAATTAAAAAACAAATGAAGTACATAAATTTGGAAAATTACTGGAAGAAAATACAGAGTTTAAGAATTAGCTAAATTATATCGAAATTCGTGTAATATTATCGCCATAGGATATCACGCAACACAGCATACTTGTTTTATGAGAGCTCATTTCAAGTACAGACAACGGTATGATAATTAAAAATTTCTGATAAGCTGGAAAATTGAAAATAAAATAAATAACTTACAATTTTGTAGAGCTACTTATGGAAAATGTGGAGATCAATAATTCGCTAAATTATAACAAAACTCGTGTAATTATTACGGCGCCAGAAGAGCTAGCAACACAGTATACACGTTATACCAAAGTCCATTCCAATTACACACAACGTTATTATAATTATTGATAGGGATGCAACTATAATTATTAAAAGGTAAATAAAAAAAATAGAGTTGAGAAAAGTTACTCAACCTAAGTGTAGTGACCAATAATCAATTGAAATAAACCAAAATTCATGTAATTATTATCATATCATGATTGTATGCAACTTAGTATACACTTGCCAATCTGGACCATTCTTGGAACGGTTTTAGCGTTTAAATGATATATTTTGCGTAATCTCCGGCTGTGCACGTTTCTGCTAATAGTAGTTGCTACCAGAGCGTCCCAGAAACGGTTCACAAACAATTCCCAAGTAATTTTCCGGTCGGAAGTAGTAATCTCTATTGCGCAGAATCGTCACCTTACCAAGGACAGTTTTTTGGTTGGAAGGAACCTAATAAAAAGGATATTAAACAACTTAAAATTAGAAAGAGTTATTAACAGAGACTGATATTTGATTAAATTAAAACGAACTTCATGTAGGTAATCATGCAAATTTTATTATTTCGAAATTGTCTTTTCATTAACTAAATGAAAGCAACAGTAGGTAGACAAAGTTTGTATAAAACGCAACTTGAAATTTCCGGAAAGATCTCAACTTAAAAAGTTTGTTTCATTTTGTGTTATTTCATGGATATTGAATTAAGACAAATTGGAATACGTTCTCTAATTAAGTAATAATAGAAAGTTGATAATTAGATAACACAAATAAGGTATTTCCTCACTTATTACATTAATTTAAATAATGTATTTTATAATGTTATCAATATATGACAACAAACAATAAAAAATATAATCTTTTAAAGGCCTGATCGCCGCAGACTTAGGCTCAAGGTTTCAGTATACCTCAAAATGATAACATGTCGTTCACAATTTGACGTGTAGCATTTATTGTATCATATTATAAAGGGTAGACCGTAGAGTGTATCATATCTCCTGGTTTTTTGCATGATGAAAAAAAAGGCTTGAATAGAGATGGGATACTGTTGTAAGACGGTACGGCCGCTAGTAATACCAGGGTCGATCATTCAGAAGGGCTTAGCTGAATCCTCAATTGTTATAAATAGAGAATTTCATTTAAAAAATTTCTACAGCAACTACAAATATTTATTTATGAGTAAAAATGATAAATACACTAAAATCTTCGGCGATATTCTGTATTATGAATTGTCGTAACATTTTAAACTGAAATCAAATCAATTCTAAACGATGATAAAAAAAATTCACTATGCATTGGAATTTTTACGACTAAAGAAATACAAACATCTCAGTGGCATGGGCGGCAGTGCAAGGGAAAATATTCAAGGTCAATTTATATAAGTTAGAAGTCAAGATCTTAAACAGTAACGGTCATAATTGCTGGCAATGTTGCCAAATTGGATAAAAATAAATCAAAATAATATTGTATTACGTCCTTTAAATAAGTTCTAATGAATAATGGAATAGAAATACGTTAGTTTAGCGTTTTAGAGATCATAGAATCCATTTATCGATTGTATGACTTCTGTTTCGGTTTTTTGAATTGAATTTATGACTTAAACGAAACGTTCTACTTTGGGCGGCCTATTTTTAAGAGGAGGGGGGCTTGGATGGATAGGAAAAAGACATACAGTAACAAATTGCTCAGGTTTTTATGTATTCAACTTTTATTTACATTCGAATTGAGACTGTCTCTTTATGTTGTTAAGCGGACCGAGAAACTGATCTATTTTCTGGTTAGGTTAGGCTTATTTTAGTTAGGTTAAGTTATCCTAATTTGACGATAAATCGGAAAAAATATATTTTCTGTGAAATGCGATGCTTTTTTATAATCAAGAGGAACTGTCGTTTCATATAATTCATAAATTCAGTTTAAAAACCGGAAATTAACTATTACAACTATTGGTAAAGCCGAAAGTACATTTGGGACGTCTTTAAATGGATTCTGTGTTCTCAAAAACGCTAAATTACCGTGTTTTTATTATAGTTCTAAACTAGGCAGATACGGATGCACGTTACGTTTTAAAAATCAAAAACAGTTGAGCTACAAGTGACCAAAACCGAAAAAACGGTAACATTAGAGAACTTTACAATTCATGTTGATGATCTATATGACTGATATTAACTTGGCAACATTGGGCTCCCTTCCGGTTGATTTATATTTCGTGGCCGTGGCTATTTAACCTTTTGATAGATGAAGTGTAGGAGTTAAACCACTCATTTTTCAAATAGTAAAATGTCCGTTTTAACATAAAAGAAAATTTGATGTAGTTTAGTCACATTGTAATAGTTTTAATGGGAAATAAAGTAACTTTAATTGCTAATAGAAACTGGATGGTATATTTGCTATACAATGAAACAACAGTAGATTTGAAAGAATAAATTTATTGAAAAACTACAATAAATAATTGTAATAATAATATAATAAATTTGAACATAATAATATTAAATTGATTCTAAATATAATCTGAATCATTCAAGTGAACCAATTTTGTTCGGCGTGCATATACGTATGTACGATTGTTTTATTTACAAGTGACGAAGGACGGTTAGAGGTTATTTCGTGGTGAACAAAACAAAAATATTTAAATGCGCATGTGTCAAAGTGAATAATATTGTTTCTCGAGTCGGAGGATAAATTAGACAATTAGAAATCTGCGCTCACGAACGTGCTTTACTAACGAACGCACAATTTCAAACCTCACATGAATTTAATGACAGCATATGTTCAGGATCTGTACAACGAACTTATCTAATAATAATATTGTTAATTATCATTTATTTGGGTAATAGTTAGTCAGAAAGAATAATAAAAATGTTGTGTAGAGTTTAGTTTAAGAAATTCTTTAGAAATTGTAAGAATAATAAGATAATAATTACAAATGACAATTTTTTTCCTTTTTTTATAGTTTTTTTTGGAACAGGTTCTATTATTATATACCAACAGGTATCTTCTAATATATTTTTATCTCAAAATCCCTTATGACGTTCTTACAAAAGCTTTAAATCTTGAGGAAACCACAAATACGAGGGCCTTCGGAGAATTAGAGCTGAAGCGAAATGGCTGCCCGGAAAACTGAGGCAACGTTGGTTGGAGGAATCCAAAACAGAGCAAACATTATCTTCGCGCTGTTAGAACTGAAACAGGGTGGGACAAAAACCTCCAAAAGAGCGATTATGAACGTTATGATCAAGAAGGAGAGGAGAAAGATAAAACAATTACACGTCCAGAAACCCTAATCATTATTAAGGAACGCGGCAAGGCAAAGAAATATTGGAACGCAGTACGTATTTGGGAACTGTCTTCTGTATAGTTTCCATATGATTTGGAGGTTATAAAAAATGTGTAATTATTTTGAAATTTACTTTTATTTTTAATGGATGTGACTCAAATTTGATTTGTTGGTTTCAAAATAAATCTAACTAAGCTTTTAAGTAAAAAATAATGTATTACCACAGTATTTCGATTGCGTGACCATTACAGTTGTTTTAAGAAATGTGCAAACTATCAATTTCCACATAAAATAAAGTCGGTCAACAATTTACCATGAATATTTTGATTATAAACATGCGATAACGCGTAATTACTCACCGGTGTAGAGACTTTGTAAACCGAGTTTATGAAAAGTAAATTTTCGAAACAAATCTTTCGTTTTTAGATCGTGGTGTGGATGTAATGCTGACTCATTGTTTGGACTGTGCCCACCTCTATTCTCCTTCAAGCAAATGACATTTGGCTGGGAAAACAAGTTAATTTCCGTCTAGTTTTCTCGTCAAGAAATGGGGAATTTTCTCATATACTTTGTCAATATATAAAGTTTATAAAGTAAACTTACTAACTTAGAAAAGATGTTATTTTGAATTAAACATCTTCCTGATTATACGATAAGAGACACAAACAGTGACGGAGTTAGGCACAGCAACCCTTTTTGATAAAATGGATTTCATTAATTTTACTTTAATATTTTTTTTTTCAAAATATGGCGATTCCATGTTCGATAAGATTTACTAAAAATTGAATAGAAATACAACCATCTTTGTCGCATATGTCATTTTATGAGGTTTTCTTCATCTTCTTTCTCTAAACAAAGTGCCACTATTTTGTGTACGGAACCTTTCGCGATTTCAATTGAAAAGGAGAAGAAGAGAAAATTATTAACAACAAAAGTTGCAGCAACGGAAAAAAAGCTTAAATTTCGTAAATTAGTGTAACTAATAATTATTCTACTGTAACTAAATCTCGTCTGCTAGTTTTTTTATCGAAATTCCCACCAACTACTTAAAAATATCTTTAATTGGTTGATATTGGTCGTTAATTTTTTTTATTCAGATATAAAACACTTTTGAAATCCACACACGTTTCAAGAACATTTCATTATTAAGCAAATCCCCCAAATTTAAAATGTAAATTCTAATTTGGCTGTAAACCAAACTGACGCGACCTTAAATTAGAGATGTACGAAAGAAGATTCGAATGAAGTTTCTGAAACCGAGCGACAGTTTTGAAGAATAATTGATGTAACTTTAAGAAAATGAACTCGTAGACAAATTTAGTGGATGTCGGCGTTTAAAAATAATCGAGAAACAGATTCATACTAAATATTTTTCGAAAGTTAACACATCATTCAATAAGTCGCGTGAATAACTATAGAAAAACACAAAACAATCATTCCTACGCTTATTTAACTTCTCGAGGGCGTGCTTGTAGAAGGATTTGTCTTTTGTAGTCACCGTGTGTCAGATCTGGTCAATACGGTGGTTGAGGAAGCAATTGCGAAGTGTAGTTTGTTCAATTTAACCATCGACTTTTGAACCGGTGTTTTCTTCGACATATGAGGCCGTTTTTCCTTGATTTTTGCATTCAAACTCTATTGTCTCTCCTTTTTAGAGATAGTCGATGAACAATATTCCAAAACACTGAAGCCATAACCTTTCCAACTGACTGTTGTGCCTTTGGACGCTCTGGACGTGGTTCACCGGCTGCAGTCCACTCAGATGATGATCGTTTTGATTCCAGAGTGAAGTGATGAATCACTTGTCACATATCGATGCAAAAAAATCTGATTTATTTCATATAAACATGATCAAACACTGCTCTGAATCATTAACACGTTGTAGTTTTTCATTTACGATTAAATTTGACCAATATGTGGACTTTCTCGATGTTTGCTGTAGTAACCACCTTAATTGGACGACTATAACGTTCGCCATCATTTTCAAGCCATTTCTGAGCTTGTACAATATGTTTTTGATCAAAAGCAATGATAAATTAACAAACGAAATTATTTTAATTCCAATGTTTTGAAAATAGCTTCACTTAAACGACTGTCACTTTTTTCTAACGAATCGAAATATCATAGAATTTGAAAGTTGGTACCTCATAAACGTCAAATCATGACAATGGCAGTGCCATCTGTGTGACAGTTACACGAGATATTGAGTGATGTGTTATGTCATATTCATGACGTATAGAAATGTCGAAAACTATTATTGGTCTTTTCTTTTTCAAGTTTATCTCTGGTATTTTTTTAGGGATTCCTATTTTTCATCTATTAAGTCGAATGCAGTTTTCAAATCGATTATTGTAATATGTAATTCTTCTACCTCTTCTATTTTCCTTTCTATTTACCTCCCTAATATGTATCTGCCATCTATCGTTCTGTTTTTTTTTCTATATGCATTTTGCTTCCCTTCCACCTTCTCATCAATGTATTTCTGAGGTTATTATAACAAAAACACGAAGTATTATTTAAATTTTAATTAGACAAACTGGCAAAAATGACATGAAACTTAAAAAAGAGCAACAAACCGCCGCCATGTTACGCCCAGAATTTGACGTTTTGACAAATAACATATATACAAGAATACGTGACGCCATCTACAAGTTATGGCCCACACCTAAATACTTTAGCTGTTGCAAAATAATCTTATTGAATTAGGATGGAATCTGTTTTTCTTTCAGCTTTTGTATATGTTTCCAAATGAACTGAAGCTTGCTCTGAAGTTTTCGCACACTAGGTCATCTCCTCTATTTGTTAGGTTAGGTTAGGCTTGACAGCTTAGAACCTAGAAGAAGTCGCCACCTGACTATGTTTTTGCAGAGTTTGCCTGTGGACGTACAGGACTCATTTCTTCGGAAAAGTGCAAGCCTGGTTGACTATTTTGTACTTGTCTATTCAATTGTTTTTATTATACGTAGTATTAGTAACATATTCTGTCATATTTTTGACAGATGGGATAAAAACATGGTGGAAGTATTAATATGTGTTGTCAACTTGTGGAAAGTGACTGTTTCGTTAAATCCGCCGCTTATTTGTATCTTTAATCAAACAAAATGAAAGTTTTCGTTTACTACAAATGTGAATGGTAATTTTTATCCGCTTTCCTTTATAAAATAAGAGGTGTGCTGGAGCTCTACAGCCGCCGTAGCTCTTAATTAAAACTTTATTTGAAAAAAAAACGCAATTTTTCCGACGACTCCATCGACATCCAACTGACGAAGTAAAAAGGATTGTGCGTAAACAATGTTACACAAGGGGGGGCCTGAGGGGTCTCAAGACGCCAATCAATGATCCGTTTCGTAATGCGATTGCGCGTCGCACCTGTTTCCAACGTAGCGCCCATTTCGCTTCGCGCCCGCCGAGTGTACGGCCACGGAGATGTGATCGAACGTTGCCTATTTTCCCGCGAATTGCGAACATTTTCAAACACGATCTTCCTCAACTGCCGATTCTCGTACGGCATGGTCTAAAGGTAAGAGAATATGTGTCACTAGGTGTTTTTCTATTTTCGTTTTGATCGCCTTAGAAATTAATCGTCGAAGAGGCTTTATCACATAAAATGCATCGTAAATAATTGACGAACGAATTGTCAACTGGAATGATACGTGAAAAATGCAAGAAATTATATTTATAATCATGTTTTTTCATATTTTAGTTAAATATGAATGAACTAAGAAACGTTTTTTTTTGTAAAAGAATTACTATTAATAATAAAGTTTTTTTTGGTTTTAATTCATTGAATTTAGGTGAAAATAGAGAGAATATTGTTTATTATAATTAAAAGTTATTGTACAAGAAGCATGAAATACGATAAAAGGGACAAAATGACAAAGGATTCTGCCGTTTCCAGCGGCTTGAAATTATAAAAATAGCTACGTTGTAATATAATAGACGATTATAAAAGAATGTTTATATTGAAAATCTAAGTAGATTACATTGATCAACAAGAATCAAACTTTTGTCACACTAAAAAAAAAAACATTGAATCAAGATATTTAAGAAAAAAAGTAGAAACATCACTAATACTTTAAACAGCTACGATTTTCGTGAATGTTTGGCTTTTGGTAGTTTTCTTTTAAGCCTTCAACAGTAATCTACTAGAATTTCTAGACATTTTTTTCCTTAATAATGCTTCTTCATTGTCCTAAATGTCCCGTTGGAATCTTTCCCCCTATTCGTCACTTACAGCATTCAAATTCTCGGGAAAGAAAACCAGATGAATGCAGGATATGTTTTTTAAAGTCTTTGTAACCTTGTCTTTTAAAAAATCCAATGGTTAGTTCCTTGAAAAATATCACTGTATTGGAAACTACACGATCTAAACATCATATGTTTCAAGTTTGGAGACGCTAAGTTGTTTAGTATTCGTTTGACAGCCTTCAATAGCGAACGCATTCTTTCTTCTTCTTCTTCTTTTTTATCAACAGTGAAATATTGAGTAGCAAAGTTTGAACGAGGCCGTACGACCCGCGAAGGCCACCAAATGAGGTGACTACTCCGGAATTGTTGAAGAAAATCCACAAAGCGGTACTGGATGATCAAAACAAAAACAGCAACGACAAGATGGGTCCATCACTTCACGCCTGGAACAAATGAAAAATCAAAACAACGGATTGAAACGGCTCAAAAAGAAGGTAGAGACCATTCCATCTGCAATCGAGGTTATGGCGTCGGTTTTTGGGGATGCGCGTCGGATAATCTCGAGTGAACGCACTCTTTCTTCTTCTCCTTTTTTATCAACAGTAAAATATTGAGTAGCAAAGTTTGAACGAGGCCGTACGACCCGCGAAGGCCACCAAATGAGGTGACTACTCCGGAATTGTTGAGGAAAATCCACGAAGCGGTACTGGATGATCAAAACAAAAACAGCAACGACAAGATGGGTCCATCACTTCACGCCTGGAACAAATGAAAAATCAAAACAACCGATTGAAACGGCTCCAAAAGAAGGTAGAGACCATTCCATCTGCAATCGAGGTTATGGCGTCGGTTTTTGGGGATGCGCGTGGGATAATCTTGAGTGAACGCACTCTTTCTTCTTCTTCTTCTTTTTTATCAACAGTGAAATATTGAGTAGCAAAGTTTCGACGAGGCCGTACGACCCGCGAAGGCCACCAAATGAGGTGACTACTCCGGAATTGTTGAAGAAAATCCACAAAGCGGTACTGGATGATCAAAACAAAACCAGCAACGACAAGATGGGTCCATCACTTCACGCCTGGAACAAATGAAAAATCAAAACAACGGATTGAAACGGCTCAAAAAGAAGGTAGAGACCATTCCATCTGCAATCGAGGTTGTGGCGTCGGTTTTTGGGGATGCGCGTCGGATAATCTCGAGTGAACGCACTCTTTCTTCTTCTTCTTTTTTATCAACAGTAAAATATTGAGTAGCAAAGTTTGAACGAGGCCGTACGACCCGCGAAGGCCACCAAATGAGGTGACTACTCCGGAATTGTTGAAGAAAATCCACAAAGCGGTACTGGATGATCAAAACAAAAACAGCAACGACAAGATGGGTCCATCACTTCACGCCTGGAACAAATGAAAAATCAAAACAACGGATTGAAACGGCTCCAAAAGAAGGTAGAGACCATTCCATCTGCAATCGAGGTTATGGCGTCGGTTTTTGGGGATGCGCGTCGGATAATCTCGAGTGAACGCACTCTTTCTTCTTCTTCTTTTTTATCAACAGTAAAATATTGAGTAGCAAAGTTTGAACGAGGCCGTACGACCCGCGAAGGCCACCAAATGAGGTGACTACTCCGGAATTGTTGAAGAAAATCCACAAAGCGGTACTGGATGATCAAAACAAAAACAGCAACGACAAGATGGGTCCATCACTTCACGCCTGGAACAAATGAAAAATCAAAACAACGGATTGAAACGGCTCAAAAAGAAGGTAGAGACCATTCCATCTGCAATCGAGGTTATGGCGTCGGTTTTTGGGGATGCGCGTCGGATAATCTCGAGTGAACGCACTCTTTCTTCTTCTCCTTTTTTATCAACAGTAAAATATTGAGTAGCAAAGTTTCGACGAGGCCGTACGACCCGCGAAGGCCACCAAATGAGGTGACTACTCCGGAATTGTTGAAGAAAATCCACAAAGCGGTACTGGATGATCAAAACAAAAACAGCAACGACAAGATGGGTCCATCACTTCACGCCTGGAACAAATGAAAAATCAAAACAACGGATTGAAAGGGCTCCAAAAGAAGGTAGAGACCATTCCATCTGCAATCGAGGTTATGGCGTCGGTTTTTGGGGATGCGCGTGGGATAATCTTGAGTGAACGCACTCTTTCTTCTTCTTCTTCTTTTTTATCAACAGTGAAATATTGAGTAGCAAAGTTTGAACGAGGCCGTACGACCCGCGAAGGCCACCAAATGAGGTGACTACTCCGGAATTGTTGAAGAAAATCCACAAAGCGGTACTGGATGATCAAAAGAAAAACAGCAACGACAAGATGGGTCCATCACTTCACGCCTGGAACAAATGAAAAATCAAAACAACGGATTGAAACGGCTCAAAAAGAAGGTAGAGACCATTCCATCTGCAATCGAGGTTATGGCGTCGGTTTTTGGGGATGCGCGTGGGATAATCTCGAGTGAACGCACTCTTTCTTCTTCTTCTTTTTTATCAACAGTAAAATATTGAGTAGCAAAGTTTCGACGAGGCCGTACGACCCGCGAAGGCCACCAAATGAGGTGACTACTCCGGAATTGTTGAAGAAAATCCACGAAGCGGTACTGGATGATCAAAACAAAAACAACAACGACAAGATGGGTCCATCACTTCACGCCTGGAACAAATGAAAAATCAAAACAACGGATTGAAACGGCTCAAAAAGAAGGTAGAGACCATTCCATCTGCAATCGAGGTTGTGGCGTCGGTTTTTGGGGATGCGCGTGGGATAATCTCGAGTGAACGCACTCTTTCTTCTTCTTCTTTTTTATCAACAGTAAAATATTGAGTAGCAAAGTTTGAACGAGGCCGTACGACCCGCGAAGGCCACCAAATGAGGTGACTACTCCGGAATTGTTGAAGAAAATCCACGAAGCGGTACTGGATGATCGTCGACTGAAGTTGCGCTATATTAACTGAAAATTTAGACAAGAGAAAGCTGGGCGCAGCGTTTGTTCACAAGGAACCAAAAACAGCAACGACAAGATGGGTCCTGCGTGTGGGATAATCTTGAAAAACTACTAACGGCTACTATTATGCAAACTTATTCCAACGAAGAAGCAAAAACGACAGCATTTAGACCCCTCGGACTATTTTCTGTTCCTAGACTTGAAAAAATTGCTTGGTGGTCAAAGATTTTCGAACTTATTGAACATAAATGGGAAAATTTATGGAGCTATGAATATTTTAACGCTGGAAAGGTTCTAGAGAAGAAGCCACAACTTTGTAGGTTACATCCAACAGTGCCAACATTGAAAAGACATGAATGATTGTGTGAAATATTAGTTTGTAAATTAGCTACGATTGCCGTATTGATTGTGGATCGAATATAGTATTCTACACGCCGCGATTCGTATCGTACATTTTATTCCCTCGAATAATATCATTAAAAACCATTTGATGATAAACAACTACCGCTATAAATGTAACAAATGAAATTTAATGGTTCCAATAGGGAAAAAGAATCCATTATATATAAAATCAATAAACTTTTACTATGACACCCGTTTTATTGTTCGATATACACATGTTTTAGTGCGAGACACATGTTATCAGAGAAAAGTACACAAAACTTAAAAAACAAAAGACAAAAGTTGTTTTTCCTTTATCGCACAAATCAATAAAAGTATATTAAAAGTTTTGTTATATAGATAACTGCTACATGTGTTGTTTGATAATGATAACGATGAAAATTAATCGTTTCAAACATGATACGTAGCAAATATTGACATTTTCCTCGGCTAAAACAAAAATTGCATTTCTCCAGTGTGAAAATGCATTAGGAAAAGTTTAACTTCATTTTTATCGTGTTTACATCTGTCTTATCCAAGTCTCGATCAGTGTTACCAACATAACCTCTCAAGATTCCCTTTCTAGAGCGCGAAATTCGAATTAAAATATAAAAATGCTCACAAACTGTAAAAATATTACCGGAAACGAGTTTAATTTTACTGCTCGAAGACAAATATCATAACAAAAGGTCTACGAGGTACCTGGTGCCCAGAGTGGCCGACATTTACGTCGTCTACCGTAGTGGAAATTCGTTTTTGAAATTAAAATTACACATCCTGGTGTTGTCGAGGTTATTGAACACGAATACCATAACGGCGACAAACTTTAAGGTACCTGGGATGGATGATTTATAACGTCGTCTTCTGGAGCCCTGTGTACGTTCGCTAGAGGTCGCTGAACACGAAGATCTCGACGGCGATGACTTGCAAGGTCAATTGCAAAGCATCAATTGTAAATTAAAAATTACGTAACAAGTCCGGAAAGCAGGTCATGTTTTTTTCGGACGGGTACGCAATGTTCTAGGCGATTCAGAAAAAACAGTTTTCGGCAATCGTATGGATTAGCCACTAACTTTAATATAAAAATCAGTAAAACACATTTCTTGGTATTATTTTTCTTTATTAAACAAAAACATTCCAATTCTGACATTCTAATTATTGATTACGACGATTAGATTTGACTTTGGGAGAAACTGTTCAGTGTTGAGGTGACTATTCCACAAAACGGTACTGGATGAACGTCGGCTCAAAGTGTAGTCCAGTGATAACAGCTCCTGATCCAAGAAAATTAGTTATGTAGCTGATATTCTGGATTTAGGTAGTAGCTTTATCGATATAGTGACAATTAACATCAAAATTTCGACTGTTTGGTAATGTTTCATAGACATGATGCTCCGTTTCATAACCATTGAACAAAACAAACAAAAGAACCATCAAAACAATGAACTGGAAAGGGAGAACCGGCTCCAAAGAACTCCAAAGATAGATCCATCTGCAGGCAAGGTCATGGCGTCGCATTATGAGATCTAATTGCAACGTTTGAGCGAAGAAATCAAGCAAAAACAGAGTATTTGACCAAGAAGAAAGTGTTGTTTCATCAAGCTCAAACATCACTGGTCAAAATTAATGAATTAAAGTTCGAATTGGTACCTCATGCATCCTATTTACCAGATTTACCTCCCACCGCTTATTTTCTGTTCGCAGACTTGAAAAAAATGGCTCAATGGTCAAGGATTTTCTAACAATGAAGATGTGATGTCGGGAGTTAATTTATATTTCGAGGAGCTTGACGTTTTTTATTATGAAAAGTGTATCGAACTTATGAACATCGCTGGAAAAAATGTATGGAGATAAAAGGAGATTGCGTCGAAAAATAAATAAATTTTTTGTGTTTTCTTTATTATATCACCGTACTATTAAATGCTATTAAAAAGATTCAGAACAAAATATCTGGATTTGTATTCAAAACGTTGGAAAATAATTTTTTTAACGAGCTACCTCCTAATCAGCGTCATTATATCGAGTAAAATTTGAAAAGGACATTTCGTGTTTAACAGAAATCCCTTTTAAACAAAATTTTTGTTAGACGTAATCGGTATTGTCGGCCTCGAGGGTGAATGGCTTAATAAAAGTTTCAAACAATAATTCAAGAAAACAAAGTAACTTCTACTGAACTCGGGACAGCTTGGGACGAACTTTTATTGAAAAATTAGTTAATTGTGTTTTTTCTTTGATATCAAAGTGGATTTAGTATACAGCTATTTTAAATAACAAAATTTAACAAAAGGAAATAACAATTCGATCCTAATCTATCGGAATTAAAACAGATTTTAACGATTTTAATGAATTTATCATCGAAAAGAACGAAAAGAAATAACAATTCGATCCTAATCTATCGAAATTAAAGCAGATTTTAACGATTTTAATGAAGTTATCATCGAAAAGAACGAAAAGAAATAACAATTCGATCCTAATCTATCGGAATTAAAACAGATTTTAACGATTTTAATGAAGTTATCATCGAAAAGAACGAAAAGAAATAACAATTCGATCCTAATCTATCGGAATTAAAACAGATTTTAACGATTTTAATGAAGTTATCATCGAAAAGAACGAAAAGAAAACAATTCGATCCTAATCTATCGGAATTAAAACAGATTTTAACGATTTTAATGATTTATCATCGAAAAGACCGAAAAGAAATAACAATTCGATCCCAATCTATCGAAATTAAAGCAGATTTTAACGATTTTAATGAAGTTATCATCGAAAAGAACGAAAAGAAATAACAATTCGATCCTAATCTATCGGAATTAAAACAGATTTTAACGATTTTAATGAAGTTATCATCGAAAAGAACGAAAAGAAAACAATTCGATCCTAATCTATCGGAATTAAAACAGATTTTAACGATTTTAATGATTTATCATCGAAAAGACCGAAAAGAAATAACAATTCGATCCCAATCTATCGAAATTAAAGCAGATTTTAACGATTTTAATGAAGTTATCATCGAAAAGAACGAAAAGAAATAACAATTCGATCCTAATCTATCGAAATTAAAGCAGATTTTAACGATTTTAATGAAGTTATCATCGAAAAGAACGAAAAGAAATAACAATTCGATCCCAATCTATCGAAATTAAAGCAGATTTTAACGATTTTAATGAAGTTATCATCGAAAAGAACGAAAAGAAATAACAATTCGATCCTAATCTATCGGAATTAAAACAGATTTTAACGATTTTAATGAATTTATCATCGAAAAGAACGAAAAGAAATAACAATTCGATCCTAATCTATCGGAATTAAAACAGATTTTAACGATTTTAATGAAGTTATCATCGAAAAGACCGAAAAGAAATAACAATTCGATCCCAATCTATCGAAATTAAAGCAGATTTTAACGATTTTAATGAAGTTATCATCGAAAAGAAATAACAATTCGATCCTAATCTATCGGAATTAAAACAGATTTTAACGATTTTAATGAAGTTATCATCGAAAAGAACGAAAAGAAAACAATTCGATCCTAATCTATCGGAATTAAAACAGATTTTAACGATTTTAATGATTTATCATCGAAAAGAACGAAAAGAAAACAATTCGATCCTAATCTATCGGAATTAAAACAGATTTTAACGATTTTAATGATTTATCATCGAAAAGACCGAAAAGAAATAACAATTCGATCCCAATCTATCGAAATTAAAGCAGATTTTAACGATTTTAATGAAGTTATCATCGAAAAGACCGAAAAGAAATAACAATTCGATCCTAATCTATCGGAATTAAAACAGATTTTAACGATTTTAATGAATTTATCGTCGAAAGGAATTTCTGTACAATTAGTACTACCCCCTTACTGTCACGTGGTAGTTTTCACATTAGATCTACAGAAAAACATTACAAGGAAAGATGAAAAATTGTAGATTGGTGAAAAACAAAACTGAAGCTAAAAAGATATAAAGCTGCATCAATATTAAATGAGAAATACTACAAAATTTTTGAAAAAGAAAACACTAACAAAATGAATATAGAGTTCAAAAATTATAATATTAATTATAAAATTGCTAAAAGAAATTTAGAATATTGATATACAATGAAAAAGGCTTAAAAAAATAATAAATGCAATAATATTGGTAAAAAGGAACGTTTCAGTTTCAGTCCGGACCTGAGCTATAACGCCCATGTGTAAGAGAGAGAGAGTTCTGTGTCCTTCTCTAGGCACTTCCTTCAAAAAAATTAATGGCGCCCACGTTTGCGCGCGGTTTCGTTTTCGCTTGTCATGTGGTCTAGTGGACGTAAACAAAACAGACCAGACTTGCATTTGATTCATCTCTTTTTGTAATTTCATTATTCAAGTCTACAAATGTTATTTCTTTCAAAAAAATTCTATAATTTGAATATATGTCCCAATAATCAGTAACATTGTGCGACCATTTGAATAGATCACTTTTTCGCGCGCACGTCTTATTGGAGCCGCCATTAATTTCTTAGCTCCACGCCTACCAATCGCGCGAACGACCTCTTGTGTCAAAACTTTCATGTACAACAACAACATAAAAGTTTAAGTATATACTAAGTGAAAGTGAACTAAATCTAAATTAATATAGCGAAAATTGCTTATCGATATCTGTTTCTTCTTAAATTTGCCTACTGATGTGTGAGAGCTCGCATTGTGGTGATAGAGAATGATTCGATTGGTTTCCTTAAACAATTCTGGTACACCATTCAAAATTGATCAATATAAACCAATTATTGCTCTATAATTCAGCTGATTAGAGTATTTCTTCTCAGTACGATCATATTATAACAGATCAAAGTTAACAATTCAACAAAATATCTTCAAAAATCTAAAATAAATCAACCAATTCATGTTATGGAAACTTTTGCGTGTTTATTAATTCCCCGAGAACCCTCGTCTATCTAGATTTAGATCCATTTCTATTTATTACCACGATTTTTCATTGTAGTTCCATAATTAAAAGGTTGGCGTGATTAGAGCTCATTACAGTCACTTTACTAAACTTTTCTGAATTGTATAAACTGAAGCTTTTCAAAGGCGACATCTTGATTTATAGGTTTATATATCGGACGCGCAATAGATAATTTTGTAAAGACAACATGTTTTATTTTCAGCATGTTAATTTCTAATTTCATTATAAATTGGTTAGAGTTAAGCTTGTTTCAGACGAACCGTTTTTTGCCGTCGAAGTTATCAATAAAAGTCCTGTTTGAAGGTGGGACCAATAGAATCTAGTTTTCCTCTCCAAATATCTTTCTCGCAACCAAATTTTCTTCACGCAAGTCTCCGATTTTCTTCAATCACGGTGCATACAGCGATAACCAATTCGAATTGTCGTTTCAGCGCCATCTTATAGTTCATTTAGAAGTACTAAACGTACACGGAAACAACAGTTTTCTATCTGCTTTTGGCGGCATATTTCAAATTCAAATCTTTCGTCCAGTTATGTTTCGAAAGAATTTAATGGAGTTGCATCAACCAACCAAATCTCGAGTAGTTAATTAGGGGAAAAACTACCTTAAAACGCATTTTCTATAGTTACCTACTGTTTATTTATTGGTCAGTACCAGTACCACTTTTTATAAGAGGAATGTAGCTCAAGTAAAATACTCCGGAATAGTTTACATAAGTTCACTGTTCAATTTTTGTTCCAGGTTGGAGAAATTAGATCCAGATCAGCATCATGAGTTTTCTGAATACTCTACAAGAATACGTCAGTAACAGTGTAGCCGGATTAACATTAAAAAGTCCTAAACGGTAAGTTTTATGGAAGACAATTCTTGTGGATTGCAACCAGCGTTACGTTCTATCGAAATTGATTGAAATAACATCGATATTCGTTTCTTATTTCTTAAATCAACAATTCCATAATCTCGGTCCGTGACCTGACCCGATCTCTGTCCCACAACGTATACGCGATGACTTTCAATTCGATCACAAAAGATGAATGGCTTTTGGATATACCCCGACATTATATAATGAAGTTACAACGGAAGATGAGATATGGAATATACCGATAATAGCTAGAGGATTCCTAGTGTTTAATTCAATTTGATGAAACAAGACGTTATAATAATATTTGAGGATAGATAAGCACGTTTTGTAATCTATTTTAGTCATAACAAATCACTGAATCTTGTTTGATTAGGATTTATTGTGAGGTTATGAACATATATTCAATTATAGCGACAGAAAATTCGATCCGATTGGTGCGTCGTTCGCGGATGTCTAATGGAAAGGAATCTTTTATAAAGGAGAAAGGTTATAATTAATAGTAAAGAAAATACAACATTATATTGGTCAAAATACAAATTTATTACAAATTAACCTCTCAATAATTAATATTTTCTTTCCTGGTCGCTTTTTCATGGATCGATCTTCTTCCATGCCACCCCAAACTTCAGTACTTTCGTTTGTGAAGAGAATTCGTCGGTCCAATTAACGGTAGGGTTAATTTCGGGCAAGTAGCTCAAGGTTACCGGCCTTGATTATCTTTATCGGATGTGCATTTTTGTCTTCCGGAAGATTGTCTTCGATGAACGTTGCCAGTATCTTTGTAATGGCGATTAACCTTGAAAACAGCAGACTGATTCTTTTTCAGTGCTGTGGGATGACAGCTTGAGCAGTTTTATAACTTGTTGTGTCCATGCTTTGGCTGACAAGTATGACAGTTATTTTATTGGTTATAATATCGATAAAAGTTATGGAAGAAACGAGTTCAGAGACATGGGATAACAAGATACTTAACCAGTGATGAGGCTTTTATCAAATTAGAATTTCGCTATAATGTCTCTGGGAAAAAAATCAAGTGAATTTAAATTAAAGTAGCATCAGTTGCAGTACCAATAATAAACGGTGAGATATAACCCTCTAAGTTGGATTTAAAATGTAGTAGAATATTTAATTCCTGTCCAATTTGGTGTGTAATCGTTTGAAATGGCTTTTTTCATCGATAAAACATATATTTGTTTGCAATAACCTCGAAATTGTTGAGCCCAAAAGCTTATATTTCAATTTGTGGACGTGTTGCTATTCAATTAAATTGAATAATAGATGTCATGGATTTGAAATTTAATGAATCCATTAATCGGCTCTAATAAATACTAATTCACTTAAATTATGCGAAAAATAATTGGGAAACGATACAGAATAGTAAATTTTCATTGTTTCGCGAGGCAAAACAGTCGTTTATCATATTTGGGAATATTACTAATTCTAATACAAAATTTTAATGTCAGAGTCATCAGGAAGATTCAAATTTTTATTTATAATTTCAAACCACCAATAATAGGGATAAATCAGATCAAATATTGGCAATTATTGGGGGCGATCTGTAATTTTTTGAACAGGCATCGTTTTATTAAAAGTTGAAGCAAATTTTTCCTCTAGCTACATATCACATACCCCAGTTAAGCTGTTTTCCTACGTTTTATCATGTCCAGCCTCATAATTTCTTCGTCGATTTTTCTTGCTTCTCATGAAACCCTCAAAGCTGTTCGGTAGATCCACATTTCAAGGGCCTCAAATCTGTTCATGGAGTTAAATCAGAGTTCGTTACCACGTTTATCAACTTCATCAATGAGCTCCTTGCTTTTTCTATCCTGCACTAGATCTCTACATCTGATGACCAGTCTTCACTTGACAACCAAGTTCTGGAGGTCATTCATGTTGTCTGCTATCAAGATTGTGTCATCGGCAAATCGTTTATTGTCGAGGGCTTCTTGAAAGATGTTTTCCGAATAATGTTGAGCAGGATTGGGGAGAGGACACATCTCTGCCTAATACCTCATTGTAAACTCTACCTGTAGCTGTTTGGTTCAATACAGCGTATATCTTCTGGTCTCAATATTTTAATAAGTTTATGATGTTGCACTCTGTCTAATGCTTTTTCGTCATCTATAAAACAAATAACTACATCATATTTTCAAAGTATCACTCATCGAGTTAGTTGATCTGTGGTTTTCGCAATTACTTATAATAATAAACCTTCAAAACAGTCTCAACCTCACGAATTCTATTCTGGAAACGTTTCCTTTCTATCTACACACGATCAGTCATCTTATTCATTCTCGATTCTCTTTCATCCCTTGCATTCGTGCGTATAAATCCGAACAAGAGTCATTCTCAGCATCAGGTAGGGGTAGTGTACGGTTTTTTCTTGGAGTTTATTCGAAAAAACTCCAATTTAGTTCACCTGCTATTCCCAATTCTCCTCGAGTGTCATTGAAGTTTGAAAAAAATGAGTTTTGTTATTGATTGCTTAACTGAAAATCACGTAAACGTTGCTGTAATTTAAATATTAACATATGAGAAATATTTCGAAAATATACAATTTTTTCTGCATTTTGTTTAATCGACTATTTGGCTTTATTTTCAGGTTTTCGTTGACACGTACCGATACTTCCGAACCGTCGATATCGTCGAGTTCCCGGAGTAACTCGGGGGACAGTAACACTCCGGGGTTTCCGAAAGTAATACCGACTCCGGGCGCGGTTGCACCCATCCAACGTCGTAGAAGTACCTTGGAGTGCCCGATACCGAATCCGCCGCGTCGACCCGGGTCTTTTCGACAAAAATCTCCTCGGGCTACTCCAGAAAGGCAATTCAACTTTTGTTGCAGAAGACAGAGCTGGCCGGAGATTGATCATCAAGTTTCTTCTGGGTAAGTTATCTTATCACATTAAATCTAGCAGTCAAAATTCAAATTTGAGATCATTATATCATATTTTGAAAGCATAAATTTAGAAGAATTGTTTATAGAGTATTAAAAAAAAGTTTTATTGCTATTAAAATAAAGTTTATGAAACATTGAGTCACCAAAAGACATCTAAGTGCGCCCTTAAGGGCGTGTAAACACAGAATAATGAATAAGGCAGCCTGTTGCATGTATGTTCTCTAAAATATTTAGTAGATACAGATAGAATGAAGCGAATATAAAAGCTTAATGTTTCTTTTTTACGTACACTATAATTTAACTCCCCTTGTTAATTTTATAACAAAAAAATTTCATACCAAATTCCGTGTAATGAAATATATACGAGGGGTTTATTGTATGTAAAGATCAAGCACCAAAAATCCTTTTATGCACAATTATCTAGTGTGGGATCGAATATTTGGTAAAAATACAGCCACATAACAATACTTCATCAACAATAATAAAAACAAATTCGGTTCAATGTGTCAATTGTCAAAAATTTTTTCACAGAATTAAAATCACATCAATCCTTTCGACAGTTCAAACCACAGATCTATCTGAACGTAAAGCTGGTTGCATACATTTCACTAATAAAGCTGGTTGCCTACTAATTCATTGTGTCATTCTTGTTAGAAAATATGGAGATTACAACTTTTATTTATTCATTTCGATCATCAAGATGTCTCATTTTTACGTGTTATTCTTTCTTAAACTCTCTCTTTTTTTATACGTTTTTCTAGAATTTGTTTTACCTTTATATTCATATTTTTTATGGGTTCCATTCGTTGAACGGACTTATGAAACATTTTTTTAGTGAATTTTGTTTTGTAATATAACTAAAGTTTGTCGAGTTATTTCGAACACAATTTGAATATGACAAGAATAGCAAAAAGTCTCTCATTAAAACTTTATAATTCTCGTAACGTACTTTACTTTTTTTTTTTTTTCAAATGACCCTCTATAGTAATACTCTTTCTAACAATTCTATTCGTTTTTTTCTTATAATAAAATTATAAGAAAACGTATCGGAAACTTTTTTCGAAATAAATTGGTCGTTTGGAATATTTATAGAGCCGATAAAAAAGGGATCTGTCGAGAACTTTTACTGTTATTTTGTCTGTTTAAACGGAATATTCTAATCAAATTTTTCCTAACTTTTAAGCAACTTATTGAATTGAAACGCCGTTTTTGATGTCGATAGACGATTCAATAAATCATTTATATGAGTTAATGAAGTTTATAATGTAAAATAGCATCGACAGCTCGATGATACGTGATAGCGGCTTGTACCTGGAGTTTGTTGACCCCAGTGGAGACTTGGCAGATACAACCAGCACTATGGGGGAGCTTTCTCATGTTCCGCTTCATCTTTCGTTATTATTTCTAAACTGCAATCGCTTGGTGACTCAATATAATACAAAAGAATAGCTCTGGTTCAATAAATTGTGTTACCCCTATTTAATTTGAGAATTCATAGCTGTGCAGCTAGATTGTTGGACAGAACCTAACCTAACCAATTGTCGTCACCAGTTGAATAAAGAGATCTAGAACAAAATTACAGTTACGCGAGACGAATACTGACAGAAAGACTACGATATAAAAGTATGACATAACCTCCAACAAATATCGATATTATGACAAAATGGCTGAACGACTGAGACACCAAACGACGACAGCTACACTACAAAAAAAACCAACTACCTTATCACCAATCAAATGAAACGAAAACGGTGTAAAAACATTGTTCCCATTTTGTATTTAATTTTTGTTTCAGTGTACAAGAAATCGACGGATCGTATTTCGAAAGTTTCACCGCGTTAGCGTGGAAACAGGAAAATCAGAGACAGAGCATTTTGAAATTAACCGAAACGTCTTCATCGGATCCCCCGCCGCCGGAATCGGAGCTTGGGATCACGCCAATCGACTATAATTCTTCTCAACATGAAAAGGATAAACTTTACGTCGAAATGCTCTACACAATTGCCAATACAGTGAGTAATTTGTTATATAATACACTAGTAGAACCACAAATCGTAAATAATAATACAGAATAATAATAATGATACAGAATTAGATCATGGTTTCTTCTTCTCTTCTTTTTGCTGGATCCGGTGAAGCCCCTGCAGGTACAATACTACTACCAAATCTCGAAAAAAAAAAGTGAAGATTAGATTTATCTATGGAAAATTGCGTTGTAGCTGAGTTTCGACGACAAATTAACAGTTTTCGAAAGAAAAAAGTTATAATTGATTGCTGGATAGGTTCACTTATCTTATATATATTAAAAAAATTGATGATTACCATTCCGAGTCCGTTCAGGCGTTCTACCCAACCGATTTGCTTAATTTTTTTTTTTTCAATGAAAGGTATTGATGCACAGATCAGCCATCAACCATCGGATTTCATCTAATTTTCACCATTCTCAAGTTCTATGACATTAAATGTCACTTTCAACTCCTGGCGGTATTTCCATCGATACGGATATCTTCAAATCTGATTTTAAAATCATCATGCAGGGCTAGCGAATGTTGTGGGGCTGTGGACCCCCATCTCTTGTCACGCCCGACTTGTCCATCATTAATAGAAACAAAAAAGGGCTCGAAACGACATTTTGTCTCACTCCGCTGTCAGTTTCAAAACTCCTTGTCATCTTTTCACTAACTCGTTCTACATTCTTTGTTTTCCTACATAAATTATCAACTATGTACATCCTAATTTTATTTTTAATCGAGGTGTCTGACTAGTTGGATTATTTTCCTTCGTTTTTACACATATTTTCCTTAAAAAAGAAGAAGAAGAATAGACAAACTGATTTTAACCATAAATACACGTTCGATAAATCGTAGATCGTCACTTTTCTTTAGTATTTCCGTCTACGTTTCATCCACTTCCGGTAATTTCTCCATTTTCAGATTCTCATCGCCTTTATCACTTTTTTACGTACTTCCGTCTTCTTTTTATGATTGTCCTTAGTCTCTTCTTGCTTCTCCATGTCCTTCTGTTAGAAACTATCCCTTCCAATCAGTTTAATATTTCATTTTCGCACCCGTTATACTTTATTCGACGTAGAATCAAAAGTATATTCGATCCGCGTGGTATAAAAACGATTCAGATAAAATATCTGTTAAAGCAAATGTTTACAGAGGAAATAAGCATGTCGGATTGTACCTGCAGGTGTTAATAGAATCTGTCAGTTTTGTTTCCGTTTCCGGTTTTGAATCAGTTTTATTTCATTTCGGTTGTACGAGGTTCTTACCAAATAGTATCGAAGATAACTGTTTTAAGGTTAGATTTTTCAATCGAAATTTCAAGTGAACTTAAACATCATGAATTTTACGGCAAAAAAGTATTCTAGGTTAGGTTAGGTTTCTTTTATCGTTTCTTCTTCTTCAAGTATATTAACTTTTTCCATTCCATTTTTTTTTTCAATTTAAAAACTTTGCCAAGCCTTTTCTATTGGAATATTAGGCCCTGAAATGGGATAGATTCCTCTGCAGAGGGAAAAAATTTGATAAACCCAACTTTAAAAAAGTTCTATCCAATACTACTTGGTGCTAACCGTGTAACTAGCGCCCTCTATGAGAGTCAGATAGAAAAACAAAATATATTACTATAAAATAACACTACAACGTTGCCAATAGTGAAAAATGTGTGTCAAATCCCTCTATATTGAATACAGATGGCGTTACGAGTTTTTTACTAAACGATCCCCTAATTATTGTTCCCTAAAGTTTAATCTACTAATCTTATTTGCTTATAAATTTCTGAAAAATATGTTTTGTTGAAATTTTTCTTAAACTATGATCGGGTTAACCCTCTCATAATATGAATGTTCGGAAAGTAATCCGGATCAGGTTCACTGTCGTTCGGAAACTGAATGGGGTAAGCTGGAGTAAGCGGGTCATAGCTACATGATAGGATTCTCTCCGCTCTCGTATATCGTTGGTAAATACGGGTGGTTTCGTTTGTTTTCGTCTTTTTTTTTTTCGTAAAATCTAATAATATAGTATTCAATTGGAATAGCCATAACTCGCAAATCGAATACTATACTTACTTGAAATCAATCAGGAACAGAACAGAACTAAAAATCTCGTTTGGATATTCAATCAGCTGATCGGCTGATTTATCTGATCTAGGATTATACTTTCCGAGGCACGCACAATTCAATTAATCGATGTTTTTATCGACGCCAATTTGAATATTGAATTTCGACACGTATGAATTTAAAATTTTTACAAGAATTAATAAAATTCAAAACCACAAAATATCCTGTGATATTTAATTGGCAAGAATTGATCTTATAATAAACTGTGTAAGTTCTCATTCAGATTTTATTGCATGCAAATTACACTTTGTGTGAGAAATCTAGTTACTCGAACAGTCAAATGTCACTAACGTCAATCAAATAAACAGAATAAATTTTAAAGGATTGACATTATGTTAGTTCGATGGTAATAATATTTTACAGATTTCTGTAGCTTTGTCCATCAACCAAAGTTCGATATATATCGTGGTTCGATAAATCTTTGATATTTTCATATTTTGATAAAGATTTAAAGAAAAGTCGAAACGTCATATTTTATCTTCCTTCATTCAGATTTTATTGCATGCAAATTACACATTTAGTGAGAAATCTAGTTACTTGAAGTGTCAAATGTCACTAACGTCAATCAAATAAACAGAATAAATTTTAAAGGATTGACATTATGTTAGTTCGATGGTAATAATATTTTACAGATTTCTGTAGCTTTGTACATCAACCAAAGTTCGATATATGTCGTGGTTCTAATATATATATATATATATATATATATATATATATATATATATATATATATATATATAATCTTGTAATCGTTACTCTGATAAAATTATGTATAATCCCTATTTCAAAGCAAGGATGAGACATACTGTTTGGCACCCGTGGAACATATCCTCCTAATCTCGACCTTTTGTATGAACTACGCTCCGTAGTGACACAATATGGGGCAATTAATAATAAATGAGGTGTCTTTCGTCCTAAGTCCCTTATGTAATTTTCCCACGGTTTACGGAAGGAGAAGTTAGTCAAGGGAATGTTGCTAAAGGTGTTACTTATTACACGAGTTCGTTTTCGTTTCTTATGAATAGTTTTGGCACAAAATTCTTTTCATTTAACCTTAAAATATACGAGGAAAATGCAAAAAGTAGTAAATTACAGCAAAACTAGACATTTTAACAGAAAATTTGTCGAGTAAAAGTTGTAGAGTATTGAAAAATGTATAATTCTTATCAATTACATTTTGTCATATAACCTCAAAATATACGAAAAAATGCAAAAAGTAGTTTTTTTCGTTTTTTAATATTCTTTTAGGTAAATTACAGCAAAACTAGACATTTTAACAGAAAATTTGTCGAGTAAAAGTTGTAGAGTATTGAAAAATGTATAATTCTTATCAATTACATTTTGTCATATAACCTCAAAATATACGAAAAAATGCAAAAAGTAGTTTTTTTCGTTTTTTAATATTCTTTTAGGTAAATTACAGCAAAACTAGACATTTTAACAGAAAATTTGTCGAGTAAAAGTTGTAGAGTATTGAAAAATGTATAATTCTTATCAATTACATTTTGTCATATAACCTCAAAATATACGAAAAAATGCAAAAAATAGTTTTTTTCGTTTTTTAATATTCTTTTAGGTAAATTATAACAAAACTAGACATTTTAACAGAAAATTTGTCGAGTAAAAGTTGTAGAGTATTGAAAAATGTATAATTCTTATCAATTACATTTTGTCATATAACCTCAAAATATACGAAAAAATGCAAAAAGTAGTTTTTTTCGTTTTTTAATATTCTTTTAGGTAAATTACAGCAAAACTAGACATTTTAACAGAAAATTTGTCGAGTAAAAGTTGTAGAGTATTGAAAAATGTATAATTCTTATCAATTACATTTTGTCATATAACCTCAAAATATACGAAAAAATGCAAAAAGTAGTTTTTTTCGTTTTTTAATATTCTTTTAGGTAAATTATAACAAAACTAGACATTTTAACAGAAAATTTGTCGAGTAAAAGTTGTAGAGTATTGAAAAATGTATAATTCTTACCAATTACATTTTGTCATATAACCTCAAAATATACGAAAAAATGCAAAAAATAGTTTTTTTCGTTTTTTAATATTCTTTTAGGTAAATTATAACAAAACTAGACATTTTAACAGAAAATTTGTCGAGTAAAAGTTGTAGAGTATTGAAAAATGTATAATTCTTATCAATTACATTTTGTCATATAACCTCAAAATATACGAAAAAATGCAAAAAGTAGTTTTTTTCGTTTTTTAATATTCTTTTAGGTAAATTACAGCAAAACTAGACATTTTAACAGAAAATTTGTCGAGTAAAAGTTGTAGAGTATTGAAAAATGTATAATTCTTATCAATTACATTTTGTCATATAACCTCAAAATATACGAAAAAATGCAAAAAGTAGTTTTTTTCGTTTTTTAATATTCTTTTAGGTAAATTACAGCAAAACTAGACATTTTAACAGAAAATTTGTCGAGTAAAAGTTGTAGAGTATTGAAAAATGTATAATTCTTACCAATTACATTTTGTCATATAACCTCAAAATATACGAAAAAATGCAAAAAATAGTTTTTTTCGTTTTTTAATATTCTTTTAGGTAAATTATAGACATTTTAACAGAAAATTTGTATTGTAAAAGTTGTAGAGTATTGAAAAATTTATAATTCATATCAATTACATTTTGACGTGGCAATGACCTGCCAGAAGACCTAGTTAATCATCTGAAAATCACCAGAAACTCCTCAAACTTCTAAGCTATATGACTCCATCCGATTGGTTATAACGAAGCCACACTTGGGCTGTTGATATTATGAAGTCGTTGTCCTTTACTGGTAGTACTGCTTTCTCACTGCTTCGTATACCATGGTAGCCGCATAATGCTGATTCCTACAACTTTTCGAGCTTGCGGAAGAAGTTTTCTGACCCATGATTGGCGGTCATAGATAACCACTTCGCATGGGATGTCTGTGTCTACCATGTTATGCATTTGGTCCGCTGTTTCCAAGAATTATCAATCATAGAATCCTTAGGTGACTTGTCACATTCCCTAACTTCAAATTTTCTGTTTGAATTAACCTGTAGACGGTGTTGAGTGCTTATTTTTCACTATAATTGGAGGCAGTTTTAGCAACGTTTCCGGAACGTTTGAAATGGTTTCGTTTAGCTTGTGGGTTTATACGAATATGTGAGTTCATTCGGAGAAGAAATTTCCATAAAGAGGAAAAAAAAGCAGCGTCAAAATTAAATTACTAAAAGGGATTCGAAAGTGTTCAAACTGATTCCCATTTTGGTCAATTGGATCGTTGTCCATTTGCCCACGGAAATCCTCGAGCTTTTCCAGATACATTTGGCCCGTTACAAAAAAAGTACGGACCCACGGGATCCCCTGGATTGATACCTATTAATGATTCTTCTTAGATATTTGAAGTTCTCACAATTTTTGTTTGATTCCCACATTTCTGATTTCTGGTTTTCGGTGAGTCGCTTCAACTAAAGCTTTTCTCTTCTTTTTTGGCGTTTTTTTTTTGATTTTTTTGCAATCGAAACGACTATTCCCATTCTTACAAAGTGATTGACCATAAAGGATTTTTTTCAAATCTTGATTTTGTTCATAAAAATCGGTGATTATTTGCCGTTACTTAGAACGTGTTTTAGTGATAGATTGACTACAGTAAATTTCTACTTCGATTTTACGATATATCATATGAAAGCAACCATGTCATTTACTAGGATTTCGACCGTAATTGGTAGGGGAAATTTCCTATAATTCTCTCCGGAAAGATAACGTTCCACTAACTAGGTATTACAATCAAAATCGAGTGCGCCCACAATTCCCTAAATTTCTAAGAGGGAATTTATTGCCAATTACATAGACTTTGATATTTGAGAGTTTTAGACAAAAGTTGTCGATATAAAATGCTTACACGACTCATGATATCATTTAAAACATACAGAGTGTTTCGGTCAATCCCGCAATTTGGAAATGAATGTAAAAAAATCAACATTCAATCTTATATATTAAAAAAATTGATGATTTCCATTCCGAGTCCGTTCAGGCGTTCTACCCAACCGATTTGCTTAATTTTTTTTTTTTTTTCAATGAAAGGTATTGATGCACAGATCAGCCATCAACCATCGGATTTCATCTAATTTTCACCATTCTCAAGTTATACTCAAATGCGATTTCCCCCTGTACATTACTTATGGGAGTTTTTCACATACACACGTTCTATCCTCGATATCTCAGGTTCTATTCAAGATAGAGACTTAGTTTTGGTTTAAGAACATTCGCTGAAACATCCTCTTTCTTTTGAGTTTTTGAACACTTAAATCGGTTGAGTTGGAGAGGAGCTAGGCGCGGACATTCAATGTGGAGTTATGGATTTTTGTAGGTTTTTGGCAATTTTTCTATATTCAAAGATCTATATCTCAGGTTCTAATATAGCTACAGCGTTCGTTTTGGTTTAAGAACACTCGCTGAAACACCCTCTTTTTTTTGAGTTTTTGAACACATAACACCTACCAGATGGGTCCTTCCCGTTTCATGCATTATTGCAGGCCATTTCTATAATTTCCCATCACGTCATAAAGCACGCGCTTAGAAATTTTCCTGCTTTCCAATTGGATTCTTCAATTGTACGAGATCGTTCTTCGTACACTTACTTTTCAAAAATCCCCATGAGAAAAAATCACATGGCGTGAAGTCGGGTGAACGGAGAGGCTAAGGAATCGCTCCGTTTCGGGGAAATTCCGATTGCGCGTTGCGTAATCAAGTTGCAAAATCAAATTGCGAATGAGTCGAGCCGTGTGCGGAGGGCCTAAGTCGAGAATAACAACTGGACATATATTAATATCAAAACTAATGCGGAATATAATAAAAGTCATGGTTGGGAGCTCCAAGTAGTGCGTATTGTCAGTATCTCTGGGGAAAGGTCGATAATTGGGTCCCTGGATGAGTACGAGTCGCAAAGGTATAAAATTTGATTGAATATGAGAGGCGTATATATGACGCATATCTCAAGATCTCACAAAAGCAATATAAGGAATACGGGAGACAGCAAGACGAAGTAAAATAAAAATAATTCAATATTATAACCAACATATCAGGATTTAACGATAAAAAAATCAAAATATTGTGATCTATAATTTAATTCGTGCGGTTTTTTTCTCAAAATTCGAACGTTTATTTAAGAAAAACATTTACAATAGTATTATCCAAAATATTACCCATCTTTCTGGCAATTAAGAACTGCACTGACAATGATTCGAGCCAATTTTTGATATCTTGCTCTGATGTGAACCATATTCCAGTGACCGGAACAAATGGTAGTCAGAAGGGGCAAGGTCTGGGCTATAAATAGCAACGTGGGGCCGAGCGTTGTCTTGTTGGAAAATTATTGCCTCGTGTCTGGTCACATTGTGTTCGGAAGCGTTCTCCATTGATGGTTTCACCCGGATTTAGCAACTCATAATGCAGCACACCCTTCTGATCCCACCATTACCTTCGCGCCGTGGATATTCGGTTTTGCCGTTGAATTGGCTGGTTGGCCGGATTTGACATATGATTTTTTGCACTTGGGGTTGTCGTATTAGATCCATTCTTCATCCCCAGTCAAAATCCGATGCAAAACTCACTTCCTTTTGTGGCGTTCCAGCAGCATTTCGGCCATGCAAAACCGTCTCTCGGTTTGAGTTCATGTGGAACCCAATTTCCTTGCTTTTGAATATATCAAACTGCTTTTAAACGTCTTGAAATAACTGCTTGAGTGACATCCAAAGATTCTGCGAGGTCTTCTGGTGTTTGGCATTCATCTTCATCGAGTAATGCTTCTAGTGCTTAATCTTCTGGGTGCCCAAGTCTTCCAAGTCAAAATCACCACTTTTAAATCGCGCAAACCTCTCTTGGAACGTTCGATAAGCTAGAGCATGCTCACCATAAACTTCCAAGAAAATACGATGACTTTCAGCAGCATTTTTCTTCATATCAAAGTAATGAAGAAGAATTCCCCGGAAAAACACTTTTTCAGGAACAAAGTTCGATATATTTGAACGAAAAGAAAATTATTGTTGTTAACACTTCAAATGTATGACATATACTGAAAAGACGTTTGACATATGACATATGTCAAAACGATGGTAGACCTGATTTACGAACCGTTTTTATGTCTAATTTGTTCCATAAATTTTTTATATTGTCACGGTTAACATAGACCCGACTTTCTAAATTTCCCCACAGAAATACAATTTTGGGATTCCCTCTAACAATTTCGACGAATAATCGTCGTCTATTTGGTCCCATTCGTTTTTCAGGATATGTCAACGATGTCAAGTTGAAGTAGGACTTTCTGAATTCCAATTTGTCCCAACATAACTCAATCAGATTAAGGTCGGGTAACTGTGACGGCCAAATCATTACTTTCAGTATATTATTCCTTTCCAATTCTCTCGAAATACTCTTCGCACTGTTTCGATGAATGCTTGGGATCGTTGTCATCCTGAAAGATGACACATGGATCTAACATCCTTTGGTTGCATACAACTAAAAAACCCCAAACTGTTTCCCACTCTACAGCCTCTTAAATTTATTATGCACTAGCTTACGACAACGAAAACAACGTACAAAAACTTGACAAAAAAATGTCTTGGTTCAAAAAGTATAAATCGCAACGCGTTCTAGGGCTAATTGAGACTAAACTACAATCATAAACACCGAAGAAATAATGAATTATTAAAGAATAATAAACAAAGTAAATAAATTATAATACAGTTTTGAGTTATTATTTCCAGATCAAGTTAAGGTTTTGTGTCGAAAATTATAATTATAGAAGGGTTTGGTTATCGTAGACCGCTCTGGGTGTTTTAATGAAGCGACAAGATGTAATCAGTAATCAAATGGGATCAATGAGGTACAGTCAATTAAAGGGGATAATGGTAGTAATTCGGAATCTCGATTAGTTGTTTTCGAATCGAGTATAATAAACAAAGTGCGTTACCAATTCTACGATTGTGGTTCTAGATAAATTAGAATCGTCGTTGAAATTATACAAATTCATAAGATCGGATTTAAAATGGTATATACAGGCTCCACATGAATCCTCGGACGCTTTGATAGTCCGATGACGCCTGGCAAAAGAAGAAGCTCGCAGGGGTACCACCCGAGTCGTTTTTTCAATTAATATTTCCGTTTAAGTTGGTAGACACTGATTTAGACGGTCATTTGTGCTAAGTTGGCGCCATCTAGAGGACTAATCGAATAATACAAATACTAACTATACAATAGTTCTTTGCATATGAAAAAAGTTGGCGTAGAATTAGTCAAATTAAGCGCAGAACGTTTGCAGATTAATATCTGATTTTTTACTGCACGTTTTTTATATATATAGTTTTGTTATAGGTCGGAGCACCTGCCCCGGGAGGCCAATACGCACATTATAAAGAGGATCTCTATCTATACGGTCAGAGGGCATTCAATATGCCGCCCGATCGACATTATCGAATGCTACACGTAGCCGGCGAAGAACAACCCCCCATAGTCGTCCTCAGCGTCATCGTTATCGAAGCAGAAGGTTTAGAAGCCAAAGATGCCAACGGTAAGACGGATAAACTCAAATTTTCGTGATATTTTCAATATAAATTAGTTTAAACGTTAAGAGCCCAACTCTAAAGTTTTGTGGTTCTATTTAAATTTGTAGATATAAATCACAATATTTAAAATATATGAAACAACGCCCTCTAGCATTCACGTTGCTAATAAAAAAAATGAGAAATTAGTTGGATGTACTTTAAGTGGGATGAGGAAATTTTTTATAGTGAGGAGGATTCATTGGAATTGGGCCTGATATAGGAGTGGCTCCTCTGCGGGGCCGGGGTTGTGGTGATTGATGACACTGCTTCAAACCCAACGACCAGCCTGGGTTTGAAGAAAGAAGACAAAAGATGAAAGCTCCAGTCTAAAAAATGATTCTTTCCAGGTTTGGGGATATATTTTCTAATTTCTTATTGTTTTTGTTTGTTTTGTTTTCAATAAGAAAACCCTACGATCAATCTGGGTTTGAAGAAAGAAGAAAAAAAGAGGATAGCCTCAGTCTAAAAAAAAAGATTCTTTCCAGGTTTGAAGATAAATTTTGTAATTTTTATTTTTTTATTATTTTTTGTTTGTTTTGTTTTTAAAAGAAAAGAAGCCAACGCCCAATCTGGGTTTGAAGAAAGAAGACAAAAGACGAAAGCTCCAGTCTAAAAAACGTTTCTTTCCGGGTTTTTTCTATGTTTTGTTTTGTTTTCTTTCATTGTTTCTTGTTTTTAGGTTTGGGGATATATTCTGTAGTTTTTCGATGTTTTTTTTATTGTTTTGTTTGGTTTTTAAGAAAAAAAACCCAATGTCCAACCTGGGTTTGAAGAAAGAAGAAAAAAGATGAAAGCTCCAGTCTAAAAAATGATTCTTTCCATATATGGGGATATATTCTGTAGTTTTTTATGTTTTTTTTTTGTTTCCTTCCATGGTTTCTTGTTTTTTTTTTCGTTTTTAGATTTTTTTTCTTCAATATTTAATCGGGTAATTGACGGGCGGGTCCAGCTGAGACTGTGTGGATAGGGTTCCATCTAATGGCTATAAGGAAATATATTTAAGAAGTTGAAGTAGGGAGGTTTTCGTCTGTTGATTGGGTGGATAGGGGAGTTTCCTCTTAGGCTTTAAGGCAAGGAGCCTCAAAGGGTATACCTATAGCAGCGGAGTTGTTAGATTCGATGGTACGAATCACATAGCGAACTTGAAGTTCATTTAGACGACTTGGAATGGGGGTTATGTCAGTATCGGTGGTTTTACTGGGGCTGAATCAGCACATGTATTGACAGTACCCGAGAAAGAGTTTTCTGAGGATATAGTCAGGTATAGATATTTCACGTATGAAGTTAGTTGAGACGGTAGGATCGTCCAAATTTTCCTATGAGTGCCTCGATGATACAGACTCACCTCCGTACTCGACTCGACCGATCAACCGAGTGTGCGGTCCCTTCTACGCGGATCTCGAACGTCTCTTCCCAAAGTCTCAAGTAGAACGATTGCTCGGATCTTTTGGGAATTGAGAGTCACCCTTCACCAATCCGAAAATGTATTTAGAAGATATTGGGATTTAAAGTTGGGAGAGGACGGAAACAATTAGTACAGGGCCTTTACCGTGAGGTCAAAAGGGATTGGGGTATTCTGAAAATAGTCCACGTGTATCTCTAGACCTCTTTGGTCTAATTATTTGTGAAACTATATAATTATTGTTGAGTTCCGTGATAGATTTCTGTTATTTTTTTCAGGATTCAGCGATCCTTATTGCATGCTGGGCATCCAACCGATGGCGGCGCCGTCTTCTCCACAACCATTAACCCCCAACCGGACCCTTTCCGATGTTTGTGGCGGCATGACCGCCGATGGTCCATTATCGGCGAATCATGGTCCTGTCGGTAGCGAGAAGCTGAGAAAACATCACAGTTTCAAGCTGAGTTTCAAACGGAAAGACGGAAGGGTGAGGGAACATAGAGATAGCATCGGGGGTGCACTGCCCGCTAAGTTTATAAGGGCCACGTCCGTGAAACCACATACTTTGAATCCTAAATGGAATGAGAAGTTTCGATTGTGAGTAATTTTTACTATAATTCAGTTCGTAAACATTTAATTATGATTTTGTTTAATTCTCTTTCAGAAAATTATAAAAATCGCACTACTTGACGTAATTTTCAGGCAATTTCATTTGAAAATCACTTTTGTGCGATTATTTTCAGTAGGTTAGTAATTTTTAAATCAGCTAGTTGGCATTACAGAAACAAGATGGACGGCTGCGGGGGCGTTCCCGATCAATTGACAGTGACAAGTATATGTATAGTACTGCCAACATTTTTCGTTGTGTTCTTTTGATTATGGTGGCAACACCGGCACATACAACCTCCAACACCATAAGTACGTCATTATGACCGAAATTTTTCGTCAAAAACAAGAATGACGTAACTAAGGGAGTGGAGAAAAGAGGACACGAAACGCAGCGATACATAATTGCAATCATATTAAAAACACAAACGAAACATTGACAAATATGTAGCCACTTGTCTGCGGCATGATCTACCCCCACTCCCTCCTTTTCTCTTATTGGAATCCCCCTTCTCCTTGTGGTAGATATACAACAGAGTGAACGACACACGTTTAACAGATCATTGACGTATATGTGAACTGTGTCAGCTCTGTGAGATCAAATTGTCGATGTCTCCCTCACAGTTTATACAACAGTCTCAGGATAGCTCAAAAGCATGCCAATATAATGTCTTATATTGTTTGTTTCGAAACATGTTACGATGGTAGAAGTTGTCTACGACTCCAACTGCATAAGACCAGAGAAAAAAACTTGTTCCTTTGGCCAGCAACCTCAGAAAAGTACAATTTTTAAAAATTTTGACAGCTGTCGCTTTCCGGATCGAGAACGCCCTCACAATCGGCATTCTTGGTTCTTTAATATCAACTACCGGATCTACTAGGATGGTCCCAGAAGTATCTGGCCTAGAGATGGCGGTAGTTGCTCGAATATTACCACTGTATAAGAAAATAAATCGTATGTTTCAAGTTTGAAGACTCCGCGTTGTTTGGTATTTGTTTAGCAGCTATCAATAGTGAATTCGTAGACATGGAACGAAATTAATCATCGTTAGCTCAACCAGTATACAATCTGAACTAGATTTAACTCTGGCTGAGACTACTCCTTCGTTATCAACAATAAAATATTGGGTAACAGAGTATAAACGAGGCCGTACGACAGGCAATGACCAGCATCGCTGTGGTAGACCAAATGAGGTGACGACTCCAGAATTGTTGAATAAAATCCACAAAACGGTACTGGATGATCTTCGACTGAAAGTGTGCGAGGTACTAGACATAGTAGACATTTCAAAAAGTGCCGTACATCGCATACCAACTGAAAATTTGGACATGAGAAAGATGTGGATAAGATGGGTGCCGCGTTTGCTTACAAAGATGGTTCCATCGAGTGTTTATATTTTTTCACAACCATGGGTCAAACGTGGGTACATCATTTCACACCCGAAACAACAGAACAATCAATACTATGGACTGAACAGGGAGAACCGGCTCTAAATTTGGCAAAGTCCGTTCCATCTGCAAGCAAGGTCATGGCGACGGATTTTTAGGATGCTTCTTCGTTATCAAAAATATTGAGTAACAAAGTTTCAACGAGACCGTACGACCTGCGAGGACCAGCAACGCAGTGGTCGACCAAATGAGGTGACGATTCCAGAAATGCTGGAGAAAATCGACAAAGTGGCGAGCTTGCAGACATAGCAGGCACTTCAAAAAGTGCGGTACTTCACACTTGAAGGCTCTAAAGTTGGTAAAGATCGTTCCATCTGCAAGCAAGGTCATGGCGTCGAATTTTTAGGATGTGCGTGAGATAATTTTCATTAACTATCTTTAAAAAGTAAAATCAAACAAAAACGGACGCATTTGGTAAAGAAGAAAGTGTTGTTCCATCTAGACATTGCACCAGCTCACCCATTCGTTATAGCAACGGTCAAAATTAATGAATTAAGGATTCAATTGCTATCTCATACATCCTATTCGCCAGTTTTAGCCCCCTCGGAGTATTTTCTGTTCCAAGATTCAAAAAAATGTCGGCAATCAATGGCTATTTTATGGAGGACGTTTCTTATTATAAAAAGGGTCTCGAACTTTGCTGGGAGAAGTTTATAGAGCCAAAAAGGGTACTTGAAAAATGTATATAGTTTTTTCCAACATTTGTATTGGCCTCATAAAGACACCAACTGATAATAATCAGTTGTCAAAAGAAATTGCCTGGAAAAGCAAGAAATTCTGAACGAACCATGTAATTTTTTCCATCTTGGAGTGGATTTTTAGCTAAAATTCTTGTGCCAAATAAACCTTACATCACTACTGTAGTGATAATTAGATTTTCTTCCTTCGTATTTGTTTTCTAATTACTTTTCCTACATGCATTATTAATGTAAGGTATACTAATAATCCGGAATGTTCTTTTGGAGCGCTCTAGCGACTAAACGGTTAGTATACAGAATGGGTTTGTCCAAAAACCGAATATATTAGACAAAAACTAGACAAATCGTCAGAATTTGGCCGGAAAATACTCAAAAAACAAAGTTTCACGCCAAATTTTTGGCCGTAAACTTCAACTTCATGTTCGGTGACCCAAAAATAATGAATTGTGCCAAGACCTAGACCATAATATTGTTGATATTTTTTAACCTCTCTTCCTCGGACTATTAACGACGATTGTTAAACTTTATAATACAAAACTTTATACGACTAAAATCTCTCAATTGCGCTCGGTTTTAAACCAAATGCTAAAAACGTAAATACGGTATATTCAATTCGATTTAAAGTATAATCATCATATTCAAAGATGAAGAGGTTGTTGTCGAGGAAATCCTATACTTGACCGAGCTTAGTGATCTCGTAGCAATCTTCTTTGTTCTGCGGAAGCTTTCTAAAATCTCTCCCGTACATCGAACAAAGCGTAATAGGGAACAGAAAGAGTCTCTTCAATTTAAGATCGATATTGAGAATACTACATCACAGATTATCTACCAGACGGTGGTAAACTCGTCAAGATTATCTACTACACTAATCCGACGTGTTAATTGATCGCCGGAATTTGAAAGCTCATTCAATTCCCGTAGGTGAATAGGATGTAGAGTGTTTATATCGGAACCAAATGGCCTCTCACTTCGAGTGGTTTATACAACATTTATATAAAAGTATTTCCACACTTTTACATTCTTTTGAAGGAAGACAATAGCGGTCAAAAGTTTTGTCTACCTCTACGAATACCAAACTTTTAACAATCTTTTATCTTACACAAATTAAACACGGACTGTGGACTATAATGTAACAAAATCTGCATCCACCAGGAGCTTTGGCGATGGAAAACGTCCAGAGTGGCCACGGTATTGATCAGAGAACGTGATCGACGATTCACGCGTTCAGATACTGCCTTTGAGTTTGCGGCAACGATCCCAAGCGTTCTTCGAAGTTGTACAAAGAGTATTTGAAAGAATTAGGAATAAAGAATGTCTTCTTCTTCTTCCTCTTTCAACAGGACCAGGTCCTGTTCAATCCTGTACGTTTGGCCCTCTTCTTGGAGCTTCCTGAAAAGCTGAACTCCAGCTCTTGTACCACCTCTTTGGTGGTCTGCCTACAGGTCTGCGTGTGTTCGGTCTCTGAGTTTGGTTTGCCCATTTATCTTCTAGCTTCCATCCAGAATCTTTTTCGTAAAGAATGTATTGGAAGTAATGATTCGGACATCACAGTCGCCAGACCTCATCCCGATTAGTTGTTGTAATTTGTAAATTGTAGAAAGCATCGAAATAACAAAAATAGAAGGGAGTTACATCGATTAATCAAATATTCAAATTAAGTGACATGGGCAAAAACTTTTGAACGGTACAGAGGTCGCCACAAGTCTCGAAAAATCGGTAGGTATCAATGCGGAAAGTCTTCTGGGGCCATATTTTATTCAGGATCGCGTGACGGGCCGAAATTATCTGGAAATGCTCGAAGATTCGAAGGGCAAATTACATTGTTATTTATATTGTCGTCGATGTGACCTGCGGTGAAAGCGGTTGATTTCCACACTCTCATTCTATTCATACCTGTAATGTATAACGCACTTGTGAAAGGAAACTACAAAAAAAAGGACATGAGAAGCATAAAAATCGTGGTGGCGTCAATATTTACAAACTGCGAGTGTATTATTTTGATTTACTTTAAGGATTTAAATACAACGATGATACGAAATTTAACAATACTTATTAAAGGTAGACATTTCTCCGAACAAACTCCCTGACGTAGAAAATTCCAAGTAATCTTCTTAGTATCCAAATAGCATACAATTCTCGATATACCTGACTTTGGGAAAAACCAAAAACCTTCTACCCGCTCCGATAGGCTATAAATACAAGACAAGTTCATAGAAAACAATAAACTTTTCAATACCCACTTCAAAGAAATTCGCTACCAATGAATTCATGTAGAGTACAAAACAGATCTTGAAACTTTTGCAAATTCCTAAGACAAAGCACGGTGAATCTGCTGTTTTCTTTAACCATTCTGTCAATACGTCATCTGAAACGACTTGTGTCCTTGGCCACCTTCGTCATCTTTAAACTTTCGACACCATTAACTCATGAAGGTTTCCTCAAACGCATCTCATTGGTTAGGTTGAGCTTCAGCCTGTAGAAAACCAATCAAACTTCGTAATTCGCACTTGACGGGAGCATCAATAATGGCGGACATGTTTACGTGGCTGTAGCACAACGCCGACTGACGCCTGAATGTCAACAATGGCGGAGTGTGTAGTCGCAGTCGCTTTCTGTCCGCGTAGCGTCTGCACGGAACGATCGGAAGTTGAAAGAAACAAACTACCCTCGTATATACATTTCTGATTGGGGTTAATATCGGAAAAGAAGAAAATTAAGACACCAAAATGTTATTAGTATACTGATTTATGGCCTTTAAGATATAACAAAATTCATTTAATAAAAAAAATCTACCTTCCAATTTAATAAAGTATCCTGTGAACTTTCACTTTATTGATCATAAACAAGGTTTTTTTATAAACCATTTTAATGGAAGTAATAATAATAAATGCCTAGCTGTAGGTATAATAAATTAAAATCTATGGAAATGTTTTTGACGAGAACTTTTTTATCTTTTGAATACACAAACTAAGCATAAGAAGATTTTTCCTTTCAAATACATATAAATATAATACTCAAGATGTAATATAAGTAAGCCCTTAGGGATTCATATAACGAAATAAACGTGTATAGAGATGGGATTTCCACTTAAACCCATACTTGTTATAAAATAACTGTTATTTACTATAAGCTTTTTTAAAAATTATAACAGATAACGAATTTATAATATGCTGCATATATTTTTACTTGAAAAACTGTGAAAAGTATTAAATAATTTCGATACAGAGAAAGAAAAAGCAGCGTTGGTTTATTCTGGCACATTAGCACAACGTTAAGACTATCTCACGAATGGTAAGTCGTAGGAAAAAAAGTGACTGGACCATTTTTGTAGATAATTTTATGATCTACAACTTTTGTTTGACCCAATTTCACGATAACACTCACGGTTTTCGAGAAAAACGGAAAAAACTTTGATCTTGTACATTTGACCTTGAATAAAATTTTTTGTAGAATTAGGATCGAAGGGGACTTTTGACATTTCATTAGCCAGGAGTGTTAGAGATAATCAGTTACATCAATCGAAGAATCATTCTCCACCACGACAATGCGAGCTCTCACACATTAGTTCCAACAAAAACGTTTTTGAACAGTCAAAATATCGAATTGATGGGTCATCCGCCGTACAGTCCTTGTTTGGCACCCAATGATTTCTCCTTAATACCGCAGATCAAAAATACATTGCGAGGTTAACGTTCTTCTCCACATGCTATCGAATTACATGTTTTGGAGGCGGAGGAATGGAAAAAATAGATTTTAGGCTACGTTTTGAGCTGCTTCAATAATCAATCGTGGCCCGCGGGCCACACTGAACGAATTTTAAGTGGCCCGCGCAAGTGTGGTTTAAAAATAAGCACCAAATTCAAAAATCCCGCGGCGCACATTATGGATCCAGCAAAAGCTCTTAACAGACGTCAATTCGGGCTATTATTTGAAGAAGAAATCGGAGAATATGGAGAGTTACAAATGTCAATGGCTTTCAAGGGGCAGCATGTCGAAACATTTCTTCAAATTGCGAGAACAGGTGTCGCCATTTTTAGAGCAGAAAGGGGCTTTACCATTCGAAGTTGATTTACTGAAGAATACATTCTGGTTGAGCGAATGGTGGAAGCTAATGCCTTCCTCACAACGGGCGGGTGCAAATGCTGCGAGTTTGTGTGGGACTCTCACCCACTAAACCACCCTCCTCAATCCTCGGAAGTGTCGTACGCCGGCAGGACAACAAATTGTCATTGCATCAGCGTGCAACACTTAATCCACCAGTCCGTCAAGACGGCACGAGAAGAGAGGAAGTTACTGAGCCACTCCACCAACTTCAAGGTCTTACAGCTCCCAGGAGTGGAGCAATAACTGATCTGGAGTTACAGTTTGTACAGATTACAGACAAAGGTTATTTCAGATCTTAATTATGGTCGTTAACGATTGAATCCACCGTTTGGCCCGACTCTTCGAAAGGTTGAGCGGCGTTGCAGTAGGTGAACAACTCGCCATCATCGGACATTGAAAATTATGAGAAAGAAGAAGAAAAATATGGTGGTATTGAAAGGATACATCTAAATGGAGACAACTTCCGTCAGCTGCTCATCAGAACTCCCCTTTATCGGATCTAGAGTCTTGGAAGCTTCTCATCACAGACTCAATAATTGGAAGATCAGTTCTGAATCAGTTGATCTGATTCTGATCAGTTTTTATCCAAGAGACAAATAAAGTGCGTTAGATGTGTGGTACTTGCTCAATAAACCGTTGAAATATGGAAGGAAAATTAAGATTTTAACAGAAACAGAAACAGTAGTTCGTTTAGTTGAATCCTTGGTTGGAACCGATAGAAATCTAACGGGTACTAACTGGTACATAGCAATGGATTGGCGAGGTTCTCAGTCGCAAACTTATCTATCTTGGAAAGATAATAAGAAAGGACAAAAGATTTGATACTTCCGCATTTGGATTGACTTCTATTGCTGGATATATTATTTTAAAACATTGATGTCTCGCAGGACTTTCCGTTGGATAATGGTTGTTTTCCATGATGATAGCGAACGTTTCGGCAATCAACATCAGAGGAAAAGAAATATCTAGTTTAAATTTTGTTCTAAAAAACGAGTAGCAATCTCTGAATTTGATGTCGCTTTTTGATGTTTGTTGTTTCAGTGACATTGACGATATCAGCAGCGATTCTCTACATCTGGATATATGGGACCACGATGACGAAAGCTCCGTACTCGAGGCTGTTAGTAAATTGAACGAAGTTAGAGGAGTTAGGGGATTGGGGAGATTCTTTAAGCAAGTTTGTCAATCGGCTAGGCAGAGTTCGCAAGACGATTTCCTCGGATGTGTGACAATACCACTCCAAGTAAGTAATTTCGACACTTGAAATAGAAATAAAAGTTCTCAGAATTTATTAAGATTAACGAGAATGGTCCCAGTAGTATCTGGTACAACAAAGGAAACGTAACCTCTTTTTAGTTCCACGTCAATGACCTCAAAATAGCTGACGACATCACCTCTTCATTGTTGGGGAATCTTTGATCACCAAGTCTTGAGGAAACAACACTTTCTTCTTTACCAAATGCGTCCGTTTTTGTTTGATTTTACTTTTTAAAGATAGTTGATGAAAATTATCTCACGCACATCCTAAAAATTCGACGCCATGACCTTACCTGCAGATGAAACGATCTTTACCAACTTTAGAGCCGGTTCTCCCTGTTCAGTGCATTATTTTGATTGTTTTGTTGTTTCAAGTGTGAAGTACCGCACTTTTTGAAGTGCCTGCTATGTCTGCAAGATCGCCACTTTGTGGATTTTCTCCAGCATTTCTGGAATCGTCACCTCATTTGGTCGATCACTACGTTGCTGGTCCTCGCAGGTCGTACGGTCTCGTTGAAACTTTGTTACTTGTTTGATAACGAAGAAGCTTTTATATAGGTTGGTCTGGGGAATTTCAAATACCGGTATTGCATTTTTTTCATGTTTACAAATTCACTGGAAACTTTCGCTAAAGCAACTACCGCCATCTATAGGTTAGGTCAATTATTTGAAAAATTTATTTTTTTTATTCGTTTCAAATAGTGGCGGATTTAGAATTTTTGACGTGTTTAGTTACCCACCTGGTACAGATGATAGAAAATTGAGTTATATACATTTTTTCCCGTTTTCCATTAAGTATTTCCGCTTATGAATAAATAGAAAAAAAATGTAATACCAGTGAAAAATAACAATTCTAAGGCCGGGTTTCTTCGCTTCCTAATAAAGTCCCTACCAACTACGAGGCATATTTTTTACCTAAGTACCGTTTTGCGATTCCGCCGCCGCCGCAATTCCAAGGTCGACGTTCCGCACATGCGCGCTGGTTACCTACATCTCCCGTCTACGCACTGACGCCATTACAGTCTGATTCTTCATTGTGTACGTTGTTTACTGAGTATTTAAGATGCCTCCGACAATCGTGAGTCCCGCCGAATGTGAAGTACGATTTCTTAGTGCTAAAAGGCGTAAAACCGATCGATATTAATCGCGAGATCTGTCAAGTTTACGGACAAAACATTATGAGTGATGGAATGGTAAGGAAATGGATGAGAGCATTTAAAGATGGCCGCACAAATGTGCATGATGAAGAACGGAGTGGGCGTCCTTCGGTCGTTAATGAGATTTGGTGCACAAAGTGGACGAAAAGGTGAGAGAAAACAGACGCTTTACAATTTCAGCATTGCCCGACTATTTTCCTCAATATTCTCGTAGTGTTTTGTATCGCATTGTGACCGAGAACTTGAAATACCGGAAATTGTGTTCACGTTGGATTCCAACGTTTAGGCAGTGCATTGACTTTCCTTGAGCGGTACCACAATGAAGGTGAAGATTTTTTAGACCAAATTGTTACTGGTGACGAAACATGGGCGGCCTACGTCACACCAGAATCGAAACAACAATCCATGGAATGGCGGCATTCATCATCACCCAAAAAAGTGAAGTTTTAGCGAACAATTTCTGCCCGGAAAATCATGCGCACAGTTTTTTGGGACAGAAAAGGAGGATTGCTAGTGGAATTGTGAGACATTGAACAATCTGCGTCGTGCAATCCAGAACAAAAGACGTGGCAAGTTGATTAAGGGTATCGTTTTGAAATCTTTTCAATGGGAAACTCTAGATCATCCTCCCTACAGCCCTGATATGGCGCCCGGCGACTACCACTTGTTCCTGCACTTGAAGAAACACCTGGGCGGTCGGCGCGTCTTCAAGACGATAACGAAGTCAAAACAGTTGTGGTTAACAAGTCAGGCTGCAGAATTTTATGAAGAGCGTATTCAAAAACTGTTGCCACGTTGTGACAAGTGCCTCAATATTCACGGAAATTGCGTAGAAAAGTAGATTAAGGTACAGGCTTTCGTGGAAAAATAAAATTATCGCGATATCTAACCAAAAATTCGGTGTTTTCACCTTCTAATAAAGTAAACCTCCGAGTAAATCGAGTTATTTGCCAAATAAGTTACAAGTGTCAATTCAAGAGTTCAAGAATTCAAGAGACTTCGTGATCTAATGCTTGAAGCACCTCGAATTGAATGTTGTCTAGGTTTTTTCGTTGTTGCTTCCTTCATCTTCCGTAAATCTCCTCGTATTGACTCCAAGGGCTCCTAACTTTCTACCATTCTCTGCCTTATCAGTTTCTGGTTTCCAGTTTCCGTGTCCAAATTATTTGGGGTCTTTTGATTTGTCTTTTTGGACAGTTGATTTTATTTGTTACTATTTTATACGGTACGTTAAGTTTCAGTCTGGGTTCTCTTGGGTTTCCTTTCTTTTCAAGATTTACAAGATTTGTTTGATGAGGAATTGATTGAAATACAGAAAATTTCAGTACAAGCTTATTGATCATTACAATTTACAAATACATGTGCAAAGGAAACCATCAATGGAAAAACATTTTTGACTATTTGTTGAAATATTCGACTATTAAAAGTTGCTACTAAAATTATGTGGCTAATAATTATTTGGCTTTTTAATTATAACGTGAAGAAACTAACTCTAAGTATCTATAATCATGTAACGTAAAATTATTCTCGCCCTATATATACACGATATTAAAAAGAGATGTAAAAAAGTGGAAAATCAATTATATTTTAATTAAATTTATAATGAATCTTGCTAAAAAAAATCCAATTTGAATAAAGTGTACTCTAATCAATATTCATATTTCAAATTTTAATTTCCACTTTCCTTTTTCCCTTTTTTTATCTGAAAGTTTGCTGCTATTAACTTTACAAAAGTAACAGCCACGATTTCCTACCCTATATTCGAAGTTTGGAACGGTTTATCTCGAACAAATCACAGAAATTCGGTCTCTAGGGTTTTCATTTTAACTTACAATTTCGATTTTGTGAAGTTATCACTCTGATAATTGAATAAGAACCAATGAAAAACGTTTATTAACCTTTTCCTCGATAATTATACATAATAACATTCTCGATCGCTTAACTTGGTATTGATTTACCTCAAAAAGTGTTCCAAGAACTGTTATTTTTGGGCTTAAATAACTCACATAATCTACTACAAGTGTTGTTTCATCTAGACATTACACCAGCTGACACATCCGTTACTGCAATGGCCAAAATTGATCAATTAAAGTTTGAATTTCTACCTCATTCACTCTATTCGCCAGATTTAGTCCCCTCGGATTATTTTCTGGTTTGGTGGTCGAAGATTTTCTAAGAATAAAGAGATGACATCAGCAGTTTATGTCTATTTTGAGAAAAAGGAGAAAAATATTGTGTTTCCTCATATAAAACTTTTCCGACCTCGACCTGAAGATCTTAACATACAATATAAGTTGATTGTGTTAATTTGTTAGTTTGGAAACTTTTCAAACAACCCTTGTATACGATATAAAACAAAACACAACTATAGAAATTGATTGTCAAACTCATCATTCCTATATAAAAGACAAATCATTTGAATCAGTACTGTTTGAAGCATCGGCATCATTAAGAAATGATTGTAAATATTCTAGAGGCTTTATTGATATAGAAGGAGCCTTTAACAACGTAAAAACAGACTCGATAATACAGAACTACTAAAGGAACACCCCAAGGAAGAGTTCCTCATCATATTTGACATTCGTATAAATAAAAATAAAAGTTTAAATCTACATCCAGCATTTAATACGGACTTTGCATCTTCAGATTAATGACGATTTTGTTATTTGGGAAAAGATTCAAAGGAGATGTGGAAAATGTAGTCCGACAATAACTCCTACTACAATTACCAAGGTCACAAAGGGCGATTATTTAATAAACATTGGAATCAAATATTATTGATGAGACACCCTCTATATTTGTATCAAGACATTTTATTACTTATATTCTAAAATATTTTTTGCATGAGCGTATCAAAAATAAAACTTTTTCACATTTTTCGGCGAAATTAGATTGTAAAATTCTAAGAAGCGTCGCCCACGACACTTTGCCATAATATTTTCCACATTCTGCACCGTTCTTTTCATCATACGATTTGTAATATTTAAATTTCATCTTATTATGGTAATAACGTCGTTTTCTACATCTCTTATCGGCCTCATTCTCGAAAAATAGAGGGAGAACTATAAGAAAAATAAAGTACGTTTCGAAATCGAAGCAGAAAGTGCTATAAAAAATTCATTATCTACATTTGAAAGAGCAAATAACCTCCTATATTAGCACCAAACAAATTGATACACTTGGAGCTCGAAGAGATTTAGGATCTTAACGGCCCATAGCTCCTCATGCTCAAAAAAACGCTGTTCCATTTGAATAATACGTATCACAAACCCCACATCATAATTGCAGTACAAATTTTTAATTTCAACATCGAAAAATTGGCAACGAGAAAATGTTCCTGTTTTTACAGATGTACCGTAACCAAAAAGGTCATATTTTGGGCTCCGACTAAGCTCATCATGTTAATGTGTGTTGTCGGGGTTTGTTGTGTTTAATATGTACAAAAATTTTGTATGCTTTCAATTTCCAAATGGAGCGTCACTCAATTTTTTAACCTAAACTAAGAAAGGTATAGAAATAGGTTGAGGTATCTTTAGGAATAAAGCTGCTTGTTGAAAATGAAATACAATGATTTATATTTGAAATTATAAAAAAAATAAATTTAACAAAAAAAACTAATAGAAATTGATCTGACCTTTAACAATACATGAGACTCTTACTTGTCAGGAGAATACAAACAAGACCACATCCGTGGAATGCGGTCAGGAAAGGTCGTCTAAGTTTTAAACTCCAATAAATGTCCTATATCCAAAACTAGGTCCCTAATTAAATTAAAAAGAAAAATGTACAAAATACAATCTGTGAAAAATTTCGCCAATTTATAGAGTACTTAAAGAAATAATTTATAACCTAACTTTTTAACATTTCCTGAATGCAATATAAAAGGTAGTCTATAATTTGGAGCCTAATCTAGTTCATAAGACAGTAATTAGAACTATTTCTGCTTTTACAAAAAAAGGTTCTTACCTTCTTGGATGTCAATTAACAAATTAATATTCCTGAATTTTTGAAATCGGTGGAAGGCTCCTTTAGGCCGGCTTTTCAAAAATCTCTGGAGAAATTGATCTTAACGCTAGCACGGTCGCTGACCAAAAAGAACAAAGTAACTACCTCTCCAATCGTCAAATTCTCAGTCGGAAATATCACGACTTTCGCAAATATAGAATCAAATCCTTAATGAAAAATTCCACATCGGTTGATAGTCAAAAAGAAAATATGAGTGAAGTTAGCAGCAGACTTCTTGAGCAAAATCGTGTCATACGTCATGACGACAATCCAGCCAGGTGCAACAATAGCACAATTTCAAAAACACTGCAAAATTTACAAAATACTTCACGAATAACATAATTCTGCAACCAGTTATACCACGTCTGGCAAATTTCGAATACTGCTTGCGTCCTGTAGGCCAAGACTTAACCTCAAAAGAAAATAAACCAAACATTCAATTTGTTTATATAAAAATAGTTCAACAAAAGGACAAATAGCCTTCGTATTATGAAATCCAAATAATTTCCAATTAAAATTAGTTGTTCTAACAGGAAAGTATCGGTATTGCGAAAACAATGTTTTAGATCAAAAAGAAAATATTTTGTAAAATATTCATTGATGAACCCACGTATTTTTGCATAAAATTTACTGAAACGACGAGATCAAACGTTTCACTATGTATTTCAATGCTTTTAAACGATTAATTTCATACTGTGCTTTACAAAATAACGATCTCGAAATGAATACATACGTAGGATCTTTATTTTTGATCTATTCTCTTATGGATAGCTTCTATAACGGACCTTCATTATCGCCGGAGTCAATAAAAGACAAAATTCATGTTTCCGGATCTTTTTCCAACCATCACATTTCGAATATAAGGTGGATTCGGGTGGAAGTCCTTTTTTTGTCGAGACATTCCAGACGACGATCTATTTTTTATTTCCAGAATACGATATTTTAGGTTAGAAAATGAAATATCTAATAGACACGTCATTTATATCAATGTCGTACGAGTAATATTAGTTGTCATTTAGATAACGCCATCTAGCGGCAATAATAACATTATTTTTCTTCGAACACTTTAAATTACTACAAGTAACTTTATTTATAGAATAAATTTTGAATTTCCGATTGTCCGAACGGACCTAATGACGTTTCGAGACAGATATAATATTAAAGTTTAGTTTATTTTTACAAAACCGACTTGAACTGTTTTACTTCTATATAAATTTGTCATTACGGGATAAAATCGTAATGATCGTGACGGTGTTTACGTAGGACAGACATCTCGGTATTTAGAAAATAGATCTAAAGATCATCAATACGATAAAAAAATGAAACTGCATTAACGAAAATCGAAAATTTTTGAAACGGAAACAAGAAAAAGTAGAATTGGTTCATATGCCTAGTAACAAGAAAACTGTCAATAATAAAAAAAGATCGGTACAATTTAAGTGTAATTTATAGTTATATTTTTAAATAGACCGAAATTAGTGGAAACGTCAATTTTTACCTGTTTTTTTATTCTAATTATCTATAAAATGACGACGATTTATCAAGAAATAACCCCGTAGATTCTTACTTCGAGCTACTTTAGCGTGAGGTTTACGCGTCTATATTTGGTATTCGTCGATGAAAGCCAATTTTCGGCGACACACCATAACGTGATTTACTTTAAGTTATATTCGTTTGTTCTTATAGATTCTCCCTAGAAAACGATTCAACGAGATCGTTGTGAAACCCCTTTTTAGTCCTGAAAATAAAGACCTAAGGGATTTCGGTAATCCGCTGGTGATGTAAAAAATTATTCTGATACAAAACTTCGACGAAATCTCCTGTAACATCCGATCCGATATGGGATTGAACGAAATTATTCCTCGATTAAAAAACAGATCGAATGAATTATTTCCATGTCTGGTTGTAATAGCGTTTGCTTTCCAACAATGTCCAATGACCAAAGAATTGGTTAGGTTAGGTTATGTGATGTAAAACTTTTATTTGAAAGGCACTAGCGCAACCAATATAAAAGCTAAACTAGAGTCTACTCGGATTGGACGACCAAATGAGATGATAACATAGTAGACATTACATATTAACTCAAAATTTGGACATGAGAAAGCTGTGCGCAAGATGGGTCCGAGTTTACTCACTATAGAGTAAAAACAGCGTCGTTTCCATCGAGGGTTCGGCGAGTTTTTGCACCATTTCAAAACCATGGATGAAACACTTCACGCCCAAAACAAAAGAACAATTAAAACAAGGAACTGAATAAGCAAAACCGACTTCAAAGAATGCAAAGACCGTTCCATCTGCAGGCAAGGTCATGGCGTCATTGTTTGGGATTCGCGTTGAATAATTTTCATTGATTATCTTGTAACATTTGAGCGAAGAAATGAAGCAAAAACGGCCGCATTTGACCAAGAAGAAAATGTTGTTTCATCAAGACAATGCACCAGCTCAAACATCAGTTATTGCAATGGCCAAAATTAATGAATTAAAGTTCTAATTGCTACCTCGTATGACATATTCGCCAGATTTAACTCCCTCGAATTATTTTCTGTTCCTAAACTCAAAGATGAAGAGACAACCCAGTGTTGTCAGCTGTAGTTCCGTGCTTTCTCAAAATATACACCGTTGCCTCGTATGTAGTAATTTGATTTTGAAAAGACGATTCATTTATTGATTTATAAAGAGGTTGCAGCAAATTATTACTTCAGTATAATGTACCGAATTTTTTGCTACGAATTGATCTAATTATACTCCAAACGCAACATCAATGTCCTGTCTTGTTTATATAGACAAAAACAAAATTTCAATCGACGTTCTTGTGTTGTAGGACATTCCCTCAACGGGTTTGGAAGGTTGGTTCAAGTTAGAAGCCAGATCACAACGTAGTTCCGTCCAAGGTCGTATCAAATTAAAAATGTGGTTGTCGACCAGAGAAACGCGAGGTGTTTCTGACGATGACAATTGGACGGAATTAACGCAGCACGAAAATTTGTTCGCCACCTTCATAGATTACGAACTGAGGAATTGGGGGAGAGAAACTTGGACTTGGAATGGCGATTTACCGGGAATGGCCTTGACGATTTTACATCAACATGCCGTTCAAGGTGAGTAACGAATAATCAAAATCATCTGATGGCTATTTCAAAATGGCCGCTGTAGGGTAAACAAATACTTTTCCCGTAAGTTTTTGCATGATTTGTTAAGTTATTTTTTTGGATTTTAGACCTCGCTATTTCCAATTTCATTTCGAAATGGATTCTTAAGATTTGCTATTTGAAGAAGTACAAAATTATCTCCCGGAAACGTGGTTTTGTTGGTTTTTTTTCGACTATTCATTGTTGAGCTTATTGCAAGTAAACGGTAAATATAGTCCGAAAAGCAAGTACATTGAAAACTTGTGGAAAATGAGCGGTATTTTGACTAAAATTATTTTAATCGAATTAAAACTTTCAGTTTATCCCTGTACCTTTCAGATCCCACTGGGTTTGCAACTTTAAAATGTACTAACTCATGTTTGAAAGCAACAGTAGAAATGGAAAATTCCGAAAATTGCCTGAAAGCTTGCTGACTAAAAAAACTGCAAAAATATTCAGTTTCCGCAGTATTAATTTCATTGAAACAGATGTAAAGAGTATCTACGCATGCCTCTGGTCACCATAAAACAAAAAAACAATACAAAACAACTTTTACTACCGAAAAAACCTAAGAAAAGCCAACAAAAAACTGATTGTTTTCCCCACGGCCGCCATTTTGGCGTTGATCTGCCGTTCCCTTAGATTGCTTTATGAGTATTGTAAATACAATTGAAGGGTCGTATGTCTGTGAATGTGGAGAACGAGTGTAAATGCAATTGAAGGGTTGAATATCTAAAGGGTTGTATGTTTGTGAATGTGGAGAACGAGTGTTTTTGTTTTGTATAGATAGTGGATTAAACTATACGGCACAACATGGACTCTACATCTTCGAGGGGTCAAAGCATTAGGAAAACACGTAAAAAAATGTCGTTTACATGAAGATGATTAAAAATCATCAAAAAATATTAAGGTCGCGAAAAAGAACGTTTCATATTGGAACAGAAGATTGCTCACAGACTACACGAAAAAAACTGCAAAAATATTCAGTTTCTGCTGTATTAATTTCACTGAAACAGATGTAAAGAGTATTTATGCATGCCTTTTGTCACCATAACACAAAAAAACAATACAAAACAACTTTTACTACCGAAAAAAACCAAGAAAAGCTGACAAAAAACTGATTGTTTTCCCCACGGCCGCCATTTTGACGTTGATCAGCCGGTTCCTTAGGTTGCCTTATGAGTATATGGATTAAACTACACGGTACAACATGGACTCCACATCTTCGAGGGCTGAAAGCATTAGGAGAAAACGTCGTTTACATGAATATGATTACAGATTGTCAAAAAATGTTGAGGTCGCAAAAAAGAACGTTTCATATTTGAACAGAAGATTGCTCACAGACTGACGAAAAAAAAACTGCAAAAATATTCAGTTTCTGCTGTATTAATTTTACTGAAACATATGTAAAAAGTATTTATGCATGCCTTTTGTCACCATAACACAAAAAAACAATAAAAACAACTTTTACTACCGAAAAAACCAAGAAAAGCTGACAAAAAACTGATTGTTTTCCCCACGGCCGCCATTTTGACGTTGATCAGCCTTATGAGTATATAGATTAAACTACACGGTACAATATGGATAGAAAGTAGATCGTCTACGGCGTTGGTCTGTTTCCAAGCAACAAGATTTCAAAATTTGTTATAAAACTTTTTCGAACAGTTATCAATGTGCTTGGTTTTATACTACCGATGAGGAGGTAGCTTAGAACCAGGAGAAGGATACTTTTCATCCAGTTTCCCTGTTGCGGAATTTTTTTTATAATCACTTTTATATTTGCCACGGTTCGATATCTTTATGCTTCTAGGTGACTTGAGCGAATTGCAAACGTCCATGTCCAGATTTGTCGCAGCAGCTAGAGTGTATTTGAAGTATCCATTAGATCCTAGGTGGATGTTACAACTTTTGACCGATATAGAAACGTCTTGGATGAATTACACTTTAACTAGAGAAGAAGAAATGTGGTTAGCCGAAAAATTTACGGCGATGCAAGGTGAATTTATATATTTTAGTTTATTATTTTTAAAATATCCTAGATTTGATTATTCAACTATTGAGTTTGGTTGGTCGAGTAAATTTGCCCAATAGATTTTTGAATTAATCTCACTTTGTAAAACCATAATCGTCTCACAAACTTAATATAATATATTAGAAACGAAGATAATGTCAGTAAAATTAAATACAAAGATGAATTTGTACATTCAGACGTGGAAAAAACGCTTCTCAGCTCGTTTACTTGTTGTCGAACAAATTTCAAGCTCAAATATGAACAAAATTGCTTAAATTCACATAATTCATGTTATCATGTTACGTACTAGATCGAATAAAAGCTATTATTGCTTACTCTCGTTTTGAAAATATATTATTTTCGAGAATTTCGTTTCGAAGAGTGAAAATAAAATAAAAAAAACGTAACAGCTCAATTATTTAGTTTGTTATTTTTACTTCTGAGTATTGAGGCTCTAATGCAGCGCTTAATATATAAAATTGTTTGTCAATTCACATATTATTTAAAATATAACTTCATAATGCAATTTTGCAGAGCGTTGGCTTCAGCAATTGCGACATCACCGTCAATTATTTCCCGCTTTACATTCGCCATCTTTAACAAGACTGGAACATATTTTGAGATGCTTAGCTTATTTATCTAATATGGTAAGTAAAACTTCTATCATGAAAATATCATACAGCGTCCCTGCAATGTCTTGAACTTCAAATTTTTTTAGAGTTTCACAAATACAGTTCTTTAATCGCAGAGCCCGGATGGAACTAAATATTCTTTGCATTTAGCTAATTCTGTAAACATTTTTTCAACCCCTTTTTCAGTTTTTCGAATGCTTTTTTTCACTAGTTAAAAATATACAGGGTCTTAAAAATATCTTTCGTCTTTTTCAACGTTAAATATCATTAACCTCTAATGTAGCTCATAGCTCCTAAAATTTTGTAAACAGAGTTTCGTGCTTCAGCTTTATCTATTCTTGAAAGATTTCTTCAAAAATGGGTCAAAGTTTCAAATTTCTACTGCATTTGGTTTGATATATACAGGGTCTTAAAAGTGACTTTCTTTTTTTTTAATATTAAATATCATCAACGTCTAATTTAGTTCATAGCTCTTGAAATTTTGAAGATAGAGTTTTGTGCTTTAGCTCTATCTAATGTTGAAAGATTTCTCTATAAATGGACAAAAGTTCCAAATTTTTACTGCATTTGGTTTGACATATTCAAGACCTTAAAAGTGACTTTCATTTTTTTCAATATTAAATATCATCAACTTCTAATTTAGTTCATAGCTCTTGAAATTTTGAAGATAGAGTTTTATGATTTAGCCCTATCTATTCGTGAAAGATTGCTCTACAAATGGGTCAAAGTTTCAAATTTCTACTGCATTTGGTTTGACATATTCAAGACCTTAAAAGTGACTTTCATTTTTTTAAATATTAAATATTATCAACATCTAATTTAATTCGTGGCTCTTGAAATTTTGAAGATAGAGTTTTGTGATTTAGCCCTATCTATTCGTGAAAGATTGCTCTATAAATAGGTCAAAGTTTCAAATTTCTACTGCATTTGGTTTGACATATTCAAGACCTTAAAAGTGACTTTCATTTTTTTAAATATTAAATATTATCAACATCTAATTTAATTCGTAGCTCTTGAAATTTTGAAGATAGAGTTTTGTGATTTAGCCCTATCTATTCGTGAAAGATTGCTCTATAAATAGGTCAAAGTTTCAAATTTCTACTGCATTTGGTTTGACATATTCAAGACCTTAAAAGTGACTTTCATTTTTTCAATATTAAATATCATCAACTTCTAATTTAGTTTATAGCTCTTGAAATTTTGAAGATAGAGTTTTATGATTTAGCCCTATCTATTCGTGAAAGATTGCTCTACAAATGGGTCAAAGTTTCAAATTTCTACTGCATTTGGTTTGACATATTCAAGACCTTAAAAGTGACTTTCATTTTTTCAATATTAAATATCATCAACTTCTAATTTAGTTCATAGCTCTTGAAATTTTGAAGATAGAGTTTTATGATTTAGCCCTATCTATTCGTGAAAGATTGCTCTATAAATAGGTCAAAGTTTCAAATTTCTACTGCATTTGGTTTGACATATTCAAGACCTTAAAAGTGACTTTCATTTTTTCAATATTAAATATCATCAACTTCTAATTTAGTTCATAGCTCTTGAAATTTTGAAGATAGAGTTTTATGATTTAGCCCTATCTATTCGTGAAAGATTGCTCTACAAATGGGTCAAAGTTTCAAATTTCTACTGCATTTGGTTTGACATATTCAAGACCTTAAAAGTGACTTTCATTTTTTTAAATATTAAATATCATCAACTTCTAATTTAATTCGTAGCTCTTGAAATTTTGAAGATAGAGTTTTGTGATTTAGCCCTATCTATTCGTGAAAGATTGCTCTATAAATAGGTCAAAGTTTCAAATTTCTACTGCATTTGGTTTGACATATTCAAGACCTTAAAAGTGACTTTCATTTTTTCAATATTAAATATCATCAACTTCTAATTTAGTTTATAGCTCTTGAAATTTTGAAGATAGAGTTTTATGATTTAGCCCTATCTATTCGTGAAAGATTGCTCTACAAATGGGTCAAAGTTTCAAATTTCTACTGCATTTGGTTTGACATATTCAAGACCTTAAAAGTGACTTTCATTTTTTCAATATTAAATATCATCAACTTCTAATTTAGTTTATAGCTCTTGAAATTTTGAAGATAGAGTTTTATGATTTAGCCCTATCTATTCGTGAAAGATTGCTCTACAAATGGGTCAAAGTTTCAAATTTCTACTGCATTTGGTTTGACATATTCAAGACCTTAAAAGTGACTTTCATTTTTTCAATATTAAATATCATCAACTTCTAATTTAGTTCATAGCTCTTGAAATTTTGAAGATAGAGTTTTATGATTTAGCCCTATCTATTCGTGAAAGATTGCTCTATAAATAGGTCAAAGTTTCAAATTTCTACTGCATTTGGTTTGACATATTCAAGACCTTAAAAGTGACTTTCATTTTTTCAATATTAAATATCATCAACTTCTAATTTAATTCGTAGCTCTTGAAATTTTGAAGATAGAGTTTTGTGATTTAGCCCTATCTATTCGTGAAAGATTGCTCTATAAATAGGTCAAAGTTTCAAATTTCTACTGCATTTGGTTTGACATATTCAAGACCTTAAAAGTGACTTTCATTTTTTTAAATATTAAATATCATCAACTTCTAATTTAATTCGTAGCTCTTGAAATTTTGAAGATAGAGTTTTGTGATTTAGCCCTATCTATTCGTGAAAGATTGCTCTATAAATAGGTCAAAGTTTCAAATTTCTACTGCATTTGGTTTGACATATTCAAGACCTTAAAAGTGACTTTCATTTTTTTCAATATTAAATATCATCAACTTCTAATTTAGTTCATAGCTCTTGAAATTTTGAAGATAGAGTTTTATGATTTAGCCCTATCTATTCGTGAAAGATTGCTCTATAAATAGGTCAAAGTTTCAAATTTCTACTGCATTTGGTTTGACATATTCAAGACCTTAAAAGTGACTTTCATTTTTTCAATATTAAATATCATCAACTTCTAATTTAGTTCATAGCTCTTGAAATTTTGAAGATAGAGTTTTATGATTTAGCCCTATCTATTCGTGAAAGATTGCTCTATAAATAGGTCAAAGTTTCAAATTTCTACTGCATTTGGTTTGACATATTCAAGACCTTAAAAGTGACTTTCATTTTTTCAATATTAAATATCATCAACTTCTAATTTAGTTCATAGCTCTTGAAATTTTGAAGATAGAGTTTTATGATTTAGCCCTATCTATTCGTGAAAGATTGCTCTATAAATAGGTCAAAGTTTCAAATTTCTACTGCATTTGGTTTGACATATTCAAGACCTTAAAAGTGACTTTCATTTTTTCAATATTAAATATCATCAACTTCTAATTTAGTTCATAGCTCTTGAAATTTTGAAGATAGAGTTTTATGATTTAGCCCTATCTATTCGTGAAAGATTGCTCTATAAATAGGTCAAAGTTTCAAATTTCTACTGCATTTGGTTTGACATATTCAAGACCTTAAAAGTGACTTTCATTTTTTCAATATTAAATATCATCAACTTCTAATTTAGTTCATAGCTCTTGAAATTTTGAAGATAGAGTTTTATGATTTAGCCCTATCTATTCGTGAAAGATTGCTCTATAAATGGGTCAAAGTTTCAAATTTCTACTGCATTTGGTTTGACAAATTCAAGACCTCAAAAGTGACTGATATGATCCCGTCCGACTATGTTTAGTTCGCAAACCTAAAGACCGTTGGAAAGTGTATGGAAATAAATCGAAAAATAATCACATTTTTCTTTATTTCTGACCTTTCTTCCTATTAGGCTTAGAGCACACGTATCTGATAACCAATTAATTCGTTTTGATATTTCAAGAAAGCATTTTGGAAATGTTGCCCTTTCAATAAGGAGATCCGCGGTGAAATAGTGGCTTCCCTCAGAAAAGGAACTCCGGAATGGTTCAAATCACTTAAGAACGCCATAATGACCTCAGACGAATACGATCCATCATTCGTCGACTTCTGCTCCGAGCTGTACGTGCAACTGAAACAAGCTTTATCCCATTATCATCCCTTATTCGAAGGGTAAGTATGATAAAATATCGGATATTCTTCTGTACATTCATCATTTTTTCGTTACTTCACTTTAGACAAGTGTTAATTGTGATAAATTTTTCAAGAAATATATTTGAAAGCTGCAATTTCATCAATCCGAGTGTAAAATAAAACTCGCGGAAGTTTCTAATCCATTATATAACGATTTAAGAACATCTGCCGCCGTTTCCATCAAATCTATCAGGTGTGGGATTCGAATACAGAGCAGAACTATAGTTTAAGTTTCATTTTTTTCTATTAAAACACTTTTTGGAAACATTGCCTAATTTTTTTCACTACGAGCCGCTTCTGCATTACGATTTTCTTCAAATATCTTTCAAATTCTATCGTTCACTTATTTTGGTTCAGTAGTCACTTCTGTGCACATGTATGTTTGCACAATACTTTATCAACGACAGTAAAAAAGCGATGAAAAAATAAATAAAAAAATTAAGCGTGGCTAAGCTAACCTAAAATTTTGCAAATAACTTCCGCATGTTTTTCGGGGCCATTTTTGTTATAATTTTTCTTCCCAAAGTTGAAATATAATAATTTCGACACTTTTTGGAAACATTGCCTAATTTTGTTCACTACGAACCGCTTCTGCATTACGATTTTATTCAAATATCTTTCAAATTCTATCGTTCAGTTATTGTGGTTCAGTAGTCACTTCTGTGCACATGTATGTTTGCACAATACTTTATCAACGACAGTAAAAAAGCGATGAAAAAATAAATAAAAAAATTAAGCGTGGCTAAGCTAACCTAAAATTTTGGAAATAACTTCCGCGTGTTTTTCGGGGCCATTTTTGTTATATTTTTTCTTCCCGAAGTTGTAATTCAATAATTTCGACACTTTTTGGAAACATTGCCTAATTTTTTTCACTACGAACCGCTTCTGCATTAGGTAACGACAAACTGTATTATTACAGATATCCTAAATTCGATACATTTCGAAATCTAAGAAATATAATGACGCATAAATGAAGGAGACGAATAGAAAAAAATATTTTTCGGTCCATGATGATATTAAACAAAATTTATATTTCCTATCAAGTATTTTATTGGTGGTTTTCAACATTCTTCGTGCAGTTTTCTCGACTTTGAGATAAGTAGTTCAGAAAATACCGCCCCGGCGACTTTATGAATATCAAATTTATACTTTTCCAGGTCATGTTCAAACTTTAGCCGTAAATAAGTTACTGCTTATAATTTTGGCTTCTCCTAAAGCTTAAGACTTTTGGGTTTTAAACGACAACTGCTTTTTAATAACTTTAATATAAAGTATCGTCGCAGTTTTCTCCTGAGAAATTCTGATGTTTCTAAATCGTGGAAAATATAATTCTGGAAAATCTGTTCTTAAATCAATTTCAAACATTTTTAGAGCATTGCACTGCTTGGCCCTCGCAGGTCGTACGGTCTCGTTTAAACTTTGCTACCCAATATTTTACCGTTGATCACGAACGTAAGGTTGAGCATTGTTTTATTAACTTTGCTGGAAGCTATTGCAACGATATTTGTTTATTTCAAAATTTAGGCTAACGGTAAAATCTCTCGCGACAATTTTTAAATCGCTTATAGTCCGGTCAAATTAGACCAAAAAATAAAAATGAAGTAATATAAATTGTTATCAAGCTGAAAATCAGTAAAATTGTTTAAAATACAATTGAAAATGAAATTTGAATGTTCCCCATTATTTTCGGGTATGGAAAAAATTTTATTCAAGGTCAAAGGTCGAAAAAATGAGTTTTTCGCGATTATTAGCAAAACGGTGAGTTTTATCATGAAAATACTTTAGACAAAAATTGTAGATAATAAAATTATCTACAAAATACGTATCAATACTTTTTTCCCTATGAATCACCGTTTCTGAGATATAACGATTAAAAAAGATGTAGAACAACATCGTCGAACTTTAGCAACATCTTCGTCAATTGATAATTTATTTGATGAACTTATAACAGTTACAATCTGTCAATAGAAGTTTCTTACAAATACTCACAACAAATATGGATTTACTGCTGAAAATACATGGGTGAAACCATTAAATACAACGATGTTGTTCTACAACTTTTTGAATCGTTATATCTCAGAAACGGTGATTCATAGGGAAAAAAGTATTGATACGTATTTTGTAGATAATTTTATTATCTACAATTTTCGTCTAAGGTATTTTTATGATAAAACTCACAGTTTTGCTGAAAATTGCGAAAAACTCATTTTTTGACCTTTGACCTTGAATAAAAATTTTCCCATACTCGAGACGATATTTTGAGTATCGAATTTTAATATTTTTGTCGCTTAGAAACACGATATCAAGCAAGAATTATGTATAACTAGACTTTTATGTTTTTGTTAAAATTTGTCAGAATCACAATATTTCAAATATATGAATCAACGCCCTCTATAATTCACGTTGCTAATGAAACTGCTTAGAATTCATATATTTTGTATCGCTTTTCCAAACAACATCAAATACACCCTCTGCTGGTGGACATTTAATTCCGAAAACAACTTCCGCGTGTTTCTAGTGGCATTTTCAATACAATTTTTTTCCTCGGGCTGCAATCTCCGGCCTGCGCGACACTGATATGACCTCTGGACAACAAACAACGTGTTTAACGCCATTTCCACCACTGGATTATGCCAATTTTTTGTCAAGACATCATTTATTGTTTCGACAAAACGCGTTGTGACTTTTTGTGTTGACATTCCAAATCTACATCCCATTTCCCAAAAGAATGTCTTCTGATGATAAATCTGTCTGCACTTGAGTACATCTACATGGAAATTCACCTCGAACATCTACTGTATTTGTTCTTGGAGTTTGAGTAGCTTCTAGTAAAACCTAAATATAATATTAAATTGCATTCTGTCCAATAGGCTTGTTTCCACTAAGAATAAATCGGATGGCTTTGAATTTCTAATGATTAACCATGATAATTAGTTAATAAAATCGACAAAATGAGGCGTTTAATCACGTGACATTGAACGCCAATCAGAAAAGCGTGACGTCACACCTCGCGAAACACTAAGTTTGTAGCTGTCATTTTCGTATAGGTTATTTCAGCGATATAGGAGTTTTCAGCGATTATTCTTAAATTAATAATGTTCGTTTTTGGTTTAATCTTTAAAGACAGGTATAATTTGCCATGGAATCAGGATTTAACAAAGCAAACTGCAGTAATTTGTCCAAAATTGACGCAGTTATGCTTGACAAATTTTTTGCAATGAACACCTAGTTTTGTTCATCGAAAATCCGCGGTGTTATTATGTGAAAAACAAACAAAGTCTTATTTAATTAGCAGTTACTAGTCAGAGAATCGCATTTACCCACTGTGGAATGAAAATTCTTAAACGATTTTGAGGTTAGGGTATACAAAGTTTGAATAACTTCAACTTAATTAAGTCGTAACATTTTATATGTTATTTGTAGTATATTATGGTAGATTTTGTACATTTATAAATAGATACATCAAAATAATCTTCATAGAAACACTTTCTTCGTTTTTCTTTATTGTTTGGAACGTATATGAATAATTTGTCTGGCGTTTTTATCGTTGTACTTTCACATTGAGGCACTATACAGTATTTATAATACGAGGAATTCATTATTTATTAAGAAACACGATTGACTGTCATAAACAAACACAGCTGTTTCGCGAGGTGTGACGTCATTCAAGACGCCATGACAGTCTTGGCCTTTTTCGCGGTCAATTTCTAAAAACTCAAAATACTAACGTAAAAAACCGATTTTTCTTAAAATAATATATTTTTGGGGTGAAATAGATGCTAAATTATAGTTTTAAGCTAATTCTCAAATTTTGTTAACTAGCCTATTATAGTTGAGACTACGAAGAGAAGTTGAAAAGAAGTAGACCTCATCAAGCATGTTTCCTTCCGCAAAAACAGGATTGATTATTGTATGAAGTATCCTTACAGTTTATCTTTTAACGTTTTTATCATCTTCGAGAACAATCAGGGTTTAAAGTGTCCTTCAGATCGGATTTCCGTATCCATCTAACGTATATTTAAGAGAATACTTTTCTTAGGCTGCTCTGGAGCAGCCATATTTGTTTTCAAATGACAAATGATGTATTTCAAATACGTACGATTAATTCTTCTTCTGATCTCTGTTTTGATCTCCATTCCTCGGTAAGCTATACATCCAGGTATGTCAAATCTGTTTCCACAGTATGTTGACTGTTTAGTTGGTCTGCAACTGCATATAATATTTTGTTACAGTACCAACGGAATTCCATACTTTAGTGTAGTATTCAAGCAACTGGACAATCTCATTTCCGAGGAAATAATAGCTTTCCTAAATCAAAACGAACATCCAGACGCAGCTTATAACCGACTCATCTTCTCCGTATATTTGGAAGTGAAAGATTTAGCGACGTTTAATCAACATCTACCGATGGGTGGTGATCATAAATTACTTTTACCCCGTTGCCACGAATGGTTTCAACCGTCAGTCAGTTGTTGGTTGAACGTTTGTAAAGGGAAAGCTCTACAGAGGGTGAGTAATTTTTGAATGACGTTTCTACGAATATCAATCAACTCTTAGCTAATTTTAATCCTAAAATTCGGATGCGATAAAAAACTGGATAATACCTTTGTCGGCTAAAACACATCCACGAAAAAAGATTAAAATGTATTGTTCGAAAACATACGTCGGTTATACAATAATGGAAACGAAACAAACGGCTCTGCTTTGTAACATCGTATTGTTCCACCCAACATTTATATTTGATACGAGGGCGATTTGAATAATACCATCCGTACAGTCAATATTTGATCATCGGATTAATCAAACTGCGATAATTGAACAAATTCCTTCGATTCAAGATTTCGTCCCAAATGGATCGTCCATCTCAGAGATTCAGACCCCCGGGTGGATGTTATTTCGTGGTTTGTTAACGTCAACTTAGGATACGACATCACCCAACAGGAACCCATCTCCCGGAGATCGATTTTCCAGGAAAAATCTCACGAACTCGTGGCAGATATTTATTTGAAGTTGCTACCACCAAGTGGAACCATATATTCTTTGGTTATAACCATTACAGTTTTGCAGTTCGGTCGCTAAGAACGCTCTTAATGCAGTGTCCCTTTTAATCCTCAAAAAAGACCGATAATTTGGTTTTGTTTTGGATTGGTGGTACTTCAGTAGAGGCAAATCTGCTTGTTAACGTGTTCATACGAAAACAAGATGTTGGGAAACGTTGGAAAGCCCCCAATCGTCTGGTTTAGGAAACCAGAGGCTTCAATAACAACACCAATTGAGTGTTTTAAGGCTGCAGCTCTAAATTTTGATCTGTCGCTCCCACCAAGTGGGACCATACATTCTTTGGTTATAACCATTACAGTTTTGCAGTTCGGTCGCTAAGAACGCTCTTAATGCAGTGTCCCTTTTAATCCTCAAAAAAGACCGATAATTTGGTTTTGTTTTGGATTGGTGGTATTCCAGTAGAGGCAAATCTGCTTGTTAACGTGTTCATACGAAAACAAGATGTTGGGAAACGTTGGAAATCCCCCAATCGTCTGGTTTAGGAAACCAGAGGCTTCAATAACAACACCAATTGAGTGTTTTAAGGCTGCAGCTCTAAATTTTGATCTGTCGCTCCCACCAAGTGGGACCATACATTCTTTGGTTATAACCATTACAGTTTTGCAGTTCGGTCGCTAAGAACGCTCTTAATGCAGTGTCCCTTTTAATCCTCAAAAAAGACCGATAATTTGGTTTTGTTTTGGATTGGTGGTACTTCAGTAGAGGCAAATCTGCTTGTTAACGTGTTCATACGAAAACAAGATGTTGGGAAACGTTGGAAATCCCTCAATCGTCTGGTTTAGGAAACCAGAGGCTTCAATAACAACACCAATTGAGTGTTTTAATACTGCAGCTCTAAATTTTGATCTGTCGCTCCCACCAAGTGGAACCATACATTCTTTGGTTGTAACCATTACAATTTTGCAGTTCGGGCGCTAAGAAGTCGTCTACTATCTGCATAAACGCTCTCAATGCAGTGTCCCTTTTAATCCTCAAAAAAGACCGATAATTTGGTTTTGTTTTGGATTGGTGGTACTTCAGTAGAGGCAAATCTGCTTGTTAACGTGTTCATACGAAAACAAGATGTTGGGAAACGTTGGAAATCCCTCAATCGTCTGGTTTAGGAAACCAGAGGCTTCAATAACAACACCAATTGAATGTTTTAATGCTGCAGCTCTAAATTTTGATCTGTCGCTCCCACCAAGTGGGACCATACATTCTTTGGTTGTAACCATTACAATTTTGCAGTTCGGGCGCTAAGAAGTCGTCTACTATCTGCATAAACGCTCTCAATGCAGTCTCCCTTTTAATCCTCAAAAAAGACCGATAATTTGGTTTTGTTTTGGATTGGTGGTACTCCAGTAGAGGCAAATCTGCTTGTTAACGTGTTCATACGAAAACAAGATGTTGGGAAACGTTGGAAATCCCTCAATCGTCTGGTTTAGGAAACCAGAGGCTTCAAAAATAACACCAATCGAATGTTTCAAGGCTCTAAATTTTTGAGTAAAATGCAAAATAATGGTGATCTATGCACTTTTAAGATAAAGGCGCGCTTCCGAATAGACAAGTCAAGGCTGTTCACGTTTTCTGCCTTTCTGGGAGACCTCGAACGGCCTGGATTTTGATTCATCAAATGTTGATTCAAACTTCTTTACCCAATTTAAGAAAAAAAATTTTTTCATCGTACAATATTTTTTGTACGTACCTCGTACATTCACTTACTTAATGAATCCGTGTATTTTGATTCATAAACACAATTCGCGATGCACAAAAGATGATAAATTACAGCGATCAGTTTTTTTTCTATTGAATATACCAGATCGCAATCATCTTCGATGTCAGTTTCTTAATAAAGACAGATGGTAATTTGTAAAGTTTTTGACAAGATAGAAACAGATTAAATTTTGTTATTTCGAATTATTTCTGGCGACGATAATGGAATTTGAAATATCTACAAGAACGGTCGAAGTGATTATTTCGTTTCCCATCGCACAAAAGATGAAGTATAATTAGATAGCCGTGTATAAATTGGATTGCTAATTACGGTGTACAGTATCCAAAGAAAATTAAACGCTCAAACACTCCGTTATATTGTTAATTGCAATTGTACGGGAAGGAATATCGCGGAAGGACTTTGAGTTTGATCGGATCCCCACAATTTGAAGTACGACTTGAGCTTCAGAGACCGAAGACAGATACAGAATGAACTATTCCGCTATCCCTTCGGGTTTTTACGCGTAGTTTCAACCGACGGGTCTCGGAGACAATTTTATTCTATTTTTAAGCGCCAAGTCAAGTTTTTGCCGTCGAGACTTGCGAATTTGCATTTTTTTCTAGGTTAGAACCGCGGTGGATATCCAAAAAACCTGCGAAGGTGAAAAGTTAGTTAGACACAGTTCTTCGGCTGTAGATATAGTGACGATGTTCTGTCAATTACGCGATTTTTGGCGACTCCTTCAATGGCCTAAGCAACATTCGATACTTCTTCTTTCTCAATTACTCGACTGTATTTGTTCGGCGGCGCTGTTGTACGCCGATATAATTTACCAAGGACTCATGGAGACTGGTTACTTCGATAGACTGGGACCTTTCAAGGTCAGCGACGAGATGTGCATCGCGTCCAATAATTTAGAATACGTGTATAAATTTGTATCATTATTAGGTAATTATTACAATTTGTTTTTCTCGAATTGATAACCGTATTTGTTGACGAATGTTATTTGCAGAAAATTACTTCGATTTCGTAACTTTAGAAACTATTGCTACGGAAATGCAATTCGCCACGTTAACCAACCAATTAGATAGTACTTTAAGTCAGTTCCAAGTGAGGATACGAGATATAGTTAAGAGAGTGGGACCCCAAATGCAAGAAGCTTTAAGGAAAACGATGTTCCACGTGGCATGGTCGCCGGATACGTTACCGACTAAACAGGCCGTCGAACCACTCCTCGACTATCTTCAAGGTCACCTTCAAGCTTTAAATATATCTCTGTTGCCGCAAAATTTCCAAAAAGTCCTTCAGGAGGTAGGCTATTAATCAAAAATAAAGGAAAAAAATTCAAATAAAACGATTTCTTGTAGGTTTGGGAATATACTTTGGCGGAATTAAACTACCAAATGGATAACGGCTCGAATAGCGACGAAATTCCGACGATGTTTCACGAGAAACTTCATTCGGCACTTAATCTTATAGTGGAATTCTTCCACGCAGACGGACAAGGTCTCAGCATGCAGTTCCTTCATTCGCCTTTGTACCAACAGATAGAACAAAGGTTACAGTACCACAGAACTGATACGGAAACTCTAATGGAGATGTTTTACAGTCAACGGCTTCAGGACCAATTAACTATAACTGCGAGCCCTTATGGAGTTCTGGCTGTTAGGGCGTATTTCAATCACGATTCTCTGTGTGTTGAGGTGAGTTAAATTTGGTTTCGTCGTATTTCTATAATCAAAATTATAAAAAAAACTTTTAGAAACGCCCCGGTAACATAATATGTCAATTTTATTACTTCCTTTTACGGATTCTAAAATACTCTGATAATTAAATTCGTTTGGATTGACAGTTTGATGATAAAATATTCAGAAAAACACAAAATTTTTTGACAATTTTCAAATAACCTAAAAGTTCAATACAAATATCATTAAAATGTAAATATTTTTACTTAATACTTTCAGAAACGCCCCGGTAGCATCGTAATTCGGTTTGATTAGTAACTCTTACGACTTTTAAAATATTTTGATGTCTTAATACGCTTGGATTTACAGTTCAATTACGATATAATCAAAAAAACACAAAGTTTACGTTAACAATTTTCAAATAACCTAAAAGTTCAATATAAATATCATTAGAATGTAAATATTTTTTAGAAATACTTTCAGAAAAGCCCCGGTAGCATCATAATTCAGTTTGCTTAGTACCTCTTACGACTTTTAAAATATTTTGATGTCTTAATACGCTTGGATTTACAGTTCAATTACGATATAATCAAAAAAACACAAAGTTTACGTTAACAATTTTCAAATAACCTAAAAGTTCAATATAAATATCATTAGAATGTAAATATTTTTTAGAAATACTTTCAGAAAAGCCCCGGTAGCATCGTAATTCAGTTTGCTTACTACCTCTTACGACTTTTAACATATTTTGAAATCTTAATACGCTTGGATTTACAGTTCAATTACGAAATAATCAAAAAAACACTAAATTTACGTTAACATTTTTCAAATAACCTAAAAGTTCAATACAAATATCATTAGAATGTAAATATTTTTTAGAAATACTTTCAGAAACGCCCCGGTAGCATCGTAATTCAGTTTGCTTACTACCTCTTGCTACTTTTAAAATATTTCGAAATCTTAATCCGCTTGGATTTACAGTTCAATTACGAAATAATCAAAAAAACACAAAGTTTACGTTAACAATTTTCAAATAACCTAAAAGTTCAATATAAATATCATTAAAATGTAAATATTGTTACTTAATACTTTAAGAAACGCCCCGGTAGCATCGTAATTCGGTTTGCTTAGTACCTCTTACGACTTTTAAAATATTTTGAAATCTTAATACACTTGGATTTACAGTCCAATTACGAAATAATCAAAAAAACACAAAGTTTACGTTAACATATTTCAAATAACCTAAAAGATCAATATAACTATCATTAAGAAACGCCCTGGTAACATCGTATTCTAGTTTGGTCAGTTTTTCTTACAAATTCTGGAGTACTAGAGTACAAAATGCTTTTATTTATAGTTTGCAACGAATTTATTTACAGATCATTTATAAATTAAGAAACATTATATTCTCGCTGTCAATTTTCAAATAACCTAAAAATTTAACTAGAATGTCATAAAAATATAATATTGCTTAGTATTACAGCTTCAAGGTTATATATATAATTTCTCGGAAGTCTGCAAAAAGATCCACGTTTTTTGTAGTTCAGTTACAAACTAACACAAACAAAAAATTTATTTGTACTGTTGATACATTTTTCTTCTCAATTAAATACCTCTAATATTATCAAGCTTTCGCTTTAGTAACAACTTTTAATTATTTAAATAATTATAGCCGCATTGTTTGTCTTTATATTGTTTCACTTCTTCGAATTTTGTACGTCAGTTTCCGACTGTGTTTAAATCAATCTACTTGACACGTAAATCTGGTTTCGAATCCAATGTCAAGTGTTTAAATTAATAAAAAGGAGGTTAATTGGAAAAGGAACTAGTCGTGTTTTCTACAGTAAATAAAACTTGTTACTACGTTTTACGATGTTTCCTAGATTAGTAAAAGTTTTAAATTGTATTTGGCGCTTTTTATTTGGATGAAGTAACTTTCTGAACAATAAAAATTGTTTGTGATTTATTTTTAAAAAGAATTTTAGTACGTAATGTTCACAAACTTCGACTGAATATTATAATATCAAAACTTGCTGTCAATCTAATTTGAGTTTAAAACTATCTTTCATGGAAAATACTAATATAATTTCTTATATTTATAAAAACTAAAAATATTCCAACAAGTAATCTCACAATTACATTCATAATATACAAACGCTACTCTTACTTGCCCACGTGACAGCACGATGTTGCCGCCTATAAAACAAACATGACTGTCGTAAATCAGCTGATCGTGAATACTTATAACTAGCTTTTTAAAAAATAATTCGAAATATTTTTGAAAGAACCAACAAAGACAAATTTTTTTGGTGATAGAAGAAGAAACATTTTCATCAAATTAGTATTTATTCCACAATACATCTACTTTAATTTGTAATTTAAATAATCAAATTTCAAAAATTTGATGCTTACATACATATCTTAAAACAAATGTGAATATGAACGAGGTATTATAGAGGTAAGATTAAATTAAAGTCTTAAGTATTCCCTTCTAATATTGTAATAAATCAACCCAGTGAAATAATAATAAAACAAACATATAATATTTAGTTTATTGTTCTTTTGACAGCTCATTTTTAGTATGAAATATAAAAATGTTTGTTACGCCATCTCTTTCTTAATTGAGAAAAAATATTACAGGTTACTGTAAAATAATACTTATTTCTCTTTGGTTGTAAAAAGTGCCCGTATTATTGTGAAACTCTAAGATGGCGCTACTGTATTAAATCTCAGAACAAAGTCCTATACAGGATAGAGGTTTAAAAAGTGTCTCTACTACTGCAGCGTAATTAATAAAGTTTCACAAGAAATAGTTATGATTATAAATTAATTTGTTTTTAAATAATTGACGTCTCCGAATTGCTTCGAGCGCTATTGGTCTATTTTTTCCTTCAAGATGAACAAACCATAGTTACTCTCCATAGCATATACGGTATAGAGATGAGAATGTCCACTCTAATTGTAACGAAACGTTACTAATTAACAGTTTGTTTTAGGTACTTCACGCGAGAGATATCATCCCATTAGATCCAAACGGTTACAGCGATCCCTTTGTCATAATAGAGCTTTTACCACATAGAATATTTCCACACTGTAATGAACAACAAACGAACGTGCACAAAAGAACTTTACATCCAATTTTCGACGAATGTTTTGAATTCAGGTAAATTACTAATTAAATTGATTCACATCATTGTACATACGTAACCAAATAAAATACATTTAATGTAACGAAAGTCTTGAAAAATTGTTGACATATTTCGAGTAGTATTTTATTCTACCAATAGAAATATCAAATGATTAACAGAAATAATATAACGTCATAACCTAACCTTTCCTAACATGACGTAACTTAACCTAACCTCACTTAATATACAAAGTTTTGATCATGGAAATTTCCATTTTTTTTTTTAATTGTAGTGTGTCTCTTGAGCAATGTCGGTATCCTAACACGATGATAGGATTCACTGTGATGGATCACGATGTTTTAACGGCGAATGATTTTGCCGGTGAAGCTTTCCTATCTTTAGGAAGTATACCAGGTGTAGCGGACACCGGAACTGGTGTCGATAATTTCCATGGACTGAAACCTGTCGAATTAATTCTAATGCAGCAAACTCAAAGGAGTAAGTTCGATTTTTTATATATTTTTGACAAATGACACGTGTGTATTTTTTTAGATCATCCCATTTTACAAATATTAGAATCCAGATGTGGAGATCGAATAGCCGTAGATTTTGTTAAGAAACAGAAACAGAGATTCGCCGTTAAGTAAATTGACCAATAAAAAAAATGCTTTTCAAAACTTATCACTCCACGCCTAATTATTGATGATTGTGTGTAAAATCTGACATTTGACGTCTTAACATTTACCAGCACCGAAAACTTTTGTAAATATGTTATTATTATAGAATGTATATGACTGTATTAAATATGCTGCTTTCGAAATTTTTTGGTTTATCTGGAATTTAATTTCGGAAAATATTCATCTTAACCACTTTTTTTCTGAAAGATGTTTATCTGATGAGAGGTGGGTACTTTCAATTTAAACATCTTTCAGTTAAAAAATAATTACTTTTTTGGTCGAAGTTGTTATTTTCAAACTGACTGTAGTAGACGTTCCCATCTCTATTTCTATAAATTCGACATTGATATTACTTTACAGTTTCCTGCGAAACGGAAAAGTTTGTAGTTGAAACTGTAGATGGCGCGAATAGAAGTAAATATATTAAGATACAAAATTATATAAAAAACATCGTCACTACACTTTAATGTCAGAGATACTAGATATTACCAAATAATTTCGAATATGGCAACTTGAAATTCTAAGAGGTTAGCAGAAAAAAAAATAAAAAACTTTCATTATTAAAATCATTTAATAATTTTTGAGGTTATGAACAAAAAAACTTCGGTTTAATTTGAAAATAATTATTATAAACAATTAGATTTGTTGAAAATATCACACAAATAAACTATGAGGTACATTTCTTTTCTTTATAAAGTAATCTGTTATAAAATTCCTGTAGAATTTATTTATTTATAATTTACTAACCTCTGAGAACATTTTTTTTGAGTTTAAGTGTAAATAAATGTATTTGAACGGCACATCTACAAAAAAGTTTCGGATTTTACCTTGAAATAACAAAAAAATATCATTTTTTCAACCCTAAATGTTTCTGGAAACGGAATTGTCTCGTAGTTCGTTTCAAAGTAAATATCCGACTATATGTGTTACAAAGAAATACACACAAGTTTCGAGAGAATTTATAACTGCAACAAAAAAACTTTAAATCTAAGTTAAAAGTCTAGTAAAATATGAAAATTGTGGGATCAGAAGAAACAACGAATCACCGTAAATCCTTTTCAAAAGTAATAAACCCTTCAACTGACAGTATGCTAATACAATCCGGTGTTGCCAATGTGTATTTTGTGATTCATATATTTTCGATACGACATTTACGAGATGAGATTTTTGTTTATTCTACTCTTATTTTTATTAAAAAATTCTGTCCATATTATATAGTTTTTTGTATTCTGTCTACTGTCCTCTCACCATAATAATGTGAAAGATATTTTGTGATAAAAATTTGGCAGCACGGCTAGGCCGGTTAGTTGTTGGGAAACATTCAAACGTCACGTGATCACTTAGGTCACTGAATTTAATGTATTAAAACGTTACTTTGCGTAATTTCTTTTATATCGCTTGAATATATTAATTTGTTACTATAACTTCTGTGTATTTCTTGATAGCTTGAATAAATTGATTTGTCATTGTAATAAATGTATACTTCAAAAAGAAAAAAATGCTATCATAGAATTCCTACTTTTCTATCTATATTAAGGAATTATACCCATAAAATTTAATCCGACATAAACAATGGCTTCTTCGTATGTTTTTTAAAAATATTTTCTATATATATTTCTATATAAGTTGGCAGTTCGGCAACCATATTTTTATAACTCATTTATTTACATGTTTTATAATTCAATAGAAAGCTAAGTATTTATATACAAACACTTTAAACAAAGTTTTTCTTTACTACAAAATACGACGTACGTCATGAATAAGTTATCCAACGTTGCCAAATCAATCAAATTATCTAAAAGAAAATGTGTGGTTATGTATATCATCGATTAATTAGCATCTCTTTTTGTGTTTTATTTTCTAAAATTATAAATCACGAAAAATACTAATGAAATAAGACTTTTGAACAAATACTGAAAAAAGGTTTGTCTTAACCAATTCATAAATAAGTCATATCATTATAATATATCAACAAAGCGAAAATACAATATTTCATATTGTTATACATTCTAAAATATTTGAATTATTTGATACTCCACATAAAAAATACAAAATTATTTATATAAAACTCAATTTTATGTAAAATTGTCGCAATTTGTGCCTATCTACACACTGCTCTTCGTTGGTTATCTCATATTTCTCATTCTACCCCCCTCTGCTGGTACCAGTGTTGCCAGATCACGTATAATTATCAGATTGTAATATTTTTATCGCTTCTGATGAAAATGTTAAGGCAACATAGTTATTTTTTGCAATTTTTTAATTTGGCTTACTGAATTTTAAAATTTTTTTGTGTTTTGCACCATTTTGCTTGTTATAATAAAAATATTATGTGATTTATACAGAACTCGAGAAAGCTGGTAGACATTAATTGGTGAATAACAAGAATGGAAATTGTCTATAGCGCCATCTAATATAACCTGGTAGAAGTAATGATGCAGATATAATAAGATTTATACTAAAATTTACATCAGATACCGAAACAATTTTTAAAAATAAAATAATGATACACGAATATTTTATCGATATAAGACATTTTAGGTATATATAGATAAGTATATTATATATCTTACCCATGTATCTACCTCACTGAATAGCTTATTATGTGAAGTAATACTTAATTTAACTTTTTAATAATTTCAAATAAAAACCTGATAATTTTGGTAGTATCAATTCATAGTATCATCAAAGACACCTGGCAACGCTGGTTACCGTCTGCGCGCAAATCGAGCATGAGCGATGCCAACGAGGGTGTCTAAATAGCTGGCCACACAGGAATGAATAGATGTCCACGCACAATTTAATCAAAAACATTTTCCTTTTTGATGAAGACTGTATTTGTGATTCGATTTATAGATAATTTGTAGAAATGACGTCATGATTTACGTCGTTTTTCGAAGTGAAAATATCTATATCACAGATAGTTTTAGAGAAAACTTGCAACAAATATTATTGATTATTGAAAATAAACAATAAAAATGATTAGGAAAAATCTTGTGACAAATATTTTTAAAATTGTGTCATAAATAAAATTAGTCATAAAAAAAAGTTTAGGAAATAAATTTTCTCGATAAAACCAATGAAGCAATGTGTTTTCTAAAACTATTTGTTTCATAAAAAATGACTTACAGGGTGAAAAATGTAATGTAAACAGTCTATAAAGTGGTTTGTTAATGATAGGATACAAATTAAGAATAATTTCTAGAAATTGGTCGCTATTGTTTTAAACGGCTATTTAAAAAGATAAAGAGCAGAATAAAACGATACGTTTCAATCTGTCTATCGTTATCAACGTTCTATATACAACTGATAGTTCTAAAAACTGAAAAATGACGTAAATTATAAATTTGAGGTTATATTTTTCACATCACAACCACTATCATCATATGATAATGAAGAAATATATAAGTTTATGGATATTAATAACATATACAGTGTCCTGTTATTAACACACCACCAGGTATTATTTAAAAAATGAGACAATCCCTTCAATCAATTACACGAAAAACTCATATCATTAAAATATATCAGAAATTGAAAAAATTTATCACTATATTTTATATGGTTATACAACCCAATATATATATAAAATAGTCCCACAAGAAGATACTTTATTATTATTTATATCAAATATAAGAAAAAGTCGGTGACCTCGAATGCCTCCAATTCCCTTCCACTTCTACGTCAGCTGGTAGCGTTTACTTACAGATCCGGCACAGCAACACAGCATTCTTCGTCTTTGTCCTTGACGTGTTAAACGCGTAAAACCTAAACCTATTTATGATCTTCTCTTGTAAGATTAATTTAATACTATATTTCTATATTTTTATTTTTTCTAAATCATTAAAATAATATATTTAACTATACTAGTTGTTTTGCTGGTGTCTTCCATTATTTATTAATTATTTAATCCATCATATATACACTAACTGTGTTGTAATAAAAAAATATCAATTCCCATAAGATTTCTAAAAAAGCGCAATGGTGGGCGAGAAAACAGTGGAACAAAAATACTGCAAAATCAATAAAAATGCACAAAAGCGATCTGGCAACAGTGTCGGCTATAATCTATTGATTGCGAGAAATGAAATTATCCATAGGTAAATGTCGTATCGATACGTTCCAACTGTTAGTAAATATAGTTATTAAATAAACAAACTTTTGAAATTATTTCCAATATGAGCACCATGGACTAACATAATAAAGATAAAATAAGTCATATATGGTCACCCAATGTAATCAGTATCCTCGATATTCATCTGAAAAAGAAGAGAGCAATGGTGTACACTGTAACTACCCGCCACTGCTCTAATTCGCACAAGTTTTTAGAAATGATTTTAACCATTACATCGATTTCATGTAAACAGAAGAAAAAACAAACTTTTCGAATGGGTCAAAAATATTGAATATCAAAACCATATGTTTAGATTTTAGATTTATAAGTTTTAATTTCCATGTAAATTTTTCTATCTTTATACGTGACGAACACAAATTAGTGCTTGCAATATTCACTTTTTTGTTTCTCTAAAAATGTTATTTGTTTCATTCTATCGAGCTTAACGTACTGTATGTCAATTGAAATAAGAAAAAAATATATATTTTCCATAAAGAACCAGACCAATATTTCATATTATCTAAAGAAATAAGTATATACAAGGGTCGAAAATAGGTATGTTATTCTTTTATAAATGCTGTTCAATACACATTAAATTTATATATTTGGATTCACTTCATTCCACATGATTATTAAGATGGTCAAATTCACAAGTTAAGAAAAATCTCACCCTATTTTTCCTTGTTTATTTCCCATTTAATAAACCAAATTATTTTGTTAATGTTACTAACACAGACTGACTGATTTTCACTTCTCAGCTCGCGCCATTTCGAACATCTGATGAATGCGGCGTTGCCATGATTATGTTGTAATGTCACCAATAATTAAATTTTCACATATTACTTGAACAACTTGATTCTGATAATAGGATAACGGTGATTCATTTAAAGAAATAGATAACTTCGAATCGCATGCACGTCAGAAACATATACAGGATGTCAAATCGTAGTTTTCAAGGTTTTAATATTTTGAAGCATATTAACTTGGACTAAATTTTGTCAATTAATTCCTAGCAGTTTAAATAGGATTCCAAAAGTGTTACCCTGTATATACAAAAATGAAACGGTTACGAAAACTTTGTGGTTTTGAAATTTGGTCTAGTTCTTAATTATATCTATGGATGTGATATATCCCCATTGTCTTTGTTATCTCCGCAATAAAGATATATATCAAAATCAATTGTGTAATTTTTATTTTTTCTACCAAAAATACTCATAAACTTTCATAAATTGAGAAATATTTTACGATAATATAATTATATCCTGCTTTTTGAAGTATAAGTTGTATTGCCTCCTCAATATAACCGTATATGTAATACTTCTATATGGACCGTTTTTTTAAATGAAAGCTGTTCCAACTAAGGAAGACAGAATGATAAAGATTTCTTTATCCTCCGAGGTTCCAGCTCGGTTCTGCGCATTATCAAGCATGCGCAGTATAGATAGTGTCTCAAACGAGAAAGAAAATGAATATTGTCGGCACCATAACATAAGAACGTTTTTTTCTTGTACCAACTCCCCAAATAGAAGTATTACATAACATATTTACTTTCTCATCAAGAGAGTAGGGTCTGTTCTAAGTTCTTGTTATTACCATAGAACTAAAACTTGTAATAACACTTAATGACATTTACCTTATCTGTCAAATGTCACCAATTTATTGGTTATAAATATTATATATTTAATATTGGAACACTTTTTCCAAGGAAATATTTCTATATTATTTCTTAATAAATCTATTTGAATCAATTAATTTATCAAATTGCAAACAATTCGAATAGCCATAAGCTTAATAATATTGTCTCTATTACATCATGATTGTGATGATTCCTGCAAATATTTTGTGACCTACAATTGACCTATAAAATTCATTTGGTGTATTAATACTCTTCAATTTTTACCTATATCTATTATAGATATAATCAAAATTCAAAAAACAATTTGTTTAGTAATATTAATGAATAATTTTTTTTTTTATTTATTTATACTGATATAACTTCCATTAGAACAGAAAATAACATATTAACCACGTGCTTTACTCACTACCCAGTTAGAAATTTCTTTAGCGGATCGATTACCAGTATACGTGATTCCTTTGCCGTTTTTGTAAAATTTCAAAGTAGGTACATGTTTAACTCTATGTCTGTCTGCAAATATTTTATCCGATTTTGCATTTACTCTACCAATTTTAATAAATACGTTCTTCTTCTCGAGCATAGCAGGAATTTTAACAAATTCTGAAATAAATTCATTGGAATATGAACATCCCGGTGCATAAAATTCCACTAAGAGATAAGGGTTAGTATTGAATACACCATCAAAATTATAACGATTCAATTCTAAAATTTGGTTACGTTCTAATTGAGTTAGAACGTTTCCTATAACTGTAATTATGATAGCTAGTTTCAACATGACGAAAACTGTAATTTTGGAAGTTAAAGTCAAACTAGGCTATTTTCTTCTTCTTTCACTGGTCTTGTTCATTCTAACAAATTTTATTGTTTTCCGAGCAACATGTTGATTTATAATTGTAATTTTACATAGAACTTTTGAAATTTGTTACATTTTCACACTGTTATAAATACTAATGATAAAGATATAGAATATGCAGAACTATAGTCAAATTTTAAGTCTGGAATTTGTAAAAACAGTGAAACTGGAATAAGCCTAGAAAGCTAATGTCAACCGTCAACTGTCAATTGTTAGGCAAGAATAAAATTTGTGTTAGATAGTTTATCAGGTTTTTAAAATAAGTTTATCAATTTAATATTTAAATTGTAGTTGAAGATATCAGCAGTCAGTTAATACCAAATCAAATATGCCACGAGGTATTTATTTGCATAATTTTTAGGGTTACGTGTTTTTATTACATGTGCTAAAATTTACTAATTTTAGGAAAATTTACAAACCACAAAGGCCGAAACCGCCGGTTTACTAATCCTGAAGAATTAGAGGAGGAAAGACGAAGAGAAGAACAGCAGAAAAAGTGGAGACAGAAGAGAGGCGAAAGTAGCAGTGAAGAATCTGAAGATGAAGCTGCTGGAGATAAAAAGATTAGTGAAGGTTCAGAGGATTCTGACAGTGAAACAGAAGACAGCGATGAAGACGATGTAAACATTAATTATTTCATTTGTAAGATGCTTACCTAACATGTTTTAATTTATTTCAGGGTAAAGCTAAGGGTGTATCTAATCTAATTGAAATAGAAAATCCGAATAGGGTTCAAAAGAAAACAAAAAAAATATCCAATCTTAATGCTGCTGATTTAGATAGTAAGCCCCAACTGTCTAGACGTGAAAGGGAAGAAATTGAAAAACAGAAGGCACAGGCACATTATCAAAAATTACATGCCGAGGGTAAAACTGAACAAGCTAGAGCAGATTTGGCCAGGCTAGCTATTATCAAACAACAAAGAGAAGAAGCTAAAAAAAGAAGAGAAGCTGAAATAAAAGGTAAAATTACATTTTTATTGCCATTCGTAGATCCAATGTTTTCTTAAGTGGTTTTATTAGATAAATATCTAGTTATTCACTTTCCCCCATATTTTCATCAATAACTTTTTTCTACTGTTTAGTAAGTTGATTTAATTTTTCTAGTGCTTTTGGATTATACACTGTGGTCTAAAAAATCTGTTGTGTCTTTCCTTTGCTAGAGTTGGGCTTAACATGTATTGTACAGTTCTAATCAGTTCCTAAACATGGATGAATGTTGTTATTTAGATGAATTCAGGTCTACTTTCAATCTCTGTTGACTCAAATACATTATCCTGTCATAAATCCTGTGAAAATGTAAAGGTTGATGTATTTATTTGACCTTCTTATATCATGGTTTCATAGGAACAGTCTGAGATTGAGTATGGACCATGGAGAGCTTGGTTCTTTAGTTATTTTTTTACTTTGGTGCTGGTTTTATGTTACAATTGTTGTTTTTATTGTCATTTTCAGAGAAAGAAAATGCCGTCAAAGAGAAAACCGCTCAAGTGAAGAAGGCTCTAGGAAAGAAATGATTTTTTTGTAAATTCAGACATCCATATTTTTTTTAACGCAATATTTATATTACTATCCGTGGAATGTGTGGAATGTCGTTAATTAATATATTTTTTTTAACAATACTTGTATTTTACAGTAATGATCAAAACAATTAAAAAAAAATAAGTACACTTATTTAAATTAATTTTGTGTTTGATAATAAAGTAAGATTTTGTCAATGTGTCGTTTTTATTTGTTCAAAGTCCTAAAGTATGATTTTTTTGGCAAAAAGTTAATCCACCAACTAGTAATAAACATAAAAATATAAATATTTTCGAAAATATTGATTTTAGAGAATAAACCTTTGAATAAAAAATGAAGCTCAAAAAAAAGCTTTACAAAAAAGATTATATACATTTTTTTACCTAAACCTATTCTTTTGGATGTTATAACCCATAATTTAGTGGGTTAGATTAGTCAATTTGACTCCTGCTGATATATTTTGGGTCATAATAGCCAAAAGAATAAGTTTAGGTAAAAAATGTATATAACCTTTTTTGTACTGCTTTTATTAAGCTTCATTTTTTGTTTGAAACTTTCTTCTCTATAATCAATTTTTTCTGAGAAATACAGTCAATTATAGAGAACTGGGAGCAGCATTGAATTAAAAAGTAGTGAGACCTGGGGCTAAAATCGATCCTGAGCTCATTTAAAAAAATCAAAATCAACTTTTTGAAATGTGATATATTACTTTTAAATTAAATATAAATTATAAGTAAAAAAATTGAAATCTTATTTCATAAACAAAAAATTTTTATTTAAAAAACTATTTCATTTAAATTGCCAAACAATTCGTGGAAAAGTGCAAACTTTGCTACGTATCTGATATTGCTCTTGATATAAATAATCAAATTAGTAATTGTGAGATTCTTAATTTTGGCAAAAATTCCAGCAAAAACAGGGGGTTCATCTTTTTGGAACTACACTCTTATTAAGCAAAAAATTAATGGTTTAAACACTCCTATATACTGCTACATATAAAACATCACCTACCAAACACCAACTGAGTTTTATTAGACACAATAGTGTGGTTACTTAATTTTTATTCCTAATCACATATCCTTGCACCAACTACAGTTTTTAGTAGAACACTTGAAGTTCTAACGATCTTGCACGAGTCTATTGACTCCAAAAGAATCGAATAGTAATTGATTCTTGTACAACAATTGCAAACAATTTTAGACGAAATATAAATGATTTCTATTTTTTCTAAGTATATTGTTAACAAAGATAATAAAAAAGAATCAGAAAGCTAGGTTTTTATTCTTTTGATGATTGAGATGTTAAAAGAATTGAAATAAATATATTAGAATCGATTCACCTGCCGTTCCATAATTATATTATGAAATACTTACATTGATCTTTTGCTATACGTCATTTAAAATTACAAACGTCGCAAACAAAAAATTAACTAATTGCTTACTTTTTACTAAATCATCGTGCCTCTATAAAAAAAACTTTTCTGCATTACTATAAATACCAATTTTATACTAGTTTATTATCGAGTTGATTTCCTAACAAATTACTTTCCTTGTATTCTATAATAGGAGAATAGTTATATGGCTTTAACAACCATATCTTTATTTTTCTACGTTTTTGTGAACAGAAATTGTTAATTTTGCATCTAACATTTTGTATACCCCAGGTAAAAGACTGTATGAATGTATTTACATTCATATGGTTTCTCTCATCAGGTGACCAACACAAACACAGTTGCCATATTTAACAGCACTAAATTAAAAGTTTTCTATTGTTTCAGAAATAATGGCTATGATAAAACATCTAAAATAAAATATTGATGATGTGGTACGCTTTTTTTAGAGCACGAATAACGCAGCAATTTTTTTATTTTTCCCCTATTTTAAATAAAGGTGGTAACGCTGATTAACAAACTGACCAATTGAAAGTTTTCAATTTTCATTTATTGACCCGTCAAATATAAAATAATTCAATGTTTTACTTGAAAATACCAGAAAAAGGGTGAAGATTTTAATTGCACACCTCCAAAAGTATGTAAAGTGTCGGAAGAGGCAATAAGAAATTTTATTCCAAAAATTATTTTGTTTGATATTTAACAGTGTAAGTTCGTCATTGCCAACAATGAAACTTCACATTTTGAGTATTATACTAGAGCCCATTACGACACCCGCTTGCGCATGATGTAAAGACTACAAGGTGTGCTATAGCACACCAGCTGGGAAGCAGCCAATGAGAATTCGCTCCCATAACGACGCGTCAATTTGGAAGAGAATTCTCATTGGCTCTTGAGAGATGCGCAGAACGAGTCGAAAATGAGCCCTCGGAAAGAGCACACATGGTAGTCTTCACATCATGCGTTTACGTATCGTGCTAACTTTATTATAGGTGCAAAAAAGAAAAAACTCATTATAATATCTTCATTTTGTAGTACTTGCGACTAGTTATTCCAGAAAATTAATCAAAATGTTGATTTATAATTATTTGATTTTGTGGAAAAAAATACAACGTGGCAACGATGTAAAACATCTGTCATCTTACGTCTCAAATTTTTGGGTTCCCTCAAAAATTATATTCTCTTATACATAATTTAGAATAACGTAGAACGATTATTTTTCGTACAAATATAATTATTTTATCATTTTTAATTATTTATTAATGTCGTTAAAATATTTATATTCACAACTGACAAGATATGGAGTCCTTATTGTACAATAAAATCTTGTTTACAAAATATTAACAGATTTTTTAAGGTTTAAAAACATCATGGTCTATTTGCAAACTTATTTGAACAACTTACCGTTTTGAACGAGCCTTTATCCATGTGAGAATTAACGAGGTATTTCATATGAATTTATAGGTAAACACTAACACACTGTTTTTTTTTCAATTTTACACTTTGAAATATATATGATAGGATTTTAACCAGTTACGATGTGTTAAGATGAAAAAATAACAATTTTTTTGTATATTAAATATTTATTAGCAAAATCAAACAGTCCACAATAATACACTTACATAAAATAAAATTTTGTTCTTTCAGAATCCGTATTGATTTTTTTTGTAGGGGTTAATATGAAAAAAGTGTAAAAGCTTTATGATTAGGACGAAATTGAAATACTATTTACAAAAATCGATCAATAATTTCATACAGGTAGTTCATTTTAAACAAGTTACGAAATACACAGAAAATTGTGAACCAATCAATAATGAGCATCTTTTTACCCAATTTTATTATGAATAATTGGACGGTATACGAAAATTTACATATTATCACGTTATTTTCAAATAATCTCATACAATTCTTTTTAGAGGGGTTGAAATAAGCATATAATTTGTATAATATGAATCTCATAATAGTTATTTAAAGTCCAACAAATAATTTTAACATCACTTCCATGTTCGCTATTTGTATTTTTGATATAAGCAACACTGACAGTTTCTTAGTATTACTGAAACTTGGGGTGAATTTGTTATTATTAAAAATAACCTCAAACACAATAATTTGTTATTTAAATTTGATTACAATTAATGAAACTTTTGAATGCACAAGAATGCATCAATGTGTTATTATTTGACGGTGAAGCACTGAAAATAACTAGTAAAATGCATCAAACTGACAAAATAAATCCAAAACCTGTCATTGTACCAGATGAAAATTTGAACTTGATGCTTGACTGATTAAACAAGACCATCAGGTGACATTAAGGTATGATTAGGACACCCTCAGACTAAACTATGACTAAGAACAACAAAATACTTTATGATTAGGCTATAAATAAATTTTTATTTCTTGTTGCTTAACCTGACATATATTTAAAAGGAAATCTGTCAATTTGAGCATCAAATTTACAGATGTTTAGACTGCATCAAAGAGTGTGTATAACATCTGCGCATGTAATTAATCAGATATGATTCTGAAATAAAATTGTAATCTACTGTGTGAGTCTTCCAAGAGGAATGGATTCGAACAAAAGTTATTTGTAAACTGTTGCCTATTTATTTGTCGTTACTGTTCACATGGCAACAGTAGTATTAGAGCGATGTATAACAAATCAACTCTGAATGGTACACAACCATTTGTTTACAACAAGAATTAAATCACTTTTCATTATAACACTACGGCTGTTTTGCATTTGAAACATATATTTTGGTGCTATATCAGTTGGGCATGAAAAATTTGCTTTGAAAATTAATTGGAGCACATGGAAAATTTGTTAATCTTAATGGAGACTCTTTTGAAAAATGATAATGATTGTTTTGATCACATTTTCATTGCTAATCAATAAATATAAATAGCAATCCTCCCATTTTACCAGAAATATACAAAAAAATCTATTATTAAAGCTGAATATACTCAATCATTTAATTGCCAAGTAGAATAATTAAATATCACATTGATAGACAAATGTGTGATTAAAATATACACAAATTCAGCTACTTGTTATTTTTAAGACAAATGAGTCCGTAGTAGAAACATTTTTTCTTAAAAATCTATTTATTTTTTATATTTTTAAGGATACCACGCAAATAAATAGTGTATTATTAAACATATGTATCACACAGGATATAAGCACAAGTAGCAAACAGTTAATCTAGAAGATAATTAAAAAAAGATGAGTTATATACTTTAAGAACAACCTGTATAATAAGAAGTGATCATTTACCGTAAATTCCTAATGATTTTTTTCGAATTTCGTCGGTCCGGCAACAAATCTCATGGCGTTAAAGCACCAGTTCCGAACGCGTCAAGAAATAGTACAAGAATTTCTTGGAACGCAACTTGTTCTACTGTCTTTATCAGTCAATGAACCGGGAGTTGTTGGGGTACTGGTGAACCGTTTTTTACGACTTCTTGAATTACTGCTGTTCTTTTTCTGACTAATAGCATAACGCCACTGTGTCGATGATGATGTCAGTGCATACGATTTTAAATGGGACTTGACACTTGTGGGTAAAGGTAGCTGCTCAATGCTGTAGACAGTTGTGCGGGCCACTATCGCTCTGCAGCATAATTCTTGCAGGCTCAGTACTGTGGAAAAGAAAAAAACTAATTCTCGACAAATCTTGATGGGAAATATCAAGTAAAAAGTGATAAGGGGAAAGTTTATTACCTTTATTTGATCGCCATAATCGCTCCATACCATTTCTGTGAAGAGCCATTCTTGAGAGTTCACAGAAGCTTTCGTGGATATTAAAGTTGCAGAGTGGTGATACTTCAAAAAATGCCATGCTGTGTTTGTTTGCATATAGTTGGGCATCTCTTTGATGAACTTTCCTGTTAAAAGCTAGATGAAGACGATTGCCCACTAAAACCTTTGGTACACCAGGAGCGTGTTCATCCACTTCTTTCAGCCATCTATCCAAGCCATCAAAAGACCAACGGTTTGTTATATCATACACCAAAAGAACACCTAATAAATATGTTATAATCAATCAATAAATGTAGATATATCACTAATTTATTTACCTTGGGCACCCCTAGAATAGCTGCGAATAATAGTACAAAATCTTCCCTGTCCTGACGTATCCCATAGTTGTAGTTTTACCCTCTTTCCATCAAGAAGAATAGTGGTTGTTTTATAGGCTGTAAAAATTTATTAATGAACACAAAATTAACGATATTTTTTAAAGCATGTACATACACTTACCACTGTGTCCACAAAATGGACTTTCAGAAGATCCATCATCCAGGTCTGATAAAATTTCTTGTTTTCCAACATCACTGTCACCCACCAGAAGAAATTTTAGCAAATAATCGTATTGCTTAGGAGGCTTACCAATATCCTCAGTCATAGCATTGGTAATATATCAGTTTTTTAACCATAATAACTTAAAAAACTTACAAGAACAAAGAAATATCCCCGGTTACATTTTTTTGACAAGTTTTGTTGTACCTCCCACTATAGTGTGCATACCTTCGAGTAAAAGTCCCGATTTATTTTTTTATATTCCTTCCTACCTCCTTTTTGTTTATTTTTTAGTACAAGGTCGTCGGAGAAAGTTTGCAAATATTAGGAAGGTAAAATTTTTCTATTCCACTGAATCTTGGAGAAATCTTTTTATATAGTCAAAACACATTCACATATACCCATTAAAGCGTTTAATGGGTTTTTTACACAAATGTTTATAAAATAAATAAATACCCCACCGCAGAAATTAATGATTAGTGACAGTACATTGACATTTCAATTCACGGCAAATTCCACTCTAGTATTGACAGCTGACATTTGAAATACAAATGCAATTCAACCAACTGTTTAGAGTTGAAAATAAATATGAAGCTATATAAGTCGCTTTCCAATTATACAATTTGAGCATATGGGTGCGCAATGCTTCAAACCCACTTTTCAATTTGTCGTTATAAAAATCTGTGCCTTCAGCATAGTTGCGTTTTCCCCTCTCCCCTAAATGTTTGGGCCCCAGGAGCTTCAAAATTCATTTCAATTTATTTAGATTCATTTGTGATTGTTTAAAACAAGCTTTTCTTATATTATTCGATTCAGAGGCAAATTGGGAATATACATTATTTCTTAATAAAAAAAAAGGGCTTAAGAAGGTGTATATAGTAAAAAATATAGTTTCAACGAAGTGCTTAATTAAACAAGTATCTTGTATTTCAGACACAGCAACAAATCAATTTGGATTATTTTTTCCAAATTTGACAATTGACACACTTATCCTAAGTTTGTTTCAATTAATTCATGTGTGCCAAGCTCATGGGTTTCGTGCACAAAGTGCTTAATAAATTGGAAAGAAACTATAGTTGAAGTGAATATAAAATTATTGGTTTCAAATAGTAGCTTTTTCAAAATTTCTATTCATAACTTTAAATCGATGTTTCCGAAAATATCTATTGCATTCATATTATTAATCCTCCAATATAGTGTAGACTTTCTCTTGAATAAATGACAAACGTTACTAAATATCGACTATAGTATATTTCCTTAGTTTTGCTGTGGCAGCACTGTCGTTTTATCTTTACGTTCTCTTTACATCTCTACTTCCATTTTGTAACGGTGTCGGTTGTATGGAGGAAGCATTATTGTTCGAACCAGGTAAAATAAAACGTAAAAATTGCTCCTAACGATCCAAAAATGAGTTACGGAAGGCCGCCGCCTCGTATTGATGGTATGGTATCGTTAAAAGTCGACAATTTAACCTACCGAACTACTCCAGATGATTTACGACGCGTTTTCGAAAGATGCGGAGAAGTAGGTGATATTTATATTCCAAGAGATCGCTTTACAAGAGAAAGCAGAGGTTTTGCTTTCGTAAGGTCAGTTGATTGTTAATATTACTGTTAATATTCTGTCAATTTCTACTTCTATTTAAAGGTTCTACGACAAGAGGGATGCCGAGGATGCGTTAGACGCCATGGATGGACGTATGTTAGACGGAAGGGAACTGAGAGTTCAAATGGCTAGATATGGAAGACCTACTTCACCTCATCGACGATACGGGCGTCGCCGAAGGTATTACTGTTGATATTTTTATAATTAAATGTGAAGGATTGTTTATTTTCTAATTATATCAAATAGGGGCAGCAGAAGAAGTCGATCCAGATCACGCCGTAGATCTTTCAGTAGAAGCAGATCTCGATCTGATAGCAAGAGCTCTAGAGGACGTTCTAGATCGGCATCAAAGGATGATAAAGAACATTCAAAGTCTGTCAGTAAATCTCGTTCAAGATCAAGGTCTTAGGTAAGAATGTTTTTAATAATCAGGATTTAAATGTAATAGGGGGTTTGTTATATTTAGAAAATTAATTTATTTTAGTTATTTTGATGTATATATGAATTCATAGGTGTTGGTAAGTTTATTTCAATTCTAGGTATTGCAGAAGGTGTAGGAGTGCAGTGCAGTTAATTTTGTGGCTGCTCTCTAAGGTATTTATTTAAAATTACCACCTTTGACCCAAGCAACCTCTTTATTTAATAATATAATTTCTTATTCTTAAAACAAAATTTGATGTTAGTTTTCAAAATTAAAAGCGCAATTTTCACTATGTCTCATTAGATTATATGGATAATTATAATTTGTTCAATTTCGTTTTAATAGAAGAACAATTTTAAGGAAAATTGTAGATTTTAGCTATAGAACGAAATTTATATGTAAAATTGATTAACAATTTATTTTATTTGACCGATGTAAACAAAATACTGAGTAACTGAATTGTATCTTGAAATTTTTTCCATAAAAGTTGAAATGTATTTGTTTTCATTTATTTTTTTTTTTTAAATAAAAGTAGGAATCGATAAAAAAATTAAACATTCATGACTCTACAGCTATTTTAATAAAATAATTCTACAATACTGCCAGTCAAAATTCAAATTAATAATGGGGTGTCTCAAATAAACATTTTCAATCAATGAGGATTAAGTAACCTAAGAAGTTATCAACACATAGAGAAAAATTCGCTTTTTGAGGTTATGTTTTTAAAGTTTAATCGTTTTGTTTATTTCATAATTTCACTTTGTTTTATTTTTGGGGTGTTTCTTGAACTCCCTAATGTGACTGTTTTTTATATTTAAATTTGATAACTTATAATGAAAACACTTTGTTTTTTTTTAATAATGAAGTTTGTGTCTTATTTATTGGTGAACTTGTAAATTTAGAACAAAAATGAGGATAAATACCAGAAATTGTCGTAGAAAGCAATAAATGAAATCTTAAAGAAAGTAATCAACTTTATGTACCTCAATTGTTTTTTTTTTTGTACTTTTTCATATTTTTTTTTGTTCAACTTTCCAAAAGGGAATCAAATGGTATTATCTAGAGAAAGTTTTCCAACTATTTCCATCATAATCGAGTCAAAACAGGTAAAAATAGCAAAAAAGCAAAAAACAGAACCTAACCTATACAAGATGTAGCCACTACCTAAACCTTTCTCTGTAAAAGAAATAAACACAATAATTGGAAACAATCTGCCTAGGAAAGGAAGTATTGTTAACTGTTATCTATATTGCACCCCTACGTCTAGGATACTTACTCCCTGTCCCAATGGAAAGCTGAAATTATCATTCTCCCTAAAACTGGATAATCTGATAGATCTTTCAGATATATATGCGTTCCCCATGCCCTGAGCAAATTATTGGAAAAATTAAAACCGATATATGTTACCAAATCATCAATTCGAATTTAGACAACTATCAAATAAATGCAGGTGTTTAAAAGCCTTGAAAAGCTGTAAATCGTTCAGAAAAATCATATAAATTTTGAAAAACCAAAACTAATGTAATCGTTTTCTATATTTGAAAAAAAAATATATTAAAGGTCCCTAAACTAAAAATTACACTTAACATTTTGGTGCAACTACATCTGTACATAGTGGTAAATTCGAATACAGTAGATTTCATTATAGTGACGTTTCAAACATAACCTAGAAATTCGAAATTTTAACATCGATTGAGTATTCAGGGGTTAGTTGATTCTCATTGTTTTCAATATAAAAACTTGTTAAAAAATAATGAAATATTAACTAAAATCAATTTAATTATCTTTACATTAACAAGTTAGTGAATTTTTCCAGGTAAAATTAAAGATTTTAAAAATATATATACTATTATCGAATTATAATTTAATATACAAAATTTATTTACAATCCTGAAAATATTTTTCTATTTTCAAATTTTGTATTTCACTAATTGAATATATTTTTTTGTGGAAATTTTTAATTATAACGAATAAATCGATAGAAATATTGCTTGGTTAAATTTACTAGCTGATATCCACTAGAAGAAACGAAAAAATTTTTTTACTAATGAATTTTATGTGCACAGCAGGCTGGCAGAGAGTAGCTGTTGCTGTTTTGGTGTAATGCTGTAGCTGTTATGGCGGCCAAAGCAAAGAGCGAGAGTGTATGCGGTGTAGCGGTACAATAAGGGCGGTAGAAAGCGGGTTGTACGAGTTAGAAAGATAGAGAGCGCGTAAACAAACATTGCTGGTCGATACCTGTAGCTGTTTACCGTTAAAAATATAAATAAATAAATACAGTCGTTGCGAGATGGTGCGGCTGCATTTGAAAATGAAAATTTACTAAACAATTATACGAGGGTATAGAAGAAAATCGAAATCTCTATTTTGTTCCAAAGCCGAGGTGGCTCAAATATAAACTGGAATTTTTGAATAAACGCGCAAAAAATTTAGTATAGTAGTAAAAGTGGCTGCACCGGATATTAGACTGGTCTGTTACAGAGCTTATAGAACAGACGGGAACCCTTAACCTCACTTTTTACTGTATTAGCAAAATATATAATATATATTATTATATATATTATATTTATATAATATATATAAATTAGCAAAATTTCAGCCAGGTGGGTGCCAAAACTTCGGAATTTTAAGCAGAAGTTCACTACTTTTCTCTTCCACTTGAGGTTGAATCTGTTATACTTTAGATCTACAGACACTTTGGGTGATGAATACATAAGTATTCGAAAGCTCGGAAGTATATTAGAGTTAGTACACTTTTGTGTTTAATTATGCCACAATCTCACTAACAAAAACTCTTATTCCGTTCCGGATTTCTATCGCTCGGAAATGGTTATAACCCCAAATAATCGCCTTGTGACTTTTACTTATTTGGTTTATTGAAAGAGGCACTTGGCGGACTGCAATTCGAAAGTTTCGGTTCGTTTAAGTGAAAAGTCGAAAAATTTTCACGAAAGCCTCCGTAGAGGTGGCAAAAATGTGTAAATTGTGATATCTAGAAAAACTGTAAATAAATTTCAGCTCTGTTGCAATAAAATTTTTTATAGCAAGCTTCCGGTTTAAATTTGAACCACCCTTTCAATTCTCTATCAACAATTATGTAATTTACGATCTCCTTGTGTACAAATCGTCTTCTAACATCTTAGGGTTTTTGTTATTTTTGGATATACCCTCGTAGAATGAAAGTCGTGACCATGGATCAACCCTCGTAGAATGAAAGCCTTGATCAAGGATCAACCCTGATCTAATAAGTAATAGTTTTGTGCTGTGGTTACGTCATAATGAGTAAGTATCTATGATAACGTTGAAAAATTTTGAGGTTAGAAAATTTTAGTTCCCAAGCGGGCGGATTTAGAATAATCAATTGGTAAATTTTGAAGTGAGTAAATTTGAAAGGTAGGTAAGCACGTGTTTTATAGGTGAGCCTCGTCGCGTATCGGTGTTTTTCTATAAACAATTTGTTCGAACAAATTTTGGAAGTAATGGGAAAAAAATTGTTTTGAGTAATCCGAGCTTTTTAACAATTTCACCTACCTTGAAATTCTGGAAACTCCATTTATATGACTGGCAAAATTTTGATGCGAGAAAGCTACACTGCTCTACAAATAATGGTAATACAGGTGTTTCTCAAAATAAAATGATCATCTTAGGGAAATATTGTTTTATTCTAACAAAAATTTCATTTTTAATGAAAGAATTATTTATAGAAAAAATAAATATTTCAATCCAAAGGTATGAAATTTTTCTTTTGGTGCTTTAACACCCATATTTTTGTTTTGGATTGTAGGATATACGACAGCTGTTGAAAGTTTTGGTATATTTGTTGCTTAAATTTCATCGTTTTTCATTTTCCCGGAGTAAATTTTCATTTATACGCATCTCACTCAAAGCCACGCCAAAATAAATTAAATAACCATTTCATTTGTACCTTTTCAAGCGACCTCTGCTGGGCATTGTATATTTTCCGCGCACAGTGTCTAGTATGACACATTTTGTAGATGTCCATTGCACCCCATTCGACTTATAAAACTTGTCGATGGTAATGGCCTGACAGAACGAAAGCCGTCCTCAACTTTTTGATTCCTACTTTTTGGAATACCGAAAGAGGATACATTCGTGGAAAACTCCTTGAGTTTCCATCGATATTATCCTTGGAAAACGAGATTTTCCAAAATAAAATGTCCTGTCGCGATTTTCTGAATGCTATGTCAAATTCCGAATCGGTTTAGGGACAGATTGTCGTTCGTGGGTAACTAATCCCTCCACCGCAACAATTTTGAAAGCGCGCATACGATCGGTTTCTAAACTGATTAGGAATTTGATCGGCAAACAAAGCTTTCATCAAGTCGCACTCTTTACCCTCCCTAACGTTTTTGTAGAGTTTGTGTAATAAAGAATTTAAAAATTTTACAGTTTAATTATTTATCTTACAAAAGATTAAAATATGAAAATTAATAATATGGTATTGGAATATATAAAGAGGTAAGTATTCTAAGTACGTACTCACTGAAATCGTAATAAAAATCGACTTCTGACGTAAAAAGATAATTTTAAAAATAATTATTCACTCTTTGCCTTTCCCTATTAAAAATCAAAACGCACGACTCTGTTGTCTTATTAGGTGTGTCATCTCGTAAAAATCAAATCGCACGTCTCTGTCTTACTAGACGTGTCATTACATCGTAAAAATCGAAACTCGCACCTCTGTTGTCTTACTAGACGTGTTATTACCTCGTAATTTTTCACATTTTTCAATAAATAATCAAATCCACGTAAGAACCCACACGAAATACGATTATTAACAATGGAAAAAAATCAAATTATATCTTGTTTATCTACGACGTTCCACCATTGGCGTAGAACAAAAGATTATGTCCATAGACATCTCAATTTTTTGTATATTGGAGCTTCTGTTTCCGGAAGTAGTCGAATTTTTCTGAATAGACAATAAAATTTATAATTGAATATTATTTAATCGAAAATTACGGTTCTAAAAAATTAATACATTAAAAAACATCAATAGTATCCGAAGCTATAACGTAGATTTCAAATTCTCTAAAAAATAATTTATACCCAAATATTCTAATCACAATCGTTACGCTACTGATTGGATTCGAACATCAATTGTACCATATGGCGTTGGTTTTGACAAATTCGCGCATACGACTGCAACTTCAGATGGTTTCTGTCATATAACGAATTTTAGTATTTTTTGAAATTGATCTTTAAAAGTATAAATATCATAGTAAAACGTGGAAAAAAGCCTGTAATTTGAGTAAATTATAATTTAGGTTCTATCGTATATTAGTTAGAAACGTTAGGTTATATCTCAATGTCTGGCACTTCACTCGTTGTTGGAACATCCGGTATATTCGACAGTGTTGTTAGATTGTTTGTTTTTTCTGAGGAAAGTGCTTCGGGTTCATCGCTATTTATCAGCGTCCATTCGGTATGCCTACTGAATATATTTATATATAACGATTTATTCTTCATTAATTAACAAAACAAAAAATACATTTTTAAACAAATTTTCAATTCATTGAATATTGTCAGAAAAATTCAAATAAATATAGTTTTGAACAAAATTTAATTAATTTTATACCTCAGTTAAAATTAATTGGAATTTAATGACTAAATTTTGATCAAATTTTGAATTTTCTTGCTTTGATCCATAATTTGAGGTTAGAATCATTCAAAATATACTCAACACATTAAGGTTATTATTACCTGTGGCTTACTAATCCATTACTTTTACGGTGATTATTCGATTCAAATGATCGTCGAGCCTTCCAGTTGTCATAATGGTGCTTTATAGTTGCTTGTACTTCAGTGTTAAGAAAACAATAAAATAAAGCTATCATGAGACCCTAAGAAAGTGAAAAATATGAATGTAGATGTATTTATTGCTCGAACAAAACTTCAAAAACTATGGTCACTACTAAATAAACAGTTTATCAACTAAAAACTGGAAGACTAAATTAGTGGCTTTAGTTAAGCGAACCTCACACTATCAATAACATTGTCAATATTTTAATTAATGAATTGATGAAACCCTAACATAATGAATATTTGCATTCATTATCAATTTCTGACAGTCTTTGTACATGTTACGAAAAAAATATTTATATTTTAAGCACATTAGGATGAAGGATTGAATTTTAGAAAGACATAAATTTCCTGTTCGTTAGGAGTCCTTGATTTTTCAATTTTTTATGTCTGTCAATAAAATTGGCTTTATCTATATATTTTTCAATATATTGATAGTATTAATAAGTGATTCTCACACGATGAAAATGCGGATATTGAAAATATTGTGTGTGGTCCGCTTTATTCTAAACTTAAGTTCATTGATCCCAGCAAAAATAAGATGACCGTTATCAATTTTAGGGAAAAATGTGACCGTTATAAATAAAATCTGTCAAACTAATTAATTTAGTATATTATATATATTATGTTGAATAAATTTGGTAAAAAGAAGCAAAATTATCAAAACGATCAATAAATGTAACTTTTGATTGCAAGTTCTACCAAGAGATCGCACAGAAAAATTATTTTGAATGAATTATCACGCCATTTGCTAGAAGGAATGAAAAGAAAACGTCTAAATTTGTGATTAATATGGAAGTAGAAAATTTATACATTAGCTCACACATACTAAGGCCATATAAAAAAGTGCACCAATAATTTAAAAATAAATAATTTTTTGAAAAAAATAGGACTTTTGTATAAATATATAGTTTCTATACGTACCTGGGTGGACAAAAGTGCAGTTTGGGCAATTTGAAAAATTTGAGTTTCGGTAGGATCCGACGGCACATAAATGGTTATGACCCAAGTAACTCCCAACAACGGCATCAATATCAACAGCGCCCTAGCGGCCTTGTAATGCTGTTGATGTTCAATCACGGCTGGGGAAGATCGCAATTTCGTTATTAGCACCCACATAATACTGAAGAGAAACGCGAGATTTACGAATATCACTAACAAAGATGGTGCTAGATATATCCAATCGAGAGAATCGTTTTGCAACCATGGACACTGAAATCCGTTCGCCAATTAAAAACGAAGTATACATATATATCATACGTACTTCATTCTCGTCGTTACTATCACTCATAGCTCCTTTCAGGACTCCCCATAATATAATAAATAATAAAGGAATGCCTACAATAAGTTTGTAATTCATTTAACCAAACACCGTTAAAAAAAGAAGAAGAGAACTTGTTAATGTATGTGTCGCAAGTTTATTGTTAAAGCCATTAATAATTAAATGGTAAATTATAAATCGACTTCATTGCTTTTAATTTAACGACTTCGTTTTAGTGTCATTGTAGACAATATACTGAAATTATAATAAATCTATGTATATTATGATTAAGGTTGGCAGTGGTCTGATTGGTCGATTCTTTTCCATCCGCCATTTGCAAAACCATTATAGAAAACAGTGCAACTAACCTAATCACTCAGAGAAAACGTCATAATCTAACAACTAGTGAAATAGTCAGAATACAATTACCTTTTTATATATTTTTCTTGATAAATCGTCTGGATTAGGTCTCTTTTGATAGAAAATGAATTTCAAGAGACTTGAAAACAAGACGATTTCATCTACATTTTTTATGGATATTATACCAATGTAAACATGAGATTATTAAAATGTATTTCATTCTTAATTACCCTGTATATTACTTACCCCAGCCTATACTAACGTAGACACGTAGTTTGAAACTTTTCCTTCTCATAGTCCTAACAACTAAAGTATAAAGATACATTCCTAAAATGAAAATACAATTTTCGTGAGAATTTTTCTCGTAAGTTTATTTTTTTCAATTTTAATAGGATATTTATTTATACGAATATGAAGTATCAGACGGAACTTATTCCTATTTAAAAGGAACGTGTTTCTGTTTATAGCTCCAACAAAAGAATTGCTGGTGGTATAATCACTAGTATCATATGTGACAATAGATGACGTGGCTACAGCCAATACTAGAAAGAATACGAAAAATATACGCATATTAATTTAAACTGTCTATAAGTTTATTTGTCATAGTTTTCAAGTAATAACGTTTTAAACATTCAATTAACGAATATATGCCTAGAAAATTATATGAAAACGAAAAATAAATAATCAACTTACCTTCCACAAACATCCAAAAAAACGTGGACGCGTGGGAATAATGTAATAACATTGTACCAAATCTGCATAATACTATGGACTTATACCTATATTTTATCTAAAAAGAGTGAACTAGAAATTTTTAGATAGAAATTACTTGCTCTTTATAGGTGATAATGGGCTTAATTTCAAAAGGCACGGTATAAATTAGATAAATACGCGCAATCGCGTTATACTAGTTTTTTTTGAATTTTCGATTTATGCATAGGTGTCGGAAATTCAAGGAAAATATTTCGGTAGTGCGATAAGTTGTGTTTCGTGTTTTTCAATTTGTTGCCAAAAAGGTAAAGTATGTTTAAAAATAAAGATAATTTAATTAATACTGTTTATGATAGTTTTGGAGGTGACTGTACTCCCATAAAGTTTCTAACAGTCCAATTAACTCGTGCCTTTATTACTTAATGTTTATTTCAAAATTATGGAATAATATACTTACGAGCATTAACATGACAATCCATGTGCAATACATCAAAATATACGACCACATAAGATTTATATGAATTTTATTCCTAAGGCAACGCAAGTCTCTAAAATATGTTGTGTCATTGTAAAAAATCATCTATTTTACGTAATGAAAAAGAAATCACATTAATACAGGGTTATTACGTTATTTTTTAATAACTTTGATATTTCGATGAAGAAATACTGGTCTTTATGTTCTTTAATACCGGCTGTATCTACATACTCGTCGAGAATATCCCGCTTGACATGTTTTGGGTTAGGAACTTTCGGCGGGAAACCTATGTAGTATTAGTTGATCCACTGACACGTGTTGATGATGTGTTTTCAGTTTTTATAATTATTTACTTTGAAAAAATTTGAATGAAAAGATATATGAATGAAGAAACAGATTAAGTGTTAATCTTTTTTTGTTGAGAAAGTCAACGATTAGAAGTTAATCGATCTAGATGGGATTTTGTCTGTTCCGAGCTCTGTATTTAGTGTGTAAAAAAATTGAGGGATGAAAATTTTTTGCTTTCGGCCATTTAGCATTGAAACTATACACAAATAGAGTATACATTTTCTGAATATAAATTTATTGTTATTTTATTTTTAACTATTTGGAATTTTGCTTTGTGATCTGTACCAAAAATAATTTTGGCAACTATATACCATTTTTATAAAAGTAAATTTCATTGTGATTACGAGGTGCAACCAAAATAATCTTTTCCCTGAGAATAAAATCGTTCAATTTAACGAATTAATCTTTTTCTACTTACTTAAAACACATAAAAATTCCTACAGCTATAGTGAGAGTTATTAGACTTAATGTAAATCCAACAAAATATATATCAGCCTGCGTCGATGTATTTTCTGGTATTTCTATTAGTTCTTTACACATAGAAAAATTTTGTTTCGACCAAGTTCCATTTGCATGGCAAAAACGCGTAGCATTTTCTAAAAATATTTATAAATCAGAACGAAAGAAGAAAGTGAAAATATACTAAACTTCCCAATATATCAATAAGAATAATTCTAACTTTATAAGAATAATAACCACATATATTTCAATAGTTATAATCCTGCTGACAGAGGACGCCAATGTACCAACTATATTTTATAATTACGTTTATAATTCAATTAAATAAAATTATACGTATTCAATCTGAATAAACGAAAGAAACATTTCTGAAATTAAGGTAAAAAATAGAAAAGTAAACACGTAAAATGTAATGATTAACGATAAAAAATAAATATTATGACAGTCGCCTGTAGCGACATCTTATATCAGTTACAATAAATATTGAATTGAGAATATCTGGGGATAGGACATACCTATCTCTTTTTAGTATACTCTCAATCCAAAGAAAGTGAAAAGTGCGGGAGTCGGAGCATAGGCGTTGGTACATGTTGAAAACAAAATTTATTGTTAGTGAACTGGTAATAACACCGATTGGAGTGATTATTTACGTAAAAGTACACAAATTGCGACCCCGACGTAATCTAATGTGGATTCAATACATAAGTTAGTGCGTTATCGTATAAGTTGGTGTATTTTCGCGTCATGTCTATGAGATCGGGTATTCTGGTATATTTTGTGAATGCATCGCACATGTTCCCATCCACTGGAATAAGGGATTAGTAGATAAGCTCAGGGAATTTTAACTGAATGTAAGTTGTTAACCTTATTCCTTTGCATGCAATTGTTTCCCGCCAACATTGCTAGAAAAGTGGGAGACAGAAAGAAACCAATATACTGTCTGAAGCGAGAGGACACTAAAAAGAGATAGACATATCATATCCCCATAAATAAGTGTGCAGCACCATATTGTATGAATGACGATTATTACTAAATTATCTTTTTAACGTATCTTTTGTTTATTTATATCGTTCCGCTCTTATAATTTTTAATTGGTAGAGTAAGAAGGTACTTTCTTATTTTGATTTTAGAAGAAATAACATCTACGAATAAGAACCTAACAATGTTGCCAAGCTTCTAATATTTCTCTTGTTCTAATTAAAATTGATTCATGTACTAAAACGAAATTTCTTTTCAAATATTTTCTACTGAAAATATCAATTATGGATATAACATATTACTAACTTTAAATTTTATGAAATAGAACATTAGAAACATTCCGTTAAACATATAGAATATTATATGTAGTAATGTATATTTACCTCGCTGAAGTTTTAGGTAATTGTAAAATTGTTCTTAATCCCTTATACTATTCAACAAAAATAAATCACACCTCTCATACATTTAAAAAAATTCCAGAAATCCCATCATATCGTCGGAAAACCGAACAAAATTTTGTTATTATATAATCTCATTTATCATCACAATCCGACAACGTTTACCTTTCTTGATTCGCGAGTAACGTATTAATAGTGAGATATGAATTTATGAATGAGCTTTTTAAAACTAAAGCCCCCTCTGTGAGTCAACTCCCTTAACTATTATCCGTCGAGTAACAAGAGATATGTTATTTACAAACAATGGTCTTGTCGACGTAACAGGTACCTTTATTACAAGTAGATTTGAAAACAAACTGAATTTATAGGTTCTTTTGCGTATCCATCATGTGAGTTATATACGAGAGTAAAAAATATACTTACGTGAAGAATCATATTTAATATGAAACAATTCAGAAAAACAGCTGATCGTTGCCGTTTCGTTGAATAGAGTTGGCGGCCAACAAGCTATACTGTCAAACGTTACTTTACAAAATTTATCTTTGTGTGTATTCGATAATTCCAATGATCGAACAGCATACTGCTCTTTACAATCATCTAATGTTAGGTTAAAAAAACCGTAATCGTAATCGTCGTACATGGTGCCGGATGAATTACCATTCGGTGTATATACAAATAAATTCGGTGCGTCGTGATCGATGGGACCGAGCTCCTGTCCCCAGCTCATTACGACAATATCTTTAGAATTGTCATGTGTTGTTAGTTGAAATTTAGACTCTGAAAAAGTTAATATGATTTCTAAATATTATCTAATTGCGTTCGAAAATTTAATAAGGTACAGTTTGTTAGAAGAAATATACGAGGGGTTGTCTAAAAATTTCCGATTTCAACCTGGCAGGTACTTGTTGGGAAATATATTTACGCAAGCATTAAGAGATTCTCTATACAATTTCGGCTATTTTGAACGTTCAGTTTCAGTTTGATAGTTGTATAATTGGAAATGGAAGAAATTCAGTATCGATTTGTTGTTTAATGTTGTTTTTGAAAGGCTATACGTCTACTTAAATAAAAAATGTGTTTTCTTGTCGATTTGGATTTACCAATATTGTCTCCTGTTCACTTTCTCCTTCTGTTATCATTTCTTCTTCTTTTTCCAATAATTGTTTAAAATATTGTTTCCATAATGTCATTTTTCTTCTTCTTTCTCTAGAACTGGTACACCTTTCTGTTTTACGAGTTATCACAATTTTTGAACTATAATTATTGCATAAAGAAATTTTCACATTTTTTATCCATTTTCGTGAAATTATAGACTGAAAATTTCCTTTTTTTGGAAATCTAGTGAAAGTCTAGACTTTACTACAATTTTGATGGTTACAATATCTTGTATCATCCAAAATGAAAGATATATCTATATAAAAGGCTCAAAGTTCGTCTTGCTTGCTATTTTAGAAATCAGAAAAATGATTTTATACAGTCCACACTATAGAAAAACTATAAAAGTCTTACTTTTTTCAAATAGTATTAGAATAAATTAATAAAATGATAAAAAATGTTAATAACGTCATATCATTTGCGTATTTTGTTTGTTTATAAAGTCTTACAACTATACTTACCTCATATTTTCAAACAATGAACTAACCTAACAATCGAACACTAATATTTTCATAAATGAACAATTTTTTGTTCAATTTTCTCTAAATTCTCATACATAACCAAAACAAAACCGTTCGCACATTAAATTCCAATGTAATAATTATTGTAGGTAGTAGATCTTATCAGATTGTTTGCTTAAACAGACTAAGACCACAAAAGAATCGTATTGTTCTGTTTAATGATTATAATAAGGCCGAGATAAGTCAAAGGAAAATACGGCGGTTTCAGTAAACATTCATTTTTCCACTCAAATACTGTTTATTACCGAGAACATCGGCTCCGTACGATGTTTGATCGTATGATACAAATATTTTCGAACTATCATTAATTCTAATCAACTAAACATGAAATTAGTCAGCTGCAGTATGGAGAATTTTAAAAACTTAAGAATTAAAACGACAGAAGTTACGTCATTTACGAGGCCCCAGAAGTACCTGACCTGACCTAGAGATGGCGGTAATTCCTTGAATAAAATCACTGTATTAGAAAGTACGGAATATGTTTCAAAATTGAAAACGCCCCGCTGTCCTTAATAGTGAACTTTTTGTCATTTTTATAAACTAACAATAGTTGCTTCATTAAAATTCGTATAACTCACAAATTAATAGTATGACAGCTGTCAAATTCATACACGTGTCTTTTAAGGGTCAGAGCTAACTGTAATTTTAATTTACTTGATAAAAGTGTAAACTCTAGGTTAAATATATAATATCAAAGTACTGAATAGGTAAAAAGGTATTGAAAAACAGATAAATATAAAATTTGTAGAGAATTTGAACCCGATGAAAATGGGAAATGTTCAACAATGGAAACTGTAGATTTTTATATACGAATGATGAAGTACCTGGCCTGCCCTAGAGATGGCGTGAAAAAGGGAAAACTATTAACGGCGAGTATTATGCAATTACCGTTTAAATTGATACCTCATGCACTCTATTAGCCAGATTTAGCCCTCTGGGAAAAATGTATGGGCCAGCTACTTTTGGGGCCATCCTCGTAACATGTATTACAGTCTGTTGCTAGTTTGATAATCTAGTTCTAAAAATATCATTTTTGTCTATGAATTTGTCATGAAAACGAATAAATTAGTAAGGTTAACCCGAAAACGGTTATTGATCTACGTGTTCTCTATCATGATGACCTATTTTCAAAAGTTAAATTTAGATCATCATATCGAATCAAATCAAATAAAAGCAGTAAGAAAAAAAATTATGATAAAATCTGAACGCAACTAATGAAGGAACAGAAATCAATATTAATATTTTTATTGTTATATTTATTTGTAGTTACCTCATATTATTTTATGTCACTGTAAGGTATGTCTATTATGTTAGGGTTGCCAACCTCAAATTTAAAAAATATCTAGTGAAAACAGGTGAAATAAAATTCAAGTAATCAAAATAATAACACTTTTTAATGAAAATATTTGAATAAAATCATACAAAATAGTTATTAAAATATGAAACAAACACTTTAGTTTGTAAAAAATGTTGACGCTGCTTAAAAACTATTCAGGACGTCCCAGGACACTACAAAAACTAGGAAATGTTCTGGGGAAACAGGACGGTTGGCAACCCTATCTTATGTCAGTAGTTTAATTTTAAATTAAGTTTGCAAATGGAGCATATATTTTTACTTTTAACACAGCCAAACCCTCCTCTAAATCACCAAAATATTGGCTAATATACCGAAAAAATACGAGGAGTGAAGAGAGTTAAATTATTACATTTGAATATATATCGCGCCATCTTTTGACGAGAGGCAAACGCAGTTGCTGCCCAACTAGTGGCATCTCTAGTCGAGTAAGCGAACTATTCTGTAATGTACGGAAACTTTGTGTTGTTTCTCGATTATTCGCCACGCTCCTCGGTTGGAATGAGCGGAGGTTTGAGGAAGTTTCTGGACGGCTGCTGTCGTAATTTTTCCGATGAGTATATAAATATTAAATTGTGTTCGAGAAGTCTTTGCCTTATGCATGTTTTGTCACCGAAAACAACTCAGAAATTGCTATCCTTGCTCATCTGTACATATTGATCTATCGACTCGCCAGTTGGTTTGAGTTGTTTTTCCATGTTAATCAGTTTATTAAATTGTAATAAACAACTTCAGGAATGGAACAAAATGTGAACGATTATTTTAAAGAAAATGATGACAAATGGAGAGTTTAGGTTACCAAAATACCAAATACCAAACTTTATATTTCTGAGGAAATAAACCTATTAAAAGCATCACATAACTCATGATAGCCCGTTATCAACAAGACTACCAAGTTTCCGTACTTGTTCAAAGTATATAACGTTCAGGCAAATTATTATCCTTTGCCAAATTATCCTTCAAATTGCCTTCCGTGAAATCATCTTCCACTATACTAACTCACTAAATGAACTTACGCCCTAATGATCTACAATATAATTAGATATTTTCAGTGTCGTCTCCAGGTGTAATAAAATGATCTATCTATGACATTCGTTTAATATAATTTCGTTCGAATCAAATCATTTTGTTCGTTATAATATTTACTGACGTTCATTTCAATCGAAAATATGTCAACTTCATGTGACATCAGACAGATTTATCGGTAGGAATTGTTTACGTGTCAAAGTTGTCAAAATGGAGTTGATAAACGCCATCTATGACGTTCGTTTAATATAATGTCGTTCGAATCAAATCATTTTGTTCGTTATAATATTTACTGACGTTCATTTCAATCGAAAATATGTCAGTTTCATGTGACATCAGACAGATTTATCGGTAGGAATTGTTTACGTGTCAAAGTTGTCAAAATGGAGTTGATAAACGCCATCTATGACGTACGTTTAATATAATTTCGTTCGAATCAAATCATTTTGTTCGTTATAATATTTACTGACGTTCATTTCAATCGAAAATATGTCAACTTCATGTGACATCAGACAGATTTATCGGTAGGAATTGTTTACGTGTCAAAGTTGTCAAAATGGAGTTGATAAACGCCATCTATGACGTACGTTTAATATAATTTCGTTCGAATCAAATCATTTTGTTCGTTATAATATTTACTGACGTTCATTTCAATCGAAAATATGTCAACTTCATGTGACATCAGACAGATTTATCGGTAGGAATTGTTTACGTGTCAAAGTTGTCAAAATGGAGTTGATAAACGCCATCTATGACGTACGTTTAATATAATTTCGTTCGAATCAAATCATTTTGTTCGTTATAATATTTACTGACGTTCATTTCAATCGAAAATATGTCAGTTTCATGTGACATCAGACAGATTTATCGGTAGGAATTGTTTACGTGTCAAAGTTGTCAAAATGGAGTTGATAAACGCCATCTATGACGTACGTTTAATATAATTTCGTTCGAATCAAATCATTTTGTTCGTTATAATATTTACTGACGTTCATTTCAATCGAAAATATGTCAACTTCATGTGACATCAGACAGATTTATCGGTAGGAATTGTTTACGTGTCAAAGTTGTCAAAATGGAGTTGATAAACGTCATCTATGACGTTCGTTTAATATAATGTCGTTCGAATCAAATCATTTTGTTCGTTATAATATTTACTGACGTTCATTTCAATCGAAAATATGTCAACTTCATGTGACATCAGACAGATTTATCGGTAGGAATTGTAACGTGTCAAAGTTGTCAAAATGGAGTTGATAAACGTCATCTATGACGTACGTTTAATATAATTTCGTTCGAATCAAATCATTTTGTTCGTTATAATATTTACTGACGTTCATTTCAATCGAAAATATGTCAGTTTCATGTGACATCAGACAGATTTATCGGTAGGAATTGTTTACGTGTCAAAGTTGTCAAAATGGAGTTGATAAACGCCATCTATGACGTTCGTTTAATATAATGTCGTTCGAATCAAATCATTTTGTTCGTTATAATATTTACTGACGTTCATTTCAATCGAAAATATGTCAACTTCATGTGACATCAGACAGATTTATCGGTAGGAATTGTAACGTGTCAAAGTTGTCAAAATGTAGTTGATAAACGTCATCTATGACGTTCGTTTAATATAATGTCGTTCGAATCAAATCATTTTGTTCGTTATAATATTTACTGACGTTCATTTCAATCGAAAATATGTCAACTTCATGTGACATTAGACAGATTTATCGGTAGGAATTGTAACGTGTCAAAGTTGTCAAAATGGAGTTGATAATCGTCATCTATGACGTTCGTTTAATATAATTTCGTTCGAATCAAATCATTTTGTTCGTTATAATATTTACTGACGTTCATTTCAATCGAAAATATGTCAACTTCATGTGACATCAGACAGATTTATCGGTAGGAATTGTAACGTGTCAAAGTTGTCAAAATGTAGTTGATAAACGTCATCTATGACGTTCGTTTAATATAATGTCGTTCGAATCAAATCATTTTGTTCGTTATAATATTTACTGACGTTCATTTCAATCGAAAATATGTCAGTTTCATGTGACATCAGACAGATTTATCGGTGAGAAGTGTTTCAAGAAATCATATTTGTATAACTTTACGTCGAATGTTTACGCATCAAGAAATTCGTTTCGTGATTATGAGTATATATGTCCGAACGAACACCGCGTGAATTGTAAGGGTCCAACGACTTTGTTTTATCAAATAAATTCCATATAAATATAACAAATAATCCGAAAATATATCCAGTAACCCTGAACGAAGGGAAACACTGAAATTTCCATGCGCTTGAGAACCGCGTCACCGACCAATGGATCAACATTATATTCTCCAATACTTTTTCCATTAATTTTCCGTACTCTGCACTGTTAAAGCGACTTATTGTTGACAATATTGTGAAGTGCGCTCCGTTTCCAACTCCGTCACTCCATGGACTGGACAATTTTTGTTTACAGAGGTAAGCGAAGGGTTCATTTATTAAATTTTGAAAATACTTTTTATACGAAGATGAAAATTATACACCGTCTCCCCGAATAAATGAAAGGACTTTAACACTGCTGAAGAAATGACTAATTTCTAAAATAATTGTTTTTAAAAATCAAATACGCCTCGGAAATTTTCCAAAAAAACTATTTTTTCTTTTGGTAAACTATCTTTTAGATTGTAAATTAAAAAAAACTAGAAAAACCTAGGTCGAACTGCGCGTTTTATTAATATTTCGAATATATCGGGTACATTTATTTATTCCACAGCTTTATCACTCTAAAAAGGTTTGAAATCTATACAAAAATACCATGCTACTAAAAAAAAAAACTCTCTAAAACATTAATTTTTCTATTCTTGCGGTTGCACTTTTTGCTGCTCGCGATCTGGAGCTGGTCTAGCTAAAACTGCATCAGGTGGTTAACAGCTGTCGTTGACCGAAGTTATAATTCTTAAAATTCCCATTCAAGTGCTACATTAGAAACGAAGACATAGCTAAGAACTTGGAATAACCGTCTAGATTCGTCTTGAAGCTGATGATGTCTAACGTCGAGTAAGAGACGGCTGCTCATGAGCACAGTCCAGTCGATTTGATATGGAGGAGTGCAGAAGACTAGCACAGGTGCAGAGAAGGGCTCTTCAGCTTATCCAAAGGTCTCGGAGCCAGCCATAATGGTGATCAAGGACTTTGGAAATATACCTGAGAAAAAAAGAGGTATTCGGAGTGAGATACAGGGTTCGCACGATAAAATAAGAGCAGAAGTCTTTGGAAGAAGGTCAAACAGGAAGGTCCAGGATCCTGGATACCATGCGTGCAATTTTGGATAGAGAGAAACCGTGGTGAAGTTGAGTAAAACCAAGGAGATTCGGATTACCAAAGCAGTTGTTTTTTATCAAAGTAATTTGTAATTTTCGCTTGCTTTACGTATCTTTGAGCAATAAAATATTGACCAGATGTTGATTTGGTGTCAATATCGATGATTATTCTTGTCAATCTGACATAAAATTGATTTAAATTTGCAAAATATGCCAAAAGTCTTCACGTCAAATTGATGATGTGTTTAGACGGCTCAAAAGAATAAAATCCATTTTTAAAAGCACTGAAATTGTTTTAAAATTAATCCTACCTGTCGATTTTAGACTTTTTCTGTTTTATGTCACAGATTGTGGATCTTCCAACCTCAAACTCAGCGGCACTCATGCACAACTCTTTCAATAATTTCACTTTTTTGTTTTAAGGACAATGTCTTGTGTTGTTGGAATCCCTGAACTTCTAGTCATAATTTCTATAGGAAATAGACCTAAAAGGACAGGTATCCAATGTATTGAAAATGCTTGTTCGGACTACTGAAGAATTCGGATTATCGAGTCTGCACTGTATTATGTTCAACAATTTCTACCCGGACATTGGTATTTTGGGCGTTACTTGTACATGATGGGCAAAAGGGATTCGTCCAAAATATATAAAAAAAAATTTATTTGAAATAATTTTTCTTAAAAGTCATAATCATTTTATCCCACCCCATATACCCAGGTTACGCGATGTCATTTTTCACGTCATATGACAAAAAGTCACGTTCTGGTGATGTAAAAATCAAGTGAACCTGTCATACCACAGTGACGTCATTTTCAACGTCTTTCATAGACTAATAGTCACTTTAGATTTGTAATTTTTCTAAAATTTTTATTTTGGAACATGCATATAAACAGGGTATTCCACGACGAGTTAAAACTATCTGTATATGGCAAATACTTATAGTAAATTCATGAAAATTTCTACGTTCAAGTTTTTGGTTACGATCTTTTAAACTAACATATTTTCAAAGATGGCCGATTTCCGGTTCTACCTGAAGTCGACTGTAACTTTGTTATTTTAAATAGAACACCCTTTATATTAATACATTTTTGAAATCTATGTAAAATTTTAATATACTTTTGTCTAAAAACTTTTTTCGAGAAATGTATAATTTTTGCGTTATTAATTTTTTTGTAAAAAATTTGAACCTTGCAGACTCTTATAAATGATTTTTTTACGAGGAAACCCTCAAAGATATTAAAATGGTTTCTGTTCGGTTGATTTTAGCAAGAACAGGCCTATTTAAATCTACGTTAAAAAATTTTTCATTTCATACAGGGTGTGTATAAAAAGTATTCAAAGTTTAACTTCTTAAATATCAAATTTCTTCATTTTTTCAAATAGAACCACCCAGTTTTTTCTATTTTAATGCATTCAGTGTTGAAAAATAAGGCAAATTCATGTATACTTTCCTATACCTAAACCCCTATCCAGATATCAAATCAAATTGTAATTACTAATCCTATTCCAACTCTTAGTCATTTCCGAGATATTTGAGGTTTTAATTTCTTATGTATACTTTTAGTAGGCTTTGTAATAAATGACATTTAACTGTCATTAGTCAAAGATGCTCGTTATCAATTTAATAACGAAGATTTTCGACAATTGACAAATGACAGTTAAATAAGTGTCATTTATAACAAAGCCTACTAAAAGTATACATAAAAAATTAAAACATGTTAAAAAATACAATAATAATTTAAAACCTGAATTATCTCGGAAATGACGTAAAGTTTTAATATTTTTAAGGATATCCTCGTAAAAAAATAATTTATAAGGATCTGCAACGGTCAAATTTTTTACAAAAAAATTAATAACTCAAAAAGTATGCATTTTTCGAAAAAAGTTTTTAGACAAAAGTATACTAAAATTTTAAGTAGATTTCTAAAATGTATTAATATATAGGGTGCTCCATTTAAAATAACAATGTTACAGTCGACTTCAGGTAGAACCGGAAATCTGCCATCTTTGAAAATATTTTAGTTAAAAAGATCGTGTCCGAAAACTTAAACGTAGAAATTTTCATGATTTTACTATAAGTATTTGCCAACTTTCGTTCCTCCTATATATCTCAATTTCTTTTTTCCAGTACATATTCAATTTTATATCTTTTCCTTCATGTGAATTCTAGATCCTAGGATCTTTTTTAAATTCATAATACTGTAGATATTCTAGATCACCTTGTATACTGTTATCCCGGTAGTTGATCCACATCCTAAATGATTACAAAGCTCACACTTAATTGTAGTTATTAAATCTCCCTTGTATACGAAATTAGAACGTTAGATAAGTAACCTTATCTCCCTTGTAATAATAGCTTGACAACTGACAACTGAATTATATGTAGAAAACGAAGAAGATTTATCAATTGTAGCAGAGGAATTATTGTTTCACACAAAATATTGTCCACGATTAACTAGTATATCTTCAATACAAATAATTTTAGGTTATGTTATCATCCTAATAAGTTATATCTTTCTTTAAAGATTTATCGAATACCTAATTTAATTTTAGTAATATAACTGTTTGTTAATTTTAATAACTCCCATCTCTATTAATGTGTTAGTCTTAGTCCATTTGGTGTATTTTAATTTAGTAAATTCTTACTTAAAGAACTATAAAAAGTATTAAAGAATTCCGACAGTAAATCCCAGAAGTGTTACAATTGAAAAATCCGGCTGATTATCAAAGTCACTTCATTGTTTGAATGAAATGAAATTTTGGGTAATCTAAGAAAATAGATTATCTACGCCAAAATGGCGGTCGCCGGGAATGGTGTTAAGAGGATTTCTTAGATATTTTTTAGATCTATATCAGTGAAACTGATAAAGCTTAAACTGGGTATTTTAAAGTTTTTTTTAGTCAGCTTTCAAGCGATTTACAAAATTTAGAATGCTTGTGTCTATTTTGTGCTTAAATTACGTCAGAACTATTTTTTTATAAAAATATCTAAAAATAGTTATTTACATAGACTATTGATGATACGAGAAGTCGATTTATCGTTTCTATTTTATGCGGAAATATTTACTTCCGGAGATACCGGAAGTGGCCATTATCTCAGGAAGGCTAATAGATATCGAATTATGGATAACTTTGTTCGATAGATCTCATCAAGATCTATCCGTGTGTGAAAAGTCATGATGATTGACGCATGCGCAGAAGAGTTTCTGTGGAAAAAGTGTGCAAATGCATCAATCAGTAGATGGCAGCAGTGCACTGCTACAATTTATCTATTGCAGAGTATTCAACTGGTAAATCTGAACCAAAAATAGATTCATTCATTTCATTAATTAAAAAATTAAAAAATGATTTTCATATGTAAAAGTTATAAGTCCAATTAAAACAATCGATTAAAGAAAATTATTATTGTTTATCTTTATTTAACACTCTAACACAACCTAACCTTATATAAATTACTAAATTTTCATTTTATCTATTGATTTTTCGTGAAAATGATGCATTTGTATACTTTTTCCACTGAAACTCTTCTGGGCATGCGTCGATCATTATGATTTTTGACATAGTTAGATATCTGAGATAATGGCCGTTTCCGGTGTCTCCGGAAGTAAATGTTTCCGCATAAAATGTTTTTAAAACTAAAATTTTGGTAGGAATTAAATCCATATTCGTAACTTTCTTTTTATACCGATACGTCACTGTGTTATCGATGTCTCCGTATTTAGACAGATCGATATCAGGCATAGCTATTTTTATTTAAAAAACCATATTATCTTACTAGTATTTATTGCCTTTTTTACTTCGTTGTTTGTTTGTTTGTGAGTGGATACACAATCTGGCGACATAATTTTTATTTCAATTTTAATATACTTAAATACTTTTCAAATTTGAAACACTCACTTAAACTGTATTTTATGTTCCCAATATTCTATTTTGAGTTGGTTATACGTTTCTGGTGTAGAAAAACCTCGCAATTTATTTTTGATCTTTGGGATTTAGAAGAAATCATCAAGAACTCTACGGCGGATGACCCATAAATTCGATATTTTGTCTGTTTGTATAGCGATTGGTTTTTCTCAAATTTGTTTTTAACACTCCTGGCAAGCAAATGCTGGTGTACCACAAATCTTTCTGATTTTGGACGTTCTGAATACGTACACCATTAAAAATGTCAAACTATGTGAAGGCAATGTCAGATTTGACATATTAAAGTCAGTGTTGCCACATCCCAAATCTCATTTTTCCAATTATAAAATAACGAGGTTGTTTTGTGACGAAATTACGTTTTTTTTTGTATAAAATTTTGTATCTGATTTCGATATTTTCACACAATTGCTATGACTACTTCATATAAATTCGACTTCTCAAGTTAGCAACATAATAAACCTGCCATAAATAAAGAGATATCACTTTTTGTTTTTATCGCCCAATATTACCTCGAATTTACGGATGAAGCTAGTATCAAAAATCTAATTTCATCCCCAGTCAAACTGTAAAAATTTTTATTAATATTTAGAAGAAAAAAAAACTCGACATTTTACCACAATTTTTATTTTAGTATTGTCCTTTTTGATCTATTTTCTTCTATAGAAGTCGTAAAATACCTTTTATATCATTAATAAAATCACTTTAATAGTTTGGATATCGTTAGAATCATCTTTATCGACACTTATATCTACCGGATATTTATTTTTACGATTCGGAAAAACGTTTAATATTCTCAATAATGAAAAACTGAACGTATAAAGTTTATAAAAAGAAAAATAGTTGGTTCAATTCCAGAATTGATCAGGATAGACAGTTTTAAACATCATATTGCTACATGCAGGCCATATACTTCTTTATTACCCTCCCCGGTATATACATTAAAAAATACTTGACACGCATACCTAACCTAACCTAACCAAATTATCTAGAAACATACCTTAGTAGTTGCAATACCTAATACCTACTGATTAATTTCACTTACGATGTATTAGTCTTCACGTCTAAAATTTTAGAAATGCAAATAAGTTGTAATGTTTATCAGAATAAAATCCTTTTTCCAAATGAGTCTACGGCATCAAGGCGAAACGAAAGAAACTAAAAGATGCGAGTTGGCATCAGTGTTGCCACAATTTAAAAGCTGAATGTAAAAATTGAACTAGAAAATGTACTACTACAACTTCAAACAAATTTAATAAAATTATAGAAAGATGTATAAACATAAGTTTAATTTAAATTTTTTTTTTCCAAAAATGTTATAGACTGTGTCAATTATTATTTTAAGGATGAAAAATTTATATAAAGTTTACCGATAAAATTAGCAATGCAGTACAAAAATCTCACGATCTAAATATACTTAAATCAACTTGGCTCTGTTTTCTAATTATTGTTACAATCTAGTACAATTTCTACTTCTATTTTATTAAACGAAAATATAAAATAACTTTATATTTGCAAACTCAGGGAAAATGTATTAGAAAAATTACAATTGTACTAGCTCTGGCAACACTGGTTGGCGTAGTGTTTATAATGGAAGAAAACACTGCACAGCTATACCTATAGAACAGACATCCATAACTTAAATCCGTTATTATTATTATTATTATTATTATATCAATTTTGTAGTCCTTTAAGTAAAAATAGATACACAATACGATAAGATTATTTCTTTCTAAATCCTTATTGGTAATATTTTTTTATTAACGTAAGCAGCTTACGTCAAACTCATGCTAGTAATAGTATTTTTTGTTGATTTACAATTTCAAAAACTGTTTGACTGAACTTAGTTCAAACAAACCGTTATCGTGGTTATAACCGCAAACGTTTCAATTTCAGGAAAATAAATGAGAGAAATCCTTGTGCTAACAAGAAAGTTCGAACATATCGTTGTTTGAAGTAGAGAAATTGAGCAAAATATCAGAACTAAATTAATATGTGGTTATGTATGTTATATTGTAACAATTCATACTCGAGATCCTGTATCTTTCTCACACTTGGTTTGTAGAGATACGGTTTTAGACGACACATAACAGACTACAAAACATTCAGCATATACATTATAACGCTTGTAAATAAATAAATATCCTACACGTAGGAAAAATTTAATATATTAAAATAATAGAGATTGTATCTATTACAACAATAATTAATATTATTTAGCAATTCCACATGTTCGTTCTGCAAATGGAAGATAAAACTCCGTACTTAAAGTTTATCTATGGTCACAATATGGCGTAAATACATGACATCGTAACCATTGGCCTTTGTAATAGTGAATATTTCGCAAAATATTTCTTTAGTATACTTAATTCCCATTAATTTTGTGTCAACTTCAAAGTTAGAATATTCCATTGAAGTTTATGATACAGCTGCTATTATAAAATAATATTAAAATCATGACGTTTATTTTATGAAATAAAATTTAAATGGCAATTTCCTGAAAGCGGAAATTGGGTTTTTCAAGATTTGATAAAATGACGACTTGCCGTCTTATATCGTAGAGATGCGGTGTCGTAGTTAAAAAATAACTGATTTATTGTATGAACTGTTACCTTAAAATTCTCGTTAAAAAAATCAGATATTGAGATTCAAAATAAATATTATCAATCGATAACCAGCCACGTAGTCCCAAATATCTCGTTTTTTTTTTAAAAAAATATCCTACGTTATGTTAAAAATCGATTCTAACTACCGAGATTGAAATATTCATAGAACCATTATGTCAAGGTTAGATCGACCCTGAATGGAGAAGTCCACTTTCGAAATTCAATAGGTAACGAAGTTAGGAAAATTTATTTGTCCAATAGGTAACTCACTTGAAGTGAATTATCTAATTATACAAAGTGCTCTGTTGTTAAATACCAAGAGGTTTATTGAATTTTGTATATTAATGGACTATAAATTGAGTGCTGGGCTTCGAAAGATGAATCGTGATAAAAGTAATAGAGCGTCTTATTGCAGTTTCCTCGGCGTACATCTAACAAGATTTAGTCTATAAACCATCCCGATATACATATATATGTATTATCAGATTTGATTTAATTGTCAATTGTCAACTTAGGTTAAATATATTTATATTATATGAATTGGAACGAGGTCTTTGCCAGCTAGATTATGAGAGTTTTCGTAGTGAGATTGTGGCAAAATTAAACACCAAAGTGTACTAACTTTAATATATTCCGAGCTTTCGAATACTTATGTATTCATCAAGGGGGAATGAAATTATGATCAAGTACAATATAAAAAAGTATAATAATAATAAAAATTACTTTAAGTACTTTAGAAAAAACATTAAATTTATCTATTTCAGAAGCTTGATTATTGATTATGGTTGTATTATTTCAGGTATATCAGCAATGCGAAAATAATACCTAATGGCGACTACCTAGTGGTATGAAATCGTTATTTTTTTCGATATTTCTAATATTGTCGACAGTAGTTGGTTTGCTAATAAATGGGTACATTTTGATGGTGATAATTTTAACAAAACAAGTGAGTATATACGACACTCAAAAGGTCGTTCTTGTGATAAATAAAACGATAAAATCGACGTAAATTCATTTTATTTTATGTAACCATATAACAAAATACGGGATAATAACATCTCTAATTGCTTTTTATTTGATATTTATGTGAATAATATCATTATACGGACATCTGTTTCTCTGTTTAGTGCCGATTTTTTTCAAGGCCAGCCCTGGCGGATTTTAATGCGTTCGATTGAAAATTCTTCAATCATATGACTGACGTTGACATTTATATATTATACAGAAAACTATTATGCAATTGTGTAATCAAAATGTATTTATTTTTAGATTAAATCGGCCAACCATATACTTCTTTTCCACTTAGGTACAATCGATATTTGTATAGGAATTATATTTCTAGTATTTTTCATACCGGGAGCACACGGTAAAGAATGGGAGTCCGCTGGGTTGCCATGTCTGTTTCATGGATTTATCTTCACTTTCTTACAACCTTTGGCTCTATGGACGATATGCGGATTGAATTGTGATAGATTCTATATAATATGTGTACCGCTACATTACAATCGAATCATTACGTCTAAAAAGGTTAGTGAGTAAACCTAAAAATTCACACAATCTCTCTACTTGTAACTTATTTAGGAGCAATGAGCTGTACCTAGTTTCTCTAAACTTTGTAATCTATCTATGGGAGCTACACGTAGTTTTCTTCTTCTTTTATTTAAAATTGACAAGCATCAATTTTAAATTGTATCTTTTACGTTGTATATATTCCCTCTATACTTTTTAATCTCTCTATGGTAGCAATAAATAGTTTTCTTCTTCTTTTATTTAAAATTGACATGCATCAATTCAAAAACGTGACTTTTACTTTCTCTGTACTTTGTAATTTATCTGTGGTAGTAAAACATCATATTCTTCTTTTATTTGAAGTACAAAATTGATGCGTTATTTCAAAACTTTATCTGTATTTCATATTTATTCTATTAAAAAAATCTCTACAATTATCTATAGTAGCAATACATCATATTCTTGTTTTATTTGAAGTAGAATAGTTGTGGTATTTCAAAATTTACCTTGATAACATATTTATATGGTTAAAATGGTCTCTATACTTTGTAATTTATCTATGGTAGGTATACATTGAATTCTTCTTTTATTTAAAGTATTATTTCAAATCCTTCACTTGTCTTATTATTCAATAACTTGACGTTGTAATTTTTATCTCTACTTTTTAATTTATCTATGACAGTTATACATTATATTCTTTTATTCAAAATAGAATGTGTGAATAATTTTGAAAGCTTATCAAGATTTCATAATATTTGGTTAAATCCATTATTTATTTTCCAACAATATCTCTACACTTTTCAATTTATCTATGAAAGTGATATTCTTCTTTTACTTATTTACGTGTCATTTTCATTTCATATAATGTCTTCTTCGTTTTCAACAGATAACTGCCAATATTAACATTTGAGGAATGTTTTTTATAAAACAACACTTGATTTTTTGTAGGTTTTAATAGCTTTAGGTGTTGTTTGGACGACTTCTCTCATTCTAAGTACGCCACCTTTTTTTGAAATAACTCCGTTTACTTTTACACCCCGTTTGGGTGCTTGTCAACCGGAAATATCTACAGGAAGCGGAATTTTATGGTATTCAATTATATATACGACTTTTTCATTATTCTTACCGGCGTTCTTCATTATATTTTCCAATGTCAAGGTGAGTAGGAGTTTAGCACTAAAAAAAAAAACAGAGTATCACATCTAACAACGTTGCCGAGCTTACAAATTTTTACAGGAGATTAAGGAAATTTGACGTTGATATAGATGACGTAATTTCTGAAACCTTTCATAGCTAATTTATTGATATAAATTTGTATAGCACGCAAATTGTATAATGAAAGTGAAACGTGTTTTCTAGATATTTATCATAGCTCGCTACCATAGACATAGAATAGCTTCCGCAATATTCCAAGTGGCAATTTCAGCGCAGGTAGCTATAACTCACCAAAAAAACCCCTTATCCATGTCTTTAGAACAAATAGCGTCGCCGCCGTCAGGGCCGAAGTTCCACAGCGCCCTGTATACTCTTCTTCAAATAGTCGGTTCATTTTTCATACTTTATCTACCGTATTATTTTGTTATTTTATGGGAGGCTGTCGTAGATTCGTTCCACAACAGGTAAATGAGTAAATTTCCGATTTTAGGTTAGGTTGCAATCCGTTATTAATTTTTCAGCGACGGTAACAAAGCGTTGAATTCCATTTTTTACACGATCTCTTCGAGTCTGTTATTATTCACAGTGCCGGTGAACGGTTTCCTATATGGTGTGAAAAGTAAACAGTTGCGGCAAGTTTTCAAAAACTACTGGAGGAAAAAGCAAACGGCGCACAATTTGAACCAAGAAATCCAAGCTAGAACACCCTCAGTTTGCGGCAGTCGACGCCCTTCACTTTTGATTAATTCGAAAAATATGTTAGCAGATGTCAATAAAATATTGAAATCGCCGTTGAAAGGACAAAACAATTCGAACACGTTGCAGGTAAAGGAGTCCTACAAGGATTAGCTTGTATGTTGTGACGTCTTTTAGGAAATAAATGTACGTATCTCTTACGTAGAATAAATTTAGCGTAAAAATTTGCACAAATATTATATTCTGAGGTAATTTAACCGACCCATTTTCACTTCTAAATAAAAAATCGTAAATATATATTTTCAACTACTTATTAGTTATATAAACGACGTGAGGTAAAGTATACACTACCAACAAACAGTCAAATCAATCGAGAGTTTATGAGAACAATTCTTCTTTTTTTTAATTAGAAAAGTCTCAGCTGTCAGGGCTATTAGATCAGTTTTTTTTAATTTAATATTAGATAGGTTAATAATTATCATAAATAAAATTTTGTTGTGTTATTTTTTAATACAATTAAATATTAAATTCAATCTAATAATTATTTGATCAAGTTTCGCATAAGAAATTATATGACGTCAGTTTCATTCCGGAAGTGACTACTACTCTTACCTACGGATGCTTAAACAATATAAAACTAATTTTTCCAATTATTTTTTCTAAAACCTATTATTTCTCAAATAAACATTATAGGTGCCAAGTAGTTATAATCAAGAAGTATCACTAGTAACGGAAGATGAAATTTACCGTAAATTACAATCTAATAGTTCTGGCTCAAGATATAGATTTCTACACAGTATTTTTAGCGGTAGCAAGAAGAATCATAATGTGTCAAATATGTATATACCTCTAAAATGTACCTTTCAAAATGCGAGAGAGAAAAAATCACCAACTATTTTATTATCGAAGGCTTCTTCGGAAAAAAGTGTGTCTAGCACCGACAGCGATATTAAAATATGTGAACCATTGTTAGACAAGGATAATCAGTCAAATTGTGTTAAGGTAAGTAAATCCAATGAAAAAAATCATCAATTATAAAATCCTTAGAGGTTATGTTAAACGTAAATATTTTCTAATCCAATAAAATTCGTTATTCATACACTAACAGTTAACGCACCAATTCACTATCCACTAACACTTCACTAAGCACTAATTTATTACTAAACACTTAACTATCTTCATCTAACTAACATCAAATTATGTACTGACCTTATCCACTAAACTATCGCTTATTTATATTCAACGACTATCTAGATAATTCGGATTCTGGAATACCGTAAACAAACAAAAATACCTTTCATATTCATAACATAATGTAAATAGTTTATAAAAACAATACAGAGGAATGCCGCTTCATAATAGGCGCATTCACCAAACTTCACCATAGTTTAACATAATCGAACAGGATCGGCTTCACGGTATATGTCAGTGGACGAGTTCATAATATTGTATTCATTTAGATTCATTTTTTTTTGTCAATAACGAATCTTATATCTATTATTCCAATGATTTCTTAGATGAAGAAGAGAAAGTGTCATATCGTAGAATCGAGCACCTTCAAGCCCCTAACTACAGACGTAACTATCTTTAACGAAGAAACTAGCAACCGACCTCAAACTTCTACATATCAAGATTGAATATATGTTGTAGTCAATCCAAACAATCATATACAATAATAACAACGTCAAATATAGATGCTTAAAACTTATGACGTGTTTAATTCCATTTTTTTTAAATATTCACTATCTTTATTTACTACCTTGTCATAAAATTGTATGTTCGGATTTGAATACTCTACGCTATTTGTTTCTCTATGAAAAGTGGTATATATTTCTAACTTTATTCTGATTGGATCTTTAATGATAACTCTATGTATGAAACACCAATTAGAATAGATTAGAAAGAAAGAGTAGTGATTCGTTGTTCTTTCTTTTTCGATGGTACAATTCCACTTACATACCGCTCTGTCTAGCTTTATATTAACTCTATGACTTTACTCGGCAATCAAATTATTACCAGATTTGAAGAACGTTTGTTATGATTTAGTTTGTGGCTCATTATTTCCAGACCGTATAAGAAAACCTCTATTCTATTCTCTTTTCTATGGGAGTGATATTGTTGCATGTGCGCCCGACGCCATCTCTTAACTAGATATGATTCTATAATTTTTGAGGTTAAATATACTGACATTTCACCATCAGTCCAGAAAATTCGCCATCTTTTTTCCAATGTCTATTTTGACAGTTACAGCCAAGAAAAATGGTCACGCTTTTTTTTTCTTACAAAAGATTTAAAAAAAACTAAGTTGTATAAAATATATTTTTATTATTTATGCAACATTTCAATATATTATGAATTTTAAAGTTGCTTATTATTTACTTTTCCATAATCGCCGCTTTATTTTGCAGTTATAACCATTTTTAGGTCGTACTGATATGTCAGTACGTAATTTCAAATCGGGAACCTTACCATTCGCTTCCACCTCGTATAATTGCAAAAATTTTACCAAAAATAACTTTATTTGTATGTTAGCCATATTTTTAGCTAAAACGTGTACTGATTAATTTTACTATATACATACTAATGAATAGTCTCTACTAGGGGTTGGCAAAATAATCGATTAATCGAAAATAATCGATTATATTTTTTGATAACTGCCCAGGCCTAGTCTCTACTATTATAAAATTGAAAAAGTTAATAAATTTATTCATAAAAGTATATTTTTTATTACCAATACACCCCCTTGGCTCTGCAGTGAAAGGTAAATATGTATATGGGTGTCTTTTCTGTACGAACTCTGGTAAAAAAATGATCGGGATGGAAATGTTCCGGATTCGCCCAATACATTATACGAATCGATAATGGCCTTAAATTCCGAAGTTATATATTCTCTACAATACCTCGTTTATAAACTTATGTAACGTTTCCAAAGTTTTATCCTGTTCCTTTTTCAACGGATGCCAATTATATATGAAATCTGGATGCAACCATATTTTTAACATTCTAGTAATTCCAATATGCAATAATCTATAACACAAATAAAAAAACTTTATTAAATTGACATATAATACGATACGCCACTGGTTAACTTCTTATTATATTATTAACCAGTCTAAAAACGTATGTTAATAAATCGTACAGTTATGTAATTATAAGAACGTTTGCTAGTGTTACAAATTAAACAATTAACAGAATAAAACTTTTAAAATGGACGTGTATGGTTTATATGGAAGTTTCAAATACATTTTTTTTTTCAATAATTGTATGAAATCATATTATTCAATGTAAAATAAATGTAGTTCAATACAAACCTCGGTATTGAATGGCAAATATGTTTGTGATTGGCAGATTCCATGTCAAGTTTTCGACCCAATAGAATTTCTGGAAACATTCGAGATTACAATTTCTAGTACTGTTGTTCAAATATTGTTACGTTGTGATTAATTGATATTTGTGTTTAGTAAAAGAGATTAATATCAAATGAGTGAGTTAAATAATGTATCAATACAGTTTTTAATATTGGAATATCCTTATTTTATTTTTTTTTAAGTATAATAGAAATTACCACACATTATCACCACAGAACAGGGCCCGATCACTTTAACGACATCAAAATTATCACCATCAATAAACTTCTCCATTTTCGTCATACAATTTTGTGATTGTTCGTTCAAAATATGAAGAACACTTTTTACAAATTTTATATCAATCATGGGTTGAATAATTCTCCTATGGACTCTATATTTTGGATTCAATCCTAAAAAAAATATTTTTTTCGAAAAAATTTCAATTTTAGGAGCACTTTCATACCGGAAGCAGCGACCAAGCCATCAAGACTCAGTGATTCCAAAAATTTGTACAGTTCATGTTTGTAAGAAAATTTTTGAGACGACATTATCTTCTATAAAATAAATATAGGGTGATCAAATAAGTGATTTTATCAATAAAAATCAACCACAAGAAACATAATAATAAAAATAATGAACTAATAACGGTTTTATACGAAGTAGTTAAAATGGGAAAATGGCATCAAATTGTCGGTTGCGCCATCTCTATTTCAATCCCAAACTAAGGCTGAATTATTGTCCAGCCAAGGAAAACTAGATTAGAAAAATATTTATTTATTTATTTATATATAACACCAAACGTACCTCCAAGTGGACAGGGTTTTTCAATGCGATTAATAGATGGGTACCTAGCCATATCCTCATTGGATTTTGTCGTACGTTAGCAAATATAATTTTTAACCTGTCATGAATATCTAAAAGAAATGATATACATAATATTCCACAATATTTTGACCATAAAATAATGAAAATCGTTTATTTAGGAACAAAAACATAGATAAATTATTTTTCGGAAGCATAAATACTTTTTTAACTTGTACAGTACCATCACCACTAATTAGAAGCCATAAATAAAATATTAGATAATTTCAATCAATTCTCTGTTATACCTTCAGTGGCGCAAAAAAATTCGAGGGCATTTCCAATAATTGGCAAACCTTTCGGTCCTTCCATATTAGCTACAGCTCTGTAAATATGTCTTTTGGACCAATAAAACTGAGCAATCATGGTTATTATTACAACAGCCGTAATAATAAGCAGAATAATCCTGAAAAATAAAAATATTAGGTTAGGCTAGGCTAGGATTTCAATATACTCTTATTTTTATCAGTTTCAGTTAAATATACTAAATATACATGTAGTTTTATGTATTCATACAATTATTTTTATGTCCAAAAGCCAAAAAGTACAAAAATGACAATTTTAACAAAAGTATAAGCCCTCTAATGTACTCTGTGTTCCACCACTGGTAATACATGACGATTCTTTCCTTGTCTAAACTATAATCCCTTCGATTCATTCATGTTCAGTGAACGTGATCCGAGTTTGTACTTTCCGAACAATCAGATCATGATTGGGTTAATCCCAAAGTAGTTTTCCAAAAAATAATAATGATAAGGCTGATTTATAAACTCGACTTTCCATTTAACGTTCGTAGCAAATTCTACACCTTATTCATAAACTAGACGTTGCTACCGTTAACCTAAAAATTTTGTTATACTTTTGACGTGTGTATTACTTTTTGTTTTCGTGATAAAGTTATTTTGTTTGTATCCAGCATTTACCTATGGATGATATTATAGAAAATAACGAGGTTTTTTATATTAGGACAAATGTGACAAAAGCAAACGGGTGTGAAAAGATAAAAATTCGTTTATGTTAGATTTGTTCTAGTCTGCCAATCTGGACCGTTCTTGGAAAGTCAAATTTATGAATCCATAAGCCTTGTAGTTTTAATTCAGATTTCAGTGGTTATGAGAATGCGGTTTCGTATGTTTTATTAGTTTTCATGTATTTAAATTCGATTAATATTAGATTAAATTATATCTAGAAATAGTTTAAGTATCGTGTGAATGGTGTTGCGGTAATTATAAACAAAAGTTTGGTTACCATAATTATGTTTTATGAATTAATAGTGATGTTTGTTAACAGGTAAATATTATATTATTTCATTAAATAATTAAAATGTTACTTAGATTTGAATATACTTAGAAAATAAGTCAAGTATTAAGTAAAAATGTGATTTACTTACATCATGTCAGTTTCACTATTTCTAGGCCACTGTGATGGAATTACGTTTCTAGTTGAATAATGTATCTGAAGAATAATTGATTTTTTTTACCATACATGTCCAGTTCAAGGAGAATAAGTACTTGTTGAAAAGTTTCTCTTTTTGCATTTTTTAGAATTAAAAATTTTATTGCAAAAAAACGTGAAAATACTGAGCCGTATCAACCAGACGGTAAAATCTGTGTATAACTTTTACTAGAATTTCTATTTTGGTACCATAAGTGTTTAAATATGTTTGAAATTAATTATTCCATACCTTCTTTAGATATATCTAAATAGACTGAAATCATTTTTGACAAGTAAAATTCTTACTTCTAATGCTAGATAATTTTTGAAGAAAAATAATTATGTTTTAATTGAAATTTTTTTTTTAACAAGATTATATATTTGGAAAGCATATGAAAAGGGAAACCCTCTCCAGAGGCGTCTTTACCTATGGTGCAAGGAGTCCGTTGCAACCGGGCTGCACGATCCTAGGGGCGCCTGAGGGTCACTCGCCCCCTGTCCCGGAAATAACAAATGGGTCTTGTCGATAGAACAGGTCCGGATAACACATTTGAAGCCAGCTTGTACAATATTTACTTTCATCAAGAAGCAATGATAAATTAACACGAAATTGTTTTGAAAATAACAAAAGTAGCTTCACTTAAATAGCTATCACTTTTTTCTGACTAATCGAAATGTCATAAAATTTTAGTCTTTTGAAAGTTGGTACTTCATAAAGGTCATATGGATTTAACAATGGCAGCGCCATCTATGTGTCAGTCACACGTCTTAATGAGTGATGTAATATGTACCTTTCAACTTTTATCACAACTCTCAATAATTCGAAGTTTTATTTCTTTTTTCTCAAAAATTTCAAACCATTTGACATTTTAAATACTTCGAGTTTGGAATAAATGATAGTAGCTTTAATGTATTCAGTTTAGTTTCCGGAGATTTGATTATGGAGTTAAAGAAAAACAACCAACTTCTACTCAAATAATATATTTACATTCTACTTGAACTTTACAGCAATTAATCTAAAGTGTTATAAAAAAATAAAATAAAACAAGAAAACAAAAATACATTTAATGTTATAATTGAACAGTATAATAAATAATACTTTCTACTTATCGTTTTTATAACAATACGGATAAACTGAATAAGTGTAAAACCAAATCATTTTGGAGATACTAGTCCGGGGTCATTCAATTGCTCAAAATACAGTTAGTTTGACTTAATGCACCAGATTTTTGAAAAATAAATCAAAGATCAGTGCTAATTCAAGTATGATCATAGAGAGTATTAGTTTAAGAATAATTGAGATTAATTGGTACAGTTGAATGAATTTTTTATTTTACATTTAAAACGAGATAAATTAATCGGTAGTTGATTAAAGTGAGTTTTATTTCCAGTTATATTTGAAAAAAGTGACAAGAAATAGGAAACTTTTGATCTAAATGTTGTGTCAGAACAAATAATATTTATCAAAAAGATAATACTATGGCAAACAATGGAAAAATGGCCAAATAACCAGGAATGGTGTAAGCTGAAGAATAATTTGAGACAGATTACATTTGTCCTATGGAAACAAAAATCAATGAACTAGGTATGGTAAAACCCAAAGTAGGAGGATTCAGAACAAATAAAATTCGTTATTTGGAAAATTGATTAACCAAGAGGGGTCAGAACAGATAAAATTGGTTATTGGTAGAATGGTTCCTATGTAACCATCGAATGAACAAAACAGTTGAACCAGAAATGGTAAAAACTGAGGAACCAAGAAGGTTATTAACTGAAAAAGGATTCATAATGAACCAGAAATGGTGAAACTAGAATTAGAATTTAGAACAAATAAAATTCGTCATTTTGAAGTTTAGTCATTTGGAAACTAAAATTGATGAACCCAAAAGGGTCAGAACAGATGAAATTGATCATTGGGATAGAAAATGATAAATCGGACTTGGTAAAAAAAGAAGAATCAAATAATGAATGAGAGGTGGCAAAACCCAAAGCAGAAGAATTCTGAACAAATACAATTAGTCATTTCGAAGATTAGTCATTTGGAAACAAAAATTGATGAACCAGGAAGGATCAGAACAGATGAAATCGATCGTTGGGATGGAAACTGATGAACCAAAGAAGGATTCGTAATGAACCAGAGGTGATAAAGCTCAAAGTAGAAGGAATTAGAACAAATAAAATTCATCATTTGAAAAATGAGTGCTATAGAAACAAATATTGATGGATTAGAGCAGATAAAATTGGTCATTGGGAGAATGGTTCCCATGTAAACAAAACCTGATGAATGTAAAAAACCAAAGAAACAAAAATTGATGTACCACGAAGGTAAAAAATCAAAGAAAAATTGTTCATAATAGATAAAATTGGTCATTTATATTGATTTTGTTAAGCTTCAATGACAAAAATTAACAATTGAAGGAATAATATTGAAATAAACAAGTTTTACTAAATTCCATTTGTATTATAAAATTATTAGTTTTTATTTTCTAAGTTGTATAACTTGTAATTAGCTAAGTAGCTGTCAGTATTTCCAAAACTAATACTCTGAACTAATAAAAAGATAAATATGTAATTAGTAGCATGTATATAAGTATATAAAAAATTTTAATGGACTTTTCATGTATTTTATACTCAAAAAAGGTAAAATTTATTAAAACATAAATTATATTCTGTACATATGCGTCGATGGTCTTTTAAAAACCAATATATTTTTTAATATTAAAAGTTTTAACGTTAGATTCCATTATATTCTTCGGGAATAAAATTTTGGAATGATGTTTACGTATGCCAAAAATTCTGCTCCATCCATGATTAATTTTTAGAGTTATTCTGACTGATTGACGGTCAAAGTTTCCAATAGGACCAACAGATCTTTACACACTATACTACTTGGTCTACAGGCGAGGTTATAGAGCCAGGGGATATGGACCTCAGAGCAACTACAAAATGACAAGATCATCAACACTTTCGGCTCTTAGAAGCTAGTTTAGCAGATTATGATTAATACGGTTTGATGTATCATAAAAAACGATTAGCGTCCATTCTTGATACTGCCTTTTAAAGCTGAACATCATTTGTTATATCTGGAGTCCGGCAGTACTAAGAAGCCGATTTAGAGACGAAGTGCTAGTATGGAAGCAGATCACCATACACTTATTTTTCTGCTAGAGATTGTCATAGCTCTATTATTTACAATGTAACACATTTACCCTGGCCACCAAAATCTCCTGACTTATCCCCAATTGAATATAATAAACTTCACAGCACTTTTTTTATAAAGTGCAAAACCCAAGAGGATGTCAATCGCTTTAACTATGGGATGCGCACCTCGCAGAGCGACTACTAAATGATAAAACCTTTCAGGTTTCGGATCTTAGAGATTGATTCAGCATCAGCAAAATCATTGTAGTCGCTTATACCTGGGGTCTGGTACTGCTAGATCACAGTGTATCATCCCATACATTTCTTTTAATAGTAATCAATGCAACTGGTATAAACTTGTCTCCAACATCTCTTCACCTATCTCTAATTGACCGTGTGTCGAATTTACAGTATCCTCCACAAATTTTAGTAGCACTTTTTTATAGGAAGATAGAGGGGGGAATTAAAACTCCAAGATGTCAACCATCTTATGGAGATATAAAGAATTAGTGATTCATTTAGTGAAGCTGAATATCAAATCGTGCATCAAGTAAGAAGCTGTGGGGGTTTAACTTTTTTTTGTCAGTCAGATAAAGGTTTTAGTCTCCACCAATGTTTATCGAAATGTTACTTTATGGTATTTTTCTTACCATTTCCAATATTATTGTACTGGAACTGTTTGGAACGAAACGTTCTTTAGGCATTTTGTATAGAAGATTGTAAATCATAAGGAGGTGAATATATCATCGTATCTGGTTTGAATAAAAGGGACATGAGACAATCAGACATATGTTGTTGATAAAAAAAGGCACAATTGTCAATATTTTTTTTATAAATCACAGAATACGGTAATTATTTAAATAATATGAGATTTATATAAATTTGGATTTAAAAAAAATCACTTTGTATATATATTTATAAAAGTACTAGAAACTCAAATGAAACTTTAGTTACCGTCGATGATCACGTTAAAAAATTTCACTTAATACGATCATCTGTCAATTCATATCGAATTCTACTAATCTAGTATGCCAATAACGATAAATTTGGCAACAAGCAAACAATTCGTTTCGTTTTAGGCTAACAGTTTTAATTACGCAACTGTCTATATAACTATACGTATATTATTGCTGTGTTCAGACAAGTGACAGTTGACAGTTACTAGACATTTCCTTTTTCATGTTTTATAGGCGTGATATGCGTAATTTCACTACGAATTCAGTTCGATAATCTATTTTTTGTATACTACGCAAAGTATTTTCATTATAATAAACGATGCTGCCAAAATGTCTTTTTTAAAATGAAAAACAGCAAAAAAATCTCACATATTCGAACATTCATATAATGTTGCAGGTTCTCAATCTTTTAATCGTGTTATACAGGGTGTTACATAGGAACTGTGATGTACAATTTCATTTGTGTAGATTAAAAGAAAAATGTTACCTACTGGTTCTGTTTTCGTAGATGAATTTAATGTATCGATTACTTTTTGATCAGCAGTTCGATATCTGCAACTGAATTTCAAAATCATCACAAAAAAAGTCAATTTTCGATAAAATTAGAGCAAAGTCGAGTTTTTTGTCGAGAAAGTGTAGATAGGTACAGAAAAAGTAGTAAATCAATAGCTAATTTATGACAGAAACTTTAAAAATTTCAAATTGTTATTGATTTTTTTCTAGATTAGTACATCAATACATAAAAAAATAGGATATAAATAAAAAATATTACAAAAACCATTTTTAAGAATCAAAAGTCTAAATGAATCATATTTAGAAGGGCCAAAGTCAATGATAACGGTCCTTTGAGGGTTAAACTATCTGAATTAGCTATTCATTAATAAAAATTAATTCAAAAAATGGGTAATTTTTTTTGTCGAAAAAAAAATAGTTTATTTTTACCTGCCTACACTCCACTTTATAAGAAACGTCAGATATAAAAAAATAAATACTCAATTAACAATAATATAAAAATAAATAATGTCCTAGGCGGATATAGTCTGGAGCCAAGGGTGATCCAGGACATCTTCAGCTGAAAACCTGAAAATGATTCCAGATATGAAACATTGATAATAGATCGGTTTTCCATAAAGCAAAATGTTAAAATTGTCAAAAATTCTCAACAAGGGCACTTTATTCAACAATATTCCTTGATGATAAAATTTGAACAGTTAAAAATAACTTCTTAGGCCTTAAAAAAGTTGCAATGGAATTGTCACTGTCACATTTGGGAAAAAAATTGATTAAGTGTCCATTTGTATATTATATAACAGTTCAAAAATCTTCCAGTATGGCGCTGGTATAGACAAAGGGTGTGGTATGAACACAGCAACTGTCGATGAAATTGAAGTATGCCCAGTTAAAAATTAGCCACCCTTAACTTTCCATATACACAGATTGTTCTATTTCTCTTTACCCTCCACAACTTTATACAAACTCTGTACCAACTTTGTTCCGTTCTTCAGATATCCAGATATTCCTTATATCTTCCAGAAAGGAACGTTTTGGAGTCATCTAGCTCTGAAAGAATCTACCAGAGCAATTTTCTTCCTCTTAAAACTCTATCTTATAAATATATTGTCCTTTAGAAGAGTTCCTAGTCAGTGAAAGTCGTTTGAACTTCTTTTTAACCTCCTTGATTCTCTAGTAATACTGGAGAATAATGTTACACCGTCCCCAGCTCTGAAAGATTCCACTAGAGCAATTTTTTTCTCCTGAAACTCTTGTAAATGCGTTGACCTAAGGAAAATTCTGACTCAGTAAAAATTTTTTTAGCTCCTTTTTGGTCTCATTAATTTCCTTGATTCTCAAATGTACAGGAAACCAAACCAAAAAGACTTTATTGTTCTAGTATAGGTTCCAGATCTCTGAATCATATTGCCTAGAGTTTTATCTCCACTTATTATTCAATGGCAAGTTATTTTTATCAGAGGTACTTTGATGAAGGGTGAAAACGTAGAGTAAAATATCTCATTTTTCAAATAGACACTGAAATAGATAAGAAACAACCCTCTCTGGTCAAAGTACCCTTTAGAAACTATTCATATACATATTTACAATTATAAAATGACTTTTGGCAACACTTGATACTTAAAAACATCGAATTTTGATTTAAAAATATAAAACAGCTTCTGAATATTTACATAACCTAAAAATTGAAATGATTATAGTAGTTTTTGTGTAGTACCTGAGCTCTGGATCGAGCTGAAGCATATTCTGGATAAGTTCTTTCGCGGAAGATGAAACGTCCTGCCAGTATTCTTCGGGAAATTCATATTGGCCGGATAATATACAATCGAACAACTTTTCTTGATCATTGTCTTGGCTGACAAAAGGTGGATAACCGCAGAGGAGAATGTAAAGGATTACTCCTGCCGCCCATACGTCAATCTATTTACATAATCAAAGTATTTATTAGAATATATGTCCAGGATGTAAATTTGTTTTTATACCTTAAGTCCATAACCGGATTCAGTCAAAATTTCAGGTGCTACGTAAGTAGGAGTACCACAAACAGTATACAAAGGCCTCGTAACTTCGCAAGCTAATCCAAAATCGCCCAATTTTAATAATTTTACTCTATAATTGTCATCTAATTCTACCTGGAATTTTAAATACGGTTTTTAATAATAATTTAAAGTTCTTATATGTACATAATCGAATAGAAAAAGTTTTTCAGTTTAATCCAAACACGGTTTATATTAATAAAAACTTACTAATAAATTTTCAGGCTTCACATCTCTATGGACTATATTAATACTGTGCAGATACGCCAAAGCCGATACTAAATTGTTTATCATTAAGGCAGCTTGCTCTTCTGAATATTTTTGAGCAATTGTGATTTGGTCGAATAAATCTCCACCTAAAAATAAAATTCCAATTTTACTTGCATATTGTACCAGATCTAATATTAGTTCCCTTTTTGAAAACATTACATTTGTTTTTAGCTGTTTCTTTTTAAACTTTCAGCACAACAGTTACCCTCCAATGTATTCCAGGACACATCGGAGTGGAGTTTTGACAGACTAGCAAAAGTAGAAGCGGACAAAACCTTCATAGGATCTGAACCAATTTGTGGTACCAGCTACAGAACGGGGAAAATCCACAGGGGTTGAGACAGGCAATTACGATCCTGGGGATTAATAGATCAGATATAATCACTGAGGAATCCCAGTGCCACAGCACGAATAGGAAACAGAAATAGATTTTTTACAATATTAAATATATTGAATTTTGTGACATTAACTAGAGCAAATTTTTTTCAACAGTTTCCTTTTGTTCTTAGTAGACCTTTCAGCACAAAAGTTGCCCTCCAATGGATTCAAGGACACATTGGAGTGGAGGGACTAGTAAAAAGTAGGAGCAGACAAACCCTTCACAGGATCTGAACCTTTTTGTGGTACCAGCTACAGAATAATAGACAAAACACTAGAAAACAAGGTAGATGGAGGTTGAAACTAGTTATGGGGACAATCCACAGGAAAAAACGATCCTAGGGGAAACTATAACCAGGGAAGATCAGTTCAGATGTATCAACATAGGGATAAACAACTACGATTTATCATTGACAATTCGTTGTAGCGACATATTAGTTTCTAGCATCCCCTGTATATCTATTTTTTTAATTTTAACAATAAATTTTGTAAAAATAACAAAATACTTCGAAGTACAATAATTAAAACCTCCAAATTATTCAGAATTGTTGTGGTTACTAATTTTTTTGTAACATTAGATTATAATATATAAAACATCCCTCGTATAACTATTTTTTTTAAATAAATCATCAATGATTGAAACGTGTTTACATTTTCATAAATAAAATATTTTGGAGCATAAACATCCGAATAAGAAGATGGTGCTCAAGGTCAAGGACTGAATGCTATTGGGATCCAATGCTGAGGAGACCACATTGTTAGAAAAATGTACTCACCCGTTACATATTCGCAAACTAAATACAAAATATTTTTAGTATCGGCATCAGTTATAAGGGACATTATGTTGGGGTGATCCACTTTCCTAAGAATTTTTACTTCGTTTTCGATCATGTCTTCCTGTAAACAAAATTGAAAAAAAATTACCTAAAACTATTAAAAATTCAAATAAAATTCATTGTAGAAAAGACTGTCATTTCTCAAAGATTTTTTTATATTTTTTATATACCCCTACTTTACATGTCGATAATGTAGAAATCTGATTGTTTTTATATAAGTGAAAACACCAGAAAATAATGAATGCAACGTTGCCACATTTACTTTATTTCCTAGAAACTAATGTCAAATTTGGTATTAAATATTTTCATATTATATTCAATTACTAAGATATTTTTGAATTTAATTTTCGATTAAAAAAAAAACAGAAAAATTCGATGTTTTGTTTTAAAGTAAACGTTGCTAAATATTTAATAATAAAACATGTACGTACCTTTCCTTTGCATTTTGATTTATCTATGATTTTTAAAGCGTATTCCTTGTTTGTAGTGATGTCTCGACATAACCTAACTACTGCAAAATTTCCTAACAAAAAAAAAATTATTATTACAAGTTTTTTTGTATTGAACTGTCAAATAGAAAGAAAAATCGATGAGAGATAAAAAGCAAATCAAAAATCATTTATTTAGACTCAAAACTAGCTTCTGGGAGCACAACGGAGCATCGTAAAACAACACCATGGTTAGGAAAATGAACAAGAGGAAGTGATAGAAGAATGGGAGCCCCAAACTAGAAATAACTAAGATAGAATCATAGATAAATATATAACTAGATCAAATGAAAATTAATCAGCGGTACCTAAAAAACTATTCTTACATAAAAACTAAAACTTACCATCCCCTATAACTTTCCTTCCTACTACATACTTAGATTTAAGAGGGGGAGGTAAAATTAAGTTACTTTCTTCGCTTAATTTCTTCAATAAACTCTCTTCAGATTCGTAGGTTCTGTTCAATTCCTTTTTAGGCATTTTAGGCTTAGGACCACCGCTAAAATACGACAAATTTCGTTTAGATTCCATTCAACTAAATTTTTATATAACCAACTCACCCATTTCTATGTATAGTTGTTTTTTTATAAGATTGTATGGCTTTACTTTCTTCGAATTCTAATTCGAAATCACTAGATTGGTATTTTTCGTTTCCGTATATGAAGAAAACGTCGTCGTTTTCAAAAAATTGGGATAAATCGTTGATGGATTGTCCTGATATGGAGAAAACTTTTCTTACAGCGAACTGAGCTATTTCAGAAAAGGCGCTAAGGACTTGCTCTAAACTGGGAGAGTTTCTTTTGTTGAGAAGTAATCGGTAAATCTACCATATAAAAAATGTACTATAGAAATTGGAATAAAATAAATAAAAACTCTATAAAAAAGAATAATTTATACAAAATACAAAGATTTAATGAAACATCTTTAAAAATATGCAATAGCAGTTCGTATATTAATGAATCTACGAAATTTTTAGGACAGTAAAAACCAAACTTAAGATCTCTTATTAAAAATTTAAGTAAAATAACAAATAATAGAATAATTTTATTTGAGAGTGTATGAAATTGTTTTTATCTTTTTGTGAGTTACTAAAAGAAATTTTTGAGATCAAAAAATACGCTTACTTTCTTTAATTTTCTTCATAATTCCATTTAACGTAATGAACAATATTATAAAATAAATATCTTAACCTCACATTATTGTAAATACAAATTAATCTAACAACTGTTAGAATTCGCGCGTTTTAAGCATGGCGATTAGAATGTTGCCAAATTGTTAAAATATTTATTTGCAACAAATTTCATGAATATCGAATTTGTATTTGAAAAAATTTAGTATAAAAAGTTCCCAAACTACTCAAAATCGACCAAACTTTCGTAATTTCGTTCAAATTATCGATTTACTAAATTTGATATGTAAAAAAAAAGTTGTCACTTATTCAAGGAAGAAGCTCGTGATAGTCGCGTGACTCAAACATCAAATAAAAAATAAATTTCTCTTTAACGAGTTTATAAAAACGATACAAATATGGTTGTGCGGTAGATTCGTTATCTTTTTTCATTTCCTGGACCTTATATAATAACATGAATACGAGATACACACATCAAACGAATTCGAAACTAAAATAAATCTTTATACAGTGTGTATCACGAAAAAATGCTTCAAAATAGTTAGTTAAATAATTATTATAATCACTAGTGTATCGAATATTAATAAAAACTTTTTTTTTCTATCCTCAAAATTTAATTATTTTCTAATGGGAAAACCAAACATTTAACTCGTAAAAACATAATTAGATACATATATAGTATATGCATGTTTTATTATTAGTCATCCGGTATATATTTTGAAAAAAAATATAGTAATATACGTTTGGGAATCTTCTCGTTCGATATTGTCTATGAAAGCTACTATTATTAGAAAATGAGATCAGCGTGGAAGGTGAATGCTTAATGAGATAGTTGCGGTGTTTATTTGGCCCAATTATCGATTATTTTTAAATATACACCGACGGAATCTGAAAACATTTAGAAATCCGTTTCCTTCACTATTTATTCTCATTTTCTAAAACCAAATTTCCAACTATATCTAAAGAACAGAACATCATTTATAGTGACGATCTTTTTTTAGGTTACAATAGGGGGGGGGATAAGCCGACTATGATTCTAGATTTTGCAGTATTGCCAGATTTATATTTTTACAAATCAATAGATGATTTTTACATAAATAAAATTATATCTAGTAGAAATTATTATACAATAAACTTACCTTTCTGGGTTTAATTCCGTTTCTAATGATGGTTACGATTTTTGGCCGGACACAATCCGGAACAACAATTCTCGGAACGCTAGACATATTGTTTAACGTAAATTTGGTATTCGATAAACGTTTCGGCTTAAGAATGTCTGTTTTCGTATAATCAATTTTTTTAAACAGCTCTCCTTTACCGCATACAACATATTCTTTACCGTCTTCGAGATCATCTATATTACTAATCTGAAAATCATTTTCGTGATCACCGATTGACAGATTATTATCAGAATTGAGCAATCTAACGAACTGTCAAAATGGCTTCTGTGGGGTGAACAAATGCTTTTGTCGTAAGTTTCTATGTGTTTTGTAAAGTTATTTGTTGGATTTTAGACCTAATTAATCCTAGATTTATCGTAAAATAACTTCTAATAAGTTAGTACTTGAAAAGTGAGAAATTTTCTCCTAGTAACTTGGCTTTATTGGTTTTTTGAATATGCTACGTTGTACTTAGTGTAGGTAAGCGGTAAAAATAATCTGAAAATCAAGTATGTTGCAAAATTTTGTTAATTAATGAAAATTTACTTGCAAACTAACTAAAAAAACTGCTAAAAGTCTTCTTAACACCATAAAACAAAAAACAATACAAAATAACCAAACTACCAACAAAACAAACACGGTTACATATGAGAAAATCAATTGTTTACCCCACGGCCATCATTTTAACGTAGATCAGCAGTTTTTTTGGATTGCTTAATTACCATTACGATCACCAAACGATGAAAGACCATCTACCTTCATTAAATGATTACGTAAAGTAAAGAATTATAAATAATTTTTAGAATACTTCATTAATCTAATATATAACGATATACATAATATTTTAATTCAACAAGTAGAAAGAAATTACAACGTGGCAACTATGTAAAACATCTGTCATACTATGTCTGCAAATTTATTGTAAAGGCCGTTCAATATCTATAAAGGGCGATTAATAGAATTGACTTTTCGTTTCCGTTCGCTGTTACAAAATTAAAATCATTCATAGTTGCCGTTTGAAGTCGTCGTTTGCAGATCGATGACTTTCAACATAAACGATTTTCATTTCCCATCGGCCGATCGTAGCAATATAAAAGAGACAATCATCCCTTTGTATTTGTCACGTGATTTTGACGTATGACGTTAGAGCGTGATGTTGGGATTTTTTCCCTTTTTGTTTGCTTGTTTTCTCAGATTTTTCTTATCGATTTTAATTTTTTCAAGTATATTAGATTATATATTTGATGAGATAGTTTTTAGTTTTCAAATATCAAGAAAACAAAAACAGTACACAAGACTAAAATAACGAAATTTTCTATTGTAATAAAAAAGTGTACTAGGAAATTTCCTACACATGAAAAACCTTCAAAAATGAATTATCAGTAAATATTTGGTAATTGAACTCATACCAATATTTATTTTATCATATTTTTTCAATGTTTGTAGTAACAGACTTAGTTCAATGACCATATTGTTGAATCGGTATCGCCAGATATACGCGAATACACCTACAACCTACACATCAACTTTTTTCAAGTACATACACAAGTTCAAGGCAAAATTTATGCAATGTTACGTGTTTGTTGTTGTATCAATATAAAAACTAATATTAAAATCGGTTAAAAACATTCCTAACGTCAATAACATTGTTCAATAACGAACCGAGTTAAAAAATTTCGGTAAGGTTTTCAAAAAATAACCAATTTATACAAAATGGCGGCAATGTAAAAAGCCACATAACCCTCTTAATCGTATTTACTTGTTATGTTTCAATTCAGCCCAGATATATAATTAGATTAATTTTTAGAGATTCTCATTAGTGGTTATTTTAAATTTCCACAATATTCAAAAGAGCAATTTTAGTTATAAATGAACGGAAACAGTGGAATTGAATAACTTGTGGAAATGAAAATTTCAATTTAGTTTTAATATGACCTTGTAAAAGAAATATACGTTAAGTAATGTATACAGTATAAACAAATAACAAAACTCTGAGTCATTATTTGTTATCTTCATGCATCACACGTATTTTTTAAGAATTATTGTTTAATTTTTCTAATTCTAAGAAACGAAATGCTAAAATATTTATTGTTAGGGATAAATAGTTTACTTTGTTTAAAATAGTTACTAAAATTCGGGGAATTTTGACGAGGCCAAGGAAAAATAAATCAACAATAAAATAACAATCATAACAAGAGTATGACACGAGAGTTTGATATAGGTACTCAAGTATGAAGAAAGAGAAGAAAGATTCCATTGACAAATATTAAAAAAAAAGAAGAATTAATCAAGCTTTTAATAGATTTCTAACACACAGGAAGTGGCATCACTGGCAAATATCTTGAAGAACTTTATCAGTGGCGTACTTATTTAGTTTTAAGCTGTATAATGCAGAAAAAAGTTAATTTCAGTTAACAAAGGAAAAATTTCCAAACTATGTGCATTGTTTTCAAAATGAACTGTTAAAGAAAGCGCTCATCTAGATTAAAATACGGGCGTGACGTTCACCTACTTATTTTAAGTTGACGAAACAATATCTGTGGCTTTTCTTTTTATATTTTATAATTGGTTTGTGCTCTGGTTATCTGAAATGTTTTTATGTGAAAATAATCGATTTGACAATATTATTTCTACAGTTATAGAACTACTTTTCGAATAAGGTACTTAGAAGAAAGTAAAATAATGTGATGTGACAAAAAAAAGTTCGTACTTTATAATAGTAGAAAGATTTTAAAAATGCTGTATACGAGGCTAGTTCGCCATTAAAACTGAAATTAATGGCACATACATCATAAAAATTAATGCATGTCATCAATAATGTAATATTACAATCTTTTGCTCGATTTGTATAATTTCAAACAAATTTAATCAGTTACTTCGTAATATTTTACTGTATTATTTGATTTATATCTTGTTAAATAGTGATCTTTTTTATACTTGTCTAGACAATATAAAAAATTTATGATATTGTACATATTTCTTTAGATAGTTTGAATTTTATTATGAGTATCAGCTGATGTTGACTTTTATACATCAAATATTGTCCACAAACTTTTGATGCAACTTAACTCGGAAGACATTTTTTTATGTAAAAAGCTAGCACAAGAGGGTAAACCCCATTACACTCAACTTGCCTAATGACATCAAAGGGTTCAAGCCAAAGCGCTTGATAGGTTTATTAAAGAACATAGGACTTTGGTAACATCAAGTGGGACACGACGGGCCTATCTGTGCTCAATGGCCTCATGGTTGCCCTCAATTAACTATGAACTGTCATTCATTCTTATATATTACACTTGAGTAGTTCCAAATGGTACTGGTCGTATAGAGATACCTGTGGACATTGATCTTGAACTTGGTAGCTGCTTCCACCCACTTTTTTCAAGATTGGTATTGATGGTAGTGATCTGTTTCTTCTCAAGGATTTAGGTGTTAGACGAGTTTAATGGGGTGGCCGATTTGTTGCATATCCTCATGCTTTGAAACAAACAGTGGCAATTTTGAACCCATTTCAGTTTATTTATTTGCTACTATAACTGCTTTAATGAAATTATAATTGCAGTGTCCATTATGAAACATTAATAACATATCAATTCGAGTTCCAAAGAAGCTCATAAAATGTTAAAATGTTTATATAATGATAGCAAAGTAACTTTAGCAACTGTTTACAAATGGTACGATTAGATTTAGAAATTGAGATGTCTCAGTTATGTATGAGGTACAATAGGTACCTCCTATTATTAAAAAACTAAATGAAAATGTTCAAAAATTAGACGAACTCATTCATTCAAACTGATGGTTCACTACTCAAGAGGTTAGGAAAGAAAGATGACTGGAAATAGGCCAATAGGTTTCTTCTCCACAACATCACACTAATTTTTTTAATTAGCAAGTTTTTGGACATTAGAAGTCTTCCTGACTGTTCACATCCTCCTTATAAACCAAATTTATCACTTTGTGATTTATAACTAACCCCAGAATAAAAAATGCATTAAAAGGGACGCCATTCATTACATTGAGAATGCAATGACAAAGTTATTTCACAAGAAGTCTTCTAGAAGTTCTATTGTTATCCAAATGCAGTGTTTTGGTAAATATTAATATTTTTAAATCATACCTAGTATTCATTTTAAAGTCTGGCAACGTTGTTTAAGCATAACCTTATCCTACAACTACAAGCAATGTATTCTCAGAACCCAGACAGATCTGTATTCTGCAAGTCAATTTAATTGTATGGAAGTTCCTGTTAAGGCTAATCTTTGAAGTTGATTTCAACAAAAATTTCCTTTTATAGATGTTAATGTTGTTTCAACATTTCATGGTGTACAAATATAAATTATATAATATAAACAAAAAATACTAAGTAAGAATGCTGAAGGGTAACAAATTCAGTCAAATGATTTTATAATATGTTATAATTTGCAAATAAACTTACCTTCTTTCCATCCATGGCATATATATTTCTAACACCATTGGGTAAAGTCACACTTTTAGTAAGAATGTTTGTTAACTCATTAGTTAAACTGTCAAATGATCTATACCTCTCAGGAGCGACTGGAATCACTACTCCACTAAAAAACTTATTTCCATTGTGATAAAATCTTATTCTTTTAGCTTTCATCGATTTGGAAGTGGACGAAGGTCTGTTGTGTTTGTTGGTGATGCTGACATCTTCCAAACCACTTTCTATAATGTCCCCATCAGATAAAAAACTGTTGAAACTATTCGAAGAGACACTTCTAGATCCGTTATCAGTCAAATTATTCTTTGACATGTTTGTAGTGTTCTTATATTCAATTATATTCTCACAATAACATTTCAACTAGTAGAATCAAATAATAAAATAGGTTAGTAACTTTGGAAGTTATTCTATATGTCTTTAAGATTATAGAGAACATAAGATACTTAGATATATCTTAAAATCAGAGATTACATTATTAATATTACATAGATTTAACAATAATCTGTCAAGTTTTATGTAATCTGTAATAATTATCACATGACATTGTGAGTTTTATTATTATAAGAAGACACAAGGCATAAAAATGTTGTCCTTATTATAAAAACCATTTAACAGTCAAAAAATTATAATTTTGTTTATATCAACAAATGTACATTCAACTGAATATGGATTTTTGTTAAAAATTATCGTGATATATTTAATCATGCTAAAATACCAGTATTAGATTAAAATAAAACCTATTAAAGAGAAAGATTAGACCAAGAGGTTTAACAGTTATATAAAATTAACAATTATTTAAAATTTGTATATCAATATTTTACCTCTGAATTTCTGTTACTAAAATTTTTATTATATGATTCCACCATATAGTTTACGGTATTTTTTTCCGGAAATTTAACATAGGAACACCGCCTATTAGTCATATACACAGCTGTCAACTAAAAAACATAAATCATTCTAGAAAATCACAGAGTAACACTGCACTTTCGTTTCGTGACAATATTATACATCGTACTTGTAGAACGGTAATAAAACCAACAAAAAAATAATTTCACATATAACTGTTTTGTTAAATGAGAAAAAAGGTAATAACCTCTTTTCTCTAGTGGGAGGTGGGAGGGATTGGATTTGTTACACACTGACATCAACCTACGAAATCGAAAAGTGAAAAATCAGTTATACCAACACAAGAATGCACGTTATACGGAATTGTATACTATTCCAGCTGTTCGACATTTTAATTATATGTGAATTAAATAAACTTATGAAAGTGCTATACATTTGCGTCTTAATACTTTTATTATATAAATTGAACGAATTACAAAAACATATTAAAAGGTATGAGAAGTAACAAGTTACACGAATGTTTACTACCACATTTATAATACCTTCAATCGGACTAGTAGACATGACCAAGATAAATATTATAACCAAGTTATGATTTAACCTAAAAATATTGTAAATTTAGTTTAGATTAAAATTTATAATTTTAACTAGAAATAATACATTGAGGAAAACAAAACGGTAGGTTATTATACGTATTAAATTTATATTTGAATATTTTGTCGTATTTGAATTTGTACTCACACATTTTCTAAATTATTAGGTAAAAACATGGTAAGAAAACTTAAATATCACGAACAAAAACTTTTAAAGAAAGTGGATTTTATATCCTGGGAGGTTGACAATAATTTACATGAAGTCAAGGTTCTGAAAAGATACTATATACAAAAAAGAGAAGACTATGCAAAGTATAATAAACTATCTAGAAATATAAGAGAAGTAGCGAGAAAAATTAAGGAAATTGAATCAAACCACCCTTTTAGGACAGAATGTAGCGCGCAGCTCTTAGAAAAATTGTAAATATTATTTTTCAAATTACATCGTTTTAATATATTTTTATTACAGATATCTCATGGGACTTATTCCAACAAGATGGGATCTTAGTTTAGCTGAAAAAGTAACTGCATCTTGCTTCTGTAGACGAAGATTGGCAGTTCTTATGGTGAGAAGTAAGTGTGTAGTTAATTACATAAAATATATATTTCTAAATTAATTTCTTTTTTAGATAAAATGTCTGAAAGCATAAAAGGGGCTACGAAATTGATAGAACAAGGTCATGTAAGGGTAGGACCTGAGATGATAAAGGACCCCGCATTTTTAGTTACAAGAACCCTCGAAGATTTTGTAACCTGGGTCGATAGTTCTAAAATAAAACGGCACATATTGGAGTATAATGGAATAGTATGTAATATGCTCATTTTCCAGCATTAATCTAATTTTTTTTCATTTTTCAGAGAGATGATTATGAAATGTAATCAGGTCAGAGATGGAAATAGCACTTACTTTTTATTATTTAATTGTATAATAAATTTTATTTTGAATTTTTGTATTTTTAATTTTGTTTTCTGTAGAACACACAGCAGAAAATCGTTTGAAAAATTTAATTTTTATCTTGACAATTGACATTGAAAGTAATGACACATTTTTATTACGATGTCGTCACGAATCATAAGTAGAAGAAAACAATTTGTATTGCTAAAACGCCCGCGCGTTAAACCTAAGTTTATTCCCTTAAACTATCCAGTGCCCACATTCGCGACCTTTGAAACCTCATTTCATGTTTTAATGGAACGTACATCTTGGGTGCTCTAAGATTTTGTAAAATGGTGGCTTAGTGGAAAAAATGTTTAAATTATATATTGACGAAACTGATTACACTATCACTACAATGTTAGTTTCGAAATTGTAAATGGTGACTTATTTCGTCATGTTTTCATGAAAGATCTCTTCGGCCTAAATTATTTAATGAAATTTACTTCATCTATAAACGTTTGCTAATATATAACGCTTCTTATATCAAATGGAACGATACAATATATATATTTCAATCGTTGTAGGTTTTATATGGAACGTACCCATTTCATATGATCTATATATATTTCCATCTGTTTAATGTCAATATTGTGGGTAAGTCTAAAGATAAACAACTAAAATTCACTATAAATATATATATAAAAGTACCAAAGTATAAAAAGAAGAACAAGCGTGCATTTTTTAATGCTTCTCTTGATAAATGATGGCTACAGTCTCTCATGAAATAAATGATTTGCTTAACACAATACCTGATTATATTCAAAAAGTAAAATGTGATACAAACAAATTGTAAGTACTAATACATTATCTTTTTAATTATTTTTTTAATGAAACATGGTTTCAGTACTGCACCATTCAAATGCGCCGTAAAATCATGCCCAAATAAATTTGAAAAATTTGATGAAAATTCATTTTCTCCTTATAAATTTCATAAATTCCCTGTTATTAAAAAACTTCGTAAATTGTGGAAATTAAAATGTGGTTTGCAAAAATATGATCATGTGAAAGGGTTGATGGTTTGTTCGGTTCATTTTAACCTAGATGATTATATTAGAAACTATAAGGAAGAATTCAATAATCCAAATTTCAAAAGGCAATTAAGCTCGAGTGCTGTACCTAAACTTAAATTAGGATCAAATCAATATAAAAATTTTGATATTAGTGACAGTGATTATGATACAGACATGGATAATTATCAAGATATAGCACAATCTACAAATAGTACAAACCAAGTAAGGCTTAGCTATAAAATAAGGCTTATCTTCAACTGAATTGTCTTAGGTACTTGAATCTGATATTGTTTTGAAAAATGGTCCATTAGATTTAAATGAAGTACGACGTGAAGTTGATCTCAATAAAGAATTAGAAGAAACTAGTAGAGGTTTAGAAAATGAATTAAAAAGTTGTGAAAATAAGTTGAACGCTATTAATAAATCAATACGTACTGCTAGGGTGAGTAAATTTATTCATAATTGTATTATTAAATTTCATTATTAATATTGATTTCATTGAAGAAATTCACCTTGTTAAGTATTTGTTCCTCTATTTTTTATTTAATCCAGAGCAATTGTTATAGCAAATTGATTACCTGCTTTCTCATTTAATAATGAACAAAAAACAACATAAAAACTTATACATAAAAAGTTATATCCTTAAATATGGAAGAACTGTCGTTTATGTAGGAGCTTTCCTCTTTCTTCTTCTTTAAACCAATCACCACAATGCCAGGCCTGCAGAGGAGGAACTCAAATATCAGGATCCTCCTCACAATAAAAAAAATTCCTCATCCCACCCAAAATATATAGTTTTATCTCAGAAGTTTCCTTCTCATTTTCAGTCCATGTTTTTTACCTGCTTTTTGTTGTATTTAATTATCTTTCTAACTTATTCAATTAACAAAGTTCTTCTCTTAGGATTTTCGGGTCATTTATATAATATTTTAGATAAAAGCTATCCACTTGAAAAAAAGAAATAGAGCAGAAGATGATATTTTACGAAATATATTCAGTAATGCTCAGATCAATTTGCTATTAGGTAAAAAGGCTGTTTGGTCGAATGATGATTTAGCTACAGCGTTCACAATAAGACACATGGGTTCTAAGAAATGTTATTTATATATGAAAAATGTTTTGAAAATACCGCTACCATCATTATCTTGCGTTCAGAAATGGGCCGCTACACAAGCCCAAAGTATGTGATAATTTTATTTCAATAAAGTTTAAAATAATTTTTGTTTTTATTTGAATGAAAACCTTTTTTCATTTGAAACTTTGGGATCAAATTTCATTTGGTTCATAACGTCATTAGTGGATAAAATAAAAATTTGGAATCAGATTCTACTTACCCTTTATTTCAAAATCTACCCTATGCCGAGGATCGCTTTTCCCTGGGGGTGAACAATTTTTCATTGAATATAAGTGTAGAAATCGATAAATTGATTAATTCTAAGTAACTTTCGTTCTTCAAACTTTTTTTTTTTGTCGAGAAATTGTCGAGTTTCAGGTAAAAAACCACATTTCTAGAGTGTTTTTCGCGACTAAGTGGAAAAATATGCACCTAATCTAACCTAACCTAACTTAACCTGTGAAAACCAGAATTGTAGCTTATAAAAATGCATTGTTCGTGGAAAACTTATAGAAACTTTTTTAAAGTCCTTCAAAAAACCTTTATTTTTTTAAAAAGTTCCTAGCATTAAAACTAAGCGAGTTATGAAGAAAATAATGTCGATTCCCATTTTTTCGTTGCAAAAAAATAGTTATATCACACGTTCTTCCACTCCATTTGACAAAAATAGTTGAAACTTTACAATTCGCTTTAAGGCCGCTTGACATGATGCAATACAAGCATATATATGGACAGTGGAAGCCGTTCCGACTAAGGAAGACAGAACATAGAGATATTACCAATAGAGTAGGCATGCCTACATTTATGTATTTCTCTCTTTATTTTGTTGCGTACGGCGCATGCGTGTCTCTGATTCAACGGGCAACGGTAAAGTGTGACACGCAATCTAATCAACGCGCATGCGCCATTAGACAAAGACAGCAATAGATAAATTATTATTTCTCTCACTTTCTATCGGCCAGACGCTCCCACTTGTGGGTGCCTATAGCATGCCCACTCCATCTGTAATATCTCTATGAGACAGAATGACAACGATCCTCTGAGGTTCCAGCTCGGTTCTGCGCATTCTCAAGCATGCGCAGTATAGATAAAGTGCCTAGAACGAAGGAGAAAATGAATATGGGCACCGTAACGTAAGGACGTTTTTACCTATACTGACTGTCTATATAAGAGTATTATATATATGAATGCAAGACGCAATATTTCTTGATCTAAAGCACGCGCAGATGAAGTTCATCTGATTGCTTCATGCAAGATCTTGACATTATCGGTTTTGTGTCATTTTTATTGCGTGCAAGTTGCAATCTAGTTACTTTTGGCTCAACTTCGTAAAACTTAGCTTTGGTATTTTCATTGTTGAAATCATAAAAAACGTCCCTACAATATTCATTTTTTCTCTCGTTCTCATCAGATAAAATTTGAGGTTAGGAATTTGTTTACTTTTACTATTTACAGAGACTTGCATGCAATTTCTTGCACATGGTATTGAATTATGTCAAGCGGCCTTTATTCATGTTCTAATATAATAAAAAATGAGCATGAAGTGAGAAAATTATTTACTTTGCGTGAACGCACGCAAACTTGTGTATAAATCCATCAGGGATTAGAGGGAAAGAAGTTGTAACCAAACTTTTAATGACAATGTTTATTTATCAAGAATAAAATACAAATTTTTAAAAACTATTATAAAATCCAGTCTTTTTTTCAAATATTTTTATCCTAACTAGAAACAAATAAAGCACAATACAAACTTATAACTGTCGAAACGATAAATTCTTAAATAAAGATTCAATATAACAAAACTGAAACATCTGTTAGACTCTTGAAATACAAAAAGTGTTCCTAACCTAATTTTAAAATTGCATATTGGTGATTAATGGTTCAAGTACAAAAAAAGTGTTTATAAAGGTGCGATTTCATGTTGACGCTGGCCTGGAGCATTCCTTTTGCATGAAATCTCAGATTATTTGAACTCATTTAATTATACTTAAATCAGATGTATGCTGCACCAACTTTTCTTTTTCGAAAATATTAAAAGATTGAAGATATATTTACTTGTTTTTTGATAATTGCTTACTGATTAACATCGTAGTTAAGATTTAGGAATTTTAGTTTTGTATTGATTAGTGCCTTTTGGGTTAGAATACAATGAACTTTATTCCATACGACTCACTATATCGAAGTGAGGACAGATGAGCTGATATTATCATATAACATAACATAACCTCATTCGACGCTATAAGCCAGTGTCGGGCAACATGAAATTGTACCCTAATGAAATATTGAAACCATTATTCACTTTATTTATTTTGAAATCATAATGATACCAAAAAGTCTTCTCAATGTTTTCGCGTTTGGAAGTAACATTATATTTTCATTTTAAAACGAAAATTAGTTAATAATGAAAATAAAAATATATATTCAGAGTTACCTACAAATATGACTATTTTTGGTAACAGATATGGTAACAATTATATCTATAATAAATAACTAGACCAGGGTCGGTAATTTTCGAAACAAAAAAAATAATAGTAGGATGAAAACTATTGGAAAAGAAGGAGAATATAATGAAAATGGAGGAAAATTATTTAAGGGCGATGTGAGGTCTGAAAATGGAAAGGTGTGGGTACATGTCCTATAGAAAAAAGTTAAATAGCAAAGTTTTAGGTAAAATAAGAAGATCTATAACTTTTGTATTTACACTTTTATCATATAACTCAAAATTTATATCAAAATGAAAAATATTTTAAATCAAATAAATTACATGTTTGTGTTTAGGGGAATAAAAGATTTCGTGATAAAAAATGTTTTTTGTAAAAGATAAAAACAAAATCTAAAAACTTTGTTATTTCAATTTTTCACATAAATTTTGAGGTTATTTGAAAAAAGTGTAATACAAAAGTTGTAGATCTTTTTATTATCTACAACTTTGCTATTTAACTATTTTTCAAAGGACTTGTAGTTTGAAATAAACCGTTTTTATCATTTTTACCCTGGTCTAAGCCTCAACTGAAAGGTCATAAAAAATAATAAGTACCTAATGCGTAGTAATCACTGTGCTTAAGCACTTTTATCAACATTTTGCATCTCTTACAGAAAAATATATGAATTACATCTGTAGTAACTTGTTAATGTGAATAATAGTGAGCAATCATTATTTATTAAAAGTCATACAAAAATATGGCAAGAATCTATCTTTGGAGACTCAATTATGTACTTTCCAATTTTTTATTGACAAAATTATTCAATCCCAAACTTTGAATTAGACAAATAAAAACTGCTTTCATATATTTTTTAAACTTGTTAAAAAATTATATTTTGGGAGATTTATGTAGTAAGATACAAAAGCAAGTTATTGAATGTGCTTTTGTATTCTCAAAACTATTTATCCTTTTTATAGATATGTCTACGTATTATTAAAAATATAAATTTCGACAAACACAGTTTTCTCTATGTTTGTGTGATATAGTTTATAAAATATTGCGGATAATACTCTCCATCAAAATATTTAACATAAGTCTCCCCATTATGGACGAGAGCAGTATCAAATCCATAGTCAGGTAGAAAAATTTCACCGGGAACTGTCTGAATATTCTGAGTAAGTACCTGTGTTAAGAACATGGTCCTGAACAACCCGTTATTTTTAGAAGAGTGTTTGTTAGCCAAATATGGGCTTGTTGAGAAATAAACTCCGGGTCCGAATTTGAAACGTTCACCAAATCTCCAATCGAAATTGAAACTACATATCGACTCGACATTCTCTCTGCTTGTATCGTGGAAAAGTGATTTGATTGAGTATTGTCCTCTTTGTTCAAAATCATAAGCTTTTATTCGAAATTTTGCATATAATATTGGATTTTGAACCCTGTACACACCTTGAATCGCACTGAAATATGGAGTTCCATACCCAAGTTGTGATTGAACAACATGATATTCTGTAGTAGATGGGTGAAGTTGTACTACTTTGAATTTTTCGTGTCTCAAATCCATTGGTATCCAAGAATTTGGAAGTAAATATTCCAATTGTTCCACTAACATATTAACTATTTTGATTGGGAAAACTTATGTATACGTAGTTTCGAATAAACAATAGACTATCATTTACTAGAGATAAACATTTAGGAATTTGCTAATTAGACACTTTCAAAAAATGTATCGTGATTCTCCAATGTTTTCTATTGACATTTGTCAATCTTTATATCATAGATAAAACAAATTTGACCTATTTATTTATGTGGTTGTTGATGTTAGAGAATACCAATTATTTCAAAGAATTTTTAAACTTATTTATTTCTGCTTTTATAATGATCCAGCAATTTTTTTCCTTTGATATAAACCAAAGAAAATCATTTTTGACAAAAGCATGGTTTGTTGCAAAACCGATTTTATTGTTTTGTCGGTGCAAACGGCTCTAAAAAGGAAAAATTAAAGACAAAGGATATAAAATTTAAGTGCTCACACTTTTGTTATTGTTTAATAAATTTTTATATTTTATCAAACTCTTATCAACTTCCGACGTCATACGTACCAACCTTGTCCGCCACCTCCCCTATCCTGTCATTTTCTACTTTTTATTAAGTTTGGCAACCGAAGAAATGGAGCATGGATATCCATAACGCTAACTTTTCGTCTGTTAAGATATTTCATTTTGTAGAATTCTTATGTAAATTAAAGTAATTAGGACCACGTATTCAATAGCTAATGCAAAGACATCCAGTTCCATTGTATTTACTTAGATCCATAGTTATTTAAAATATTCTAATCGAAATTTGTATTCTAATTGTTAAAAATTAATAGTGTCACCTAATGTAATGTATATAGAAAGTATAATTGTTACTAACGCTATCTATACCTATGAACCAATTTCTCTATATCAAATATTGTCTTAATTATCACTAATTGGTCAATTAATTCTTTGATTTGTTAATTGATTCAAGTATTGTCATCAGAGGTCAAAAAAGCAAAACTTCGAATTGATTGGTCAACAGGAAGTTAGTTGAAAATTGGTTATAAAATTTATACCATACAGTATAAGGTGTGATATTTCATTGTACCATTTTGAATGTTAGAATCTCAAATCCATGATAATAGAAATCTTATTAATAGTATTATTACTTTTAACTCATAACAAATTTTTATAGACTAAAAATAACAATTTTGTGATTTATTACCAATTTAAATAACCCAACTTTTTCTTTAGTTATTGATATTTAATATATTTTATATTAAATTGAAAGTATGTTTTTACATCTTTTAGTCACAAATTAAAAACGTATATGTAAACTTATACCCATCATCAATTTTTAAGTTACAATAATAATCATATTCCGAACTAATCAGGTTTCTCGATCAGAGAACTAAAGTTAAACATTCTTGTTCATAATCTTCACAATTTTAGAAATAAACTACCAAGTTTTTAAATAATTTTTATTATTAACTACATAAAAAATTACTGTTCTTTAACTTCCCTAAGACGTCTGACGGCAGATCTAACTGATGCTGCGGCGGTAGTAGAGTATACCCAAGCTCCTCCTGCTACAGTCCTCTTGCACCGTTTGCAAGACCAGATACCAACACAACTCCTTTTCATTGCGTCTTTACCACAGAAACTGCAGGAATATTTAGCGTGCTGTGTTATTTCCATTTTTTTTACCATTTTACGTAAAGAAGCACCATAACGGGTACCGTATTTACCTGTGATTCCAACTTTCTTTGTACGTTTGGCCATTTTGTTGATTTGGAACCTTTAATAACAATACGTGTAAGCAAATTTTAGATTAGATTTATTTTAAGATATATAAACAAACGAAAAGAACTCACCTATTAGATTCAACACGTGCACAACAATTGGTGTATAGATAATGAAAGAATGATGGTTGACTAAATGACAGAATAAGTCAGTCTAGTCAGTTAAGCCAACCAACTAATTTGTAAATCACTATCTTCATATAAAAGTATACACGATTAGTTAATGAATTATTATATGAAATTTTAAGGTTTTTCCAAAATATAGCAATAATCTGTTATTTATTTATTGATCAACATTTACTGTTGTATATTAAGCCATCTTATTTTAGAGATAAAACTGGAACAAAAAAAGAAGAAGATTAAGATTTATTATTTTAATGTCAAAATTAAAAACTAGGATGGACTTGTAACACCACATTTTTAGCGAATAGTATTTAAGTGAAAGTTTAAATAATTATCCACATCTAATGCAATAAAAAATTGATTTGATATTTATTATATAATTCTGTATTTATTATTTTAATAATTTTATAGTTGTGCTAATAACGATTTAAAATGGCTTTAAATGTAATTTTAAGAAATACGCTACCTCTAGGAAGATGTGTGAGTGCGAATTTAGTCAGAAATAGTTCAAGGCAATTTTGTATGGGACAACCAGCATTAAATAAAAAAGAGTAAGTACTTTATTTTACATTTTATTCGCTTCACGTTATATTAATTCGTTTCAGAATAGAAATTACGTTTGTCAAAGCAAATGGAACTAAAATAAAAACAAAAGCTAAAGTTGGTGAAAATATTTTGGACGTTGTCATTAATAATCACATAGATATAGATGGTTTTGGTGCTTGTGAAGGCACTTTAACTTGTTCGACTTGCCACCTTATTTTTAAACAAGAAAACTTTGATAGTTTGCCCCCAGCAACAGACGAAGAATTAGATATGCTCGACTTAGCCTACGATTTAACAGACACCTCTAGATTAGGTTGTCAGGTCTATTTAGATGAAAAATGTGATGGAATGGAACTCAAAGTGCCAGCAACTGTACATGATGCAAGGACAAATTAATATAACTAGTTTTATATGTGTACTGTAATTTTATGCATAATATTTGTTTTTGTATCATATTAGTTTATTATTAAAAGCTTAATATCAATTGGAAAAATTTAGTTTTTATAATTTTAACCTGTTCTGTTACGTAACGCGAAAGAGAAAATCCGTTTGTTATTAAGAAATATAAACCACACGTTGTTATTACATATTTTTCACAAAGCACAGAATTCTTATGTAAATGCTGCACTAAAATCCCGTAATGAACCTGTTCATCCTTAGCGCTAGTGTCATCATTTCTTGTTTCAATAAGATTAATTTTTTACAAATTGTATCCGACAATTTATTTTCTTCATCATTAATAATTAGCTATTCGTTGTTTGTGCAATTTCTCATAAAGTTATTTTGATTCGAACATTTTCAGTATAATTTTCGTCATTATTGCTTTCTAGTCCATCCACTGTAAGCGCTGTATTCATGATTTAAACCAAACAAGTGGAATAACTCCGCACATTAGTTATGCTATGTGTCAAAACATAACCTGAAAATGCGTAAATCATAATGCTAATCAAATATATATAAAAAAATTTACTGTGATATTACAATAAAACAATGTATCTAAGCCATTTACTTTATTCTTTAACTCTAAAAAATGGTAAGCTGTGCATACGAGATATTCGTATATTTCAAATATTCAATTTGTAGGCGTTAAACACTTTTCTAATCAAGCCACAAAATTGGGTAGTAAAGTGAACAAATGTGTTAAAAGAGTGTTAGGACAACCCACTTCCGATACGCACCCTCATATTTTAAATGAAGGTGAAGTTACACCTATGATAACTAAATTTGAATACCAATCAAGAAGATGTAAATTTATGGATGCTATTACAAAGTTTACTTTCAAGAATTGTTTAAAATCTAAAGATCACTTAGTAAGATCCAAATAATATTGTTGAAATTAATTATTACTTTTTATATATATATTTTTAGGTTGTTATACCAGCAGCTTCTAAACAGTATATGTCTGATAAAATTCCTTATGTTTTCCGTCAAAATACAGAATTTCTCTATTTAACGGGCTGTTTAGAGCCTGATTGTTGTGTTGTTCTTACTTCAGACAGTAGTGGTAATTTCTCCACCACTTTATTCACTAGAGACAAAGATGAACACGCCGAACTTTGGGATGGTCCTAGAACTCATCCTGAAGACGCTAATAATTTCTTTGGAGTAAACGAAAGTTTACCTATGAGTGAACTTGATAAATTTATATTTTCTTTCCAGAAATCCAAAAAAAATTTAAACTTGTGGTAAGTAACGATTTATAACGAACAAAGACAAATATGTAGCTAAATTTATATAGTTAATTTCAGGTACGATTTCTTAACGCCTGTTCAGAGAAACGTGCATTTGAGCGTGAAAAATTTCATGGACGAAACTGGTAATAAACATTGGGAAAACCCTAAGCCATTATTACACAAATTGAGATTGTATAAAAGCCCTTCGGAGATTGCTTTAATGCAAAAGGCGTGCGATATCACTGCTCAAGCTTTCATGGATACAATATCTGTATCTAGACCAGGTTAATAAACAGCTATATCAATAAAAATTATTACAAGGTGTCTGAGAAAAGTAACAAGACTGATTTTCAATATGAGGAAATTTATATTATCACCAATTACCACCAAAACTTTTTGTATTTCTACTACATTTGTAATGAAATGAGCAAGATATTCAGCATTGTAACTGTTGTTTTTAGTCATAACGTACCCCACAATAATTGTTTGAGGTTGTGAAATTAATAATGGATCCATTTTTGCGGTTACTCCAACTATCGCATTGTAGGTGGAGATTTTGGCACACTTTTAGTTATAAATGTCCAAACGTTGGATGTTTTAGGGTAATTCCTCAGTCTTTGCACCTTTTATAAATATCCAACCCATTGGGCATTTGCCTGGCTAAAATCACTAGTCTTAAAAAGTCTAATAAATTAATTAATTGGCAATACTCAATCAATAATTTATGTAAATTTCCTGTTGAAAAATAACCACTGCTCTATTTAGTTGAGATTTTTATTGGGGGGCAATGGAAGAGGCAATAGACATAAAGTTGTCCGTAGTTTTGTCAGTCATAACTTTTCTAACACACCTTGTAGTACTGTTTGTAACTTTTGATTTTCAGGTATTGCCGAAAATCATTTATTCGCTAAATTCGACTACGAATGTCGTTTAAGGGGTGCTGAATATTTAGCTTATCCCCCAGTAATCGCAGGAGGTACTAGAGCTACTACTATACATTATATTAATAACAACCAAGTGGTAGATGCTGGGGAAATGGTACTTATGGATGGAGGTAAACTATACTAGTTCCAAATATTGATATTTTACTGCTATTAGTTTCAAATTTTTTATTTCAGGATGTGAATTACATGGTTATGCTAGCGATATAACACGTACTTGGCCGATCAGTGGGAAATTTACAGAAGAGCAACGTCTCATATACGAAGTAGTCTATGACGTTAATAAAGAACTGATTGAAATGTGTAATAAATTTCCATCTCTAGACATGTTATTCGAAAGTATGTGTTATTTATTAGGTAAAAGGTTACAGGAAGTTGGATTATTAGGTGCCCAACCGTCAAGTCCCTATTTAATGAAAGTAAGTTTAAGTGCCTGATTAGTTTCTTGAAGGACATTGACCTTTGGTAGTTTTAAGTGAGGTACGATGGGGCCTATGTACTCAACAGTCATTGATCCTCTACAATTCCACTATGAACTGGGAAAAGAAGAATAACATAACCAAATGAACTAACCTAGAATTCATCGATGTTGAAAAATTTATAGGTTATATTTGTGACTTCACTGCATGTCTTAATAACTTTATTTAATTCTATTTGAGGTATCTACCTGTTTTTAGAATGGATTGATTGCTTTTTGACAGGACAGCTCATTGTGAGCCTTTACTTCCTCGGCAATTCTCCTCCAGACTTGTTCTTCATTATCATTCCCCATCCTCCCACAGTCTTTGTAAACTTGATCTGATATGCCTTTTTGTCTACTGCTTTATATTGTGGCATCAATGATTCTCTTAGGCATCTGTTATCCTCCAATTTTTTAATGTGGCCAAATGATCTCAACCTTTGGGCTTTAATGAATCTGATCATATTTTCATGCCTAGTATTTCATCGATTTCTCTATTATTTCGGATTCTCCAGTGTGCTTTATTCATTCTAATTTTTTTCTATATCCTTCTGATAAGTTTTCTCTCAAAGATTCGTAAAGTTTCTTGATATTTGTGTCACCACCCAACTTCATTGCTAAGTTAATTGAATTGAATTAAAACAAAATATTTTGGATGTAGACATCGTAGATGTACAAATCAAATCTGGAAAATACATTAACAGTACAATAAACACAGCAAACTTAGTTATGTATTAAAACCTATATCAGATTAACTACTACTAGAGGCAGGGGCGTATTACACTCTGGTGAAACTACTATTACTACCACTGGCACTACGGCCCTCAAAGAGCCTTGGCCTCATCTAACACATTCCTACAGTCATCACGGTTCAACGCTCGACATCTCCACCCCCTCACACCTAACTCCCATAGATCCTCTTCAACATCGTCCAGCCATTACCCAGGCAGTCACCGACTCTCAGGCTTCTGCCGGTACCCCCGCTCGTCAGGCATACGCTCCAAGTGGCCTAGCCACCTGAGTCTGGTCCTCTTGACTTCTGTCATAAGGCTGGGGTCTTCATAGAGCCAGTAGAGGCGTTCCTCGTGGCTGTTTAAAACTCAGGTTTCGCTCCAGATCAGATTTTTCGTTCTCCAATTCAGTAAATGTGACTTTAACAGTCATTGGAGACTGAAGTATGTTCTATTCCCCGCTTTCACACAGTCTCTTATTTCTATTGAATTGTCATTATATTCGGTCACTAGCGATTCCATTCTGATAAAAGCAGAGAGTATGTATTACGCCTTTGAAAAGTACCACTGTTGTTTAAACAAAAACTATGAATTCGAGATGTATATAACTTTTAGGCTGCTTATCAGTTATGTCCACATCACGTCTCTCATTACCTAGGAATGGATATTCATGATACTCCTACTGTTACAAGAAATATGCAAGTAGAACCTGGAATGATCATAACTATTGAACCAGGTTAGTTGTGTTAATTATAAATACCGTTATATTTTAGTTACACTAGTAAAGTTTATATTTTAATACTAAAAAAAGTCTCTGTGTCTAAAAATGTACTTATGTGGTAAATTAAATGGATTTTCATATGCAAAAAACATTTTAAATGATTAAAATAGCTGAAATTACGTGAAAACATATGTCCATTGATTTGTTTCTTATTTATAGGAATCTATATAAATGAAAATAACAAATTACTGCCTAAAAAATATCGTGGTATCGGTGTACGGATAGAAGACGATGTTTTAATAACCGTAAATGGTCCAGTTGTACTAAGTAGAAAATGTCCCAAATATATTGACGATATTGAAAGATTATCAAGTGAAAACCAGTGAATTTCCATATGTAAAGGTCAATTTTTGTAAATATAATGTATTGAAACTTTTTTCAATGTATTATTTACTTTTTAAATTATGTTTTATTTGTTATAAAATAGATATTGAATAACTATTTTTTACATAAATGCAAATTAAGAACATTATGTGCGTACTGACAACAAAAAAATGAAATATATCTGGAGAAAAACGACATTAAATATTACTTCCACTGCTGCAGTGATAAATCATTTTTATAATTCGTTTCAATTCATTTATTACATTCTAATAAAATCTGTGATCATCTGCTTTAACAAAATAATTATGTATACCGTCCTTGTGACAAGTGACATCCTTCATCTATCAAATGTGAAACGCGTCAGTACTAAGGGTATGTTTAGTTTTGAACATAAACCTGCAACTAAAAAACATCCTGAAACAATACATTGGTTCCATTCAGCAGACAAAACCGTTGTGCGACTGTTGTAAAGCCATAGCGGAATCGTTCGCTGCAAACTCAACACGTTGTGGAAGTGGATTATGTTTTGTGATCAAACGTCAAGTTGTAACCTTACTTGGAAGAAAAATGATTGAATTCGTTTATCAAGATAAGATAAATGAATTGGGGAACTGCTTGAATTAATCTAATTTCGATAAAATACTTATGAATAAATTTTTTTTCCAATTTACAAATTGCTACATAGAACTATCGTACAATATTTGAGATTCTATGCAAAAGATGATCAGCAAAATGAGGTTTTAAATAATGACATTAAATTGTAATTTACTGACTAGTTAAGCTACAAATTAAAATACGGTAAAAAGCGACGAATAAATACACTTTTTGACAAGATTTGATTGAAGAAATAATAATTATTAATGATGTACAAATACTATGTTTTCCTTGCTAACTTTCCTACGTTACTTTTTCCCTCTAGTTACATTTTTTGTTTCTATTTTATGTATAGAATATTTGATCTTTGTTTATAAAACTAAAGTTTCTGTTTTTAATTTTTTTACATCCTCAGTTTTCCATTGAAATCTTTCGGCTCACAAATTAGAGTAATATTTATCTATGTTATAAGTAGGTAAACGATACGTATAAACCACATCCTAATAAAATAAAAAAGAAGAAGTTTTATTTTTGAAGTAACCTGTAAATTTTTATTGTTAGTTTAATGTTTTTATTATCTAATATAAATAAACCTACAACTTATCTAGCATTTTTAATTTGCTTAACAGCTTTTATAGGTGACACCGCGGTGAGTTATAGCAGATTACAAGTTTTTCAAGCGTTATTTGATAATGCCACTCATTTTTTAATTGGTGGTTTATCTTGGTCGATAGTTTGTTTCCATTCCAGATATGTTAGCGCTACAGGAAAAATAATAGAAATATTTACATGTAGTTTGTTATCTTCTATTATAGATTTGGATCATTTTATTGAAGCAAAATCATTAAATTTGAAGGCAAGAACTTTATAATAATAATAATTGTATGATTTACAAGTGAATTATTCTATTTCAGGATGCTACAAACTTAAAAAGGAGACCATTCCTTCATTGCTCGACGTTTCCATTTCTATTATGCATTTTAATTCTTATAATAAGTTATTTTTCGGAAATTGTTGTGTTAAAAAGATTTGGGTTTATTTTATTAACAGCATTTGGTAGTCATCATACAAGAGATGCGACAAGAAGAGGGTATTGGTTTTATCCATTCGGCTCAACGGTACCAGTACCCTATATAATGTACATAGGAATTATCACTGTTTTACCTTTTTTCATAAAAATTTTCAATGAAAATTTAAGTATACCAAATAAATTTGTAGATATGACTGTGATATAAAGTTATGCATTCATTATTTGTAAAGAAAAAATAAAGTGACAGGTGTACTTGTTTTTATTTCTTACAAATTTACACATCCTCTTTTGTAATTATTGAAAACATATATCTAAAACCAGGTAGTAATTAGTTTTAACGGTAAAAAAAATCGTTAAATTTGTGATAAGATACTTTGTTTTGAATATACAGGGTGTTTTTGAAATCATGCGACAAAATTCTGGAGGTGAATACTAATTTTACCCCCATATAATGTAAAAGGAATATTGAACAATACCCATGGTTAGTCCTTTGTGAATGCATGAAAGTTACAGAATTTCCAGATTCTAGCATGATTGAAATTTTAGAAAACTCAATTTCAGTCACTACTTTTTAAGGGTGATGCTCATATCTCAAAAAGGGGTGGACTAAGGAAATTTTTTTATAAGAAATCCCCATCTTAATTTCATACGAGTAATCACCTGAATTTTGTCCTATAAATTTAGAAGCATCCTGTATATAAAAAATGTTATTCTAACATCAAAATTTGTTTACTAAAACATCAAGGAGCAATTAAGCGTGGATCCACGGGGGAACCTCCCCCCAAATCCCTAAGAGGTCTGTTGCAAACAATATAAACTGGCAATTTTGATTTGCTTGGCTCTTTTGCTTTACTTTAGTTTATATGCTCTTTATTGGCCTTTATATAAATACACCCACAAAAGTAATAATATCAGGAATTTATCTGGTTTAAAACGTTTTCAACTCTCAAATTGTATATACAAATATTCAAAGCAGTATTAGGTTATAATTGTGTTAATGTCTTAATACAGTTTTATTCTTTGTAAATAGTGTTTTGATCGGAAGCTATTCTATTGTCAATTTCCTAAAATATTAGTACCTTTTAAATATTTAAGAGTTCTCCCAAAAGTCGGGCTTGTATCCGCTTCTGGGTGCAAGACAACATACCAGGATTTAGTTAAATATTAAGGACTAATTTATATAGGAAATAATTTTAATAATAATCAATAATTTTACATTCCTGCGGCAATAAAATGAAAATTAAATAACTTCTCAATATGCCGATTACAGAACGTCATTTGTCATTTGTCAGTATTGTTTGAGTCTTTAGGTTGTTTCTTGTTAATTGAAAAACTGCTTGACTTTTCTTGGAGCTCACTGATTTCTAAATCTTTTTAGGTGTTTACATTATTGGTATATAATGATTGTCGAGGATATCTATCGTGTAATTTCTACTCTTCGTATCGAAAGTTATCTATGGCGGTAGCCAACGTTCCAATATACATACTCTAGTTTTTGGATAAAATTAAAATTCGAAAGTTGCTTATCTCTTAAACTTTTATTTTTATATCGTTCGTATAATTGCATACATCGTTATTCATAACAATTATTCTTTATTTGTCTTTATAAATACAGTGTCCCCTGACAGATAAATCAAATAATTGTATAACTAGTTGCGAACCTATACTTACCACAGAACACAAATTTAAAAAATGATACATGAATGTTCGTTTAGTGGATGTGACAGACAAAGATTCCAACTGAATCAAATGATAATTTGTTGATTTAACCACAGAAATAAATGAATAATAAGTGATAGAAGTCATAACTGTGATTATCTAATTAAGCTAATTATATAACAACAATCCGGTGAGACGGAGCATTGCCTTTTATTATCAGGAGTGTATTGTTCTTCTCATATGTCAATGGATTGGATAGATTTTTTTAGAGTATTTGTGAGAATCATCATTCAAACCAACTTAGAAAATACATTTTGCTATTAAAAACTTATAATATGTAATAACCTTCAAAAATCCTACAATCTGGCAACAATGCATTTTTATTTAGTTCGAGACATTTTCAAAATCACAGTGGAAGATATATCATAGTAAAATTCCTGTCATACTTATTGTTTATATTATTTGATACCGCGTTTTTTTGTTTTTTATAAAATGAGTTTAATTTTCTTCAATTTACTCTCTATGTGTTGCTGTACCGTGTTTTTCAACATTGGAACAGAGCTTTATAATAATTTTTAAATGACAAGTGACATATCAATTAACCAATATAAAAAAGAAGATTTTACATTATATATTAGTTCTATGGCCAGCTTAGTTCTAGATTACTACATATTTTCTCATTTTTTTTTAAATAGTGTACGGAATACATATTTGAGAATGTAAAGTTATTATATATCCAATTATTATATGAGGCACTTTTAGTTCAACACTTTAGGGCACTTTTTTAAGTTGGAGGTTTTATAAACAAATCTAATACTACGCATGCGTCGATGGGGGGAGGAGATTTAGCGATTTATTAACAAAAAATGAGATGAAACAATTACATTTTGATAAGGAATATCAATTATATTATATATTGGTATTAGAAATGCCAACATGCTGCGTATATTTATGAGGATATATTTTTGTTTATAATAAATTTAAATGTCCTAATCATATAAAACCCTATAAACCAGTTGGCTCACGTAGGTTGCCACGTCATGAATCACTCCCTTAATATATACCCTTCTTACAATTCAAAAAACTTTTACCTATCAATCACAGTTTCAATACAGCTGGTAGTTACAGATAACCATTCTATAATCGCTTGTAAACAGTAGAGTGTGCTTTGAAACGCCGGTAACGGAGGTGTTTTGGTAGGGAACGAAACAACGACATTGGCGAGATACCGACACGCCTCGCCAATAGTTCACAGCATTATGGCAACTAAACTACCAATGATCGTCGATGGGTACGTGAAGGGTCGAAATTTGTAACAGAGTACACTTTTGGATGATAATTATATAGGATGCCGTAGCAACGGAAGTTGAATGAATTTATTATCCAAATTCAGAAAATTTACTTAACGAGTATATTTATATATACCAATACCCATATAATTTCGGTATTCAGATATACCTATTGATCGTAAATTAAACAAAAATAAACATAGTAACGAAAAATTATTTTTAAACGAAGTAATAAAAAAAAGGAAACCGGAAACTGTATGCTAAGTTTACCAAATCAGTGGCGTAGCGTGGATAAATATTGACGTGAGCAAGTTGCATCCAAGGTTATTAGAATAATAGAAGGTTTGTGACAATAACAAGATGCGCAGTAGACAAGTGATGTCAACGGTTCTTCGCAGCAGTTAGAAATATATTCGTTTGTATAGCCAGATCAGCAAGAGATAAAACACATCCTCATACCTCGAACATAATGTTAGTGAGGTTCTGTTTGACATAAAAATATAAACAAAACAAAAATGTAAAGATAATGACGTAGCTGGTGTTCTAGCAGCTGATCGTTTGTTTACAAAAACGTGCGCATGTCACAAACCTTCTATTATTCTAGGAACCTTGGTTAGGTTAGGTTAGGTTTGCATGCTTTAACATACGACGTATCTAGGGGCCGTTCAAGTATTAAGTAAGCAGATTTACTATGATTATAGACCACTGATGAATAATTTGAGGGCTTTCCATTGCCCAAAACCGACTATTCTGTTTATTCACATATCCATTCGAATGAAAATGTGCCTCGTGACTCATTAGGATTTTTCCATGACAGCTCGTGTGTCCACCGAATCTTAAATGGAAATTCTTGTGCAAAATTGTTCTTTGAAAACCAAGCTCCCGAGTACGACGTCGAATTGTGGTTGATGGATTGTTTCGAACCACTTTGCCTCGTATCTACTTCACGACTGTCAAATATGAACTGTCAACACTAACGTTTACCAAAATGGCGGCGAAACAAAGTATGTATTCCTTCCGGACAGACACCTTGTACATTTGAAAAAGATTTTAACTCGAATAATTCAATTAGTTACCCAAATTCTTTGGTTTTTTCTGATTCTCTAGTAAGATTTTCAATTAATTTTCAGTGCTCCAATTAATTCCGTTTCCGGTATAAACGTCATCAGCATTACGTCCATTTTGTAGTGCAGGACTCGTTCCAAAAGGCTCTAAAAGGTGCTTCGCGATAGATATATTTGAAAAAGTAATTATTAAATAAACAAAGTAACTACAACATCGATAAAACTATATACAAAACGTGAAACTAGACTAAAAGTCGCGTGTGCCGAATCACTAGGAGTAGCGTAGCTCCGCTGAGATGTTGTCTCGCCTGGATTCATGTAAGTGTGTTGGTTTTTTCTAGCTGGTGTATCGGAGAGGACAATATAAAGATTATAAAAGAAAGTTGATTTGGAATTTCCAAAAGAAGGTAGTTTGTAATTCCCGAGGCCGAAGGATTATTGTTTTATTGAGGTTCTGAGAAATTTGTATCTGTATTAAGCGTTCGATTAAGAAATAGCGAGACCTGTGGCTGAAATTAACTAGGGGCTCACTTCAAAATCAAAATCAGCTTAAACTTTTTAAAATGTAATATACCTATTAGATGGTACGATTTCAGTGGCGTTGCGATTTGGATTTGGCTTAATTAGACCAAAATAAATCGAAAATGTAGAATGAAATTTTTCGATATCTCGATTCGTTTTCGAGATATCGATACTTGAAGTTATAATCAAACGGCAGTTTAAAATTGGCTTTATTGAACAGATGGCGTTCAATACTTCGTTTCAAATGAATATTTTATCACTTCAAATTCAATATGAATCTTGTAATTCAATGAAAAAAAGATTTTTTATTTAATTTTTATATTATTTACACTGATACTACAAAATTATATTGAAACAAAAACAGATTAGGTTAGATTAGGTTAGGTTAGGTTAGGTTAGGTTGGGTTAGGTTAGGTTATGTTAGATTATGTTAGGTTGGGTTAGGTTGGGCTAGGTTGGGTTAGATTAGGTTGATATATACAAATATTGAATAAAAATAAATTTTTCCAACTTCAAGTATCGATATCTCGAAAACGAAACGAGATATCGAAAAATTTTATTCCTCATTTTCGACTTATTTTGGGCCGATTTACAAAATGGCGCCACGGAAATCGTACTCGTGCCATAAATTATAAGTAAAAATAAATTAAATTTGTGGAAAAAATGGAAATTTTGCTATGGATCCAATATTGCTTTTAAAATAAATGATCAAATTAGTAATTTTGCGGGGCCCTTAACTGCCCAGGAGCTGGGGCTCTAGCCACCCACTAGACACTCCCTAAATCTGAGACTACCTGTATGATGTATTTGATTGACGTCTTGGTCAATCGGTTGGACTAAAATGGTAGTAACGAGCACGACCATGACGTACGGGGGTTAAGTAGTTAGTTTGGATTTTTTGGTTTCTCTATTCCATTCGATTAACCGACGTTTCGGATAACAGGGTTTCGAATAAACGACGATTTATGTACTTTGTTTTACTTTTCTTGTTTCATTTAATTCAACTGGTGCTGCTTAGAGTTAGAGTCACGTCAATGCTCTCCTAACCTAACCTTACCTAACCTAACCTAACTATTCTTAAATTAAAAGGCATTTTTTTAAATACTTTGAACCTAATACTAAAAATGCACTCATTCTTAGAAAAAAATAATTTTTTTTATCAATTTTTGTTCAATATTTTATATTATATTGAACATTTGTTGGTTTTGGAAAATCTTAGATGTTGATGATGGTTGGATTCGACACGTGTGCACGTGTCTGAAAAATGACAGAATCCTAAAAGTGACGTTTCATAAAAGACATAAACTTACCTTCTGTGTAAACTGACATAAAATCAAGTCAGACGTTTTTCGATGAAATTTTCACAAATACGCCATTCTCTCATGGGTATAAAATGACAACTGTCACTTTTCTATAAAAGCCAAAAATTGACAACTCAAATTGACGAGCCACACCTCCTAGCGGTGACTGATGAAATTTACAGTAATGTCGTTGGTTGGTTTCGAATAATTATTTAGAATATGATGAATTTTGACTTGTATCACTATTCTGCCAACGGAGCGAACTGTTGTACTTAGTTTTTATTTATTTATAAATTAAATATATTTATTTTATACCTATGACGTCTCGCAATATGGCGGCCTCACAGAAATGTTTAAATTACCAATAAAATTTGTGGATTTTTATTAATTTTTTTCTCTCTATATATAAATTATAATAAAAGTTGTATATAAAATTGCTTTTCCACAAGTACCACATTGGTAGCTTTTTGCTTTATGCACTGGGAAACACGTCATAAGTAAATGAAGCGATTTTATTTTGTTTCTGTTTTAAACCTTGTTTTCGTCGCGAGATTTTTTCGAAAAAGTAATATTTAGGGTAGTTTTTAATCGTTTCCTACCCCCCGAATACAATTTCACGTTTCTTACAAAAAAATCTAAGAAAAATTGGGAAAAAACATCGTATAAGCATTGAAAACGGCCATTTTCGTACAAAAGCGATGACGTCACATCAGTATTATATAGTCCTAACCTATCTGATACATTTTTAAACAATTTATGACGATAAGTTTTAATTTTTTCATACGTTTTTCATATAAATTATCATGATGATTAAATGACACACACACACATGTATATATCCGCCCATCCACCCATACCGCCCATGGTTATCGCGTCCCGCCTATTTTGTCGATTCAGCGACATTCGCAGCCTCCCAGATTTCCCGGACGGTTCTTATACATAACGACGGATAGTGGATTACTTTCATTTCATCGCGCGAAAGAAAAACAAAAAAAAACAATAAATAAATCTCTTATTTTTGTTTTGCTCACTCGGTATGATTTGTATACTAGAAAACTACTAGTTGATTTTTCTCGTCATTTTCGGTGTATCAAGTCGCGAGTTGCGTGTTTTGGTGTGGTGATTTTTCTTTTCTCAGAAACGTAAGTAAATTTTCACAAATCACTTTATGTTCGAGCAGTAATTTAGTTTTCAATTCAGATTTAGGTAGGTAAATAAAATATATTTAGTAACCTTTTTTATAGGTTAGAAATTTATGTCAATCACAGCTACTAAATTACGAGGAGTGATTGAAAAATAACTTGTTTTAATTGTTTTAAGAACGATTTTGATTTATTCTTCAAAGTTATAATGTTTTCATCTACTCTGGCTTGATTTTCTCAAAAGGTAGGCCATTACCCAATATCATTTTAATAAAAATATTACAGAAAAACTAAAATTTTTTACTACGAGCCGCCAATTAGTTCTTGAAAGTATTTATTGGTATTATTATAACTTTATTTATTTGAAAGATGCTAACTAGGAGCTCCACAACAAATATATTCATATAAAATACAGAAATTCGTTACTTCTGAAGGGAATAACCGTTTGTAAGGACTGTTTGTTCCATTTTTATCCATTTTCAACTGTTTTTAAGGTTAAGATAAGCACTTCTTTCAGTCTAGATGTCTTGTTCTGAGGATTCAGATATATTTTTAAGTACTTAAGAGTCATGTGAACGCTGCACTAGACGTTGAACAAAACTAGTACTCGGACATTGCTATTCAGTTCGATTTTTAGTGTTAAAACCGTTAAGTCACCTAACCTAACCTAACTTTATCAATTTACAAACTTTTACGCTCTTACACGAACAGTTTACGATGTGTGATTTATCAATACGAACGCCCGCGCTCGCGTTCAAGTTTACGCCGAGTTCGCGCTGGGAGGTCAATCAATTTTTATGTTCGACGCTCGCGTTCCAGTGTCTAGCCAATGAAAACAGGTATCTAGGTCATATGACCACGCACACGACAAAACCATCCGAAGAAACAACATTGAATTGCTGAAACTGGAAACAAATAAAAATAACCTAACCTAACCAGCCGAATAAATGTAGTTTTCAGCGCGAACTTAACCTCGAACGTAAAGCGAATATTCCACACACTATTTACAAAGTTTCGAGCATTCTCAGGGTATGCTTAAGAGCCAAATTCCAAATTTGCGATCAATACTCCAAAGATGGAGTGTTTGTGAAGTTGACGTAACCAATTCGGTCACGTGACTATGACAGGACATATTGCGTCCAACCTCAACAACCAATCAGCAAATTTTTAGTAGCTAAGTATTTTTAAATCACACCTCGTATAATCGTTTCCATGAAACTTATAAAAAGAATCGTTGTGATATCACTTGTTAACAGAAAATCTATAAAAATCTTTGAATTATTCATAGTTTTCTAGATTACAATGGATTTTCCACAATTTTCTATTAAAAAAATTTTTGTTAAATAGAATTAGATACAATTTTTTCTATATTCCGTTATTTCTAATCCACAGGCGTAATTACTACAACTTTTTGTTTAAATATACGTCGCATAAATTTTTAGTACAGTTTCCATCCTGTATATATCAAAAATTTACATGAAGATACATCATTTCTCTATCAAATGTCATAAAATAGAAATCTCTTTACTTTATTATTTCTTAGACCTTTTAATATGCTCTTGATTTAAAGTATTTTCATTTTTCTTCAAAAAATTATAAAAGAAACTAATTTAAATTTAACATGTTAATATACATTTCAATTTGTAAAATTAATTTCAATAAAAACTTAGTTGATTTAGTATAATGTCAAATCTGACATTACTATCATAAAGTTTGACATTTGACATTAACGGTGAACGTACTCAAAACGTGTTGTCGAATTGTTTACAATTTTTAGGCATCAACCACGTAGGGTTATTAGCGAGTAATATTGAGGTCTGATACATTCGATCGTTAAATCTAGATTTTCCTACTTAGTTGCAGTCTTTCATTAAGTTTATAAGTTTCTTTGGGTCTTCTTGAAGTAGCTTCTCTTGTGGATATAGTAGTTGATCTATTTTTCGTTCGTTGTCATATTATTTTCTGATATTCGACGTGGATTAACCCAACTGTCAACCGATCAACTCGCTTCGACCGTCTTCGTGCATGATCGTCATGTGACGTACCGTGAGATTGATATTGATCTTAATGGAGAAAATATTGAAAACCGGTAACGCCATATCCAATTATCAATATTTATTTTTATTTATCTCAACACTGTGGTAGCAACCCTCGTAAAACACTTTGTCGAATCGATATTTTTAACAAATTTGACAGCGGAATCAATTTCGTGTCAATAAACCCGACATCTGTTAGGAAAAGGTAAATTCTATTCGTGGCAACTTTGAGTTGATTTGAGTCGAATGTAAAAAGGTCACGTTTCGAAACAGGCACGTCTTTAATGAAAATACGAAGAGATGCTATGTACATTTGGCTATATTCCAACGGATACACGTAATTTGGCACGTTCACATTCAACCACTTTCAGGATTGCGTTTAGAAAATTTAGTTTTAACTTAGAAGTCAGCGGGGTAACTAGTTGGAGGACTAGAGTTTTTTAAAATTTGTTATTGTGTGTTACCGTGAGTGATTTATATATTTGAAAGATTCATGGAATACGGGAAACGATCAAAGGTAAATTAATTTTCCTGTTTCAGTCATAATTCGGTTGGTTTTTGTAGTTTATTACCCTTTAGGGGTCGGCGATGACCTAATAACGATAATTTATTTTACAAGTCAAGTTCGAACCTCAAACGTCAGTTTAAACCACAGATATAAACTTTTTCACGTTTTATAGATGGCGTTTATCCTCTCGTAATTAGCGCACATTTTTGGGCTTCCTTTTTTCAATATGGAACGTACCTCATGTTCTATCATTTCAATATTCTATGATTCATAGAAATAGACCATAACTAAATTCAGCAAATCTGACAAATTCACCGCCGTGGAACGAGTAATTTATTTTTACGCTTTTACAAATTTCCTCTATCTATCCTATTTGTCTAATTCCAATTTTACATATTTCCGTTTTCCTTTTGACGTAACTAACCCTTGAAAATCACGAATTCGCCCCTATAACCAATTTCCTTGGCTTTTTAAAAGAATTGCCTGCTCTATCTACATCTGTATTCATTAGAATAACACTGAAAAGAAGAAGAAAAAGATATCGATCGACAATTTTGCGTTCTCACGAACGTTTACTGAATAAATATTAGAAGAAGACCGATCACCAATTATCTTCACAATCAATAATCGATATCTATTTTACGATGAAAAAAAAGGGCTGAAATTACCCGCAGATATTCTTTTGTCTCCTTCATGAACTCGATTTCAATGGGAAGCTGTGTAATCTTTTGTTTATGGAAATTTTAAGGGTTAAATTAAAGACGACAATATTTTATACCTCGCGACTATTTTTTCACTTATCCTCACGTAGTAGTATTGAAAAGAATCGATTTAATAATCGATTCTAATTATATAAGTTCACAAATTGAGTTAAAATAAGATAATAATGATACAGAAATTTATAATACAATTGATAATATACTTTTCATTGTTCTATGTATAGTATCATAACAGTATACTATGAAATTAATTAATGTTTAAGTTGATTTACCGCCATTGTTTTCGTAAAATGTCAAGTTACGCCGCCCAAGTCATAAAAATAATCGATTTGACATTAAGCTTTCTAACCTAGTTCATTGTATTCCATTAACACAACTCGTAATTTTAAATGAATTTTCAGAATATTATTCATAGTAACTGTTGATAAACGTTATTCTCCTATTTCAAAAAGTTAGTGACCTCTGTTCGTAAAATCATAACGTTCAAGAGAAATGGAAACAATATCCATGCATAATAACATGTAAAGAATTTCAACTAAACACCTGCAAAGGCGACGGGTTTAAAAATAAAACACTACGCATGATATTTTGAATCCCAGACAAGAACAAAGAAAAATAAAAAAAAGAATTCCAATGACCAGTGGGCACTGTAATTGTTGACATAATTACAATGCAAACTTTGCAGAAGTCTGGAGAACGATATATACAGTGTGTCCCCGGATAGGAAAACGACACTTGTCGTCGAATAGTCTTTTATGAGGTTTAGCCTTGTTTGACTCATTTCTAACATAATCATCGCATAGGTATGCCTTGGAAATTTTCCAACAAACCTATTTTCATGTCTTCAATACCCTTTTTATAATAAGAATCGTCGAAAAGTTTTACCGACATCACCTCTTCATTGTTGGAAAATCTTTGACCATTTTTTCAAGTCTACGAATAGAAAATAATCCGAGGGGACGTAATCTGGCGAATAGGGTGTATGAGGTAGCAATTCGATCTTCAAATCCTTAGTTTTGAACAACACTTTCTTCTTGGTCAAACACGGCCGTTTTTGCTTGATTTCTTCGCTCAAACGTTGTAATAAATTGGCATGATACTAGCAGCAACTACCACCATCTCTAGGTCAGGCCAAGTACTTCTGAAAATAGGTTATTGGGAAAATTTGTTGATTAACAACATCTAGTTCATATATCAAATTTCAAAATGCATCCACAACGTGGACTGGAGGCATAATTGAACCGTACTTTTATAAAAACGAGACTGGTCAAGCAGTGAATGTTATTAGTGATCTATATCGTGACGTAATACTGATGTGGCCAATGTGGGGTTTCAACAAGACGGTGCTACATGTCATACAGCGCATGAAACACTTCAATTACTGCACTAGACATTTCCAGGTCGTGTACAATCAAAATTGGCGTGTGATTTAACACCATTAGATTTATTTTTATGGGGTTAGGTCTACGTAAATAAACCCACGATCTAGAGTGCATTTTAGGAGAAGAATTCAACGTTGTATCAACGAAAACAGTTAATTATTTGGTTTAGGTCGCATACGTCTCCGATTTTCTTGATATTTTAGTATGTTGTGGAGAAAATTATGCTGATTAATTTAATACATACATAGAGGGCGCGGAAATTATTCCTTTACATACTTTTTCGAGGTTCAAAATTTAGGTAAGATAGGTTAGGTTAGGATAGGTTAGGTTATGTTAGGTTAGGTTAAGTTCATACTCAAAATATTGAGCGACTTTGGCGAGGTATACATGATATGGAAGAACTAGATCTCATTATCATCAGTATTTTGGGGAATTTCTAATTAAAAGTCGTTATTCATGATCAAATACAATTGAAGCATTTAATGAAGAAACGTCACGAATGTATCCAATAGGAATTGATGATTATTTGTACGTGTAATCAAATGATTATTGTTAGAAATTGATTTGCGACATTACATTAGTTGTAACTAATTATAATTAATGTTGGAGACGACTAAATTTTCTGGGAAGCACTATTTAGTTCAAAAATTTTGGGACACCCTTTATTTATGACAAAAACGTTACAATAATTTCCATATACGCGGTAAGTGAAATCAATTTTTGATGTCTTCTCATATTAACTTATTAGATTCGTCCAAAAACCTAATTTATAGTTCGAACGGAAATTTTAAACTTGATGTTTACTTTTTAGAAATGAATCGCTTAGGGGTTCGTCCGACAAATCTTACATAATCCCCAAGTTCCGTCTTTTAAGACGAGTAGTCACTTAAAAATTATGAGGGCCACGTGTCTTTACATATATATCTCTATATATTTTGCAACAGAAATCCTCCCAAGCCCTCATGCGACTTAGGTGGTCTCCAATCTGCATTTCCGAATTGAAATTTTATATCGTTTACATATATACAGGGTGTGTTCGGCAGAAACTAACTTGTGGATCGGCGAAAAGTTAAAAAAGATTTCAAACTTCAACTTTGCGTTGCGTTTAAAAAAAAAGTAAAAGTTATAGGAAGCTCCTGATTTTTTTAAATTATCGCTAGAGTGTAGGCTTTCGAACGGTATGTAATTTGTTTCGATATCTTTTTCCTAACCGGAGTTGTGATTTTTTTTACGCAGTTGGACCATTTCGGCGCTAATTCGAACAAAATTTAAATTAAATTATGATTTTAACTGATTTTAATAATAAATAATTCGATTTTTGATACGGTTGTTCCGTTATTTTGATCCTTGTATTGATTTTAGAAAAAATCTGTAACTTTAAATGAAGTCGAAACGGTCCAACTGCGTAAAAAAAATCATAACTCCGGTTAGGAAAAAGATATCGAAACAAATTACATACCGTTCGAAAGCCTACACTCTAGTGATAATTAAAAAAAATCACCAGCTTCCTATCACCTCTATTTTTTTTTTTTAAACGCAACGCAAAGTTGAAGTTTAAAATCTTTTTTAACTTTTCTTTGGAGTTCGCCGGTTCACAAGTTAGTTACTAGCGATAATTCGTGACAAAAATTAATTTTTATTGGCAGTGTCATTCACCAAGATTCTAATAAAGAAAAAAAATTGGGTCTAGCTATAAAAATGAAAAAATCAGAGGTACGAAAGTGACAAAATTTCTAAAAAACAACAAAAAACTTTTTTAAGACCTGGATTTTTGTTATTCGTGTTCAACGATCTGTCGAACACCCTGTATAGAGTCTATTAAATTTATTTATCAATGTTATTCTTCAAAATTTCCCGATGTACGTTTTTTATACGTAAATTTTTGATACTACTATTTAGAACGATTTTAATCGGCTTCTTTCAATTTATTTTTATAGAAAAAAGTCATGAAATTAAAAAACCCGAATCTCATTTACTCATCAAAAGCTACCCTGTACTCCTGACTTAGTATATTTGAAGTAATAATTCTGAATAGTCGTTTTTCCCTCCCTTGTTATGGACTTTCAGATTTCTCTGTTGTGTTTTGTTTCATCAGCTTTTCTTTACATTTTTCCAATCTTCTCAAGCAAAAATAAAGTCCTCATCTTTTTTCGAACGAAAATTATGTGTTTTTCCCACTAATTTGCCTTCCTAACAAGACGTACTTCGGTCATCCTCTTCTTCAAAAAATACAGACAAGAATCCTCGTCTTGGCAGGACTTGAGTCACCCCGCCACGTTTTTTTTTGCTCAGTTGTTCAATATCCGTAGTACCATCGTCCTTTAATCAGCTTCTCCATGTACTCGGATAGTTTTTTCCCTTTCATCCATCTTGTCGTGTTTGCTGGCTATTTTATCTGCCGGAAGATCTGATAGAACTGTACCAGTGATGGTTTGAACGGCTGGTGCACGAGAACCGCGTAACCTTTCGAATAGGAAAGGAAAAATATACAAAAAAAAGGAAATGAAAGTTTCAGTTTAGTCAATTTCAAGTTACTCGTATAGTAAATTCTAATCCAAAACGTATGTGTGTCACATAAACAATAATATGAAAATAGTTGTAAATAAACTGGGTCAATCAGCAATTTTTTCGTTTTCGTAAAAGAATGATTAATATTATTATTATTACTAATACGTTTGATGTGACTAAGAATCGTCCAAGAAAATATAATAAATTATAAAAAAAAAATAAAAACACGTATCAGCGTTATCGTTAAATACTACAAATTCGTTGAAATTTACGATTTTCGTAAGCGTTTTAGGTTGGATAAATAAAAATTTGATCTCAATTGATATACGATATATCTTTTAATACTGTTTCGTGACTTCTACGAGGGTGGTCCCAGAAATACCTGATCCAACAAAGAAAACACAAAAAAAACGGAAAAAAATGTACGTTGCCGAGTTCACCCCTTCATTGTTGGAAAATCCCCGACCACTGAACCATTTCTTCAAATCTGGAAACAGAAAACAATCCGAGGGAGCTAAATCTGGCGAATAGGTTGCATGAAGTACCAATTCAAACTTTAATTCGTTAATTTTGGCCATTGCAATAACGGATGTTTAAGCTGGTGCATTGTCTAGACGACACAACAATTTTTTCTTAACCAATCGAAAGAATATTGGCCAATATCGACTTTTGAAATCTTGAACTTGAGAAAACGAAAATGGCTATCAACAATTTTGGCCGATACCCCTGGATTGCGGTAAATTGCAACCTGATATCAACAAACTATCTTTCACCTCAAGTTTTTATCTTTAAATCTATTGAGTGTATTGGATAAATAATATTTTTTTTGAATATTATAATACGGTGGTTTTATTCAAGCAATTACCGCCATCTCTAGATCAAGCTAAGTACTTCTGGATCCTCGCAGTCGGTTAAATAATAATAATAGTTGCTACGCCTTTTCGGAAACTATGATTTCTACTCATCTAAACCATCGGAAATGTCCTGGCAGAGAGATCAAAATCTGGTTTAAGATCCACAATCAACCGATAGATGATCTACCTGACTTTACTAAGAGTAACTTTGCAAATCACTCCATTTCTACATTCTTTTCCCTTCTTTTCTCCATGCAATTATAGAAGGAACATTCTTCATCCTTTTTGTACTACGCTTTTCCACAATATGTCAAGTTTTTCAAGTCACACCACCGAAAACCGCCAGTTGAAGATATCGCTTTAATCGAAACTGAATTTGGTCAGATGGATGTTGCTAGACAATTGGATATGACCTGCGTAGCACTTCGAAGAGTGTGCCTGCATTATGAGGAGACTGGATCCTTCCATAGGCGACCTGGAACGGGCTGGAGGCGATTCACAGCCGCTCGTGATGACCTCTTTGTTAAAAACTTACTCTAACTTGCCTGCGTTTTGCCTGTTCTCAGATTAGATCAGAATATGCCTTCATGGTAGCTGGCGAAGACGAAGAAAGTGATTTACAGATTGCTGCTTTGGATAGCAATTTCTATGGAGGATATCGAGGAGATTTTAGCAAGGCAACCCTCGTTTTATTTACTACCCGATTGATTAAATTAGTTTACAAATGTTTTGTATAATATTCGACGTTAAACTTGGCGAAACTCTCGAAAAACTGAATAAGGAAAATGTTTATATTAGGAGGGAAATTTCGAATTTACATTTTAGCTTATAAACAACCCCCCCGCGACATTAACTTAAGTTCAATTTGGTATCACGACCACTAATAAATCAGATTATGCAGAACAATAACACCAAAATAGGGATACGCTTTTAGTGAAATAGCACAACGATTCAACAGTCTTTTAGCAAATAAATCAACAACTTATAGTCATTATTTAGATTGCCGATATTATCGAATTTATTAGGACCTTGAAAATAATTCACAACAACTACTTTATACTAATAAAACGTAAGCAATTCGTTTAAAAGTGTCTACAAATAATTGTTTGTTATTTAGAACAAAAATGCGGCTCGAAGGACCAATGTAATCAGTGATTTTTTAAAAGCTACAGGATTTGATTGTGAAAAAATCGATGAAATCTTCATTGGAGTCGATGGAACGAATGTTTGAGGATGATTTCATGCAAATGTTGGCTCCGCGGCTCCGCTTTAGATAGCCCATGCGCAAGGTCCAATTTTGAAACAACATATCGGCCGGTACTTCACGAATAAACGCTTTAATATTGACTTCCAGAGCGTCAATCGTTGCTGGTTTATCCCTGTAGACTTTATCCTTAACATAGCCTCACTAAAAATTGTTCAAAAGCGTTAAATCACACGATCTGGGCGGGCAATTCACGGGCCCCAAACCGTTCACCGAAGGCGGCTCTCAATTTGGTCATTGTTTCGAGTACCATTTGGTATGTGGCACCGTCTTGTTGAAACCATATGTCAGGCATGTCCAATTCATCCATTTTGAGCAAAAAAAAAATCGTCAATCATCACACGGTAGCGCTCGCCATTTACAGTAACGTTCCGACCATCGTCGCTTTTGAAGCAGCCCATAATCCACATCAAACAGTCACTTTTTCGGGATACATTGGTAGCTCTTGCAATGCTTCCGGCTGGTTTTCACTCCAGATGCGGCAATTTTGCTTGTTGACGTATCCATTCAACCAGAAATGAGCTTCGTCGCTGAACACAAAAAGTGGATCTCCCTCCAACTTTGCCGGCGCCCATTCACCAAATGTTAGACGCTGTGGGAGATCGTGGGGCTTCTATTCTTGCACCAGCCGTATCTTATAAGGTTTTATACCCAAATCCTTTCGCAAAATTTCCCACGTAGTGGAGTAACAGAGGCCCAGTTGCTGCGAACGGCGGCGAATCGATATTTCTTCGATCCTCACTGTATATTTGCTTGTTAGTGGCTTAATGTCCAATAGTTTAAACTGGGCTCGAAATTTAGTCACAAGCTTTCCTCAGTAAGCCGACCAAACTGCCCATAAATTGTAAGAAGAGTTTGACAATGACACAAGACACGATTCACGCGTCATCTGTCAATAACAGTGTTGCCAAAAAGATACCGGCCAAAAAATCACTCGTTAGATCATATATTTGATGCAAATTTCATATTATATTGATCGTAATCACCTTTTCATTCTATTCGATGCAAAATTTATGTTGATAAAATTGTTTTATCTGACGATTCTTTTAGAAAACAATATTTATAGTTTGTTATTGAGTTTTGACTGATGCGAAGAATCATAAATCTACTTATACAACTACTACTTCCCTGACGGGAACCAACGCAGTAGTTAAGCGATTCCATATGTCCCTTAGACACTTGAAATTCCATTAACATATCAAATTACCTTTATTTTTGTATTGATGCGACTTGGATTAGTATTTAAGAGATCACAAACACGCATAGAGTGTTCTTAATAGCCTTGACATCCAACGAAACCATTTTATTTATTTAAGTTAATTAATTCACGTAAACTACTCATTTGTTTGACAACTTGACAAAACTAGAATATCGCAAAGCAAGGAAAGAAAGCAGACATAGTATAAAACAACACGAAGTTTATATTATATACAGTGTGTCTCGCATAAAAGCCGATACAGGGCGTAGGCGTATAGTAGAGCCCAAAATATGACGGTTTAAGCAAATGGGGGCCAAATATATGTTAAATGCATTAAGTAACGTTAAATAGAAAGCGATCGAGCCGTTCTGAAAAGTAATGGGGTTAATCTAACCTTAAAATTTCTTAGAATCGAATATTACAAAGCGGTAGCAATAAAATAAAAGCAGCGTAGATCTAGACGTTGAAGAACTGCTCACTATTCAAAACGTTTCTTTCGTCTGGGTTTGTGTAGGCGTCTTGGTTTTTCCTAAAACGTGTACCAATGTACGTCTACTTTTGAATTAATCTACCCAACAGACGCGGAAACGATACAAGTAAGTTCTGAAACATTCATATTCAGAAAGTGCCGGTTTTAGATAGAAATTCATTGATTCTCACGAATATTCTCGACCAGTTGTTTATGTTTTCCCATCGCTGTTGCCATTTAACGGTGTTCGAAGCCGAAGTTTTGTCGATTCCCGATCTGTAACAAGAAATCTATAGACGGGCAGTTGGCAAGTACTGCCTACTGCGCCAGTTAAGATAGTGCTGTATGCATTGGTACCTTTTTGCATGTAGATTGCAGATGGGTTCTTGCCACCTCCATGGTTTCTGTCCGGGATGGAGCTGCATAGGAGATGGTTGAGTAACCTGCTACGTTTTGGAAGCGCGCGAATAAACTTTGATGTGAGAAATTATTCTCGAGTAAAAATCTTTTTGAAAAAATATTTATTTGCGGTAATTCCGATGATGAATTATTGCTACCCCCTGTAACTCACGTAAACCCTGACCGATTGTGTGCAGAGTCAATTAGAACAAAAGAAAAGCGATGCTGGTTTTTACTTTATGTATTGCGCGTTTCACTCATCATTACGTTCATTATTTTAGGCCACGTGACTCTTTTTAAAGTCGTCCGACAAACATCGCATCCGGTCTATATACTACTATAGTAATTGGGCGAGAGAAAAAGGGATTTTTTTGAGATTTCTTTCCATCGAGGGTCGTTAAATAAAAGTTGTTGATTCTTGATACATATCGTTTGCAACATCAAGTTAACGTTTAGCCAAATGGGAAATACTGGCGGTTTAAAGAGTTATTAGATTGATAAAATTTGATTTTTTATTCAATATACAAGGGCGATTCAAGAGTTATAGTTGTAACACAATATTTTGATACCAGTTTTATAGCACGATCACTCTTTAGTCTTAAAATATCCTTCGGTTTTGGCGATAACTTCTTATTTTTAAATATCTAATAATTCGTGTGACTGACACACAGATGGCGCTGCCATTGTCAAATCCGTATGACGTTTATGAAGTACCAACTTTCGAAAGACTATGTGTCAAATTTCATGACATTTCGATTAGTCAGTCATTTAAGTGAAGCTACTTTTGTTATTTTCAAAACAATTGCTTGTTGAAGAAAAAAAATTCTGTGCAAGCTAAGCTATGGCTTAAAAAGTGTCATCCGGACTCTGTTTCATCGAAAAGAATAATTTGTTATTGGTTACTACTGGATTTTCGCTGATCTCAAAAAAAAAAATGATCGCCGGTAAGAAATTCAGCTCGAATGAAGAGGTAATTGCTGAAACTGAAGCCTATTTTTCCAAATCTTGAGGTCTGAGAATAGGAAAAAGTCGCTGGGGTCTAAATCTGAATGATACAGTTGATGTGGAAGCAATTAGGAGCCGAATTGGTACAAATTTTGCTATTTTTTTCCATGATTTGTAACCCAGCATTTTTTCTTTTACAAATGGGGCTGTTTTCAATCAAGATACAAATCCTGAGGTCTGAGAATAGGAAAAAGTCGCTATGGTCCAAATCTGAATAATACGGTTGATGTGGAAGCAATTAGGAGCCGAATTGGTACAAATTTTGCTATTTTTTTCCATGATTTGTAACCCAGCGTTTTTTCTTTTACAAATGGGGCCTATTTTTAATCAAGATACAAATCCTGAGGTCTGAGAATAGGAAAAAGTCGCTATGGTCCAAATCTGAATAATACGGTTGATGTGGAAGCAATTAGGAGCCGAATTGGTACAAATTTTGCTATTTTTTTCCATGATTTGTAACCCAGCGTTTTTTCTTTTACAAATGGGGCCTATTTTTAATCAAGATACAAATCCTGAGGTCTTAGAATAGGAAAAAGTCGCTATGGTCCAAATCTGAATGATACGGATGATGTGGAAGCAATTAGGAGCCGAATTGGTACAAATTTTGCTATTTTTTTCCATGATTTGTAACCCAGCGTTTTTTCTTTTACAAATGGGGCCTATTTTTAATCAAGATACAAATCCTGAGGTCTGAGAATAGAAAAAAGTCGCTATGGTCCAAATCTGAATAATACGGATGATGTGGAAGCAATTGGGAGCCGAATTGGTACAAATTTTGCTATTTTTTTCCATGATTTGTAACCCAGCGTTTTTTCTTTTACAAATGGGGCCTATTTTTAATCAAGATACAAATCCTGAGGTCTGAGAATAGGAAAAAGTCGCTATGGTCCAAATCTGAATAATACGGTTGATGTGGAAGCAATTAGGAGCCGAATTGGTACAAATTTTGCTATTTTTTTCCATGATTTGTAACCCAGCGTTTTTTCTTTTACAAATGGGGCTGTTTTTAATCAAGATACAAATCCTGAGGTCTGAGAATAGGAAAAAGTCGCTATGGTCCAAATCTGAATAATACGGTTGATGTGGAAGCAATTAGGAGCCGAATTGGTACAAATTTTGCTATTTTTTTCCATGATTTGTAACCCAGCGTTTTTTCTTTGACAAATGGGGCCATTTTTCCACGAATGCGTCTTCCAAAGGCTCTAATAACACTAAGTAATAGTCGATGTTATTGGTTTTTTCCTTTGGCAGTTGACTTTTGCATTTTCCACTGTTCTCACCGTCCACTCCACTTTATTGACTATAGATTGGACTCCATTGTGACATGATATAGCCAAGTTACATCCATTGTCATATATAGACGCAAAAAAACGAGTTGAACATACACTACCAGATCTAAAGCCGGTTGAAGACATCAAGTTGGATCAGTTCCTAGATACCCCATACCAGTTAGGAGCAAAGTACGGCCCGCAGGCCAATTTTGACCCTCAGGTCAGTCTAATCCAGAACGCGACAGGGTTTTGAATAAACCTCGCAAAAACACAGGAGGAATCTACAAGAAATTCAACACCATGAAGAAGACAGTTTCCCAGGCTCCTGCGGTCTCATCATCACCATCGATTCAACTCCCTGTGGCCTCGTGAATTGAAACTATTATATTATTATCAACAAATTTTTATTTTTAAAAACAGACTTCGACGTCGTCATAGGATAATTCAAACAAATTTTTTCACAAACCGGTATAATTTGAATCAGGATAAATGGATTTCTCGCACAGTATTTATTGCTTCATAGTTATTGTGGGGTTTGAGTGAATTCTTTGGTTCTTATTAGACTTTATAGAAACATCCACTTCTAATTAAAAAACTTGCTCCACTCCACTGACGTATTGGGTCGTAAATTAGTCTAGCCATCGACTATAAATATTTCTTTTTCTCCAATTTTATTGTTATTGTGTTTTTTTTTCCAAACAACAGTTCTTTGTTCTTATTTTCAGTGTTGGGTTTATTGAAATATGAAATGCCTTTCAATTTTCAGGATTTATTAACTTTAGAACGTTTGCCTTAATGTTTGTCGTGTCATGTATCGGGTGTTGGGTGAACTTTATTCGATTCGACTCGGAACTGTATCGATAATTACGTAGTAACTAAAAATGAAATTGATTCACGTTGAAACAAAAGTTTCTGTTTATTTATTACGAAGAAAACTGAGAAAAAACACTTTTTTGGGTCTCTCATAATAGATGTTTTAATTCCCGAAGAAGTCTTGAAGAAAACGCGCTTTCTATTTGTCACTCATACTTCATGTGTCAGTTAAAACGTCAAAAATTTTCAAAAACTCTCCGACAACGTTTTTGAATGAGTTCCAAGCAGCTTTTCCATTGACAAATAAGAAGCTTTCAAACTGAGGATCTTTTAAGATTTCTGTGGGTCAATATCAGCACTTTTTACTTTTTCAATGCTATATTTCAGCATTTTTTACTATTCCAATGCTATATTTCAGCACTTTTTACTCTTTCAATGCTATATTTCAGCACTTTTCACTTTTTCAATGCTATATTTCAGCACTTTTTACTCTTTCAATGCTATATTTTAGCACTTTTTACTTTTTCAATGGTATATTTCAGCACTTTTTACTATTCCAATGCTATATTTCAGCACTTTTCACTTTTTCAATGCGATATTTCAGCACTTTTTTACTTTTCACGCTATATTTCAGCATTTTTTACTCTTTCAATGCTATATTTCAGCACTTTTTACTTTTTCAATGCTTTATTTCAGCTCTTTTTACTCTTTCAATGCTATATTTCAGCACTTTTTACTTTTTCAATGCTATATTTCAGCACTTTTTACTTTTTCAATGCTATATTTCAGCACTTTTTACTCTTTCAATGCTATATTTCAGCACTTTTTACTTTTTCAATGCTTTATTTCAGCTCTTTTTACTCTTTCAATGCTATATTTCAGCACTTTTTACTTTTTCAATGCTATATTTCAGCACTTTTTACTTTTTCAATGCTATATTTCAGCACTTTTTACTCTTTCAATGCTATATTTCAGCACTTTTTACTCTTTCAATGCTATATTTCAGCAATTTTTACTCTTTCAATGCTATAGTTCAGCACTTTTTACTTTTTCAATGCTATATTTCAGCACTTTTTACTCTTTCAATGCTATATTTCAGCAATTTTTACTCTTTCAATGCTATATTTCAGCACTTTTTACTCTTTCAATGCTATATTTCAGCACTTTTTACTCTTTCAATGCTATATTTCAGCACTTTTTACTCTTTCAATGCTATATTTCAGCACTTTTTACTCTTTCAATGCTATATTTCAGCACTTTTTACTTTTTCAATGCTATATTTCAGCACTTTTTACTTTTTCAATGCTATATTTCAGCACTTTTTACTCTTTCAATGCTATATTTCAGCACTTTTTACTTTTTCAATGCTATATTTCAGCACTTTTTACTCTTTCAATGCTATATTTCAGCACTTTTTACTCTTTCAATGCTATATTTCAGCACTTTTTACTCTTTCAATGCTATATTTCAGCACTTTTTACTCTTTCAATGCTATAGTTCAGCACTTTTTACTTTTTCAATGCTATATTTCAGCACTTTTTACTTTTTCAATGCTATATTTCAGCAATTTTTACTCTTTCAATGCTATATTTCAGCACTTTTTACTCTTTCAATGCTATATTTCAGCACTTTTTACTCTTTCAATGCTATATTTCAGCACTTTTTACTCTTTCAATGCTATATTTCAGCACTTTTTACTTTTTCAATGCTATATTTCAGCACTTTTTACTTTTTCAATGCTATATTTCAGCACTTTTTACTCTTTCAATGCTATATTTCAGCACTTTTTACTTTTTCAATGCTTTATTTCAGCTCTTTTTACTCTTTCAATGCTATATTTCAGCACTTTTTACTTTTTCAATGCTATATTTCAGCACTTTTTACTTTTTCAATGCTATATTTCAGCACTTTTTACTCTTTCAATGCTATATTTCAGCACTTTTTACTCTTTCAATGCTATATTTCAGCAATTTTTACTCTTTCAATGCTATAGTTCAGCACTTTTTACTTTTTCAATGCTATATTTCAGCACTTTTTACTCTTTCAATGCTATATTTCAGCAATTTTTACTCTTTCAATGCTATATTTCAGCACTTTTTACTCTTTCAATGCTATATTTCAGCACTTTTTACTCTTTCAATGCTATATTTCAGCACTTTTTACTTTTTCAATGCTATATTTCAGCACTTTTTACTTTTTCAATGCTATATTTCAGCACTTTTTACTCTTTCAATGCTATATTTCAGCAATTTTTACTCTTTCAATGCTATATTTCAGCACTTTTTACTTTTTCAATGCTATATTTCAGCACTTTTTACTTTTTCAATGCTATATTTCAGCACTTTTCACTTTTTTAATGCTATATTTCAGCACTTTTTATTTTTTTAATGCTATATTTTAGCACTAATTTTGATTAGCGCCTCATAGAGTTTTTCAGTCCCAATTTAATATGGAAAGGTGATAGAATTTTTTGTATCTATTTGTTATTGTGTCATGTTTTGTCTTTCCTCATATATTTGTCCTTTTCCACTTGATTTTCACTCTATTTTTCATTTTTTTTTTGAATATTTTTAGCTGCTCGAAAGGATCTTTCTATATAATCATCTGAAGTGATCTTTTTTTGATAATTTCTGCTTCTTTTTCGTTCTTTGGTTACTAATTTGGTTACTAACAGTTTTTCGTATTTTTGTTCTTTTCCACCTGATATTCGGTATAATTTCCACGTTTTTGCTTTTTTCGAAACAGAATTCAAAGATATTTCTCTACACCCACCGTTTATCTTTATATATGTTTTTTTCATCATTCTTTGTTAATAATATAGACAGTTACCCCCGAATATTTGCAGTTCCTCGTATATTTGTCATGGATTTATTAACCATTGGACACGAACCGCCCCTGACCTTCAGATAGTAGTGTAGAATATAAGTTCTGTTTCCGCAACTTTAAAGACCTACAACTCAGGAACGAGGGGTCGTATAAGAAATTTTGTTACGCCACAGCATTTTAACATCGTCCCGCAACACTCTGTATATTTCACGGTTTCGATGAGAAGCTGGTTCATAACTCATATCATTTGAAACTATATTTGAACGAATGGACTGTAGATTCCGAAAATTAGTTTTTATAATAATCAAATCGACACTTAGGCATTAAATTTACAATTTGTTTTTTTGTATTTCTGTATTTATAGTCTCGTCGACTTGTAGATGAAGTTCTACCCTTTCTCGGTGGAAAACGAGTTATTTCAAGGTAAACAAAATAAACGTAACCCTTAGAAGAAGAAAACGGAACGCGTTATGCAATGGGGTTCTCGCCAATCAGCATTCTCTCACGAAATTTTGTAAAGTAAATATGGCCGTTGTCACTAAGGGCTATTTTAACTTTCATAGAACTAATCTAGACGCTCAGTCTCCACCTGAAACGTAGGTATACAAGGTAATACCAAAGTAAATTTAGTAAGCTGTCTTTTTTTACATTTTTAGATTTATTTGCTGGAAATATTTTATATAAAAGTCTAATTAGGAAAAATTAGGATGTTTTTGGTCGTTTGTTTAAGTTTGGCAACGTTCTGATTCACTCAGTTCCTTTCGCCGTCGACGATTTAATCTATTTCAAATTTTAAATAAACAATATCCGATCCCCGGTTAAAACAACATCCGAACAATTTGTAAACGTACTCGAAAATTGAGAGAAAACCCCCCGATCATCAGAATCAATTAAAAAAACATCCGTTACGACCGAAATCCACTAGATCTGAAGTGCCGAAGCGTGTCAAATTGGTCTAATTTCGTTGGTGGAAATGCCGCTTGCCTTTCCCTTCTCAGGCTGATATTCTAGCCCTTGCGAAAAGGGATTTACGGGGATTTTGTACACGCGCTTTTTCAAGGATACAAAAAGATTCTTTTTCATTGTCGATGTGAAGTTAAATCTGAAAAATACGATTCTATTTTCTCATTTACGATCGAAATCAAAATGCGGAGCGTATTTAGAGTATTTAAAAACTCATTCAAAAGCAGAATTCAAACAGACGAAATGAAGTACTTACGCAGAGTCATAGATGTCACCACATGAATTGGAAAGCTACAGAAATGGAAAAGAAAACAAGAGGACGCCCAAAAATATCTTGGAGGAACTATGAGAAAACCGAAGAGAGTGGCAAAAGTTGACACCCGACACCCACAAAGAGTACAAAGGTTTAATATAGGAAAGTTTAGAAATCTAATGAGGTAATTGATATTACTCAACTGGCGATGATTTATATTGTGGGTAGGTGGATGCTGTTGAAGGAGACTGCACCAGATAGTCTGTAGAAAATTTTATTATCCTTTACAAATGCTTCGGAGCGAGCCTCTTCTTGGATTTCAGCGATAAACTTGCCGTGAATTTTACCTGGCTACAATGTTTTGGATAAAATTCATTCATCATGATTTTTGTAAGGTCTAAAGACCATTTACGTCTATAGCTTTGCAATTTCTCTCCACTTCTATCGGTCCCTTGTTTTTTCCTCATCACCTCTGGACGTTTCTCTCTTTTTTTCCATCGTTTTTTGGTCTACCTCTTTTCCTCTGGTATCAACAACTCGTTTCAAAAGTCTGTCTTCGTCCATTCGTTCCAAGGGACTTAGCCTTGTAATTTTCTTGTCTTTATAAACGCGCTGTTTGGTGACTCATTGGAATGTGTGTGAATTTCATGGTTTGATCTTCTCTGGTACTCCCAAGTGAGAAGAATGGAAGAGAGTAGACTGTCATGCATCGTACTTGAAGGGAAACCAATAGCTGGCAGTCCACCTCCCAGGAACTGATACAGAGGAACCTTCAAAACTAATAGATGATGAGATCTTGAAAATGGATAAGAAAAAGAAGATCTTCTCTCCCATCCTGACTCTGTCTGCTTTCCACCAAACTTTTTTCTTAATAATTTTCTCTCCCAGATTTCCAATTTCTGTTTAGTTTAACGTTTAGAAACTAAATTAATTATAAACACAGACAAATAACTTTAATATAGTATAGTAAAAAAGCAGACGATTGTACAGTTGAGTTTTAAACGTCAATCGCAAAAAAAGGATCTCTGGCATTTAGAAGCTATCTTAAAATTGTAGAACAAAAAAATTCCAATCATCATTTTAAATATAAAAATTGAAAAATTGTTGCAATGGAACGTATTAGTACCTTTAAGAAGATAGTCACGTAATACATAATACATCGTAAACGACGCATTAAACGTCAATAACGACAGACAAAACGTCAAAAACCATGCATTAAATGCAGAAACGACACACAAAACGTCAAAAACCACGCATCAAACGTCAAAAACGACAGAAAAAACGTCAAAAACGCTTTAAACGTCAAAAGTGACACACAAAACGTCAAAAACGACGCATTATAAGTCAAAAATGACGTATTAAACGACAAAAACGACGCAATAAATGTCAAATACGACAGACAAAACGTCAAAAACGACGCATTAAACGTCAATAACGACAGACAAAACGTCAAAAACCACGCATCAAACGTCAAAAACTCATTAAACGTCAAAAATGACACACAAAACGTCAAAAACGACGCATTTTACGTCAATAACGACAGACAAAACGTCAAAAACCACGCATCAAACGTCAAAAACGCATTAAATATCAAAAATGACACACAAAACGTCAAAAACGACGCATTATACGTCAAAACGACGTATTAAACGACAAAAACGACGCATTAAATATCAAAAATGACACACAAAACGTCAAAAACGACGCATTATACGTCAATAACGACAGACAAAACATCAAAAACGTATTAAACGTCAAAAATGACACGCAAAACGTCAAAAACCACGCATCAAACGTCAAAAACGTATTAAACGTCAAAAATGACACACAAAACGTCAAAAATTACGCATTATACGTCAAAACTACGCATTAAACGTCAATAACGACAGACAAAACGTCAAAAACAACGCATCAAACGTCAAATATGACAGACAAAACATCAAAAACGTATTAAACGTCAAAAATGTCACACAAAACGTCAAAAATTACGCATCAAACATCAAAAACGACAAACAAAACGTCAAAAACAAAGTATTAAACGTCAAAAACGACGCATTAAACGTCAAAAACCACGCATCAAGCGTCAAAAAAGACAAACAAAACGTCAAAAACTACGCATTAAACGTCAAAAATGACACACAAAACGTCAAAAACTACGCATTATACGTCAAAACGACGTATTAAACGACAAAAACGACGCAATAAATATCAAATACGACAGACAAAACGTCAAAAACGACGCATTAAACGTCAATAACGACAGACAAAACATCAAAAACGTATTAAACGTCAAAAACCACGCATCAAACGTCAAAAACGCCTTAAACGTCAAAAATGACACACAAAACGTCAAAAACGAAGCATTATACGTCAAAAACGACGTATTTAACGACAAAAACGACGCAATAAATGTCAAAAATGACACACAAAACGTCAAAAACCAGGCATTAAACGTCAAAAACGTATTAAACGTCAAAAACCAGGCATCAAACGTCAAAAACGTATTAAACGTCAAAAATGACACACAAAACGTCAAAAACTACGCATTATACGTCATAAACGACAAACAAAACGTCAAAAACAAAGACGACATTGTTTTATGAATTCGAACTTTCGTAGATTGGGAAATCTCTAAACTGTTTAAACCTTTATATTTAATGCAAATGAAGTTACGTCTTAGTTGAATTAATCAATCGGATAAAACGGATGCTTATTGTAAGCACTTCTTTATTTAACTCGCCCTCGTCTATCAGTTTTTTTTACAATGATTCAAGTAAGAATAGATAAAAGTATATCTAAGAATCGTCTCGTACAATTTTCATTTCAATTACAAATATATTATTCTAAATAATTTTTTTAATAACAAATTAAAATCTTGGAAGTTACTATGACACACATCACGTCAGCATGATTGTTTAAAAAACATTCGTCGAGTTTGTTATACATTTTTGTAAGCAAGGTCTTCAATAAGTTTCAAATCAGCAGTTTTTATTGGCCATGGGAAAACATCAACTCCGTTTTCAATATTTTTTGTAGTCACTCGTGAAACTTTATAGTGGAATATCGAACTACGTATACGTCGGTAGTGGTTAATTATTCTTATATAGTTTATTAATTTAAAGGGTGAGACGAAATTAACAGAAATTTCGAAAAGTGATTATGTTGTACAGTTTATAGAGATTTAACAAAAAAATATTATTTTACAGAGGGTGTATCTCATTAATTCTATAAAGTTGCTTCACTTTCTTATACGTTTTAATAGTAGAGATTTTTGGTTTGAAGATGGCGCTCAAATCATCCACTTATGTCAATATCAAGTTTACAAGGGAAGCAGTAAAAATTTCATCCAGTATCTACCGATTATAAAACTTCCTTCGACCATCTAGAGATACCGTATGTCGCAATTTAAAATCAGTAGGTTAAATTTATAAAAGTTATCGAATTGTACTTCAGCAACAGTTCGTCGTTCGTGCCCATAGACATTATTATACTTTTTTGTGGCCCATTTCCGGTTGGTTCGTTACGGAATCAATGGTGAATCTTTGCTCCTGTTTTGTGTTGTTCTGTGGTTAAAACTAAATGGATTCTGACAACAGCGTTGCACAGAGTTCTAGGTTAGGAACTCCGCGTGAAATATTCACATTGCAAATCATGTAGGTGTGATTTTAAGTGTGCTGGTGGAAGATTTATTCTAAATAAACATGGAAATAGTTTAAAGCATATAGCATGTGTGAAAGGTTAGGAAAACCTACCAGAGAAATAGAATTTTCACGGAGACTATAAAAATATGAATAATTTCCAAAAATAAATATTTTAAGAACAGTTCATGCATTGTAAATCTTAAAAAATCTTCTAAATTAAGCTGGTAGATTGTAGATCTACCAATTTTGCATTTTACATTCTACCAACGTTTGGCACATAATCGACAAATTTTCTAAAATTCAGGTTGGCAACACTGCATAGCTCCTTGCCCTATGATCATAGAGTACGAGGGCGGTTCAATTACTACTTAGCCCGCACAAAAATCGAAATTAATGAAAATGTGGCGATTAATTTTTCAATATAGTATTATATTTGTTCGAAATTCTCGATCCAGTTATGTTTCAACTTCTTCGTCCCTTTTAAAAAACACGTAGGTCTCAAAGTAGGCCTCCACGGCGGCGATGACCTCATCGGACATAAATTTCTGCCTGCCGAAAGACTTTTCAAGTTTAGAAACGAAAATATGTCAAATCTATCTGTTGCAGCAATTCGTAGCCCAATTCGGCCGTGGCAATCGGCATAATACAGCCTGTGGGTTGCTTACGAGTTGCCTCTCGTGGTCAAATTTGTACTGTAACGAATTGCGTCCCGAAGACCTTCCAAGAAATGTGGTGCTAAATACTGTAAACTAATTATACTTCCGAGGATCATCGATATCGAAATGAAATTATTGTAGACCTCTGAGATTTATGATCTCGATCGACTCCGGGTAGTCCGTGGAACAGTTTTCGTCTTCTTTGCAGTACGTTCACCCTGTAACAACCCCTGTTTCGACTGTTTCTTGGTGTCTGGTGTACATCAATTGAACGTCCGCGAAAATATTTCGAATCGGTTGTTGTGCTGAAAGCTTTCTCATTCCCAAAATTTCCTGCAGGATATGATCCTTTTGGTATCGATCGATTTCGAGAGAATTCGTTAATTTATTACGATTTGAACGCTAATTTTGTTAAACTTTATGATCTGTACAACAAAATAATCAACTTATATATATATATATATATATATATATATATATATATATATACAATCATCCATAGATAGAATTAAAAAAATTGAAAATTATAATTATAGTACAGGTATTGATGATTTAATTATGTGAAAAAATTGTGTTTTCAAATGGATTTGACTATTTTGGACATGATCCGTTCTGAGGATATAAAAGTAGAAGATTTAACGACTGATGACCTTGCAGGTAGGTTAATTTATCATTTTTAATTAACTTCTATATTCTCAATCATGTTTTTGAATAGTTTTAACCGATAGGGAATATGCATGTATTTTTTATATTCTAAATGCACAAGAAAACCTCACCGAGGGCCTGAGCGGCCCCTAAGGGCGGAAAGGCAAGCCCCAAAGAGCAAAATAACAAACTCGGAAAAAATCGGCACTCGGGGATTCCCATTCTGTATGTTTATCATTTTGCCCCCATGTCTTAATGGCCCGCGCGGTCCCTCAACGAAATTTCCGAATGTTGGGAGCAATTTTCACGATTTTCACCGTCTCTTATATATTTTTGATGCACTTTTAGATGTATTTTGTGCATCACAAATGCAATTTCTATCTTGGCGATCAATCACTGTTATCTCAAATCGTTTCTAATTGTTTTCTGAAGACAATGCAAAACACCGCGTCTCGATCCGAGCTGTTCTAGTGGATCGAGAACTTTTGACCTAAATTGATCTAATTTACCTGGTCTATAACCATTATTGGTGAATAGCAGACTGCTTCTATAACCATCGGGAGAAAACATCGATGATCTAGTGGTACTTTTAAAAAATGTTTTCAGTTTTGTTCTATAGGTTGTTAAATTATGATTTTTGCTTAACCGTCCTCACCTGAGGACGCTAAGTTTACCTCAGAATTTTGACATTAAAATTTTAGACAGTTTTATTATTACCCACAATATATATATAACGACATTTCAGCTAAATTCTAAATTAAAATAACAAATGTCATCAATCTAAGACTGTTTAATAATTTGTTACAATTTAATCCAAGTTTCTGTATACCTAAGTCGTCTGCACCGTCGTGAAGTTTTGAATTGTTTCTTATTCGTCATTTGTGACTAATAACCTACCGCTGACACACTCTTTAAGGCCGATTCATAAACTTGACTTTCCGTTCGCCGTTGACATTCGCGAGTGACGTTTGACATTACTACCGTTAAACTAAAAATTTTGTTATTCTTTTTTAGTTTGTAATTCGGTATTTTTAAACGATATCATGGAGTTTTTTTATTGAGATCATAAGGAAAAATCAGGTACAAACGCAAACGAATGTGATTGGCTCTTTTTTATTGCTACGAAAGTTGCTACGAACGTACAAGAGACGGCGACGTCAAACTGTCAAACGTCGAGTTTGAATGAATCGCCTTTAATGTAACTGAATGAGTCAACCGAATAACTGACGATGGTCGTTTTTTGATGAGCAAAGAATATCGGAATTCAGTAGATATGATAGTTGCAATGTTTGTTGTAAGGATTAGGACCTTAGTTTAAGATCTATGTGCTCCAAAACGCTAAGTTAGTTTAAAAATCATACAAACAACCCCATCTTTCTGAAAACTTTCTATTTTGAATCCTATCGTTCCCCAAACCGTCTCTGTAGCTACATTAAAGTCTCATTTGGGGATTCCAGTTGATTTACACCTACAATCAGTTGGTTTCGAAACGTGTTTTTTATCCCTTCACACGAATACCATCAACTGTGGTAATTTATACAAAAACGCGTGAAATAGTTAACGTTTTTTACACCCTACGATGCCATAGACCACAGTCGATCCCTATACTTAGTTCTTTAATCCTTGCAAATACCTCTTACCCGCGTACATCCTCTTTAACGTTTAGTTTCATTCATTTCGACACGTTTTCTACACGTTCGACGTTTACAACCTTCCGGCCCGGTTTTCGGAACTATTTTTTCTGTTCACAGTGCCGTAGTTAAAGTTTAAATTAAACACTTTGGGTGTTTATAAATAAATATCGATGATCTAAGGCTTTATAATATTTATTACATCAAATTTAAGTGAATGTACGATTTTTGGACTGTTTAACACTTAGATCTTATGTAATTGTTGCTTGAATTATGTTTATAAATTCGTGAATGTCTGTTGGTAACAGTGGCAGATGACGCCCCAAAGATACAAATCACATGGTGTCAGATCTGATGACAGGTGTCAATGTTTTGAATCTCCTAAAGACGAACCGGCAGTGAGTCCTGCTGTTTAGTCTGAATAAATATCTAACAGAGAAAGGCAAATTGGAAATGTGAATTAAAAATGTTGAAAAGGTTCATAAGTTTAGTTCCTTCGAAGCAAAACAAGCAGAACTTAATTTTATATATAATGTAACCTCAATTTCAAAGAATTGTCCACAAGAAGTCATAAGAATTTTACAAAATCACCCTCATCCAAATTAATAACAATTTTGTTTATTACTAATGTTATAACCGATTTTTTGTTAAGGAAAATATTTGTTTTGCATACAACAACATTTATATTAACGTCAACATTCTCTTAATCCTGTCCTGCATATTGGCAAGATCATTCTCTAAAAAAGTTTGGTATCAAATCCCCCTTCAAAATATTATTATGTTACGTTACTGGAATCAATGACTTTCTAGTAGTTTTACCTTTTGACAATCCGAAAATATTTTCTCACGTAAATACAAAGGTGTAAGAAATATCAATTACACCTCTTAGAACGTGACTTCACAAAAATAACAAACAACTTATTTTGCTTTACACAATAACAACAATATAAATAAGCGTAAAATAAATATATGGCAGCACACATAAAAATTGCAAGAATTCCAACTATATGGAATTCCACTATTTTATTTCGTTATTCAAAACTTTCTTATTTAAAGAGATATCAAAAAATATTGAGAAAAAGTAATATCTTTAATATACATATTTTTAAGCTATCTTGAACTGTACGGTGTTGCAAGATTGTGTTACAATAAATACATAATTGTTTTAAATGGGAATTTGATTATATCATACCTAATTCAAATTAATCATATCTTTTCAATATAATATAAAAATTAAATTAAAACAAATAATATGAAAACAAACATGGCAAAACTATTTAATAGTCGCTATGAAGACCTGTGGATTCATAACATTTGGTTAATCTTCATACTATTTTTAAAGCTTGGCAACGTTGCTTAAATATGATGTCTATGACGTGTCTCAAGTTTTATTGTAGTAATTCTTTTTTGTTAAGTTTCAATGCTTTAAAAAATCTATAGAACAAAATTAATTGTGAACAAATTCACTCATATATACATATAAGAAAATATAAAATACAATTTAACTTTAAAACTAAAAAATATTTCTTCTGTAGAAAACGCTAACCATAGATAAAATAATAATGATGAGGTTTCGATCTTGAACGTAAATTGATTCCAATCCAACTGTCAATTATTATTAATACAAAAAAAGAAGAAGCATAAAATATTAAAATAAACAATATCTATCATTAGTTATATATAGACATCTAATAAACATAACAATTTACACATTGTAACAAAATAATCTGTTCAACACAACGTTTAATCTCTCGTACGTGTCTTCTCATAAGCATTAGCTTGGAATAATTGCACATTTTACAAATGTTTTAAAAGGTACATAGGTATAGGTGCAACGTACATATCAAGTGTAATGTGCTTGTGTATATCGAATAATCGATCTTTGTCGTATTTACTTTAGAAACGTGACTGAGGAAAAGAGAAAAAGCACGTTTTAGACCTATAATGACCGATTAAAACGTATAACTCGACCATTATAACAAGTTAGTAGTAACCAGGTGATAATTATTCGATCAATTAGTAAAATTTTAACGATTTTAATATCAATGTAATGAGTTTTATTTGACACTATTGTAATACACTGAGAAAAAAGTTGAATCATATAAATATATGGAAGTATGATAAGAAAATGAAACTAATATCACTCCTAAGGTTAGGAGCAATTCAAGTAATTATTATTGCCACTTTATCATTGGTGTTCAGCATACGAGGGAGGTTTGAAGTTGTTTTTTTTTTCGAAATCGATTTTTATATAAATATAAATCCCATTTTATGGAAAACAAGAAAAATATTACGATAAACAAAATCTGGATTTTCTTAGCAGTAAAATCTGGGATTTTATAGTTTAGGGAATTCGATGATAACAATAATTTTTATTATTATATCGAATATTAGATCTTGGTTGAGAAATTTGTTTTCCAAATGTATTTGTTATATTAAGAAGTTAAGAAAATAGATAAAATAGACAATTCAAATGATCCTCCGATACATACATGACATATATTGAGTGATTTAATAATTATAACACTGGAAAAAATGTTTTCTATACCAAGAATTCTAACAGATATTGTTTATTATTAAATAGTATTTGAAAACAGGTGGGGAAATAATTGCTAAACATTCTTTGTGGACTCATTGTTATTGTCCAATGTGCATACCGTAAATATTGACACTCAATAAACAAAATTTTTATTGGTATTTATCCTTTTTCGGCATTATCCATTCAAAAATTATTATTTTTAGACTGACAATAAAAGTTGTAAAAGGATCACTTGCTGTTCGGGGTACTGTGAGAATTTGTTGCTGGGACGTTCCCAAAATGATAAAATTCAAATAAGTAAAAGTACCTACGGTTCATAAAATTTTTCAGAAATAGGTGTACCTATATATAATATAAAACAGGTGTCGATTGCATGGGAACTTTTTACTTTTTACACCTTCCACGGCAAAAAAAAACCGGACACTTCATATTTTTCTTATTAAAAGTTAATTTTCCCCAATGGGTTTGTTTTTGTGGGGATTCTAGTTATTACAGAGTCCATTCAACAAATCCCTTCAGGATTAGTAAGCAATTAGATAAAACTCTAAACTGTAAATCGTTTTTCTGTGATTACGAGACTTATTTTGGTCCAAAATAATGGTTTTTTTCAATTGTTGATATGGCCCGAGCAGATGCCTTGGTCAGAGAAGGCCGAAGCTTGGGGTAGTGAAGTCTACCAGCGTCTTCGGGAGATTGGTATCTACGATAGAAGGGCCGGCAGTGGGCGACCAAAGACAACAACTGCAGTAGACGAAAGACCGATATTTAACGGCTCCTGAGGTTCGGGAAAGACTTGAAGTGTAAACTAAGGGAGAATGAAATTGTATCAAGGCGACAGGGTCCCAAATCCTGGAAAGGCATCGAAAAGAAAGGCGATTATTTGCTGATCAGTATTATCATTGGTCTCTGGAGCAATGGGAAACTATTTTATACACGGATGAGTCTCGATTTGGTCTATATCACGCATCATCTATATCATAATCGCCCTAATAACATCTCTCTACGATTAAGCATAGATCTAATCAAGTTAGCTATTATCTCTTGTGGGATGTTGATCCACTCTTCTTCTACTGCCACAATTCTCTCTGGGATCGAGTTTGGGGTATGAAGTCTAGCTAGAATTCTTCTTTTTTAACTCGTCCCATAAAGATTCTACGCATTTAGGTCCATTCCGTAACATACATAAAGGTAATTTCATCTTCAATGCGATCTGTTGGTTTTCGGTACATTCTCCTTCTTTGGTCGCTACCATGAAGGCATATTTTGGTCTCATATGAGAACAGATCAGATCCATATTGTTCCAACGTCCAATTTAGATGATCCCATGCAAAACGCAAGTGCTTGCCGATGAGCTGAGGTAAGCTTTGGAACAATCGCGGGTATTTTAGGGGTCAGGTTTATTTTATTGCAGTCTTCGAATTAGTAACTAGTCATTCCTCGAATCTCACGGATAATTTCATCTCCAGGACAACCAAAATCTCAAATAAAGTGCGTGCATTCTCATTTATCAAAGAATTTCCGACAGTAGACGAGGTTCTTGTCACAGATGATTACCCTGTAAAAAGGTTTTCTCTGGAAAAGTCTTATTTCAAATAGAAAGAAGGGGTATTGTAGTTTGGTGAAGAAATTACCCAAAAGAAATTAAAAACCAAAGAAGTATATTTCATTTAAAGATGGAGCATTAATCCCAACCAAATGGTTGGAAAAACATCCACAGAATTGGGTTAAAATCTACTCGTTTCGATGTCTAATATGAAGACTTGAATGCTGATGTTTTTAAAGATTGTTTCGAACAAATGATAGATCTTCTTAATCAGGAATTAATCCCAACCAAATGGTTGAAAAACCAGTCGCAGAATTGGGTTCAAATCCACTCATTCCAATGATCAATTAGAAGACTTGAATGCTGATGTTTTTAAAGATTGGTTCGAACAAATGATAGATCTTCTTAATCAGGAATTAATCCCAACCAAATGGTTGAAAAACCAGTCGCAGAATTGGGTTCAAATCCACTTATTCCAATGATCAATAAGAAGACTTGAATGCTGATGTTTTTAAAGATTGGTTCGAACAAATGGTAGATCTTCTTAATCAGGAATTAATCCCAACCAAATGGTTGAAAAACCAGTCGCAGAATTGGGTTAAAATCTACTCGTTTCGATGTCTAATATGAAGACTTGAATGCTGATGTTTTTAAAGATTGTTTCGAACAAATGATAGATCTTCTTAATCAGGAATTAATCCCAACCAAATGGTTGGAAAACCAGTCGCAGAATTGGGTTAAAATCTACTCGTTTCGATGTCTAATATGAAGACTTGAATGCTGATGTTTTTAAAGATTGTTTCGAACAAATGATAGATCTTCTTAATCAGGAATTAATCCCAACCAAATGGTTGAAAAACCAGTCGCAGAATTGGGTTAAAATCTACTCGTTTCGATGTCTAATATGAAGACTTGAATGCTGATGTTTTTAAAGATTGTTTCGAACAAATGATAGATCTTCTTAATCAGGAATTAATCCCAACCAAATGGTTGGAAAAACATCCACAGAATTGGGTTAAAATCTACTCGTTTCGATGTCTAATATGAAGACTTGAATGCTGATGTTTTTAAAGATTGTTTCGAACAAACGATAGATCTTCTTAATCAGGAATTAATCCCAACCAAATGGTTGGAAAAACATCCACAGAATTGGGTTAAAATCTACTCGTTTCGATGTCTAATATGAAGACTTGAATGCTGATGTTTTTAAAGATTGTTTCGAACAAATGATAGATCTTCTTAATCAGGAATTAATCCCAACCAAATGGTTGGAAAAACATCCACAGAATTGGGTTAAAATCTACTCGTTTCGATGTCTAATATGAAGACTTGAATGCTGATGTTTTTAAAGATTGTTTCGAACAAACGATAGATCTTCTTAATCAGGAATTAATCCCAACCAAATGGTTGGAAAAACATCCACAGAATTGGGTTAAAATCTACTCGTTTCGATGTCTAATATGAAGACTTGAATGCTGATGTTTTTAAAGATTGTTTCGAACAAATGATAGATCTTCTTAATCAGGAATTAATCCCAACCAAATGGTTGAAAAAACAGTCGCAGAATTGGGTTAAAATCCACTCATTCCAATGATCAATAAGAAGACTTGAATGCTGATGTTTTTAAAGATTGGTTCGAACAAATGGTAGATCTTCTCCATCAGGAATTGATCCCTACTGGTATGGGCACAGATGAGGGAGGTTTCAAGACGAAATCTTACAGTTAACAGCCGCTATACATTCTGTTTAGAATTGTAGGAGCTCAGATTGAGCTCTTTTGACCCTGCATTTTCGCGTGGGTGCTTTTATTTAGACAAATAATTTAGATCTTAGCTGTTCTACGAGGTAAGGGTTCTATGAGCTCAAAAAGGGTTCAGTAGTCTAATTATAACTGAATAAAGAATCTTATTAACACAGTAATTATTTAAAAAGTTCTAAAATTATTTGTATATAGGCCTAAAAAGGCAATGGGAAACCAAAGTAAACGAGACTACGCCCCCCGGTATATTTTATTTGGTATCGTTCGCAGAGCAATTAAAACCGCAACAAAACTTGTACGAGATTGATTCGTTTTGGATTATAAATTTTGTTTTGGTTATTTTTGTTTTCTGTTGCCTTTTCATAAAACGACATTTCATCAATACGTCGGGAATTCCGGGAATCGAACTAAACAAAATAAGACAAAGCGCATTCATCCGAACGCGTACGGTTTCTGTGAAAAATTGTAAATAATAATACACTGAGAAATATACTACATCTATATAATGTTACAAGTCTTTGTCCAATGTTTAAAACTATTCCTCTCGAGTTAATTAATTTGTTGTCCGCCTTTCTTATATCGTCATTTACCGGCAACTTCTCGGAAGACACTCATTGTATTCTTTACGAACTTTAGCCGATCGATTTGATACAGATCGAATCGATTTTTCTTTAACCGTCTATCTATAGTTTGTTTAGTTCAGTGAAAATCTCATGTATAGCGGGTTGACTGCGTTTCTGAAATATATAAGCACAGAAACCGTGCATTATCCAGTCCCAGGGGACCGGTGGTTTGACCCGGACATGTCGCGGTACCGATCTTCGGGGTCCGGTAAAGACGTAATTAGCTTTCCAATTTTCTTGATTCTTTCATAAGAAAGTTACTTGCATTCTTACTGGAACGTGTTTCTTTTAATTTATTATAGCATCCTCGGCATTTTCTTTCCTAGTCCGGATTGTTTCTTCGTGTACTACTGGAGTAACAAGTAATTCTTCGTCTAAACTCCTTTATAGACTAATTTGAAGAAGAAGTAGCCTTGTTATAGATAATCCAAGCGTTTACAATAACTATTCCGAGCAAAAATTCGAAGCAAAATTTTCGGTACCATTTCAAAGATTTTCTTAATACTAAATGATAAAAATTCACCTGATCGCTAAAATCTACTCCCATTTATATTATGCCATTCATTTTCATCATCATTTGTCTCAAGATCTACATGGTCGCGAGGTGTGCAAATTGTTTTTAAGGGGTAAAAACCATCCCTTATCGAAAAATACTAATATTATAGTTTTTCCTACTTTTTTTCAATTCGAATGTTTTCCGTTTATGCAGCATAAATATCTTAACATATTGTATAATAGAAAATTTATATATTTCGAAGTATCAACCCTTAAAAATCATTAAAAACTACCCTTCTGATGTAAATAATATGGGAACAAATATTTTAAAGGTTTAAAACATTGCGATTTCATTTTTAGTGTGAAAAATTCATAAAATTTAATCGGTTATTCATTTTTATTATTCAACCCTTATAAACTACCCCTTTGCAGAGAATGAATGAATAAAAATAAATCTAATGGCTGCCAACTTTTAGATTTTGCATTCTTCTTGGTATTAAAGTTTCTTGCCTCTATTTGAAGTGATTTTTTATTGTCTATATACCCTATCAACCCTTAAGAACCACCCCTTTATGTCTTGGTACTACAGGCAACTTAGCATCAACAGAAAAAATCCGTGCGCCGAAATTTTGTAATTTTTTCATATTTTATAAATCACAAAAAAAATTTAAAAATCTTTTTTTTTCTGTAACTCCATTAATTTTGAAGCTATTACGTCCTACAAAAAACCATTTTAAAGGTAATTTTCAGGGCTACAAGCCTATGTTTGTTAAAAGGGCTTGAGACTCTCCACATTTTATTAATAAAGGTTCAAAGGGCTGTGGATAAGCAATCCTCGCACTATAGTGACAGATTAATTTGGTTATAACTCTGTCAATTTTTATCCTACAAAAAAAATAAAAAAAGCAAAATAATCGTCATAAAAAATGCTTTGATTTGACTATTCATTTGTTTTTGTATCTCTTATAGTTATGGGGAAAAATGAGCGAAAAAATTTTTTTTCAAAAATCAAAGAAAAAGTTTTATTTAATGCTGATTTTTTTCAAAATTATGCATTTCTAATTAGCCAAATTTTCAGATATCGTAAATGACATCCAAATAAAGTATTTCATACAAGGAATAAGTTTAATTTTGATTTTCAATGAAATGGTATTAGTTTCAGTGCAATTTTTTTTTTTAGTTTCAACTATTTTACATTATATCTCACAGAAATTTTAGTCGAAACGATTTTTATCAGTGGTCATTTGAAAGGTCTTTTTAAGCTCTTTTAAAAGTATTTCATGACTTTTTGTTGAAAAATGTACCGTTTTCCCGTTATTTGAGGTTAACTGCTCAATTACGTAAAACAAAAGCTATTCAAGTATTTATAACTCGCTTTAGGTACAACATTAAGATCGTAAAATATAACTCAACTTCTTAGTTTTTTATAAGCTTTATTTTTGTTCATTACACTTTTTTCGATAAAATGCATCATTACAGAGTTATACGTAAAAAACTATTGAAAAATGCGGTTTTTTTGAAGAAAAATCGTAGTTCTCAATTGCGAATAACTCAAAAACTGGCAAAAAACTTTATGTGACATAGTCAAAAGTTTACAGTAATGTTTAGCTTTTCGCTAATTATTGTTTTGTTTAGTAATATTTGAAGCGATTCAAATCATCATTGGAAGTTTCTTATTTAATCATACTTTGAACTCCACATACAAAAAGTAATAGTCCGGTCAATTTAGACATCGAAGTTAAATAAATTCCCATCAAGCTGAAAATCAGTAAAATTGTTTAAAATACATTTGAACTTAGAATTTGAATGTTCCCCATCATTTCCGTGTATGGAGAAACTTTTATTCAAGGTCAAAGGTAAAAAAATAAGTTTTTTGTGATTATCAGCAAAACGGTAAGTTTTATCATGAAAATACCTCAGACAAAAATTAAAGACCATAAAATTATCTACAAAAAACGTATGAATACTTTTTCCCTACGAGCTACTGTTTTTGAGATATAATGGTTCAAAAAGTTGTAGAACAACATCGTTGTATTTAATGGTTTCACCCATATTTTCAGCAGTTAATCGAGACTTGTTGTGAGTATTTGTAAGAAATTTCTATTGACTGATTGGAACTGTTATAAGTTCATCAAATAAATTATCAATTGATAAAGATGTTGCTAAAGTTCGCCGATGTTGTTCTACATCTTTTTTAATCGTTATATCTCAGAAACGGTGGCTCGTAGGAAAAAAAGTATTGATACGTTTTTTGTAGATAATTTTATGATCTACAATTTTTATTTAAGGTATTTTTATGATAAAACTTACCGTTGTGCTGATAATCACGAAAAACTCATTTTTTTGACCTTTGACCTTGAATAAAATTTTTTCCATACACGGGAATGATAGGGAACATTCAAATTTTCTATTTTAAACAATTTTACTGATTTTCAGCTTGATGGGAATTTAAGTAGCGTCACTCTTATTTTATGGTCTAATTTGACCGGACTATAAGTGATAATAAATTTTTATTATTCTTTAGTTTCTTTGCTAAAATGATAAAAATTAGAAATATTGTCGTTTTATACAAAATGAGTCATAAACTTTTTCCTTTTTCTCATCATCTGTCAGCGTTTAATATACCCAAACATCTCATTGTATATCTTATCTTACTAACTAGCATTTTTGAAAAGAAAGGGCGTAACTACACAACACCTCTGTGTTATAAAAGTACCACCAATCCGCAACCGTCCAAATAATTACTACAACTATTTTCAAGGGATTACACCTGAGTATACCTGAGGTCGATTCTTCTCGAATTTAGTTGGATAAGAAAGGTCTTTTGATACATATTCTGGGTTTTCCAAAAATTTGTAGACCAGATGTCGGTGACACTATTTCAGTTAGTTTATAACAAGTGTTTCATAAAACAGGTTGAAATTTTATATTCCAATTGAGGGTGTTTTTATTGAATAATCAAACAAGTGTTTCGTGGTACGTTATGATAATTTTTAATTGGCGGAATCATGACTAATACGTTTAAATATTATGGGAGAGGTAAAACCGGTAAGAAAAATCATTATAAAACAGTAAAATATTACCCAAACAATATTTTTCTCTATTTTTTTTTTGTGCCAGTAGCTCGCGTGCAAATAACTGATGTACCGCACTCTTGTTTCATATTTCGCTGCCCCATATAGGATATTACGATGGGGCCAGACTTGGGCCAAGTATCTACAGCTCTGGCCCCAGCTTGGAAGCCATTATTGGCCCAAACTTGGTAGAACTCTGGGATGATAAGCTTGATTTCCAAGCCTGGTCCAGGCCTGGTTGCCTAGATACTTATCTGCAATCCAGGGCCAACAAATTTCAGTCAAATTCTTAGCCGAGGTCGGGTAACCCAGACTTCAACCAGACTTGGACCATTATTGGCTTGCCAAGGCCGAGTTTCCCAACGTTGGCCCAAGCTAAGCCCCGTCGTTCAAGTCTGAGGGCTATAAACTATCACATCTAAAAACCAACAGTTTCTAGATATTGGAATTTAAATCATTCATGAGGTTTTCTTTTTGACTTTGTTGTATTAGTTTAGTCATCATCATCTTCAGATTGTTCGTCGACTTCACCAACAGTGGAAGCTCTCAAATTTTCAAAAAAAGTATGGTATGGACGTGGAACGAGGTTCTCTCATTGTCAAATGTTCATGCATAATTGCAAATGCCTTCTGATATCTTTAGACCTTCAGCTATCTTACGCAATTTTAATTTACTATTTGATATAACCAATTTGTGGACTTTTTTGATGTTTCCTGGAGTAACCACCTCAATCGGACGACCAGAACTTTCACCATCATCGGTACAAACTCAACAGATACTCTTTCTTCAAAACAGTCATACCTGGAGGAATTGGGTATGCTTGTTGGACTATTTTTTAGCAATAGGGGCTCTAGCAAATCAATCAATTATATCTTGGATGATTTGATGGTCTGTTTTGGATTGGTTCAAATGTTTGCCACTAAAATCCGGCTAAATAACGCCTGTAGATGGCCTCTTTGGATTATTGGTTTATTCCAATGATTTCTTGATCTTGAGATCTTTCTTGTACTTGTTTTAACTGTAATATTTGCTGTTGAACGTTATTTTCAATCTCTTCATACTTGCTAGCAGAACTATTACCATTTTTATCTGGTATGTAATCATCAATGTCATCAGAAGCATCGTCCTCATTGCCAACATCATTTCTTGATCGATATTTTCATTATTATATACCGTTAAAATGTAAAGATCTTCTGAATTTGGATGCGTCACTTCCAGAACTGGTTTCGTCTTCAACAAAATTTGATTGTCGAGTCTCAATTTGAGGCGGGTTTTTCAATGAACCATTCATTCCGGAAACTAATAGCTAATACACTTTCAGTAATATTATAAACCTTCCAAACTACCTTGCCAGTTTCACAAGTTGTCTTCAAAAATAATGACAAACCACAGGTAACAGCATAAATATTTTTTGCTTTTGTACTATGTCAACTGTCAACATTGAAGTGGCTAGAGTCACTCCAGAACGTTCCTAAAGTGTTTTGCAGTACGTAACTGTCAACTGTCACTACATGGAACACTCAAAACGCAACTTTCGGTAAATCTGAAACTGTTTATCACTGTTCTCGCAATAAAATAAACGGGCATTCTTCATAAACTTCGAGATGGAAAATTCTAGTTAACTATTTCGAAATCATCATCGGATCTTTGGAATTCCAAATATTTCATAAGATTACCTAAGCCTTTTGAACCATTTTACCTAGGATATCAATTTTAGATGATAATTTATACCAAGTCAAAACTGAAGGCAAACATTTGGTTTTGGTAGGTTTTCCCACCGTGTCCTGGGTTTATCCTGATGTGATCCTCGTCTGGATTGCTCTAATAAGATGAACCTTGTTTTAACCTGATAAGGTCTTTATGATGTTTCAAGGAAATCGGGAAAAATTTTAGTCAAATAGGATTTTTATGAAGAATCCGTTTTAAGGTGAATGTTTTACCCTCCCGTATGCTGTGCTACGGCTCTAGTTCTTCTTCTTTCATTGCCTTGTCTGTTGTTTGGCTTTTAAACTTCGATGTTATAAGGATTTCAACTGAATACCATCAAACCGCCCTCGTATATTTAAGAGTACTTGAAAATTAGAGCATCCGCTGCCATTTTCGTCTACTTTCGTTTGTAATTATACAGAATGCAAATTTTTGAAGAACCCTCGTCGCTTTCAGCTTTCAGGAAAGCTCTCCGCGGGAATTTATTCAATTTATTTCGAATTTTAATGAATGTCCTCTTGATGTTACAACTTTTCTCGAAAGTATCTCATTTCCACAATATTCCGAGAGTTTTTTGGAAAAGTCTGTTTCCCAAATAAGCCACCACTGTACAATGAACAGATATTCGATTTTCCGCTATACTAATTGTTTAATTTCGTTCGTTTTAGCTTCTTCGCTCGGCACTAAAGGTGCCATGAGAGAAAAAAGCAAAAATGCCGCTAGGAGTAGAAGAGAAAAAGAGAACGCAGAATTTTTAGAATTGGGCAAGATGCTTCCGCTTCCGGCTGCCATTACATCACAATTAGACAAGGCGTCAGTAATCAGACTGACATCTTCGTATCTCAAAATGCGGGAAGTATTTCCCGAAGGTAAGTCTCCTTTGATCTAAGAGCAAGTTGCTTGTTTAATAAAAAAATCGTTCGACAAAGGATTCGAACCTTAGATCTCCGTGTTGGAAACCAAGCACTTCGATAACCTCACCAATTACACCGTTATGGCTCGAAACAAGTTTCGACGAGATGTAGGTATGTAAGCAGCGAAGCCAGTACACGAAAACGATATCAATTCAATACAAAAACTAGCTTGAAAGCAGTGTTGCTTCACAATGCATTCAATTGCCGTTCAGTGCCGTTGCCCGTGGTTCTAAGTTTTCGTGTGACATTAAAACGTTTAGATTTTGTTGTCCACTGTAATTTACGACGGATTTTCTTTTATTAGAGCTTTGAAACGAGCCTCGAAACGATCGAATCTTTATTAGTATTGTCGCTCCGTAATCTTTTGATCGTCTGAAAGTGTAATCAAGCGAAAATAAAAAGATTTCAAAACGATAATAGTTATAAAATATACCATAACGTAACATAATATTAATTGAAAACATCAATGAATGTAAAGTAGTGTTTATTAGCATATGAAAAGAACGGCTACGTACAACTCTACTCGATTTTTTTTTATAATCGTGTCTGTTGAAAAGCAAATTTGTTTTATTCATTTCCGAATTGTGCAAAATGTTGGCCTAAATAACTGTCAAAATTTCGCACAAAAGCCACGTCTCCATTATCATTTTTATTATCAAATGTCACTTGTCACTTGTCACACACAATATTCCTGCATTTTTTACTTGTTTTACTTTTAGATTTAGAATTATTTTGTACTTGTGCAGGCTGATTAGGTAGAAACTCTCGATATGTTTTTTGTGATTCGATCGGCACGAATTTGTTTCAAATACAGAGTGAGTTTTATGTATAGAACGCCTCAATTATCTACTGAGGTTATTATGGTAGTATTTACATTGTTGTCAGATCTTTCTTTTTTCCGTAAAAATAATGATGGTTTATCTGAAAAAGAACGAATCAATATTCTAATGTTATTAGTTTATGGTGATATATCTTTAATGATTTATACCCTAACCGAAATCCCGTAACAAGATCTACTGTCGGTAAAATAGTAAAAAAGTTTAACGAAACTGGTTCAGTAAAAGATTTATCAAAATCAGGGCCCAGAAAAACTGCATCAACTGAAAACAGATTTTTTGGATGTTTGTGTCCTGTTAGAAGACCCAAAATATTAAAATCAAAACGATTGTAAGTTTGTATAGGTATAGAGAATGAAAAATAATCAGTATGTCGAAAAACACGAACCATATAGGATGATTTATTTGATATAACAAAATTCAATATATTTCCGGAAAAAGGAAAGATCTGACAACAATGTCGATACCACCATAATACCGACCGTATCACAAAAGCCTTGCGCACAAAAATTCATAAAAATCTGACAATACTGTTAATATTTTTTACATTGAATTGTGTCTTGAATACTTAAAATTTTGGAGGTTCACTTTTAGTAATTAAATGACTATGAGTATGATTAGTGCGATGTCACTTCCGGTGTCAAAATATTTGCACGGAATTAACCATTTGTTGCAACAGTGATAAAGTGACACTTATACAAAATGGCGGATCTATTTGGGTGTTTATCGAACGTAGAGTTTTACAGCGACTGTGCAATAGTTTAAAGCAAACTCTATACTGTTTATCACTGTCCTATATATACAGGGTGTTTCAAAAAAAGTACTCGCAGCATTGTACTGTCTGACTCTGATAGAGGGCGCTAGTTACCTGGTTCGTACCGAGTAATTTACTAAGCAAACTCCAAATATTTGTAGCAATATCTTCGTACAGTTTCGACTGTCTTTTTAGGACTGGGAGATGCTTGGGGAGCCGCTCCTGCCATTCCGAATCCGCGAGAAGCTCCTATCAAAGAATTGGGATCGTATCTTTTACAAACTTTAGACGGTTTTATTTTCGTGATAGCCCACGACGGGAAAATAATGTACATATCAGAAACGGCTTCGGTACATTTAGGTTTATCGCAGGTAAGATCCGGATTACAAATATATTGAAACTTAAAATGTCCGTGCGTTTATTTTTTTCCTAGGTAGAACTCACAGGGAACAGTATATACGAATATATCCATCCGGCGGATCACGATGAAATGACGGCGGTGTTGACGCCCAATATTTATCCGCCGGGAATCGCCCCTCTGCACGAACACGAAAGCGAACGGGCGTTTTTTCTCAGGATGAAATGTGTTTTAGCGAAAAGAAATGCTGGACTAACAAATAGCGGTTATAAGGTGAGAAAACAGACTTTTCAACACCCTGTATGTATGTACAATTGTGCGTTTTGTGTTATTATAATTAAACGATGAATAACCCTGTACATTTTTTTATATATAACATCGAGTTTTCGATTTATTTATTACAATATGAATACGAAAGCAGCACGTCAGGGCCGGATTAAGATTTATAAGGCCCGGGGCTAAAATAATGACGGGGCCCCCTTAAGGAATTCGAAAACTTGGAAAAATTCACAAAATAATATCAATACGTTAGATTTGTGGTATCAGCACATCAAAAAATACAGAATGATTTCCAAATGATGGGGCCCTCTTGGACCTGGGGCCCGGGGCTATAGCCCCTAGCTTAATCCGGCCCTGCAGCTCGTCGATGAATGGGATAAAATTTTTGTTTGTTGTATAGGGGAGAAGATGGAATGGCTTTGTTAAAATCACGATTAGCCCGTTTTGAATCAATTTAAGGGATTAAAGTATTAAGAGGTTTCAAACTTTGACATCTAATTACGAAATTTCGACAAAATATCCCGTCATATATTGAAAAAAACTAGCATAAAATATGCCGTATACATAGTTCGAATTCATCCGGGCAAATTTATCTAAAACAGATAGAAAGATATGTTTTTAGGTCGTAGAATATAAATTTGAAGTTTGCGGGCACAAATTTGACTCGGAACTTTGTGTTTTGGGCATTTTTTGATCAAATTTTGATACTTTTTATTGTTTTTGACCAATATCTCAGAAAAAAGGCGTTTTTTCGAGAAGCCCCTCCTATACAAAATCAAAGTAAACAAAATTCTTTGCATTTTTTTGTTGAAACGTTTTTTCGAGAGATTAACCATTTCGGCGTTAGAGCGCTTCAAAGAAACATCTCCAGACCTAGTTTACCTGACACGAATAATGCATAAAGGAAAAGTAATTAGAAAATTGATCGAACAGGTATAAAGATCAATCTTATCCTGGAAAATTCGTGGAAAATAGTCAATGATTAAAAGCCTTTTTTCTGGAAAAGAAATTAGATATTTAAACAAGCAAAATATGAAAATGAGTTGAAAAATTTGCCGAGGAAACTTTATCTATAAACTTTATCAATTTTTTCGTCAGTTTCCACTACAAAAAGTAGACATTCCTTTGAAACTGGCATATTATTGGTTGGCGACAAATTAATTTCGGTTTTATAGTATAAAAGAAAACTAAATCAGGTGCGTTTGAAGGTCATTTGCGAAAATTTGACCATTCAAACAATTCTGCAACTTGGTAATCACACGGTGCCACATCAGGGCTGTATAGATGACGTGACATCACTTCCCAGCCATAGTTAGACAATTCTGGCCTTTTCTCTTTGATTTCTTCATCCAGTTTCATTAAATGCCGACAGTAAACTCCAGAATTTATCGTTCGGTTCTTTAGAAGCAGCTCAAAAACCACAACACACAACACGAACTTTTTTTCGTTGTTTTTAAGCTTCCGATGTGGTTTGTGCTGGTCCAGGACCCATTTTCCATCACCGGCGATGATTCTTTTAAGGTGCTATGACGATCCTCTTCGATTTGGTTATTATGTTATTCGAAAAATAAAAAATCGAAAGTACTTAGTTGCCAAACTTATGAAAAAATATTCCGTATATACTTAAACCGAAACATATGATTCCGTATTTCATTGGAGTAAAGGTAATGAGGACGGAATATGCATCCTTGTTACAAGAGGACCCTTCATCCAATCTGAACGTATATGTGTGTATTATTCGAAAGTTTCTTTTATGTGGAAGATGAAAGGTAATTCAAAATGTGCGATGGGTAATTTCATAAAGACAGAATGGTAATTTTCATCGTTGTTATTCAATTCGAACTTTGTAAAATCAAGAGTTTCCTTTGCGTACATGTGTTGGAATCCAGAAGTGTAATAAGCAATTAAAAAACGTGTATAATTAATTTCTAGTGCGGTTCATACTAATTAACCTTCCATTTCATATATCTTTGACTGATTAGCTCAAATTACAACAATTGTAGATCTTGTATCGTTGTAAATTTGTGAGATACGAGACGATAAAGGTTTTGAAAAAAATATGCCTAAAATATTGTCCTTTAACGATTTTTTGTCGTGAAAATGATGAAAATCTTATAAGGGGTTTTCCAATAAGAGGTGTTATTTTGATATTCAAAGAAAAATGCCATTTTTTGAGATAAATGATCGGATGTTTATTTCATTATAAACTGGAAGGTATACCCTTGATAATGGAACACAACATCAGCCAAATGGCCGCCACGACTGCCCTTACAGGACCATATTATATTTCATGAAATTTTCCGTAACCGCGGCTGCCCTATATCCTCGATATCCTCACGAATTCCATCTTTGAGATCTTGAATCGATGCTGGACTGTTGGCGTTGACTTTATCTTTCACGTGGCCCCAAAGGAAAAAGTCGCAAGGTGTTAAATCACAAGATCTCGGTGGCCAATTGTGATCAACTCTTCGAGAGAAATTTTCCCCGTAAAAGATCGATGGTTTCGTTGATTGTGTGGAACGTAGCGCCGTCTTGTTGGAAGTAAACGTTGTCCAAATCAATACCATCCAATTTCGGCCATAAAAAATCATTAATCATCTCTCGATAGCGCAATCCATTCGCCGTAACTGTTGCTCTAGCCTCATTTTCGAAAAAGTAAGGTCCAATGACACCGCCAGACCATAAACCGCACCAAACACTCACGCGTTGAGGATGGAGAGGATTTTCAACAATAACTCTCGGGTTTTCCGAGCCCCAGAGTCGGCAATTTTGTTTATTGACGTAACCACCAAGGTGGAAATGGGCCTCATCAGTTAAGATGATTTTCATGCATTCCAAGGACCCAATCAGCAAAGACACGACGTTGTCGATGATCGGCCGGCTTGAGTTCTTGTGTTAACTGAACTTTATAGGCCTTAAGACCCAAGTCTTTATGCAAAATACGGTGTAATGACGTTTGTGGAATGGCTAATTCCAAAGAACGACGAGGAATGGACAAACCTGGATTTTCTTCAACACTTTGGGCTACAGCAGCGATATTCTCAGTTGTTTTTGAGCGACGTGCACGGGTTTTATTCTTCACATCACTAACTTGTCCCGACAGCTCAAATTTTTCCACCAATTTCTGTATTGCGGTCCGAGAAGGTGCTTCACGTCGACCCAAAAATGTTTTAGTTTTACGAACCGTCTCTGCCAAACTTTCACCATTTTTATAGTGAATTTTAATAATTTCAATGCGTTGTTGAAGCTTGTTTCGTTCCATTTTCATTAATGGCGTAGTTTCTACTTGTCAAATGTCAAAAAATGACAGCTTCAAAAGTGACATTTACCGAAATAGCGGGCTGTTCAAAATAACACCTCTTATTGGAAAACCCGTTACAAAACCTTAGTTTTCAAACAAACGCATCGAATTTCAGAGGACAGATAAATAGCCTACTGGAGGCAGATAGGTAAATTCGCCCCTAAATATTGGCAAGCGTTCAACTTTGACATTTCAGGGGAAATGATGTCAAATTTGGACGCCTATGTCGACAGGATGTTGTATCACATACAGTTCAAATGAACGGAATCTAGCAAGTTTTTCAAAAGAAATGAGTTTTTTTTTAATTTAATTGCAAATTTACAATCTACTCAATGATATGGTTAATTGAGGCGGGCACCATCCACTGACGGGTCTCCGTAGATCATTCTATGAGGTCTTCTGGCCAGCGTCTTTCCAATCTTCACTGTTCCATTGGATCAGTGTAAAGCTTGGATATAAGTGGATTTTGGTGGTTTTCATTGCGGTTTTTGTTTCTTATCGCCGATGTCTGAATATCGTGGTCTGTGTGTAATGTATTGTTGCTTATAAACCATGTAGCATTAGCGGTTATGCGGAGTATTTTAGATTGAAAAGTTTGCAGTATCTTGGTGTTCGATGGTTTACTGCAACCCCATATCCCTATACCATATGTCCATATTGGTTTTAGGACGATTTAGTACATAACTATCTTATTTTCCATTGTTAACTACCGATTAGCCGGTTCATATTTTGAAGTTTTAGTTTTTTCAGCTTGTATGTGTCTCATCCAAGTTAAATTTTGGTCCAAGTGTAGTCCGAGGTATTTGACTACTGTTTTCACTGGAATCGGCATATCGTTAATGGTCAGACACCTCGTTTTGTGGTGAACGTGATTTGTCAGTGTTGACTTTCATTCTCCACTGATGTAGTCGTTCTTGTAGAACAGATAAGAGCCAAGAGCACTTCCTTGGGGAACGCCTGATTTTATGGGTTTATAATTGGATAAGGATTGGATTTTTTGATTAATATTGCGTGTCCCGGTTTTCTTTGGCCAGGAGTTGGCAATCCTGGTCGCCAAAACATAGAATTTCCTGCTTTTGCACTTTGGGGGTTACAGAATTTCCAGAAGGACCACGAAAAGAAATCACCAACCATGTACACTGCGACCCAAAAGATCTATTGTGTCCCCCATTCCCAATTTTTACAACTGATGTCCTAATGCCAATTCTTTTAAAAATTCCAACCATACTTTCGAGTTTTGTGTCTTTAGACATATACTTCCGAATTTTCTTTCTCGCCGTTCCAATCCCGTCAGAAGATTGAAAATAAAAGATGACTCGTCGTCGATAATGATTTCCAAACCTTCAGAGGGCGACAACTAGGTGTCACTAAGACCTCTAAGTTTTGATTTACGTATCTCAGAATATTTAAAACTACATTCTGTTTCTTCAGAATGTTGTTTACATATTTCTTATCGATTTTGACTTTTCTACTCGATCCTGACTTTATTTCAATCGAAATATCTGTCTTAACACGCCCATTCTGTCGAAAGTGATTAACCGTAAACGATTTCTTCAAATCTTTGTATCGGTCGGAAAATTTGGCAATTACCCGACGACGTTCGTTTTCATTCAGATTTTCCATACTTAAACCTAACCTAAACTAAAACATTTGACATTTGACAACTGCCAAATTACGAGAAATAATTACAAACATCCTTAATCGACGCCTACTTGATTTACTAAATCGTTTAATATTTTTGGTCCCCGCCCCATTACTTGGTCTTTTTGATATCTATTCAAAGATTTTCTTTATTATAGGTTATACATTGTTCGGGTTATTTGAAAGTGAAGCCTCTAACGACAACTGCCGGACCTTACGACGCAAATTACTGTCAAATAATGGGTTTAGTTGCTGTCGGACACTCACTACCCCCCAGTTCTATTACCGAAATCAAATTACATATGAATATGTTCATGTTCAGAGCAAGTTTAGATCTAAAATTAATTTTTTTAGATGCGAGGTAAGTTTTAGTAATTTGTTTATAATTAATCGGCATTTTATTACAAAATATAAATAAATTATATAAAATAAAATATAAATTATTTCTTTCCTATTTTCTCATTACTACGAGGGTTGATACATTTTGTCCATTCCGATTAATTCGTCATTAAAAATGTCAAACTTTACGATGTCAATGTCAGATTTGACGTATCAGTGTTGCCATATCTCCAAACTTAAGTAGCAACTCTGCTGTATAAAATATGCAGTTTTTTCCTTAGTTTTCGAAAAATTAAGGGTTGAAAAAATTGGAATCTAGTTTTATCAACTTATACGAGCAAAAATAAAAGACACATCAACGTAAAAAACTCAAATTTTGAGTATTCTAAGCTGTACTGATAGAGATAATTTATTCAAGAATACAGTTATACAACATTAAAATTTCGTTTATTCACCAAAACACAAACAATGAAAATAAATTTGGACGGAATATTGATTGTTGAGACAAACTTTCTCGTTTTCAACTTCTAAACACGAGATTAGTTCGAATAAGACTTATTTTTATTAATAATTTGCTAATCTATAAATAATCGATTGATATTTTCATTTTAAACGTTAATATAAAACTAACCACGCTTTTATTTCTAATTTTTTTAATGTACAATTAAAGAATTTTACTAATTTAATATTTCATCAAATTTTAAACGCACCCTCGTACATTCAATTCAGCTGTTCGGTTCACATATAGCAATTTAAGCTTGAAAATTAAAACTCGTACTAAATATCAAGTTTCTATTGCTACAAAAATGTATTTTAAAAAAGCTGCTGTGTCAATATACCACCATCATCATATCGAATGAGTTATTTGATACAAATAGCACTTGAAATATAAATAATGTCTATAGTTACTCAAACAAAACGATACCGAAGTATTATATCACTAAATATTTACATCAACATTCGTCATAATTATTATTTTCTGGAAATTTTACCGTAAATCACAATTAATCTGAAGATAAAATCATTCGGATAATAAATTAATAAACCTATGATTGTAGTTTGACAACTATGACATAAACAATAGGCTTGTTCGTGGAATGAATTCCGGAATAGTTCGTGGATCGCGATTAGTTCTGTGTTCGCGTGGATTAAACCGATTCATCTCGTTATCGATTTTGATTAAACTCTCAGATTTATGTCAAGAGTAACGAGTGAGATAATCATGTGTCAAGATAATAATAATTGTTTTTCTATTTTGCATATCGTACTGCGTTCCAGTGCGACGCAAGTTTTAATGTTTACAATGACGACCTGTCACTGTTAAGTGTTAAATTTAACGCATAAATTTAAAACTTTCAATTGTTCATATAATTTCTTTATCATCTCGGTGCGTTAGTCGTGGTTTAAAAAACGCATACGACAAAACGAACAACATTTGAATAATAATTTATCTATGGCGGCTACAATTCGAATAATTTGCTTAGGCAATTGATGACGCAATTCGTTATTGTAAATTTTAGGCTAGAAGTGTCAATTTTTTTCGAAAATGAACGTTCTCAACACAGTATTATATATTCTTATTGTTATTTAGAAGTTTTGGCTGACACCTTCCTACGTGCGTAGATTCGGAGTATAATATTATCAATTTTTATTATTACAGAGTTTCACAATTAACTGGTTACGAGCCACAAGATCTCATAGAAAAAACACTTTACCATTACGCACATGGAAGTGACATTTTGGCTTTGAGATTATCCCATCATCAATGTAAGTTGAGATTTTTTTGAATTCGTTTTTTTACGAAATATATTTGTTCATAGTCAATTTTTCGTTTTCAGTATTGTGTAAAGGGCAAGTAACAACCAAATACTACCGATTTCTCTGCAAAGGAGGCGGTTGGGTATGGATGCAAAGCTACGCGACTATAGTCCATAATTCAAGGTCTTCCAGACCACATTGCATCGTATCGGTCAACTACGTTCTGAGGTACGTCATTATTCGTATATATTTCACTAAAAATTCAATCAAATTAATTATTTTTGTTACAGCGATTTCGAAGCCAAAGATTTAATATTGAGCGTAGCTCAAGGTGCCCCTCGAGACGATCTACCGAGCTCGCCTCGTAGTCCAATCAACCCGCCCGCAAGAACCTTGTCATCACAATCGAAATATACTTCCCCCCATTCAGTCGCCCGTCTTCCCACAAACATCATATCTTCCCAACCGTCGTCTGTAACCGACGACGACTTCAGCGACTCCAACGGCGCTTTATCGTATCTCGAATATTCATCCGGATACGTCAATTACACTTACGACGAATCCTACCAACACCAAGAAATGTTCTATCCCTATTCGGATCCGGAAATAAGTCAGCAGCACATATTGGGAAGTCATCCGCAACAGAGACCGTTCAGCGCTTCGAGCTCGTCGTGTAGTTCCTCGGAAAGTGAGATGCATTTACAAAATTTAAATACTAGTAATTATTGTCCCGAATCGCATTTTACCATAAATTATTTCAATAATAATCAGGTCGGACAAGGGGGACAAATTTGGCACGGGCACGAGTTTAAACCGTTAAGTGGACAAGCGCATACCGCGGGGTATACTAGTGTCATTGTGGATGCGCAACAGTATCAAATGGCCAACGAGTACGTTCATTAGTGTTATCGGTGCGTTTTATTTCATGCAGGATTTTAGAGTACAATCAGTATAATAAATAACACCACAGAATTTAGTACAAAAACCTACTACATCGAGTACATACACTTTGACGGATATTCTCATTGGCCAACGAGATTAATAGAAATTGTTTTAAAATAAATTTAGATATTTTTATATGTACCTATATCTGATCGTGTCATTTAATTTAACAATATTTCATTAAAAAACTGCATGAAATAGAACGTTTTAATTATCAATTCCGTTTTTAAAACTATACTTGTGAAACAGTAATAATGGCAACCATGTATGAATTGATTCCGATTGATAAATTCCTATGCGCGTCTTACTAAAATTTATTCGTCATAAGATGTTGCCAAGCTATTAAAACGATATGAGAATCTATTTAACATCGAATAATATTATTTTTTATACTTTAGTAGACGTAAAATACTAATTTGAGGTTAAATATATCTTCTTTTAACTATAGAGTATTCCAATGCGGCTAGAAACTTTTATAACATTTCTAAACACGTTTTAAAACGTGACAACACAGCCAGTCAATGAAAACACAATCAGAGTTTGGATGTTAAACTATTTGAAATGAGGAGTTGAGTTAGGAAAAGTGAATCAGAAACGGAGTTATACTTTGATCTCCTAAATATATAATTTCAAAATTTCATGAAATTTGATGAAATAAATTGACAGTTGATTGAATCAGCTGACGAACGATCAAGAATAAGCTTGCCGTCAATGTTTTGTTTTCATGCATGGGAATTTACTAGTTATACACCAGATGGATACCATATTAGAAGCTAATACAGTTTGAGACTTTTAAAAAGAAAAAGTTTTACAATTTTATGTAACAAAATTTATTCTGTTCTTTTGTCACAATATTATTTAATATAGTAAGTTTATTTACAACTTTCTTTTTAAATGTCATGAAACTTGATGAAATAAATTGACAGTTGATTGAATCAGCTGACGAACGACCAAGAATAAGCTTGCCGTCAATGTTTTGTTTTCGTGCATGGGAATTTACTAGTTATACACCACATGGATATCATATTGGAAGCTAATACAGTTTGAGACTTTTAAAAAGAAAAAGTTTTACAATTTTGTGTAACAAAATTTATTCTGTGGTTTTGTAACAATATTATTTAATATAGTAAGTTTATTTGCAACTTTCTTTTTGTAATAGAATTCAATTGTATAAACACAAAGTAGTATTGACAACTTTCTATAGTTTTTATACAATTTTTATAATTTATTACAATGTTTTCGTTTTAAATGGTTCAGACTGTACATTAATATGTTATATTATTGTATATTTTTTATCCCGATCAAGGTGCCATACCTTTTTGGTATATATTTTATTTTTTTACACCAATTTTATTTGTTTATTTTAAAAAATATATATACAATAAAAAATCACTTTTATTTTTATTATTTATATAGATATGACAATAATTTTTGACTGTGAATATAATGTGTATACAGAAAATTGTACAGTAAATTTAAAGTACCATATTATTATATACCTAAACTTATTCAACCAAATAAAGGTTTTCTGTTATTTTATAAACTTGTTTTATTTATTAAATGATATCCTTACAACACCAAAAAACGATCACAGCATTGACTCACGGCTTCAGAGTTTGCTTTATATTTTCAGCTTAATCTAAACTAATCTTTCTCTGTCATGTACCTTGTTTCCCCAACTTTGTATACCAAACTTTCCTTTATCTGCCTTCACTTCTATCCATTTCTTCTCTGGTCTTCTTTTTTTCTATTTCTTTCTGCTGCACTTAATAAATTTTTCAGTTTTCTATAATTATTCATTCGTGAGACGTTTTCAAGCCATCTAACTCGTTGATCTTCTCCAAATACCTTCATCAGAATGAATTTCTTCTGCCACAGTTTATTCGCCACCTTTTTTTCATCAGTATAGTACTTTTGAACGAACACTTTTATAAACATTACTTTTATGATTCCTACTTTCTTGCTGCCTTTTGCTTTATCATACCGCTTAAATTTTGGTACTTTTGTTTGTAATTCCTTCCTTTAGATACTCAAATTAAGTTAAATCTCCAGAACAATATTTCCTTCCATTCCTTCTTCCATTTATAAGTTGTTGGTCTTTGCGAACTCTTACATTACTTTATATTTCGTTTTCTGTTTATTTATATGCAGTCCTTGTTTTCTTGCTGTTACTTTTCACACATTTTGCATTTATCTTTTCTACTTAATTACCACTACAATATCATCCAGTGTTTTTGTTGATAAATATTCCCTAGAAGTATTAATACGACTTTTCCTCATAATGGTTTCTAATATTATGTGAACAACGACGACGAGAGTCAGCGACCTTGTCTTAATTAATTACCTTACCTACAGTTAACTCTAATTTGATCATCTTAATTGGTATTACAAGGTATTCAATTGCTTCTTACACATTTGGTCTACTAACTGTATTGTACACTGGCTTAAAATCAATGAGCAGATAATATGTGCATCCCAATTGTCCAAACTTCACCTAATTATTTCATATATAAATCACAAAAATGATTAATGCATAGAGAAAAGTAGATGGAACGGGTCGGTATATAATAGATGTTTATTAAAAAATTCATATTTTAACATAAATAATTATTCTCAATAATTTCTAAATTAACATCTATATTTTTAATTTGTCTATGGTATTTTACTGTCATATTAATTCGTCTCTACTAATCGATATATCATTCGATTCTTTACTCAATTAAAATGAAAAAATCAATATTCAGTATATTTTTCTATTATACAATTTTCATTATCAGTAATAATACCAGAGAAATGAGAAATCTTCTATTTTTAAAAATTTTCCCAATTTATTTCACGACCCTAAATTTCGAACAAAAACATTGTCCATTTCCAGATATTCCTCATTACATAATAATTGAATCGTTCACGTGTCTGTCGATAATAGCAGGTTTCTGAAATGGGTACAAATAAGTCGTCCGTAGTCCCCCAGGAAGTCTCTAATATACTACACACGCCTTCTTTGTTTAATGGGAATAATACTCGGAGTCAATTCCCATTAAAAGCTCGTCACCCTTTTGTGTGAACGTAATTCAGCGAAAAATACACATACCAAAGAAATTCTAATAGGGAATCATTGATTTGTAAACCAACATTAATGCTTTTTAACTTTTGACGTATTTTTATAAAAATGACAGCATTCGTAATAAACGGAACTGTCACATGTATTATGATTTCTTTTTATTATTCATCTCATATACTATGAATATAAACTTGGTATAATAATTATAAACACGCTTAAGAGCTGATATAGATTTATCAGCCGGTCCTGTTCTAATATATTATCGAGGCTAAAGTTTGTTGGACGCGCTGGATATTTCTTGGTTCTATATATCTTTGTAACCGATTTACACTATGTTTTTGTGCCTTGTTTATCAAAAGTAAATTAGAGATTTTCAGGATACAAAGATTCTAGAATGATATTACATATATAAAATGTGGCTTTAGCATCCGAATGAGTAATAAAATAAATTAGATAATAATTGCTGGTGAATAGTAATAATTAAAATATTTTAGTAATATATATCGTTTTGTGATTTACAAACTGCTTAAATTAGTAGAAAAACATTAAATTAGTAAGAAGAAACAAATCTCGAGTGGTAAATACATAAGGAAAATTTACGCATTTCTAGGTTATGTTTTCGACGTAATATACTGTCCCAATCCTATGATAATGATAAAACGCTTTACTTTAATATTTTTTATGCGTAATTTCCAACATAAAAATATTCTTTCTAATTTATTCCTATTTCTTTCTGAAATGTAGAAAAATATATTTTTATTTCGAGGATTATACCCCTAAATAGCAAAGCGCCCTGTGTACGATAAATCTCTAGAGCTCGAAAGAAAACGGACCATTATCTCTCTGCAAACTTTATAATAATTGGTATAAAATCTTTCAGCAAACATGAATCAGATATTGCAATGGAAAACTGAAGACTGTGTGTGCCGTCGTCATGGATACGAAGGGGTGGTTTTACAAACCAACCCTCCATCGGATTGTAATTAGCGACGGTTTAACACCTCCTATACCATTCTCGCTGCAAATACATATACGGGGTACCGTTCATACTAACTTTTGTAAAATAAACAATCCGTATTACTTAATTACAAGTTAATGTTAATATAATAATTAGGATTACAGTCATACATGGAAACCAGACACGAATGTTCACACACCCACTTCAAAACTGGCCCCATTGAAACAATCCAAAGCACAACAGACATGATATTACCATTTGTCTCAATCAACTTTAAAAAAATACGACTTCTTTTGCTAATCAAATTTAAAACAGTGATTTAGTAATTGAAACCATTTATTTGTAAATAAACACAAAATAATAACAAGCATCAAGACAACTTTAATTATTAGCTAACAGTGAATAAAGTTGAAATGCCGACTATACTTTTTGAGAAGCATAATACTATTTATCAATGGGCAAAAATACGTTTGCGCATGTTGACGTTTATTCTGCCATCTATATCTCTGTAGGAGAATCATGTTATGTTGGTTGCTAGTAGACCAAAATATTGTAATGCTGGTTGCTAGCAAGTAGGTTTCTGATCACGCTGATTGCTAGTCATATATATTTGATGTTGGTTATTAGTAATATAATCCAAATTGTATCGCATGTTTGCAAAAATTTATTTTATTTCTATAAAACTACGTGAATGTCATGTACATCATGTAATGTTGGTTGCTAGTAAACCAATTTTAAATAAGGCTAATCTAAAATTTAGCCAATCGTTTGACTTACCCCATATAACAGTTTTGTTTGTAATGGATTTATAATATTGGTTACAACCATGGCATATTCAAATAATATTGGTTTTTAGTAAGTCCGTGTAATGTTACATGTAGCAAATAGTCTTGTAATAATGGTTGCCTGAAAACCAAAATTATGTAATGTTGGTTGTCAGCACGCCAATGCCAAGTAATGCTGGTTGCTAGTAAGTCATATCCATGTTATGTTGGTTGTTGGCAAACAAGATTTATGTGAAGTTTATTGCAAACCAATCCGTTACACGTAATGTTGGTTGCTAGGCAGGTGAATGAGATGATATTTGATGATAATCCATATACTAATACTATTTAAAATAGTAGACATAAATCATTGGTTTTCAAAGGTTACTCCAATAATAAACAACAATATGGAAAGTAATACTTTATTAACAATAAAATAATAATGAAAAAATACAAATTTCGAAGTTTCTTATCATCAATTCCTCACTATCTTATCGGCTTTAGGTATGCTCTCAAAATATCCCAATCTCTTTAACCGCAATCTACTCCAAACGATGTAATTGCTCAAAGCAATATTCGTGGCTGCGCAAATTGCAGCCGTTTCTGGATACATCACCGTACTGCAACCCAATCCCGAAGGAACATTCAAACTAGACCAAATATCCCTCGATAAATCATCTCTCGAGCCTGGGGGGCAGTTGATAACGGGAAAATCAGTATTGCCCGATAAAACGGGACCTAAACCGTTCGATCTACCAGCTACCGCTATGAAAATAATCGGTATACATAAACCCTCATAGAAACTGACGATTTCCAAAGCGAAATCGGTGGTTTTGTGTGCTGAAGCCACTCGAATTTCAACGTTCAGTCCCAATTCTTCGCAATATCTTTTTATTTTATCGCAGTGGTCTTTATCCGCTGGACTTCCCATGACTATCACCACTAAATGGTTGTTTGGCGGTATTAGGTGATCCAATTGGTCTGCTATCCATTCGAAATTTCTTTTTACGGTATCCAGATCTTTATCGGTTACCGTAGTTAGGTTTCTGTACACTTGTTTGTCTACCATGAGACGCTTGTCACCAGACGGCCATAACCGCCAGGAATCAGAATCTATAATATCTGCCACTAATAGTACACCTAAAAGTAACGTTCAACATATTTTTAATTGGTAGTTAGCTTGTCATTAATTTAAAATTATTATACTTTAGTTAAAACTAACTATTAACTAAAAGCTGTCAATTGGGTTCGTTAGTTAAAATTATGAAAAAATACCACAAAAAATTTTTCATCCTCTATATTAAAATATAGAAAATTCAAGTTGACAGCTGTAAAACTTTATTATATTTCAAAAGTTAAAAAAGAAGAATTACTCTAACGAATTGTCAAAATCCATTTAAAAATGGCCGTCGTGGGGTAATAATGTATGTAAGCTGTAAATATTGTTTGAAATGTCAATATATTGCAAACCGGTGGAAAATGAGCAAGATTCTGTTAAAAGCTGATTCTTTTCGTCTTTACCTAAAGCTTTAAGTTTGTCAAATGCCACTTTAAAAAATATTCATTCATGTTTGATCAATCAGTATATCACAAAGACAAGAATTATTAATATATTAATTTATATATGGTTGGAAGAGAGTATCTCTTATGGGAAAAAAGTTGAGAAAGTGTCTAGACGATATGATAGTCTAAAATTCCACCAAAAATTACAAGAGGAAAATTTTTAATCATAAACATTTATCTTGGAACAAAAAAACTTGCAAGAAATTGCATATAATGAATCTCACTTGTTATATCACACTTCTTGGGGGTTACAAAACTAACACTTCTTCTTTTTGTTATTTTAATTAAAGCCCTTGTCCCATATTAAAAGAAAACTATCAAATAATTTCGCAGATTAAAAATCACATACCAAGGTTAGATTTACGACAAAGGTGAGTTTAACGAAGCTATTCTAAAATACCATTTCAAGAATTACTTATCAAAGTTTATAAAAAAGCTCATTATAAAAAATCGTATTACAAATAAAATCCCAAAAACAAATATCACAATTAGAAATTAATCTTTGAATTAAATTTGGAATGTTGGAATAATGCACCCATCTCTATTTTTGAAATTAGTTGTAAGGAGTATGTATAATATGTCCGTGGTAGGTTGAAAAAGAAGAGTGACTAGTTGTAGGAATATAAATGGCGTAATGGTTTTATTATGTTTTGTTATGTATAAAAATGTAATAAAAGTAAATAAATAATCACGATTCTAACATTGAATTTGTAAAAATTAATTAGTGGAGCCATCTATATTATATTATTCAAATCATAATTGTCAAGTGTTGTGGGAAGTTGAAATAAGTGTTTGAAAAGTTATGTTTTGACACTTGTGAATTGCCGGTTTGCAGTAATATCTAGAACAGTGATTTGTTATATAATAAAGTGACCCGTATCAAGATTTGAAATAATTGAATGTTATTTCAACATACGTCAAATAACTATATAAACAGTTATAGTGTTGTAAACATCAATTAAATAGAGCACAATAAATTTATCGCGTTCGTGATATAAATAAAACAACTAACACAATAAAAGGAGAGATATTCATCAATCTAAATTGGCGGAACAAAAAATACACTGGCTTATAAAATATTGGTAAGTATATACAATACCTTGTTCATCCACTCCAAATTCTATTTTCATATCGATGAGAGCACAATCTCTTGTCTGCCACACTTTTTCCAAAATTTCGAATACTAATATTGAGGTTTTTGTCATAAGATCTACCTCGTGTTTACCTGAATATAAAATTGCGATTTATCATACTATACAGAGTGGTCGAGAATTATATCATTGATATGTTTGTGGATAAATCGTCTTAGTTTCATCAACGTTTCCCAAATTTTTTTCACCGCGCCCTGGTACGTGTTTTTGAATTTTTTCGTGACCCACCATAAAAATATTTTCGAAATTTATTTTTTAAGTACAATGCAGTTTCATACATATATGGTGATAAGAGGTATTAACAATTGTATTTAGCTTAGGATATTTCTGAAAATATAATTAGTGGTTTTGTTCGCCAAGATTTCTTCCTTTTCAATGTCAACAGAAAAAAGATCTTCGGCCCAAAAGAATATGAGGAAAGTGGTATTTGAAACTATTTTTAGATGTTTTTGAATTGAAACTGATAGAGTTTCAAGATGTAATTTTTATTATTTTAATTTGAATGGATATTATATTGAGAAAGATTCAAAATTTTCTTTTCAAAGTCGTTGTTCCCAGTAATTTTTTAAAAATATTTAAACCAAAGCCTTGCATATTAAAATTTAATCTATCCTTCAATGGAAATCTTTTTAAGATAGTGAATGTTCATTCAGAAATAACAAGCCTTCATCTTTTGGCTCAGCAGACGTCTTAAAATGTTTTTTTTTTCAATTTTTCCTGCGAGCTGGTGCTGGGTTGTGATCTACACTTTAGGAAACGTTGATAAATATAATGTAATAATGATTATTAATGTCTAGAGCTGAATGTACTGCAGATACAACCCTCGAAAGGAGTGATTAAAGCCTTATTTTTTCTTTAGGATGGTTCATATATTGAAAGACATTAGAATAATTGACTTCATGTCATTTCTTACCCAATCCGAAAGCATATTTGGTAATTTTCGAGAGGTGAGGGGTTATTTCATCATATTTTGATTACAGTGAAATATTTTTATACTTTTGCATTTGAATGATCACACTAGCACATTTTTACTACCAAAAAGTTTAAGAAATTAATTTATAGAATGTGAATTTTGAATATAAGATATAATAATTATAAAAAAATTAAACCTGACATAACAATCATCTAAACGGAATAATGAGAGATATAAATAAAGTCAAATCTTTAAAATGAGATACATATCATTATATATGACAAAAAATGGTATTTATTACAATATATGAGATGAAAATTTGGTTTTTGAGAAATTAGGAAGATATTAGTCAATTGTTGAATTAAATTTTGAATAATTAGTGACTATCGAAGAATAAACAAAGCATTCTATTAATTTTGGATATTTATTTTTCATTAATTTTTTCTATTGTTGCACTAGCAGTACACCATAGAGGTTAGGTTAAGTTGTGCAGGCAACCTCGATCTAGATTGGAAGTGGTTCACTAGGAGGCTAGACCTATTGTGTTACCCTTTACCACATTTTGGAAATAGCTAACCACTCTACAATCTTTTGCACATTTTAGCTCATTTTTAGACATTTCCAACCCAGATTTGAGTTTTTTACTTTTTCTATTTATGCTATTTCTTCAAGGCGATGTTTTATATCATCCCCCAACACTTGATGTCGTTTTCCGCCAAGTATGGACACCAACAAAGCAGATGCTCAATTTTCTCTTCTTCTCCATTGCCCTCTTTACAAATAGTTGTCTGTTGTGACCTATTTCTGAACTCGTGCCAACAGTATGATGAACACCCCAATTGACTTTTAGTTTGTGAATGTTTTCTGAATACTATCTTTCTTGTTTCCTCTCCTGTGCCAACAGCATCTTTTAACAATTCCATCAGTATTAGCACTCTAACTGTCTCTTCGGCATCCTCCTCCCTCGTCTCACTATCTGCTTTAGAGTTCTCTTCCACATCATAGTATCCAGGTAAATAAAAAAGGCTTACTTGAACCTTTCAAATCCAGGAAACTGTCTCGTCATTTGATACTGAAGGCTGTCTGTGTAGATTGTTGTCTTTCTGTTTGATTCACCATTTCACCACAGCTTTCTGGCAGCTTTCCCCATTGAGTAGACTTCCAATTGAAGGATATTGTATCTCTATACTACTTTTGAATGTTCAGTTCCGTTAAAACCATGCTGGCTCCTATTCTGTTTTTGTCATTGAGCCATCTGTGAAGATTTTTCATCTGTAGGAATGTATATTCTTATCCTTTTATTGTAGTACGTTTTTATGATCGTATAGTCCATATCCTGTACTAATAAATCCTTTATCCTCCTACAGGATAGTTGTAAGTCCATAATTATTTTGCATCTGAAGGTTGTAAGCACCTTTGGAGGTTATACACCTTTTATTAACAATTGTATAGGTTGCAGGCTTGGGATTGCTTCTAAGAACTTCTCATAGCTTCTGTAATCCATCGTGCTGCTATTCTCTGCACTTTTGTGAGATTATTTTTGTTTGTTTCTTTTTCATAGATTCCCACCACTAATCTAAAGGTAAATTATAATAGGCCTTATGATTGCTGGGTAGTTTTTATTTTTTTTAATCAAGATTTTAAAAATCTCTAAATATTCTTTAATCGTTTGGGCTGGCAAGTTATATAAAATCGTATTTTGATTGTTTATAATAATTTAAAACCGCAATTATTACAAAAGTATAACTTTGATTATAAATTAATTTGAAATATTTCTAACAATTACACAATGTAGTGATTAGTGTAGGCCAACTATAATTTGTAAGACTTTAATGAACTTGAACTTGTTGATAAAATATTTCTATAGTTTTTATCTATATTTCCTATAAGCACAAATAATTTACTTTAATAGAAATGAAGATAAATACCTTTAAAATGAAGAATCGTGAATAAAAAACTGTTTGATAAATTTTTTTCGCTATAAATCATAAAACTATGACTTACCTATGACAACACCGTTAACTTTAAACTCTGCAGAAATAATTTGTTCTTCAGACCATTGTGGATCGTGATTAGCGTCATCTTTGAAGAAGGTTTCGTGTTTAACTGGAGTAAAACGGTAACCTTCTTTTACACCTGGATGACGGCGCAAGAAGGAACCAGTAGCTAAACGCCTAGTTACCCATTCAATTGGGATCATTTCACATTTCCTCGACAGAAAGGCATTATCAGCTACTGATTTTATAAAAGCTGTTTTCAAACCTACAAAATTGTAAATTTTTGTAATTAAATTTCATGAAATACATAATTTTTAAAATGCTTACCAATTTTGTTTAAAATTTCGAAAACCTTTGCGTTGGTTTTATTGGAAATTACGGATTTTCCAACTAATTGATGTGATTTAACCCCATCACCTGCGGTGATTCTGTCTTTGCTAACCAAAATACAGTTACCAGGGCTTGTAGGAACATCGTATACTTGTTTAGTTTTACCTTCGATAATCAAATTTCCTAGTTTATAACCACCAACTAAAACAAGTAGAATTTTTTACATACATTGAAGGAAAATTAAATAAACGGTAGTCTGGAGTAATAGTCATTGCCAAAAATTTATTGGTATAATTTTAGGTTATAGTATAGATTTTTTTGAAATATGCAATAATAATGGAATTATTTGGAAAATAAACATATAATCAAATAATTAAAAGCTTAGAAATATTTATAATACGTATTTCAAAACTTTTTCATCATAAAATATCAATAACATAATTATTACTATTAAACAAAATTTGACTTTACCTTCCTTTAATGTAGCCATAGTTCAGTTCTTCTTAAAAATTATATTAACCAACTAAATTAATTTTACAATCAATTTTCGAAAATACTTTTAACTATCTAACGTTTCTTGCTCGTTATGGCTTTTATTAGTTTAACAAATTGTTCAACGCATGCGTGTTAATACTATGAAAATAAATGTCGTAACTTGTTTATTCTCGAATAAAACTATATTTATAAAAAACTTCTTGTTACCAAGTTATTTATTATTACAAAATCATTTTTCTTTCAAAAATTTTGGTTATCAATAATCATACTATCAACAAGTAGTTGTCACTGGTAGTGTGTACTATGACGTAGAACGTTGTTTTAAAACTTTCGTGGAAGTGGGAGAGGAACGTATAGCGCAGGACCCTTGTAAATATAAAACTGAAAGCACGCTTCTAATTTGTTAATAAAGTTAATAAACTATATTTAATAAATTACAAATATATTTTATCTGAAAGTAAGTAGTGATTATATTTCTTATAACAGATTATTTACTAGTTCCCACTACTTCAATCTAGGTGATTTCATTTTTTCTCTATTATTTATTAGTGCAAGAAGAAGGAAAACCTTGTGGATATGACCACAATAATGAGGAAGATGACTTGGCTTGTGAATTGGAAACAGTGGCGATTAGTAAAAGAAAAGGTAGGGGTCGAGTAACTTCAGGTTTAACTCACGAATGTGGAGTTTTCGGAGCAATAGGATGCGGAGAATGGCCGACTAACCTTGAAATATCACAAATTATTTGCTGGGGATTGGTAGCCCTACAACACAGGTGAATATCAGTCGAAAATTTCCGTTATTCCACTGTCTATTTCAACTAAATTCTCGATCTTCCCTCGTATATAGTATTTTTAATGTATGGGAGTTTTTTTTTATTATAGATTTATCTTCCGTTTTATCTAATTGATGACTGATATAAAAGATTTAGAATAGATAAAATCTGTATCATGATTATTGATATAAAAAAGAAGAATTTCTTAACTCTTTTTATATGATTTAATAACACTGGTTTTGTTACACGAACTTTGTGATGATTTTTATTTGTTTTGATGTAAAAAAATATTACTATGGTTCAGTTACATCTTTTTTTTGTGACAACTATATATTCTTTTCATTTACGTGTTTTTGTTTTAATAACTCAATTTAATCTACTATATAACGATTGCATTTACTTAAATTACGTGTTCTAAAGTGTGTGAAACACCTATTAGGTTGGACTAAACAAGAATCTAGACATTTACTTTCTGATTGATTTAAACAAAAGGCGTTCAAATACACCTAGTGCCGATCTGCCTGTACCAAAGCCTCCAAATAAAGTAGAAAGTCAGGATTCTGTTTTTGTTTTTATTCAACATTACTGTTTGGTGTGTAGTACGTTCAAGTTTTCGTGTGACAAAAAAAGTTTCGTTGATCAGTTTAACTTTTTTTTTTATCTCTTTCGTTATACAAGGGGCGTTCAAAAATGTCGAAACTATTTGTTTATTGATGGACGAATCTGTTAATAATAACGAAATTTCCATTGTTTACCGATTCTATCGGGATTGCATCAGTTATTTATGTATGATGTTTCTTGTTTAATCGTTTATTAAACTTTAAGAAAAAATATAAACTATTGTCCCATTTAGTAGTGTCATTTAGCATTGTAAGAAAGTTTATGACGTACAAAAATGATAAGTAACATAAACATATTTCAATATTATTGATAATTGCATCATTGGGGGTAACAACAAAGTTTATCGCATTTATTTCATAAATTTCCCATTATCTATATTTTGATATTTTAAAATTAGATTTGTTATTATTTTTCAAATTCTTATCTGTTGGGAAGGTCAATGTAAAAAGGCATTTTGGTATGGAAAATTTCGAGAATATTTATAATAATGTTCAGTTTAATAGACAATGTTACTTAATTAAAATATCCGATATACAGGGGTGTCCCACAAAGCTTTCACCACGAAATACTTTTAATCATTTAATTTTGAAACTATTTTCATTCAGATTCACAATAATTTTGCTACATTCACCGAACGTACAAAAATATTAGACATTCATTTTAAAAAAATACTTTATCATCCAAAAAATCGTTAGCTGAGGTACAGTGTTTCACCGTATCAAAACTTATATTCTATATCTACCTGTGATTGAAAAAATAACAAAAACTCTTAAAGAAGCGGAATAGAAGCATAGAAAGGGTTATACGCCAATTTTTTCTTCTTCTTTTTCGCAGAGGCCAAGAATCTGCCGGTATAGTAACCAGCGAAGGTCGATGTTCCAAATATTTCAATGTGGTTAAAGGTATGGGTATGATTAGTAGTATTTTCAATGATGAAGCCATCAGAAAACTGAAAGGTAGTATAGGAATCGGTCATACGAGATACTCTACTTCGGCAGCGTCAGAAGAAGTTAATTGCCAACCTTTCGTGGTACATACCGCCCACGGAGCACTTGCGGTTGCGCACAACGGGGAATTAGTTAACTGCGATAGTCTGAGAAGACAGGTTAGGCAACTGTCGATAGTTTTTTTTGTCGTTTTTGTACGTTCAGCTTTGTGGTTTTTAGGTATTAGAACACGGCGTAGGTTTATCGACGCACTCTGACAGTGAACTCATAACGCAAGCTTTGTGTTTGAATCCGCCAGAGGGAGAACCAAACGGTGAACCCGATTGGCCTGCTAGGATTAAACATTTCATGGCGTTGGCGCCGCTCAGTTACTCTCTGGTTATTATGTTGAAGAATAAGATTTTCGCTATTAGAGATCCGTACGGTAACAGGCCGTTATGTTTGGGAAAAATTCTACCTTCTAACGAACGTAAGTTACCGAGTGCTGTTTATTCCCATCTCTACAACCTACAACTTACGTATCAAGTTACGTATAAGTAACGAAAAATGCATTTACTTTAGTCCAGTCAGAAAAATTGGGAATAATCGGGAAAATGTATACAAAACTGTGGGCAAAGTAAAAGAGAGCGGGTGAAAAAAATGAAAAACTACCACGAAATATCAAGAAAAGTTTTAGTATACTAAATTTGGGCGGGGCCTAATTGGCGTCAAGTTTAAATTTTGGTATTTATTTAGCATGAAACTCGCTATTGGATATTATTGACCTGTAAAAGAAATTCTATTTCAGTCGTATTCCTTTAATGCAGATTTTGAACTTCAAGACGTAGAAAATAATCGCCAAAAATTCTGGAAATTTTAACCTAACCTAACCTAATCGTTCAAAACGAATGTTTTCGAACAGTTATTTGAAAGCAGTCCATAAATAGCGCCTTCTGGTAAGCTGGTGTTGGATACTTTTAATGTATCCTGTATAAAAGGAATTGGACTGAAATATAATTTCTTTTTACAGAATTATAATATCCAAAAGTGAATTAGCAGGTTGTGTACTAAATAAATACACAAATTCGATTTAAATTGGGCGTGTAACAATTTTTACTTGGCGCCAATTAGTCCCCGCCTAGCGCGTTATGATAGGCTGAGAGGTCGTTACTTTTAATGTATCCTATGAAAACTGATATTACTTGACATTTCAGTTAAAACTAGGGAAATGTTTTCAAATTCAAATAATTTTTTTCTTAAATTTTGACGTTGGATTTATATCTATGGATATTTACCTACAGGAAATAAACGTTTATACAGACAGATAATTTTTAAATAAACTCTACGAGTTTGTAGAAAGAGACAGAAAATTGAGCTATTGCGATTACGGTCATTATGGCACTCATGCGTAAACTCATAATTGACATGCGTGCAAGAGAAATAGACAATCTATTGCTGTCTTTATAAAAGGTTTATTTCCTGCAGGTATATGGCTATGACGTTAAAATTCGTATTCCGGTATAGTTTTTAATTTTTTACACCTCCTTCCCATGTATTGACAACTTTGCCCACAGTTATATCCATATAATTTCAAGAAAATATACCAAAAAAAACAATTTCAGCTCTTGACGGTGAATGCGACGAAAGTCGCGAAGCTGAAGGTTGGGTGGTTTCGTCGGAGTCTTGCGGATTCTTATCTATAGGCGCTCAATATGTCCGCGAAGTTTTCCCGGGGGAAATTATAGAGATGACCCGTCACGGTATCCGTACCATTGATATAATAACGAGACCGGAGGATAAACTACAACAAGCTTTCTGCATTTTCGAATACGTATATTTCGCCAGGTATATTTTTATAAAAAAAAATATGTGAAAAAAAATTTTTTTTTAATATTTATGTTCCTAGAGCCGACAGTATATTTGAAGGACAAATGGTTTACGCAGTGAGGATGCAGTGCGGTAGGCAATTGGCTATAGAACATCCTGTAGAAGCCGATATTGTTAGTGCTGTTCCGGAATCCGGTAACGCAGCCGCCCACGGATTTTCGAGACAGGTATTTTATTTTTAAATTTATATTAAATTTAATCCAAATACGAATTTTTATTATTTTTAATTGATTCGATACAATTTTTATAGTATATGACATTGTACAATTTAAACATTTGTGATAACATCACAATGACTTAACAAAATCTTAATGCTCAGATTGTGATTATATTAATTGCTTGTACATCTCTGAAAATCACATTCTAAAAGGTTGTCTGCCTATGACGTCAATTTCATTGTTGCAATATTTCTTGTAGTACAAATGCCAGAATTTCTCGTTATCTTATTTATCATTTGCATTTTATAATAAATTAGTGTATAAGTTATAATCGGATATTTTCGTTATTATTTTAATATAAATTATGGAATAACTTCTTAAATTTAAAATTTCTTCTCTTGTTTCTACTAGTTGAAATAAATGTTATTTTATACCAAACAGCTGGATAAAAATTACAACGTGGCAACGATGTAAATCATCTGTCATATTAAATCAAGTAATTCATCTAATAGTGTTATGAAATAGTTTTCGGTAACTACGTTTTTTATAGTTTTTTTATTGATATTACCGTGAATGTTCTTGAATATATCTACGTGTTGTTTACAGACAAGAATACTTGAAATAATTATAATAAAAACTGAAAACATTCGATCAGATGAGTCTCGATTAGTGGAAGCGTAATAGTCCAGTTAAATTTGAGTTGAAAATTAGTTTAGTACAAATCGTTATTTGATAGGTATAATTTGAGTAGGTATAACAGGTGGATAAGAAAAATAAATAGATGAAATAATGAAATAGTGCCTACTTCAATGGTTGGCAACTTGAATTATCATATTATGTTTCAATTAATTCCGAAACAATTAACCCTCCGATTTAGCCGCAATTTTTGCCCTAGTTTGCCATTAATTAGAGATCATCCTTAATTGCAAAATTAATAAAACACCAAAAAATTCACTCTAGTCCCAGCCATATAAATGAAAATTTCCCTCTATTAGGACCACCCCTAAAAAATAAACATATCATATCAAAAATTCCCCTTACCACCAATAAAAATTTCCAACGACGATTTTGTTGTGTTTTTGTGATTAATTAATCTTCAATAATTATCTAGTAAACTTGACGCATTTAACTATGCTATAACTAGAATTCGCATAGACGCGCGTGTCTACAAATCGGATGTTTTTAAAAAGGTTAGTAGATGACGATCAAAGCGTGCTCTGCGTTCACATATTTTTTTTAAATGTAACGTAATTCAATTTACATTTAATTTAGATAAATTAAAACTCATTCAAAATCACCAAATAATTTCGAAACATTTATTTAATACGGATATTTACATTTCTATCGAAGGTTAAATTTGAAATAATAAATTTGTGTCCTCGATCCATCTCCTCTATAAAAACATTGGCAATGTTATAAGGCAGAGACGAACTGATTTTAGGTATTCTATGGTAATAATTTGTTCGAAGGTTTGATTCCAAAGAAATCCAGTGGTTGATCCTATGTTCACTTTTATAATTGTCCTTAGTAGTTCATCAAGTTTAAAGACCCTGTATTGAAAGTCTGGAAATGAGCTATACCGCTTATGTGTAAGAGAGAGAACTCTGTGTCTTTTTCTATTTTTATAACATTTTTCGATCATTTGAACAGACTACTGTTTCGCGCGCTTCTTCTATTGGAACCGCCATTAATTTCTTAGCTCGAGGGCAACAATCACGTGAACGGACTCTCGTGTCTAGAGTATAGAAGAAATTGGCTCGTCATGAAAAAAGATAGATACAGTATCGAGTAAAAGTATCGATATCTTAATGGTATCGTTTCATCCCTAGTCTAGACTTTCCATTACAGGGACTTTAATTGAGTTTGCGCAGTTGTTATGATCTTAATGATGGGTTTGGCTGCTCATGGGCAATACAAAAAAGTCTCATAAATAGGAAAACTGGCATTAACTATTTTTTATCGATGTGTTTGTTTTCATGATTTTTCAAACTTGATTACAACGATTTTATATTGGTTACGACGTGGATCTGTCATGAAGATGTTTTTCTACAATTTCTAATAATTCTACTGACAATTTTATACGTTTTTTTTTCAAATGGTTGGGTCCATTATATACGTCATTCAAAAGATGCTTACTTGATTTTTCAATATAATTTTATATTTACATAACCTCAAATTGGTAGTATTGATAATTTCTCGTTTTATCTTATTAATAATTATCAATTAAGGATGGGGTGTATATCATAAATTTTTATTAAAATCGATTTTTAGAGTGGTATCAGGTTCGCCGAGGTTTTGTGTAAAAATAGATACGTAGGAAGGTCGTTTATCCAGCCGAGCAATCGTTTAAGACAACTAAGTATCGCAAAAAAATTTGGTAAGGAAAAAATTCAATTTTACTGAAAGCAAACAACAAAATTCGCCGATTTTTCCACAGGTGCTTTAGCCGGAAACGTAAAAGGGAAAAAAGTAATACTCATAGATGATTCGATAGTGCGCGGTAACACAATAGGTCCAATCATTAAATTACTTAAAAACGCAGGTGCTAAAGAAGTACATATACGAGTGGCTAGTCCGCCTCTGAAATATCCTTGTTACATGGGTATTAACATACCGACTAGAGAAGAACTTGTTGCCAATAAATTGAATCCACAAGAACTGGCCAGGAAAGTGGGTGGGTAAAATAACAAATACGTACCGGGTGGGCAACTAAAAACGGCCGTCGGTCATACCTCAGGAACGGATTATATTACAGCTTCGGAGATTAAAAAATGATAATAAAATTTGTCCCGAGAAACATATGGATTATTTTCAGAATTTTAGATCCACTACTATATGGCGTTTTAGAAATATAAAATTAATTTTTTTTCAAATTTGTTCACTTAATTGGCACTTTGTATTTCATTTTACAAGTTCCGATCTATCTCTTCAAATAAGGGATGGGGGAGAGTGGTAATACTGTTACGAAAAAATGCCTATAAGTCCGGGTCTGCTTGTCCGGTTCTGCTTGGCCGATTTTTATAAACTGGATGTTGATTGATGGAACTTAAGTGCAGCGATGAAAAATATGTGAATTCTGAGAAATTAATGAGCAACGTGGAAGCTAGAGGGGGTCGTTTCGTATATTTTAAGTATTGCGATTCCTTCTGACGAATTTCAAAAGAAACATAGAAGTTCAAGTAGGTGTTTTACAAGTAAACTAAATTAACTTCAAAATATCAAAAACCGCATGTCGATATCTTTTTTCTGTTTCGAAATATCTTAAAAAATATGTAAACTGCGAGAATTTTCCTTTAAACGTCTATAAAGCTGGTTCATTCAAATGGAAATTGAAAATTTATTCTAAACGGAAAGTTCTTACATTGATATACCTGTAATTAAGACTAATCTCACGTTTGAAGCAAAATTCTCGCCGTTTACATATTTTTTCACGAAACAGGAAAAAGATATCGACATTCGGTTTTCGCAATTTTGATGTAAAAGACCTTCTTCTTAAACTCGTATGTTTCTGTTGAAATTTGTCAAAAGAAATCACAATATTCAAAATATATGAAACAACGCCCTCTAGCTTTACCGTTGCTAATAATATTTCTTAGAATTTATATATTTTTTATCGCGTTCTTTCAAACAACATCAAGTTTATAACAATCGGCTGAGTAGAAATGGGCAGGAGTATTTTTTTAGGTTCCCACTCTCCCCTACCTATTATTTAAAGAGATAGACCAAAACTCGTAGTATGAAGAAAGCGTCGAAGTTATTGGGAAATTTTAAAAATATTTTGCTCTTTTAATTTCCCTATTTTCAAATACGCCCTCTCTAGTGGAGGATCTACTAAAATGCTGAAAATAATTTTTTACTTATTTCTTAGAACCACATTATAACTAATTTTCTCCTGTTGTTGAGATATGACAGACGTCCGTTTTTAGTTGCCCATTCAGAACATCCAATTTACTAATTTCTTAACACAGTTAAAAATGTATTGATAATTTAACCAAAAATGTGTATAGAGTTATTCCGATTTATTTCAGTTTTGTTTTTATTTAAAATATCTCTATCATTCTAAATCAAAATCTTACTAAAGTTGTTTAAAAATCAGCGACATAAGTGTTCTAGGCACAAGCATAAATGCAAACGGCGTAGCCAGCGCCATCTATCTAACGTTTTCGTAGTAACTCCGATCACAAACTTTTTGAAATTTTCCATTAAAACATAAGATTTATACTCAAAGATCGTAAGAAATCATATAAGAAAATAACTCAAATTGTATCATATTCTAAATTGATTAGTAATTTTAACAAATGGTAATTTTACAAAAAAATTTTTACAGTGTAATCATAAAATGTCAAATTTCTTAACGTTTAACTGTATTTAGGTGCGGATAGTTTGGAATATCTATCATTGGAGGGTCTAATAAAGGCGGTAAGAAGTGATTTGAAAACTAAAATGCCCCATACTAAAATAGGTCATTGTACGGCGTGTTTGTCGGGAATTTACCCAGGTGGCGTGCCTAATACGAATTCTGACTACGATTGGTAGTGGTGGATGTCGAACATAGAATAATTGTGGAATATTATTTAGTGTTGTGTGTAAGTTGACACTTGCACTTTTAGAATGAAAAACATGAAATGGAGATTTTATGGTATATAACTAATTTTCTATGAAACATTTTTTTTAAATATAACAATATGTTTAAAATATTGATTAACGTAATTTATTTTATTTGTACGTTTTTATATACATTGAAAATAAAGATTTTAATAAAATATATAATTAAAATTTAGAATTGTTTTTTACCCTTCCCTTTCATTTAAATATTTTAGTACATCGCGGTTCCAAAGAAATCGATACAACCAAGAGAACTTTATGTTATGTACTCTACAGCCAATATTAAGACTTAGAATAGTTGTTTAATGGATCCAAAACGCTTAATCATATAGGCAAAGGCCAGGTAACAGGTGACAGAAGAATAACTGAGTTCATTGAAAAATCTGACGAATTGTCAAAATCAGCGAATATCCATTTAAAAATTTCCGCGGTGGGGCAAACAAAACAAGTTTCTGTGTGTTGAATTTTAGATCTTATTATTTCAAATTTTATGGCTTCTTAAAGAAGTACATGGCACCCAAGTGAAAGGAATATTAAGAAGAGGCAAAACAGAAAAAATTGGAGTTTTGAAAATTCCGCTAATTCTTTCAACGCTTACTTCGAGTCGCTATGTTGAGTATTTCAGGCGCAGTGAACGCTTAGTGGAACGCACCCATGATTAAAACAGACATGATTAAAATGTCATTTGTCATTATTGTTTTGTTTATTGAACAAAATATATTTTGTACAGGAATATAATTTAAATGAACGTAAAGATTCATAGTTTTTTATTTTTGTGCGAAAAAGGGTAAAATGAAATAGCAAAAAAAGGTAAATAAATGTACAAGATATATCCAAATATAATGCATATATTATAAAAGCATACAGATGCATTTTAATATAATAAAGTCAAAAAATCAAATAATACAGAAATAAGAGCTGTTTTTTTTTGAGAAAATCAATTCATTACATAAATATATAGTTTATAGTTACATAATTGTATTTATACAATAAAAAATCAATCTATGTATGGATACATATCCTTGATAACCAAAAATCTAAACTAGAAACTGTTATAAATGTTAGTGAAATTGAAGACACAAATCAACTACATCAAACAAACAAGTTATGACAAAAATGAATCAAAAGTAAATTAGAATGATGCAAAAAATAGTGACCTACACAAAAATTGAGTAGTTCACAAAAGCGTAAAACCAAAACTGGATATTTTAAATTTTTTATGGACTAAAACCAAACATATAGTTTACACAATTTTAAAAAAAAAAACAGAACAAATTGGCAAAGGAAACGAAAAAATTGTACAAAAATGTGACAGAGTGAAAACCTGATAAGGAATACATTGATAAGGTACAAAATATCAAAACAGTCAACAATGATATAAATGCTGTAATGTGAAAAATAAACTATACTATTCCCTTATTTGAATATTTCAAAATAGTCGCCACTATATATAAAATGTATTATCTGTTAATCTAAAGGAGTAATAGTTGGTCCTCTTCTCTGGTCAGTTGGATAATATGGTAGTGCCCTATTTTTAAAATAAGTGTTATACCTTACCCTTGAGTCAGAAAATTCATTTTGAGGATTCAAGTTTAAGTAATTATTATAAACAGGAGTAGGTTTTCCGAATATCATAAAGACCAAGTGATATAATCCAAAAATACATTTGGTAATCATTTGCAACATGGCATTAAATAAAGGACTAATAGATGTAATAAAAATTGAAATTTCTCGAATTAACAATAACAAATACTCTAATAAATACTTTACCCCGCTTATCAATCCTAAAAACAAAGTACTAGCTAATACACATAAAAAAATTAATACTTCTTTCGTATTATGCAGAGTCATTATATGCCTAAAGAAGTACAAAATATTTTCTTTAATAATTTTCGTTTTTTCTTGATAAATCATACTAACACTTACTTCTGATTCGTCTGAGTTTCTTAGCGGAGTTGATTCTCTTTGGTAAGGTCTTATTATATCCAATTTTAATCGTATTTCATCTGCAAAAAATTCCACAGTTTTCACACGATACCAATAAGTTCCAAATACTTCTTGTGGTAATACAACCCATAGATTATATCCTACTGGAGCTCCAATCGTTTTCGGAGTTGTGATACCAATCCATGATTTATAAACTATTTCTAAATCCAATTTTCTTTTTACGGCCATCAAATTCTCAATGAAATCTTTTTCTTGTGGACTCACTGTTATTATGTCTCTATAAGCATTTATTGTATCGACAAATCGTTTTTCCTTAAATTCGCCGACGAATATATAATTTTTCAACAATGATTTTACGTGTTTCTTTGTATATTCTGGTCCCGAACATGTCGGTGAATTAGGCGTGGATATGGTCATTTTTTAAATATATTAAACAAAATAAAATCTAATAACTTATCTGTTAAACTCCTACAATTATAAAAATCGTGGGATTCACTGGTTCATTGTATGATGTTTATGTAATTTACTTTGTTTTGATTTGTCTTTGGAAGTTTAAGGTTAATTTTTATTTTTGACGCAACTATAGAAAACTCTATAATCACTAGGACTGTATTGTGAGTCATCTATACTCAAGGGAATTGTAATTGAAATTTTTGTTTTCTAAATTAGTTAAAAATTTAAATTTAATGATGACGCTCGACGCTGGCTTACAGCGTCAAATGTGGTCACGTGGTACAATTTTGAATGAAGCGTCATCTTAAAACGTCAAAAGTAAACATTGTTTAGTTGTGAAAAGTTTAATAAACTACGAGCTAAATCTTTTATAGTATTTTATGAAAAAACGATATAATATATATTCCTCGATCAGAATAATTCACTCAGTAAAGAATTTAATTAGAGCAATTATTGAATAAATCGTTTATTGAGAAAGGTTGTATATTTTTGAAACTTGATGCTTTATATTTGACGAATTTATGATAGCGCGCCAGTCGAAATTATACCACATGACCCATTTACAAAAAATTATTTTCAAAAAGAAATATGTGTGGCACACATACTTTTTGGTATGTTCTATGGTCTAAACCAGTGTCAAGCGTCAATTGTTAATTTGACAAGGCATATAGCATAGAACATAAAGTGTATAGAAATATATAAAGTACGTTCAACTTTACATCCACGACCAGAAAGCTGAAAGTCTCGTTTCACGGCGTAATTCTTAAATAGAACGCACATATTTAGTACTTATAATATGGCGGCTAGATGGAAACGAATAGATTGAAATATTTTCTATGAACTGGTGTAAAATTTAAATCAATTTGTAGTACCATGAATTCGGAAACGCAGTTATGTCAAAAACATAACTTCAAAGTTCAAAACTTACATATTTTTCCCTTATGGGTTAATTGAAAGGAATATTTTCTGAACTGTTCTCTTCATTATGTAATTTAATTTAACCTAATTAATTGATCTTAAGAAAATCATTTTTTCTTCTAACAGTATTTCAAGATACCGCATCTCGAGACCATACTAATTTATACGATTATTAATAATGTTATCAGGATCAGAATTTTTGATGCCAGTAAATATCAAACCCCCAAATATTTGTAAAAAAACTACAAATATTTCATTGTTCAATGGATAAATAAATAAAACACATATTCGAAGAAATATTTTTTAATGAACATAATTAATTTTCAAAATCACTTTAAGTATGAAGTATATAATATGTTATATCGTAGATCAATTTTTAGATCTTTGCAAGACCAATAACCCCACAAGCTAACCTTCCACCTGCATTTCCTGTTGTCTTGCTCAGTTCATGCCCACCAAGACCCAAATCATCAGGATCAGCATGGACGACGACAGTACGTCCAATTATATTGTGTTCTCCTTCCAAAGAAATAACGCTGTCTTTTAAATTAATTTTTGCGACACCATCACTGCCAGCTTCAACATTGCCCAAGTCTCCTACGTGCCGATCAGCTGCAGTCGGACCTGCATGATCTTTACCGTGAGGATTGAAATGAGCACCAGCTGAAATGCAGCCGTTAGTGTTGTCACCAAACTCGTGGATGTGGAAACCGTGTAGACCTTTGCCAAGGCCCGAAATTTCGCCTGTTACTTCTACAGGACTGCTGCAGTTCTGCAAAATCGGAGTTAAAAAATCTAATCACAAATTTTAATACAAACAACTTGAATGTGAAGAAAATACTTTGATGTAGAAGATGATAAGAAAATAAAAAAATATATTATTTATATAATTTTTTCGCAAGATTTTTTCTAATTTAACATTTTTTCAAATAGAGAAACTAATAAATTAATTAATCATTTATTTTCATAAGGAAAATTTATTACCTATAAACTTTATGATACATATTTCATGTAAGGCGTAATTTAATGATGAAGCACTACTATGACTTTTGACCTAATTAGAATTCATGAATAATTTAAGGATAAAATAACGGAAGTAGACCTTATTAATAAAACGTATATATTATAACAAAAAAATTTAACATGAATAAAAATTGCTTCTAGAATACTTCATATAATTTAATAGAAGAAATCCTAAATTTTCAAACTAACAAATTCATTTTGCTGCGTTAAACCTATAAATTTGAAGTTCTTATTAATTTTGGATCAACAATGTTTCAACTTTTACAGTTTCGAAACTTACCGGCTGATTAAAATATATCGTGCCATTTACTTCTCCCTTCAATACACAAACTGCTTTAGCTGGCATCTTTATTATGAACAAAAGACGGCGGAAAAATGTTTCAACAATTCAAAGAAAACTTTGATTAACACCTTTAAGGATGTCGGGAACTTTGGTAATCAAGGAGTAAAATTATCAATCAATTGAAAACTGTACAGTCATTGTAATTGTGCCAAGGGCTCAAGGGCATTTAATATGTGTAGTGGGGGAAGATAACAATTTTTTCCGCGTTCTTTTTGTTAGTTACCAACGATGAATTTTTTGTATAAAGAAAGAGCATTCCCTCCTACATTTCGATAAAAATTTATTTACTTATATATATATTTTGATAGACATTTATTCTAAGTCAAGCAAATATATTTAATAATTCTGGAATTTCTTTCGAGGAGGTGCGTTTGAAAATGTATGGGAAATAAATAGATAAATACTCCATACTTAAACATACACAAATACACATCGTGAAAGAAGATTATAATATTTTGACGTGCAAAGAAGAAACTGTCAAGGAGATTTTGTGTTTGATTATTAAACAAATAGTAGAGTACAGTATATTATATTTAAATATTATATATTTATATTGACTCTAAATAATATACATTAATATTAATACATCAAAATGACCCTGGGTAAAAGGTATATACCTACAGTACATTTTGGTTCGAGTTAAATACTTTTATGTTAAAAAATAATTTTAAATCTGTTATAGGAAAGCTCCAGAATACCCTCCCCAAGGAATCAGATGCCAAAAATGTTTAGAATATGGCCACTGGTCGTATGAATGCAAAGGTAAAAGAAAATACGTTCACAGATCTTCAAGAACCCAAATTCTGAAAAAAAGAATCAAAACAATGAATGATTTAACCACAACGAATACCAAGAATGGAATGAAGAAAACTACAAAAGATACAAGTAAAAAAGATGAAAGTAGCAGCAGTGGGTCAGATGGTAGTAGTTCTGATTCAGACAGTTGTAGTAGCTCTGATTCAGATAGCTCTAGCAGTAGTGATTCCAGTAAAAGCACTAGCAGTGATTCTTCTCATGGCTCTAGTTCATAAAATTTCATTTTATATGTTTATTTTTTCAATACAAATATATTTTTCTGTGGATTTGTTTAATATAATTATAAATTTGTTTGTTGCTGAAAGGTTATTTTGTTGATTTAAGTTTCTGTATAGATGGCACATTCAATTAAACATCTATTATTTCTGTTTTTTTTGGGGATTTTTTCAAGATTAGAAAAAGAAAAGAAAATGGCACAATTCAACAGATTTAATGTGATTGGTTATAAAATAATTACTAACTGATTTACAATAACTTGTCCAACTATGCCTTTACTCCTTTCAAGTTATTTATAGTTGGTGTTTACTTGAAATATTTATCTAAAATCCAAATAAAGCATATTATTTTAAAATATTTCTTATAAATATATACTTAGTATTCATATGATCAAATTTTTTGGCGTGCAATAATTTCTGTAAATATTGCTCTGCAGTGAACGTGTTCTTGAACAAGTTTTACATTAAATATCAATATTTAATTCAAGAGTGAGGAAAATAATCAAGTTATTTACGAAAAATTTCAAAATATATAGAGCATTTCTACTCAAAATTAATATTGTATATGTATGATTAATTACCAATTATACAATTTTCTATGGTTCCCGAGCACATTTCAAAATGTTAGTGGACATCGTGAAAAACTAGGAAACATCATCAAAACGGAAACAGTTAAATTGTCATACGTCAATCTAATAAGTCAATATTAAAATGGCGTCGTAGTAATAGATGCTACTTGTATTTTCAAAAAAACAATGAGATTTGTAGGGAAATGATTCTTTTACATTGATTATTTATATATACTCACTCAATAATCATGGACGCTGTTAAGTCCTTTAACCAGGAGGTAAATATCTGTATACATTATATGTCTATAAATGTTACTAATAAGACGCCTGATTTTTGGGTGGAAAAATCGTATACCGGCTTATTATCTTAGTTATCACATCTTTTAATCTTGTTACTACTAAAATAATTTTTTATTTTTCAGCTATCCTCCTTGTACGAGGTGAAACCTCCGATATCTAAGGCCAAGATGACTGCTCTAACGAGAGGGGCAATTAAGGCCATCAAATTTTACAAACACGTAGTGCAAAGTGTAGAAAAGTTCATCTTGAAATGTAAATCCGAATATAAAGTGCCTGGACTGTACGTTATAGACTCTATAGTGAGACAATCCAGACACCAATTTGGTGCAGATAAAGATGTTTTCGCCCCTAGATTTGCGAAAAATATGCAACAGACTTTTGTGAATTTGTTCAAGTGCCCTCCTGAAGATAAAGTAAGTGTTGTTTTTTTTTAACAGTAGGTAGTGAATATATATCAATATTTTGAGTTTCAAATCCTGACTTGTTGATTGTATTCTATTATGACATATTTGGATCAGGTTAGTTCAATATGTTTTTTATTTTAGAGTAAAATAATTAGAGTGCTCAACCTTTGGCAAAAGAATAACGTATTTCTACCTGAGGTGATACAACCATTATTTGATTTAGCTGATCCCAATAATCCAATTTATAAAGAAATTGATGCCATGCAACAATCAGCGAATGGTTTTAATAATACCACATCATCATCAATAATCAAAGGTATTTATTGTAAATTTATTCTAGTTCTTGAGAATTTTTAGAATGTTTTCAATTTATTGTTATGTAACTTTAACTCCAGTTAAATAAATTTTTTGATTGAGTGAAACATAGAGGGTCACTGAAATATTTATTTTAGTTTATTTAGGGTAAGGGCTATTTCATATCAAATCAACATGGGGTATAAACCTGACTCCCACTCAGAAATTAAAGAAATTTGGTATGAAGGTTTTTCTATTAGAGATTTAGAAAAATGCCATTTTTTTATTCCAGTATCTCAAAAAGTTGAAAAATTACAGCCAAAATACACCTATAAAATATAACAGACGTATTTTAAAATCACCATAGATTTAAATGCTCTTTCTTTTGATTTACAACACCACATACTTTGTTTTGGAAACTATTTTTGAAAAATCCAATTTAAAATTTTGATTTTCTTAAAAATGAATGTTTTTGAAAAGTTCCTATGAAAAGATTATACTTTTGGTAAGTGATTTTGTAAATTTCAGAGTGGGAACCTAATGGGTTCATAGTTAAACAATAATTTTTATAACAGGTGTTTTATAATTTTTGTATAAGTTCAATACTATTTATCCTAACTTTACTTAAATGATTTATGATGGTGATTATACTGGCATATGTGTTGGATAAGAATGAAGACAATGAACTGAAAGTGACTTTTATGCCTCCTGCTGGTCCTTTGTCATCATTTTTATATCCAAAAAAGCATATTGTGGATACCACTGACAGATGTACTTTGTATATTAGAAGAAATTATGTAATAACATCATAAAAACAACACGAATAATAAAGTTCTGCAAACTTTTGCTTAAAATGTAATCTCATAAATTTAATTTTAAGTTTCATAAAACTTCTTTTTTAAAAATTATCATTTACTTATGAACTCATCATCTTCTCACTTTGAAATTGTTTGACAATTTTCACAAATGCACTTTTTGAGATAATTAGAATCAAAATTTTGATTTTAGAACCACTTTTTATAAAAAGTATGTTGTGTTGTATATCAAAAGAAAGCATTTAAAACTGAGTAAAGTGACACTGCTCCATCTCTAGCTCAATTATGAGAAAAGCAATGGTTATTTTGAAATATGCTAGATACATTTTTTAGGTGTATTTTGGGCAACTTTACAAAGCTGTAATTCTGAAACTGTTCAATATATTTCTAAGGGTATGATGGGCCTATCTGAAGGCCTATGTGCTCGACAACTTCACGGTCGCCCACAACTACAAAATATAAAGATATTTCAAAAAAATTTAACTTCCTCTATGAGGATAACCTTCATACCAAATTTCATCAAATTCTAAGAAGATCAAGTAGTTTTTTTAATTTTAGTGTATTGATTTTATATGAAATGATGCAAGGTAATAAATAACTTTGTAGTAATGATTTTAATTGATAGTTCAAATAATTTAAGGGTATGAATTTCCTTTTTCTTTCAAGGTTCACCAGCCCTTCAAAGAACACCCACCAAAGGTCAGCAAGGCAACGAAACTCTTCATGGGTCGACTACAAATTTGGTAAATAAAATTTTATTTACTTTTCATTTGATTTGAAATTTTATATTGAAAAATTATTAATTTATTTCACATCCAGAATTTGACAGATCCAAATGTGCTGCAACAGTTACAACAACTTCAAAGGCTCATATCTAAGAATGTAGAAAATTCCACAAGGACTGAACAAGTTCATTTTGATAAAAAATTATTAGATTTTGATTATGATGAAGATGATGATGATATTCATCCTTCGCCAAGGCCCCAACAACCTACTGCCGAATCAATTTTACCAGTTACAAGGTAATTTGAGTGATATAATGTATAGATTGAGTATTAAATGCTCAAATCTATCATTTTTTTAGCCTTTTGACAAACCCAGAAGTTCTTAGACAGCTTCAGACACTGCAACAAACCATGGCAAATGCTGTCCAACCACAAATCCAAGACTTGGATAGTGATAGAATAAGAAAAATGCAGGAAATGAAGCAACAGGAAGAAGAATTTGACAAGCATCTTGCTCAAACTGTACCAGTAAGAAAAATAAATTTTTTTTATATCATATGATATTTCTAACTCATATTTTTTCTAGAATCTTCCATTCGCTTCAGAATGTGAATTCCGCAGTAGTTCAAACCATCTCTCTATGCAAAACAATTATTACATGGAAGGTATGAACCCCCCAGCTCCTCAATATCATCAAAACTTAGAACAACAGTCAAATCAAGTTATTGTTGAAAAATCAAATCAACATCAAGATGATAACGCCGAAGTCGAAGTCATCACTCTTGATCAAGACGACTCCCGTTCAGTTTCACCTAATGAAGATAGGTATAGGAAGAGGAGGAGAAGCAGATCTAGATCGAGAGATAGAAGAGGAAGGGATAGGGACAGAGATAGGAGGCGATCTAGGTCAAGATCAGGATCGAGAAGACGTAGATCAAGGTCAAGAGAAAGAAGTAAAAGAGATAAGAGTAAAGAACGAGAGAAAGAAACTGAAAGAGATAGGGAGAGGAAAAAGAGAGGGTTGCCATCTATTAAGAAAGATCATCTTAGTGGTAAGTAGAAGTATAAAAATTGCGAAAAATAAATGGAAGATAATGATTTTTTGTTTAAAGTGTGTAGTACAACTTTATGGGTCGGACATCTGTCAAAATTAGTACATCAGGACGATCTGTCTAATACGTTTGGTGAATACGGAGATGTAGTCAGTATAGATTTAATACCACCAAGAGGATGTGCATTTATAGTAATGTTAAGGCGACAAGATGCGGCTAAATGCTTGACAAAATTAAAAGGACATAATTTACACGGGAAATCTATAACGGTAAAAAATCTATTCAATTAACTCATTAACGTCCAAAACTTTTTTATTGATTTTGTTTTTTGGACCTTGTGTTGTCATTGTCATTTCATTGGACCATATTCAATTTCCCATTGGGAATATTATGACAAGAATTATCCAAAACAACTCCTCATTGTTAACTAAACCACCCTTCTAACATTAAAAGTTTCCCTTAATGCTGTACTATTTTGAATAGTCGTGCAACTTTAATTGTAGCTGGTCACTAATGGGTTAAATTAACTTTCTAATTAATTTTTTTTAGCTTGCATGGGCTCCGGGGAAAGGAGTCAAAGGTAAAGATTTGAAAGATTATTGGGAAGGTGATTTAGGTGTTTCATATATACCATATACGAAAATAAAACAAGATATAGATATTGATCTATTAGAAGATGGTGGTATGATAGATGAAGAAACTATGCCGCAATGGATGAAAGAAAAAGTAGAAAAAATGGGTAAAAAACCCAATGTAGAAATAACTAATATCTCTATAAACACTGGAACCACTACTACTACAATAGATACTAGCCAACCTCCACCTATGCCTGGAACTGGTTTATTACAACCCCCGCCTATAATGCCAATGGTGAATCCTTTCCAATTTAACAATAGATTATTGGGTATGAATGTACCGCCCGGTATGATGCCTAATATTCCTAATATGCCGAGTTTACCGAATATGCCTAATATACCTATAGGAGTTCCACCGCCTAATATGGCCGGACCACCCATGATGGGATTGGGAATTGGGTCGCATTTCCAAGGTAAGGTAATTTTAAAATTCGTCCAAAACTTTCTCGTGCATCTGTAATGAATTAGTTCGAATAAACCATTTATTTAAAATCGACTTTGAGAAAATTCACCTACTAATATATTTTGAATTAAGGTTTCAAAGTAGGACCGCCTAACATGATGCCACCTCAACTACCAACGTTAGAAAACAAATCGAACGTTAACGCCGACGCCAATCTTCACAGTATTGGTGAATCGTTAATGAGCATCACTCAATCATTTGGTATTGTACCTCAGCCGCCTGCTCCGCACGAAGACACCATGGATATAGAAATGGAAGACGCCGATTCGAAAACAATGGAAAACAAAACTTTCAACGAAAATCCACCTCTAGGTCAGTTTAATAGGTCTAACAGGGATGACGATAGAAGGGATAGAAGAGAAGATAGAGATAGACGTAACAGGAGTAGAGACAGAGATAGAGATAAGTAAGTAGATAATGCACGCCGAATATAAAATTTTTAATTAACCTCTATTTTCATATCTGTAGTAGAGAACGAGATAGAGATAGGAGTCGCGAACGTCATAGTCGCGATAGAGACAGAGATAGAGGCGACAGGGATCGGGATCGGCGTTACAGAAACGATAGAGATAGTAGTAGAGGTAGAGATCGTGATAGAGATAGACGAGACGATCGTCGTGATAATAGAGATAGGGATCGCGGTAACCGTTTCGGCGATAGAGATAGAAGAGATACCAGAGATTCAGAAAGGGATGATAGAAGAGAAAAGGAAAAGACGCTCAACGACCGTTTAAGAGAAATGGCCGGGATGGGTGGAGGTTACGAAGATAGAGATAGAAGCAGAAGTGATCGATTTAACAGAGATAGAGATCCTTCATTTAAATTTGCACCATTTAGAAATAACGGAAGATCTGAGGACGAGTTCGGGCGCGATAGAGAAAATTCGTTTAGACAGAGAGATCAGTTAAACAGAAGTAGTAGAGAGAGAGATAGATCCAGTGAGAACAAAAATAAATCTGAAGGTGCATCGAATATAGAAAACAAAAAAAATGATAGTGAAGATAGAAAAGATGAAACTGTCGAACATAAAGATGAAGAAAAAGGAAAGAGTAAAGAAAATAATGTTGCCAATACGAAAAACGATGTTGGAGAAACAGTAGGGGAAGATAATAAAACTGAAAAAGATAACAGTAAGTTTTATATTAATAATAATGTATTTTAAATACAATTTAATAAATAATCTAGATTCTGAAGAAGATAAAACATCCGAGGAAACAGATAAGAAGGAATCGCTCAATTTTGAAGCTCCCTCTTATGAGACTCCTCCATCCTTCGATGCTCCACCACCATTTAATGGTCCACCCCCATTCGAAGGTCCACCTGGAGTATTTGATCTTCCTCCTAGGGGTATATTCGACGCTCCTCCGATATTCAATGATGGAACACCTCCTATGGGAATGTTCAACGAAGGACCACCTAGAGGTATATTGAATAACAAAATTAGATTTTCGTTTGATTTTTTTTTAAACAGGTTTTTTCAACGATGGCGGTCCGCCGATGATGTTCGACGACGGTATGCAGATGAGAGGAAGAGGTAGAGGTCGAGGTAATAGACGCGGCGGTCGCGACATGCGCATGGACGGTCCGCCGGAAATGAATATGATGGATGGACCGCCGATGGGATTCCCCGATGGACCTCCTATAATGGACGGAACGCCCGGTATAATGCCGCCGTTTAATGACAGATTTATGCGAGGTGGAAGAAGGGGCGGTATGAGAGGCATGCCTCGTGAAGATTTTTACCCTAGAGACGATTTCGCACCGAGGGGTAGAGGTAGGGGGCGAGGAAGAGCGATGTTCTTCAGAGGTAGAGGTAGGGGTAAGTTATAATTAACTAATCATTATTTTTAGCATATAAGCAATGCCCATCCAATAATGAATTTGAGAAAGGAAATCTCAATTCCCGGGTATTATAGATTTCTTAGGTAAAAACAGGACAACCTTAGTTCGAATAGTAGTTCACTAAGTATAGCTATTGAATCAGAGCATTAACAATTGTTTGGTCCTTCGAGAAACAAAACATGTTTACAAAACATAAAACTAAACTAAGTCGCGTGTGCCAAATCTCTATGAGCAGCATAGCTCCGCTGATACCTTCGCTGCATCGAGAAAGAATGTTTAACAGTTCCATCCAAGGGGTGCCATGAAACAATGTTAAAGGTAGAGGGATGTTGGTTTTCCCTAAAACGTATACTAATTTCAGGGTTATGCTTTTAGGATATTAGGGTTATAATGGAAAGGTGACTTGAAATTTTTAAAAGAAGGTAACTTGGAATTCTCTTGGTCAGGTAACGCTCAGTCGGGGGTCGAAGGATTATTGTTTTACAGAGGAAGTTATTTGCAGAAACAGTCGAAAGATGAAAAATGTAAATGAAAGTGTATCAGGGCTAAACCCAATGAATCCCTTCCTCGACATGAATAATTTCCTCAATCCATTTAAAAATATTTTTTTTATTGTTATTAATTTCTCACAGGCGGCTTTAATCCACGTTTCGATGGACCTCCATTTGACGGTCCACCATCTTATGAGAATTCCTTTGATGGACAACCTGGTCCACCACCTTTTGATGGACCATCATTTAGAGGTGGTCCAAGATTTAGAGGTACCCCTAGACGAGATGATCGATTGTGGGTGAGACCAGAGTTTAATACATCCGGTAGAGGCGGTAGAAGAAGTAGATGGGGCTCGTCACCTCCACCTGGAGATGACGGAGAAGGAGATGGTAATGAAGAATGTACTGGAGCATCTTTCTTGGATGAGGGTAAGTTTAAGAGATTTTCAGTAAAATAAAAATTATATAAACCTTTGAAGGGATAGAGGAATGAAATACCCAAATGGAACAGAATTATTAATAATTTGATTCTATTAATTTTTTTTAAGGTGGTGATGAATCGATGACAGAAGGACCAAATGATCCTGTAGTGATGGAAAGTGGAGAGAGTGAGAATAATTGTTATGATAAAGGTGAAGACGATGGTAAATTTGATGATGGTGTTGATATGGAATCAGAAGTACCTCAAGATGGTAAATGTACGCCGGTTGTGGACGAAAGACCGCTTCCACAAGAAAATAGCGGTACGGAAGAAACATTAGACGGCCCCCCGGGGGAGTAAAACGTTTTTAAAGATTTTAGACGGTTTTTAGAACTTTTTTTATATATATATACAATAGTGTAGGTAAAATCATAAAGTATCAAATACGAATAATGATAATAATAATCATGATAACAGATCTCGAAGGAATTTTTTCTTTTTATTATTGAACAGTATAATAATTATTAAGATAAAGTGCAAATATTTCTATATTTATAGCGAATTTGATTGATCGTGTGTAAAATCATTATAAGAGATCTTTATATTATTATTATCATTATTAAATACTTTTACCTAAGAAGGAAAATATGAAAAAATATTTATATAAATGAATATATAAAATTGGTTCGTCGTATCTGACGCAATAATTATGTGTATAAACCCCTTTGGCTGACCTTTGTTTTGAATATAAGTGCTTTAAATAATTGTAAATAGATTTTAAAAATATCGCGAAGAAGGAACTGATTGTAAAATTCTTTTTTTTGTAAATTAGTTAAAGGGACGCTTTTAGCTGTGATTCGGGTGAAAGTGAACACAGGTGAACAATCGGGACGGTTAATATTATTATTTTTCAACTTTTTTTGTCTAGACTCCTTTGTACAGTAAAATAAATGTTTTATTTATTTATTTAAATTGTATTTTAGCTCTAACCAAAAAGGAAAAAAACACACGATGTTATGTACAAAAAATAATGTTAATATATTTAGATGTGTTTATTATTGAGTATATTTAAATATTGAATAGACGAAATTTTATCAAATATGCTAAAAGTTTGGTCACCTATTTTCATTTTTATTTTAATTTATTACCTTTTTATCTATTAACTTGTTGAATTATTTCTCCGTTCGCTTTCCATAATCATGCAGGTTTTATATAAAATAATGAGAAACAATGAAACTTGTCCATATATTTTGAATGTTTCGATTAAAAATACTAAGATTCAAACTAAATTTAACATCAAAATCAAATAAATTTAATAGTTTTTGTGGGTCGTCAAAAATGAACTTTTTATTCAACTTTTCAAGACTAATAACTTAAATTATAAGTTATTTCGACATTTCGAAGACTTTCCCAACTGCTTTTTGAAAAATTATTTACCGAATAACCAAAAATTCGGTTTCTTCACCTTCTATGAATTAAACTTTCGAATAAATCGAGTTATTTGCCAACTAAACAATTTCAATTAAAGAGTTTAGTAGAAACTCAACCTAAAATATTATACATCAAAAGTGGTTAGTATTTATTATACATATTTGATTAGTTCATTTTTTGAAATAGTCGTCACACAATTTTTCAAGAAAAAACTTTAAAAATTTTTTTAATCGTTGTCACAAGCACTGATCATAGGAAACCATCAATAGAAGAACGTTTTTTCGTTTATTTCTTTCCTTATTCAAAACATGGACCATTGCTATATAGGTATCACTCATGGTGTTACCAACCGTAGAGTATTTGTTAAGTACATAATAAAGTGACAAATACTTATTAGTTAGTTCGGATTCAAACCAACTAGGCTGAAGAAATTGTAAAAATTTAAAACAATTAGAAGTTCCTACTAAAGTTATGTATCTAATAATTATTTTGTATTTTATTAGAACGCGAAGAAATCGGCCTTTAGTCACTTATTTCTTTTGTTTCAAGCTTCAAACACAACAATATATGTTTGTAAAAGCTTTATGACTCATTTCCAATACTTTTTTTGCCAAATTTAACAAGTTCAGTTTAAAAATGTTGAAATGTGACCTTCGGTTTTTTCACTTATTGCAGTGTCTTATTTCGAAAGATAAACATATAGGGATATGGATCATAATATTTTAAATCTAAATAAGTGGAATCAAAACATATTTAAACATTGATACTTTTTGTTGGGCACCAAAAAGTTAATTTTGTATTTTTGATCGAACCTAACTAAAGTTGTTTGCTTATAATCGAACACATTGAATATTTTTCTAGTTGCTTTTTGAAATTATTGCAGCGTCGTATTTTGACATATATTTGCTTTATTGCTCTGGCATATAAGGTTTTAAGTAGAAATTATGAAGATTGAAACCATAATGAGCCTTGTTTCTTACAGATTTAACTTATTTTTATTTGAGGTCAAAGTGAACATTTTCATTTCACAAGAAAGATCCAACAAGTTTACGTAATATCACAAATGATGATTATTGAAAAATTTCGTCTAATTTAATAATTAAAAATAAATTGTGGGGTATTGTAACGACCTTCATTGACGGAGGTGTGTGTGTGTGTATTCAACTAAAAGGTAGGTCCATCTGTGTTCACAACAGCTGAGAGGAGGGATCCACGTGCCGTCCTTCAAATGGAAGGAACGGTGCAAGGTTAGTCCAACTTTATTTATTCAAAGGTTAGGTTTACTATATTTTCACACATATGAGATTAACAAATATAATAATAATCAAACAAAAATCACAATTTTGGTGTATAACGCTTTTTGTTTTTACATTTCTGGACTATTTTAGTTATTTTTAATTTGTAAACAGAATTGTTATATTGAAAATAATTTATTACTGTATTATATTTTATTATATACTTATTTTTATTCGTGTTTACTAATTTATATTTTTATATATATAATCGTAGACCCATATGTATCCCAAGCCGATTTCCTTGGGCTTTCTCTTTTCCATTTCTCTAGCTTACCTACCGTCTAAGTTTTTCAATTGTTTTTAATCACAGGTTCTGTATTTAAGTTTTGTCTGATCGTTTCATATTTTATTCGATATCTTCTAGTGACACCTCTGACTCTGCATGAGCACTTCATTTCAGCTGCTTGAATTTTGCTTTTAAGTGAGTTTGTAAGGACCCAGCTTTCGTTACCATTTATGAAAAAGGTGGGAATATTGATTTATACTCCTTTTTGATGTTTTTATTTTTCTTTTCATAAAATTTTTGTGCAACACAACAAAGTTTGATTCTTTAATTCACCTCTGCTTTGAGATTTCCATCGGTCTGTATGTCAACACCTAAATATTTGAAACTCTTCATTTGTTCCATCTATTTCATTTTTGATGTTTTCTTCTCATTTCCCCATTGTTCTTCAATTTTAATGCCTATTTCAATTTTAGCGAACAACCATTTTCATATTTCTGTATCCTACTTTTATCTGTTTCACTTTTGTTTTCATTTCTTCCACTACAACATCCATTATCATTATGAATAGCTCTCCCACTCAGTACTCCCCCTCTGTTTTATTCCTCTTAAAATTCTCGGATTGGTTATCTGATTTCTTGTTTTTCATATATACTTTTGATATTGTTTCTCAATTTGACATCCCCAACCTCTGTAGGAGTCTCAAGTTCTTTTTCCAAACTTCCAATTTGCTTTTTCTAACCTAACCTTTTTTAGTTTCTACCTCCTGTTCAAGACTCAAAATTTGCATTTCTAAATTTCCTTTAAAAATTTCAACTTTCGTTTCAAAGGATCTAATTCTTCAGTTGGAATTTTGTTCACGTCCAAAGCACTATCTCGAAGAATGTCTTTTTCCTCCGACTAATAATTTTTTTTGTTTATTATTTTAATCAAAGATGTTTTTCCATACTATCAGCTCTTGTATTTATTAATTGTTGTTCTTTTTCATGTAATGATTTATCTGCATCGGTGATTGGGATTGAAGGTGGAAAATCCACATCGGGATCATTGGCAGTTGCATCTTTTTCAAAAAAGGAAAACTAACTGTCTCAAATTTTTTTTGCAAATCATCTTGGGGAATTTCAGTTCGTTCTTCAATTTCTAAAGTGTCAATAACATAGCCTGCCTGTGATGTAACTCCTCTTTGTTGTAAAACTATTCCAATATTTGATTTCATCGACGTTATCAAATGCTTTTTAGATACCTATAAAACCGACGTATACTTTTTTTGATTTGTTTTCAGTTTTTTTCTATTAACTGTTTTAATGTGTACTTCTTATTTTCCTTAAGCGATTCCCCCAATTGGTTATCCATGATTTTCCTTAGTCTGTTTTTCTTGATACTCTTGTGGATTAATAATGTTATTCCCCTATAATTACTGCTATCTCCTTTATTAAATCCCAATCTTCCATCTATATTTGATGTATTTTTTTAGCTTCTTCATACCCCTTTGTCTCAAATTTTGTAATATTTCTGATTTGATATTGTCATGCTTAACCTCTTTTTAGTTTCCGTATTACTTCTTCTCTATCGGTTATCTTTCTAGTTTTAGATGCCTTTCATATTGTATTTCCAGTTATTTCTCTCTTCTACATTAAGTATTTCTTCAAAGTATTCCCTCCACACCTCTATAATTTCTTCTTCTTCTTCATCTTGTCTCAATACACCATTTTTATTAGTTTTACATTGTTCGATTTCCCATTTCTTAGTATTTTTAGAACTTTGAATAAAGTGTCTGATTTCAGACTTAATTTTTTTGTTTATTAAAATTATTTGTCCAAAAATCTCATATGTGTTAAAAATCTTATTAATATTACGTTTTTTTATATATATATTTAGCAATAATTTACATATTTTCACATTATACAAGATATAGTGTAAGTTATTTACATATTATCGTATATTTCACCTTTCTAGACTAAAAAATCGATATAAACGTATTAATTTCTTTTTAAATTTCAACCTGCGTCTTCTTCTGATTACCTCTCCCTCCAGTTGTGTTCTTTTAACCATTATATTTGCATTTATTTTGTAAATATACCCCAACCACCTCTCTTTTTATGCTCTCTTCTTCTTTTATTATTTATCTTCATAACAATTTGGTTCTTCTACTCCCAATCTGGTTCAATTTCAATTGAGCTTATCCATCTTCTGGTATATTTATTAGGTACCTTTTATTATACCCCCTAAATAACTGACCTTTCTTGGTTTTTATGGTGTTTAGTAGTTTTCGATACTTATTCTGAATACCTCATTACTGGTATCTGAGGATTCTTTGTTATTTCGCTTGTTATTGTTCAGCCCAATATTGGTGACTATTTGGGGGGCTGTTCCAGTATTGTTTAAGCAGATTTACTAAAATTATTTACCCCCCCCCTAAATAAAAGCTTAGGGAAACATTGGTATATGATTAACTAATTTTTTTTACAAAATGTGAGATGTTTTTGATGAGTTTTTTTTAAGTAAATTAACTTTTATTATCAATTAAAAAATGGTATTTTCTTTTAATATATCTAAATTGATCTTTAAACACTTTGAGCTGGTTCGTTAACTTCCTAAAATTCTTCGGAATACATTCAAACCACTATTTTGAATTTTTTGAGGTTATAAAATAAAATTTGGTCGATAAAACCTAGTTGAACATATAGTTTTAATTATCCTCCAGTGTACGTTGAAGGTTATAGTAACTCATTTTATGCGAGTAGAAAACTATAATTTATCCACGACTAGTAACTCATTACTTCTATATGCATCCATTATTTAATCAACTTTAAACTACAGAATGTAATGAAATAACTATATGAATGATTTTTTTTTCAATTTATTACTTTTGTTGCTCGGTATTTATCAAGATGTTTTCGTTAAAAAGTTATTAATAATATCTTCGCTAGTACTTATACCATGAAAAAAAAATTTTCGATTGGATTTATTCTTAATCGTTGCTTGCAATTTTTTCAGAGACAATAATATCAAGTTCCCAAATAGGCTTTGCTTGTAACTAATTTTGTATTTGTAAGAAATTTCTCAAACTGTTCGAAAACAATTTCGGTTACATGTATAGACAATGGGGGGGTTGCCTTCTGTGTAAATAACTACTGTCGACGTAATTACCACCTCAATCAACCCCTCCATATCATCAAAAAGAAACGAAGCAAATACTTTTTCGACCCCCTCAATTGATTACATAATACTTGTAAGGCCTCTTGTGTGATATCGTTATATATTTCTTTCAGATCATAATTTGTTCTGCTTCTCCATTACTGATTGTTAATTTTCATCCCCCAAGTATTTTTCTGAGTACTTTCATCCCCTATACTATTTTTCCGTTAATATATTTAACAATACAATTTTTTGTGGTTTTTTATTGTAAAAAAAAATAAATTCAAAATATTAATTTATTTTTACAATTATTGCTAAATATATACAAGTTTTCTTGGAATTATTGCAATTTTGATTTAAATTTGTAGTATAAAAAATGAGGACTGTTCCGAATTAAAAAAAAAAAACAGTAAATATTTTAGAAATAGTAAACTCCCAAGCAGTTTATAACAAAAGTGTCTAATTAATTAATTTTTAGCATTCATTGGTAACTAGAGAGGCTGAACAAGGAATATAATCATAAATAACAGAAATCGTGATTAAAAAATTTTTACTGATTTGGAATTTCTGAAACTTTCTTGATATTTATTCTGAACACACTGTTTACACTACCACTACACCGACATTAAACAATTACACTGATTCGTTTTTCGATAACAAAGTCTTCGTCTAGATTATGAGCGATTTCGTTGTGGGATTGTGGCAAAGTTGAACACCTGAGTGTACTAACACTAATATATTTCCGAGTTTTCGAATACTTATGTTTTCCACGTCTAGGACTGATAGTAGTGATAGTGTAAACAGTGCGTTCAATACTATTAATTCTTAGGGCATAACTAATTTAGTGAATACATCAGAAATTTGAAAAATTTTATTTACTTTTCCAGGTGTAAGGCATGCTTGAGTTGAGTCATTATGTGGGCTTCATCCTTTCCTATCCTGTGTCTGTTAATTAATTTCCTGTCATTATTATAATTTCTTCTACCCGGCTTCTCTTTTCTTGATTGTCTTTCTTCTATTTGTTTTGAATTGGTTTTTCTATTCAATTTTTTCTTACAGTGTTTTACCGTATCTTGATGTATTATCTATTTTCCTAATAAATCTCATTTCTGTATTTTGCCAGCTACATTATGAGCGTTTTCGTAGTGGGATTGTGGCAAAATTAAACGCCAAAGTGTACTAACTCTAATATATTACCGACCTTTCTAAACACTTATGTATTCATCGTCTGGGACTAGAATTATGATCAAGTACAATATAAAAAAGTATAATAATAATAAAAATTACTTACAATAATTCACACGCCGTGATTCTTAACAAATTAATGTCAGTAATTTTTATTATTATTATACTTTTTTATATTGTACAGTTCCAGACAATGAATACATAAGTGTTTCAAAAGCTCGGAAATATATTAGAGTTAGTACACTTTGGCGTTTAATTTTGCCACAATCCCATTACATAAAACGCTTATATATACATAAAAGGGAATATCGAATTTGTGATTAGGACATCACTTAAATCATGTTGGTCTCTATAGAAACTCTAAATAATTGAAAAAATACTGAACACTACATACATGCGTTTCGATAACCAAGTTATCATCTTCAGAGATTGAATGTAGGCTAAACCGTGGACATGGAGGTGCGTGTCAGACCGTTGGTTATTACGGTTTCGAGCAGCATGTTCCATAAGAGTTCCTATGGAAGTAGTTTAACAAAGAAGACAGATCCAAAGTAATAATCTTCAAAAATCTGCCTATAAACATGAAGGAATAGTGAAAATAAGTTAATTATAGACCAGAACTACCCTTGTTTTAGCAAAACTTGTTAATAATAGGACCCGGATGAAGAATTAGGGCTCCTTTCAATGTGTTACAAGCTCAATTTTGTTCGAAGGACCTCAACTAAATCAGTTTAGTCGTGTTTCAATTTTTTCATTTTTAAATATAACCAAATGTCTGATGAATTGGAGGCTCCACACTATCAAATGCTTGAGTAAATTGATTGTATCAAGCGTGATTGATAGTTTGGCGTTTGAAGTAGGTATTGACGGTGATTGACAGAAAGTTTGAACAACTCAGGCGGATGATCAAGCCGCTTGATGGTCTAGGACAATTTTTACTAAGCATTTCGTCAATCACTTGGTGGAAGTCATGGCGTCCACTACCCAAACCGCGCTTCCCGAAAACTTTGATCGGAGGCGAAAGTGAAATTCAGGTCTTCTAAATCTCTGCCTTTGATTACCAAGTGCGCGGACTTCGAGAGGCAGTTTTTCGCGATGTTGCCAAATTTCCTGCACTGTTTCTGTACATTTTAATCATCCACCATCTTTTTCTCCATTTTTTGAGTGCACATTGCAACGATAACTGTCATTTCAACTGTCAATGTTGCCAAGTGCGCGGACTTCGAGAGGCAGTTTCTCGCGAGGTTGCCAAATGTGTAGGTAGTGGTGTGCTTTGAATTTCAATTATCTTGGCGGAAGTGTGGACATTTGATAAAACGTCGGTATTTTTGATTGCAGTGCTTTTTTATTAAAAAAATTTAATGTTGAATAGATAAGATCAAAAAATAAATTATACGTATCGATAGTGAAGGTTTGGTTATAGGCTAGAGTTGAAAAAAAAAAAATATTTAATTGATATACTTAGTCATAAATGACACGTTAATAGCTTTTTAATAATATACTATTAATATTAGAGAATAATCAGTATAGTCAACTTACCACTCATCTGTCTAAGTTATTTGACGATAGGTGGCGCTAGGTACTTCTAATTTTGATATATTATACTTTGCACAATTACTAATGGTCTGTTTTAAGGATTTACTTGTTTGATATAAAATATTGTATACAGTATTTGTCAATGAGGATGCTTATTATCTATGATACAATATCTTTAGTGTCCTAAAAAGTTGAAGCGTTTTTTACTAATTTTTTGTCGCCTTTTGTGGTTCGGAACAGTCCAATTATATTATTATGAAATTTAGTTTTTAACGGGTTGTATTATCGACAAATCAAATTTGAAAATGTGGCTTTTTTTATTTAGTATAATTAATACTTATAAATGTTAGAAATCCGTATATTATTATTCAAATAAATGATTTCTGGCTTCAATTTGTTGACTATATGCAACATTATCTTTTTACATATTCACAAATAGTAGATTTTACGCAATTTTTGTAGAGTTATTATTATCATACATTAGATTTAGTGATTATAATTCTTAATTTATACATGATAAGTGATTTTATAACTGCTGTTGTCTTTTATAAGTAAAATCTAATGAATATCATGTGTCCCAAATCAACATATACACAATTTCTCGACCACTTAGCAAAAAAATTGAAAAAATAAACCGATAGCAATCACGATGTAGCAACCTATCACTTTTTATTTTCTATCGACACACCCTGTATATTGCAATAACTTTTTTTGAATAAAATCTAATGTTTACCATGTGGCCCAAATCAACATATACACAACTTCTCGATCATTTTGTAAAAATACACCGATGGCAGTCCTATTGTAGCCATATCTTAATTTTTATTTCTATTGACGCACCCTGTATATTGCTATCATCTTTTTTGAATAAATCTAATGTATATAAAGTGTCCAAATCAACATATACACAATTTCTCGATCACTTAGCAGAAAAATTAAATTAAACCGATAGCAGTCCTGTTGTAGCTACCTCTCAAACTCTGTATATTGCTATTATCCTTTTTGAGTAAAATATAATGTATACCAAGTGTTCCAAATCAACATATACACAATTTCTCGATCATTTTCAAAATAAAACCGATGGAAGCCCTATAGTATATCACTTTTTATTTTCTATCGATACACCCTGTATATTGTCATTGTTAATACAACGATAGCACGTGTATGTATGTATGTATGTTTCTCGGCATTTACAGCTGATCTATTAACTCCACTCCTTTTAGGAAGTTTAGTACGTGGGATGGCTCTAGCTGCCAGAGATCTTCATCATCAATTTCATACACTCCTAGGTGTTATACTCTCACACTTCGAGAAAATATTTATATAGGTTTTGTTCTCCACGTAACAGAATCTGCTAAACCTAGTGTCTTCCATGCATCCATTGAGGCGACATTGCAATGATGCCATTAAAAAAAACGAACAGCGAATGTTATTTTCTGCAGATCCCTGTATAACGTGGTAAAATTTCGAATCATAGCTGATACAATAATTGTAAAATTGTGCTCTTTAAAATTATCTGACTTTACAACTTGTATTTGATAAAACAAGCCTTTAATCAAGATAACCCCACAAAATATTTTCCGGTAGTATTAGATCTAGCAAATGGGTTGGTCAAAATATTGATCGATGAGTAAATACACAAGAAAAGGTCAAACAAAATGATTATAATACTATGATGTTGATCACCATCCTGTTACAATGAATTTTGTTCCGAGTTGGTGAAGGAACGTCTTCCTTATCATACATTTGTGCCCCAAACTGTAGAATGAACCCAGTGTATCTTGGTTCGAAATCAGTGAACCTCAGTTCTTGAACTAAATGAATTGATATTTGTTTGTTCTCAAAATGCTTCAGTTTATTCCAATTTTTTCTAAGGGAAGTATGGGGTTAACACAACGTATGTGATTTACCATAATTTTTCATGGGATGGAATGTTTTTATTTGGGAATAACCACTGCACAATTTAACTGAATGTAACTTTTATTTATGTCTGGGAAAGATTTATGATCGATACTAGAATTACTGTCTTTAATTTTTTGACAAAAAATTTTTTTAAACCTTACCTTTGTAAGTTTAAAAAAACATGAGAAGCAATTTTTCAATTTTATAATACAAATTCATTGATGTTAGAGTATATTGTAAAATGAGCCAGGTAAGACCTGTATAAAACTTGGGACAGCCTGTACAGAAAACACTGTGGCCGGTAGTTTACCTTGTCAAACTAACAAGTTTTCACACAATTTGTACACTAAACTTTTCCTATGACCTATATGTGTGAAATGCTCGAATTATTCAATAAGTGTTCCATGTAAGTCGTAGGAAATAATTTCCTTAAATATTTGGTTGAAAAATCAACTTATAATCAAGCTTCGTAAGTCTATTGTTGTTCTCTACAAAAATTCGTGATATTTTACAGCTTAGATGAATTTTTGCATGTATATTGTAATAAATATAATTCGAAAATATAGGTGTTCAAATTAATAATTAATGTTTTTTTTTTTAATTTTTAGAATTTAGATAAACTCCATTATATGATACTTCAATTTAAATATAAGTTTGATTTTTTAAATCGAAAGGGAACATTGAAAAAAATATGTCAACTGAAAACTGTTATAATTTCATCAATTTTATTGAAAAACTTCATTCAAAAGACACTAACCAAATCGAGGGTCATAAATATATTCAGAGACAGAAACATGATAAATGAAATAAAAACGGAATAAATCAATGATGTTCTTAATAGATTTTCAATACATAATGAAATAAACTGTTAAATCATAATTTTCTAGTTTCTCTTCTGTGGTCAACTTTTCAATAAATTGTTTGGTATTGTTTTCCCAGCCCTAAAAATATAATCAATAAACAAAAGTACAACAAATTCATCTATCAATAAGATATGTAATTATATTCATTTACCCATATTTAAGGCAATCGTTGTGTGTTTTGTACTCCATGGTGGCACTTGAAGGTATATTTAACAATCGTTTCAATGCATCTCTAATTCGAGCTGTTGTGGCTTGATCAGAAGCTGTCCTATTCCAAATACTTAAAAGGTACTCTTGATATCGGGTTGATACTACTACTCCACATATTTCGTTACCAGCCTAAAATAAAAATAAAATTGTTTTAGAAACATACTTTATGAATAAAATGGATGGTTTCAAAAAGAAACATCATATTACCATAAACTGTTCGCCTAACATAGCCATACATAAATTCTCCCAGGCTCTTCCCGCTTGTTCTTTCCTCAAACGTATAACCTAAAAATGAAATTATTAACTAGCATCCACTGACAAAAAAAAATAATAAAATATACGTATTTTCAAAAAACTTACCCATTTCCCACCTTTTTTATTAGCGGCGTCTTCCCACATAGGTTTTATACCTTTTTTAAAAAGATGTATATCCCTATGAGCTGGTATATCTTGTAATCTAACCATATGGGAATATAATGCCCACCATTGTTCTACTGTCCCCACCTGCCCAACCAACCTCAATGCTTGACTATATCCCTAAAATTAAAATATGTTGTGATTCATAGAGATAAAGTTTCATTTTTATCTTGATATTACAAAATTATATCAGAAGAAACATCAAATAAAGAATTTCAATACAAGTTTTTAAAAGTATTCACTGTAATCAACTACGCTTATAACTATTATTATTTATATTTTTTAATCAAATTTCTTTTTTCTAAAACAAAAAATATGCTTAATTCTACCTGCGATCCTTGTATCTGTGAAGGCCTTTTTGAAAACCACAAACAATAAGCATGTTGTAGCCTATGTTCTCCTGCAGGATATTCGATCGGCCCCAAATCAGTGGGGCCAGTATCTTCGTCTCCACTTCCACTGTCATCATCCACATGGTGTTTCAATCTGTATCAGTCAAATATAAACAAAAGGGAATGTGAATCATAAAATTGTTAAATTAAAAAATTACTTACGTTTCGAATTTATTAGACATTTTTGTATCTGAATTATTAATGTTATAGATCATAAAATTTTTTATCACAGCTGTATTCTTTTTAATTTATAAATAGTAAACTATTTCAAATTCGACTCTTATGTCAATTCGATAATGTCACTTTTATAACCTAAAAACTGTGTAGTTGTCATTATTTAGTATTATTGGGTGGCTGTATACACTACAGTAAATAGGATTCAACGAAAAGAAGATACAAATGGAAATTTTATTTTTATTAAATTTAAAACAAAAATGTTATACCAACAAAAGATATAGATACGTACAAGTCTTAAAATTTTATATTAAGAAAAATTTCAGTTATAGTTCACTTTTTAAAGTGCCTGAAATTTAATGAAATGGAGATTTTTTTAAAGATTTTTCGATTTTTTTTCACGAAAACATGAAATTAAGTTCTCTTTTTTTAATAAATCAATATTGATAATAGCTAAAAATCTCCAAAAACAACCTTAATAATAAAAGAGAAAATGTATTCAAGACTGTATAATACTAAATAACACATTATACTATGTTGTCAATTTTAATTACATTTCGCAGAAGATTTGAAATTGGATCTTTATTTTTATCACGATTTTTTGAATTTTTCTCACGAAAAATGAAGCTCTCTTTTGTTTGAATAAATCAATATTGATAATTTGGTCACGATAATAGAAAATCCTTATAAACATCCCCAATAATTATAGGGAAACTGCATTCACGATTCTGTATAAAGGAAAATAACTATACTATGATGCCAAGCTTAATGATATTTCGCATGAGATTGGACATTTTTTGAAAATATGAATTTTTACTGTAGCTGCATGTTTTTATAAATATTTCTCGAATTTTTTCCACGAAATAATGATAATAAAGTTATTTTCTGAATAAATAATTCAATATTGATAATTTTGTCACGATTTAACTATATATTTCCAATAACAACCTCAATAATAAAAAGGAAATGGCATTCCCAACATGTATAATATAAAATAACATAATATACTATGTTGTCAAGTTTAATTATATTCGTAGAAGATTGGAAATTGAATTTTTTATAATTGTAGACTGTTTTTATCAAGATTTTTTGAATTTTTTTTAAGAAAAAATGAAAATTTTTGTCTAAGCTAGATATTCTGGAACAGTTTCAAATATTCATACTGAATACACTGTTTACACTACCACAACAAACTCAGTTTACCTTCAGTCTCTGAAGATGATAACTTGGTTATATTATATTTACATAAGTACATTTTAAGAGGTGATGAATAATAGAAATAAAACAAAAATGCAAAGTTTGTTCATATTTATTTTATTCGTTTAGAATACTTACCAGATCGCAATCATTCAAGCGTACAAAAATATATTATTAACACATTTACACCATGTATAATTAAATTACATTCTTAATATTAATAAATATATGAAATATTTAAAAACAGTGTTAGATTTTCATCCATTTTTTCACCATAGGATAATAGAAAAATAACATATTTAAACTACTCTGTATTCTATTTGTAAAATACCGGCGATTTTATTAAGTGAACAGCAGACTACTTTTCTTATTAAAAACATTGATAATCATCATCGGAAAAACACAAAATGGATTAAAGTTGTAGCATGCCAATCGGCTTGTTACGTTTTTCTTCGAACATTTTGAATAATCCTTTGTTCACGTATTGCGGCACAGTAGTCACTTCTGATTTATTTATTTCAACATTTGACCTACCACTTCAAAATCTACCTATCTACACTTTAAATCAAAGTAATTATGTGGTGATTTTATTTTTTACATTCGCTGGTAAGTTTATCTTTGCTTTTTTTAAATTATTGTGTTCACAAAAAATTTCAGTTATCTTATGGGATTCCTTTTGTTTTAAGCAAATTAAAAAAAATTAAAGGAAAACATACCAGCGAATATAAAGAATGAAATCACCACAAATTTACTAAAACTACACTTTAATTTAAAGTGTAGACAGATAGAGGAAGAATTCGAAGAAGGAGGTCGGATAAATAAATCAGAAGTGACTACTGCGCCACAATACGTGAATGAGTATTCAAAATGTTTGAAGGAAAAAGTAACGATCCGAATGGCATGTTACAAAGTGGTAGTACTGTAGGAATGTATCATTACATACTTGTAGAATATATACAGTGTTTACATAACAAGTTATTTTGAATCTACATCTATTTAACTAAAAGTAATTACGGTAACAATACCAAAGGTACGTTGTAACAGTCACTACCTTTAACCAAATTAGTTTTAAATATGAGATGTTTTAGTCCCAACAATTTTTTTGTAATTACCAACGTTTTTAATAAGAATTGTACAAATATTCTGCCCTATATTACATTTCTGTATCTAATTACACTTTTAAAGCTTGACATTATAAAAAAAGGGCAAAAATAAAACCAACAGAATGAGTCGTCAAATAAATACTAAGATAATGAGGACTACCTCGTTGGTATTCCTCTTTTTCCATAAAAAAACTCATCAAACCAATATGGCTATTAGGAATAGAAATAAGAAGATGCATAAATTGGTATAATACAAAGAAGCCAGTAAAAAATTGTACGAATGCCCACCAACACATCTTGGTATCTACCGTAACTATATGGAGATCTGGGGATACCATAGCTTCTTCATCAAGGCGCCAGCGCATTCGACACTGTATATTAAGAAGTTTCTGGTCAAGTACAACCCACCTTACTCGCCGAAGAATTCTAACTCTTTCCTATGGTCAAAGCTGCATTAAAAGGAATAATATATGAGTCTGTTAAAGCTGTGAAATAAAAAGCGGCGAGCATCCTGAAGTAACTGAAGGAAACAAACGCAGACCAACACAATTTATGGTTTTACCGAGTTTAAATTACTAGAGAAATGAATTCAAAAAACAAAAGTGAAGTAAAAAAACAGTTTCCATAGACAGCCGCTACAAAAATAACCGTAGAGCCGGGATTCTTCAACAATTGTATTTTCTTGAATATACCAATGTTTTGAAGGGTTATTGTTGTCCCTGATAACCGTTAGTAACAATTGCTTTCGGACAAACTTTTTGTTTTATACTAACAAATCGATAGGTACTGAATTTTCAAGTTATTAGCAAATTATTTTAAACTCTACATGAATTTTGAAAGCTATAGTTCACTAGCTGGGACGACAAAGTAGTTGGGTTTTTCAATGGACGGTGGGCAAAAATTTTTTGGAATGGAAAGGTCACACGGGAACGTTCATTAACGAGATGGGTCGATTATATTAAGGGAATGCTATTTAACTGGTTGAATACCGCATAGAAACGATCCAGATGGATTCAATTACGGTATGCTTTTGTCCAGCAGTGGACTCAGACGAGCTGACACTTCAAAAGCTCAGTCGCCAACTGATTGGATTAAAAGTAAATTGTTTGTAAGTACAACTTGTTTTCTGTTTACATTTTATTTTAATTCGTCTACCAATTCCAATTATTTATGATTCTTTTCATGTGAATTATCCTTGCTGAGCTTAAACGTGTAAAGTGTAACCGATACAGAAAGTTAAGTCTTATTAGTTTCTATTGCAGTGTATATAAGGAACTGGATATTTTGTATTTGTATCACTATTTTAACATAAAAATAAAAAAAACTATTAGTCCTTTGTTAGTCGATCAACCAAATATTTAAAGGGTGGTGTAATTATGAAATCAAAATTGTTCGAATGGTGTCATATACAATGGGAATTTAGTTATTAAGATCCAGAAATCACTTTAACTCATTAAACCACTTTTTAGAAATATATTCATAAAATTATTTATGTATAAACCATCAGATCATTAAAATATATATTCTGAACTTTATAATTATAATTTTACTCCTTTAAAACATATGAGTCAAAGTATCATAAACTTCATTACATTCTTTGGTCCTTCAATGACCTTCCAATGACTCAAAGTACCATAAAGTTTATTATATTGTCTGGTCCTTCGAGCCGTATATGAAACCTTCGATTGACTGATACCACCAAACAGTGAAATTGTAAAAGTTGATCTATTGATTGAAATTTAATTTTAACTTATTTGGTTGATGAATTGATAGCTACCTTGATACTATTATCCCACAGTTTAATTGATTCTATTTTATATGGAACTTTACACTTTTTAATGTGTTAATAGATTTGCCGAACAGAACAAATAGTAGGTATAAATGTAAAATAGATATTTTTTTAATTACCATCATCATTACAAGTATTTTGAACTATAATACGTACTAGTGAGTAAAATTCACCATAAATTTCTCCCAAGAAGTTATTTAGAGTCGAAAAGGTTATTTACCCTACAGTCACTTTATTCATCTAGTATTTCTTCCAAAATTATTTCCATTTATTTCTTTTATTTGTGGTAGTACCTCAATTTGCCAGAGGAATTTCATTTGTATCTTTTTCTGTGTCTTTTGGTAGTTATCCATGTATCGGAACCATATATATTAGTATGGGAGTGTGAATTCAAAAGGTATATACCAGGTTTTAAAAAGATATCAACAAAAATTGAAAATAACTTATTTAGAAACCATTAATTCTATAGGCGGTTCATGCAGATATGTCAAATTAATATTTAGAGCTGTACATGGCTCTATCAGCTTAAATAGAGATTAATTTGGCAGTTGTTAGCAGACGAGTGGAAATGAAAGGAAATTTGTTAAATAAATATCTATTTTACACAAATTTTTAACAATAAAAGAGAGTCTGTTGGCTTGCAAACATATAAACTAGCAGCCTCACATATCAGACTTACAGGTATACTAAATAAAATAATTGTATTAATATCCCAGATAAAATATTTCCACCAGACACTTTCGATTTTAATTTTTAAAGGTTTAATATCGAAAATAAAAAATGAGGTAATAAATAGTAAGAATATAAAATCTGGGACGAACTGTATATATATTTGAAAACGGTGTAAAGCGTGGAGAACGCGTGTAAAATTTTTCTACCCTGAGAATCTAAAAAAATGTATTCATATAAATTAAAAATAACAAAAACTAAACTAACATTGATAATATTAGGACAATACTTATATATTTATATAAAAAAAAACATAAATATAATGAGGTAGTTCTACAACTGACTAAGCAGTTTTTAAGTATTTGAACAAAAAGGTATAAATTGATCAGTTTTTCTTTTGTACCAAAATAAATGGAAAATTGGAAACTAATAGAGTTGTTATCTGTCATGACACTCTTAATTTTGGTACAAATTTGTATAACAGAACAATTACAGATGCCTCGTTGGAAATAACATTATTAAAACTACCGGAAACTCGGAAAATCATCCGGTAAAAATTTAAAAAAAAATTATATTTTCTTATTTATATCACCCTATATATAGATATTTATCTAAATATGGGAAAATATACTGAGTGTGTGTATCTACGAGGCATCTTTTAGATAAGAAAGGAAACGTTGACTACCAACTACGAAATAACTCATATTTTACCCCCCGAAGAGATTTTCTTTCACATAATTCAACAAATGAAATATTTTTTTTAAATCCACATTTTCAATACCTTTGTATTTCAATTAGTTATTTCAATGATTTAATGCGATTAAATGAAATTGTGAAAATTGTCTTGGTAGTCAACGTGTTAAAATATAAGTTGGTTCATAACATTAACAAAACAATATGTACAGGACGGTATCCAAAAGTTAACAATAACTTATCAAAACTGCTTTACGAATAATGAAGATGGTTTATTGAATAAATTATCGTTAATTTTTGAAATACCAGAAAAAACACCACGATCAATCCTTATGGAAATTTGGTTTTAATACTTGGAAACTTGGCACAATGATAGTTCAAAGTAAGCTTGTTCCAAACTATCACGGTGTCAAGTTTTAGAAAAACTGATCGAAGACACTTTGCTTATGGTACCATTAGACTCTTCAGATGTACTTTTTGGAGATTGGGAAGGTTTTGGGGTTTTGTACCCATTGAGACTTCCAATCAGCTTGTTCCAAACTATCACGGTGTCAAGTTTTAGAAAAACTGATCGAAGACACTTTGCTTATGGTACCATTAGACTCTTTAGATGTACTTTTTGGAGATTGGGAAGGTTTTGGGGTTTTGCGCCCAATGAGAGTTTCAATCAGCTTGTTTCAAACTATCATGGTGTTAAGTTTTAGAGAAACTGGCGGAAACCCCTTCTCTTATGGTACCATTAGACTCTTCAGATGTATTTTTTGGAGGTTTGGAAGGTTTTGGGGTTTTGTGCCCTATGAGACTTTCAATCAGCTTGTTCCAAACTATCATGGTGTTAAGTTTTAGAAAAACTGACGGAAGCCCCTTCTCTTATGGTACCATTAGACTCTTCAGATGTATTTTTTGGAGATTGGGAAGGTTTTGGTGTTTTGTGCCCAATGAGAGTTTCAATCGGCTTGTTCCAAACTATCATGGTGTCAAGTTTTAGAAAAACTGATCGAAGACACTTTGCTTACGGTACCCTTAGACTCTTCAGAGGTAGTTTTGAGAAGGTTTTTGGGTTTTTTATGCCCAATGAGACTTTCAATCAGCTTGCTTCAAGCATCATGGTGTCATGGCCGAAACCCAATTTCCATAAGGATTGATCGGGGTAATTTGCAATTATGCATTATGTAACTTCTACTCATAATAAAATTGTACCATTATAAAACATAAACTAACGATTGTTTAAAATTAATGATTTGAAAAAACTATTGCTTTTCATTTTTACCATTTTGTACATGTAGCATTGGAATGTAAGATGGTAAGAAAAAATGCGTAGAAGGTAACTGTTCAATAAGCGGCCTATTTTAATACTTTAAAGTGCGGTATTGCCAACTCTCAAAGAAAAAATAATCAATTCTGATTAAATTAGAACAAATAGTTGGATAAAAAAAAACATCATTTCATTCGCAGTATATAAGATGTATACAATGTGTTCATATAAATCGTAGAATTAGGAAATTATTCTTCGTGAAAGGTTCTGCATAGTATAAAATCTACATTGCAACTGTACTACAGTATGTATCAAAATTTTATGTTAAAAAAACATAAATTTGGTTCCAACTTTCATATTTTATAATATCGAAAAGAAAACTTTTGTAATTTTGGACAATTTTTTGATTAGTAGTAAATTTTATAAACCAAAACTTACAAATCGCAAAAAAAAAGTTTAAATAAATGACTTTCATCTTTTCAAGTTGGCAAAAGTGCTGGGAAACATTTTATGTGACGAGGAATGTTCTTATGAGGTATATGAATAGTTTTTGTGAACCATGAATATGCGTCATTTTTTTTTTTTAAATTATTTTCAACCTTTTTCGTCGTACTAAGAAAATTTTTACAATTACAAAAATATTATCGAAGCGGTTATTTTTTATTTTACTTTAAATGTATCCGTAAAATTTCGAATTATTTCATTTTTAACATTATTTGAGCATTTTTTTGTTCCGAAAAATTATGCAAAAAAGTGGTATTTTAACTTTAAGGCAAACAGGGATACTTGTATAATCGATTATCACCTATCAAAATAAATTACACCATTCGACAACAAAAAATAATGATAAAATCATGGGTAACTAAAAATCATCCCCTAAAAAATATTAATTTTGTTAATTTACGTTTGAAACTGAGAAAATATTTGAATTTAGAAAAATAGTATATTTCGAACAAAGTTTTATACCAAATTTTTGAAAGCTATACATATTTTAGGTTTGTGTCTATTAGCGAATCCAAAATTGAAGAAAGAATATTTGTAGAGTCAGATATTTAGAAGATAATTCAAAATTAAGCGTTTGCTACAAGATTAGTATCAAAAAAAAGTCTGGGAATTGTTCAATGTAGACTAAAAAAAAATCTCACGTTTTCCCTACTTTTATTTAGAATTTTTTCACGAAAACATTGTTACTATGACTGATGAATATGATGAGAAGTTACGCTAAAATATTGGAAAACGTTATCGAGGAAAAAATATTGGTAGACTACTCCTGGTTGGAAATTAGGGAAACTCCGACTACAGAATACACTAGATGAACAAAGAAATGAGTAAATCAATTCTTTTCAATCCAAAATAAATTAATTTCAATAGTTTTTATACATAAGACCGATAGGAATTAATATACCTGAAAAGTTTTTTTTGTTTTTATTTTGATATTATATATAGTTAAATAAAAAAAATTTCCCAGTGTAGGTATAATCGAATATACAGTCATCCGCACGTTTTGGAGCATACTACTGAAAAAACGGTAACTATATAAAAAAACGGGAACTACTCTAAAAATATACAAGGAAAATATAAAAAATAATCGTTGTTTTTGTACAATTTAAAAAGGCACATACTAATTAATCTGTGACATAAATAACATTTTATTAAAAAATTTTGTACGCACTGTTTTTTTTCCTTTCAAACAACAGATTATTCTTTGGATATTATTTTTTTTTTTCAATTTTCAAGGTCGTTTTCCAGACAATTTAAATGTAACAAAAAAATTGTTAACAAAGACACTATTTCTGTTTGAAAAATAAAAGAAAAATACTTAGTTTGGTAGCATTTTGCTTAAAAAAATAAGCAACCAATAAGCAAAGTATTATTTTTATCCTTTGTACAGGGTTTAATAGTGAAACGGAATATTTTGGTAGCTCTAGAGCTTCTACACAGCTTCTGTTGTATGTCCACTCTGATTTTTGTTATACAAGAGTATTAATATCTTGCATAAACTTAATTAGTCTATAATTTAGACCCTTTCCATCATTTAATCAATGTCCAAAGCCCTAGTTATATCGACAAACCACATTTTTCACACAAGAATCAAAGAAACTCATGTCCCTTCAATTCAATTTTATAATGGATAATATAATAAAAATTCTGACAAAAATTCTGGAACAAACAAAAAAAAAAATAATTGGAAACAGACTTGTTAAGAACGTAAAAATGAACATACAACCTAGAAGGAATATCACCTAAATGTTGGCGAGATTGCTGGACTTTGTCTTAAACAGGCAGTAGCCTAGTAATATGGTTATCTATGTTAAAAAAAAGAAGAAGTCTACACAGCGGGTATTTTTATTTAGGAGAAACTGCAATGTGTTATCATGAGACGAGGGGATAGTGTAAGAAATATTTTAAGAACTAAGGAGTTAGTAAACCCAGTAAAAAAGATCTTTCTGTCAAAACCTCTAAGAAGAAGACCAAAATATTGATGGATAGATGGAGTTGACATCGATTATAGAATAAGTGTAGAGAAACGGTTGGAAAATTTCTCACCTTTTGATGGTGATGTGGTGTAAGAAAATTCGTACTCCTCATAATTTTAATCGAGCTCAAAAAGACTACAAAGCTGTGGCCAAACCTTGACAATGATCCTGACTACAGATAGTTGAAATTGTTAAACCTCAACACTACATCAACCGAGTAAGTTTTTATGAGCAGATACCGAATGTTATCGGTCAAAGTTATTTTATTGATGATGAACTTGCTGAAATTGGTATCTTTTGATTGATTTAAAAGAATGGCGATGTTATTTGACATCAATAACATCCCTTTTTCAGTCATAGGGAACGAAGGACATCATCTTGTAAAAATAATTTTCATGTTTCCTCAGTCATATGCAATTATTTTGATTATATTTGTCACAATTGTAAAAATTGGAAAATTTTTTGAATACATTTCGAAAAGTGTATAAATTTTGACTACTTTTTTTTAACAGAAAAGCCTTTTACGGTGTCAATAAATTTCAGAATAATTTAATTTCAACTCGGTGCATAATTAATATTTTCTTATAACCCTGTTTAACACTTATACAGATTAAATGGTGTCTTTATTAAAATTTTTGTACACTTAAAAATTATTTACAACTTTGGACACTGACGTAGCTAGACGGGGGTGAAATGAGCCTTCGCCCTTAAAGGGACTTGAAAATTATTGAAAAACATCTTGTTTAGCAATATACTGTTAATCGAAGCGGATTTAACTGTATGTAAATGAATAACAATATCAGGGGACTTCAATAAAGCAAAATCTCAAAAATTATAAGATCTTCTATCCCTTTGGGCAATCATGAGATATTTTGACACTGTCTAAGCTTGTTCGGTAACCTAGATTTATTGGGTACGAAAAAAAAGGGCCTCGTTTATGAGGCTCCACCCACATCTATATTAATAAACGCTACGCCACCGTGTCTGGATATTAACCAGTTTAACCAACTGCGGTAACGTCTAATATATAACAATTAACACTGTTCTTCCAATTATGTAACATTTAACATATTTTTCAACAATTATACAGTTAGTTTATACGCACATCATTCCATATAATTACAAACATACACAAGTCACATTTATTATGAATTGATATTTTTTTTTATTTTTTTAGTTAAAAATTATGTAGAAGTCCAAAGCTGCCTTAAATATTTAACTGAAATAATTTTTTTTATTTTCAAAACATTTCTACATAAATTTTATTATGAACCAATAAAAAAATTTCATCGCAAATATGATAAATGAAGTTAATGGTAAAAACTTGATCAGTCCCTGGAAGAAACTGATGAATTGTAGAAATGATTATCTTCTAAATATATTTTGAAAGTAACACGTACTGTATTGGAAGATGTGGACAGAAGACGAAACCTTCATCCACTCCACATTCTCTCCACTACATCTGGGTGCGTGTAAAAGACGAGAAGAAGATCTTTGGCGGCACCCCTGTGCCATTGCAAGAAAAGGAGATACAATAGATCCTTTGGGTCGGGGTGTACATAGTACCCCAATATAAGACCAGGTTTGCATGCAAATACGAATGTAGGTACTGTGGGGAAGACAAAAATCCTCTAGTTACAGATACTGGAGTGTTTTGAAAATGGAGAGCAAGTTGTAGATTGTCCAGCGACGAAAGTAGGTCCAATAGAGAGGCACAATTGACCAACGTTATAATCTACTCTAAAGTTAATTTTTTGTTCATTCATTTTGCTACAAAATGGATATAAAAATGATGCACGAAACATATTTATGATAATAACATTTGATACAAATGACATAAACCTTCGATTTGTTCTCTGTAGTACAAAATAGACGGAACTAGAATTTTCTAGAAAAAAGTGAGGTTATCGTAACCAACAAGCATTTGATGAGTATGAGCAAGTACTATAAGAGATACAAGACATTTAATTAGCATTACTACTCATTTACTTAACAAAATTGAAGTTTTAATTTTGTGTTTTTAGCACGAAAAAAAATTATGACAATAAGATATGATGCAATTATCTTAAAAAACCCCATATAACAAATCTAGCCCAAAATTTTTTTTTAAGTTGTACAAAATAAATAGAACTAGAATTTCGTGGAAGGATCCTGCAAGATATTATATTTGAAGGTAGGGGACACAAGAGATAATGCAAATATATGGTAAACACATACATTTGAAAAAAAATTTCTACAGAAACATTTATAGTCACGCATATACGTTTAAGCTTGTAGTGACTGTTTTTATCTGTTACATAACCTCGTTCTTTATGGTTTTTTATTGTTTATGACCCTCTAGTTATGTTTGTGACGAGTTGCAAAGAATTCAAAGTAAAAAACGAAGAAGAAAACCTCATACAAACCCAATTTTTCAGTAACTCAATTGTTTATGACCCTTTAGTTATATTTGTAACAAGTTACACAGATTAAACAGTAGAAGATTGTTTTTATCTGTTATATAACCTCGTTCTTTGTGGTTTTTCATTGTTTGTGACCCTCTAGTTATGTTTGTGACGAGTTGCAAAGAATTAAGAAAACCGTTTTTAGTCGCCATACAAATTCATTTGACATTATCTCATTTTTTTATGACCAATTAGTTATGATAGGGACAGTATGACAAATTGAGTAGTCAAAAAAGAAGAAGACTGTTCTTATTCACTATATGAATTGAACATGTAATTTTTGTTTGATTTTAATTCAGTTAGTTGACAATAAAAGAAATTAAAACTGTTTCGAATGAAATGCAAAAATGTTTCAAGCCAAACTTTTTCAAATTATCGATAAGCTACCAAAATACAAGGTGTAACATTTTTAACGAATATAGGATACTTTTACGCTCGTAATTCATTATTTTTATCAGAGTTATAAATAAAAATACCAATTCATATACTTATCACTTACAGATGAGATAAAAAATACGTGAAACGATTTATCCATTTAAGATGATCGAACGAAAAGCTCAACTATCCGTATATACGATACAAAAAAATTAAAATAACTGTACAATTTTCCTTAAAATCTAACTATATGTAAGGAGTTTCAGGTACCAGGTGTTTTTTTTTAACAATACATACAGAATGTTGAACCAAAAGTTATTTTTTCAAACATTCCGTATTATAGTAAATTTTACATTCGAAAACCGATTTGAACAATCGTTTTTTAAACATCCAAACATATTTTTTGACCTATTAATTGAAGTGTTGGTTTATTTTTGATTGTACAAATCGGAGATATGCGTTTAGAAACGGACAACATATTCTTCGATTAACATTTTTTTTATCTACGAATGTGCTTAGATATACTTGAATATATGTGCTTTATAGATTTTAAATTACAGCAGAAAAATACCTCACAGCCTAATTAGGGTAAAAGAAGATATTTACAGTGCTAAGTAAAATACAAAATGGGTACTGGTTGTCAAAGTTTGTTTTAATGGTTAATTCTTGTTCCAAATCAAAATTACAAACTCGTTAATGACCAAATTGTACAAAAGAAAACAAAATCGAATAACTTAATGTAGATATCTGCGAATTAAGCGAAGTTTGAGTAGCAGTTGAGCCCCCAGTGTAAAACCAAAAGAAACCAAAAGAAGAATGTGAAGACCAAGGGAAAACTGAACATGTTTCGAAGCATGTACAACAAAGGAGATCGTTGCTATTTCCTATACAAACTCATTTTTTATTGTTATGACAAGTTGAACAGTAAAACAACTAAGAAAACTGTTTGTATTCGTTATACGAAATCTTTCTTTATTGCTTTTCATTGTTACAATTGTTTATGACCCTCTAGTCAGTCAACAATAAAAAAAAATAATTCTTACTCGTCATCATGTCTCAAAGACTTATTATAAATTATATTTAGTATGACAAATTACACAACAAAGAAGACCTATTTGCTTTGACGGTCTTTTTTATGGTTTCTCATTGTCATTACTTATGTTTGTGATGAATTGCAAAGAACAGTAAAGTACGAATAGGAAGACTGTTCTTGTTTGTCATACAAACTCATTTTTCACTATCTGAATTATTTATGACCCTTTATTTCTATTTGTAACAAGTTACATAGTTATGACCCTCTACTTGTTATTGACGAGTTGCAAAGAATTATATATTATTATTATAGTTATTTTTGTAATGGTTTTTTTATGGTCACAATTGTTTGTGACCTATTAGTTATGTTTGTGACGAATTATAAGTATATAATAATGAACAAAGGAGAATAAAACTGTTATTATTCGTTATTAGAACTCATTTTTCACTATTTCAATTGTTCATGACCAATAAATTATGTTTAGTATAATAAATTAAACAAGGAAGAAAACCTATTCGTTATACGACCTCGTTATTAATGGTCTTCTATAGTCACAATAATTTGTGACCTTTTAGATATGTTTGTGACGAGTTATAATTATTTAATAGTGAAAAAAGAAGAAGAAAACTGTTATTATTCGTTATTAGAACTCATTTGTCACTGTGTCAATTATTTATGACCAATAAATTATGTCTAATATAACAAATAATATAATGAATAAAACTTATTATTCGCTTTACGAATCTTTTGTTTATGATTTTCAATTGTCACAATTGTTTATGACCTTCTGGTTATATGTGTGAAGAGTTACAAAGAATGAGCTGTGAAAAACTAAGAAGAAATATGTTTCTTTATATGAACTCATTTTTAATTGTTTATGACCAACAAGTAATTTATTTACTGCCATTTTGTCTGTGACAGCATTTATAAATATCAAGTAATAGTTAATTTTTTTCATATTTTAGTTGTTTTGTTTGCTTATAATCATCATTTTTAATATTGGAATGAGGTTTATCAATAATTAAAAAATTAATTAGTTACAAGAAAAAAATAACCGGTTCAATTAGATGGTTATAATTAATATTATATTTTTTGAATTATCGATTTAGTAAACGTACATTTTAATTAAATAGTTGAATAAATAATCAATTTATAATCGATTACCAAAAAAAGTGTGTCAGAAAACAAAACCCATAAATTTTGATTTATGCTCGACTTAACCTAACAGATTATACAGGATGATGAAAAAAATTAAAATACTAAATATGCAAGTTTTTTTTTTGAAATTTTTTATGAATACACCCTGTATAAATAAAATTTCTGTCCGTTTCTAAACGTCATTAATTTCTATAATATTGAGCAATATGATAAATATGTACATGTACAAAAAAAAATTGAAAATATTCGTTGCAAATACAAATACTTCCAGAATATTGCCGGAAAATTTCAGATTCAACAACTAGAGCAAACAAAAAAATCAGTCCTTAACAATTTATGAAGAGCGGTTTTGTAAAGCTGTTTCTCTTTAGTTTGGTTTAAATAAGGGCAGTAAGAAAAAGCGAAATAACGCTCATCCGAACTAAATTTTCATTTTAGAGAGCAACAAAAGGTTTCAAATAATTTTGGCAATAGAAAAAATTCTAATAGAGAAATTATGATAGAATTCAACAAAAATTGTAGGGAACAAATTTCATCTCCCTCGTATAGTATCTCAATCACCATAGGGATGATTGAGATGATTATAATTTTAACATGAAAATGTTTCATGTATTATTTTTGTATTGTTGATTTCCGAAAGTCAACTACATTTGTTTGACCATGACCTTGAATCTTGAGTGGTCGATAAATATGGTTGACGAAAGGGATTCAGTACATATGGTTATATATTGATGGGGTTATTTAATTCAAATTGCAAGGAACAAATTTCATCTCCCTCATATAGTATCTCAATCACCATACTAAGTATTTTTTTGTAACTTGCTATGGAAAATGTTGATAGATACATAATATGATTGGTTAATTTACGAGGGATGTTTGAAATGATTATAATTTTAACATCAAAATGTTTTATGAATTATTGATTTCCGAAAGGCAACTACATTTGTTTAATGATATTCACAATGAAAATCGAAATTTTGTCAAAAATTGAACGAATTTGGGAAATAATATAAAATGTAATGAATATTTTTTATATTTCAATTTATTTCAACTCTCATGTATAGTATAGATACTACTGAGGGATTTTTTGAATTTTTCAATTTATAGTATTGATTTTATTATATTACTTTGAAGGTGAGTAAATTTTCTTCTTATATATAAAATGAATAGGAAGCTTACAGCACCGGAAATTCAAATGTGGTCCAATGAAAGTCACGATAAACAGATATCAGTAAGTATAGTAAAGAAACGCTCTCAAAAAGCTGGCCTGAATGACAGAATTTCTACAAAGAAACCACTCGACTAGAATGGGCCCATGTACATAAAGATTGGACAGTAGAAAACTGGAAACGAGTTCTGTGGACTGATGAATCTATATTCGAAATGCTTGGGCAGGTCACATCTAATTAATGTCGACTTTGGAAGTATTAAAGCGCAGGAATTGTAAATTTGTAAATATAATAGAAGGAAGAAGAAGCATTTCTGACCAAAATTTGTAACATCAAAGCATCCGAGAAAACCCATAGAGACAGGAAGTGGGCTTTGAGAAAAACTGTAGCTGAAGCTCAAAAAGTAAGTACCGGAAAAGAAAAAAAGGAAGACTACCTACAAAAATAAAAGAAGCTCTTAAGGCAAAGAGTGGCAAAAACAAAACTTGTAAAAAAAACCAAGTCTCGCAAATCAGTTCTTCTATCGTAAAAAGTTTTGTTTTCAATGGTACTTATTTCTCTAAACTTAATTAAAAATGCGCTAAAAAATAAATTTCTCGATGAAGTTGGTTTTAAAGTACGATTTAAATAAAACAGCTGGGCAAAAACGCATCCCGATGGGTGTGGGAGTGTTTTTCATATGCTGGACTAGGGGATCTCTACAGAATTAACCTTTTCACTGCTAGAAAAGATAATGACCCAAAGCCCAAATCTAAGCTTTGTCTTAACTATTTACAAAATAAAGAAGATAGTAAGTTAGAAATAATGAAATGACCCCCGCAATCTCCGGACCTAAATCCAATAGAATTACTGAGGGGTGAACTGGACCGGAAAGTTAGAAAAAATTTAATCCCAGTTCTTTTGAAGATATTTAGAAGGCTCTTCAAACGTCTTGGAATAATATACCAAATAGTGTGTTAGAAAAACTTATAAAAAGAATGCCACGTGTAGTTAAAGAATTAGTGGCCATCAGAAGTGGTTTCTTCGATGAAAAGAAAGTGTAGCAGTACAAGAGACAAAATATGTTAATGGTTTTATGATATGATATTTTTAAAATAAAACTTTAACTTGATTTATTTTATTTTTAATAATTGTTTTAATAAATGTTCTTCTCGTCCGGAAACTTTCTGTCGGCAGTGTATGATTTTGTTTATTTATTTACATTTGCAGATTCCCCCAAAGCAATATACAAACATAATTGAAAGAATTACTATACGAGGGATAATTGGAATAAATTTACCATTCAAACAGTTTCTTCAGTTCCAAACAATTATTCAGTAGAACTTTTCGTTTTTGAATTAAATTAATCCAGATAAGCGTTATCACTATCCACATTGAACAAATTAAAAATTTCCCTAATCGTTAAAATCTGATGGCAATTATTACCCATTCGGTCCTAATATGGGACTTTTTCTTCTACTTTGATCGGTCGTGTTTAAAGTCGTATCATTAAGGGATGTCATTTGAGTTCCATTTAATGAAACGTTTCTAGAAGATTCTGATGAATGTATATCATCACAGGAACTGCGAATGTCTTCGTTTTCACCGAAATGTGGATTACACTGATGGTGATTGGCAGTTCGAAGCTTTTTCGAATTTTCGAATAATTTATGGAGATCGTAAAATTTGGAAGGTTTTACGTTTGAATTGGGGTCTTCTTCGTAGCGTAGAGGCGTGAGTTTTTCGAGTTTGACGGGCAGTCCTTGACCATTACAACTGAACGGGTAAAACTGGAAAAAACATATCTAATGTTAGACCATACATGATACCAAATTAAGTCATCAATACATTCCATACAATGATAACGACACTGTGGGAAGTACCCACAAAAGTTTTTTCAAATTACATATAAAATTGATTATTTTGGCACTAATAATTTTTTAATGTGCTTTGATAATGCTGGTTATTCGCTTACAATGAAAGACGGTTACAAAATCTATTATAATATTTAAGGAATTTCAGTAATTCATTGATTTCTGTCGGGTAGTTGACTGTCTCCTTGAGCTCTCTAACTCTCTAACCTTTTAGAAGTGATCGGCAGATTCTTTTCCATTGATTTCAGTATATGATAGAAGTTACATAAAAAAAGACTGTTATATCAAGAGTATTGAGGGTTTGGTAGATGTCATGAATGTTTTGAACCATTGGATGGTCGATAAATATGGTTTACAAAAAAGAGTCAGTACATATGGTGGTATATCTATGGGGTTAACAAGCTTTTTCCAAATAATATTGATGAAAAACCATGAATTATCACAGCTATGATTGATACATGAAAAGCACTTAAAATATAACAGCTGTATGAGAGGGAGTATGTCTTTTGAGAAACTAAAATTAATTATAATTTCATACAATTGATTTAGAAAAAAAAATTACTAAAGTTTCAATGGAAAGTCGGCATGAATTGTAACTTAACTGTACACAGTACACCACATTACGTGACCATATTGGGAATGTGCGGTGACCTTCCAGATCACCAGATTTATCACCAACATTTTTTTATATGAATATTTATGGGAACGAAACATGAATTTTAAACATGAAAAAGGCTGTATAGTTCACCAGTGTAAACACTAGAAATCGACAAACTTACAAGTTTTTGGTTTATAGAGACGACTGCGCAGCTGTCACCAAATTCAGTTTTGGAGGTATCGGTATATAGGAGTAGGTCGGAGGATTTTTTGTTCCAACGAGGGGAAAAAGGCAAAGGAAATGAGGAGGTCACTAAAAAGTTGGATAAAAGGTTAGATACTCAAGATATTCATCCAGTACTTCAAATACCTTCTTTCATGCAAGCCGAAGGGGATCTGCTGTCTGATAACTGTTGAGCCCTATAAAGAGGATCTCTCTCTCTCTCTCAATCTCTAAGAAAGACAGATCCAATCAAAGAAGAAGGTAGTGAAGAAGCTGGCTTTTGATCCTCACAATTTGTATGAATCGACTGGAAGAGAGTGGGATGGAACTGAAAGCGAGGAACATTAAGTGGATGAAGATTCGTTCTTCGACTTTGAACCACGCCATCTACAAATCGGTGATTTTGTCGAATTCAGGGGAGGGGGCAAACACCGTTTTACATTGGATAAGTTGATTGTGGTAGTGACAGTCAGGGGGGAAAAACATTGGTTAGTTTTTTGAAGTCAACCGATTGTTTTCCGTAGGAAAGGTTCTTCTAAAGGATCGCTACCCTACCTCATATTAGGAAAAAAATCTTGGAATTTGCTAATTTAGCATAAGAGTTAAAATTTTCGCATACGCTGTAGTTGAGAATCAAATTTGTGATGGATAAGAATAGTAGAGATGTGTCTTCTTGTACGGGACTCAATTCGGAAAGACTGTGAAGCTTTTCGATTGAAATAGGGGACACTTTTAACTTACGTACCTGCGGATTTTCCGTTATATGCACATGTCCGTTCATATAAGGTTTGGCAGAACCGTTAGAATGAGAATTCGGAAATTCTTCACCGCCCTAAAAAAATAATAAAACAACCGCTAATTTTCTGAAATACAATTAATTATTATATATCTTACCTTAGTATCCAAATGGTCGGTATGTAACGGCGGGATATTCGTAGTGATCCTATCCGATACCAAAAATTGATTTTCCTGTTCGTCGTCGTTGCAAGTTTCTTCGAGTCTAACTTGAACTGATCCAATTTGAGAAGCGTAATGAGCAACAGCGGGATAATAATTATTCGAAGTAGTCATTCTGGATCTTTCCATGGTTCTTCTTTTAACGCACCGACGTCGTACCAAAATGCAAGCGATGCAACAAACGATACAGAGCAAAGCGATTATGGTGCCTACTATTAAACCTAAAATAATATGACGAGTGAACAAAAACGAGTTTAAATAAATAAATAAAAAATAACTCACCAACTTTCTGTTTATATTTAACGTCGGTAGAGGACACTTCCGGTTGAGCAATTTTCGTTTTAGTAGTTACGTGTAATACCACCATCGCTCTACTAACTCCGACGTCGGAAACTGCTCTAACCAAAACCGTGTAATTGTTGTCGCAATCCAGATTACCGAGGATCGTCGATACGGTGTCGTCGTCGTCGTCGTCGTCGTCAACTAATTCTTCATCTTTAACAGACAATGTTATGTTTATCCAATTTTCCACGGGCCAAATATTGTCCGGACTATATGTGATAATGTATTTTTTTATTTTGGACGAGGTTTCTTTAGGTTTTCGCCACTGGAGGTAGATACTGGTGTCATTTATTACTTTGTACTCAAGATTGGTAACTGGAGGTGGAACTACAACACATTTTTTTCAATAATATAATAGTAAATATTTGTGATATATGATTAAATAATTTGTATGACATAAATTTGTTAATAATTCTAAACAAAATCACTCGGAGATTGCTTAGAACTAAAATTAGGGGAATTGAAAGCACAACTTTTCGACCGGAAAGACAAAACATTGGTAATTATAAATAAAAAAATAATACTAAAAAGGACAATGAAGAAATGGAAAGAGTTTATTGATTTTAAATAAGTATTTCATGCTATTCTTGTAAAAAAATATGGATAATACTGGAGGAAATGGAAATACTTACCATCAGCTGTGGTTGTGGCATATATGGGTTCAGAAAAATACCCTGGTGTTCCATCCAAACTATGAGCTCGTACTCTAAACTCATATTTAGTATTTGGTTTCAATTTTTTTATGTGGATCTTATTTGTAAAACTGAAATATCCAAACTAATATAATATTTATGATTTTTAATGATGCTATTAGTACCTTTTTACCAAATTTTTGTCTTCGCAGTCGCTCTTCTCGTTATCAACCGCATAACATACAGTAAAAAATTTCGTATTTTGTACTTTACTCCATCTAAGTTTAATGGTAGAAGCAGATTGAACTACCGCCTTTATATCCATTGGCGGCACTGGGGTCACTTCGCTGGTTGTGTTAGTTTCATTTAGGTTTGTACTATTCGTTGGGTCTGGAATTATGTAAGGCGTCCAAGTACCCAATTCCGTTTCGTCTTTGTTCGTAGAAACTACACGGAAATTGTACTCTACTCCAGCAGTAAGACCTAAATAGTAAATCACAACAACAAATTGTTGGTTAATTCTATTAATAAAATGGTTAAAAAATTGTTATAAATCACAGGGGTGCTATTTTACATCTTCCATGAATCATTTCTGACATTCTTTCTCTGTAAATTTCATGTATTGTATTCTTTCCCTCTTATTTTCCAAAGTATTTCATCAACTGTTGGTTTCTTTTTTTATTATATTGCACTCTTTTGTACTTTTACTTTGTATCTTCTTTGTTTTCTCTTCCTTCTTATCGCTTGCTTGTTTTATTGTTTGAACGCTTTATTGATCTCTTACTTTTTCTCAATTTCTCCTATATTCTAACTTTCTCTAGTGCTTTCACTCTAATTTCATTAATACTATGCATTATTTCTTATCTATCAACTCTTGTTATTGTTATGTTACATTCTTTTTGTTCTTTTCTTGTTTCTATTATTCGTTTTTACTTTTCTTTGCTTCTTTATTTTGTATCTTGTTTGTTTACTCTTCCTTTCCATCATCTCTTAATTGTCGTTTTAGTTGTTTTATTGTGTGAGTGTTTTGTTGAACTCTTACTTTATTTATTTAGTGCTTTTACTCTAATTTCATTGGTCTCTTGATGTTTCCATTGATATTGTGCACTATTTCTAGCTCATTAACTCTTTCTCTTTTTGTTTTGCACTCTTTTTGTTCTATTGCTCTTTCTATTATTCTTTTGTACTATTATTTGTTCCTTTATTTTGTATCTTATTTGTTTGCTATTCCATTTCATCTCTTGTTTGATTTATTGTTTCGAGTGCTTTGTTGATTCCTCACTTTTTCTATATTTTTCCCATATTCTATCTTTCTCGAGTGCTTTCACTCCAAATTCATTGATCTCTTGATGTTTACATTGATAATGTGCACTATTTCTTTCATTAACTCTCTCTTTCTTGTTATTTTACACTCTTTTCTTGTTACTTTACCCTCATTTTGTTCTTTTTTTTTTGTTTCTATTATTCTTTTTCGCTTTTCTTTGCTCTTTTACTTACTCTCTTGTTCGTTTGCTCTTCCATTTCATCTCTTGATTGTTTTATTGTTTGAGTTCTTTGTTGATCTCTTACTATATCTTAATTTCTCCTTATATTTTATCTTTCTCGAGTGCTTTAAATCCAAATTCATTGATCTCTTGATGTTTGCATTGATAATGTGCACTATTTCTTTCATTAACTCTCTTTCTTGTTATTTTACACTCTTTTCTTGTTACTTTACACTCATTTTGTTCTTTTTTTTTGTTTCTATTATTCTTTTTCGCTTTTCTTTGCTCTTTTACTTACTCTCTTGTTCGTTTGCTCTTCCATTTCATCTCTTGATTGTTTTATTGTTTGAGTTCTTTGTTGATCTCTTACTATATCTTAATTTCTCCTTATATTTTATCTTTCTCGAGTGCTTTTACTCTAAATTCATTGATCTCATGATGTTTCTATTGATATTGTACAGTATTTGTTATCCATTAACTCTTTTTCTTGTTATTTTTCACTCTTTCTGTTTGTTTTATTCTTTTGTACTTTTATTTGCTCTTTTACTTTGTGCCTTGTCCGTTTGCTTTTCCATTTTATCTCCTGCTTGTTTTATTATTTGGGTGCTTTTATGATCTCCTATCTTTTATGATCTTTCTTGAGTGATTTTACTCTGGTTTTATTAATCTTTATCCGTTTCCATTGATATTGTGCACTGTTTCTTAAACATAAACTTTTATTCTACACTTTTCTGTTTTTGATTTCTTATTTTTTTTGTTTTTGGTCCATTGATTCAACTCTTGATATTGCGCACCCTTGATTATTCTTCTTCTTTTTCACTCTTTCGTTGTGCTTCTACTTTTTCTTTAGCTCTCTTGCACACTGTCTTGTTTTTCTCCATTGTTACTTACCTTTTTTTGTTCCACTCCTCTATATTCATATTTCTTAATCTTATATTATTGGTTGATCCGTTATACTCTTTATTGATCTCCCTTTTCATTTTGATTCATTATAGTTTGTGGGTAAATGAAGAATAAAAAGAATTGTTCTTGTATTTCAATTTTAGATGTAACATTTTTTTCTTTGACCTTACCTGTGACTAGAAATGACTTCTTTTTTGTAAAATTGCTAAAAAACGACCAAGGAAGATCACTTTTCCATTGAACTCTATAGGAAAATCGTTCACCCGTACAAGAAACGTCTGTAGTAAGTTCTGACCATTTCAGAATCACAGAGGTGTTGTCTTTGTTCTCTATATCCAAGTTGCGGTTTCCGAATATCCCTAAAAATTGAATTTTCAATTGTCCATAAACAACAACCGATAAGTTTGTAAAAACATTTCGTTTAAAATTTATTTAACGCATATTAAAGTATTTGGTTACCAGTTCTGCATGTGACCTTCTCCGATGGATCACTAGCACCTGGAGCATACAATCTAACATAGAAAGTGTACTCTGTATCACTATTTAACCGGTCGGCGTCCATTGAAGTTACGTTTCTGACATAATCAGGACCTACAACTTCTACTCCGTTTTCTATAATGAAAAAAATAATGTAAAACTGATGTAAGCACTGGATATTCTTTACCTTTATATAATGAATGAATACTATAAGCAGTTACGCTAATATTTGCAGGTGATTTCCAACTGAGACATATCGTTGAAGTATTATAAGGTCTGCATCTTAGTTTCTGTGGAGGGCTAGGTGTTAACGAGACATTTATAATATCTATCTGTACGGCAGCCCATACTTTTCCTACTGAATTCGTTGCCACGCATTGGTACATTCCTAAAATATAATTATTTCCCTTAAAATAAAAAAGAAAGCTATGAAATAACACATTCGTATCTTACCCGAATCGTTGGTAAACGTATGACTGAAAATGATCCCTTTGGCGTGTGCCCTTATTCTGGAATCGAATTTGAGAATCTGTCCATCTTTCAGCCATTTTATTGTAGGTTCAGGTATCCCGGTAGCGCTACAATCTAGTCTCGCTGTTATAGCTGCTGGGTATAATTTCGAAATGGGTTTAACGACGAAATTAGGCATCTGTCTAACTAAAACGTTAAAATTCTGACTAATACTACCCATTTTATTATAAGATCTGCAAATATAGCTGCCTCCATTGCTGTTTTGTACGTTTGGTATTTCCAAAATGGACGCGTTACCTACTACGTCGCCATCTACAAAAATTCGTAATCGATAATAGCACTAAGGAACACAAATAATCATTTTTTTTCTACGTTCGTTATAATATTCACGTTTTTTTTTCAATCATTTGCATTTATAAAGAATGTAATTTTTGAATCGGTCAAAAAGCGTTTTCATTTTGGCAAATCCGTGTATACTATAATCGGAGTCCAGAAGGTCTCTAATTATTTATTAAAGACCAACAGTAGTCAGCAAGCATCACTGGTTCAAATTTTCCTTGGTAGCGCTCTCCATGCTCGTCACTTATCTTTGTTTTTCTTTATATCTGTATATCTGATATCTTTCGTATGGATTTGACATTGGCAGCGCCATCTGTGTGTCAGTCAGACGACTTATCGAGTAATGTTATATTTGATTGGTAGATCCGCGCCATATAACTCGTTTACCAAAAGTCATTACTGAACAGTGTCCATTAAACCAAGCCGTCAAATTCCTGCGACAGCAGATGTACCATACAACTTTTTAAAATTAAAGGTGTAATAGCCATTTTTGTGCAAATAATTCGGTAACACATTATTTGCGTGACATTTTACACGATTCAGCTGTCAACTAAATTCCGAATGTAAAGGTAAACGTAAAAATTGGAACGATTTTAGACGTGAATGACAAAAACTGATTTTTTTCTGTCAAGTTTTGAGGCGCTACCGATAAAATGCACAACAGCGGTTCAAGCAACTTCGGGCGTTGTCTAGAGTAACTTTGAGCGTTGCCTAAAGTAACTTTGAGCTTTGTCTAGAGTAACTTAAAGCGTTGCCTAAAGTAACTTTGAGCGTTGTCTAAAGTAACTTTAATCGTTGTCTAGAGTAACTTTGAGCGTTGCCTAAAGTAACTTTGAGCGTTGTCTAGAGTAACTTTAACTTTATTCGTTGCCTAGGGTAACTTTGAGCTTTGTCTAAAGTAACATTGAGCGTTGTCTAGAGTAACTTTAACTTTATTCGTTGCCTAGGGTAACTTTGAGCTGTGTCTAAAGTAACATTGAGCGTTGTCTAGAGTAACTTTAACTTTATTCGTTGCCTAGGGTAACTTTGAGCTGTGTCTAAAGTAACATTGAGCGTTGTCTAGAGTAACTTTGAGCGTTGTTTAGAGTAATTAATATATTAAAAAACGTCATGGTGTATACTTACGAAACAGCCATTGTACTATAGGTATAGGCCATCCCATTACGGGACAATACAGAGTGAGTTTATCACCAATTAAAACTGTAACGTTCGGTGAAATATCCAGAGGTAGAAATGAAGGTACTGTTGACTCGGTTAATTGTGGCAACACTGTCATATAAGCTACTTTACTATATTTAGTTTTATTAAGTTTATCATTTGATGCTTTACACCTGTAATTGAAATTATTGTAATTTTATTCAATATTTTGTATTTGAATATTTAAATAATTACCTATACTTTCCGCTATGGGAAATTTGAGATTTTTGTATTAACATAACCCCGTTGGGTAAAGGAACATAGCTGAAAAAAATATTTTTTTTTTAATATACAGTCCCTGGCCAACATTATTATCTTTTTAATAACAGTTTTTATGCCGTAGTAACATATGGCAACACTGTGTAGACATACGTAACAAGTACAAACTTGTATCTGAATCGCGTCTGGTACGGACGTGTTTCTACTGCTTTATGAACTGTGATTGCTTCTTTGACATTGTTCACTACTCAGTTATTAGTTTATTTTGTATACAGTGTCTTCAAGAAAATAATTGGAATATTTTCCATGAGGGTAGAAAAGGCCATCTTCCACAAAGTAAAAAACATTCCCAAACCGGAAAAATCACGAAGATTGAAGGTTTCTTAATCTCTCAGAAAGATGTTTGAAGAAAGAAAATTTGTCTACAAACTAAATTTGCTACCACGAAAGTGACAACTCCAGATTCTTAGCGTGAATGAAGACAATTATATTTTAAGGTTTGTTGTCCCATCGGGCAGCTCAAGTTAACAGCTGCAATGAAAGCAGAGCGCTTGAAGTGGGCCAAAAAATGGCAAGACAAAGATGTGGACTTCTGGAGATCGGTAATTTAATAAAAATTTATGTTTTGACAGGTCTGGACTCGGTCAGTCATCATCGGCAATGGCACTGGACGTGTGTCGTGAAAAGAATGATGATTACTACAAAGAAGTATCACAAAATCGGTTGATGAAGCTCCCTGCCACGCTGCTGCTATTAACGTCGATTGAGGTCGAATCACATTCGGATCAATTGGCGTTAACAGTCCTTTGAAGCAGCTTGATGTCTTCTGATGTCTATCGACGTCGAATCACATAATTCGTTTATCTTCAGATGAAGTGGCGTCTACTTTTGTCAGATATTGTTGATTAAAACTTTTTTGACAGAAAAAAATATCCCTATGTTGGATTGGCTAGGTAATAGCCCCGATACGATCCCAATTGAAAGTGCGTGATGAAAAGAGAAGTGATCACCAAGAAAACCCAGCTCCTAGATTAAATTATTCATTTGCGCAATCACCATCCTCAAATGCAGAATACAGTACTGATAGGAGTTAAAAAACTATAAAAAACAACCTCACTTATAGTTGAAATTTTAAATATTTGATAGAACAATAAATTATTAAAAGATAGGTTAGATTCTTCTTTTTTTCTCGAGATTTATTGAAGTAATGAGTAATAAGTTGCGAGGAAAATTCGAATTCGTTGAACTAACCTTGTTTGGTGAGGTAGAATGAGATTATTATTAAACTCCCATTGAATATCAACAGGAGGAGTCGAGTGGATACCACATCGGAGTATTTTAGGTTGGTAAAGGTGAACTGTAGAGTTTACCGGATCTGCAGAAAACTCTTTTAATGCTAAAAAAAAAGGAGATTAATATTTAAAGATGGCTACCACGTTTTAAGTTGCCACTTGAAGCATTTATTGAGTAATTGGTTTTTTATGTAACTAATTATCGTTAGTTTTAAAAGTTTTTCTCAAAAACGGGATTTTTTTAAAATAATGTTGCTTCAAGAGTCTTTTTGAAACTAATATATTATTTTTTAATGATTTTTTTACAAAATTGATAGCTATTAAATATGATTTTGAATTAAATATTTGTATTAATTAAAAAAAAATGAATATTTAAGTAGTTTATTATGTTATAAATAGGATAGTAACTGTACTAGATTGTAAAGAGACTTGTACGAGGGATAGTTGGTATTTTAATTTTATTATAATTTCTTGTAGATGAAAATTGAATAATTTAATTTAACTTACAAGCAATTTTTAACTTGGCCACATTGGATAAAAGAGCTCCCACCTTATTTCTAACAAGACATCGATATTCTCCCACATATTCAATGTCTCCTGTTTTTCCCGAATAAACTTTGGGAATATACAAGTCTCCATTTTTTTGGATGATACGATTCGTATCATTTTCCAGAATTTTTTTTCCATAATGAAGCCACGTATACTTGAAAAAAAAAACACTCGAATTAATGTAAAGACTAAAACAAATCAACTAATCTAGCGATAGTTGTAGAAAACTGAAAAAAATCGAATCCCATGTGAATTTTATTGCTTATACGAGGATGGTCCGAGAAGTATCAGACCCAACAAAAATTTACCCTCTTCATTGTTGGAAAATTATTGACTGACGAACAATTTTTTCAAATTTGGGAACAGAAACTAATTCCTGCAGATATGGAACGGTTTTTGCTTTCCTTAGATCTGGTTCTTCCTTTTCAGTCCATTGATGGACTCACGTTTCATCCATGGTTATGAAACGGTTTTATTTCTGTGAAACATTGCCAAACACTCGATGGAAACATCTTCACGACTGCTATCCAATATTTTTCCATGTTTACAAATTCACTGAAAACGTTCGTTGATGGTATACCGCCATCTCTAGGTCAGGCCTGGTACTTCTGGAAATACCCTCGTAGAAGGTCATAAAAATGAAAGGAAAAATAATATACTGGTGGTCTGAGGTCGGGAAGGGGTGAGTTTTTTTTAAGGGTAAGAAACTGTTTATATCTATACGTAATGAAAAAATCTGCAACTGTTGTGTTGTCATTTATATCGCATAACCTCAAAATTTATGTGAAATATTGAGATAACCAAGTTTTTCGTTTTTATTTTTATCTTTTACAAAAAACATATTTTTTTTCACGAAATTTTATGAGAACTTACCTTTTTATGTGACAAATACATTGTAATTTATTTGATTTGAAATATTTATTTCGGCTTAATATTGAAATAGCAACCCAATTTTCAATCGAAAATTCTCCTGTCAAAATAACAGATTTTTTTTTAAAGTAGACGGATTTTTTTTTCGTTAAAATCTCTATTTTCTCATGGTGTAAAAAATATTATCATAACTATAGTAAATTTTCTCATTAAACGCAAAAAAACAGAAAAAAACTCGCACCCGAAAATTTTTTTGATCATTATGTACAATTTTTTGAATATTCATTAAAATTTTTGACTCAAATGACTTATTTTTATCAATATTAGATGAAATTTCACTTTTTTTCGTGAAATTTGTGTCAAAAATTATGAAAAATAACTAAAAATTGTACAAATGAATATTTTCGGATGCGATTTTTTCGCCTTCTCTGAGAAGTTCGCCCGTAAATTATTTTTCTTTTCATTTTTATTATATTCTCCTCCTTTTCCAATGGGTTTCATCCTACTATAAATTTTTTTTGGTTAAAAAAATTATCGACTCTGGTCTGTACTTACTTGTATCGGACCTTGCGTAGAATCGGCTTGACACTTCAAAAGTGCGCTTTGATTTCTTGCAACGACTACATCTTGTGGATCGACCAATTTTAAAGACAGGTCTATACTTGGTGTTTCAAATGCTTTGTCAACAAATCCTGAAGCAAACAAATACCTACATTAATTCTTAATTTAAATTAATAAAAAGATATTCAAGGTTCATATTGTTATTTAACCCTTAACACGTCTAAAACCTGGTCACACTATGTAACCCTTAAGAGCAGCTTGCCGTACCTCCCACTATCGAATTTCTAACAGAATTTAGAGAAACAATAGAAGTTGAAAGGTTTGTTCCAACCTGCTACTCTGAACCGTTCTTGGAACGGTTATTGGAAGAGTTTATAGATATTTTCTGCGTAATCTCCAGCTACGGACGGTAGGAAAAGACCCTCCAGGAAACGGTTTTCAAACGATAGTCTGAGTCGGTTAGAACATAAAACAATCGTTCGTAAAACGGTAAATGTCCGGTTGGAACAAGTCTTACGCAGAATCATCACTGTGATGTAGTGGTTTGAAGATTACTTGATTGAACTTGGCAATGCCTCGGAAGTTTCAGAAAACGAAGAAGATGCTGCTAGTGGAAACAGGGTCTCAAAAAATATGGAAAAGGAAAATGCGGAATGTCGAGAAAAGAACACTGTTGGAACAGTTGGAAATGTGTATAGCAGAAACATGCTTAGATGGTGCCGAACGGGAGTTCAAGAAGATCCTGCAGCTTCATTTTTATTAATTTTTAATAAGGATTGGGACAATCTGCGATAATAGACGAAATGATAGTTATTTTTATAGGAGGGTATAGATTCAAAGTGTAGATGCCACAGAAGCCATGGACAATATGACATTACGATACATATATAAAGGGTTTTCCAATAGGGATTTGACAATTTTGAATTTAGTTTGGGAACGCACCTCTTTTCACTTAACATCGAACTGTCACTGTCAGTTTATGCAGTAGACATAATCTTTTCATCACGGTGAAGTACACGAAAGAACAACGTCTGCAAATCTTCAAAATTTACTACAGAAATTCGGAGTCGGCGGCTCCGATTTTCCGTCTAATTCTTAGTTCTTAGGTAGTTACAAATTTAGTGAAAAAGTTTGAGTCTACATATTCGTTGTGTGATGTTGCCGTGCCAGTGAGACTACGGGTTGGTCGAAGTGTCGAAAATATCGCTTCAGTTGAAACGTCCGTAGCAAATGATTCAAATCAGTCAATTCCACGGCGTTCTCAAGAGTTGAGCATCGCCAAGGCCACTTTATGGCGAATTTTGCGTAAGGATCTTACTTTACACCCATACAAGATCAGGCTCACTGAAGAATTGAAGCCGATGGACCATTCGAAGCGACGTACGTTCTCCTATTGGGCTCTGGAAAAGATGCGCCAAAATGATCAATTTCATCGCCAAATCATCTTCAGTGACGAAGCTCATTATTATGATTATCGATTATTTTTGTCCCGAATTGGAATATATGGACTTTGATAGCATGTGGCTTCAACAGAACGACGCTACGAGCCACACAGCACACGTTACAATCGATTTATTGAAGAGCAAGTTTGATGAGCCTCAAGAAATGGACCAGTCGATTGGCCGCCTCGTTCGTGCGATTTAACGCCTCTAGATTTTTTTCTTTGGGGGCTACGTTAATTCAATTGATCTATGCTAAGAAGCCGATGATGTTGGAAGACTCAAATCCAACATTGAACGCGAAATAGCAGCCGTTTCGGCCGAAACGTATGACCGAGTCATGGAAAATTGTGTCCAACGAATCAACCGCTGCAAACGTGCCCGCGGTGGCCGTAAGAGCGAAGTTGAGTTCCATTCATAAATGTTTTGAATGTACTTCAAGCCGATAATAAAATTTTTGAGATATCTCAAATGGTTTTCATTTTATTTTGAAAAAAAATTGTCAAGTCCTTATTGAAAAAACCCTTACTTGTCCTTAAACCTTTCCGTTCTTATCTGTAGGAAGCTTTAAATGTGAAGTTTCGATTAAATTAAGTCCCGTGTTTTATGATTACCATTTATCCTGAATTTTCTTTTAATTTGAATTTTAAGGTAAAGTCACTTTAGGACATTAAAGTGTCCTTTAGCGGCAAACTATGAATATAACATGGGTTATGTTTGAATTTAAGTTGACCCGGGCGTCCTTTTTATAAGTTTTAAAAAATAAAAAGTTAATGGCACAACGGCTAGATATCGTGCTATATTAAGTTCGAGCTCAAACTCATCCGAAGAGAAAAATATTATAATATGAATTTATGTAGAATTTTCCAATGAATTTGTTGTATAATAGTTATGATTAATAAGATTATTATAGTAAAAATTTCAAATCTTCCCACTTGCTACTAAAGTTCCACCTTAATTTGTTCCCTTTCGAAATACACTTTTTGATACACTGAGATGGCTCTTCCCACCTAGACACTTTATAATAAAGGGTTTTCCAATAAGAACTTTTTTTCAAAATAAAATGAAAACCATTTGAGATATTTCAAAAACTTTATTATCGGCTTGAAGTACATTCAAAAAAACATTTATGAATGGAAGTCGACTTCGCTCTTACGGCCACCGCGAGCACGTTTGCAGCGGTTGATTCGTTGGACACAATTTTCCATGAAGCGGTCACGCATTTCGGCCGAAACGGCTGCTATTTCGCGTTCATTGTTAGCTATGAGCTCTTCCAACGTCGTCGGCTTATTAGCATGGATCAATGACTTGACGTAGCCCCCAAAGAAAAAAATCTAGAGGCGTTAAATCGCACGAACGAGGCGGCCAATCGACTGGTCCATTTCTTGAGGCTCATCAAACTTGCTCTTCAATAAATCGATTGTAACGTGTGCTGTGTGGCTTGTAGCGCCGTTCTGTTGAAGCCACATGCTGTCAAAGCCCATATATTCCAATTCGGGACAAAAATAATCGATAATCATAATAATGAGCTTCGTCACTGAAGATGATTTGGCGATGAAATTGATCATCTTGGCGCATCTTTTCCAGAGCTCAATAGGAGAACGTACGTCGCTTCGAATGGTCCATCGGCTTCAATTTTTCAGTGAGCCTGATCTTGTATGGGTGTAAAGTAAGATCCTTACGCAAAATTCGCCATAAAGTGGCCTTGGCGATGCTCAACTCTTGAGAACGCCGTGGAATTGACTGATTTGAATCATTTGCTACGGACGTTTCAACTGAAGCGATATTTTCGACACTTCGACCAACCCGTAGTCTCACTGGCACGGCAACATCACACAACGAATATGTAGAATCAAACTTTTTCACTAAACTTGTTACTGCCTGTCTACTAGGTCGAAAATTAGACCGAAAATCGGAACCACCGACTCCGAATTTCTGTAGTAAATTTTGAAGATTTGCAGACGTTGTTCTTTCGTGTACTTCATCGTGATGAAAAGGTTATGTCTACTGAATAAACTGACAGTGACAGTTCGATGTTAAGTGAAAAGAGGTGCGTTCACAAACTAAATTCAAAATTGTCAAGTCCGTATTGGAAAACCCTTTACGAATATTGTGCTGACGTATTGAAGACCTCCACCGTTTTTACTTTAGGCAAGTTAATATTTTACAAGAGGCAACTTCAAGCTGTTATCTAAAAAGTGCGTGTATCCCCTCGATGAAATAAAAAAAAACGAAACTTCGTAGACGTTCGTGCGTATTTTATTAACATACATTAAAGGGGGAATTATGGATGGGAATCGATGAATAACAAAATGCGTTGGTGGGCAAAAATCTAAATGCCATAACCTGCGAAACATACATTAAAATTCGTCTCATTTGTTATTTTGCAAAAGATCATGCGACGACGTATCTATCAAATTGTCGGATTTGTTTATTTTTGGGTCGAAATAATTGAATTTTAAAATGTTATCAGTTTAAACCGAAAAAAATGTTGTTTTATTCAAACGTGCATTTTTTACGCATACGATTCGTCTGGGAATGGTAATCAGTTCGAACTGTTTACATATACACTGTGCTATTTGTAAAATTTGACATGGGGGAAAAGATCGGTAAAAATTAACCGAAAAAAAAAACATCAGAGTTCATGGAAATACTGTCGATTGTATAGTATGCGTCAATTTCACGATATTGCAACCCAGTTTACGTACAACAGCCGATTTTGAAAGACTTTAACGAGTTTCATTCTGCAGCGAAGTGCCACCACGATTGAATTCGGAAAACCATCGAAACACGGTGACTCTGAATTAGTCTAAACGGTGCTTGGATTAATCCACGTCGAAACGGTTTGAATCCATTTTTTGACCAAGATGAATGTTCTAAGTACGTTCACCAATAAAAATAACGAAAACTTGTAGCAACCCTCGTATTATACAAAGATTTTATCCGAAACACGTCCTCCCAAGAATATGGAAACCGTTTTTTCGGCTAATAAGTGAAGTAACTTTTTTTGTTGAAAAGTAATTAAACAGCCCTCGTATTATAACAAATATTTGTTTTTTCTTGACATGAAAAAAATTCAATTTTCCCACGATCTTTTCAAATATGTAAATCACTATATCAATATATCAAAGAAGACAGTTTCAAAAAAATTAAGTTTTTTTTTGAGTTTAGTTCAGTCAATAATATTTCGAACTATTTACTATATTAATTAAAATTTATTTAATAGGAAATTTGATGATTAATTTATTTCTACTTCATAAACGAGGATCTATGATGGATTTTTTTTTTAAATAGTGCTATTGAACTGCCTTAATGGATTTCGCTTTCCATTCGAATGGTTTTTGCATTATTTATATGGAAGTCGATTTTTTTTCTGAAAGCATATGTGTATTCACATTTTTTGATTAATGAATTCGCTTGTACGGAATGAAACAAGAATCATGTCTTGTATTAATAGAAAAACAAATAAAAAATATCAGTTTTTTACTCTCCAAACAAAATAGATTTGACGGGGTCGAGTGAATATACCATATAATTTTAGGACACCCTGTAATTAAGTGAAATTTAATTTTTTTATTAAAAATTATACACAAAATGTTTCATATCAAGTGCCCCGCGGTAGTGTAAATTATACGAGGTGTGGTTATTAAATAACGAGACTACATCGCTTCAAACGAATCTTCCAGAGCAGGAAGTCTTTTTCTGACAGTTCCCTGAGGACGCACGTTAAAAAAAATAACCAAACATGCAGAAAACAGAAGAAACAAAGTTATTTGGGCCCATGAAAACACAGAACAGCATTGGAAAGTACCAATCTAAAACAAAACGAAAAAATTGGAAAAACATTTCGAAGACACGTACAAAAGCAAAAATCAAGCTGCACTAGAAGTGATTCTAAATCTCCTACGTCTCCATATAGTGCTAAGAATGTTCAGAAACGGACTCACCAACGAAAACAATGACGAAACTTGGGACATACTAAATTTTACCTTAATACTAAGTTGTAGATGGAAGTGGGATCACAACACCAAACAGGAAATGAACAGAAATGCCATTAAATGATATACGGACGGATCTGAAGTAGCAGACAGAACAGACAGATCATCATCCTGTCCGATACTCAGGAGCCGTTAGAGCTTTAAACTCCCATATCATAAAATCCAAACTCGTTTGGGATTGCCCAGAAAAATTAAACGAGATGGGTGAGAAAAATGAAGTTACCCTACACTGAATTCCGGAACACACCGGAATAATGAGAAATGAAATAGCTGATTAGCTCGCTAAGCGGGGGCAGACAATCCCTTCATGCATACAATATTAAATTTGATCTTTTTGGCGACATAAGAAGCTCGTGATGCAAGAAACAGTAAACTGAAAGAATTATTTCCTCCAATCATGATCATCACTTTTTATTTTTGGGTTTCGATTTCTCCTGGACGTTTTTCTTCTCTTATCACCGCAGCCACTTTGAATCTTCGGGTTTCAATGCTTCCCGGGCGTTTTTCTTCTCTTTGCATCTTAGTAACTTTGTATTTTTGTGTTCTATACATTTATTTACATTCCGTAGCCACTTTTTTCCCTCCAAACATCTTAGTTTCTTTTTATTTTTGGGTTTCGATGTCTCCTGGACGTTTTTCTTCTCTTATCACCGCAGCCATTTTGAATCTTCGGGTTTCAATGCTTCCCGAGCGTTTTTCTTCTCTTTTCATCCTAGTCACTTTGTATTTTTGTGTTCTATACATTTATTTACATTCCGTAGCCACTTTTTTCCCTCCATACATCATAGTTTCTTTTTATTATTGGGTTTCGATGTCTCCTGGACGTTTTTCTTCTCTTATCACCGCAGCCATTTTGAATCTTCGGGTTTCAATGCTTCCCGGGCGTTTTTCTTCTCTTTGCATCTTAGTCACTTTGTATTTTTGTGTTCTATACATTTATTTACATTCCGTAGCCACTTTTTTCCCTCCAAACATCTTAGTTTCTTTTTATTTTTGGGTTTCGATGTCTCCTGGACGTTTTTCTTCTCTTATCACCGCAGCCATTTTGAATCTTCGGGTTTCAATGCTTCCCGGGCGTTTTTCTTCTCTTTGCATCTTAGTCACTTTGTATTTTTGTGTTCTATACATTTATTTACATTCCGTAGCCACTTTTTTCCCTCCATACATCATAGTTTCTTTTTATTATTGGGTTTCGATGTCTCCTGGACGTTTTTCTTCTCTTATTACCGCAGTCACTTTGAATCTTCGGGTTTCAATGCTTTCCGAGCGTTTTTCTTCACTTTTCATCTTAGTCACTTTGTATTTTTGTGTTCTATACATTTATTTACATTCCGTAGCCACTATTTTCCCTCCAAACATCTTAGTTTCTTTTTATTTTTTGGGTTTCGATGTCTTCTGGACGTTTTTCTTCTCTTATCACCGCAGTCACTTTGAATCTTCGGGTTTCAATGCTTTCCGAGCGTTTTTCTTCACTTTTCATCCTAGTCACTTTGTATTTTTGTGTTCTATACATTTATTTACATTCCCTAGCCATTTTTTTCCCTCTAAACATCATAGTCGCTCTGCATTTTTGGCTTTCGGTATCTCATGAACGTTTTTCTTCTTTTAACATATTAAGTTTTTGGGTTTTAATTAATTTTGGATGTTTTTTGACATTTTTTTCTTCTTACCTTCATGTTAACGGTATATTTTCGGATTCTATACAATTTTTGATGTTTTCTACACACATTTTTTCCAAAATTTTTTTAAATTTTATATTTTTGTATATATGATGTTCGTAGGATAAAGACACATTTAAATGAGTTATTCTAGAGACCCCAGAGGGGTTACAAGAAGATTCTTTTATATAGCTTCGTATTAATTAGCTTGGAGCGGAGGAGAAGCTACAAACTGTAAAATTTACCATTTTAAAGAAGAAAAAATCAAGAAGGAGCTTCAACGAGAAGATTTGAATACAATATCATCAAAGACGACACAGGTTGTGTCGAAAAAATTGGCAGACAGCAAATGGATAACAAAAAATGAAATAGATGAAAATATTTGTCCCGTTTCATTGTTAAAATGAATGTTACAAAAAAGAAATGAAAACTTAATATCTGAACGACTTTTTTTAACTCCAAATCCCTTTTGGAAAAACAAAAATTCTAATGATTGATACAAAAATGTTCCGCTGGGTATTAATACGATTTCTACTTGGACCAAATATTCTGCAACTAAAATTGGACTCGACATCACAAATAATAAAATTACCAATCATTCGAACCGTGCTAGTGCAGTTTCCCAGTTAGCCAAAGCAGGAGTAAGTGTTTAGTTCCTTACGAGCCTCAAGACAAATCAAAATGAATATTCTACATGTGTGAATACCAGAGAAGAAAATTTTCAAATCAGTACACAAACCAAACAATTCATAACAATTGTGTATTTAGTAAGTTGATTTATCTTGCCAAAAAACACTCGAGTTTCTCTTTTAAAGATAATTCATAGGTCGTAGTGCGGCCGTGAAGCCGTTGAGCACATAGGTCTTCAGATAGGCCCGTCTTTTAAGGATAAATTTCTTTTCAACTCAAAATTTTTCCATGCTCGAAAAACTGTCGTTTGACAAAATCACTCGATGTTCGGTCTGGCAGTTTTTCTCGTAAAATTACTGATTGGCAAAATTATTTAGTTACAAAAAGAAATTTATCCGATAGAAAAAAGTTCTTGTGTTTTTACTGTTGAAAAAAAAAATAAAAAGAAGAGATAATGTTGAAAATTATTGACGATTTGAATATAGACAACAAGGCACGCAATGCGTGGAATGTCAACGGTTTCCTGTCCGGCAACTCGTTACCATATATAGTGAAGTTGATGATTATTGTAAAAAATATACCCGACGACGGATAAATAGACATTAATAAACACAATACTTACAAAGACGTTTTAGAATAAAAATTATTGTCTCGTCTAGCGGTAAATAGACGGGGTATATAAAATGGAAAACAGCAATATCGATAAATGCCTTCGTGTGCGCAATTCAAAAAACATTTTTCGATTACATTGTAACAAATAGTTTTGGTCGATGCCATTCACAGACATTGACCATTCAAACAATATTATTTCGACTCGAAAATCGTTAGTTACAGAGGGGATCTCATAAGTTTTGAAATTTGAAAGGGGGGGCTACTTTTTTAGTTTTGGTCGATGCCATTCACAGACACTGACCATTCAAACAATATTATTTCGACTCGAAAATGGTTATTTACAGAAGGGGTCTCATAAGTTTTGAAATTTGAAATGGGGGGCAATTTTTTTAGTTTTGGTCGATGCCATTCACAGACACTGACCATTCAAACAATATTATTTCGACTCGAAAATGGTTATTTACAGAGGGGGTCTCATAAGTTTTGAAATTTGAAATGGGGGGCAATTTTTTTAGTTTTGGTCGATGCCATTCACAGACACTGACCATTCAAACAATATTATTTCGACTCGAAAATGGTTATTTACAGAGGGGGTCTCATAAGTTTTGAAATTTGAAATGGGGGGCTACTTTTTTAGTTTTGGTCGATGCCATTCACAGACGTTGACCATTCAAACAATATTATTTCGACTCGAAAATCGTTAGTTACAGAGGGGGTCTCATAAGTTTTGAAATTTGAAATGGGGGGCTACTTTTTTAGTTTTGGTCGATGCCATTCACAGACGTTGACCATTCAAACAATATTATTTCGACTCGAAAATCGTTATTTACTCAGGGGGTCTCATAAGTTTTGAAATTTGAAAGGGTGGGGCTACTTTTTTAGTTTTGGTCGATGCCATTCACAGACGTTGACCATTCAAACAATATTATTTCGACTCGAAAATCGTTATTTACTCAGGGGGTCTCATAAGTTTTGAAATTTGAAAGGGTGGGGCTACTTTTTTAGTTTTGGTCGATGCCATTCACAGACGTTGACCATTCAAACAATATTATTTCGACTCGAAAATCGTTAGTTACAGAGGGGGTCTCATAAGTTTTGAAATTTGAAAGGGGGGGGCTACTTTTTTAGTTTTGGTCGATGCCATTCACAGACGTTGACCATTCAAACAATATTATTTCGACTCGAAAATCGTTATTTACTCAGGGGGTCTCATAAGTTTTGAAATTTGAAAGGGTGGGGCTACTTTTTTAGTTTTGGTCGATGCCATTCACAGACGTTGACCATTCAAACAATATTATTTCGACTCGAAAATCGTTATTTACTCAGGGGGTCTCATAAGTTTTGAAATTTGAAAGGGTGGGGCTACTTTTTTAGTTTAGGTCGATGCCATTCACAGACGTTGACCATTCAAACAATATTATTTCGACTCGAAAATCGTTAGTTACAGAGGGGGTCTCATAAGTTTTGAAATTTGAAAGGGGGGGCTACTTTTTTAGTTTTGGTCGATGCCATTCACAGACGTTGACCATTCAAACAATATTATTTCGACTCGAAAATCGTTATTTACTCAGGGGGTCTCATAAGTTTTGAAATTTGAAATGGGGGACTACTTTTTTAGTTTTGGTCGATGCCATTCACAGACGTTGACCATTCAAACAATATTATTTCGACTCGAAAATCGTTAGTTACAGAGGGGGTCTCATAAGTTTTGAAATTTGAAATGGGGGGCAATTTTTTTAGTTTTGGTCGATGCCATTCACAGACACTGACCATTCAAACCATATTATTTCGACTCGAAAATCGTTAGTTACAGAGGGGGTCTCATAAGTTTTGAAATTTGAAATGGGGGGCAATTTTTTTAGTTTTGGTCGATGCCATTCACAGACACTGACCATTCAAACCATATTATTTCGACTCGAAAATCGTTAGTTACAGAGGGGATCTCATAAGTTTTGAAATTTGAAAGGGGGGGCTACTTTTTTAGTTTTGGTCGATGCCATTCACAGACACTGACCATTCAAACAATATTATTTCGACTCGAAAATGGTTATTTACAGAAGGGGTCTCATAAGTTTTGAAATTTGAAATGGGGGGCAATTTTTTTAGTTTTGGTCGATGCCATTCACAGACACTGACCATTCAAACAATATTATTTCGACTCGAAAATGGTTATTTACAGAGGGGGTCTCATAAGTTTTGAAATTTGAAATGGGGGGCTACTTTTTTAGTTTTGGTCGATGCCATTCACAGACGTTGACCATTCAAACAATATTATTTCGACTCGAAAATCGTTAGTTACAGAGGGGGTCTCATAAGTTTTGAAATTTGAAATGGGGGGCTACTTTTTTAGTTTTGGTCGATGCCATTCACAGACGTTGACCATTCAAACAATATTATTTCGACTCGAAAATCGTTATTTACTCAGGGGGTCTCATAAGTTTTGAAATTTGAAAGGGTGGGGCTACTTTTTTAGTTTTGGTCGATGCCATTCACAGACGTTGACCATTCAAACAATATTATTTCGACTCGAAAATCGTTAGTTACAGAGGGGGTCTCATAAGTTTTGAAATTTGAAAGGGGGGGGCTACTTTTTTAGTTTTGGTCGATGCCATTCACAGACGTTGACCATTCAAACAATATTATTTCGACTCGAAAATCGTTATTTACTCAGGGGGTCTCATAAGTTTTGAAATTTGAAAGGGTGGGGCTACTTTTTTAGTTTTGGTCGATGCCATTCACAGACGTTGACCATTCAAACAATATTATTTCGACTCGAAAATCGTTATTTACTCAGGGGGTCTCATAAGTTTTGAAATTTGAAAGGGTGGGGCTACTTTTTTAGTTTTGGTCGATGCCATTCACAGACGTTGACCATTCAAACAATATTATTTCGACTCGAAAATCGTTAGTTACAGAGGGGGTCTCATAAGTTTTGAAATTTGAAAGGGGGGGCTACTTTTTTAGTTTTGGTCGATGCCATTCACAGACGTTGACCATTCAAACAATATTATTTCGACTCGAAAATCGTTATTTACTCAGGGGGTCTCATAAGTTTTGAAATTTGAAATGGGGGACTACTTTTTTAGTTTTGGTCGATGCCATTCACAGACGTTGACCATTCAAACAATATTATTTCGACTCGAAAATCGTTAGTTACAGAGGGGGTCTCATAAGTTTTGAAATTTGAAATGGGGGGCAATTTTTTTAGTTTTGGTCGATGCCATTCACAGACACTGACCATTCAAACCATATTATTTCGACTCGAAAATCGTTAGTTACAGAGGGGGTCTCATAAGTTTTGAAATTTGAAATGGGGGGCAATTTTTTTAGTTTTGGTCGATGCCATTCACAGACACTGACCATTCAAACCATATTATTTCGACTCGAAAATGGTTATTTACAGAAGGGGTCTCATAAGTTTTGAAATTTGAAATGGGGGGCAATTTTTTTAGTTTTGGTCGATGCCATTCACAGACGTTGACCATTCAAACAATATTATTTCGACTCGAAAATCGTTATTTACTCAGGGGGTCTCATAAGTTTTGAAATTTGAAATGGGGGACTACTTTTTTAGTTTTGGTCGATGCCATTCACAGACATTGACCATTCAAACAATATTATTTCGACTCGAAAATCGTTAGTTACAGAGGGGATCTCATAAGTTTTGAAATTTGAAAGGGGGGGCTACTTTTTTAGTTTTGGTCGATGCCATTCACAGACACTGACCATTCAAACAATATTATTTCGACTCGAAAATGGTTATTTACAGAAGGGGTCTCATAAGTTTTGAAATTTGAAATGGGGGGCAATTTTTTTAGTTTTGGTCGATGCCATTCACAGACGTTGACCATTCAAACAATATTATTTCGACTCGAAAATCGTTATTTACTCAGGGGGTCTCATAAGTTTTGAAATTTGAAAGGGTGGGGCTACTTTTTTAGTTTTGGTCGATGCCATTCACAGACGTTGACCATTCAAACAATATTATTTCGACTCGAAAATCGTTATTTACTCAGGGGGTCTCATAAGTTTTGAAATTTGAAAGGGTGGGGCTACTTTTTTAGTTTTGGTCGATGCCATTCACAGACGTTGACCATTCAAACAATATTATTTCGACTCGAAAATCGTTAGTTACAGAGGGGGTCTCATAAGTTTTGAAATTTGAAATGGGGGGCTACTTTTTTAGTTTTGGTCGATGCCATTCACAGACGTTGACCATTCAAACAATATTATTTCGACTCGAAAATCGTTAGTTACAGAGGGGGTCTCATAAGTTTTGAAATTTGAAAGGGGGGGCTACTTTTTTACGCAAATTTTAAACCAAAAAATGACTTGATGGCGCTGCGAGGCCCTTTTTTTTTATTTTCCTTCATATTTGTTGTTAATTAGTTATCAACGAAGCAATCCGTGTTTTAGATAGAACGGTTTGTTGAACTTTACGTCTCTAATCAAAATAATTCGGAAAAACTTCATTTTAGCAAAGCTTCTTATTAAATTGATATTATAATTTCACCTTTATTAATTAGAACAGATTATTATTTATTAAATTTGATTTTATGGAATACCAGGAATTGCTTTGTTATTTTTTCAGAGTTCCATTTTCAACCGTTCATTTTTTAAGGAGCTACATTGGTCCCATAAAATGGGATTTACCTGACCAACCTTATCGATATTTTGAGTGACCACTAATTATGTGGCGCGGTCCGATTTGATTTCTTAAATTTTCGATTTCGCTTCATTTTTTCGATATTTTATAGCACCGATGTTCTAAATATCTTTACATTACTAGCGAAAAATTTTTTCAACACAACTATCTCTAACATTCGAAGCCTCGTAATATAATTTTGCAGTTGCAACAAAATTTGTTTTTAACGCTTACATAAAAAACTTTTTAAGTTCTTAAGACTAAAATGCATCCTTCGCCCGACAATGCATTTTAATTACTTTTACGAGGATGTTCCCAAAAGTACCTTTTTTCAAGCGATCATTTTATTTTATTTATATCTTTATTAAGTTGTTTTCATATTTTTTTCTCAGTTTTTACAAGGATTTGTCTACAAATTTCAACAATTTTTTGACAATAAAGCAGTTCTCTCTACCTGTTATATTAGTAGTTCAAATCCTGACCCCCTGTCGACTCCAACTTTGTCGTTATCCATTTAAATATAGGTGATCTGTGACAACCATGTCTAGTTAACCTAAAGTGCGTTCTTCTAAAAGTTACGTGAAATAATTACGAAAAACTTTTAGTATATGTCGAAAATCGATATTACTTATGAGACAACCTCTGTAATACTAGTTTTTGTTTAGCATTTGATTCGATACTCTCTGGTTATGTCGAAAATCGATATTACTTCTGAGACAACCTCTGTAATACTAGTTTTTGTTTAGCATTTGATTCGATACTCTCTGGTTATGTCGAAAATCGATATTACTTATGAGACAACCTCTGTAATACTAGTTTTTGTTTAGCATTTGATTCGATACTCTCTGGTTATGTCGAAAATCGATATTACTTATGAGACAACCTCTGTAATACTAGTTTTTGTTATGCATTTGAATCGATACTCTCTGGTTATGTCGAAAATCGATATTACTTATGAGACAACCTCTGTAATACTAGTTTTTGTTTAGCATTTGATTCGATACTCTCTGGTTATGTCGAAAATCGATATTACTTATGAGACAACCTCTGTAATACTAGTTTTTGTTATGCATTTGAATCGATACTCTCTGGTTATGTCGAAAATCGATATTACTTATGAGACAACCTCTGTAATACTAGTTTTTGTTTAGCATTTGATTCGATACTCTCTGGTTATGTCGAAAATCGATATTACTTATGAGACAACCTCTGTAATACTAGTTTTTGTTTAGCATTTGATTCGATACTCTCTGGTTATGTCGAAAATCGATATTACTTATGAGACAACCTCTGTAATACTAGTTTTTGTTATGCATTTGAATCGATACTCTCTGGTTATGTCGAAAATCGATATTACTTATGAGACAACCTCTGTAATACTAGTTTTTGTTATGCATTTGAATCGATACTCTCTGGTTATGTCGAAAATCGATATTACTTATGAGACAACCTCTGTAATACTAGTTTTTGTTTAGCATTTGATTCGATACTCTCTGGTTATGTCGAAAATCGATATTACTTATGAGACAACCTCTGTAATACTAGTTTTTGTTATGCATTTGAATCGATACTCTCTGGTTATGTCGAAAATCGATATTACTTATGAGACAACCTCTGTAATACTAGTTTTTGTTTAGCATTTGAATCGATACTCTCTGGTTATGTCGAAAATCGATATTACTTCTGAGACAACCTCTGTAATACTAGTTTTTGTTTAGCATTTGAATCGATACTCTCTGGTTATGTCGAAAATCGATATTACTTATGAGACAACCTCTGTAATACTAGTTTTTGTTTAGCATTTGAATCGATACTCTCTGGTTATGTCGAAAATCGATATTACTTCTGAGACAACCTCTGTAATACTAGTTTTTGTTTAGCATTTGAATCGATACTCTCTGGTTATGTCGAAAATCGATATTACTTATGAGACAACCTCTGTAATACTAGTTTTTGTTATGCATTTGAATCGATACTCTCTGGTTATGTCGAAAATCGATATTACTTATGAGACAACCTCTGTAATACTAGTTTTTGTTATGCATTTGAATCGATACTCTCTGGTTATGTCGAAAATCGATATTACTTATGAGACAACCTCTGTAATACTAGTTTTTGTTTAGCATTTGAATCGATACTCTCTGGTTATGTCGAAAATCGATATTACTTCTGAGACAACCTCTGTAATACTAGTTTTTGTTTAGCATTTGAATCGATACTCTCTGGTTATGTCGAAAATCGATATTACTTATGAGACAACCTCTGTAATACTAGTTTTTGTTATGCATTTGAATCGATACTCTCTGGTTATGTCGAAAATCGATATTACTTCTGAGACAACCTCTGTAATACTAGTTTTTGTTTAGCATTTGAATCGATACTCTCTGGTTATGTCGAAAATCGATATTACTTATGAGACAACCTCTGTAATACTAGTTTTTGTTATGCATTTGAATCGATACTCTCTGGTTATGTCGAAAATCGATATTACTTATGAGACAACCTCTGTAATACTAGTTTTTGTTTAGCATTTGAATCGATACTCTCTGGTTATGTCGAAAATCGATATTACTTCTGAGACAACCTCTGTAATACTAGTTTTTGTTTAGCATTTGAATCGATACTCTCTGGTTATGTCGAAAATCGATATTACTTATGAGACAACCTCTGTAATACTAGTTTTTGTTATGCATTTGAATCGATACTCTCTGGTTATGTCGAAAATCGATATTACTTCTGAGACAACCTCTGTAATACTAGTTTTTGTTTAGCATTTGAATCGATACTCTCTGGTTATGTCGAAAATCGATATTACTTATGAGACAACCTCTGTAATACTAGTTTTTGTTATGCATTTGAATCGATACTCTCTGGTTATGTCGAAAATCGATATTACTTATGAGACAACCTCTGTAATACTAGTTTTTGTTATGCATTTGAATCGATACTCTCTGGTTATGTCGAAAATCGATATTACTTATGAGACAACCTCTGTAATACTAGTTTTTGTTTAGCATTTGATTCGATACTCTCTGGTTATGTCGAAAATCGATATTACTTATGAGACAACCTCTGTAATACTAGTTTTTGTTATGCATTTGAATCGATACTCTCTGGTTATGTCGAAAATCGATATTACTTATGAGACAACCTCTGTAATACTAGTTTTTGTTATGCATTTGAATCGATACTCTCTGGTTATGTCGAAAATCGATATTACTTATGAGACAACCTCTGTAATACTAGTTTTTGTTTAGCATTTGATTCGATACTCTCTGGTTATGTCGAAAATCGATATTACTTATGAGACAACCTCTGTAATACTAGTTTTTGTTATGCATTTGAATCGATACTCTCTGGTTATGTCGAAAATCGATATTACTTATGAGACAACCTCTGTAATACTAGTTTTTGTTATGCATTTGAATCGATACTCTCTGGTTATGTCGAAAATCGATATTACTTATGAGACAACCTCTGTAATACTAGTTTTTGTTTAGTATTTGAATCGGTACTCTCTGAGAATGTTCACACGATTGTTTTTATTATAGCAATTCGACTTATGCCTCTTATAATTATTGTATAAAAATATGCGGGTAGCGCCTATGTCAAATTCATAATCAAACCTTCATGCAATTAGACAAGTAATGTCCGGTAATTAACAGTATTTTCGTTTAGTGCCTTTTAAATAGTTACGTCGTTCTTTTGATATTTTTATTCAAGCGGCACATATTATTTTTCACACCAATTTATTTAAATCGAAATACGAAACGGGATTTGTTTCGGAATCCAATATAAAAAGAAAACAAATACATATATATACGAGGTCTGGCTATTAAATAACGAGACTGCGCGTCTAGAGACCAGTTTGAAACGAACGTTAAATTGGAAAAAACTCCGTTTGAATGCTATAAATTGTTGCAAGAGATATAGATCTTTGAATGTAGAAAAATTGCCAAAAACCTACAAAAATCCATAACTCCACATTGAATGTCCGCGCCTAGCTCCTCTCCAACTCAACCGATTTAAGTGTTCAAAAACTCAAAAGAAAGAAGATATTTCAAGGAGTGTTCTTAAACCAAAACGAACTCTGTAGCTATATTAGAACCTGAGATATAGATCTTTGAATGTAGAAAAATTGCCAAAAACCTACAAAAATCCATAACTCCACATTGAATGTCCACGCCTAGCTCCTCTCCAACTCAACCGATTTAAGTGTTCAAAAACTCAAAAGAAAGAAGGTGTTTCAGAGGGTGTTCTTAAACCAAAACGAACTCTGTAGATATATTAGAACCTGAGATATAGATCTTTGAATGTAGAAAAATTGCCAAAAACCTACAAAAATCCATAACTCCACATTGAATGTCCACGCCTAGCTCCTCTCCAACTCAACCGATTTAAGTGTTCAAAAACTCAAAAGAAAGAAGGTGTTTCAGAGGGTGTTCTTAAACCAAAACGAACTCTGTAGATATATTAGAACCTGAGATATAGATCTTTGAATGTAGAAAAATTGCCAAAAACCTACAAAAATCCATAACTCCACATTGAATGTCCGCGCCTCTTGCTCCTCTCCAACTCAACCGATTTAAGTGTTCAAAAACTCAAAAGAAAGAAGGTGTTTCAGAGGGTGTTCTTAAACCAAAACGAACTCTGTAGATATATTAGAACCTGAGATATAGATCTTTGAATGTAGAAAAATTGCCAAAAACCTACAAAAATCCATAACTCCACATTGAATGTCCACGCCTAGCTCCTCTCCAACTCAACCGATTTAAGTGTTCAAAAACTCAAAAGAAAGAAGGTGTTTCAGAGGGTGTTCTTAAACCAAAACGAACTCTGTAGATATATTAGAACCTGAGATATAGATCTTTGAATGTAGAAAAATTGCCAAAAACCTACAAAAATCCATAACTCCACATTGAATGTCCACGCCTAGCTCCTCTCCAACTCAACCGATTTAAGTGTTCAAAAACTCAAAAGAAAGAAGGTGTTTCAGAGGGTGTTCTTAAACCAAAACGAACTCTGTAGCTATATTAGAACCTGAGATATAGATCTTTGAATATAGAAAAATTGCCAAAAACCTTCAAAAATCCATAACTCCACATTGAATGTCCGCGCCTAGCTCCTCTCCAACTCAACCGATTTAAGTGCTCAAAAACTCAAAAGAAAGAAGGTGTTTCAGAGGGTGTTCTCAAACCAAAACGAACTCTGTAGCTATATTAGAACCTGAGATATAGATCTTTGAATGTAGAAAAATTGCCAAAAACCTACAAAAATCCATAACTCCACATTGAATGTCCACGCCTAGCTCCTCTCCAACTCAACCGATTTAAGTGTTCAAAAACTCAAAAGAAAGAAGGTGTTTCAGAGGGTGTTCTTAAACCAAAACGAACTCTGTAGATATATTAGAACCTGAGATATAGATCTTTGAATGTAGAAAAATTGCCAAAAACCTACAAAAATCCATAACTCCACATTGAATGTCCGCGCCTAGCTCCTCTCCAACTCAACCGATTTAAGTGCTCAAAAACTCAAAAGAAAGAAGGTGTTTCAGAGGGTGTTCTCAAACCAAAACGAACTCTGTAGCTATATTAGAACCTGAGATATCGAGGATAGAACGTGTGTATGTGAAAAACTCCCATAAGTGATGTACAGGGGGAAATCGCATTTGAGTATAACTTGAGAATGGTGAAAATTAGATGAAATCCGATTATTGATGGCTGATTTGTGCATCAATACCTTTCATTGAAAAAAAAAATTAAGCAAAATCGGTTGGGTAGAACGCCTGAACAGACTCGGAATGGAAATCATCAATTTTTTTAATATATAAGATAGTGTCGTATATTTGTTTATAAATGTTGTAACGTCCAGTTGATCTACCTAACGGTATTTGTGAATAATTTTCATGTTGTTCATGCTCATGATGACGCGAAGGCTACTTAATTGGATTTATTATCATTTCATAAATACAATCAGTCTTTCTCAGAAACTACGTAGAAATTATTCAATTTTTCTACTCAATCTAATTTCGCTCAACAAATTTGTTTATCTTTTATCGAATATAATATTCAGCGATATTTTTATTGCCGTTTGTAATTTTTCTTTAATATTTCAATAGATATTTAATAGGTTCCTTTGACACAACTGAAACGAACAAGTGTTAAAAATTCTTGTGACATAAACTAATAGTTGAATCATCGGTATTCAATACATCGTCATGTTGAAAAATTCGATACGATTCATTGCAGGTTTTCAGCTAAATACTAATTGTAATATTTAATACAGAAGTAAATAGAAAACTAATTAAAACAAGTAAGAAACTCGTCGCACCTGTTAGCAATCGGTAAATATTCGTAAAATGAAGTTTCCGTGGAAATAAAACACCAAAAATATCAACAACTTCATTTATTAAATAATTCTCATAATAAAAAATGAAAAATGATTTCAAATGACATGAATCGACGCCCATATTGTCATTTGATGTTGATCGATGTCTTATGATGTCGCTTCGCGTCAATTCATGTCATTTGGTCGATGGGATCAAGTTTATTTCATTTGGGCACATCACATTACAGGAATTAAATGCTAAAAACCCCTGTGGATGCTATTTGGTATGACCAGTATAGCCAGCATCAACTTCTTTGTGATTTATTCGACTAATACTAATATTAATACCCCAATTTTGAAATATCCATCAAGAATTTGCTCTAATTTTGAATATTTAAAACGATTCAAGAAGTACAATCTCTCGGGAAAACGCGTTTCTTCTGACCAAGTCCACCTCGGAGACAATTGCAAAAAATGCAGCGTTTTTGTCATTGTCAGTTTTCGAGTTACCGACCGAAAAGTTATTGTACATGTTTATGTTTCAATTTTTGTGTGTATCGCTTTTTCTTCAATAAATTCGACGACCAAAATGCTCTAATGGATTCCTCTCATCGAACTATCCCCTCAACGAAACCTATTTAATACGCAGCGAACCAATAGTGAATAATAAATATCCGAATCTGAAATGCACCCCTAATAATAAAATTTATAACCACATTGAAAATGTTAATCGTTAAAATCGTTATAGGAACACGCCAACAGTACTTTGCTCTGCGTTGTATCACGCCAACATCATCATCGGAGGGTTGTTGTTAACCAGAGTCGCACTAGCCTATATTCAAAGCTTATAAAGAATTTTTATAAGTAACATAAGTAAATACGAGTCCCGACAACTGACGGATAGACAAGATAAAACAATACAGGCTATGGAAATGGTCTATTTGAGAAGATCGTGCAGGAATAGGCAGATTGAGGCCTTGGAATCAACCAAAAAAAAGGTGTGATTCGTTGCGTGGAGTAGGCGGATTGAGACTACCGAATCGGATCATTTCTTACCAATGAACGGATAACCACCCTATCTCCACCCTTCTCTTGATAATGGCTCCAAAGTTGGAGGCGAAAACGTCCAGAACTTTCAAAATTCCAACGCGTTTCAATCCGTGTATCTAGTCCTGTTGTTCATAATCCTGACCTGACCTTTCCGAATTTTCGAATTTCCTATGTTACTTATTTATTTATCAGGAAGACATCCTTGGGAATAGGATAAAACTTTCAAAATTTCTAAGTTTTATTGGTATTTATCATACGGTTACGTAATATTTGATACAGAGGGTTTTTGTCCAGTCCAAACCTTTTTTCTGTCGTTCTGTACAGTTTACGGTTATAAAAGACCAATATAAGTTCGACCAGAGCCGTTTAAATCGTTGGTTCTCATTTTTGTTTCATAGACCACTTTCAAAATCTTGTTTTTTGCGGTGGAACCCCCGCAGCTACATCACCATTTCGAAATCTTCTTAGATCTATCTATTGAAACTTGCATCGAAGTTTCAACGACAAATTAACAGTTTTCGAAGAAAAAAAGGTAAGAATTGATTGCTCGATGGGGTTAATTAACTAAACAAATTTTGGATTGAGTGGATATTGAAAAAGCAAAGTTTTGCCAATCGAAAAACTGATTTGAGTTTTATAAGGAATAACGGCAAATCCCCCCGTTCTGTGATCTTCAATCTGCACCTATTTTTTTGTTAATAAGTTTGTAACGGCATTAAAACTTTCTTCGACAAGATATGTCGAGAAAATGCGATCTGATTTTGCACAAATCCTACAGTCCCATTATACCCGCAGCTAAAATTTTTGATACCCTCTTTTAAATGTCACTTTCAGCTTCTCAACAATCAAATTCATGCAAGTTTGCGAGTACATACACCACAAGTCGTATTAATTTGCAAATCTGAACAAGCGTTGTGGACGGGACGGCAGCCGGCGCGGCAACGTCCAGTCTGGAAGCGTTGTACTGAAGTTTCCCAAAATATTCTAGCCAACATTTTAGTTGTTCACTATCGAAACCAAATAAATTTTCATAGACCCCCGACGAGTTTTCCGTGGACTCCTGGTGGTCCTCCTGGACCACTGGTAATCACGGGCTTAAATGATGAAAATCGATTCGAGCTGTTCAAAAAAATGTTGACGGTGGATTTGATCAAAACAGAATCAACCACGAAATCTTAATTTAAAAAAAAAACTTGTCGATAAACTATTTTAAATAGTTAAGAACCAGTCCTGTAAGAATTTTAGGGTCTTTCGAAATTCCAAATAAACTGCACCCGCACACGCTACCCACTATAACCCTCCACTCTCTCTCTCTCTTTCTCTCGTACACACACAAACACACACTTCTTCTTTCACCGCCTTCGAATCCCACCCTCACCCGCCCCTTCATGCAGTGAAAAGTGCATTGAACTCGTTGCAGCTTGTCCTAGTTGAAAATGCGGTCGATAGTACACACTCTCTGGCTCGAAATAATTCAATAAGGAAAAATTTCGTGTCCTTTTTCTTTAAAACCAAATAGATTATACATATTATGAGAAAAATGTTTCTTATTTATTTTTTATTTTATACGACGAAACGTTGTCGATGTTTAACGATATGTACAAATTTATTATGTTGGGAAATGGGGTATGCAACTGAAACGGCCATTTTTTGCGATTTTCCACTGCTCCATTTCGGTATGCTTCCTATTTTTCGTTTCCAAATAGACTTTTTTGGGACCTTTCCGTATTATATACACAGTGAGTTCTTTATATTTCAAATAATGTCGGTAGATTTCTTGATGAGTACCAAAGCAAATTGTAACAGATTCAGTAACTAATATTGTTATATTTGAAGAATATAAGCTTAGTTTTTGTAAATGTTAGATCAAAAGTTTCTTTTCCCCTTTTCATTTTAGTTGTTTTCCGCAGTTCTACAGCAGGACACAATCGGTGTACTTCAATAATTCCCGGTTTTCCGCAGATAAGTCCCAGCATTATTTCTTCGGTGTTTAAGATTGTAGTTCAGGACGAATTAGCTCTGTGAGAGACAAGAACATCCTGTAATTTGTACTTTTTGAACCAAGACATGGACCAAGACAGGGAAGAAACCCTATTTGAGACGTCAAAACATATAAAATGGACGCGTGAAGAATGAAAAGACAGTTTTATGGAGTCAAACTTTGAGGTTTTCGAGAAAAGTGTTTGTGTACATGTCAAAGAAAGAATAGATTTGTAATCTCGACTGCTAGGAAGGGCAACTGTGACGGCCGAATCATTAATTTCAGTAAATTCTTCCTTTCGAATGATCTCAAATACTCTTTGCACAGTTTCGAGGAATGCTTGGGATCGGTGTTATGCTGGTAGATAATTTTTTTCCGGTAAAGAGCTGGCCAGAACATAAATTTTCTGTTTAATATTTTTTATAGCCTTCTTTCTTCAAAATCCCTTCAAAACATCCCCAAATCAACAAATGTGCTACCCGGAGCTGTATTTCAAAGGAAAACAAATCGGATTTTAGATAATTTTTTAATTACACCTCGTAAGTCACGATTTCAAAACAAAATTTTATACACGCACTTAGCGAATTAAAAAAAAAACGTGACTCACCTTAGTAATTAAATTAAATACGCATGTTCGAGTAAAAACAAGGTGGAATCTATCCGAAGTGTTTTCCAATAACAGATGTACCAACACAAATCGTTTCCTCTCGGATTTCATCGGTACTATAATCCAATCACAAATCTTGAAATATAAATATATTATTGTCGTTACCCTCGTATTCGTGTAATAATAATAATAATAACCGCGTTCGGTACTAACAAAATATCTCTAAGAAACGACGTAGTAAATAAATTTTTATCGATTTTAAACTTCGTCTCCTTGACATAATAAATTGAAATTTATATAGAAACATTCATTCTGCACGTTTATCTCTCGCTGGCTAGATCAAAACAAATAACCGACTACCAACAAGAAAAAAAAGAAGAAGAATAACTTGCAATTTGTCCAGAAAGGGCGTGGTAATTGGTTATTATGAATAAAATATTTGGACGACTGTACCGATTCTTTACAGAAAACAGAAAGGACCGAGGACATAAAACGGCGTCGATAACATAATAGAGGCGTTTATACGAGGAGCAGTCATTAATAAAACATCAATAATAAGTTTGAAAATTGATTTTCATTAGCTGATTTCTCTGACCAGATCGGCCCGAAATATTTCGGTGGATTGTCTATATTGTACAAATACATCACCTACAATATTAAAATCCACATAAAAAAGTGTTTTAATCACAGTAAATATTTTTCTCGTTCTTAGTTATCTCAAAAATTCGTACTCAAGTTGATTAAATTCGATAAAATCGATTCTAGTTGGAATGCTCGTGGTTAAAAGTCTCTAGCAACAAATCTGTAGCTTCCATGAAAAAAATATCAAACGAAAAATTATTTGAAATAATAAAAACGTGTTACAATTAACAGTAAAGAAAATACAAGCTAAAATTCGTCAATAATTTATTCGAAATAAAGGTAATTTGATAGTTTCGCGGTCCCCTCGTGTTTTGGCTCTAGAAAATCGAAAAATCATCCGATTACAATGATCGATTGAATCAGTTTCTTTTCGATGCTATCCCATTCTTCATGACCGCCGTTTCTAAGTCCGATTTCGTGGCTAGTGGCAGGATTTCTAGCCCAAACTTTTCTCTCAAGTTCATCCCATAGGATTTAAATCCCGTATGGAACCTGAGTCTCCAGATCTTCTATCAGTATCATGCAGACTTTCGTCTAGACCAGGGATGAGGAAACTACGGCCCGCGGGCCATCTCCGGCCCGCGAATCGTTGAAATCCGGCCCGCGACCAGAAAACAAAAATTAAGTACAATTTTCTTTTTATCAGAAATTACATTCTCATGAATTGGCAGTAAAAGCAGTACACGTCGGGCACAAAACCCGTAAGTCCGACTGTCGTCGAACGCACTACCCATTTGAGGCAACTATTTTTGAACACCAGCAAAAGTCATGAAGAAACAAAAACAGTTCCACATGTCACATGTTCTCACAAAGACCAGACCCACAATTAGTATTTCAGAAAAATTATGGCAATGTTTTTATTTTGGTAAATAACTTGGCCCGCCATATATTTCGTTAGCAAAAATTGGCACGCGAAGAAAAAAGTTTCCCCATCCCTGGTCTAGACGGACTGCTTGGTGGGCTGAAGTTAATTCGGCTGGTCCTTTAGCTCAACGTTAGCTACATTAAGTCTTTTTCTGAATGTGCAGCTATTCACGGCCGCTCCTCGCGTTTTTGTGAGCTCTGGTGACGGCCCAATTTCTCAGCAATGAATCGATAATTTTCCTCGGACGTGCACTTTTTTCTTCTGGAACCGCGTCTTCGATGAAATTTACTAATCTCTTGGTAATGACGGTGAATTCTGGAAACAGCAGTTTGGTTCAAGTTCAGCGCATTGGCCACTTCTATTTGACTCTGGTCTTGTCGCAAAATTGGTATTGATGGATCGGATAGATAACCATTTAAAACAAGCATAAAAAGGGTTGTTATTGATCATATGATATTATTGGACTGTGAGAGCAAGAAACATATTTTATTATTTTGAAGCTAATACAATTAGCTCTAATACAACTTTGTGTTGGTGATAACGAATGCTTCATCATTCTATTACTCTCTCATTCATAAAAATAGGCTAACGGCTACAAACGGTTCCAATCTAGGTCTGGTTATTTGCCTTGAAAACCTCAAATTTTCACGTGAAAGTATCAACTATAGCATCTTATGTATTTTTTCAACATTTTGACGCGTTTAGACATTTTTTTGTCTAAATAATTTTTGTTGAATAGCTTAATTCTAATAATTGACATCATAATTCGATATCAGGTATATATTTTTAATTTATTTTAGTTTTATAACCGTACTAAATACTCTGTTTAACTAATGTTGAGATAGGCTAGAGAAGTGATCCAAACTGGGCCTCCATCGACCTTCACATCAATGGCAAAGTTGCTGAATTTAATTTTGATCGTAACCCAAAACATAGTAGAGTGCGTGTACTTCCTACGCGTTGTAATGTTAAACAAACAATAACATTGTTCGTTTTTTTTTTGAACGAAAGTGCGTAGTTTACCCGAATTATTTATTTATAGAAATTTTTTTATTCCCTTTATTAATTAGATAATTGAAAAATTAAAATTATCGACCGCAATTTTAAATATATATATTTCAATTTAAATTTACGAAGTTAACCTAACCTAACCTAAATGTTCATTATCCGTATAGAGGTTATTTGATGTAATTAATCATTATTAGAAATTTTCTTCTGATTTTGAATGACTTCACCGATTCATTATCAACTTACAGCTAAGAAATCGGATCCTCTTAGGTGTTTTAAGTCCAACAAGAACTCAAAGGAACGCGAGAAGTGAGTCAGAAGAAGACTTAAGGCTAACCTTGAACTTACAAGGCCAGCTACTGACTCCGAATTAACCCTAGCCCTTCGAGTAGCCCGTCTACGATGTGTCTTCTCAAACAAAATTAGAGTGTGCCTGCATAATAGCGATAGAAGAGGACGAGTCTACAGAAGACCCAGAGTAAAAGTTTTATCGAAACTATGTTAGGTTGAAATCTGAACGTTGTTCGTTCTGTATTCATTTCCATATCTATAATTGCGTTTTGAGCGTTCCATGTAGCGAAAGTGACAGTTCCGTACTGCAAAACACTTTAGGAACGCTCTGGAGTGACTCTAGCCACTTCAATATTGACAGTTGACAGTTTCACTTCGATGATTTAGCATAACCTTAAATTTTTAATTTTCTGAAATGATTTGTTTCGTCTAAATCTAAATTGATGAATAACAACGAATGAAGATGAAAAAGAAAGATTTCATTTTGTGGAGAAGTATGCAGGTTAGGTTTCAACGATTAATTTAAATATTACAATCACTGAAATATCATTACAATTATTTGATTCTATAAACATAAAAAGATATCTGAAGGGATGATTTCCGCGCCCTATATATTATAACATACTAAAATTTTAACGAAATCGGAGGGGTGTAACCTAATCTAAATAATTACCAAAAATTTTTACCCCTTTCCCTTTCAAGACGCCAAAAATCCTTCAAGTACAAACATCGTGTGTGATAGAGCATCTGGTAAAAAATTGGGGGCCTATCGAAAGGTAATTTAAGTCATACTTAAAAAATTATTTCAACTTCTTTGAATCATTCTGTCTTTGTTTATTGATTACGCAGTACTTTTTTAAAATAAATCGTATTGGACACGACAAGTGATAAAACTGCTCGAGCGGAACCCTTTTGCGACAAGACCAGAGTCTGCGAGAAGTGACCAGTGGGCGCAACATGAGTCAATCTGCTGTTTGACTGTTCCGGAATAAAAAAGTGCATATCCGAAATAGTTGACACATCATTGAGAATTTGGGACCTCAAAGAGTTCAGAGAAACTCGAGGAATGATTATGAGTGGCTGGACAGTCTGAAAAAGACTTAAGACAGCTAACTTTGAGACAAAAGGCCAGGTACTGTCTCTAAATTAACTCCAGCGCACCGAGTAGCCCGTTTACGATTTACCAGAGACACGTTAAGTGGACTGACGAACAATGGGATTTCGTTATCTTCTCAAACGAAAGCAGACTGAACGTGCATGGTGGCGTTATAAAAGGACGAATCTGTGGAAAACCTGGAGAAAGATTCACGCAGTAAAAACTTGCACGTGGAACGGTCTTTGCCTTCTTTGGAACTGGTTCTCCTTTTTGAGTTCATTGTTTTGATTGTACTTTCGTTTCTGGTGTGAAGTGATGGAAACACGTTATTTTTGTGAAACATTACCAAACACTCGATGGAAACGACTCTTTTTTGTTCCATTATGAGTAAACGGGGAACCGATACTGCGCACAGCTTTCTCATGTCCAAATGTTCAGTTGAATCAGTTAATATGTGATGGATCGCACTTTTTGGAAAGCCTACTATGTCTGCCAGTCGACGATCATCCAGTACCGCTTTGTGGATGTTCTTCAACATATCTGGAGTCGTCACCTATGCGAAGCTAGTCAATATTTTACTGTTGATAACGAAGTAGCAGTCTCATCCAGAATAGAATCTAGTTCAGCTCTTATTTTGGTTGGGCTAAGGCCTCCAAAATAAAAGTATGGCTTCCGCCATGAAATTTTACAGGTGACGTCGATATTTTTGAAATTCCCACGACCCCGCAAGGTGGAAAATCGCGATCATATTGTGCGCAGGTAAGTAAGAGCCGAAATATCCAACTTTGTTGACCCTGAAACTCCTACTCCCAAAATATTGAATCCAGCTGGAGGCACAGAGACGAAGAATATCGTGGGGGGGAATCAGAAGTAACTTGGACCTGCATCTTTGTGAATTTCTCTGGAGACGGCGAGTCCGGCGAAAAAATGTGGATCCGTTCGATGCAATCATTGTAGATATAAAATTTTTATATCCTGGAAAGAATGATCGACCTGCAACGGAAGAGGACGAGGAAAGTCACTAAATTTTTGGGGAATAAAATTGCTTTTCATTTATATCTATTGTTATTATTGTTCTTTCGGGATCGGGAAATACGTCGATGCTATCGATTCGGTCAGGTTAGGTCCGGTGCGTTTACTAACGAATTTCTATTTTTCTTTCCTTTTTCTTTGTACGAATAGGCCTTTTTTGACCGAATTTTTAATTCGCGCGTGCGATTGTGACCATTCCCTATTTATTTATCCTAAAAGTACGTAACGATGACCAATTTTTTTAACGTTCACCATTGATGGCTGTCAAGCAAATACTAAACAACGTGGAGTCTTCAAACTTGAAACATCTACTGTATATATTGGATATTTTCTAAAACAGTGGTATTGGTAATTATACACTTTCACGGTCATCTGGTTTTTTGGCTCTAGAAAATCGAAAAATGGATGGATTTTAATGATCTTGGTCTCAAAATGTTCCATTTTACGGCGGATTTATCAAAAAAAATACGAAAATTAAAAAAAATAAATATTTTTTACAGTTTCATGACTTTAAATGCAAAAAAAAATGACTTTCTACATATAATCCTTCGTAACTGTTTCTGACGTCGTGGAATCAAGTTCGTATATTTTTTTTCGCAATTTACATAAAAAAATGAATATTTTGAAAAAAAGTTTTTCTACTATTTAAGGTTTAAAACTATTAAAAACCGCAAATTCAGCCACTACCCTTGTGTTTTTTATAAATTCGTCGTAAAATGGAACATTTTGAGACCAAAATTATAAAATTTATCTATTTTTCGATTTTTAATGGTCCAAAAACTATTAACATCGAAGAATATAGCACGAAACTATTCACGAAAATTGATTGTTTTTCATCGATTTCATTTTAAGCTACAAAAACTGAAAAAATCATTCTTTTTGGATTTTTTTTTTAAATTGTTTATTAATTTATGTAGAATACAAAAAAAAATATAAGAACTTTATCTGATAATGAGATAATTTTTTGTAAAGGATTATTTTGCAAAAACCGTTTTTTTTTACGATTTAAAACAGTAAAACTACGATAAATTTTCATTCCATCTATTTCTACTAATTTTTTTTATAAATCCGCCGTAAAATGGAACATTTCGAGACCAAGATCATTAAAATCCATTCATTTTTCGATTTTCTAGAGCCAAAAAACCAGGTGACCGTGAAAGTGTACAATTACCGTGGAAGCAACTACCGCCATCTGTAGGTTCGACCAGGTACTCGGAGACCATTCTTGTTTTATATTTTCAAATTTTTTTATCTATATCTTGGCCTATTTTATGAACACAAAACGAAGCACATAAAGTCAATTTACTTAACGTCAAAAAAACCTATTTTTCAATGTCGTTGAACTGTAAATATGTACACTATAAACCAGTTACGAAATCAATTGAATCATCTTTATAAAATTAATTGCGCATTATTTTTTATTATATTAATAATGAAGTCAACTATCATCACAGTTAATTCTTTGTTAATATTTTTATAAAACATTTGGTTGTCGAAGATGGCGCCACTTGAAAACTTTTAAACTAAGAATGGGCGTATTTGAAAATATCGGATTAAAAATGCAATTTTTTCATTAATTTACCCAATTAAGTGACATTTTATATATAATAATCGAATTCTTGAAAAAATCTTTAAACAATAGGTAGGGGAAAGTGGGAACCTTGTTATGAAAAAATGCCTGTTATAAATTGAAGAATTTCAATGGTGAAAATTGGAACTATTGTCCTATCTACCCGACAACGACTGATTTTTTCGTTTTCATATATAGATATCGGTATTCTCGGTCTATTTTCCATTGGTCTCCACTTTATGACCCTTTATAATATGGAAAAATCGTATTTTTGTATGTGTTTAGTGTCTAGGTGTTTTTACACCCTTTCCATCCTGTCCCTTGGATCAGTACTAAGGAATTGGGGTGGGCAAAATAATCGATTAATCGGGTGATTGATTAATCGATATATATTTTGAAAAATAATCGGTAATCGATAAATCAAATAATCGAAAAACATCGATCAATCGGAAAATATAAAAATATCGATAAGATAATCTTGAAGTTTCGCGGCGATGGCATACACAATATTTTTCGTACAATTTTTCAGAATCTTACTTACAAATATGTCCTGTAGGTTCATTATTTGGTTTGTTTTTATTGGAAATCAAACCATAATGTTCCTAGTGGTATACTCGATCTTTATCTTATTTTTTGTAGGAATCAAACCGCAATCGGTCTTTTTGAAGCTTTATTTCCGATTTTCGATTAATCGATTGTTTCCGATTTATCGATTATTTTCGCTTGATCGATAATCGATTATATTTTTTGATAATTGCCCAGCTTTAATCAGTACTATACCTGATGGGTTTCAGGTGCCACTTACGCAGACGACAAGGCCTTTATTACCTCTCACACTAATCCTCGAGGAGCATCCCTTTCCCCAAGATGAAAAATGAGACAAAATCTACCCATATGACAGTTATATTACGCCCAGGGACATGTCCACCCTTCTTTCTAAACAACACGCAACTAGCAGAGACAGACACTACCAAATACTATACATCTTGACAGAAGATAAACTTGGATGTACTGGATAATTGGTAGACACTGACGATTACCACTCGCAGCTCTTAAATACAATAATTTCTTTTCAGTATTTTTCTTAGCATTATTCTTTGTTTTTCTGAGTTAAATTCATAACAACAACTTCTAATATCTTCCATCTTTTAATTATCATGACGAACTAATCCACGACATGTGACCGTGTGACCGGTCCTGTCCGGTTATAATGGAATTCTGAAATTTGACGAACTTGCGACGCTTTTTATAAACAGCGGCGACTTGTTTATGTTCTTTTTATTCAGAATTAATTTCTAGGAAGGTCTTTTTGTTTATTTGTTCGTTTGGGTATATAAAGGAGTTTGTTTAGAGGAGTTAGTTCATAATTATGGATAGTATGTTGAGCCAAGCTTCAATTGTAATGGTAAAACTATTCTTTTGGATATTTATGTAAAATTTCAGTTACCCCAATTTATTAAATTAATTCCAGTTATATTAATATGAAGTTTGAAGAAATCACGTGTGGGTACGGAGTCGATTGGAACGAAAATTAAGAGGGTGGTCCACGATGCGGAACTAATAACACTTACGATCTCTATAACGGTAAAATTGAACACATAATTATCATTTTTTATTTATTATTACTCGTATAGCGTTAGGATAAGAAGCGCAAAACGCTTCCAACGTACAAAATCATAACTTTACATATAATAAAACGTCTTAAAGACACTTGTGAGCAAAAAAAGTCGCGGGCTCGCGTTCAAAGGTCTCCAGCAAAAAGTTAGCGACTGTCAGCTGTTTAGCCTGAAGCCTACTCTTTCGAATACGATGTCTACCGTGTCCGTATACAAATCAGAGTAGCAGTTGCCTTCGTTTGTATAGGGGCTGTGAAATTCACGTGGAACGTGGAAAAACTGCAAACGGAAACTTTTAATTCATTGAAACATGTGCAGGGCAATGAATGTTTGTCGCTAACGTCCTAAAAGAGCCGACAGAAAGAGACTTCCTGCACTGTTTAGAACCATGAAAGATTCGCGTGGAGCGATGTAGCGATATATATTGAAAGTGATAATAAATAAGTATACGTAATATCAAAATAAAGTATTTTATATCATCGGTCTCGTTAATTATTAGCCACACCTCGTATACGTATATAAATGTCAAAAATGTCATATGTGAACTAGTCGTAAGTCCGGTAACTCGATCGAAACAACAATTTCCGAACTCGCCGCTACCAAATCGTTCAACCTTCCAGTGTGGAAAACGTACTAGAAATACTTAAAAACGGGCTCTGTTGTCGACGCGGATGATCGGTATCTGTAATAACTAACGAAAATACTGAAACAGTGGCACTGAAACGCGTGCGATATCGAATTTACCGTCAGGGTCTCTTCCACGAAGATGATTTCGATCGCAGATTACAATTTAGCGAGTGGTACCTCAGATGCAGTCAGAAGGAACCGTAATCAGATTAAGCAACCTTCGAGCTTCAACCGGTACGGTTAATCGGCATACTGAAAACGACCAGAGCTCGCACGTCTTCATTGAAGAAGAATCAAACCTGCCCGAGGTGTGTGTGTGTGTGGGAAGCATACTATGCCGTATGTTCGTACTTTTTTAAGGGTCAAGTTACGGGAAATGTCCGAAGATTTACTTTGGCAAATGGACAACGATCCAACACTCGCGAACATCCGTCTTTTCATGCAGGATGAAGCTTCACCGCGTTATGTGTGCGGCAGTACCTTAATGTTCATTTTGGAGAATGGATTGGCAGACCAGGTTTCGTTGATTAATCCTCAAGGACACCCTGTGATTTCTTCCTGTGGGGCCTTCTAGAGGATCGCGGTTTTGGATCACGCGCCGACTTGTAACTGAAAAAGAATTTGGAATTGATGGGCTTCGATTTGAACACTTCTTCGAATCTTTTTTTGTAATTTCTTTCAATAAATTCATTTCGACGATGCATTTTTTTTCTCTTAATGAAAATTTGTCGTCTGACTTTCACTTTTCACGAATTTTTTTATGAAAAAAAAAATTGGGGGATGGGTTGTTTCTAAGAGGTAATAAAACATTCGTGCAGCACTGTACACAACTAAAAGGAATGATTCCGCCAATGTATTGTTATGGTAGTATCAAGTAATAACACGTAAATATGTGTATCTAGTTAACCTTGACCGTTTCCGGCTTTGACATAGAATTTCTTATCGGTTACATTGTTATTATTATTATTATGTTTTTATAATATTATTATTTGAATTAACGATCATAAGAAAAATCGTTATTTCATGCAAGATATATTCCATTGATAACTTGGTTGAATTTTCTTCTAGACTGCAGTTTCCATTTTATTGAAATATATAACGGACGTAGCTTTCTCAAGTTCATGTCCTCTGCACAGTGATCGCCCATTGAGGATGGTTCAAAAAAGAAAACACAAAAATTTTCATTTTTCAACGTAATATCCTTTTAGCCTTTGACCTTGCCTGCAGATGAAACGGTCTTTGTCGTCTTTGGAGCCCTTTTCAGTCTATTGTTTTGATGTGAAGTTCCACATAGACCATGGTCTAGCTTTCTCATGTCCAAACTTCCAGTTAATATCCGATATACCGCACTTTTTGAAATGCCTTTGGATTTTCTTCAACATTTCTGGAGTCGTCACCTCATTTGGTCAACCGCTGCGATGCTGTGGTATTTGTCAAGCAACTACCTCCAAGTGCTTCTGGGACCTTTCTCATATTCAGTGATTCGTTAGTAGCTCGAAGTTCATGAGGTTTCTCCTCCTGGATACCCTTCAACGCGAAATGATACTTTAGAGCCTTCTGAGATTAAAATAATCGAGCCGGAAAACACCCACGACTAATGTCTGCCTGCAAAATCATCCCCTAAACAGATCGACTTCATAATCAAGTAGTTCGAGTTCAGAATAATTCGTTTTGAAAACAAAACTTCTTTTACCGATGAAAATTTCTAAAAAAACTAGAATAGTTCGTTACCAAGGTCGCAAAAACCGTCAAAATATTAAACCCACCTAATTTTACGATCTATATCATTCGTTGGTCCATATCCTTAGATAATTCCTTGTCCATACTACAACATCGTTTCTTTCTATTAGAATAAAACTTTTTGGAAAACTATTACTTTTAAAAGGTTTCAAAGTTTGCTTCGACACAGTTCATCTCGATTTTCTATTTGAAATTTTGGTTATCCTGTAGCTTCACGTGTTGTTTAAAACATTCCTCTTCTTTAATAATCCGAGGTGTTTCTTTAAAATGGTTTGTATCTTGTAGTAGAAGCTGATAGTAAAGTTTCGAGTGATTCACCAGTTGGTAATGATAAATTCGGTTGGAGTGGCTCTGTTTTAACAATGAGAAAACTTTAGGTTTATCCTATAAAGAAGCTTCGCCAGCTCTAAAACTCCAACCAATACGATTCACAAATTCGATCAAGTTTCTTGGTCTGTACATGTGAAGATTGAATCGTCATCTTCGCTATGGTTCGCCCTCTGGGGGTCTTGTAGTTTGCACCTCTTCGAATTTTATATTCGTGCGAATTCAATATGGAAAAATTTATCGCTGTTTTCATTGTATAATCCGTGTGTTTGGTTCATCTGAGGTACCCATTCATAGTTCCAATCGAAAATTGTGTGTCTGATTATTTGCGAACTCTGTTCAAAACCTTTTGGTGGAATTGTTTATAAATTTCAGTGTATCGTTGAATCTTTTATTGTAATTGTTCGGAATTAGCACCTTTTGAAAAACAAGTGGTCCTTGCTTGACCACCTGAATGATAATCAGTTTGTCTGGGTCAGTAATGGAGAGTTGGATCCCCAAAAATAAATGGACAACGCACAAAAGACGCGCCATATTATATTCTAGAAAAGTACCGACCAGATGGACCAGATTTTCATAACAGGAATGAATGTTAAGTAGAAGTTTGCAAAAAAAAAGAACAGGGTCGAATTTGATTTTATATTATTTATTTAAACTCGTATATCACTATTCAGAAATAATTTTTTGGCTTAATAATATTTTTCAATCTAGTCTCCATCTCCGTAGAATTGGTGATGCCAAATGGGCAAAATTGGGAAAAAAAATTGTTGAGCTACTTATTTGCCAGAAAAATAAGTTGCTCAACATTTGATTACGAGGGTGGTACAGTATCAAGTTACAGAGCTGAAATTTCTTACAGTTTTACAGGAATCGCAGTCCGCCAAGTGCCTTTTTCAAGGAACCATTTATATGAAGACAAATCGGGCTAAGCCGAGTTGTCTTGCAGCAATATCGTCGTTTTGATCTATTTTTGAGGAGTTTGCGATAAAACTGCACTTTCACTGATCGTTTTTCAGTGAGAAAATCCTCCTTTTATCTACCAAAACAGAGTACGCAAAACCTTCCGAGCTAATAGTGTAATCTTCGCTTTAACTGGCCTTTGTGATGTGTGATATACCTAACACTGAAAATTCAGAAGTCTTGGCACCAATCTGGTTGAAATTTTGCGATAACCGAACTTTTCATGAATGATTTGCTCAATATTATCTACGATAATGCCCAATTCTTCAACGATATCGCGTACAGTACCGTGTCGATCTCTTTTTCTACAGCGCTGAATTTTTTATATTATCTTTGACCAAAAAGCGAATAATTATGCGTTTTGCAAGATATATGACTGTAAGTATACTAAATGATTACGCAGAACTACGTAGAATAATTTAATATCCGGTGCAGCTGCTTTTACGACACTAAATTTTCCACGCGTTTATTCATAAATTTCGGGCCACCCTCGTAATATAGAGCTCACATATCTTGTTGGATAAAAATAGGTTGGTTTAGGTCAGGATTGCCACATTCTGCTGGCTCAATGGTCTAGTCTTGTTTCACTCTAGTCAAACTTGGAGAGCTGTACGTAATCTTCTGTAAATTCTAAATAGTCCGGTCAATTTAGACATTCGAAGTTACATAAATTCCCATCAAGCTGAAAATCAATTAAATTGTTTAAAGTACAATTGAAAATAAAATTTGAATGTTCCCCATCATTTCCGTGTATGGAGAAAATTTTATTCAAGGTCAAAGGTAAAAATAATTAGTTTTTCGTGATTATCAGCAAAACGGTAAGTTTTATCATGAAAATACCTTAAATGAAAATTGTAGATTATAAAATTATCTACAAAAAACGTATCAATACTTTTTTTCGTACGAGCCTTCGTTTCTGACATATAATGATAAAACATTTTGTAAAAGTTGTCGTATTTAATGGTTTTACCATCCAACATTATAACTTTTACAAATTTTTGAATCGTGATATCTCAGAAACGGTGGCTCGTATGAAAAAAAGTATTAATACGTTTTTTGTAGATAATTTAATGATCTACAATTTTCGTCTAAGGTATTTTTAGGATAAAACTTACCGTTTTGCTTATAATTGCTAAAAACTCCTTTGACCTTGAATAAAAATTTTTCCATACAAAGAATTCAAATTTTATTTTAACGGTTTCATCAATATATTCTCAGCAGTAAATCGAAATTGTTGTGAGTATTTGTAAGTAATTTCTGTTGACTGATTGGAACTGTCATAATTTCATCAAATAGATAATCAATTGACGAAATGCTGCTAAATTTCGACGATGTTATTTTGCAGCTTTGCAACTTTCAAACTTTTTGAATCGTTATATCTCAGAAACGGTGGCTTGTAGGGAAAAAAGTATTAATACGTTTTTTGTAGATAATTTTATGATCTACAATTTTCGTCTAAGGTATTTTTATGATAAAACTTACGGTTTTGCTGATAATTGCCAAAAACTCATTTTTTTTACCTTTGACCTTGAATAAAATTTTGGGAGCCTTCAAATTTTCTTTTGTTTCGTATTTTAAACGATTTTACTGATTTTCAGCTTGATGGGAATTTATGTAGCTTCACTCCTATTTTTTGGTTTAATTTGACCGGACTAAAAGTGGAAAAAGATGGATTGTGGAAAAAAATCGGAAATTTTGGTACAAAATGGATAAATATATTTCACCTAAATTTTTGAACTGACGTGTAGTCCTGTCCTGTTGCCCTGTTCGTTTTTTCTGTATGTATATATAAAGAAGGAGGGACAGGGGGAGTTTTTCGGCAAAGGAGATGCGAAATTCGATTCCGATTTTTTTTTATTGGTTGGCAAAAGGAACGAAATAATAAAATAACAAAACGGACGAACTGGTCCGACAGGACGCAAATCTGGGAACGTTAAGGAAATGAAATAATAACAAAAGATCGTCAAATATAATCAAAACAAGACCCGACATGATCAAAGGGTAAAGGGACTCGTTATTATTCAATACATACTTGAAATAAACGACGTCCAAGTTGTATTTTGGTTCATATATCGTTCATATATATTTATCTTCTATATACGAGGGCGGTTTGTCATCAAACTGACATTTTTTAATATTTTAATATTAATATTCGTATATACAAGGTATTCCGGGACTTGGTGCAAAAATTTCGGGAGCGAGTAGATGACGTGAAAAAATTAAATGACATAAAAATAATTTCTCATACGACCCCTAGTTTTATAAAAATTTTTAGGCAGAATAAATAATTCTACACTACTATTTGAAGACCAGAAGCGGCTCACGTCCAATGGTTAACAATCGATAACTTTTACAAGGACAACCTGTACAATCTAAAGATGGCAGAAATGAAATTTATCAATCGATTTTTTAACAAAAATGTACAATTTATTTAACTCGATAGAATTCCTAGTTTAGGAGATATGTAGATTTTTAGATCGTTTTACATGTTCGTCATAAAGAAACATTCTGAAGAAAATTATCATAAATTGTATTTTTTTATTGAAAATACTTACAGGAGGTATTAAAACACAATTGAACATTGTCAATTGACTTGCATACTGTCGAACTTCGTGTTAATTACATAAATTGTACATTTTTGTTAAAAAATCGATTAAAAAACTTATTTTTGCTATCTTTACATTGTCCCTGTAAAAGTTACCGATTGTTAACCATTGGGCATGAGCCGTCCCTGTCTTTTAGACAATAGCGCAAAATTATTTAATCAAAACTTAATATGCTTAAATATAAGCTCTGATTTCGCGACTTCAAAGGCATCAAGTCCCGAAACACCCTGTATATACACATATGTACTCGTTAGTCGAAATTATACAAGACAATTCTGCATGAACGTGGCTGAATTTCGTTGCTGCAACGTTGAATCTCCGTTGAATCCTGAGATTTTGGATAACCCTATAGTAATAAATCCAATGGTGTTAAATCACACGATGTAGAGGGTCAATTCTGATCGCCGATGGGCTGTATGGCATGTGACATTTGTCGAAACAACATATCGGCCACATCAACGGGGATATCCAGACCTTATGTGGGTTGACTGACGTGGGAAACTTTCGATTCCGGAAGGTACACATTAAATTATTTTATTTATTATTATTTATTTATTATTATTTATTTATTATTATTTATTTGTTATATAATGTTTTGGCAGGACTTAGCGTCCTGGTGGTATGCAAAGGCAATTCAATATTGGCCAGTTTACCTAAGGAACGTCCAATAGAAGTTATTCGGGCACTTTTATCTTGTAAAATGAATAGCGGAAGGTGGCAATCAGAAAATTAGGAACAAATAGATGTTCAAGACCAAGAAAATTACGTTTAGTTGTGGACCACGGGTCTCTTCATTCCCAGGAAGCTGTAGATTCTAGGAACGCAGTTAGACGAGATTTTGTGAGACTGTCGTGTAGCTTAGCCCCCCTTCTCCCAGTTAACTGCCCCGATGAGCTTTCTACAGCGTTTATTCTTGTCTTAGAACCCTTGAAAAATTGGCTTGTATTTTAAATTCATTTTATCAAGTAAATAAAACTGAGTCTAACCAAAAATCGTTAGTTTGTTTGGATTAGAACCTGAAAGGCTGTGTGATCCGTTTTTCGTGTGCAAAAAAACCTACCTCAGGTGGACATTAATTCCCAGTTGTGTAAGATGTATAGGGAAAAGTGTAGGAGTGGGCAACATGTGTGCAAATGGACGTACAGATTCGAATGGAATACTGCCTTAAACCCACCAAACAAACCAGATTTAGTCACCAGTGATTACCATCACTTCGCTGGGTTAAAGAAACATTTGAGAGGGACGCAATTCACAACCTGCAAAGCTTAAAACTTCTCATTTTAGGTTTTAATCTAATTTCGCGAGGCGGCGCCAGATGCTACGACTTAAGCATGAAGAAGATGGTACACCTTAAGCAAAATTTCATTGATCTAAACGGCGATTATGTCGAAAAATAGAGGGAAGTCTAAGCTTTCCATACATGTATTATTCGATGTTAATAAACATAAAAATTCGTTGGGATTTTCATTTTATGTACAAGCCTCGAAACCGGAAGTGACTAAATCGAAATAAACATATAAATATTTACTCGTAATTCTAGTGAGTATTCTCTTTTTCTTAATTCGTAATTTAGTTATGATAAAGTGCAAAAAAAACATCGACAAATCTATCAAATTATATAAAAACAAACATGATATAATGAACCGTATCCGTAACCTGAGAAAATTGTCGATCAAATATAGTGTTTTGTTGCCTAGCTCGCTTGATTACATTGCAAATGTTAGTTAAAGAGTGAAAAAGAGGACGACGACACCGTATCAAAAAGATGAGATAAGGTTAAGAGGAATCTGATTACTGATAATACATTTATGTTTATCAGAAATGACAGGGACACAAAATAAAAGGTATTAGTCCCTATTGTATTTTCAAGAAGTTATTAAATTTAGAAACGCAGACGCGTAATAGTGTTTGCGACTTTTTTATATATAAGGTGTTCAGCAGAACATACAAAAAATAAAAATACGTAGAATCGTTTGAAATATTTATCTTCTCGGTTTAAAATCATAATAAAGGAAAAAAAAAACACTAATCTGATGTTTTTAATGTCGTAAAATACATTTATCGATATCCTATATGTCCAATATGATCGAAGATGTTATTCCGCAAGTACGAGGGTTGAGCGTAAAATAACGTTCCCATGGAGTTGCGGACGCTAGGATTTGGCGAGACTGGCGTGTGGCTTCGACTCCCTTTCTCCCAGTTTCCGACCCTATAACGTCCATTTTTGTCCTGGTAGTAGATGGAGCTAGGTGCGAATAATCATGCTCTGTGTGTATGAAGAAATGGTGCGGAGAATATGGAAACCTTTCAAGTTTTTATCACAAAGCCGAAGACGTTTTAAACAAACGTGGACAGCGATTATGACGCGGTCGGGTTCGCTATGAAGTTTCGTTTTGTACGAAAACTTCATTCAAATCATAATGTCGATGTCGCTTTTAAAGTTTTACAATATCCAATAGGTTATCTGATCGAATATTGTCTCAAAACAGCATCATGAAGATGTTTCCAGAAATAAAGCCGATTTTTTGAGCCATGGAGGAAACGTGGATCCATTACATCACACTCGAAACAAAATAAGGGACTGAAAAGGTTCCGAAGAAGGCAAAAACCGTTCCAGAAACAGGCAACGTTATGGGATTAGTTTTTTGGGATGCTTATTGCAACGTTTGAGCAAAGAAATCAGACCAAAACGGCCGTATTTGGCTAAGAAGAAAGTGCTCACACATCCCTTATTGTAATGGCCAAAATTAATAAATTAAAATTTGAATTGCTACCTCATGAACCCTATTTACCAGATTTACCCATTTCGGATTATTTTCTGTTCTCAGACTTGAAAAAATGGGTCGGTGGTCAAAGATTTTCAACAATGAAGAGGTGATGTCAGCAGATAATGGTTAATAAATATATTTTTTACCAAAATTTTAGTGATTTTTTTATTGTGTCAGGTACTTCTGGGACTGTCCTCGTAGATTTTCATAAAACTTTGTCATTTTCAAGGAAAATTTCGAATAACCAAAGACATGTTACCCAAAAAGTTTGCAATGAATTTATACATAAAATTATTACATTTGAAATCAAGTTTTTCGGCTAGAACCATTACTTATCAATCTGGAAGTGCACTGACGTCAGTACATAGTAAACTTTTAAGCAGTTAACGGCTTTGTTTAGTGTTATAAAATGCCTTTTAAAACTGATAAGTGATGTATAGTGCCTCAGTGTATTAATACTTTGTCAATAAAACAACTTGAAAAACTATTTATTTACACGCTTAAGTACAGCATACAGGAACGAAAAAATGTCTGTTTTAGTCATTTATGAGCCATAAATCATTTTCTATCACTGTCAAATACCCTATCAATATAGATTTTATGGATATAAGCACTAATGATGTTGAAAGTTATTACTTTTCGATATCGCCTCGTAGGTAAAGTTTTCAATGGCATATTATGACTCGGGTTATCTAGATTTCAACTCCTTAGCGCAACTTGTGTTGTTTTCGCTGTTTCTGCTCTGCGGTTGTTCTGTATAATATGAGCAAAGAAAAAAAAAAGGTCAAGGTAAGGTTCATAAAGTATCATTGAAATAACGCGGGCATTACCAGATGCAGGTACGTGCTTTAAAAAAATTGGAATTAGTTGCAACACTATCGCATTCACACAATTATAATACAGTGTATTCAAAAAAATAACCTAATAATCTTTTTTCGTTTCTAGATATTGACAGAAACTTTCGGATTAGTTAGTTCGGACAATTACCGGGGCATAGTACCTACAGTGTAGTGTAAAAATACTCCGAATACACTGGTCAACAAAAAAACCGAACCGAACCGTAGATATAAAAAAGCTCACATGGGGAGCCCGGTGTTTGTGTTGATGCTCGATTCCAACATCAAAATATATAAAATAAGCTTAAACCGCAATATTAGGAAATAGTCTGGCTTGCGAATTTCACCATAACTTTCAAAAGGAGGAAGTTCTAAATGTTCTCGATTTTAGGTATTTTCTGTTTTAAAATTATTAAAAAAAAAAAACGTTTTAAAACAGACCTAAAATCAAAAACATTTAGAAGCATTAATAAGGAGTTTTCCAATGCCATTTTTTGAGATAAATGATCGGATGTTTATTTCATTATAAAGAGGAAGGTATGCCGTTAATAATGGAACCCAACATCAGCCAAATGGCCGCCACGACTGCCCTTACAGGACCATATTATATTTCACGAAATTTTCCGTAACCAAATTGCAAAACGGCTGCCCTATGTCCTCGATAGCCTCACGAATTCCATCTTTGAGGTCTTGAATCGATGCTGGACTGTTGGCGTAGACGTGGCCCCAAAGGAAAAAGTCGCAAGGTGTTAAATCACAAGATCTCGGTGGCCAATTGTGATCACCTCTTCGAGAGAAATTTTTCCCGTAAAAGATCGATGGTTTCGTTGCTTGTGTGGCACGTAGCGCCGTCTTGTTGAAAGTAAACGTTGTCCAAATCAATATCATCCAATTCCGGCCATGAAAAATCATCAATAATCTCTCGATAGCGCAATCCATTCACCGTAACTGTTGCTCCAGCCTCATTTTCGAAAAAGTAGGGTCCAATGACACCGCCAGACCATAAATCGCACAAAACAGTCACGCGTTGAGGATGGAGAGGATTTTCAACAATAACTCTTGGGTTTTCCGAGCCCCAGATTCGACAATTTTGTTTATTGACGTAACCACCAAGGTGGAAATGGGCCTCATCAGTTAAGATGATTTTTCGATGAAATTCCGGATCATTTTCATGCATTTCAAGGACCCAATCCGCAAAGACACGACGTTGTTGATGATCGGCCGGCTTAAGTTCTTGTGTTAACTGAACTTTATACGCCTTAAGACCCAAGTCTTTATGCAAAATACGGTGTAATGACGTTTGTGGAATGGCTAATTCCAAAGAACGACGAGGAATGGACAAACCTGGGTTTTCTTCAACACTTTGGGCTACAGCAGCAATATTCTCGGTTGTTTTTGAGCGACGTGCACGGGTTTTATTCTTCACATCACTAACTTGTCCCGACAGCTCAAATTTTTCCACCAATTTCTGTATTGCGGTCCGAGAAGGTGCTTCACGTCGACCCAAAAATGTTTTAGTTTTACGAACCGTCTCTGCCAAACTTTCACCATTTTTATAGTGAATTTTAATAACTTCAATGCGTTTTTGAAGCGTGTATCGTTCCATTTTCATTAATGGCGTAGTTTCTACTTGTCAAATGTCAAAAAATGACAGCTTCGAAAGTGACATTTACCGAAATAGCGGGCTGTTCAAAATAACAGCTCTTATTGGAAAACCCAGTACATCAAAAGGTGGATTATGTATGTTTCCAACGCTTTTGTCTGTGTCAGTTCATTTCGAGCCATGAAACACTGTGTATTATAGAGTTCGATAGTGTTTTTTGAAGTGTCTACCAAACAAATTTTTGCCCGTTGAAGCACAAATCTAAACTGTCGCGAAATTAAATGATCCAGTTGAAGTTTTCAAGTACTGAACAGTACTTGACACAGATCAAGATCTTTTTCACACCGAAGTTCCTGATGAGTCCATATGATAAACTGTATAAGAAGTTTGATTCAATAAGATGATTCAATTAAGAGTTTCGCTGAAAAGATGGCTCTTCTTCGACTTTGCCTTCTTTTCCAAAATTGAACAACCTCCTCGCCGATGCCCAAAGTCTTCCAAAAGACTCGGTTAAAGAAATGAAGGACCTAATATCTGAGCATTTGTTGTCCCTGAGGTACAAACTTGGAGCTTATTTCCAAGATATAAGTTAAGAAAACTGGGAACTTAAATTGATAACAGACCGCTTCCAAATATACCTCCTGAATCAGATTAAAGAACAAATAATTGACTTGCAATGTGATTCGAAAGCTAAAGTAGATTTTCCAAACATGGATCTCGAACATTTCTGGCTGCTATATATTCCTGTTCACCCAAAAATAGCAATGGAAGCAGCCAATTCTCATCAACTTATCTATGCGAGTCAGAATTTGCAACCATGGCTAATAGAAAATCTAAACATCGAGCAAGACTAAATGTGGAAAGTGACCTGTCAGAATTGAGACCAAACATGCCAAAAAACGGTTAACGAAAAGCAGTACCAGCCCTCACACTAGTACTAACCAGAAAACTAGAAACAATAACGTACATTTCTGGTTACAGAGACTGAAAAGTTGAAAATAATTGTTTGAAGTGTTAGACCAACGATATTATTTTAATTAAAAATATAAATTTATTTATGCCGTCCCTAAATGAATGAAATTGACGGCACTGGTCTTGTAGATTTACCAAAGCGTGTTGCCATTTTATAGCAGAAGTGATTCATTTCATTGGTTGCTTTTTTTTCATATAAATGTACCCACACTATACTCGCACTTTTTTTTTATTTTAAAAGTAGGTGCGTTGAAGTGATAAATAATATCGGTGACTGTTACACTACGAATTTATTGTAGGTAGATGTATTTATTTAAGAGTATGATTTATAGATTGAGCACCATAACTAAACTGAATGTTTTCAACACGCCACGTATAAATATAGTCAACAGATTACTGGGAATCAATAAATCTAAAAGTATTTAGTGTCTACAATGCTTTCCAAAGCAATTGAAAAGTGGTATAACATATAAGACATTAAAAGGTGACTGAAATTTACGTTCTGATCTCAAAAACTTGAGAAATAATACCAAACAACTAAAGTATTTCATTGATTTGGCAGCAATGGATATTTTCCTTTATCAGAAATTGAAATTATGACACATAAAGACAAAATAGAATTGGAGGAAGATATTAAAGTCGAATCTTTATTCTATACTACATAATTTTAATCGAAAAAGTATTTTTAGAATAATTAATATCTCTAGTAAAGAGAAAAAAAATATTAATAGCATTAGTAGGGAAAAAATTTACCTCAATATTGATTTTAATAAAATTGCAAGCGATAAAATATATTTTAAAACAATTAAGAAGTATATTTACGTAATGTACAATAATAAAGATGTTTTTGTAACCTTTAGATCATATATGGACCAAAAAAAAAATGTTCGTTTTAAAAACAAAACATTCCAAGTATGATACGACTATCCACATCTAATAAGTAGGTGGTTCAATTAAATAATATTCGAACAATAAAATGTCATTGGATTGAATAAAATAAGAGGCCAAAAGTCACCGCTATTAATTTAATAGCCACGATCTAGTTTCACTTTTAAAAAATTTCGTTAAAACAAAAAAAAACTATGAAGATACAAGTTGTGTTAACTTGCAACGTAAACAAAACAACTATTTCAAAATGTGACAGTAAGATGTAATATCGTGTTTTTGTTTTGACAGCTCAAATGGAAGCACGTTTCATGTAAATTTTGTAAATAACCGTACAAGAGACTAACACAACAGTCAAAACTAGTTATTACATACAAAAATAGTATAAAGTAACATAAAAACGAAGATAAACATCGGGATATATAAAAGAACCAAAACACACCGCCATATTGATACGCGAATGTGTGTTTTCAATATTTCACTGCTTGAATTTTAAGATGACTAGACTCACCTGAATCCGAATTAGATTCCAAAGTACATCCTATTGCAAACAAAGCGCCAAATTGAAGAATTCTCCACGCCATATATATGTATTCATTTGGAAATGTTGATTAAAATTTATTTTCACCCACCACACTTCTAAACACACAAACACGTATTTAGTAAAATATATCGCCGGCACCTCACTAGTAGATTCTCATATTCTCAATGCCACCACAAATCGGGTTGGCTTAGGCATGGCTAGAAAGAAATGAATTCTCCGTTTTCCGTATACTACGTTCGGGACTAACGATTGGGTTCCACGTGAAATCCTCGCACTCGAAAGTAAACGAACGGCCGAAATGATAATACCGAGTGGGAGAGAGAAACTACCTGCTAATATCCACAAATGTTTGGAAGACACAAAATTTTTGATGGTTTTGTAAATATTTCGTTGTTTGGAATTTGAAACCCATCATTAAACCGATAGAAAATATTACGTATAAGCGCAAAAAATAGAATATTATTACAGAATTAATTGATTCCATTGAAATTAATTGTCGTAATTAACTCCCAAGAGGTTAATGACTTATACAGGGTTATATTACGTAGTAATAACAAACTATACTTAATAAGCAGTTCAATTTCAATTTTTTCCTTTTGAAACGTCAAACAAACATATTGTAAAATTTGCTTTTTACACAAATTCTTCCAGAAATTTTGCTTTTTCATGTATAAGGGTTCAACGTTTCAACTAATAAAATTTACATTTTAATTTACGATTTCGAAATGATCTCATGACGAATATGCTAATACAGCAAGCAATAATACACGGTGCACCGAAAAATATCCATAGAAAAAATATAATCTGAAGACAGAAAATCTGTAATAAAATAGATGCAATATATTAAGCCGGTCCTGCTAAGCTACATTCCATATATCACTTAATTCAGTGTAGTAAATATTCGTTTTATATTAGTAATAATCATAATAATACAAATCAATCTTTTCTGTCATATGAATTGTATTTATATTTGGCTCTACCTATATAAAATGTAGATAAAACACATTTAATCGGTAAAACCTTGCAAATCGAGGATCAATTCTAAACGCCGTTCCTCTAACCGTTTCTATATTCCATAAGCAAACCATTCACATCTTCAGTTATTTATTCGCGCAAGCGCTCTTCTAATATATTTTCTACCTTTCTCTGTCTAAGAAAAGAAAATATGTTTTCAGGAATTCTTATTTTTTCTAATCCCACGTCTTCCCTAGTTGCAAGTCTTACATAAAGAATTTGTTATTAGCAAATGCCGTGATCCTGATACTGTTAAATTTTAAAATCACGCTGGGCGAATTTGATTGACAGAATTTATGATAAGTCTAAGAATATAAGGACTTAGGCAGAAGCGGCCTAGTAACACATACATAAGAAAATATATATTAATTTCACATACAATTAATTAATTTGATTGTAACTGCTTATCAATACACAATATAAAACATAATGGATGTGAGGAAGGTCAAGTTTTTTTCGCTTTTATGACATTCGTAACGTAAACAAAATTAAGATGAATCTTAGACTTACTGTCTCCATTATTTAGATAATTTTGTTGACAATGAGATATTTTTGAGTGGATTTCAATCAAATTCATTACAAAAATTATTTCGTAATATAAAATTATTGATAAACCAAACCGTGGCGCCTTTTATTTACAGGATGATTGTAAATGAGTCAGTGATATTTTGTATTGTGCCTTATTGGTAAAATAACATTTTAAACTGAATAAACGTGTATATTTTGAAAACATTGGAGTTTATAAATAATTGTTGTATTAGAGCAAAAAGTTCAGTAATTGAACTTGCGTTATAAATATAACTTATAACGGCTCTGTTCAAATTCTCTAGGTTAATGATCATTTAAAATAAGGGAGTTATTTCACACGACTATACACCTAACCTATAACGATATAAATAATTAGTAATTATATTGAAAATATATATTTCCACACAGTATCACATTCAGTAAACAAATATTTACAAATTCAAATATTTTTAGTCATTTAAACATAAGTTTATAACATAATTGGTGGCAAATGTATCTATATCTATACATTCCATTGTGATATGCATATTTTCCAGACATGATAAGAATACAATTATTAGTTGAATTATTAGTTTTTAGAAATATAAATGAGTCCATGTATATGTCCTTAATATTGTCTAAGTGTAAGTAATTTCAAACTTAAAAACATTATATTTGCATTCCTTGATATACATTATGTCATGAATTGACGCCATATTGAGTATGTTCCACTTGAAGACCGCAATGCAATTGTTTTTCAACGTTATATATATTATATGATTATTTATGGTAAGTTTGTAAGTTTAAATTATTACAAAATGGAATTCTAAATGGTTTTTCATATATATATATATATATATATATATATATATATATATATATATATATATATATATATATATATATATATTTATCTGTGGCTTTGATCCCTGTATACATGCGGGGAAATCGTGTTTAGCAATTAGAACTTGCGCGTAACAAAGACGAATAGAAAGAGAAGAAATTCCATTCTAAAAAATACTATGAAAACTTATCTGAAATCATTCTGAGATAAGCAACACAGAGGCAGAAATAAAAAGAAGTAACTAAAATTGTTTTTTAATTGTAAAACTAAAAAAAAATTATGAATGAAATTGTCCAACTGACAATTCGGTGTTGCCGTTTATCTTATAGAAGAATCATGGCTATGAAAAATAATAACAGATTTTCTTGTATAAAATAATTATTAGAGATGCAGATATGGTCAAATGATGCTTTTTAATTCCAAATATTTCTCGGAAGTCTAGATAAGATTACAATTTATCTATTGTTTAGACGGTAGATTATTCAAACCCATATATGTAATACTCTTATGTGGACAGTTGGTATGGGAAAAAACGTCCCTACGCTACGGTACCGACAATATTCATTTTCTCTCTCGTTCCAGACACTTTATGTATACTGCTCATGCTCTAGAACGCGCAGAACCGAGTTGGAACCTCGGAGAATAGAGAAATCGTTGCCATTCTATATTCCTTAGTCGGAACAAATTTATAGAATTATTACATATATGAATCAAACTAAATTAAAATAAAAATATTTTTATTTGCGGGTCTATTCCCAATCAGCGGTCTTTCAAAATTGTCGTTTATAGTTAGCTCCGTTCTGAACTTTTAGTCACAAATCCGTATTCACATATAGTCACATAAATTCTTTCAATTATTGATTACGAATCAGTCATAGAAACTCTAGGGTTTTTTGTTATAGGACTAAAAGTTTGGTTATGGGAAACGCATCAACATGGCAGACGCCTTGTTGCCATGGCTGCTGAATAGATGGAGCTTGCGTCGAGTCGCTCTGCCGGGGCCTCATGCACCCCAAGGATAGCAAGTGATAAAGTAGAAGTAAGTTATATATCTTCCACTTGTAGATATGTTACATTAGAAGACACTTTATCTATTCTATATTTTACTGTTTTAGCAGATTATGGCAAATCTTTGAAATTTTTCAGATTCATAGTTTATTTTTCAAATCACGGAATAAATCTGCACGTATAAAGCAAAGAACCGCATGTGGCTCGCGAGCTCAGTTAATCCGATCATAGTTTCCTAAAAGTCCTGTACAAATGCATAACCAAAGTAGGATGACTCATGCTATCTTTCTAATAAGTGCTGGCAACAGTATTTTATGACAGATATGACATTAGTAGCTTAAGTTTATAACACTAGACGGCGCCAATTTTATCAGAACAAATTACATTGTTATTAACTATAGGTAATCGGTGATTTACACCCTTAATTTTGTGTAAAGAAATAAAACACATTTTTATACATATATTTTTTATTCGTTAAAACAAAATGAACACAATGACTTTTCATGTGTGATATTATTTCTACATAATTATTTTTTATTCATTCAAATACAAATAATTAATTTTCATGTTTGATAAACATATTAAATTATTATTATCAAAATTAATTCTTATTTTTAAAAATATTTCAATACGAAAACATCGAAACAAAAATGGAAATTTAAATACAGCTCCATTTGAATTATCAGATAGGAAACATTTGCCCATTTATATTTAACTAACCACTACAGAAAAATGACAGAGACAATTTTCTTATTTAGTACACCTCTCATTAGAGGCTCTCCAAAATTTAAAAACCTTATAGTTCAATTAACAAAAATGAAAAGTTATCAAAACAAGTAGTCAATAGTGTGTTCGATATGAGTATGATGAATAGTTACAGAAATTAAAAATGAAATAAAAAAAAATGTCAAGATTTTCGAGATGTACATGACCTGCCAAAGTTGATATATTTTAAAAGAAACTCAATGATGGCTTCTAGATGAATATTTTTCTTTCTGTCTCTCCCTGGATTTACTTCTAGACGATCTGCTGTAAGAGCGCCTATGTCGTTTTGTTCTTGACCTAGACCTAGAACGTCTTCGTTTCCTAACAAAAAAGAGGATTTTTAAGTAAAATTCGTTACAAAAAATTGTTCAGCCTACTAACAAAAAAAAATAATCACTCGTATTAATAATAACCCAAATAATACACAGCTCCAGATCAGTACATCAGAAATTAATAAAATAAAATTAGTATATGGGAGAAACTCATTAAAATTCAAATCTAGAATATCACTTTATCTGAAGAAAAGAGTCTTCGATAAATGCTTATGATCAGCTATGACATAGTGGCGACAATTGGAAACTCAAGACCGAAATTACTAAGAAACTCCAGGATGCACAAAGATCAATGAAAAGCAACGTCCTAGGTACAAGAAAAAGGGATCGTAAGATAATAGAATGGATATAACAAAAGACTCAGATAATAGAAGTAATCCACAGAAGCAAATCTCTCAAATAGCAATGGGTGCGACACTTGAGCCCGACTCAAATGTTATGACCAGCCATGACATATGGAGGCGACACTTGGACACTAAAGACCGAAATTACTAAGAAACTCCTGGACACATAAAAATCAATGGACCACAACATGCTAGGTATAACCAAAAGAAATAATAGATGAGGAGTTTCTGTAGTGCAGTTTAGTTCAGTTTATAATAAATAGTCGTTGTGAAAAGACAGAAATAGATGTAATCAAAGAATTTAAATAAATTATTTAAATTAGTTTAGTATTAGTGAAAAGTGAATTATTAACAGTTAGTGTAGTGTAGAGTATTTAAATAAATTGAGAACGTAAGAGACAGTTTTTATAAATTCACCCCACAAATAGAAATTGTATAAAGAAAATAAGAAAAACACTACATTATATTAGTTAGTGGATAATTTAGTGAAGAGTTCAGTATATTTAATGTAAGTATATAAATAAATTAAGTAAGGAGCACCATTTGTATAAATGTATAGTATTATATATACTTTGTGTCTCCTATATACCTACCTGGGTACATCACTGTCGGAACTACTTGAACTACTACTACTTGAACTTGAAGAGCTCGACATTTTTCTATTTTTTCTTCCATCGATTTCTTGAAGTACTTTGTAAGTTTTCAACAATTTTTCCTTTTCTATTGCCTCACGTTTGGCTTTTTTCGCCTTTTCCAACATTTCACTTTCTTCTTTTGCTTTTTTTTGCTTCTCTTCCATTAACCTCTACAAAAACAAAACTCATTAATAACTCGATATTTTTTTTACCTGAACATATTTACCATTTCTTCTTTTTTCTTCAATTCCAACAAAGCCATCTTCTTGCGTAATATAAGCAACTTTCTATATTTCTCTTCCGCATCTTTATCTGCTTTAAAAACATCTTTATCTTTCTCTTCTTCTTTTTTCGATCTTGGTTTTTCTGAAGATTCAGTTCTCGATCTTTTCGATCTTTCTTTACTTCTCGATCTTCTAGATCTAGATGGAGAATTTGATCGCCTACGTATTTTGTCTCTTGATCTCGATCTTCTTAAAGATTTTGTGTGATCTCTAAAAAATAAAAATAATCAATATTAATAATAAGACTTAAAATAAATTTTATCACCTTCTTCTTTCTTTATCTCTTCTCCGTCTTTCGCTCTCTCTTCTTTTCCTTTCAATCATCTCATTACGCTTTTTTTCTTCGAATCTATCCCTATTATTCCTTCTTTTCACTTCAACAAAGCGACCGTTTCTTTCATATTTACTTTCGTTTATGTTCACAGGTTTCTCGGTTTCAAATTTGTTTCTTCCCCTTTTTTCCTCCACCTACAAAAATAACAACAAAAAATCGAAAAAGATGATTTAACAAAAAGACTTCAATTACCTTGCTGGACACCTGTGATGGAATTTGGACATTCTCATGTCCAGCTAATTGCATCAAACGCAGATTAACTCTGCCAAATCGATTATTCGGATTTTTATTGACAGTTCCAGCTTGAGAAAATTTCTGTGGTCTCTCGTTGCGTTGTTGTTGCTGCTGTTGTCTGTTGTTATAATTTAAATCACCTGTAGGCGGATCTTCACCAGTTTTTATTTGTACACCTGAAAAATATGAAAATTTCACAATTGTAATTGAATATTCGACATATATTTACCTAAAGCCATTGCTAAGAAGTCCGATCTCTTATTTATGGCTTCTGCTTCTATTTCTTCTTGTTCCACTTGTTCGATCTCTTTCTGGATATCTTCTTTGCTCTTGAATTTCCCATAAGATCCCGGTAAAGGATATTGTACTAAACTCGGTACCACTTTTTTATTATTATTACCAATCTGATTAAAATAATAGATATTAAAATTACATTCAAATTACCAATTTTTTTAATCTGTAATTTACCTTATTCTCATCTTCACTTTGATCTTCGTAATCCAATGCGTTGTAATCTACACCTTTATCTTTATTTCCACTCAAATGTTTTGGATATTCAGCTTGAGGCGTAAGGGATTTCTGATAATTAGGTATTTCGGGGGTACCACTCCGACGATCCAACGATTTTTCTTCTCTATTATCAAGTTTCTTACGTTGAGCTTCCAATTTGTGGAGATCTGACATTTTAATGACACGAGATTCTTCTTTGCGCCAATGAATCGGCGTACCGCTACGAGATCGGCTACGTGAAGGCGTTCGGAATCTCTAAACACACAAAAACAAACTCAACGTTTAATAATTAATCAGATGATTAAACTTACAAATTTTCCTCGTCCTTTTATTATCCTGCCACTTTTTGACTTCATAGTTCTCCCTCTCCTATTAAAATTTGATCCCCAATCTCGTTTATTTCCTCTATTGTTTCTCTCTTTCCCTTCTGAAACCGATTAGATTGATATTTTTCCATTTATTGTTAAATGCAAAAAAAATGGACACTCTATTTTGTTAAATATATTATAAACTATGAATTTTTAATTTAAGTTGAGAATTGGTTAATTATAGGTTCTTTTACAAAACCTTCCACAAAAAATAATTTTTTGTTATTAACAAAAAAAATACAAAATAAAGAAAAAAAACAAGACTTTATCTGTCATTTAGGTTTTCAGACAAGTTATATCATTCTAACAGCGAGTATTTCTCCCTCTGCTACAGCAAATGGCTCTAACCCTGTCAGGCATTGAAAAAAATAAATTTCAAACGTACTCCACCAGTATAACATCCCCTTCTTCGTGGATAGCAACTTGGATTTATTTAATCGAGTCTAATCTGTGAATAAATTGCTCTACAGTCTAAGCAGTGTTAATACAATTCCATGTTCCCCCAGTCTCTGCTTTATGGTGTTTGAGTATACACATGTGGTTCGTGGCCCAAACCTCAGAAGTTGTTAAATATCAGTGTCTCAATCTATCAGCCCTCCAATTGTGACCACCAGTTTTCCCGAAACGCCGGAGTACATTGTGAATGGTAGACTTTGCTACCCTAAGGGTTTCTGTAATGTGTCCGGTCTTCTCTTGCCAAGATATCATGCCGGGCTATATCTACATTTGAAAGAACCATTATTTCAGATCAAAATTGACAAAACCATGTCTATTAATGATACTAAAGGCTTGGTTAATAAAAGGAAGATGTTATCTAACAGTCTGCAAATGCTGAAGGGATAGATTCAATGAATTTAGACCCTACATTCTTTGTAATAACCAGATTACATACAAAAACAAACACTTAATACAAAAAATATGATTGTGTCCAGTTTTTTTGGTGCCAAGTGTATTATTTAGAAAAAAATAACTTGATATACCTTTTCTATTTTTTCTATTGTCATTTTTATCATCCCTTTGATTGTCTCCTCTCATCAAGAACTTGTTTGTAGGAACCTCTGGTATATCATCAGGATTTATGTTTGAAACCATTGCTAGAGGATGAGGTTCGAATACTTCACCTTCCTCTGCTTCTTCATCAGATTTTTCTCCTTTTCTAGAAAAACAAACAGCCCATCATAAATGAACTACTATTCTTCATTAAGTATTACAAGCTGAAACTTATAGAAACATACTAACTCTTGTTTTCTATTTTTTCTCTCTTTTTTCTTATCCTTCTTTTGCTTCTTTTTGGATTTCTTTTCTTCCTTCTCATCTTTTTCTTCAGATTTCTTATCTTTCTTGACTAATAAATGAAGTTGTATTAGTACGTGATCTAACATTATATAACTAACAGTATTTGTATACTAAATACACTGTTAATACTACCACTACAGAAACGCTCACAATTACACTGAAGTATGAAGATGATAACTTGGTTATTGAAACGCGAGTCATACAGTGTAATTGTTTAATGTTGGTGTAGTGATAGTGTAAACAGTGTGTTCAGTATGAATATCACCAAAGGTACCAAAAAACTTTTTATTTGAATAATTTGTGATTGTTAAAATATTTACCTTTGACTTGTCTCACCAACTCCCCACACTTCACAATCTTGGCGTCTTGTAAGGGCCTGCTATTTGCATCAACTGGTAAAGCCTCTATCTGCCTGACTAATTCCACTCCACTTATAACCCTTCCAAAAACCACATGAACACTGTGAAAGGATTACATATTGGAGAAAAAATGTCAAAGAAGGACTATACACATTTGAAGAAAATATAATTCAAAGTATATAGTCCTTAATTCAATGGAGATGATCAACTTACTTGTCTAGATGGGGCGCCGGTTGCGTTGTACTATAACACAAAAATTGACAAGATATGATCAGCGTAGCCTTGTACTATGGTGCACAGGAGTAGAGCTACATACATGACAAAATAATACCTTTCTGTAACATTTACTTAGCTTTTATTGAGTTAGGTTTACAATTATTGAGATGATATTTTCAAGTGCTAAGACCATAAGACCAAAGGTAAACTGATAGTTATAAATAAAAAATTTGTTATAAAACTGCTGAAATAAAAAAATAGTACTGATTGGAATTAGAAGACTAAGAAATTCCATCAGTTGATACATTTTTTCAATACCTTACTAAAATATTAAGTAAAACCAATGAAAAGTCTTAGTATACATTCTCGAATATTTGATTTTTTTTCTTATGACGAATACTTACATGAAAAATTGCGACCCATTAGTGTCTTTTCCTCGATTCGCCATTGACAAAAGCAACGGCTGATCATGTTTGAGAGTGAAATTTTCATCTGTAAAAAATATTTTATTAGAAATTGTTATTAGTTAAAAAAAACTTGATTTACCTTCAAATGTGCCTCCATATATACTTTCCCCACCAGTGCCATTTCCATTAGAGAAATCTCCTCCTTGTATGATAAAATCTTTAACCACGCGATGAAAAATAACATCCTATAAGAGTATACTTCTCTTATATTTCACGAAATAACATATATCTTTGTATTTGCTTACCTTATAATGTAGAGGCTTCTGGGTTTCTTCACCCACACCTTTTTCACCTGTACATAAAGCTCTAAAATTTTCACAAGTCTTTGGTGCTATATCCGAAAACAGTTCGAAAACCACTCTTCCACTATTAATACCGCCAATCGACACATCGAAAAAACATCTAGCTCGTTGAACTGGAGCTTCTCGTGATGGGTCCTCGTCTGCCATATTTTACTACTAAAATATTTACTCACCTAAGTCGAAAACGGAATAAATTGTTAACCAAATTTGGATTAAACACTCAATTAAACTCAATATATTTATAATCAAAATGTTAACATTGTCGTTGCGGAAAAAGACGACATGTCATATTGTTAATCATAATACATACAGTTACAGAGTTTGACAGTTCAAAGCACAGAACAGTAATAATATGACACTTAATTTTCCAACGATAACGCCACACAGCTTAAGGCGAATTCACACCAACGGGCACAGTCAGATCAGGTCACGGTCAGAGACAGTCAAGTCCGCTGCCTCTGGATCTCAATGAAAGTGTACGGTAGTGCCCGCCAGTAAGAACACTCTCATTAAGATCCCCAGGTAGCAAACTTGACTGTCTCTGACTGTGCCCGTTGATGTGAATCCGCCTTTATAGACATTTTAGTTCCGTTCCTTAATTATTTTCATTGACGTAGTTCTTTTCGGAAACTATAATCGGATTACCTGATCATGCTCTGAATGTTCGATCAATTTCATTGTTGTTCAAAAACTGATAAAGTTAATCGGGTTGTATCATTGAATTAAAAGTACCTTAAATTCAATGGTTCGTATTCATATGCAGAGTGCCCAACTTAGTGGTTTTTCCCCCAAACTTAGAGGGAGAAATGTGGGATGGGACGTTTTTAGGGATATGTTTATAACTTCAAATATCGATACATAACATTCTAAAGAATAGATTGCATAATAGAATATCGATTGAAATGCTGCGAAATATGATTACGGTTCGATCCAAACTGCAACGGAATAGTGAATCATGCACATTCAATGTAAATATATATGATTTTAAAAAATCAGAATGTAAAAAAAATGATTTGTTACTTGAAGTTTTCGATAATGTATTAATTAAAAAATGATGTTGCCGAATGAAATTATTTACTAATTGTTTGAAATTTATTATTTGTTTATTGAAGTTTTCGATAATATATTAATTAAAAAATTATGTTGCCGAATGAAATTATTTACTAATTGTTTGAAATTTATTATTTGTTTAATGATATTAGTTTTAATGTTATTTAGTTAAACATATTTAATTATTTATTTTATAACCACTAATAAGTTCGGTTTTAGTAATGATGTAGATGCCAAGAATAGTGAAATATGCTATAATTTGTTCCTGCTAATTATAAATCAATAATTATTTACAACTCTTCTAATAGACTATGTGAAATAGATTTTTTAATACAATTTCAATTTTATTTTACATAAATCCAAATAATAAAAATAATAATTACAACTAAAAATTTTTATTATTTAATAAATTATAATGATCATCAGTTATACAAATTACGAAAATGAATTGATAAATTTTTTAATTTCTTCATTTTGCTTCACCATATCTATGCCCTTATTTGTCCATTCTTTAGTTGTGTATGGTAGATCAGATAAAAATTTAAAAGTAACCAAGACACCAGCATTCCAACTTTCTTTCACAACAGACGACAATACATCACTTTCAGGCAATTTGGGCAACTAAAAAATTTTTATCAAAAAAAAATGTAAGGAATATTTTGAGTAATAAGACGTACCTCATATGGAATTTGTGCAGTAACCTGTTCCACATAAGGAGTGGCAACTTCTTTGATCTTTGGATAGACTTTAACACTTTCATTGCTTGGTTTCCAGATGCCTTGCTCGTTAATATAGTATACAGCTGCCGTAGCAACTCCTGCTTTGATTGCAAATCTAAAAAAAATAAATAAAATATGTTATGTAAGAAATAGTGCACAAAGTTTATACGAGCTAATTACTGAATACGAAGACGGCTTGAAATATTTAATAAAGCGGAACATTTTTACAGAAACTTCAAACTTTTACGTATTGTAGTCATTGTTTTCTACACTTACTTGATCATTATGATTATATTTTTTATACTTGTTTAACCTAAAATAAGTTCAATTTCTTCTTCTATTTTTATCGATGCCTTGGAACTACTACCGATTTGAGAATTGCTTCCATCCGTCATTTTCCCATCTTGTCATACCTATTTATTTATTTATATAAATCTCGTTGTGGTGGCAACAACGTATCTAAATATAACCTAGTTATGAATAAAAGTTTAATGTGTGTATATCAATTGTAAATTAATATAAAAAAATGAATGATAATATTATATCTGAGTTGGGAAAAGCTGCCGAAGTTATAATGGTAAGTATTGATAAATAATGGGAGATAAAAGTATAAAAAAAATGTTTCAGGCGCCTCCGAACGTTGTGTCCAACGAACAAAGACATCTTGCGGAAAGTATATTTTTAAATTTCAGAAAAAGCAAATCCCCTTACGGTATTTGTAGAGAAATTTTAGAAAAATCTCAGAATGAATATGTACTATTTGAAGCAGCAGAAGTGCTTAAAAGTGCTATTATAAGAGAATGGTCATTTTTATTTGATGATGACAAAACTTCTATTAGACAATACTTGTTCCAATATATTACTACAAAATCGTTACCGCCTTTTGTAAGAGATAGAATTTTGCAAGTTATTGCTATTATAGTTAAAAGGGCAAGTATAGATGATGGAGGTAGAGAGAGGGCAAATATATTGAAAGAAGTTGAAAACCTTATTGTTAATGCTGAACCTCAAAAAGTGAGTCAATTTGATGATAGTTAATTGCATTTGTATTTATATATTATTATCATTTGTTGTAGAAAATTTTAGGTTGTAATATAATATTAAATCTAATGCAAGAATATGCAACAACAGTAAAATCAACAGATGTAGGACTTCCTTGGGAAGTTCATTTCAAAGCAAAGAAACAATTTGAAGCTACAGATTTGAAGAGAATTTTTCAGTTCTGCATATACCTTTTATCAGAAGTAGTGAAAAATGATCCACCATATTCAGATACCTTGTTGGAATTAACAAGACATTTGTTAAAGATAACTGAAACTGTTCTCACTTGGGGCTATGTTTCACCAATTCATATCCTTTTATATAATCATAACATTTTGAATAAACTTTGCAATGTTATTTATTTAGGATAATTTTGAGTACTTTCCTTAATTCCTGTGCACTACCCAAAAGACTGATTGGCATCTATGAGTCATTGTATGAAGCAGATTCGGCACCAGCTTTAAAATTGAATTCATCGTGGTCTGAAATTATGTTAAATCCGGAAATGCTTCGATTGATGTTTCAGATTTATTGGAAAATAAGAGACATTGACCAATTGGCTCATCATTCTTTAAACTGCTTAGTTCAATTGGCATCTTTGAACGGAGGTATTCTACCTACAGATGAGTCTAGATTGGAATATCTACATTCATATTTAATGGCATTTTTCAATCTGGTATCCAAGTAAGTACTAAACACTTAGTCAGTCTCACCATGCATCAGAAATGCTAGTGTTAGATGCATATATTATTGTAATAAATATTAACACTTCATGATTCTAAATCTAAGATCTGAATTGATTTCAACATTTAATACTGTAACTGCTTTCCATTTACATAAAAACTCAGATTAATCTCACTTTTCACATCATAACTGAATTCAATGCCTGTCCCTTTTTTAATCTTACAATTGAGACGTTTTTACCAGCAATAGACCATGTGCTTTTTTGAGTTTGTGAACTCAGATTGAAAGTGTTTTTAGTATTTATTTACTCTCTTTCTATTCGTGGGGTAAATTAATAAATACTCTCTCTCATGTTCTTAATTTATTTAAACACTACAATATATTTAGCTTATAATAATTCAATTATAAATATCACTTAAATAATTTATGCAATTACTTTTACTAATTCGTTCTTTTCACTACGACTATTTATTTAAAACTAAATAAAAGTTCTAGAACAAAAATAAATAAATAAATAGACTTTCCTAGAAATTATTTAGAAGAAATACTGTAAATAAACCGCCATTTTATTTTTAGTATAACTATAAAAAACAAAGAATCATTAGGTATATCAAATATAGTAAAGAAATTGATTGTATTTTATGTACACGATATTGCAAAGCTACCAGACAACATGAAAGATACTTTATTAGATGAATTTACAAGGATAACATGTCATTTATGTGACGGTGCTACAATAGAGGAAGCGGTAAATAAAAAAAATCAACAATAGTGAATGAATAATAACATATTAATCTTGTAGAATAGCGAAGAAGACAGATTTTTCACCGATGCTTTTGACAACATGTTAGATGCTTGGACAAATTTATTACAAGAATTCACACATTCTTATTTAGAAAGTAAATTTCAGGAATGTGCTAAACAAGTTTTTAATAAATATGTACAATGTCATTTGTGCCCTCCTGATGGATGTAGGAAACTTGGTAATGATACTGAAGATATAGAAGATGATGAGGATAATGATAGAATTAAATATAAGGAGCAGTTACAGGTGATAGGGATGTTTGGTAGGGTTGTGCCGGCGCATTCTCTGTCAGTTTTGTATAAGTAAGTAGTTTGAAGCAAATAATATCAAAATTGTGATGATTTTTTTCGTTTATAGACTTCTCGAAGATCGTATTAGTAAATTTGTGAATCATTTACAAACGATGCAAATTCGAGCAATGAACGTAGCAGAAGCGGATACATTAAACAATCTATTTGAAGATATGCATTGGACGATTCTCATATCTGGTCACATACTTTGTATGGATAGTGATGGGGAAACTCCTATGATTCCTTCGGAGATAATGCAGTACTCTATAGGTTTGTATAATAAATGTAATTTTTACTTTTTTGCTTACAAAAGTTTTTTAGATCAATATAATAGACAGGAATCTACTTTGAATGCTACGATGGCTGCAATAATCGCTTTAGAATCTAAAGTAGCCATTCCAGAAAACTTTGAACAATGCGATCATGTTGTAAGAATACTTTTCAATATAATGAAGCTTTGTACAATTGAAGATTACGCAGCTTCGGTGAAATTGGGCCAATTTATGAGTCCAGAAGTGGGATCTAGTGTTATGTGGTTCTTAAAACGATGGTGCCTTTCTTATTTATTACCTGTTGAAAATTATTATCAAGAGGTAGGTTAGACTGTTTAGAAAACATTAGACATAATAGATTCTATTTATTTTCAGTTGAGTCCGACGTTAATAGGATGTTTGGGGAAAGATACAGATGGTGCTAGGTTAATTGTGTGCTATGTATTGTCAAAAATCCAGTCGAATTTGTATCATTTCCAAACTGAACCAGTGTTGTTGAAAGATACAGTGGAACTATTCTGTGATATAGTCTGCGTTAAACAAAAGTAAGCAGACTACATGTTTGATTTATTAATTATTATAATTATAATATTGTTTTTCTAGTTTTGTACATTTGTAAACCTTTGTTTTATTTATTTATCAAATTTGTTTACAATCTATTTCTAAGTGAAACAATAAGTAAATCGTTGGTGAATGCAGAAAAATGACTTGTGGAGTAGAACCCTGTGGTTTTCCTTCATAATTGTCTACTTTATGAAAGTATCACAAAACACGCATGAAAAATAGGTACATCAAAGTTGGCTAAAAGATAACAGCTAACATAGAGGACATTTCTTACCTAAAACTTCTGATCCATATGTTAAAATATGCTAGTGATGGCATGCGGGGTAAATCTTTTGAGACTACATCAGATAGTAGGTATTAAAATTAGTTTTTTGGTTGATTGGGATGAGACTGAAGTCTTTTATTGTACATTTCACCACAAACAGTCTAAATTTTTTCATTCTATTCCGATTATTTTTGTAAATACAGGGTATCAATATTGTTTCTGGTTTTTCACCTCAAATTTGTGGTACTGCCATTTTAAACTTCTACATCTTCCTTAACAGCACCCATAGTACAGTTTTGATTTTTTTCTTCCTACCTAAATATATTGAGAACAGTTCTTTGAATTATGACTCTTATATTTTGGATATTTTGGCTTGAGTGATTTTTTATATGTACCTACGACATTTTTTGAATTTCAACCACACACATTAGTTGTGACATCCTGTATATTTCAAACTATTGATAATACTTGTTCAAGTATATTCTCTATCGATTTTTGATGAATCAATCTATAAATTTTTCTTTTTATCTCTATTATTGTTCAGATACCAAATTTCAAAGTTGATTATTATTTTTGTATATGCCTTTATTTAAGTCAAATTTTATTTTTTGTATTTTTTTTAGATCTGCCCAAATAGTAAAAACGGAAAGTATGCGCAACCTCATAAAACTATTTGGACAATTGGAACCTGGTACTCTACCTCCTAACATAATCAGGGGCCTCTGCAAGGGATTCGTTTTAGCGGGAGTAGCATTACATACAAGAAACTTTTCAGCAGATGCTCAATCGACGATGAACGAATATTACGAACTAATCCTAACACCTCTACAACAACGTTTCAAAAGCCTTACTAGCCAAGCTGATTTCACCAGCATATGCCATCAAGAAAAAATACAAAAAATAGTAATTGATTTACTAGAAGCGTTTATAGGTATAGTGAAAGGTTCCTTGATGCCGAGCTCGACTACACTGTTTCATTTCTTAGCACCGATATTGAGCGAACTACCAGTTTTCATCACTGTCTACAATAATTATCAAGTCATAGTCCAACTTATCCTAGAACTTTTCGGACAGTGTGCTAAGTACATGCTGTGCTATTTATCACCTTTAGATAGCAAAAGGTTGTACGAAAGTTCGTTGGCTACGGTCCAAGCGTACGCTAAATGTAACCAAGGTAGATTTACGACTGAATCTTTCGCGGAAGAAAGTAGTTTTCAAGATCTAGCTCTCATTTTAGATCTGTTGACATTCATATTATCGAAAGATTGTTTCGATTTATGTACAGATACTAATAACGAAGAGATAAACGTTACGGCTTCGGACATATCTTTATTCGGTTTAAATTTCATAATGCCTCTAATGACCATGGATTTACTTAAATATCCTAGTTTGTGTGCTCAATATTACAGATTGTTGGTACTAATCAATGATATATACCCGGAGAAAATATGTAACCTACCACCGGAACTTCTTAATACTTTATTAAGATCTATAGAACTTGGTTTAACTAATTTCGGTTCTGATATAGTACAAGCCTGTTTGGATTTTATACAAGGTATGGCTACTTATACGTTCAGACATAGTTTAATGGAAACTCCTTTCGGACAAGCTATAAGACCTTTTTTAAAAACAGTCATGGATTTAACTTTATCACATCAAATTAATACTGATTCAACTTATTACGCAAGTAATTGTATTTACGCCCTGATGTGTTGTTTTCAAGACGATTATAAAATGTTAGTGCAGAGTTTGATACAGATGCAGACTGATCCGATGACCGCAGAAAGACTTGCAGCAGCTTTCAATAATTTGGTTATGAACGTCGATATGACTTGCGATAGATCGCCTAAATTGAAATTTAGAGATAATTTTGATAAGTTTATAGCTAACGTTCACGGTTTTTTGTTAGTTAAGTAGTTTTAGTTCTATACGGGAAATTATTTTGCTTAGGTTATTTATCGTGCATGAAAGAAACAATGTTTTTTTAAGTTCGTATTTAAAACTTTTGTATGATTCTATTTATACATTTTTTTTTTATATTTCTTACTGGCTTTCGGTTTATTTAAGATACCAACAATGGTACTGTCAAGTTGTGTCACTCGAGACAAGTTTACACATTTATTAAAAAGAAACCGTTCAAGCTAGATCATCCAAATCAACGTTATATTTTGGAACTGTGTCTATACTACGATACCCATTACATAAAACAAGCAGAAATGAAACACTTAAATATATATAATTTTTTTTTCAAGTTACCCTCACAGTGCCTATATTGTGTTGAAACTCAAATATGTCAATCGTGTTTCAGTCTTGAGACATAAAAAATCATTTTTAAAAAATATATCGAGCATTTTGAAAAAGTAGTTTTTTTTATTAAGAAAAACTGCATTTTTTAATACTACTGTTTTATTATGTAACAAAAGTACAAAAGTTTTTGAAAAGATAAACAAAAAACATTCTTTGGTAAGCTATCTGTAGATAGATATAAGAATTAAATAAAAAAGGAACTTTCCGAGGAACTGAAAAAGTATATCTGCCGCGATGAATAGATACTCTGATAATATTTGTGTTACCTCGACATCTGTAATATCTTCAATCTCAGAAGAAATGAATATTTTTTTTGTAACTTGCTTTCTGGCACATAAAGCTATACGCGAGTACAAAATTGGGCTTTGTTGCAGTTATTTTTCCTATAAACTTTTTTAAAATGTGGAGCTTGGTATGAAAATTCCACTAAAACGAAGTCTACGGTCTTCAGTTCTGCTGGATTTACCTCATCGACATCCCTGTCAGAAAAAATTTTCATTAAATTCGAGATCTTCTTCATGTGACGAATCATCAGAATCTTTGTAGGTCCTGATTCTTTGTTAAGTTAATGGTGCTGCGTTTACAACATTCTTACTTAGATCGGGTAATTCTTCTTTAATGTTTTCTTGGATTGTATCGCTAATATTGACATTTTAAATGCTTTTTCCTGGTTCTAACTGAATTTTTTTTCTTCTTACAGTGGTTGAGATTTTACTGGAATAAAGATTGCTTAGAAATAATGTACCCTGAGTTTTCAGCTTCGAAGGGTTCTTCTAAATTGGGTGGAAACTTTTCCGGCATATTTGTTTTATTTATTGGGTAAATTCCAGAAGCGCGGATTAGGTTGTTTGATGTTCTATTATTCTCGTTAAGTTTTTCCAAACATTTTTTCAATAATAATTAGCTAGAAATGCACTTATCCCATTGTTGAAGCTATGACTGGAATCATTTATGATACAATGTTGTATCAAAACATCCATGTATGGCTTTAAATGGAAAATTTGACTGTGAATCATCTGCGTGAACAGCCTATAAAATAAGTGGTTTGTGTGCTACTCTCAGTTGTAATATCAATATAGAATATTATTCGTTCTTAACTGATCAATTTTCATTATTGACTTGAAGATCTCATTGAATTGTTGAGGCACGAATAAATATATGATTTAATGAGTGGACTAATTGCTCAAAGTATTGTGTAATATCTATAAAACTTTCGGAGTAAAAAAAATCATTACTAGTGGTAAGATAACAATTTTTTATATGAAATTTCTTCATTGTCATAATTATTATTTGTTATAAAGTTGACTAAAAACTGATCGTTGTAGTTATTTTGAAAAGTATTCAGTGTTTTTCAATTTTAAACGTACCTCATATAAATTATAATCAAATTTGGATAATATTGAATTGCATTTTGTAAAATCTCCATCTATAACAAAAATAAATCTATATTTTTATTTGGTTTTATTTATTAAAAAAGTCATACTGGATGACCCAAATGTGTCGAGCTGTTTTACGATGCAACTGTTTTGAAACAAACGTTACAAACCAGTTGATCTCGAATGAAACTAGTTTGCAATGACACAGTCTAATCATATTGTGGTATAAAAGGAAATGGGGAAGGTGACCATCTAGCCCAATCAGTAAACAACCAGGACTCTATCCAAATAAACAAAGTTTCTTGTCATGTCATGACAAAAAAATCAAACAATCATAAATCAATTTCAATGCCTCAACTGACACGAGTAGAATTTGTTCGTGTGTTGCAATTTTTGGCATACTCTCCGTTCTGTTACTGCCTCAAATTGTAAGTATATACCCACGATTTTATATCATACTATTTGCTCCTATAATTCCCAATAATAATCTCAACAAAACTCCCGAAAATGAATTTTTGATGCAGGTATGATTTCCACTTGGAAGTCAGTTGGTTACTAGCTTCATTTCACTGCGTCCACGATGCATTTACCCTCCACTATCCAATCTCCATGCGACTGTCTAACATCCCGCAATGCGGCCTTACCTGTAGTGTGAAACAAATACAGAGTGTACCACACGATGCGTCCAATGCTTCCAACGTTGGACACTGGTAAAATGTGCTGAAATGTGCATCTTTTGTCACTAATAAGCGTAATAGTTGAAGCGATTAGAAAAAAAGTTGTATAATGAAAAATTCGGGATTTTGACAGGTACTAATACATTGAAACTTTATTTCAAAATACCAATGATTTATTTTCGCCGTTTTTTAAGGCTTCTAAAATTCATTACAATGTGTCGTACATGTTAACATGATTTTAATCACCTATTTTCATTAGAAAAAAAAAGAATTGTATACATAATGCAAAGATTAGTAAAAGAAATTACAGTTATACAAATTAAGATAACGTCAAAATTTTGTTGCCAAGTACTATATAAAAAGAAGGGAGTATTACGATTTTTCATCCTGCATCTTTAATTTTACTGTCGATTGAATTGAAACCGTGGATATGATATAAAAAAACAACTATTCTTGTATCCAATTCAACTATCATTAAAAACGTAACAAATATCATAATCCGCCCCTCAACTTGAGTCAAATTTCTGTTAGAAAAGTCCAGAATATCAAAATTGATTGTCAGAAACCAAAGACTTCGCCTATAAAAATTATAATCACATGAAAAACTATATACAGATACAAAAAAATTGTTATATTTAGTCATCTAAAATGTTGAAAAGTAAATAATGTTAGTGAGAAAATAAAAATTACCAGATGGTTGAAGAATAAACATACAAGCCTTTGATTTCTGTAAAACCGAAATAATCATACTTCGGTGTGAAGAAATGAAAAAGCATTTATAAAAATCTGAAATTCATTTATTTACGTTGTTTTAAGCAGCCGCTTCTACTTCCATCGGTGTAGGATCTGTTGAACTTTCAGACTTCTTCTTTTTCTTTTTCGCAGATTTAGGATTGGCGGAACTGTTTAGGATGGATTTCAATTCGGGATCGACGACAGAATGTTCGGACTGATATAAATCTGTATCGACTGGTAGACCTGTTATTTTGTGTGGTCCATTAGGCATTAAAAGTACAGTGAACTTAAAATGCGCTACAATTTCACCTAAAATTAACATGATTAAATTAAAATTGTCAACCTGTAATAATTTAACGATAATCTACCTGGTTTTTCGTATAAAACCTGAAAAGGTTCTATCAATTTATTCTTAACGCATTCAACAACTCCCATTTTTGCTTTAGTCTCATCCTGGAAATTCCTCAAGTTGAACGGCATGTTTCCGTATTTCGCTCTAACTTCCGTGTAAAACATCCTTGAAGCTTTCAATTTCAGTTGGTAGATTTCATCTGTTTTTTTGTATATAGATACTCTGGTATCAGTTTCTTTGCCCACACCTTCACCTATGAAAATTTCATATTACTTTTCTTACAACGGCATGATAATGATCTTATGAAAATGTTTACACATTTTCTATGTGTACAAGAAAAAGCTCATTTGCAAATGAATGCCGTATTTTCTCGGAAAAACAGCAACTAATTAATAATTATCAGTGCAGTTGTCATAATTTATCTTTCTATGAACTAATCCAGAAATTTGTGCATTGAAAGCTGCTTCCCGATTGGAACCTAATAATGAGCAGATACAACAAAAAATTAAATTTTAGATTGTTTGGGGAGCATAGAGAAAATATTTAAAGGTAGAGAGAGTGACATATATGTGAAATTGTACTATTGGAAGAGAGATAAAGAGCATTAGTTTACTACTCTTTATCTCCCTCTACTCGCCAATAAATTAAAAACTATTTATTCTTCTTACAATTCGAACTTTGATGTCATTTTTAACTAATCAGGATAATTTAGAGAGTAGTATACCAATGTTCTTTCTCTGTCATCCGTTTGAACTTACTTGAACAAGCTCACTCTCTATCATTAAATATTTCTCTATATTGGGGAAACGATTTGGTTTTCCGGCTATTGATATGACTCTGGTCCTTTGTTTTTGTTAGTTAGTGCCTTTAGATTATGTTTGCACTCCCATGCAAGTAGACATACACTCAATAGCTTTCAGGATCTTCAAGGCTGCTTGGCTACCTTAGAGAATGTGAGTGTGTTTCCCAAACATGTTTGTGCCCAATCCAGCCCCTTTTGCTAGCTTCGAATCATCTGTATACCAGAGATACATATTTTGAGCTGTGTCTCTAAATGTCTCTTTTTCCACTTTAAGAGAAAGTAGAGTCTTTAAGGTTAGGATGGGGTAATTTGTCATTGCCCCTTTAATATCCACGACGAAATATTATCTCATGTAGATCTATGCAAGCTTCAATATCAATTTTTGATATAAAATCTAATACAAAATTCTATAATCTCGTCTTGTAATTATTGAGAAACACCTAATTAACAATAGTCATGAAAAGCCCTGTAGTTTTATAAAAGAAATAGTCCTATTTACCTTCACTGAAACTACAGATAAATTTAGATACTTACCTGTACTTATTAAAACGTCCATTGCATAAACTTCATGTTTATCTAATTCAAATTTTTCGTGTTCCTTTTTTTGGGCATCATTAGGATTCTGTATTATTGTTTTTTCACCGTCAATTTTAAATTGCTTTAGTTGGTGGCTCAACATACCTATAGTTAAAAATAATTCCTTGAAAACTAACACAACAAAATAAAAAAATTTAATGCCTTAAAATATTAATCAGATTTTATTCATATCCTCATCATTTTTCAGAAGGATCAATTGGAATTTATAATTATCTCATCATGACAAATATTTAGATATTAAATTATTGCTCATATTATAAAAATAGTTTTACCTTCAACTGGTTTACATTTGAAGGATTCGGCAACTTTTTGAACAGCATCTGTAATAGCGTAAGTTTCATTTCCAGGTTTCAAAAGTCTGAGAGCAGCTTGGGAAGCATAATGTGCTGCTAGAATAGCGTCAGCCTTCCTTCCAGTAATCTTATTACCAGATGAACCAACTACTATAGTGTGGGCAACTACTGCTATAAAACCATCGATATGTGCTCCCAAGTCACTAATAAAGAAACATTAAATAAAATTAACTCAGAATTTTATTTAGTACAAGAAAAATGATTATGTTCATGTTTCAGATTAAGAAAGCTACATCAGTATTTCTCAGTAGGATCAATTGGATTTTAGAATCATCATATTAGACACCAATTAAATAATAAGGTAGGAGCACCAGAACCAGTCAGTATTAACATTCAAATTGAGACTATATATTTGATATTTTTAGTTTTCTGTGACTTAAGGGTAATAATTGAGAGGCTTGAAATGAAATTTTTGTTAGGTTAATATAAAATCTTTTTGCTTTTCCATGTAACCCAATTTTTTTCATATTGATCAGAATGCCACAGAACTGTGTTAATAATCCCAACAACTTTTGTTATGTTTGTGGTGAAATGACTTTTGCAGCCCAGAAGCAAACCATCAGCCCAGTTGTAAAGATATCCTTTATTTTGGAGTGAAACTAGGTGACCAAGATAAACCATGGGCCCCACACACATGTTGTAACTCTTGCTCAGTTTGGCATGAGAAAAGAAAATTTGATTACTTCAAATGGTTCTTCACTTACCTTATATGCCAATTCCTGACCCCACCTGAAAAGTATAAGGTTGTAAATGATGATGTTGAAGAAGAATTAATCAGACCTGGAAAATCTCATGACCCAGATTTTCAAGCAGAAGATTTGAATGAATCCCACAAACTAAATCCAGCCGAATTGAGTGACCTCATAAGAGATCTGAACTTGCCAAAGCAGAAGGTAAAGCTTCTGGGATCCAGACTGCAGCAATAGAATCTACTACTACCAACTGACATGGTTACAGAGTAGTTACTTTGCGTTTTTAAATGAGGGGTGTATCAACTGAAGGTACAATGAAGAATATGTTGTATCACAAAGTATACAAAAATATGAACGGCTATATTTAATTTCACTTATCCAAGATTGACATGGAGCAAAGAGTAGATGTCTTCAGCCCTGTCTACCTGTGGAAATGGTATACCTCTAGCAACTGCTACAAAACAGTTTAATGTACCAAAAACCACTTTGGGTAAAACTCCATGGAAAATATTCAGGGTGGAAAAAATCCGACATCCAATGTTGGCTCCAGAATAAGAAGAAAATGTCAAATGAATGAAATGAAATTTATGGCAAAGAGGAAGTTTGTAATAACAAATATCAATTTAATATCATGTGCTAAGAAACTAGCAGCAGAGTTAGAAAATCTTGATGCAAAAAATTACTAGATCAGATGTAAATAGTTTTACATGTCACAACCAAAATTCACCTAATCATCTGATGGTACTAGCCAAAATTTAACTAAAATGATCATTTTTTTCATCTCTTATTTAAATAATTAGAATTATACTATTTTATTTTTCAATATTTTATTTATTTCAATTTTATTGTTAGTTTGGCATTATTAACAGACTGTCTGCCACTGGTACTTGGTGATTTCTGAATTTGGTCATGCCATCTCTAGTATAGGACTAATTGCACTTTTAAATAAAATAGCTCTGAATTAAAAATGGAAAATATTCTTAAATCTGTTATATTTGAAATTTTTTTTTCAAGATCCTCACTAAAATGTCTGCTACTGGTGCTCTTACCTTAATTAAGAATTTAAATTTCAACTTACACTTTAGCAACATCGTTTTCTTTGAGAATATAATCTATTTCACTTGGTACAGGAGAGAAATGGCAAATACAGTTGTTTACAGACACACTAGTTGGGAAAGCAATACCCTTTTTTAATTCCTTTTCTTTTTTGAAAACCTTACTAGTTTCGTCTATAAGAAGTGTGTCTCCGTACTCGCAAATCTCCCTCACAGAAGTACCCGGTAGACACTTATCTATAACTTGTTTTAAAACTCCTAAAAACAAAAATTTCATAACAGCTTCTATTTAATCGAAAATATTATGCAACGTAAAGTATAGTATTGAGTGGCAATTTACATGCCTTTATTCACAACTAAACAATTTTGGAATTTAAAATGTTTCGTCAATATTTATTGAAATAAAAATTGAACCATGTGGTTCTCAATACCGGGAACCAAACTCCATATGGCTTCACATTGTAAACTCTTATTAAATAAATTAAAAACTTGTCGATATTAAGAAAATTATTATGATATGGTAAATCTCCTATTTTAACTCACTATTAACAATCTCTCCAGCCATTTTATACTTGGTAACCACCAAGTCTTCGGCAATAGTTTTTTCGACCACATCTTTTTCGTCCGCCATTATTTACCTAAACGACTTCAGTGTTACCATTCGTTACTACTACCAACCAAACAACATATAGACAAAATGACATCTTCTCTTTTTATTGTAATGTTATTTACAGTCACTTCAAATTTCGATTTAAAATATTTATAAAATTATTCATTTTAATTGCAATAATTTATTGATTAGAAAAAGACTTGTTGCTAAAACTATAGTTGGTGTATGCATTATTTATTAACAAGTTTTGTGTTCTGTGAATAGATATTAAGGATGAGCATGTCTTAGAAATTATAATTTCAAAATAAATAATAATAATAATGGAGGAGTTAAATGACAAGTTTTATTATGTGTACAGTTCATCAATTTCAGAAAGAATTCAAATTAAAATGTAAGTTTTCTATTAGCTACTAAATTTATATATAAGGGATATTTTCCATTTACTTTGATAATGTTATAGTGGTACTTTAGAAGGTAAAAGACAAAAACCCGAATATACAAAAATCTTAGAAGACCCTATGTTAAAGTACTCCGGTCTTTATCAAGATGGATGTGCAGATTTATTTGTACAATGTATAATTTATGACAACAATCAACCATTGGCTTTACCAGTTTCCACATCTTATAAAGCTTTTACTCAAAGATGGAAGTATGCATAATAACAATTTCAAATATATTTTTATTGTCTTTTTATATGTATTTTTAGTTGGAATGAGTGGTTAACTTTACCTGTACAGTTCAATGATTTACCTAGAACTGCTCTTTTAGCCCTTACAATATATGACTGTTTTGGTCCAAACAGATTGTTTCCTGTTGGTGGAACTACAATTTCACTTTTTAGTAAGCATGGATTATTTAGGCAGGTACATTAAAGTCTTGTTTAATTATCCATTTTTTTAAATGATCAATAACACTAGGCAACACCAAAAATGTTTTTGGAAAAAAGAAAATTAATTTGCTTCTTTGAAAAGAAAGAACATATGGTGGCATGTTTTGATATCAATGGCATGATGAATGTTATGAGACAAAAATTGTCAACCTTCTTTCCATTCCTATTGGACATTCCTTTCATGTGAAGGAAACTTATGCAAATGTGAAGTTGCTTCTAGAATAAATAAAATACGAGGATCATACATGGCAGGTTTGATGTGGCATGAAAGTCATTGTTTTGCTCATGGGAATACAGTTAGGTTATACCAAGTACTGCTGTTTCTAGGCAGCAAAAAAGATGAGAACTATCAACAGTTGTTGAAATAACCTCTACAAGTTCCATCACCTAAGATAGAGTATGTCTCTAAAAGTTTTTTTTGTTGCCTAGTGTAATTAGCCTTAGCTAAAATTTATTACGTGTAAGAAAATTTATACTCATTTATAGGGAATGTTGGACTTGAGGGTTTGGCCAAACAGACAAGCTGATGGTAATTTTCCTACTACAACCCCAGGTAAAACAAAAAATGGTAAAGAACAGATGCAGAGGTTATCGAAATTGGCCAAAAAACATAGAAACGGCTATATTACAAAGGTTTGTATATTAAAAATATATTTTTAGTTGATACAAAATGTGTTATTCAAATATTTTAGGTAGATTGGTTGGACAGATTGACTTTTAGAGAATTAGAAATGATAAATGAAAAAGAAAAACGATCTTCCGAATATTTATATCTGATGATTGAATTTCCTACAATATCTATTGATAGTATACCACATCATGTCGTTTATTTTGAACAGAATGGCGAAGAAATAGTATCTGTAAGATCTCAAGCTGATTTAGTAACTGTTCCTGACCAAGAGATTCTCAAGGTAAGAATATAAATAATTTTATCTAAAGTTTACTCTTTTTACAAATAAGCGCAAATATATTAATTATTTTATTATTGATAAAATCAGAAGAGACCTAAAATCAAGAACATTTAGAAATATAAAAATAAAAGTATTTATTGTTATTCTTGTAATTTAACCATCAATAAATTATATTGTAGATCGTTTTGGGAAGTCGTTTTGCACCTATTCCTAGAATATATTTTGTACAAGACTCCTCTACATCTTATTATTCTGCTTCCAAAATACATAAACTCCTCCCAAAGGAGGCTATTCTTTTTGGGATTCTTACTCCTTCAAGGTACTTAAGCCTTTCCGCGAAATGGGCATGACATTCGCAAAGTAGATTCTCTGCTGTTTCCATGGTTTGCTCGCAGAATCTGGATTTGTTCTCCTTTATCATGACCATCGTATTTGATGGAGCAGTGACTGACCACCAGTTTCATCTTGTTTCTGGTCATCACGAAAGTTCTTCAGACTTCTTGTTTGATATGGTTGTGAATCTTTTGGATTGTCTTAAGCCAGGAGTGTTTCTCCAGTAAGACTTCACTTGATTCTTTAACCATTTGTTCAGTTCATTATTGATATGGCATCTTGTGAGGCTACATTAGCGTTCTGGTTCAAGGTATGGAGTCTTTTCCCCTTTGTTGGCAGGGTTGTCTGCTTCTTGATTTTCTGGTATAACCTGCTGACCTGGAAGCTATATAAGGGTTACTATATTTTTGTTAGCTAGTGATTTTAGTGTTTGTTTGTTTGTTTCTATATTTTAAATTTTTCTTAATTTGATAATAATTTTTGAAAAATCATTATATATTTATTTATAACCGGTTATAAGATAAGTGGGAATCAAAACTGATAAGATACAGATAAGGATAAAAGGATGTAATTAAAGAAAACTGATAGTGCAAGTTGGTACAAAATGTGATTGTACCAATCATGCCTTTTTGGAACCAAAAAAATACGAACGATAAATTACAACATTTGGTATGCCATTTGTGCGGTACTGTAATCAAAACCAGCGCCATCAAATGTGGTAAATGTTCTTGCTATTTACATACGAGGTGTTTTGAGAAAGCCGCCGAAATTTTCGTGATCGAAAAAAATTTTTGGGAATGTAAAAAATGTTTGGACAATTACAAGTTGTTCGAAATCGACCTGATCAGGATTGAAAATAGGTGTTTGAAAGATCAAGTTACGCTTTTGACTAAGTTAGTAAGCGAACAGGATTATGTAAATTGTTTACAGAAACAGCGATTGCGGGATATCCAAGTAAATAAAAAAGTAAGTTACATGTAATCAAAATTCTATCATGTAAGATATAACCTCACTTCTGATGAAATTTTCTAAAATAGCGAAGAAAATGTGTCGTTTGTAATTGATATAATATCTCTCGATAAGTCGTATGCCGTTTTTTTACCAAAAATCTATTTTATTCATCAATTAATCTCCTTCAAGAAGATTACAATTATTCCAACGCTTCTCAAACTTCTTGATACCGTGATCGTAGAAATATTTGTCTTTTGCCTCAAAATAGGCAGCAATTGCTTCTTCATTCGAGCTGAATTTCTAACCTGCGATTTCGGCGAATAGCCAGTAGTCACTGGGGGTCAGATCTGGACTATAGGGTGGATGAGAAAACAATTCTAAGTGTAGTTTAACCTTCGTTGCCATCGACTTTTAATCGATGCATTGTCTTGGTGAATCAGTGGTTTTTTCTTCGACATACGAGGCCGCTTTCCTTCATATTTGCATTCACACACACCCTGAGTCACATCATATATAAACGAAATCTTTTACAGCATCAATATTGCCATTAAATAATCAAACCTCGAATACTTTTTGCAAAAGAAGTGGTTGAAATAATCTAATCTAATTTCACGCTTCCCCTCGTATGTGGTACCCAAAAGTTTGAATGTATGTCAGCGTCTAGAGAAGAAAGCCTTTCACTACTCATCCCACCATTTTCTTCTTTCCGAAACGGAGTATTCAAGTTCAAAATTAAAAGTCTTAGTTTAAAGTTAAATGGTCATAGAGTTGAATTAAAATAGCCGCGAAATTGGTTTAATCTTCCGTTTCGAGTAATGTGGAGTAGCAATTACTTCCTCATCAATTATTTAATTTACTATTTTTTATTAACCCGTCGAACGTGTTTGATATCAAACGGATACGTGTACCCGAGAGACGTACAACTTTATTTTACGGTAAATGTTTATTTTAATTTGTCATTGTAAATAGTTTTTTAAGTAGCGAGATTTATTGTTGACATACTTTTCAAGTTGAATTTTTAACCAGTTACTAGGGCACATTGTACACATTAAATGTCAGAATAGGCCGGTTTGCAGTGGTAAAATGTAAAATGTTTCAGAAGATTTAAAATATTTTGAGTGTTACAATGTACAGCTTATTAAAAACTGTTTATAGTGACATTTACGTAATAAAACAAAACAATTCATTTATTATGTTTAAAAAGATAAATAACATTACATTTACTGTCATAAATTTGTTTTATATTCCAAGATCGATTAGGGGGACTTTTGAAAATGTGTTATTCATATTTTTATTTACCATGTCATACGTTGACTTTGAAAATACTGTACATTGTTTTAGTTTAAAATTATCACACATTTTCTTAAATTTGTTTCAAAACCTGTTCAAATAACCTCATTTAATTTCTAATTTGCAAATCAATTGAAAACAACAAAAATTATTACCAAAATCAATTAGAGGTTATGTCAAAAGTTTGTTGATATCAAAAGCGGTGTTTTATAACTAAACAAAATAACTAATGCAGTGACTAATTTTCAAAATGATTTATGATTCTTTTAAGAAAAATTAAAAAATGTTTGAAGTATTAACATCTCCTAATAGCACATTATTGAACAAAATCTAGTAGATCCAGATATCAATTTCTAACCTATTTTTTTTGTTTACCTAAGTAAGTTGAAACATAAATAATTTTCGATGTAGGATTTGTTATATTGATTGTCAAATATATCATCTGCTTTAATTAGTTTAAACTGGCCTAGTTGTTTGATTAACCTACTTTTTCAATGATATAACTCGTTACTAATCCTATTACCTGTACCAACGCATTTGACGCTGCAAAACTTTATCCCCAACTTGTACAATCATACCAAATATTACTAATAATGTGTTTTTATTGTTTTTGTCAATATTTATTTTGTAGAAAGATATGTAGAGGTTTGTATAGATTCTTTTTAGCAAAAAGCATAAGTTTCAAGTTGTTTTTCGATTCTACAAATCTGAAACTAGTTTCCAGCTAGCTAGAAACTCTACTGTGCATACTGTGAGGCTGTGTTAGGTTTTGTCGTTTATTGAATTAATTGAATTTGTTAAATATGTAGACTTGCTGAAAAAAATTTGTACAATTTTGATCCACATTAATAAGTTTTGTTCATTTTTTTTTAGGAGAACCTAGTAGAGAGCAAACATCACAAACTTGCAAGATCTCTGCGAAGCGGACATTGTGATAAAGATGCGAAACCGAACGCTACGATGCGTGACATTCTCCACACGATCGTTTCCTATCCCTCAACTAAAAATCTATCTAACGAAGAACAAGATCACGTTTGGAAGTACAGATTTTATCTTAGTAGTCAAAAGAAGGCACTGGCGAAATTTTTGAAATGCGTTAATTGGAATCAACACAATGAAGTCAGACAAGCTTTACACATGATGGAAATTTGGGCGCCTATGGATGTCGAAGATGCTTTAGAATTGTTGAGTCCGAATTTCGCGCACGCGGCTGTGCGTCGATACGCTATTTCTAGATTACAACAAGCTCCTGATGATGAAATTATGTTGTATTTGTTGCAGTTAGTACAAGCTTTGAAGTACGAAAATTTCAAGACTATACAAGAAGGTAAAATTCAATTTAGTCGTATTAAATTGATATAATTTACTCTACTAAATTTTTGATTTTAAAAAATTTTTACGAAAGTGTTTTAATGAAATTTTTTGAATAATTCTCATTGTATATCAATATTAACTTCAATGTTTCTGTCTTGTATTTCATTTATTAAAAAACACATTCTACATCTTCATTGGTACTTCTATCAAGCAGTTTCTCATGATTATATAAAAATTTTGATATTTTTAAAAGTTACGAGTAGACTTTTTACTTAAAATCCAATGCTTGTCTGTAACTGAAATGGTAACTTAATTCCTCCTACATTTCCTACTCGCTATCAAGCTTTACTTCATTTACAGTTATTTAAATCAAAAGGTGGAAAATATTTGAACAGGAAAGTAGAATGAGGTGGCATTTACTCATCCATTCGTCAATTTTGTTATTGTAGATAGCCTTTTATGTATAAAATTATATTCTTTCAGGTTATAACAGAATTTCTCCAAGTAGAGACTCTTATTTTCCCACAGACGAAAAAGAAGCTCAATTGGAAAAAAAAGATAGTAAAGAAAGTAATAGTACTATCACAAACGAACCATTATTACATCGATCATCCAGCTACAACCAAGGTAAATATTTCCTTTTCCGGAATATTTATTTTAAATTTTATTTCAATTGAATTACTTAAACTACCACATATTTATTCCTTCATTTTTCCAAAAAAAAAGTTATAGGGCAGTCGGAGAATAAATTTTATCACACTTAATATCAAATTAGGACTAAAAGGAAGTAGTCAAGATCAAAAAAGTGATAGAAAATAGTGCTTGTCGCATCAGTTTACATACAGTGCATTCAAAAAGTAATGCAACCTTATAGATATCGAAATATCAGCAAATTGCTTTACAAACCCACTGTATGTATAATAGCAAATATTTTAACGTTGAATCATATTTTTTGTGTTAATTAAAAACTCTTGTCAAAGTTATTATAACTATTGTTCCATTTCTGGAATGTTTATTTTAAATTTTCTTTCAAATGGATTATTTGAACTACTATTATCAATTCATTTATCGAAAAATAAAGTTATAAGGAAAACAAACTAATGTTACCACAATTAATTTATTATATACAAACAAAAAATGGGTCGAATTTCTTAAAGATAGCTTTCTATTTCAGATACAATCCTAGCTGATCAAATAGCATCCTCGAATGTTAATAGTGTCATTGAAAATCCTGATCAAAAATTAAGCAGTCTTCCAGAAAATGTTTTGCAAAACCCCATAACTGATAGTGGTAATACGGATACTTTGAGAAGTCACATTAATGATGAGGAGGAAATTCAGAACCTGGCTTCTTTTTTAATACACAGGGCTTGCAAAAATTTCAACCTAGCCAATTATTTTTATTGGTACTTATTGTTGGAATGTGAGGATCAAGATACTAATCTGAGGCAAGATGTTGCAGATGTAAGTGTACGAATTGTTATTATGATCAAAACCTATAACAATAATAAATAAAATGTCGTTTTTTGCTGATGAACAAAAATTCTATGGAAAATTACAGAAAATTAACTGCAATTTTTGATATTTCCATAATTTTCCACTGTAGTTCATTTGTATCCTATCCTTTATATCATGATTTAATCTAAAGATAAAGTCTTGGCTATTAAATTTTGGTATCTTGTTCAAAGTAGTGCCATAATTGCTGATAATACTTCTTTGGTCCTTTAATTATATTTTGTTCATAATTTGTTACCTAAAACAATTCCTTCAATGTTAGTACTAGTTTTTTGTAAATATGTAAGTTTAATAGTTTACTTTTAATATGAATGTATCATATGCAACAATTATTGTTCCAGGAATCAGTTAGAAATATGTATTTGACTGTGATGAAAACTTTCTCTCAAACTTTGGCAAGAGGTAGCGAATCTATGCAAAAGAAACGACATATTCTAAGCAAACAACAAAAATTCATAGACAAATTGGTGAAATTGATGAAAATTGTATCCCGAGAAAGTGGAAATCGAAAAAGAAAAGCGGAAAAGTTGCAACAACTATTAGCAGATTCTGATAGTAAATTTAACTTTTCCAAATTCGAACCGATACCATTTCCTTTAGATCCCGATGTTATAATAAATGGAATAATACCCGAACAAGCTAGTTTATTCAAATCGGCTTTAATGCCTTCAAAATTACATTTTAAAACGGTAAATTAATGTTATATAAAATGTGTATGTTCGTCAATAATTTTTTTTAGATCGACAATAAAGAATATGTTGCCATTTTTAAATTGGGAGATGATTTAAGACAAGATCAACTGATTTTACAAATGATCACTCTTATGGATAAATTATTGAGTAAAGAAAATTTAGATTTGAAATTGACACCTTACAGAGTTTTAGCTACGAGCACAAAACATGGTTTTGTTCAATTCATTGATTCAGTAACTGTTGCCGAAGCTTTAGCCACAGAAGGTAATAATATTTTTGGTATTCTTTTGAATTTCTCTCTGCTCATTTAATATCTAATTCCTTACCTATTTCCTGCTATTTATCTGCTCAATCTATTCTTCTTAAATAGTTTTTTTCCTACATCCAAGCTCAATTACGTATTCTTCTTATTATTTGTTATTTATTCTCTCCCAATTTACAGAGTAGTTCATTTGTATTCTATAGTGTTGGTTTATTCTAAAGACAAAATCTTCATAATCATATTTAGACATTTCGGTCTAAGTAATCCTATGGTTCTATTTTTTCTTATTAATTTTCTTCAACTATTATAAAAAGCCCTTTGACGAATTTACGAAGGTTATATTAAATGATATAGAAGAGTAACGCATCCATTAAAATGCTATTTTTGTGCAGTAGTTCATTTGTACCATATCTATTATCATGGTTTAACAAAATAGTAATTATATTTTGGAGGTACTTTTCGGTTTACATAATCCTATAGTTCTATTTTTCCTTATTAATTTCCACCAACTATTATGAAATGCCCTTTGTCTAATTCACTAACTATATTAAATTAAATCGAAGAGTAACAGCATACATTGAAATACTAGTTTTGAGCATTAGTTCATTTGTACTGGATCTATTATGTCAGTAAATATATTTTAAAGGTACCTTGTTTGTAGTAGTTATTAATATTACTTTTGCCTTTTTTTCTATAACCCTAGGAAGCTATCAAAAAAATAAACTTCTAATTATATCAAATTTTTCATTTTTGAAAATGAGGTTATGTATGCTAAAACTGTATTTCTATTTATTTGGTATTGTATCGTTCTGTTCACTTTAATCACATTTTATTTTTTACAGGAAGTATCCATAATTATTTCCGCAAATATCATCCTCAAGAAAACGGTCCGTATGGCATCGCTCCAGATATAATGGATACTTACGTTCGTTCCTGCGCCGGTTATTGCGTTATAACTTACCTTTTAGGAGTAGGAGATAGACATTTGGATAATTTGTTGCTTACCCAAGATGGTAAATTGTTCCATATTGATTTCGGTTACATTTTGGGTAGGGATCCGAAGCCTTTACCGCCTCCTATGAAGTTGAGCAGGGAAATGGTGGAGGCGATGGGAGGTGTGAATTCCGAACACTTCCAACAATTTAGGAAATTGTGTTATACTGCGTTTCTTCATTTAAGAAGGTAATCGAAAGCGAGAACGTAATTCCTATCTATAATGGTATATTTTTTTCTTTTACATGGGATAAAATTTTTGTTTTCAGGCATGCAAATTTGATGCTAAATTTATTTTCATTGATGGTTGACGCCAGTGTTCCTGATATCGCTTTGGAACCGGATAAAGCAGTACGTAAAGTACAGGACAAATTGAGGTTAGATTTAGGAGAAGAAGAAGCCGTACAACACATACAAAATTTAATAGAGACTTCAGTTACAGCTATAATGGCAGCTTTGGTCGAACAATTACATAAGATTACTCAATATATAAGAAAATAGATTTGTACATAATACAAGCACGTTGTTTTTTGTAAATAAAGTTTTTAAATATTCAATTCTATAAATAAAGATAGGTATTTAAATTGATTTGTTGTTTGGTAGAAGATGGTTTTTCGTTTGATTAATCCTTTATTGAAACTTAGAAATTTAAAATACAATATATAAATAAAAGACAACTTAATATACATAAAACATAAACATAAAAACTTATTTGAATAAAATGCTCATTAATGAATTGAAAGCATGTACGGAATTAGTAAAAACGAATGGGTTGTTCTTATAATCCAAACCCCAATCTGCAACAAGTGAAGGCATCGGTAAATTTTTAAAACTTGCAAACAACGCAGATCCTTTAGCTCCCTGTTTCTTAACCATACTATCCTTCCTAGAAACTAATTCCCCAATTTTCTCAAATTTCTTATCGATATTAGGTATATTAATTATTAAACGTCTCCATTGCGGAGTATGTGCAAACAACCAAAACAGCGTACACAATGAAGGGAACAGCTGAGACTCTTTATCGCACCAATGCATCATGAGAGTTACCAATTTTTCTAAATAATGGGGAGAAAAACTGCTTTCTTTCGTTTCTTCTAATTTGAAGAAGTTTATAAGGATGTTAACCGAGTAGATGCAGGCGTTCATTTCCGGTAGAGATCTACTGGTGGAACTAAGTAGAATGTACAGTTGCTCGGGAAGCAATTTGCCTAATGTGATGCATATGCTCTTACATCTTCTTGTTGCATAATCTGTAAAATATCGTTATTTTGTAAAACTTATTTTACAATCAGGGGCGCAACAAGCTAACCCTCAAAGGGGGTGTCCAGCCACATCGACTTTTTTTGATTATATTTTATGATTTTAAAATGGGTCATTTTGTTTAAAGGAAAAATTGGGTCGACACTCTATAGGGAGGTGTCAAGACACCCTGGACACCTCCAGTTATTGCGTCTCTATTTATAATAAAGAATTGGGTGTATTATTGATAGACTAAATTACAGCGTTGTCAAGTTAACTAATATATAAACTAACAGGAAGTACTTATGCAGTGTTGAAATATTTCTAATTATACCTCAGGTAACCAAATGAATTGAGTCATATATATCAATCACTTGGGGTATTAATCATGGGTTTATTGAATTGTTTGAATACAACCTCAAATAGCAAACTGATTATATAAATCAGTTTATCAGTTACACTATTAATAAATATTCTCACCTATATCCTCTAAAGCGTTATTTATTTGGAACAGTGTAGAATTTTTGTGAGCAATAGTTTGTAAGGCTGCGTTGCATCTGAATTGTATAGTACCTTCAGGTGCAGCAGTGGCATTAGCCTTTATACACCTTTCTCTAATCGATTTCATTCCAGGTATCCCCAAACATCTAGTTTTGTAGCCTCTCCAGGTAGCCTAAAATAATTAAAAATAAAACAACTATCTACCTACTGAGATAAAAAAATTACTTGAATCTTTATAGCAGCTTCGTTCTCTAATTTCTCTATCCTTCTTCTTTCTCTAGCTTCCGGTGTGAAGTATTCAGCGTACTTTTTTCTAATTAAATATCCTTTTATATATTTCTGTATTTCCAATATGGCTTTCTTTTTTAATAAATATTCCCGCATTTCTTTTCTGGTTAATAAACAATTTCTGTACCACCTTTGTATTATTATAATGGAATATTTAGTAACGGCGTAAATCTGTTTTTGTTTTCTCATTTCCAAAGTTGCTCTTAAACTTCTTTGAATTGTTGTAGCGGACCGTTTCAAGGAAATATATTGTTCGACAGCAATTTTCATTTGTTTGTTAGCTTTCCAACGTCGTTGAATAAAAATAGTTGCTTTTCGTAAGTTGAGGTAGTCTTCTCTTTCTCGTTTACCTAATTTTAACCACCTCCACCTTTTCTGTATGTAAATAGTTGATAATTTTAAATCTACATATAATTTCCTATCTTTTCTTGCTAGTAATTTATTTTTCCACATTTTCTGTACAAAAATAGTTTGTGCTCTAAGTTCTTCATAATGTTTCTTAACTTTTTCATACTCAATTTTAGCCTTCCACTTTTGTTGAATAAAAATAGTTGCTTTTCTTAGTTTTACATAGTCTTCGTGTTGTTTTTCACCCAATTTTAACCACCTCCATCTTTTCTGTATATAAATAGTTGATATTTTTAAATCCACATATAATTTCCTATCTCTTCTGGCTAATAATTTATTTCTCCACAAATTTTGTATAAAAATAGTCTTTTCTTTAAGTTTTTCATAATGTTTTCTAACTTTTTTATACTCAATATGAGCCTTCCACTTTTGTTGAAGGAAAATAGTTGCTTTTCTTAGTTTTACATAGTCTTCGTGTTGTTTTTCACCCAATTTTAACCACCTCCATCTTTTCTGTACAAATATAGTTGATAATTTCAAATCTACAAATAATTTCCTATCTTTTCTTGCTAGTAATTTATTTTTCCACATTTTCTGTATAAAAATTGTTCTTTCTTTGAGTTCTTCATAATGTTTCTTAACTTTTTCATACTCAATTTTAGCCTTCCACTTTTGTTGAATAAAAATAGTTGCTTTTCTTAGTTTTACATAGTCTTCGTGTTGTTTTTCACCCAATTTCAACCACCTCCATCTTTTCTGTATATAAATAGTTGATATTTTTAAATCCACATATAATTTCCTATCTCTTCTGGCTAATAATTTATTTCTCCACAACTTTTGTATAAAAATAGTCTTTTCTTTAAGTTTTTCATAATATTTTTTAACTTTTTCATACTCAATTTTAGCCCTTAATTTTTGTTGAATAAAAATAGTTGCTTTTCTTAGTTTTACATAGTCTTCATGTTGTTTTTCACCTAATTTCAACCACCTCCATCTTTTCTGTACAAATATAGTTGATAATTTCAAATCCATATAGACTTTCCTATCTCTTCTTGCCAATAATTTATTTCTCCACATTTTCTGTATAAAAATAGTTTTCGTTCTAAGTTCTTCATAATACTTTTTGACTTTTCTAAACTCAATTTTAGCCCTGATTTTTCGTTGGATGAAAATAACATTCTTTCTCAACAATTGGTATTCTTCTCGTTGTATCCTACACTTAATGTTAGCTCTCCATTTTTGTTGTACAAACAAAGTTGTTGCTTTAAGTTTAAGATAATAACTTTTACTATTTTTACAAGCTATATTGGCTCTCCATCTTCGCTGTACAAGTAAAGTTGTTTTACGAAGCACTTTATACCTTTCTTGTTCTATTTTTGATAATTTGTATGCTCTCCAATTTGTTTGAAGTATTATTATGGCTCTCTTCATAGTTAAATATTTGAATCGATCAATTCTAGTCAACAAAGTAGCTCTAAACTTTTCTTGTATGACCAAAGTAGCAGTTTTTATTTTGATAAATTTCTGTTGTTCTAATCGCATAGCTTTCAAAGCCAAATATCTTTCTTCCACTATTAATACAGCTTTTTTTAATTCAATATATTTCTGACGATGCAATTTCATCAATTTAAGTGATCTGTAGTGAGTTTGGATAAAAATAGTGGCTAATTTTAAAGTTTGGTATTTTGTTCGTTCAATTCTACATAAAGCATTAGCCCTGTATCTTCTCTGTATAAATTTGGTTGTTTGTTTTAATTTTTGATATTCGTTTTGTTGTTTAATGCCCAATAAATGTGCTCTCAATTTTCGCTGTATAAATATAGTTGCGGATCTTAATTTTTGATACTTTCGCAATTGCTTTTTGGAATTATACCAAGATTGTATAATTCTCACAGATTTTTGTATTTTTAGATATTTTTTTCTTTCTACAAACATTCTAAAATAACTTTGAATTATTACTGCACTCTGTATTCTGTGTATATAAAAGTTTCTAATTAACCAGCCTTTAGAATATGTTTGTATTCCTTTTATGGATTTTATTTGTTGTTTATAAGCTCGTCTTTGCTTGTACATTCTGTAGAAACTTTGTATTTTCTTAGCTGCTTTTTCAATTTTGACGATATACAAGTAGTGTTTCAATTCATAAGCGAAATAATTTAATTTTGTTGCCAATTTTTGTCTCTTATACCAATTTTGTATTTTACTAGCAGCGTTCTGCTTTTCCTTATATAATTTTTGTAATTTCCTTCTTTTAAGCATTACGGGTAGACTCCTATACCATGATTGAATTGTAGTAGCACATTTAACCATAAGAGGTGCCTCGAATTTATATATTATCTGCCATAAAAACGATAAAGTTTTCTCCCTATGTCCATCTACTATATCTTTAGGTGTTATATCATACATTATTTTAAATCCTGCTTTTTCCAAAGAATCAAACACTAGTTTCATATTATGTACTTTCTGTAAACGAGATATGCTTGGTACTCTCAAATTATTAGTCAAATCATCTTTAAGTAAAATGATTTCCATAACTTTTGTTAATCTTACTCCATCCCTTAAGTCAACTCCTAAATTTTTAACAGCGTAATCGAATTCGTGGATAAAAGTTTGAACATGAGTCACTATGTAACCGAAAAATTTTAAAGTTTTGGTTATATCTCCAACTTGGGACAACAATTCCCTTGCCAACGTTAGAAGCATGTCTCTACTTTCTTTAATTTCTCCATTTTTGCAAAATAGACACGGATTGTGGGGGATTAATTTATTATTTTTTGCCACATCGAGAAAATATACTAAAGTTAGAAATTTTTTCAAAAAAAATTTATTAAAATCGATAACGTATTTAGGTGAATGTATCGATTTATATTTTTTCAATAAATAAGGATCCTTGAATAACCTGTTGATTAAAAAAGTGCTAAGACCCACAATATCTGAATTAGAACGTAAATTGATTATTTCATTATATATAGTCTCTAAACCGATTCGCAACCACAAACTGTTGTAACTTAAAAGCAACGACATTATTTGGGATTTAATAGCAAGATTTAAATGCACATGTCTATCTTGTCTTATATTCAATTTTCCATTATCCACTGCTAATAAAACTTTCGATAATACACCACTCATTTCTCTAGATCTGAATAGAGCCTGAGCAGATTTTCTCAAACTGTTCAATTTGGCATTAACGTGATATTTAATTGAAACGATTTCTTTCGTAGGTGCTGCTTCCACTTCACGTTTCTTACACTCCTGCCATACTTTAGCTACATCTATCACTCTATCTTCAGAATACAGTTCCTGCGGGGGTGTTAATAAGGAATTCAACCACTTTTGGAAATACACTTCTTGTTCATCTATCCATTTAGCGTCGACGTACAATTGAGAAGTCATGAAAGGATCAAAAGTATCAGTAGATGCTAAAAGAAACGGGTTTTGTATGATTATAGTATTCATATCTCTTTTGGCTATCTTCGAAACGACTTGTGTTTCTTCATCGATTAATTCGCTTATATTTCTTTTCAAATTCAAACCCGTGCTGGTTTTTGCTATTCGAAATGGGGCGCATCCTCTTTTTGACCAATCTCGTGGTCCTGTCAATCCTCCGCCTGGTTTAGAAAAGTTTGCGCTTAAATCTAAATCTGATTTTATCCTGATATTTCTAGTTTGTTCAATACGAACTGATTTGTCTTCAATAGGACTAATTTTACTAGTACATCTCATACTGCGATCTGTATTTTTCTCAATTACAGGTGTGGAGTTGAGAAAATTGGTGTGTTTAGTAAAATTGAACATATTTTTGGTTTTATTTTCAAAATTTGCGGTATTTTGAGGTCTTGTAAATTCAAAAGTACTTTTTATAGTATTATGTATTTGTCCATTATCATAATCTATTTTTGATTGATCTGCATTACTCACATGTTGTGTATATGTTGAATATTTCGAGACCATTTTTTCCTGATAATTAGGTGATAAAGCATCTGAACTTAAATGCTCTACATGATCAAGTGATAAATCTTTTGTATACGTTTCACCACTTAAATTTCCTTTGACATACGTTTCAAAACTGGTATTGTCTTTAACATAAGTTTCTGTACTTAATCGTGAATGTGTAAAAGATTTCAATGGTACATTTAGAAGCCCAACCGATTCTTTTGTATTGTTAATTGGTTCATTTTTCAAACTTAAAGTGGGTGTGAAGCAAAATGTTTCCAAGTGCATTAATTTATACTCTAATCCATAACTCGGTGTAACAGGTATTTCTGATTTTTGTTTAAAGTATGTACCTAAAGATACGTCTGGTGAAAGTGGACTACCATTATAGGAAGTTAAAGGTGGTCTCATCTTTTTATCTGGCGAGGAAATGATAGTAGCACTGTTTGTTATTTCCAAACTGTCATCAAATACATCAGAGTCTTCTCTTTTCAAAACGTACGTTTCTCTCCTTTCAATTGTATCCAAATAATCTAATTTAAATGATACATTTTTAGAAGCCACAAATTGTTCTGTAGGAATATTTTCTTTTTCTCTTAAACTAAATTTGTTTAAATCTATTACATTACTATAACTTTTGTTTGTTTTTAATGAATGGGAATTTTTTTTTGGAGAAGGCGATTTTTTGAACTGAACATTTTTTTTGGGCGAAACAAAGTATCTTTTTGGAGAAATAAATGGTGGTTTAGTATTATAGTACTTCTTCGAGGGGGACTTTACACTATTCAGTGGTGGTTTTGTGTTTTTCTTGATTTTTGCCTTCTAAAACATACAATATAAAACAATAATAACACTGTAGAAATAAAATCAAATAAAATAATTTAATCAAGAATTTGAATTATTACTCATACTTTTACATTAAAAATATCTTATTTTGGATATATCATGTTTTTATATTAGAACCTATAACTTAACTATAACCATTCCCTGTATAGATATAATCAACAACAAACAAAATATTTATGTTTTTTTTCATTTCATACATACCTTTAAAGTTGAAACTGTTTTAAAAACTACTGGAACATCTCGATGAATTGTTCCTTCAGGGTTTTCAAAAGTTAGTTTATGATAAGAAGCTTCAATAGATCGTGGAGTCCATATTATTTCAAATAAAACTTCAGAATTGCACTTTATACGATTTTTTTCCCAATTATAAATAACATTTAATTCTTCTGGTATCCTTTTAGTTAATAATATCTAGATGTATTAGTAACAATTAAAACTAAATTAAGATTAAATTTTTAGCTCTTACAGTTATATCATGTTTGGTAGGGTTTCTTAATATCAGCTTACAAGAAGCTGTATCTCCAATTTTTATTTCGTCAAAAAATAATTTTGGTACAGCTGCAAAAGGTCCTAATGAAAGAATCTCAATTTTTTCAGGAGTCTTCTCTTTGATCACACATTTCGGTTTTGGCTCTCTTCTCACAGGTGATATCTATCAAAAAGTAAGGTGAATCTGTTTTTTATATTTCTCACATTTTTCTTAATAACAAAATAATTTTTATTCATCACTTTCAATAGTTTATTGTTACATGAATCACCCCTTAAATGATAAACTATGAAAAAATCAAAATAAATACGTCACAATATTTGTTTTCCTAAATTAAGATAGATTATAAAATACGTAAACAAAGTACTTGGTATTTTGGTTATATCACAAAAACAAATTAAAATTAAATACTAGTATAAAAAAATATCATCAAATACCTTCTTTCACATTGGACCCTTGTTAGAGTCTCTAATATAATGAAAACACCTTTAAATGATATCATGCCCCTGGTTATTATTCCCTTTAAATTAAAAATATAAAACTTTTGCACAAACATACTAAAAAACAATAAATGGATACTAAACTAAAAATTAGTATTCATCATAAAAATATTAAGATTTTATCATATACTTACCTGAAAAAACATTGTTTTAATATAAAAAGAAATTTTAAAAGACTTTTTTGTATGAGGCACTGTACTCCAGCTTGACAAACTTGCTGTTGAAATTTTAAATTTTATTTTAACGAAATTTTGCCGATAAAAAAGAAATCGCTCTATTAGTGCAAAAGAAGTGTGGTTCAGTGTAGTGGAGATCACAGATCATTGATTGTAATAAACCTATAGTATTAATCCGATTTCAAAATATGGAAATTTTGACGATATTATATATAAAAACATACTTTACACTTCCTCTCAAGACTTGGTTCTCTGAAAATGATATTTTTGAAGTGATAATGAACGTATTAGTGTAGTGTAGAACAGCACGGTATAATCATTGATTATATTTGTTGATTGGTAACTTTTACTTAAGGTTCTATAAATAAACTACAAGAAGATATATTTCATTTATCCATTGTTTAAAAATAATGATGTCTTTCGTGATGCTGATGATTAGTAAAATGTCCTTGACATAACAGTTTAGAATGACCTCTATTCTATGGATGAAATTATTTAATTTTATGATCTAAAAAAAACAGGTGTGGTTATGAAGCATAAGTAATATGTCATTTCGTTGAACAATATTTTATTTTTTGTTTACCTATGTTTAAAAATAATAGGTCTTTCAAATAAAATTGATAAACAACAAAATGTGTAGCTCCCAATTTTTACTTCCTTTTATTATTTTTAATATTTTCATCAATATTTGTAAGTATAATAATTAAGGTTCATTCTATTTCTGTTCTTTGAAGACAAAAAATAATTTCTTGACTCTGAAGTATTTGGCTGAATTTATATAAATCGTTCAATTCTAAATTTTATTTGTAATTTGTTTTATCATTTTGTACAGCATATGCATTGAATTGCTATCAATGTTCAGGAAATGATTCAAACAAACCATTTCAATGCAATGAATGGTTGTCTAGTGATATAGACATTAATCCAGAACCTTGTGACAGTATTTTTGGCGCAAAATACTGTATAAAACATGTTGGCAGATTTGAAGGTACATTGATGAAAAAATTTATAAAATTTAATTAATAAATTTGTTTCTAACGTACCTAACAAGCCAACTAAATACCTAAGCATTTGCATATGTACATATACATTAACTTCAACAATTGGGATGAATGGTGTATGTGCTTAAGTATGAGAGATAAACATGGTAAAATATTGATTTGTGATCTCCACAAAAATCAAATGTCAAATTTATTAGTATAGAATAATATTTAATCATGTTTTATATTAAAACTTGTGGTAACATGACTAACTCACTAATTTCTTCCTCTTGTGATGTTTCTTAAGCTTTCTGTATAAAGTGCTACCAATGTTCTTCTTCAAAAACAATTGATTGCTCAGATGGAATGATTCACATGGGTGGATTAAAGCCTCAAAGTTGTGATGATGTTTTTGAAGCCAAATATTGCATAAAATCTACTAGTCTCGATGGTAAACAGTAGTTATAACAATTTTGTTTTGTGGAAGCATTTCATTTGCATCTTTCACAGCACTAAGCATGAGTGCAACTCACAAAAAATGAACATTGCCACCTGTGTGATTTTTGTAGAATTTTATTCATTCATTTCAAGCACTTCATACATTCAATATCAGTTAATGCTAAATCTTGGTATAATGACAAGTATAAATAATTATAAATATTTTCCATTTTTATTGTTATGTGCTACGATTGGTCTTATTAGAGTCCTGTAGATTATCAATTTTGTTCTTCTTGTTATTAGCTTGTTTTTCAGGAGCTTTGTATTATTTCTTGTATGGCAGTGCTTGATTTTTTATATTTTCTGACATATTTAAATTTATTAACACTTTTGAAAGTTTTATTTATTACTAAATCTTCCACCCTTCTCAACACTGATATAGCACTGTATAATTTTGATATTATAACTGATTTACATAATTATTATTTCGTTAAAAAAATATTTATATATAAATTCATTTTTAGGAGGCATAGGAGCTAAAAGATTTTGTTCTTCGTTAGATCTTGGAAACTATTGTAATTATGTAAAACAGCCTGGAGATTCTTTAACTTATCGAACATGTGTGTACACCTGTACAGGAGAAGGTTGTAATCCTGCAAATACGAAAAAACCGTATTCTTCATTATTGTTGTCAGTTACAACTTTATTAATGTTACGATTTAGGTAGTCTAATTTTGGATATGTCAAAATTGACAATCGTATCTAGCATAAGAGGCTTTTATATAATGTATTCCGTCCAAAGTCAGTATTTTATAAACATATTTTTACATTATAAACTCATATTTACACGGAATTAAAGTGGTAGATGTTTTTTAAATTGATTTTTTTCAATTCCTTTTCAAATTAATCGACCGTTATGATTTTTTATGCATGGATAGCTTATATGTAATGCTAGGCCTTTTAGTTATAGACTTAGGGAAAAAATAAGACTTTTATTTTGTATGAAAAATTGCACTTCATTCAATAATTACTTTTTACACATATTTGTTTATAATTCTTCTCTGATAAAAGTCCAATATCTTGCTTCTTCTAGATCCCCATCTTGAATATAATAGTTTATTGTTAGTCATAAATTGAGTTCCAAAAAGGGACTTCGGTCAACAAAAATGGTCCGTAAATATGCTTTCACTAAAAGATACAGATACCAGATAAGAATTTTTTGTGAGGGTCCAATAAAGACCTTATCCGCAACCTGGTATGGTAAAGGTCAGGCTAACCAAACAAGATCCTTATCGAGATAATGTTTTGATTAGGATTACTTTACATAGTTCTAACCAGGACTGCTAATCATGATTACCTAGTATGTGAGGATTTCTAAAACCATTAAAATATTGACTTTGTAAAGAAATCCATTATAATGCATTTATGAGTCTATTTTAGTCGGTTGCAGCAGTTAAATGTTGAAAATCTTATGACCAACTTTAAGGGTGATCTAGACCTACTAAACAAGGATATTGTACATCGGAAAAGCCTTACTGGCTCGACTATAGAAGGGCTTCACAGTGAAAAGGTTAAGCTGTTCATTTTGATCTCTCTGGTGGTAATTTACCATATATAAAGGATTTAAATAAATTGAAAAACGTTTACTGATGCCGACTTTATTTAAAAATAAAATCTACTCGATAGTAAAAATGCATAAACATCTAACAGTAGATAAAAAAAATATGAAAAAATAGCTATTTTCACGAAACATTTTACATCCATATTAAAAATATCAAATCTTCACATTTTTTATAATTTATTCGTTTATCAAGAAGATTTAATAATTTTTTTTCTTCGACACAAACAATTTTCTAATCCTATTTAATACTGCTTGTGCTTATTTATTATTACAATCTCTTCATCAGTAAGTAGGTCTGTTTGACCTAATAAATGACAATTAGAATATAAAAAACTTGAAAATCTGTCATATTAGACTATTTTCTCATCCCTTTGCGCATTAATTCTCCTTTCGTATCAAATTTATACTTTCTCATCAATATACTTTGATAATAATTGTAATTTTTAGATTGTTTATTATTAGGGGATGTAATCACAAAATGATTAATACATTTAGACACAATTTGGGATAATAATAAATCAAAATTCTAATCCTTCACATTCTATTCACCGGATCTGATTCTCAGTGAATTTTTCCTGTTTCCTAACTCTAAAAGTGAGATATTTTCATACAAAGAGTTCTAATGGTTCGTTATCAAGTCAAACTGCATACATCACTATCATCGAATAATATTGAACTGCAAAAATTTTTATAGCGTTCCTTTTGCATGAAAACACAAAAAAATGAATTAATTCAATTGTAGCTTATTTAATTTGGCTTATTTTTTATTTTTATTTCATTTTTCTGAATTTTTTGTTAGAATAAAATAGCAGAATGAATGTTTCGGTTTGTCATTCCAGTTGACCCACCATATCAAATCCTTTATGAAAGGAAGCGCAATATTTCTCTATTAAAGCTGTAAGCTGACGAATTTTAAATTTTTTGATAGTAAATTGGGGACTAAATACTCCTAATTAGATTATTTTAGACAATAATTCTACTATGGGGGTCTACAATGAATTCCGGGACTCACCAGAGTGAAGTGAGGGACAGACAAGCCCTTCATGGGACCTGAAACCTGTGGTATTAGCTACAGAACAATGGAAAAAGAACTGGAAAAGAAAGTAGATAAAAGCAAAACCAATTATTGGGACAACATATAGGGGCTGAGATAAGTAAATACTCTTTTGGGAAACTATAACCAGAGAAGATCTGCTGAATATATTAACAGAATCTACGAATACTACCAGAAGTCTTATCACTAAACTGTCGTCTAGATGCAGATTTTGTTGCACAGAGAACAAAGACTATCCACGGTCTCTCAAAGTGTGAAACACTACGGAACTATAGAGCACACCTAGAAGCGTATGAAATAGAAGACCCGCATTAAAAGGAGTGGGAGTAACAGATCAGCTTTAAACATTGGATTCCCCAGTATCGCAGTGAGAAAGGGGTACACAATAGATCCTTTGGGTAGCAGTGTATATGATACCATCCATACATACGTACTACAGTGGTGCCAAGAATTCATGGGGTAGTAACGGTACAAGTAATATATTAATTTTTTGGAGAAAACACATTTCCTTTCTAAATAAAACCTATTCCAATTTTATATATTATAGTTTGTGCATAGAAAGCTATTAAGCTATGAGAAAATGTGAATATTACAAAGAAATTTTCTTTTCTGAGCATACAAGCACATAAGAAAAACATTTTTTTTAAATCAGTTCTCTCTTGAGATAGAATGATATTGAATTATAGTTAAAAGAATGCTTTGTTCTTGTATCTTCTACATATAGAAATTTCAAAATTACTTTGAAAATGTCAAAAAGTCAGATATTAAGAGTAAAAAGATGTGTGTCATAATTGTTAACAATGTGAAATAAAAATAGATTAAATAACATACATGCCAAGAAGAAATTACTCACATTATTAATATATAAATTTTTTTTGTCAAAATTACACAAAAATTAACATACAAAATATATATTTAAAAATTAACTGATAAAAATCACATGAATCATAATTTAAAACTAAGAAAGATTACTTTCAAATGATACTTTGTGGTAACATAATAATTACAAAATAAAACAAATGTATAAAAAAAATATACAATAAAAAGTGTACATAAACGAGGTTTAATTTTTAAGTAACCTCTTTAGTTGTTCTTCGAGTTCTTTGACTCGCTGTTCACTGTTCAAAAGCTGTTTCTTCAATTTTCTAATTTCCTCGCTTTGTGATTGATAAGCACGACGTAACTAGAACGGAAAATACAGTTAATTTTTTGTTTATTCTTTTACAAAAAGCACAGGTTTTAAAAAAAATCTGCTGCTTCCATTATTTTTGCTGATTTTAGCATCTCAAAGCCATCTTAGTTTTATAAATAGTGGTCTATATTGTTATTGTTATTTTTTTGATCAAAAAAAAATATCAAACGAAAAAGGATCTTCAACAATGAAAAAGGGTTATAATTAACAGTACAGAAAATGCAGTATCCCCTCTCATCGCCGAGGATATAGTAGCGTCATCTTTTGGTTCATGACCACAACTAATACGTTTATATATTTGACGGTAGGTAACACTAGGGGTTATAATTTCGAGCCAATCACAGAACGGCATTGACAATTGACATATAGTGAATGCGTAGTACGTGTTCAGTTGGAAAGAAGAGTTTTCGTTTTATTCACATACAGTGGGTGTGTAAAAGTGTATATATAAGGAAAGTGTTGGTTAATTATATTAAAGTTGTACCTATTTTATGTTTGCACAATTAAGAACTGTCTGTCTAACCCGGATCGATTTTATGGGCGACACAACAGGAAATTTGAAAGTATGTCCAAAAAATAACTGGACGAAATATTTCTTTTTGAAGTATGCTACCAAGAGCAGAAAGGAAACTCTTGTTTTAGTAGTGCTCATGAGCCAAGAGATGGCGTTGAAACAAGAACTCAAATTGGTTATCTACAGGATGTGGTTCATCTATACCCTGGCCAACCGCTTTTTCATGGATCGATAAGTTTCTTAACTCTTGTTCGATGCTATCCCATTTTTCAGTGAGAGCAGTTTTGAGGTCAGATTTCGTGGCTGGTGCACGATTTTTAGCCCCGAACTTTTCTCTTAATCTCATCTAATAAATTGCTCGATAGGATTCAAGTCCGGGGTACGCGTTGGCTAATCCATAGCAGTAATTTCTACATCCCGTAAGGAACCTGCAGTATGTGGATGTCCAACCAAACCATCCAGGAACCTTATCCAAAAGCCAATTTTTTATGCAACAATGCGCGAATCTTTTTCCAGGTCTTCCAATCAACAAAATTGTTGGAGAATTTTTCTAAACGGAATGTGTAATAACTTCAAATAGGTTTGTGGGACCAGCAAAAGAAGATAGAAGAAAAAAACATAGCCTAAATTCAATTAAGACCAATGTTAGTAGAATTAAATAATTGTATATGAAAAAAATTAACAATTTTTATTTTTCTCAAATTGAAAATCAGTTAAAATTTACTTACATCGTTCTCAGTCAAAATGTTATCTCCAATACTATTAACCTCTTTGATTAAATGAACGTCTTGATGGTTGTTCATTTCGATTTGGTTGAATTTCTGTTGTAATTTTTGAAAATTTTCGTTGTTAGAAGTTTTCCGACTCTTTTCCATAATTATAGCCTCCTTCGGTCGATAATCAGGTATCGTTTCTCTGGAAAGAAAAGCGAATTTTCTTTTGTTGTTATCCAATTTAGGTTGTTCTACGATCTGAGCTGTATTACGTTGTTTGATAGAAGTTATGTTCAATTCGTTTTGTTCACCTAAACAAAAATTAGATATTTTTACAAAAACGAAACAAATTTTGGTAGTTTTAGACAATATGACAAGTACCCGTAATTTCAAAACTAACAAAATTCATAATTATTTATAGTTATAGTCCATTCAAACACTGCTGCTAACATAACTGAAAGAAAAAATACCAAAGAGCAAAGAAAATCCTGAGAATCTGATAAAATATTATGTAGATATATTAAATGATTAAGAAGTGGCAAAAAAATTCATAATGAAACATAAACAAACACAGAGGATATTGAAATGAAGTAGAAAATAATGAAGCAACAACTAGGAAACTTTGGGGAGAAGAAGAGGAAAAAATAGTTAGACGAAGACTGCAAACAGGCATTAGAAGAAACCAAGCAAGACAGATAATGTTCACAAGACCCAAAGGAAATAAAACATAGAGAAAATGTACAGAGAGAAGAAATAAAATCATCTGGAGGACTGAAAAAAACATTGTACAATATTATATAAACACATATATTGTAATTTTTAAATATATTTACCGGTTTTCATGGAAATAAGTATCGGCATTGCGTTTTTTCCTTTGATCCATTCTTGTGCGGAAAGCGCCGGTTTAGTACCGGCCGTATCCGGATATAGATCGTCGTGAAATTGATCGCTTTTACGTGGTACTATCATACCGATCGGTTCGCACATTCCTTTCGTTGCGTGTAATTTGTAAAAACGGAAAATTTCGCATTGGGATGTCCGAACGCCACGTTTCGGCATAAAACCCAATCCTCTCTAAAATAGTACAAGATTGTTCGAATTATACATAAGAATGTTCTATATAGTCACAATTACGAAAACGAATTAAATATATATCAGTATTACCAATTTTCTAATAAAAAACATAAAAAAGGACAAAAAAAATATTTTTACTAAAAAATTATTCCTATATGAACCAATTTTTTCAACAAAAATAGAAACATAATATTAATTTTTCAACTTATAATAATGGCGTTGTGAAAACGACGCAAATAATTACCTAAATTTAATGAAAATAGGAAAGATTATATTTCAAAGTCCCAAACGCTTCAAGTCTGGCAACACTGAGATTTAGAAACAGCAAAACACGCCATTTTTGATGAAGTTGGTTCATTTTTATGCCAGCAGTTGGTGTGTCAAGGAATAACACTTAAAGCGCCTCAAAAGACTTTAGTTTAACTGAATAACATGAGTTGGCGATTAAAATGTACATGTAACAGTTATTTCAAAAAATATTTTACTTCGAAATTTTCCATATCTGTATACGTTTTATGTGTATAGCTGAAGCAGAGCTCGCTATATGTAACAGCACATCACTCCGCCATGAGATGGCGATATTTCACTTCGAATATTTGCAAATACTAAAAGTAAATATCCCTATATTTGACAGAAGTTGGTTTTCATTTTACTACCAGTAGATGGCGTCAAAGTAATTTGACGGAATTACTAATATTTGAAAGATTTTATTTCATCTTTCCGACAATAGATGGCGATACAAATAGTTTATACTAGATTGTTTTAATTGGACAATAATTTGTGAATATTTCTCATTATGTTTGAAGTTATTTGTTAAGAATTTGAATGAAGGAGTAACTCATATACGAGAAATGAATAACAAATGTAACAAAAACCAAATTTTTTAATCGGAATAAAGGAAAACTCAACCAAAGAATCCTCTTGTAACTGACGAAAATGAGATGAAAATTATCGATATTCAATTTTACTTCAAAATCTTTTAAATTCAGATAAATACCTTACAATAGTTTATACTAAAGGTATTTCAAAAGTTATAAGTTATTTGATGAGAATTTGAACGAAGTAGTAACTCATATAGGGGAATGAATATTTGTAATAAAAACCAAATGTTTTAATCAGAATAAAGGGAAACTCAGCTAAAGAATAATCTTGTAACTGACGACGATGAGATGAAAATTATTAAGATATTCAATTTTACTTCAAAATCTTTTATATTTAGTTAATAGTACATCTCTCCGCCGATAGATGGCGTTAAAGCAGCTTGAAATGCAATTACGAATACTTACTAAAAGCAAAAATCCCTATATTTGACAGAAGTCATCACAATAGACGGCGATACAATAGTATATATTAAAACGGGACTCACTATAGTTAACAATACATCTCTCCGCAAGTAGATGGCGATAAAGTAGTTTGAAATATTTATAATTTCGAAAACTTCTCCCCGATAACAGATGGTGACATAATAGTTTATATTGGAGTTGTTTTAATTGGATATTAATCTATGCACATTTCCCATTATTTTAGAGGTTATTTGGTGGGAATTTAAATGAAGAAGAAGCAATATATAGGAAATGAATAATTATGAACTCAAGTTTTTAATAAGAATTAAAAAAAAAATAACAAAACGATCATCTTGTAACTGTTGATAATAAGGTGGCAAAAAGGTGCTAAAATCATTACAATTGCTGAATATTCAATTATACTTAAAAATCTCTCATATTAAAGAAATCTATATACGTTTGGCAACATCGTAAGCAGAGCTTTCCATATTTGACAGAAATTAATACATCCTCCTGTCAGGAGATGGCGTTAAAGCAGTTTGACACAGTTTTAAATATTGTGCAGATTTTATTTCTTCTTCCCGATAACAGAGGGCGATACAATAGTTAATAATAAAATTGAACTTTGATTTGTGTGTGGGAAATGTATTATAATATACCTACAGGGTGTGTTTGAAAACTTACCTGTGGATTTCCGGACAAAAACTGACTTAAATAATGCACATAAGGAGCTTCGTCTGTCACTTCGTAATATCTGATGTTACCATCCCCTTTACCAGCCAGGTAAACCATGTTGGTATCGGGATCGAAAAACGGAAAAACCACACCGGACGAACTGTCTATACTGTCGGTGAATAGCGGTTGTGAAAGATCGGATTCGTCCCATACCGAATACTGCCTATCGGAATGCCTAGAAAATCCTGTTGTTAAAAGACGACCTGTCGCGCCCAAGTAAACGACTTTACTAGCTTTTGCACCAGCATGACAAATTATTTCCTAGAAAAACAGAACATTTCGTTTAAATTTCGATTGATTGATAATTGAATTCCACTCACGGCCTTAACTATCCCACTTCTGGGTTCGATTATTCTCAATTTTTTATCTTTGCATGTAGTAGCCAATAGACTGCCGTCTCTATTTAAAGACATGGAATGTATGGCGTCTCGATGACAGTCTATTACGTTTATAGCTTCCGCTTTTTCTATATCCCAGACAATGACCTTTAAATAAATGAATATAACATAAGAAAAATTATTAAAAATATTTTTATACTTGATACTGTATTTTTAATAATTTCCTGTATAGATTCGATATTGATTTGAGAATAAATTATATAAAAATGACATTTCCTGAGATTTATAACAACAATGGACGTTTATTTCGCATTTTTAATAATTTGAAATTAGTTTAGTCGTTTTTTATAACAGACAATTATCTATTCAAAATTTAAATAATCAATGGATTGTTGAATTAATTACGTGAGTACGGCCGATAAATTATTTTGGAACCGAAAAATCAAATGATAAACAATGAAAAGTTGAAATTGACAAACAATGTCCGGTAGTGTATTTTATTTATAATTAATAAACATACTACAAACTTTTTTATTAATTATTGCCCCGATTTCCCCTACGTTCTTAAATTATTTCATGACCTGCAGTATGTTTTAATTATAGTTAATAAACAGGCTACAAATTTTCTTATCAATTATTGCTCCGATCTCCCCTATGTTTTTGTATTATTCCAGTTAAAATAAATTTAATTAAAAACTCAATTCTAGTCACCACCTTTTAAGGGTGATATCTCAGAAAGGGGTAGGCTGAAGGAATTTTGTTATAGGAAAGACCCACCTTAATTTCACACGAGTTATCACTTCTTGAATTTTGTAGCATGAATTTAGAAGCACCCTGTATATTTGGAATAACAAACAATAAATAACTTGGAAACCGATACATAAAACAATAAAAAATGAGAATTTCAAAATGACAAACATATAGTTAATTACAAGTTATAACATTTTTTATCAACAACTGCCCCGATCCCTCCTACGTTCTTCTATTATTTCAGTTAAAAATTCAGTGAGTTCAATAGTTGATACATTCAACTTGTAAAACTGATTTGCCAAATTAAATTTTGTATTTTATTCAAAGAATTATACAAATAAAAAGATGAAATAAATCATCTAACAAAACAAGGTAAATTGAAGTGAAGATCTAGACAGCTGTGACGTCGACATTTTTAAAAAATGTCCGAGTTTCAAACAAACCTCTTTTACACTTGATTCATTAAGGAGGCTTCCGCGTCTACCAAACCAGTCATATTGAAATTAAAATTTATCGATCTTAAATTAATCAATTATGAACTAAAACAATTAATAAAAGTTGCTAAAATTAAACGTTGACATTTTACTAAAATATATCTTATGTTTGTATATGAATAACTGCCAGTCGATAACGTTATCGGCTATTGTAGTTGTGTGTAACATTGACATATATTTAGTTTGTTAATGTAAAAATGAGGCTAAATCAAATAGAAAATGTAAAAAAATGTGGTTAAATTTCGCGCGCTTTCCTTGAATGACAGAAACAATATGTCCGTTTTCCTAATTTCCGCTCATTTGTCAGTTATGCATTAAATTATGACAGTTTTAGATAACTCTCATTTTTGTTCGATAACCCCTATAACGACCATTAGAAAGATTAAATTATTACCAATCAAATCTATATACTCATATATCGCGGCAATTCTGATTTAATTTGTAATCCAAGAATTTAACTATAACTCCCATAAGAGCTCATGTTAAATAAGCGAACTTTGAACTCAAATTTCTTTAGATTTTGATCGATAACATTTATACAAATTAAAAACAAACTCAGATTAGTTTTCACAATAAACTCTATCGAATGCTTATTAATATATATGTAAATAGAATGAAATAATTTGAGGTTAAACCATTTTAAATTTTATGTTATCGATGTTTAAATAATTTTAGTATCATTCACTGACCTTGAAACACTTTTTTTCTTAAATTATCTATTCCTTATTAAAATTATTTTGCTTGAAAACTGACCCTCACTCACACATTAATACGCGCCACATTATGCTACTCAGGAACAAGTTGGGGTTTAGTTATTTTATACCGCTGTTGCCACGTTGTGAAAAAAATCTTAGATGCTTCGACGATCAGTCATAATTATAAAAAATATACAAAGTTATTTTAAACCTAATTTTAACATTTGAACTCAAATATTTCACATATAAAATAATATAATATTTAAAAAACTTACCAAATGATCAAATCCTGCACTAAACAAAACATTTTTAGCGGTTGGATGCCATTCTATATAACCGACACGTCTCTTGTGACCTTGAAGCTCCACTAGCCAATCGGTGAGGTGCACTGAGAGTCCTTCATCGGGTATATGCCATAATTTTATCTAAAAAAATTTAAAATCGTCGATATTTTCATATATTTATATCATCAAATGTATCACGTCTTACCGTACAATCGTCTGAGCATGAAGCAATGACGTTGTCATTGAAAGGATTCCATTTTATATCTAAAATTGGTCCCGAATGTCCGGTAACCCTACTAGCATTAAAATCTAATCTTCCTGTCTGAAATAAGAGAACAATTTACCGATTAAACTAAACTCAGTTTTTTAACGCGGATGATGTAAGCAAATGCACGATATCAGCCATTGTTGTGGAAAAAAAACCAATAAATGGGAACCCAGAAGGGCAATAATCACATTTATTACACCCCGTATATCATTTCACTGCTTATATACTTTATTTCGTTAAGTAACGATTGTGAATCTACGTGGACTAAGTCGTGAATTGATGATGGATGAAAAAGTATCAACCATGGCTAGAAGGAATTAATCCATCACTCGGACGATATTTTTATTTATTAAAAAAATTATATATTACGTCCTTCGACGTAATATGACAACACACCTTACATGACCGATGCCGGACATAATCATAGACAACATAAAATACACGACAGTTGACAGATGATGGGTGGGACATCACACGACAAATGACATGTGACGGGTGGATCATAGACAACACAGCATACACGCAGGTAGCAGACATGACGAATGACGTTACTACCGTTGACGTTAATATCCAAGATGGGGGACATCCCCCACTCATTTTATTTTTTTTGTTTCGAAATAGCTCTGATCTCAATCGAGTGGTCAGTTGTCAAATATCAAATTTCATTCGTGTCAAGTATGTTAACTTACGCAATTTATAGGTATAACGATGAAAGCTCCCCCACCGGCGACTTCCGTTACTATAGCTACGAATTTTGGATTGACGGCGCAAAACTGAGAATCGTGTGCGTTTTTCGTGATTTGTATGTTGTCGTAGCATTTTTCTCTTTTAGCGGGTTCTCCGTACACGTGTCGGAACTTCGAACTCCTCACTCCTTTAAACCAGAGCTGAAACAAAATTAAAAAAAAACATACAATATATAACGATATCTATTAAAATTTGACATATCACATGGGTTGACGTGTTGTTTGAAAACATTTAGTTGATACACCCAGTATAGTATGAGATATTTGAAGAATGTTTTTCGATATGACGCTAGTTATTTCGTTTTAATAACTTTATTAATGATTAAATTCTTAAATATTCACATTAGATATAACTTAAAATTATGTACCACATCATATGAAAATAAAAACGCATCCTCCATCTTCTTTGTTACCTAACATTATGTCTCAACTTGTAACATAGACAAACAAAAAACATAGAACAAAACTAAAGAATTAAATTCGCATAGATAATGACAAAACGAGAGCTGAAAAAAGTTTTGTTTACTTTTAGCCACAAATTTAGCAACATAACTCTTGTAGCTTCAAGAAAATATGAAAAAATGTGCTAGAAGAAAAAAAATTTCCACATCATTGTCGACATTTACAAGTACATGACAAAACAGATGACAGCCATTCCGAAGGAATCCTTTTATTTAAGGTTGTAGCGAGTATATTATTAGCAAAGGGCAGTACTTTGAAAGAAATTCATTCAAATTGTATGTTACCTTCGTTCTTTTGTTGTAAAATAATAATAGTACACCTTGTAGCTCGATGGTGAGTCAAATTCACGTAAATTCAAAACTTTTATAGGTTATCAAATAATATTTAATAATTTACGAATTCATATTCCAACAAAGTAGACAAAAACACTTGTGTAAACTGAAAAACTGCAAAAAATAAACCACGTCATTTTTCTACCCACTATAGACTTTGAATAGAGTAATTAAAATGTCAAGTTTCCCATAAACAACTACTCATAATATACGACCATAAACAGTGACATCATCGTTATAAAAAAAAGTTATGTGCAAGACAGTTTTTTTTCTTGAAAAATAAAGTTAGTTTATATCGAGCGGTAAAAAGAAAATAAAAGGACGTAAACAAAAGTTTTATGGCGCTAAGACATAACCAACCTCGTGAGGTTACGTGTTGTCACTGCGGTTGAACTTTCGAGCAAGTGTGTATGAACCGTGAATTCAAATCATATACAATCCGTAAAAGTTGGTCTTGAGAACCATTGTAATGCTCTCACCAGTTAGACCATATTTATCAAACCGTACATTCAAATTTTTCATTTGATTATCATCTGGATAATTCTATTATTTCGCGAGATACAGTATGCTAAAGTTGAATTTGAGAACTCAAGTAATACTTTCAGATTTTCAACGATATCCTTCAAACAGTTCATTCAAACTTTTCATTTGAAACGATGATTAATAGCTAACATATTCATTCATAAGCCGTGAAAATTTCATCTGGATAATTCTATTATTTCGCGAGATACAGTATGCTAAAGTTGAATTTGAGAACTCCAGTAATACTTTTAGACTTTCAACGATATCTTTCAAACAGTTCATTCAAACTTTTCATTTGAAACGTTGATTAATAGCTAACATATTCATTCATAAGCCGTGAAAATTTCATCTGTATAATTCTATTATTTCACGAGATACAGTATGCTAAAGTTGAACTTGAGAACTCTAGTAATACTTCCAGATTTTCAACGATATCTTTCAAACAGTTCATTCAAACTTTTCATTTGAAACGTTGATTAATAGCTAATATATTCATTCATAAGCCGTGAAAATTTCATCTGGATAATTCTATTATTTCGCGAGATACAGTATGCTAAAGTTGAATTTGAGAACTCAAGTAATACTTTCAGATTTTCAACGATATCCTTCAAACAGTTCATTCAAACTTTTCATTTGAAACGATGATTAATAGCTAACATATTCATTCATAAACCGTGAAAATTTCATCTGTATAATTCTATTATTTCACGAGATACAGTATGTTAAAGTTAAATTTGAGAGCTCTAGTAATACTTTCAGACTTTCAACGATATCTTTCAAACAGTTCATTCAAACTTTTCATTTGAAACGTTGATTAATAGCTAACATATTCATTCATAAGCCGTGAAAATTCCATCTGTATAATTCTATTATTTCACGAGATACAGTATGCTAAAGTTGAATTTGAGAACTCCAGTAATTCTTTTAGACTTTCAACGATATCTTTCAAACAGTTCATTCAAACTTTTCATTTGAAACGTTGATTAATAGCTAATATATTCATTCATAAACCGTGAAAATTTCATCTGTATAATTCTATTATTTCACGAGATAAAGTATGTTAAAGTTGAACTTGAGAACTCTAGTAATACTTTCATATTTTCAACGATATCTTTCAAACAGTTCATTCAAACTTTTCATTTGAAACGTTGATTAATAGCTAACATATTCCTTCATAAGCCGTAAAAGCTTCATCTTTAGATTTCCATTATTTTTCGAGATACATCGCATCAAAGTTGGTTTTAAAACAAACTCACTCACACCTTATCAACGATATATTTCAAAATATTCATTTTAATTGTTTATTAATATGCAATATAATCACTCATAAACCGTGAAAACTCTATCAGTATAATTTTGTTATGTTTCGAAATACAGTATGCTAAAATTGAATGTAAGAAACCTACTAACGCTTCCACCTTTTTGCCGATATCTTCAAAACAGTTTATTAAAATTTCTCATTTTAATTACCTATCAAAAACCAACATATTCATCCATAAACAGTGAACATTTCATCTTCATATTTCTATTATTTTTTGAGATACAGTTCGCTAAAGTTGCATTTGAGAACCCTCTCACGTTTCCTCTTATATATTCCAACACAGTTAATTCAAACTTATCATTTTTGTTATCTATCAATAGCCAACATATTCATTGATAAACCATGGAAATAAGATTAGTTCACTTCTATTATTTTTTGAGATATAGTGTGTCAAAGTTTATTTGACACTAATTTCTTACTTAACTAACCAACATCTTACTTAATAACCCTCGTAATACTTTCGAACTCTTCGGTAGGAATCTCCCTAATCGTTTAAGTATATAAGTTTATAACTAATCGATTCTAAACACCCCCAAAGGAAAAAATCTAACGACAAATCTGGTGATCATTGTGGCTGTCCTATTAATTCTATTCAATGCACTCATGGTTCTCGTTTTTACCGGATTTAATTCAGTGCTAAGACTTTTTATGAGGCAAACTCAAGAATGAAGCGAAAAGCCTTTAATTTGCTTCGAAGTTATGCATGACTAGCTTCTTAATAAATTTCTAAATTTACCTTTAAGGTTAGGATTACTTCCCTACTCTACCCTGTATAATCATATGTGTAGTTAAAGCAATTTTTCGTGTTACTTTCACTGTTATTTCGTACGGTACGAATGGACTATAACTTTTAATATAAACATATAGATTATATAAAAATGATGTAATAAAAAATCAATTTGAATATAATTATAATAAAACTAAAATTTAAACAATACAAAATATGAATTATTTGATATAAATTGATAAAAAGTGTTACCTTTGACATTTAAAAATCCGAGTTCTACAGCACACTAGATATTCCACGAATCGAAAGTGACGCGAATGAAAAATATTTGAAACAAACCAATACACACGAATTGCTAAATTAAAACTGTATGACGACCAACAAAACTAACAATATTATCATTTCTAATATTATTTAACAACTAATAATTTGCATTTCAAATACCTTGACGATCATTGTTGTTATTACTACAATAAATAGCAATACGTTGGTTGAATTTATAAATGATAAAGTGTCTTTGTTTTATATTTTATAAATTTATCTTATCACGCGGTTCGCGTTCGATTCGTTAAAGATAGCGAGATAGAATTTGGCATATATATGAATGTAACCACTACTTAAAGACCTTAGCGTTGTTTTGTCTAGTTAGTAACATCATTAAACGACGGAAAAAGTGGGTTTTAATTTGAATTCAGTGTAGGGTATAATGAGTGATTCAACTGATGTTAAATTAGATACGGGTAAACGTTGGTATAAAAATAATAAGGAACGATTTAAATATTTATCCACATTAAAGTAAAAGTAAAACATTTCGAATTTTATTTCAAAATTTGTATCGGTGTTTACTCATCTATTGAGGTAATTATTATTTTTTATATAACAGTAATTAGAACTATTCGCAAACAATTTACGAAAGCGAGCATTTGACAACACCGCTGAAGTCTACGTATACCATAAGATCCTTAACCTTAATTTTGTTCGAACTAGTTTCACCAAGTTAAAATGAAACTATAAAAATTTAAGATATATATTTACATGGAAAAATATTTAAACGAGTGTTAACATTTAAGTACGGAGTAATTTGTATTAACCACGTAATAGCAAAACAGTCGCATAAAATACCACTTGAACTTGTCACGAGGTCAAGAGACTGTCACGAAGAGCGTGTTTAAATTTATGTATTCTACAAACTGTAGTTTACTGCTTAATTTTAGTTTATACGCACTCTCAAATAAACAGTAATAATAGTTATTTTCGGTTTACAAGAAGTAACAGCTCATGAATAGTATTTAAATAGATTTGCATTGTATTTTAGAATAAAACCTCGAATATAATTCATTATGGCGGATTGCTTCTGAAATAAAATATATGAAAATTTGGGATAATTCTTGAGAATTTTTTCTTTTCGATCTCTCAATTATTACGTAAAATAGTGTTTGGGCAGTTTATATATGATTTAAATAGATTTTTACTGCATTTTAGAATAAAGATTTGAAAAATCTAACGAATTATGAACATCAGCTGATGCCCATTTAAAAATGGGCGTCGTGGATTGAAGAAATACTTTTGTGTGCAGATTTATTTGCTTTGTTTTAGTTATTTGTTGGTTTTGAGACCTCGTTATTTCCAATTTCATTAATAAAGGTCTTCTTAAAAAGTTGCAACTTAACTAAATGCGAAATTTCCTCTCGGGAAGGTGGCGTTGTTGGTACTGATAAAGAAATGAATACAAAGAATATAGTCTCATTAAAAAAGTAGGTGATTACCTCGGTTATTGTTATTTCTGATGAAACTAAGTTAAACTAAACTAAAACTAAATCAGTTTAGGCTAATTTTAGTTATATTATAAACAAAACAACTTCAGAACACAAGAATTTGTTAGAAATCTAGTTGAAAGTATTTAGAAGCATTCAAGCTTTCATTTGTACCTGGATGTTGAACCTAGTTATTAATACTAATAAGTATGCGACAATGTCCATTTTAAAAACCGTTGGAAAATGACCAGGATTCTGACTAAAGCTCTTTTCATCTAATGAAACGAGGTCAACTCCACCTAAAGCTATAAGTTTGTCATTATACCTTTCAGCTGCCACTTTTATCAGCTTTCAACCTTAAAGTTAATCAATAATGAAACTAATGTCCACAAAACTCCCGTGAATCAAGCACAAAACACAACACAATTTTGTACATTACTTGAAAGCTTACTTGTAGACTAACTACAAAAATATTCAGTTTCAGCTGTATTAGTTTCTCTAGAATAGATTTTAAAATATATCTATGGTTTCCTCTTAGCACCATAAAACAAAAAAAACAACTCTAACTACCAAAAACATTCAAGAAATCCTAAACACGGATACATACGTGAAAATCAATTGTTTATCCCACGGCCACTATTTTGACGTAGATCAGCTGTTACCCAATAATGTATTATGACTACTTTTGAAATAAAATCTATGAAAATATTGAAAACTTTATTAAAATGATCTTTTTTGTTTATTCAACTAGGTTTTCTTTTAAATTATTAGTAAAAATAGTGTTTAGGTAATTTACATATGCTAGGAAGAAAAGCCTGTTTTAAAAATTATAAACGCTGCAACCTTAACAACAATCCAATGACGCCATCTATTGTCTATTCGGCGTTTCACTTAATAGAACAACTACTAAATCTCACTTTACATTCTCTCTTTTCCCATATCGTATCGATTATTTCTATACTGATAAGTTATAAATTAATAAATATATTAAACGACAATAAACATAAAATTACGTCAAATTCAAACCTTTTGCGTTCCCTCGCAAGTTTCCATTCGTCAGATTTTAAACACAAACGATACATGACTGGAGAGACGCCACGCTTCGTTAATAAAGAAATGTTTTAAGGAATTTATCAATAATGATAATCGAAATTTATCGTAAAACACTTACCTGAGGATTCTGAAACATGACACCGGATTCCGTAGGTATTCCCATTTAATCTCTTTTCATGCAACGCACTCTATTTCACTATAAAAAAACTGAAAAAATAAACGATAAAAAAGCTGGTGCAAACAAAAATAAAATTGTAGCGAAAGTAGAATCAATGCATTAACCCGTAATGAAAATGAACTGATAAAAGTCGAAAGCATCCAGCGAGACTGCTGATAGATAGATAACAGTTAAAATGAAATTATTATTGTTTAGATTTCCCCTCTTATGGTTTTAGCAAATTGTTGGGGGTAACAGGCGTAACAAAACCAGTTGTATAACTGAATCTAATTAATAAAATAATTGATTTACATTAAAGTATTAAAATATTATTTAAGAAACAACTATTGAACATTTCGAAAATCATATTCTTCTATAGGCAAAGAAGATACGAGGGATATTCAGAAGCTGGGTAACGTTGTTTAATGATGTATTCCTGATATTAAATTAGAATTTTAGTTCTTCAAATTGGAGTATGTTCAGTCTCTATTATGTTTTTTAATATATCGGTTTAAAATACATAACCTCATAGTTCAATATTAGCAATTGAACATTAGAAAACAATTGAAATTTTAGGTTATATTTTTAAACTCATTTTATGCTAACAACTGAAAAAAAAATACACGCGGCAACCATGTAAACAAATGTCATATTATGTTTATAAACTTATCGCAATAGTTATTTATTATATAAGTTTTCTAAAACACTATTTTGTGGGAACGAGTACGTCTATATAAAACAAGTGTAAAACAATTTTTTTCTTTATTTACTTATAGTTTTTATTTTAAATTGAAAAGTTTGATCATATTACTAGGAAAATTGTGATAACTGTAAGAGGGTGGTAACACTGATAAACAAACTAGATGAACAACAGTTTCAAATTTTTATTTGTTGACACGTCAAATATGAAATAATTCAAAGTTTTCCATTAAAATAAAAGAAATTGGGTGAAGAATTTAATTGCATACCTCCATAATTACTTATAGTGGCAGAAGAGGCCATAAAAGACGTTTTTATTTTTTTTTGTTTGACACTTTACAGTTACAGGTCGTCATTGCCAACTTTTGCATATAGTTCTATGTTATAGGTGCAAAATAGACAAAAATAATTTATATCAATTACATAGAACAGCAATTAGAGCGACATCTGAAGTTGTCTAACCAAATTATGCAGCCATCTTACTTTATTACTTAACCTCATTTTTACTCTTATCTTTTAAGATATTTGGTTAAATAACCAATTTAATTTGTTTTTGTACAAATTTTGATAAAAAACTAATTGCATGTTATTTATTTTTTTATTTTATTACGTATAAGGAGACACTTTTTGTATGTACTGTGGTTATTCACCTAAAAACTGGTAGAGAAAGAACTTACCTTTCATTCGCGGGTCGGCTTTAAAATAACAAAATTAGCATTTACAATATTTTTTTATTCTAACAAGTAGAGTGGTAAAGAATCAAGGTCATCAAGTTTCAGACATTATCATTTCATCTATGCATGGACTTTAATATTTTTCAATTTTCCCTCGTAATATTGACTTGACAAAAAAGCGAACAACATTATCAAATCAATCTATATATACATGTAAAGCTTCCCAAACGTGAACCAATTTTGATAAAACATCAGAGTTCATTGCTTTCATTGTTCATGTTGTTATTATTTTATAAACACACAGATATAAATATCTTAGGCTAGTGTGAAGGAAATACAAAACTCTCTATTCTATTTTGGAAATAATTCAATTTTCGTTGCTTATGTGGTCGTGAATATTTGAACAAATTTAATGAGAAAACAATATTATTTATTATCCAAATAACTTTATGCTTCCAACTTTTGGAATATTTAAAAATTTAAGAAATTAGTTGAATAGTGAAAGCTAAAACGTATTTCTGTTGACATTTTGATGAGAATAAACACATTGATTGTTTCAAAAAAAAATTATAAAATTTACGGAAGAATAAACGATTTTATCATCGTAACCAACATTACGAAATTAAAGAAATTTAAATCACATTGCGTGAAATTTTAATTCAGAATCGTATAATTCTATGCTTTTTATTATTCTATTTCAATACTGTGGGAATGTAAAATCGTGTTTACTTCATCGAATTTTTTATATAAATATTTGTAAAAAATGAAATATTTCACACATAACCTAACTCTGATTAAGAAAGATGCAACAATAACATTAACATATTGAATCCATAATGTATGTCAGATCTTTTAAAACATCTAAATCACTCCAAAAGTTGTTTCATAATTTTTAAAAACCAGAAATTTACCCATCAATTATTTATCTTTACTTCTCAATTATATGCTAATTACAAATCAATAGCTGTGTAAATGATTTTATCATAACAAATATATTATGACAAAAATAAATTACAACACTTTATTTAAATCTGAAAATAATTAACGAATTCTAATTTATTCTGAAGTGTATAGATTTTTTTGAGTATTGCTAATCATTTAGAAGACTTAATGATATCGATGCTAAATAAAATCTGTTGCTACTAAACTCTAGTGCGCCCATGCTAACACATTTTACAAATTGAAAATCAATGAAAAATTTTACGTGCTTCTACTCCAGTAATCAATGAAAAATATATTTAATAAAACGAATATAGCCAATAAAAATATTTTATTCATAAAAAGGGTTAACATGCAAAAACATACCTTTGTCTTAGGCTTTGAACACGATCTGTTGTCAATAACATTTAAAAATTTATCGGTGTTTTTTTTGGGAGACAAACTTTTCGACTCCGGTTCGCAGAACATAATACACTCTAAATATATTCGAAAAAGTGAAGGTTTCTCTCAACAAACAAGAATAATAAACAAAATCTATAAACAAAACCAAAGTGCAATTGTTCTCTAGATGCACCTGTCAATTTATTGCGTCCGTATTACGTCATGATAAGTGTCATTGGCATTCCTGAAAAATGTAAATTTCACAACTGTAAACAATGGATTTCTACATTTTACACGATTCTAAAAATACTAATGTATTTATAAAGAATTCTATAAATTTTATCATTGTTCTTAACATTGAAAATTATATTCGCAGATATATATATATTGAAAACTTTCAGAAAAAAAAGTTACTAAATAATTTTATGTCTTTTTTTTCACATTCTGTAAACAAAGATGGATGCTTAGAGGTTAAAATTCTTCTTTCAAAGTTTCAATATTTGAAAGTAACGATTTTAACCAGTAAATAAAAGTTCATACTTTTTATATAAATGGATTTCCTGTACTTTGTATTTCCAATCTTAATGTTTAATAAATAAAATGCCATATGAAATTCCATAAAAAGCAATAAATTAGCCTTAAATTGCTAATAATATGTGTTCAAATGAAGAAGATACAAACACAATCGTTGAACGATTTAAAAAAGATTACAATGAACAATTTTTTATTCTCATAAGAATGCATTTATCTTTTTTATTAGATACGCAAACAGATGAGTGAGTATATTAATGGGGAATTATTTTTATTTTTCATTCGACGTAATCCACATACTATATTTCTAGTAACGATTCGGTAGCTGAAAAAGGCAGGATAAAAAAATGGAATCTAGTACCATTCTCAAAAAAATCGAAACTTCGTAATGTAATGGAAGGTGCTCCTTTAACACAAGAAGGAGTCTGTCAGATATTTCATTTAATAGAGTTTCTAAAAAATGAAGATAGTAATAAAAGTAGGTATGTTTTGGTTTGATAATTAAGTAAATTTTGATATTTCAGGTATTAAAAGTGAAGGTATATTTAGAAGGACAGGTTCTTTAGAAAGGCAGCAAGATTTAAAGAGTTTTCTAAATCAAGGTTCTACTATAGATACAATCTGTAGTGGTAATTACAGTGTACATGATTGTGCTTCAGTTCTTAAAGGATTTCTACAAGAATTACCGGAACCTCTGTTGACAGAAGGTCACTTTCCGGTATATTGTCAATTAGCAGGTAATTTTTGAAAAATTATACTTTGAAATAAAGTTGTATTAATGAATTATCTTTAATCTAAACAGATCTTTACTGCGTAAATAATGAAATACTTCAAGAACAGAAATTATTAGAAGCACTACAGTTACTAATTCTATTACTCCCTACAGAAAACAAACATCTACTGAAAGATATATTAGAACTACTCCATCTCACATCTTCTCATGAAAAGTACAATAGAATGTCACCTGATAATTTAGCTAAACTTTTTACTCCCCATCTATTATGTCCAAGATCTCTTTCGCCTACAGTATTATTAAAAGTATCTCAAAACCTTTTTACAATAGTAAGTTTTATGATAAAAAGATTCCCCGATTTATTCGGAGTACCAGCTAAACTAATCTTAGATTTTCGAGCGAAATATGAAAAGAAACAAATTCTATCGCCTGTGAAACATCTTAACGAATCCACCGCAGACGTAGCTAGTACAGTTTTCACCTTCGTCGATCAAGAACGAACAGCTAGAGAGAATGAATCGAATCCTACAGAGACTGCTTTGGCACAATTATACGCGCACATTCAGAGTCTTCCAGAATCTTCTAAAAAAAGAAAATTGATCAAACAGTTCAATAAAGAGAATGGCTATGGGACACCTTTGCAAGTTATTAAGAATAATAAAAATAAAAGCTTCGGAGATTCAATCAAGAAACATATTTTTCAGAAACATTTAGCTAGGAAAAAACGGTTTTTAGTCAAAGAGTCTCCAATTGGATCGAGGTTTAATGTAAGTTTGATTCAGTATTTCTTGAATGTGGAATTCTTAAACAGCATGAATTTAACTCCTTTTAAAAACGATTTTATAATATAGGATTCTCAAAAGTGGATTGATATAAGGAGTTATTTTAATTAATTTAACCAGTCCATTTTTACAACTAGAGACCAAAAATTTCTTTTATGTTCTGCTAAATATTCATGTGTCTAACATTGCAATTTTTTTTTGTTTTGCATATTGATTTTTTTGCTTTTTTGTGTGTTACGCTTAGTCTATTTTAGATTTAAGTTGAAAAATTATTTGTGTTGTTACACTTTTTAGGCCATTCAAAGTAAAATATTTGAGAAATTTATTTCCAGCAAAGTTCTAAATGCATGTAAACTTAGATTGCACCATTCCAGGTGGTGAGCTAAACTTTTGGTATCCAAAAAACCACCAAATTGATGCACTATTTTGAATCATTCATGTTAAAAATGAAAAAAAATTTACTTGGCCCTCATGAACACTAAAGATTCCTCAACTGCACCGGCCAGTCATGCTTGAATTCAGCATCCTTCAAGGATGTGGATGTGATTCATATATAAAAGAGTTGAAATTATTGAAATTTTATTCTCTACAACTTTTGTTCCATAGATTTTTTCATAGGAGTATTTATTTTCAACATATGTGGTTTTGGAAAGTTGAAACCCTATGAAAAATTTTTTTGACTAGTAAAAGTTAAGCTCACATCTGGAGAGGGTGCGAACTAAGATAATGTGTATTTAGGACCAGATTTTTTCCACTTAATTTTATTGGCCTATTTTCGATTCAATGATTTATAAAAAATATATATTCGACTTAAATCTAAAGGAGACATATTTTAGAGCCCTTCTGGCTCACCATCTCTAGCTACTCGTGCTCGTCTTCTTTGCCACTTCAATTGCGAATCCAGTACTGATATAGCAGCGAAACGTAAAAGAACTAGCAGGAGCTGTGAACGGTTAACATATCAAGATGAATGCGAGGACGAAGGTAAGAGTTTTTCAGAACCCGAGATGTCTGAGAGGGAGGATTTTATGGAGTATAAAAATTATCTTACAAGTACACCAGCATGTTTCCCTCTTAAAGTGTGCGATGATTTTACACCAGATCGACAGGGCAGGAAATCGATGTCTCCTATTACCATGTCAGCACAGAGAATGCCTAGAGCTATGCAGGTTTGTTTTTTTTATGTTTTTAATTGAATATGTGTAACCCAAAATATTGAAACGACTCATTTCGTTAGAGATTACAATGTGTTTAATTATTTTACTCAACATCTGCCTCTTTATTTTTATCTACTATGCTTTTAGTTGCTCAATTCATGTGTTTTATTAATTTTATGAAGAAAACTCGTGCAGTTGATCTGATTTTAGGAAACAATGATGACTCCCAGAAGTCGAAAACCAGTTTTACTTTTATCCGGTACCAATATAAACTCATTACCGAAAACAGAACAGAGTTGTACTATGGATGATGTTACAGAAGAAAAATTCGATACTCCAATCTTTAATGAAGATCATAATATTGCAGAAACACCATCGTTTTCTAAATGCCAGAATATTGCAGCTGATAAAATTAAAAGCGAAGGGGCCATCGTTAAAGACAGAGTAGAAATATTGAAGATGAATAAAACCGAAAGTGGAGATACTTTAAGTGATACTTTTAAAGAATATTTAAGTAATAGGGATATTGTTGCAATTTACTCCCCACAAGATTCGAGTTTTTCTAGCAGAACTGACGATTTTAATTCCACGGAATTTACAAATCAACAATTGACTGGTAAGTAACAAGATTAGTATTTGTTTTCATAACCTCTCAATCGCATTGTCTAATCCTAATGTTTGCTTTCTGATCTCTGTGTCTGGGATACACTTTTCATGTTGTCATTTTCCTGATTTGGGATATCATATACATTACTCCCCAAAGGATCTATTGTGTCCCCCTTTCTTCCTGCGATACTGGGGAACCTGTTGTTTACAGCTGATCTGTAAATCCTAATATCGTTAACAGTATAAAAATTCCCAATTACATGGATGAAATAAAATTACATTATTGATACTTTTAGTTACTCACTATTTATCTTTTTGTTATGTTTTAATTAACAAAAATTAACTAAACCACCACTACAACAGAATTATGCGTGGCGAACCATTTTTAAAAGACTTTTGTGGTTCTGTTAGCCACCCAACCAAAACTGGAAGTAAATTAACCTATATTCCAAAAAACTTGTTTTTTTTTTTATTAAAAAATGTAAAATAAAATTTAAAAAACAAAATTTTGTGTTAAAAAACTGTAGAACCCCAAATTTAGATGGAGGAATTAAAGTTTCTGGAAAATATTATAAATCTAGTATAGAGGACCAAATTACATGACATTCTTTACATTCCAGGTAGTGTAGGAACCTTGTTTTAAGTCTGGCTTTCTCAAAAACCAGTGCTGATATTAAATTAAAGGTATCGGTTGCACAACTCTTGTGGTTGGTCAGTTGGTGTAAATCATTTTAAAAATATGTCATCAAAATACAAATGTTATTTTTTTTATTAAAAGGAATTAAAATGCAAACGATGTGCTTTGAATTTTAAATAAATTGTATATTTGCCTGTTGAATCCTCAAAGGACTAAACACTGTATATATTATTTAACTTACAACATTTTGTATTTTACAGATTCTTTATTGTACTGTTTGGATGGTAAGAATCCTGAAAATTTGAACGATACCAAAGAAGAAAAACAATTGGTGCTGAAACCGAAACAATTCGACAAAAATGGAAAACCCATTATTTTTGAAACTTCTTTTTGACCTTTACTCTAGATTATTATTAGAGTATTGTAGAAAATATAGATATATTTATATACATTTCAAATAAAGAAACTTTTTCTAGTAATTTTGTATTTATTTCTAAAAATGTGAAATTAATGCCAGTAAAAAAATTATGATCACAAATTTCCTTACATAATATTAAAATAAAAAACAAACAATCGACACAATATGATTAGAACATGTCTTAATTCTTGTATTAAAGGTAACTCTCACTCTTTTAAAGTCTGCAATAACAATTTCTTGCTCTTTCCTTTGAGAATCTAATATATCAACCACAGAAACCTCAATTAACAGGAATTCTCCCTCTTTTTCCGCATCCTACATTACAATGAAAACACCTCTCGGGATCTTACTATTTTCAGTCCCAACCAACAAAACCGTTAAATAATTTTTTAAAGCTTGACAAGATATTTCGAAAAATTTTAATTTTAATCTGATACGTTTAAAAATGAAAAACTTTTCCATGGTGTTCTTTATTATTTGTTCTAATGTTGATTCCATCATAAGTATTCTGGAAAACTGTTGGGGAGGTAGTGTACATTCATCAATGGATAACAGTCTCACTATTTCAAGTTTAATTGCAGAGAAATATATTGTCATTAATTGGAATTATTATATAAATATATATTCCACATCCGCTAGTATAGTGTCATTAGTCAAAAAATTGGAAAATCTCTTTTATTGCACAAGAAAACCGAAAAATCTTATCTTAAAAGATTTGAATAGTTACTATTGCGGTAACTTTGTAGGTTGGCGAGTTATTTAATGAAAACACTTATTACTTGATAGTTTGTTTTTTTGACTTATGACACCGCAAAATATAAACCACTACTACAACAGAATTATGCTTAGAATGTTTGACAAACAATTTTTAAAATATTTTCACTTTACAACACAAAAAATGACTGCAAACTGATTTTTAATATACCACTGTATTAGCAATCTGTAAAGTAATTACATTTAGCAAATTTGTTGTTACTATTTCCTTTTATTTACAATTTTACATAGTCCAACAGTTCTAAAATCTATTAAGAAATCACAAGTATAATGTCTTCTCAGCTTCCACTGGTGGGATGGTATCATTAAGTTCCTTTTCAGATTATTAGGATGGTTCCTAAGCCTTAGAGTGTATAATGCGAATAAAAAAAATTATGATCACGAATTTCCTTATAATACATAATAAAATTAAAAACAAAGTATCGATAAAATATGATTAGAACATATCGTCATGAGTTAGTTCTTGCATTAGACGTAACCCTCTCTCTTTTAAAGCCTGCGATAACAATTTCTGTTTTTCCTGTTTCAATTCTTGCTCTTTCCTTTGAGCATCTAATATATTATCCACGGAAACTTCAGTTAACGGCAATTCTCCCTCTTTTTCCGCGTCCTATATTATAAACTAAAGCAGTATATTTGATAGTTTATTAATCTGTAACTTACTATTTCTCCTAATAAAACTACATTTTCTCCTCTTACAATGAAAACACCTCTCGGAATATCACCATATTCAGTTCCAACGTGTATACGTTCGATAGTTTGATGTAAAACTAAATTCGCAAATTGATCTACACTTCTTAAGTATCCTATTAACGTTCTTCCATCTCTAAGTAACACCATTAATTTTTCTACAATATAAACAAGTTAAAATGATTTTTTTCAAAACATTTTTTTGTATTACTATCGAGTTCATCTAATAAATGAGCTGTACCCTCCAAATCTGGTTTATTTAGGTTCATATTTATAACTAATTTCAAATATAAGACAAAAATATAACACCAAATAGAGATAGACAATTTTTCTTCTTCTATTTTATGATGCTGCCTTGTCAGAGAAGGAAAATCTAAGCTAACACGTCTTTATTTCCGAACGAAAGTAAAGTGTAAATTGTGACGTCAGATGTCAATCTTGACAGATGGTTAAGTAGACCGTCCCATTCAATGTGAAGAGTTCTTGGGATTGAAGTGCTAATCGTCACAGTTTACTCTCGATCCTATCCAGGTTTAATGAAATATTATAATGCAAGAAGTATGTGTGTATTCATACTATCCGTAAAAGTTTCGATCTAATTTCATTCCAAATATGAATGCACATATATTTTTTCAACTAAATAATTTATCAAGCAGAGTTCGGACTAAAGCGCGAATTCCGAATCCGAGGAAATCCCTATTATGAGAATTGAGACAATTCTGTAAGTGTCCAAAATCGGTTCAAATACTTGTAACATTTATAATATGGGAATCCTGATTAAGTCTGACTATCTTTTGGATCAGTAGTTCCCAAAGTGGTCCATGCGAACCCCCAGGAGTATAAGATAAGATTCACTATGGCTATGTTTATGTAAAAAAAATGGAGGCGCAGAAGTTGCAAAAATAACAAAAACAATGATTTAGTTTTATTATGACAAAAAACAGATCTATTTATAAAAAATAGTAATTTATTTCATTTCAACATCATCTACCGAATATTTCAACTTAATAATCAAAGTAGTAGGAGAAGTTACATCAGCAACTAAAATATCCTGACCATCTTTTAATCCTAATTCTACTAAACTTCTATTCAAATTATCCCTGGTGCGTTCCTCGATACTCTTAATAGTAGACATGTACAAAGTTTTATTTTTTCCATCGATAGTTGTGGTTAAACCAGGGCTTTTCATCTGATAAGAAGCACTTTCTGACAATAATTCAACCAAATGTTTCAATTTCATTGTATTTGGATCTTTAATTTCCATTACTTGAGGGGTTTGAGAGCATACTAAGCAATCAGGATTACGTTCAGCTTCATAAGTGTATGTGTAAATTCCATCAACGTCATTAAAAACCATGTAATTGTTCAAAGGCACGCAACAGCTCGTTGCTATTTTAAACACCTGAAATTGATTTTACCAAAACTGAATGTTTATAAAAATTAAAAATGTTTTTACCTCTGTTGCACATACTCCAGCTATTACTGCGTTAGTAGAAGCCACTGCTGGTATAATGTGTTTAATGACTCCTTGAACAAGTCTAAAAGTAATTCCCGGTATGTTAAATTGATGTGCTCTTTCTAAAGATTTCTCATATACCCAGGAAATGTGCTGAGGATCATCTCCGTCTAAACAAACGTTAAATGGGTTTTCCCTGGGCCACATTATCACTTTTACATATTCTATACAATGTTCAGGTAACCTTGGAGTGTTTGCTATAGTACACAATGGATAATTCACTTGAGGGGGATATAAGTCTAAAGTGCATTCAACACATGCACTCATGCCTGGTAAAATAACTCTTGCATTGCCTTTAAATCCCTCAGTACCTCCATCTACCATAGGAATAACCGATTGTTGATCTAATACATCATCCTCATAATTTAATAAAGATATCAACATTCCATTAATCCACCTCCTGGCTACTATAGAATCTAAACCACACACAATAATATGGAACTGTCTGTAAAAATTTTCATCAAAATCTTGAATTTTGCAAAAATGTGGTGTAACTTGACATCCTGGTATTTTTTTATTAATAAAAGCAGCTGCTACCTGGAATTAATAATTTATTTTAAACTATAAGTTTATTATTGTATGATTTACCTCAGCTTTAGAGGATCCTATATCTTTATGTCTGAATAAAAATTGTCTATTTAAATTTGACAAATCTATTATATCCATATCTATAACGTGAATATTTTTGAATCCCATTAACGCTAAGTCTTTTAATAATTCACAACCTAATCCACCTGCTCCTACAACTAGTATTTTACAGGAAGTCATAATGAAATCTAAAATTTCTGAAGAAGGTTCAAACTCGGGGTGACTGAATGGACCTGGTCGTTCTAATACTTTCCTTAAATGACTCCATCTTTTTTGATTCGATTCCGGACCTTCTGACATAGTTAACTTAGTTATTTTTCTAATAAAAACGTTTATATTCACTTTATTTGATTATTTGTAATTTAAGACTGTCAAAAAAATATTTGAGTCGATGCACTGAGGGTGCATTCCACTAAGCACTCACGACAATCACGATCTTTTCGGTTCCACTTAGTCCACTGCATTATAATCGTAAACACGTGAGAATGGATTACGAGACGTTTTGAGCGTTGAGATAAATATTAACGAATGGATAACAGAAAAAATAAAGCGAAAGCTTTAAGAGTTATATTATAATTTCAAGTTACTGAATTTTTTTGTGTAGTGCTTAACTAATTTACATTTCAGTAAAATCAAAATATCTTCTGCGGCGACAGTGAAATATTTGGTATGCATCGCAAGAATGCTTCCATTGAACAGGGTTGTCTTGAAGTATAGTCATGACGTTACGCGACCAGAACGATCGTAGTCGCTATGTGGAACGCCTAAAAGAGTATTTTAGGCGCCGTGAACGCTTAGGCTTGTTTCACACTTACCCGACTGTCGTCTAAACGATGTCGTGTACACGATACTATAGGGACGAAGAGTATACGAGAGACTACTTGCTTGACCGACAAATGTCGGGGTGAGTTAAACGACATCCGACTGTCGTGCTATTGGTGAGGAAAAGCCGACACCCCCCAGTCGAGAGCCGATGTCGGCAGTGTCACAATTTGCTATTATTTCTACTTTTCCACGCAGAATTGTGAAACTAGCCTTTAGTGGAATGCACCAAGAGTTACCTGTCAAATATAACAATTTTGTGGGCAACTGTTAAAATAATAAATTAAAACTTTTAAAACTAAAAACTTTATTGTCCTAGTTATAAATCTTCATTTTAATAAAATATAACGTAATTCCTACGACAACAATATATTAATATCATTTAAGTGAATTATTTTTGAAAAAATTATTGCAGAGCTGGCAACAGTGACAATGACATAATTTCAAACCTCGGTTCAGAATATAGAAATCTTACAAATTTCACATTTATCTACTTTGTTTATTCTATTTTTAAATAAGTGTATGGTTCCAAGGTCTACAACTAGTTTATATAGATCAGTTTGTAATCAAAATTAACCCTTATCTTATCTATTAAAATACTTAAGAGTATTTGTAAGGTGCTTTTTCTTTGTCATGCTGTATAACATTTTAAACTAGGTACAACAAAGCTATTTTGTATAAACAATGGATATAATTTTTTGGCCTATAACTAACCATGTAAAAGCTACAATAAACAGAACATTTGAAGGACGAGAGGCTTGGCAAATAGTATCCACTTCAGTTACTACGGTGGTAGTAGTTACAAACCTCTTTAGATTTCTGTTTCAAAAAGAGGAGAGTAAGTATTGCATAATTGTGGGTAACTACACGAATAACTGATTATATTCAAGATATCATTGAAAGAACAAAGAAAACTGCTTTTAAATTACTAAGGAAGATTCCCTCGATAAAAAAGAAAATTGATGAGGAATTGGAGACTGTTACTAAAAATTTCGAAGACAGTATGAAAAATAAAACGAAAGATTTATTGTATATAACTCAATTACCAAAAGAAGGGATGGGAAAAGAAGCTATTTTCAAGAGTTTAGATGAAAACTTGAGTTTAGGTAAGTATGATTAAAAATATTGTTTATAAGAATTGTTTAAAGCTTAATTTTTTATTTTTTTACAACTTTTGATGAGAAATTGTACTGTAGTTTTCAGAGGAATGAAGAAGATTTAGAAAAAAAGTAGGTAGTTTACCAATATTTATGTGATTGTTTTAGGGAATTATGATTGGAAAGGAGGTCAGGTTTCTGGAGCTGTTTATTATTTCAATCAAGATTTAATCGATTTAGTTTCCGCTGTTTATGGAAAGACATCGTATACAAATCCACTACATCCGGATTTATTTCCTGGTTTATGTAAAATGGAAGCCGAAGTTGTGAGAATGACTATTGATCTCTTTCATGGAGGGCCAGATGCTGTCGGATCAGTAAGTTTAATCAATATTTTAGAAAATAATAATATTAGTTTTAGTTCTGTTCCAAATAGTTTATAAATCCTATAAAATCACTATAAACATTTTTTTTATGTTGTATAATGCCGGTCATCTTATAGTGTAAAAGCATATTCCTTTTTAGTCTCCTTGCTTTACTTTGTAGAATGTTGTCTGAGAAGTATTTGTCAAAAATTTTATTTCCCTCAACTACAAAGTCGAGTAAAAACAGTTAAAATAACTTTATGAGTATCTGTTGATAGATGTTGCCCTATATTTTCAACTGTTTGACCTCTCTATGTGCTAGGCTCTAGTAGAATGTTTACTGAATCTGTTGACCTTGAAGCCACGGCTGCTACATACATAAAATTTTCATTTAAGATTAATTTGATGTTTAATACACCGCACAGCTCACAATTACTGATTGTGAACTCTAAAAAGCAAATATACATTCTCTCAGAACGGCCTTAAAAGTCCTGAGAGCTATTGAGTACATGCATAGGAGTATAACCAAACTTTAAAAACAAGTTAACATTAGCCAAGTACCCTAATGTGGCTACCAGAAAACGAGGAAGTAGATAGCCATACCAAAAACGGGGCAATGACTCTACATCTTGGACCAGAACCCTACTGTGGCCTCAAGAGATACCACATCAATAAAAAACTGAATCAATAGCTAAATAATCATATGGAGTCTTACCCAAGACACATTCTAAAATATCCATAATGTGAAGAACTTCTGAAGATGACCAGAAACGACCTGAAACTTGTTGTCAGTCTTCTGACAAGTGACTGCTCCTACCACCTCAAATCGATAAGCATGACAGAGGACTACAACTGCAGATTCTGCAAGCAAGACATAGAAACAGAAAAGGCTTAAGTAATTTAAAGGAATAGTACTAGCACCTAGGAAAGTGGGACACAAGAACCCTCAAAAATAGCGTCCTTTGGGAGGAGTTTATGTATTTTGGAAGCAGAACAATAAGATGTAGAGGAGTCTTGTACAAAATATCTTGTAGGTGTAGTTCCCCAAAAGGGATTAATTTTTTGTATAATGTTGTTGTTTATCTATACTTTAAAATGATTCATAAAATTGAATATTGTTATACGGATTTGGACAAGTTGTTTATATTCAGTTTGTTGTGTAGAGATGAGATTTCCGCTATTTGATGACTAGCATTTTAAATTTTCTTAATACTTGTGTTTAATAGAATAATAATGAAAATATTGCTTAATATAGGAATTTTATATTTATAGATGACGAGCGGTGGTACTGAATCAATTTTGATGGCCTGTAAAGCTTTTAGGGATTACGCTAGAGACATAAAAGGGATTACGCATCCAGAGATAGTAGTTCCAATTACTGCCCATTCGGCATTCGATAAAGCAGCGCAATTTTTTAAATTAAAAATCAGATCTATTCCAATCGACCCTCTTACTTGTCAAGTAGATCTGGTAAAATATAAAAAAGCCATCAATAATAATACAGTTATGGTGAGTTTTTCAATTTGTTACATACACCCAGTGGCGGATTTACAGATTTTCCACCTGTAGGCTATTCATTTGGTGCCGCCTCTACTGATCTATGAAATTCGATAACTTAGTACATAATTAGAGACAATGTAGAGATTTTTAAGACTTCTCCATGTGAACAATAATTTTTTTTTAAATTTTGTGAATCTGACCAAAATATGCCGTCGTAAGCTTCAGCCAGCTGCTAAATCCACCACTGATCATTCCTAGTTAAATTAAAGTTATTTTTATTGATTTTTGTTTCAAATTAGTTAGTAGCTTCTGCTCCAAACTTCCCCTATGGTACTATGGATAACATCTCCACCATATCTGAATTCGGTATTAGATATGAAGTACCTGTACATGTAGATTCGTGTTTAGGAGGATTTTTGAGTTGTTTTATGGAGGAAGCCGGATATCCCATTCCTATTTGCGATTTTAGGTTACCTGGAGTTACAAGTATATCTGCTGATACCCATAAATACGGTTATACTCCAAAAGGTTTGTTATTTATTGAATGAATTATAAAATTTTAAATCTAATTTTCACTTAGGGTCTTCGGTTATAATGTACAAAGAAAAAAAATACCGACACTATCAATATACGGTTTCAACTGAGTGGCCTGGAGGTGTGTATGGTTCCCCAAGTGTTAGTGGATCTAGACCTGGGGGTAATATTGCCGTTTGTTGGGCAGCTATGCTGAATTTTGGTAGAGATCAATATGTGCAAGCCACTAGAGAAATTATACACACAACTAGATATATAGAAAAAGGGTAAGTGAGAAATTATTTCAAATTGGGGAAATGGGAAATTTGACATATTTTTTGTTTTTAGATTGAGAAGAATGAAAGGAATTTTCGTTTTTGGAAATCCGGTAACTAGCGTTGTAGCTATAGGATCAAAAGATTTTGAAGTTTATAGATTGTCTTCTGCGCTCGAAGAAAAAGGTTGGAATTTAAACGCTCTCCAGTTTCCTTCTGGGTATGATTGAATAAATTATTTTAAGTATTTCTGTATGAATAAATTTTTATTTCAGTCTCCATATATGCGTAACCAGACAACATACTCAACCTGGAGTTGCTGATAAATTTTTGGACGACGTTAGAGATTGTTTGGATGAAATTTTAAAAGATCCAGGATTACCTGTAGAGGGAAAGGTACTAAATCATTATTTTTGTTTTGAAAAACTGTAATTAATATTTTTACAGATGGCCATATACGGAGTAGCTCAATCGCTGCCAGATAGATCTATAGTTGTAGATTTCACTAGAATATTTTTGGATTCAATGCTTTACACACCAGTGAAAGAGATTAAATATTAAGATATGTTTGATTTTCTCGTTTTGATTATTGTGAGTGATTAAATAAATACATATATCGAAATTCTTTTTAATTATATTTGCTTCCTATCCTTTTCAAACTCACATACTAAAGACAATACTCAAATCATTTTTATGTCGGTTTTGTTCTCTAAAATAATCAGTACTGAAGTAACCACTAATTTAAATTTTCCTTTTGTACCTTCCTTATCAAATAGCATACATCAAGAGCGTTTTAAGCTAATTAATCTTCTTCAGCTTTACTTCTATTTCTCTATGTTAATCTCTTCTATATCTTTGTATCCCATTTCATAATCTATCATTTTGGCAATATTGATTATTAATTATCCTAGAGTGATTAGTAGTTGGGAACAATTTATAATGACAAACTTGAAAAATATTCCATTTATATATACACAACATGAACAAGTCACTTTTATTCTTATTTTATACTCCAAGAAGAAACTTTTCCGTGATCTTTGAAGGTTACACCACAGTCTTTGGCTTTGCTTCTAACATTATCGCAAAGTTTTAGTAAATTCTCATTTTTATTAGCTAAACCTATAGTACGCACTTCTTTCCTAAATTCACTTAAAATGTCTATAATATTACTAGAGTCATTTGAAACTCTAATGCTATTATTCAAATTTAACCCGAACATTTTTAAAATATTTGTAACAAAGTTCCTAACACTTAAAACTGAAACAACACCATTTTTACCACTAGAAGATGTTGAGGAATATAACATACTGTTCGTAGTCGACGCTAGTTCATTTAAAACTTTTATAACAGAAGGAGTATCGAAATTATCACATAAAGCATGATGAATATTATTCTTACTTCTACTAATTAACTGTTTTATTATATCTTCGTTAATTGTTGCTTTTAGAAACCCATCTTTAAACTCGTTACAAGAATTAATAAAATTCTTAAAATAATCATAATTATTTTTTGCAGTTGACATTAATTTTTCACTATATTCCATGTTATGTTCATAACGAGACATAATACAAGTCATTCTAAATACATCTGCCAGTGTTTTTTGCAGCATGTCTTGAATTGAAATAGTATTTTTGAGAGATTTGGACATTTTTTCCGTCTTGTTAAGCTGTAAGTGGCCTGTGTGAATCCAATAGTTGACCCACTGTTCACTGTTGTGGAAAGCACAGGATTGAGCTTCTTCGTTTTCATGATGTGGAAATCTCAAATCTATTCCTCCAGCGTGAATATCAATATTTTCACCGAATATTGATGAAGCTAAAGCAGAACATTCAACATGCCATCCTGGTCTACCTCTACCCCAAGGACTGTCCCAAAAAGGTTCGCCATCTTCTTTTATAGCTTTCCATAAAGCAAAATCTAAACTGGATTTTTTTATTGCAGATAGTTTGTTAATTTCATCTTGATTGCCTAAATTTTGTAATTTACCGTATTGTTTAATGCTATTTACATTGAAATATACAGATTTATCAGTTGCTATGTATGCTCGATCATCTTCAATAAGTTTTTCTATAAAACTTATTATTAAAGGCATATTTTGAGTAACTTTCATTATAATGCTTGGTTCTGCAATTCCTAATTTTTCCAAGTCACACAAAAATTCTTTTTCGTACTTCTCTGTTAATTCATTTATATCCACGCCAAGTTCATTTGCTCTCCTAATTATCTTATCATCAATATCTGTAATATTTAAACAACTGATTATATCATATTTGAAATAATCTTTTAATATTCTCTGTATTATATCTAATTTAACATAACAGCTTGCGTGCCCTATATGCGAAGAATCATAAACTGTAGGTCCACAAGTGTACCAAGTAATACGATCTTTGTTTTTCAAAATTAAAGGTTCTTTTCGCCTTGTCGCGCAATTATAGACATTAATTTCCGTTTTAAAGCCTTGAGGAGATATCCAACAATGAGTTTTACGGATTAACTCACAATTTCTCTTATATTTTAATAACAAATTTAATGTTGATTTCCAAAACATTATCGTAGATCTGAAATACTAGGTTATGTTTCTGAAACTAGATGTGACAGATTAGATATTAACGTATTAAGCGCGTAATACACTATACGACGAATCAAATAATTATCATCTTTGTTCTTGCTTCATCTAAATGCCGACTATAAGGACTCAATCAGACGATAAGGAATAGACGTGCGTCACGACTATTGCAGAACAAAGTGTGCCAATCAGCACATTGATACATGCGTCACTGAAATCCAGTGCGTGGCCAGAACTATGGTCAAGAAAGTGCCAAATGTCACATAGTTCAATTTGTAATTTGATGTTGTATTATTTGTTTATTGTATAATGAGTGTTATAATATATAAAAGTACCAATTGTAATTAGAACTGAGTAATTAGAAACAATTTTTTAAAAATTCTCTCTGATTTTGTTGTTTTCCAAATAATAACTGAATTTATGTTTTTGACGCAATTGGCGTGGCGAACGTAATATGTCCACTACGTTCACATGATAGCGGAAATAATTTCAAACACAATAAAAAAATTATTTAAATAATATATTTAATTTCATTGAAAAATAATGATCAGGAATCAAATCACAGTAACTTTTTATTATGATTGATTTTCATTCAAATATTATTTCAATAATTTTAGGTTGATTTTATCAAGCAATTTGCAGTTTTTTCTGTTAGATATAAAAAATACCAGTGAATTATGGTTTTTCGAAATGAAAACAAGTTTTTAAGAAACACTAACAAAATCTATGTTCAAAAATACAAAACACTGGTTCGCCAGAGGTTTACCTGCGCAGACAGATCGGATCGGATGACGTGTACGTGATCAATGTAGATTATTAGGTAATCTAATAAAACAACTGATCTACGTAAAAATGGCGGCTGTGGTGTAAGCAATCGATTGTCTCTTATATACTCGTTAGTTTTTTTTGGTTTTCCAGCTAGTGAGAGTTGTTTTCTTTGTTGAGAGGGCCCTTTTGATAATTTTTAGATTTTGTTTCTGTTGAATTAATGTAGTTAAAACTACACTTTATAAAATTTACAACACTTTTATTTATGTTGTGATTAATTTAAATTTTTTGGACATTAATTTCCACTGTTGCGTTTAACAAATCGAGTAATTTTTAAAATTTCAGAGTGATAACCTAATGGCAGTGCACAAGTTTACAATGTACTTACTTTTTACTGCCTATCTACACTAAGCACACACTGCTTAGTGGAAAAAAAGAAGCCACATTTCCCAGAGGAAATTTAATACTTCCGCAAGTAGTAACTCTCTAAGAACCCACCCACAATAATATCTAAAATCAAACAACTACACAGAAATTTACGCCATAAGGATTTGTTTATCACATGACGGCCATTTTTAGATGGATCACCTGATTTTGACAATTAAAATTAACATAACCTCAAAAAATTACATCCGTTATATTGGTAGCTTACAAATTTTATTGTAGCACAGATGAACAAAAAATATACACAAAATTCACATTTAAACTTTATTTTTGTATTTAAACATCAAAATTTCAATAAAATGAAGTAAAACTAAAAAAACTGATTCTTTTTACACTAGAACAGAAACGTAATAAACATATCTGTTGATGAACAATAAATAATTGATAAATAAATATTCTCTTGATTATATCAAATGTAACTGTGGTCTAAGTTAGAATTACTGGATATTATGATAGACCCAATTATGTCAGTATTTTTGGTTGTGAGATCTAATTCTTCACAAATACCATTCAACACATTATCCAGTTTTAAAAGTTGTTTGTTTTCAAATTTATGTAAAGTACATAGAATTGCATCAAGTTTCATACGAATATCTTCTTTTACTTTATTTTGGTACTCATCTAAAAATCCATCTTCAGAATTCACCTCATCCATGCTTTCAGACCCATTAGAAACTTTGGATTCTCTGTAAATTCAAATTTTTCAAATTAATAATTATTCATTTCAATCTACTTACTTTTCTTCGAGATCATGACCATAATGTGTTTTTACTCTAGCTACATAAAGATCACCATTGGGGTCTTCAATGGTTTTCACGTGACTAATACAAGTCCACGATTTTTTTTCGGAATCAAATTCGAAAAAAGGACCTTTAACAAAACTTATTTATATTGCTGAAAAGCAACTGTAGATTTATTTTTACCATTTTGGTTGCATATATATTTTATTATTCCTGATTTTTCACCTGTTTTAGTTTTATCGTCGAGCATAATGTAGTTACAAGATTCAGAGATTTCAATATTTCGTTTCCATCTAACAAAATCTAAGAAAAAATACAAGTAGGTCGAACCTGATTGAAAGTTTTCACTTACCATTGTGGTTTTTGAATGTTAATTCCTCCCTTTCTATTGGAACGCCATGCGTAGTTTCTAAATGATAAATTAAATCATGATTTATATTATAGGAATTACCGCAATCTAAACATTTATATTTATTTTCGTCGTAAGTGAGTGATTCTATAGAGGTTTTGTGTATTTTTATCATATGATTTTTCAAGTTTTTCGGAAGCGTAAACTTTTTATGACACAATAAACATATGTCATTCATATTTTAAATCAAATTTGATAATTTCGACAAATTCTGAAATATTTTTCAAAAGCACTATTCTTTGTTCTTAAATTCCCTTAAGTCACGTGGCTTACTGTCAATGTTCAAAATGACAGATCACGTCACAAATTTACTATGTTGCCAAAAATATCTTTGATCTCAAAAATAGTATATACATGAGATGAATATTTAAATACTTTTTCGCCTGTAGATTTATGACGCTGAAAATATCCACCGTAAATAGAAAGTAAAAATTATTAGTATTGTATTTGATTGAAACCGATTATTATTTTTTGAACATTATCAAAATGAGTATTAATAAAATTTTGGGTAATTGTATGGCTGAAATTACATACTACAATTTGACAACGTTGTCTTCGGCTTGCGCAATGCGGATTCATTGCACCGGTATCCAATTCTGACGTCACCGATAATAATAAAGAGGTTGATATCAGGGAGGTGCCATTTTGAGGATACTCGACAAAAAGTTTTTTAACTTTTAAAGTGATCAAAGTGTGGTGAAAATTTGTATTTTCAAAAAAAAAAATAAACGTAAGCATAAACTATTATACAAATTTTGTTTTAATCAATTTTTTAACAATATTTCTAGTATACCACACCCTTACTTAATGTTTGTTCTGGAAAAAGGTCACAGAAATTGATTAAACTATGAAACGCTCTAATTTATACTTTAGTATATCAATAAAAAATATTTGAATAAATCAAGTTTTATCCTATATAAACGTTAAAAGATATATTTAATTTAATGATTACAATATTGGTAAATTAGGCCACACATAGGGGGACCAATTCATTAAGTATATTGAATCAATGTTTATTTAGGAATATTCTTTCTATATTATACTAGTACTTGATCTTTCTCTATTTAATTTCATAATTTAATGTCGATTGCATTATTTATTGTCTAAAAAATTAATTAAGCAGTTTCTATACATAATATGAATCAGTCAAGTTGTATGAACTTTTGGTAGTTTTAATAACCAGGATAAACGCATGAAAACAACATATTACATAACTTTGTACCAAAATGTTTGAAAAATGTGCTGAAATAGTTCACTAAACTGTCTGTTTAACAATATGAATCAACATATTGTTTCTCAAGGTCTTATTAGTGTTGTTGTGTATTACATAATTATATATTAATGTGATGTTACAAATAGCTAAATATAGATAATAATATTGTACATATTTTAGTATATAATTCCAGTTTTCTCAACAAATTAAAATGTTTTGCTTACATCTTGATGATAGAAATGTAATAATATATAAATATACTATAGATTATGTATATTGATTGGAATGTTTCATTAGTCAAAATTTATCTTATCTTTCTTTCAAGGTAAATAATAAATTGAATGAAGTTGAAATTGTGATTGAATATACAAGATCTGCAAATAGGGTTTAAAGAGAAAATATATTTTTAGTTAAAGACATAGAGTTCTGTTATAGACACAATCTTTATGGCAAACCAAATCTTTCAGTCAACTAGTAAATTATAGTATTATACAAGTGAAAGATCAAACTAATTGACCTTTCGTTTGTCATAAAATAATCATGTTTTAAATTGAGTACTTGATATTTTTGAAGAGTTTGGTTCAACAAAATGATATCATAAATTCTTTAAGATAACTCAGGCTCACTTCTTATTAGGAAGAGTATTTTCTAAATGCCATAAAACCCATTTCTTGATATTATTTTCCAGTGTACGACTTTGTTGAAATAATAAACTCGATAAAAAAAGAAAATCTTCGTAACAATACATAGAATTCGATAAAAATGGATCAAATCCCCCCTCCAAAGGAGGTGAAAATCCTTGAAACCGCCGAGGACATTCAAGAACGTCGTCAAGAAGTTTTGACACGCTATGATAACTTTAAAGCTGATGCTAGAGCAAAAAGAGAGAAGTTAGAAGATTCCAGAAGATTCCAATACTTTAAAAGAGATGCTGACGAGCTAGAATCATGGATTTTAGAAAAGTTACAGGCAGCTAGCGACGAAAGTTACAAAGATCCAACCAATTTACAAGCAAAAATTCAAAAACATCAAGCTTTTGAGGCTGAAGTTGCAGCTCACAGTAATGCTATTGTTGTTCTGGACAATACCGGCCGGGAAATGATTAACCAGAACCATTATGAAAGTGAAACAATCAGAAGAAGATTAGGTAAGTTCAATTGATTGATTTGAAATAAATTTCTACATATGAACTATGTTTGTTGATTTTTAGAGGAACTACATAGATTATGGGAACAGCTTCTTTCAAAACTAGCAGAAAAGGGTACAAAACTCCAACAAGCTCTAGTTCTTGTCCAGTTTATACGTCATTGCGATGAAGTTATGTTTTGGATAAACGAAAAAAGCGCGTTTCTTTCTGCAGAAGAATTCGGCCATGATTTAGAACATGTAGAAGTATTACAACGTAAATTCGACGAGTTCCAAAAAGACATGGCTTCACAAGAATACAGAGTAACAGAAGTTAATGAACTCGCTGATAAATTACTCCATGACGGTCATCCAGAAAGAGACCAAATTATAACCAGAAAAGAAGAACTGAACAACGCTTGGCAACGTCTTAAACAAATAACTCTCATGCGTCAAGATAAACTTTATGGCGCTCACGAAATTCAACGTTTCAATAGGGACGCAGATGAAACAGTTGCTTGGATAGCCGAAAAAGACGTTGTACTATCATCCGACGATTATGGCAGAGATTTGGCAAGCGTACAAGCTCTACAACGTAAACATGAAGGAGTTGAAAGAGATTTGGCAGCGTTGGAAGACAAAGTGTCTACTTTGGGAAAGGAAGCTGATAGATTAGGGGCTATTCATGCTGATCATGGTGATGTTATACAAGCTAAAAGATCCGAAATTGAGGATTATTGGCACAGTTTGACAGCTAAAGCTAAGGAAAGACGTGAAAAGTTGGAAGAATCCTATGCTCTCCATCGGTTTTTAGCTGATTTCAGAGATCTAGTCTCTTGGATAAACGACATGAAAGCTATTATTTCAGCCGATGAATTAGCAAAAGATGTAGCAGGTGCTGAAGCTTTACTAGAACGCCACCAAGAGCACAGAGGTGAAATAGATGCTAGAGAAGACAGCTTCAAAGCTACAACAGAAGCTGGACAACAGCTATTGGAAAAAAATCATTATGCCAGTGATGAAGTTAAAGAAAAACTTTCCATGTTAGATTCTGACAAGAAATCGTTGATTGGTGAGTATGTTTAATGCATGTTTAATATTTGATTATATTCCAAATATTTTACAGCTCTTTGGGACGAAAGACGTATTTTGTATGAGCAATGCATGGATCTACAATTGTTCTATAGAGATACAGAACAAGCTGATACTTGGATGGCAAAACAAGAAGCCTTTTTGGCTAACGAGGATCTTGGGGATTCTTTAGACTCTGTGGAAGCCCTTATTAAGAAACATGAAGATTTTGAAAAATCTCTAGCGGCTCAGGAGGAGAAAATCAAAGCTCTAGATGAATTTGCTACTAAACTAATTGATGGTGAACATTATTCGGCTGATGATGTAGCCCAAAGAAGAGCTATGGTAAGTTAATCAAATTGTTTGTTTAAATATCCATTAATCTTGTTTTATTTTAGCTTTTAGAACGTCGCAAGGCGCTTAAAGAAAAATCTAGTATCCGTAGAGAAATTTTGGAAGATGCTTACAAATTACAACAGTTTGAACGTGATTGTGATGAAACTAAAGGATGGATCAATGAAAAATTGAAATTTGCTACAGATGAAAGTTATTTAGACCCAACTAATTTAGGTGGGAAAGTCCAAAAACATCAAAATTTTGAACAGGAACTTAACGCCAATAAATCAAGAATGGAAGATATCACATCAACAGGCCAAGAACTTATTGAGGCTAAACATTATGCTGCTCGTAAGTTAAATATTGAAATAGAAGAATATTAGCTATAGATTGTTTTGTTTTAGCTCGCATACAATCCCGTATGGAAGAAATAGTCAATTTATGGGAAACTTTGGTACAAGCTACTGATAAAAAGAACTCCAAATTACAGGAAGCCAGTCAACAACAACAGTTCAACAGAACCATAGAAGATATTGAGTTGTGGTTATCAGAAATCGAAGGCCAATTAATGTCTGAAGATTATGGTAAAGATTTGACTTCAGTACAAAATTTACAAAAAAAACATGCCCTATTGGAAGGAGATGTCGCATCTCACCAAGATAGAATTGAAAGTATAACATCAGCAGCAACACAGTTTGTTGAAAGAGGACATTTTGATGCCGATAACATCGCTCACAAACAAAAGTTATTGACAGATAGATATGCAGCTTTACAGACTCCCATGGCTATTAGAAAACAGCGATTATTGGATTCTTTACAAGTACAACAATTATTCAGAGATATTGAAGACGAAGAAGCTTGGATCAGAGAAAAAGAACCTGTAGCAGCTAGCACCAACAGAGGTAGAGAAAATATGGAATTCTATAATAACCAGTCCTTTGATCGGTATTTTTTTTCCAGGTCGTGATTTAATAGGAGTACAAAATTTGATCAAGAAACATCAAGCAGTTTTAGCTGAAATTAATAATCATGAAGGACGTATTGGAGCCGTTATTGATGCTGGTAAACAAATGATGGAAGATGAACATTTCGCCAGTGATGAAATTAGAAATAGAGTAAACGCACTCAACGATCATTGGGAATCTCTTAAAGAAAAATCTAGCCAAGTGAGTAAAATTATACAGATATTTAATAAAATAATATTCTAAATGCAAAACAATGCAAACGTAGATATATCTAGATATAAACTTGAATTTTTTTGTGTTCCTTATTAACATCCTCATAGTAGCGTTGTGTGCGGCCAAGGGTCTTTAAACCTTCTGATAGGCTCGTCGAGTCCTACTTGACATTGCCAAAGGTTCTACTTTGAGAAGCATATAATATCTTAAATCTCTTCTTCCAAATAAACTTGCATATCTGTATTATCTTCAAAAAGGTTAAATCTTCGTTGCAACAAATTTCTTATTTTACTTGTGATGAGGGATTCTAGGATTAGATGAAATCCAACCAACTATTTCCGTTTGAATGTTCAGTTCCACTAACAAGCACCAATAATTCTGACGCTCCCTAATAATTTACACATGCTTCTCTTGAACTATTCTCTGACTGTTTGGACAATGTCTTCAGAGTAATCCATAAATTTGAAACCATGTTCTGATAGCTTATGAAGTAGTTAACTTATCCACTACCAGGCTCCATAGGAGTAGAGGTAATACCTTTTCTTGAGGGGACTTGCTAGTGGCTTTAACAGAGGTGATTTGATAACCCTCTAGAGCGTCAGCACTTACTGACAGCTCATTTATCTATGACATGTGAGTTGTAAAAAGCTTTAGCTATGTCTATAAACACACAAATTCTAATTTCTTAGTTGTTCATTGTTCTCTAGACGACTGTACAAAATAACCATTATATATAAATCAATTTCATGAATAGATTTTTAACATGAAGTTATATTTTTTCAGCGTAAACAAGATTTGGAAGATTCTCTTCAAGCTCATCAATATTACGCAGATGCTAATGAAGCTGAATCTTGGATGAAAGAAAAAGAACCTATCGTCAGTAATACTGATTATGGTAAAGACGAGGATTCTTCTGAAGCATTATTAAAGAAACATGAGGCTTTGATGAGCGATTTGGCTGCTTTCGGTAATACTATTGAAGCTTTGAAAGAACAAGCCCGCAGTTGTCGTGTAAGTATATCGAATTATCATTTTATTAAGTTTTATTTTAACTTTTTATTTTTAATTCCAGCAACAAGAACCACCGGTAGTTGATGTAACTGGAAGAGAAACTGTACAAGCTTTATATGACTACACAGAGAAATCCGCAAGGGAAGTTTCCATGAAGAAAGGAGATTTGTTGCATTTATTGAATTCTAATAATAAGGTGAGTTAGTTTAAGAATTTAATCTTCCAAGTGACATAGTAGGTATCTTACGGGTAAATGTGGAATTATATTTGCCATTGGTACAATGCTACCAATTCCTGTTATTTCCTTATTATGTATTTAAATATTCCTAAATCATGACTATTAAGCAAGTCTGACTGTGATTTGAACAAATAAAGTTGGCACAAATAAAGTTTGTGTTACATTAATCATACTAAATTAATTATATGAGCCTTATTGATTTATATCTAGGAGTAATTCGACTCAAAATATTTTGTTCTACTATTTTCTTTCTTTTTCAATACAATGTAACCTCAATTACTCTTCTGGAGACTTTCTCATAAAGTGGTATTGGGCCCCAGGTAAAGTATATAAATAACTGGTACTTACATAGAGTTAACGATTAATATTAAATTGGATCCACCAGCTTTTTAATAAATGAAGTTGAAAGTAAAGGAAAAGCTAGAAACATTTTGTGAATTGAATTAATAAAAACTAAATAAAATATACTCGGACACGATTTTCCAAATTAATATTTATTTATGGAAAGTCGGGATGGTTGCAACCCTCAATTGAGTTCCAAGTAGTTGAAAATGGTTTTGATGTAGTGGTTGCACCGGTCAGTTCCTCGATTGCAGCTAACTCTGACTAACTCTGAGAAAAACAAAGGATAGGAACGGGAACATAGTTGGAAATTATTAAGAATGAGTAGGTGGAACAGATTTAAATTAAAGGATCTTTTGCCCTAAAATATATCATAACTGAATTTATATATTTTTAAAAATATAACCATACGAAAATAAAATAAAAGTTGAAATGATCTTAAAAAAACTTACCGACGAATATAAGAAACAGTGTCACCAAAAATTTACTAAATTTTATAACCTTGTTGTAGAATGTAGATAGAGGACGTTTTAGAGATTTGAGACTGAGATTTAATTTTTCAAATGGAGTCTACAACCAATTAATATTTTCAAAAATTTTAATGTTACAATTAAAACAGAAGTGACTACTAAGCCACAATAAGTGAATGTTTGACCATTTAAACGGTTAAATTAGTGTTTCTTGTTGAATAATAATTTGCAGTGTTTGATAGATCTTGGATATAAAACAATTTACAGAAGAGTAGAAACTGATGTATAAGAATAGGAAATAAATATAGCAAACCATCAAAACTGTAAATATTAATAGTTCAGTATATTTACAACTTTTTATCATTGTGCTAATGAAACATGTGACTGTGTGTGAAATTGTAATTGACCTTCAAGGTTTTTATCTTAAATTTGAAGATAACAATTCATAATACAGATGTGATTTATCTTGACGGAATGGTGGTTACATTTTGGTTGATAGAAATTTTTATTTGTAACGTTTTTAAATATAAAAGACAAAATCAAAAATATTTAGCAATATCGGTAAGTCTACTGAATAAAGAATATCAACTGGCATATTTTTTATATACCAATGAGATAAAATATGTATAGTGATTTCTTCAAGTCTTTTGACACCATGAACTATGTTCGTTTATTAAACAATTATTGATATATAATTATCCCTTGGGAATTAGTCAAAGAAATAAAACACAAAAAGGGCAAAACCTAGTGGAATTATTGAAGGTGAGAGGTCTTCAATCTGTGGTAAATTAATAAAACCAAATAATCATAATCACTGATATATTTTTAATTTACACATTTAATAACAACTAATAGTATAAATTTTTCTCGAGTCTTCTTCAATTGTTTATACTATAGTATATTCAGATCAAAATCCAATTTTAAATAATTTATGTCATAATAATGGGAGTTAGACCATAAATACATTCCAATATTCACCTAACTGTTATACCGTTATGTGTCATATTTGTACATCAACTGATTGAATGTATTATTGCCGTAGGATTGGTGGAAGGTTGAAATCCATGATCGTCAAGGTTTTGTTCCAGCTGCTTACGTAAAGAAAGTAGACGCAGGTTTAACAGCTTCTCAGCAAAATCTTCTGGACAGCAATTCGATATCTGCTAGACAAAATCAGATTAACCAACAATATGACAGGCTGCTTCAATTGGCAAATGAACGTCGAAACAAACTCGACGAAACGGTCAAAGCTTACGTTCTCGTTAGAGAAGCTGCAGAATTGGCTGGATGGATCAAAGGTAGTCTGGTTGTTATCGTGGTTTTCTATTGAAGTAAATACATGTTTTCGATTGTAGATAAAGAAATGCATGCTCAAGTACAAGATGTCGGTGAGGATTTGGAACAAGTTGAGGTTCTACAAAAGAAATTCGATGATTTCCAAACCGATTTGAAAGCTAACGAAGTTAGATTAGCGGAAATGAATGAAATCGCCATGCAGTTGGTATCGCTTGGTCAAACTGAAGCCGCTTTAAAGATTCAAACTCAGATGGAAGATTTGAACACCAAATGGACTGATTTGCAACAATTAACTTCCGAAAGGTAAAGAATTTCGTTATAAACTGACGCATGTTTTGACTAGTTTCTTATTTTGATTTTACAATTATTGAATAATTTTGTTGGATGGATTACAGTGAAGAAAAAATAATTAGAAAGAAATGTGGAACGGTAAGTCAAGGAGCACCGGGTCGAGGAAATAGGAGTAGGAGGTTTGAAATAAATTTTTTAAAGCAGCTTCGTTAAAAAAAGGGATTTAATTCGGGCTTATACTACAAGCATTGTAAATAAAAATGGCTTGTTACTATATTTCAAATATATTTAAAAAAAGGAAATAGCTTGCTCAGAATATACTTATTTCAAGCAATAAAATCAAATTTTATTTTATAGTGTGAGTATAAAATAGTGGATATAATTGTGATATAAATTATTTTCCTAAATACTCCTTATTAAAGTGTTATCTAACGTAGATGATCCTACAAAGCTCAAAAAATATATTTTTTTTTTATTTCTGAGGACTTTTTGTCCTGGTATAAATAAAAATTGACGAGGTAACCATCTGTTGAATTCAAGGATCACATTTTGTAGCCAAATGAACACTGCTAACTTCCATAGTAGTATCTAATCATGGACTCATCATAATTAAGGCTTTGAACAGGCACAAAATTATCTACATATAGCTTTTTGATTTTATCTTTTAAAGGACGAATCTTCCGCGCCTTATCTGAAGGTTCTATTTTAATATTGTCCCCAAAATGGAGAAACATCTGAATCTGTGAAAAACTATTTCACTTCAAACAGTTACTGACCATTATATTTTTTGCATCATCCTTCAAATCAAAATATTTAGTTTTAGCTGCAGTAATTTGTGGATCTGACTGGTTTGAAAAAATGTGTAGTTCATTTTCTAAATCAACTTCGATCCAATAATATTAAAGTTTTTTTATCAAGACTATCATTGTTCCAAATGTAGTACGGTTTTTCGAACTGCTTGTCTTACTAAGAGATTTTTCATAAATAATCTCAGCGGTTAAAGGTGGATGTTCGTTTCGAGTGTTATCTGTCAGTTTGATTTCCACGGGTAGCTGTCTATAAGATAAAGAACCGTACTTCCCTCGTCCTCATCTGCAGAGTCTTCATCAGTTTCAATGTTACTCTCAAGGGGCTCAATAAATATTTCGGCTACTTGATTAGCCCCATTTTTATCACAGTAAACCATATTAAAAGCTTCGGATAAGGTTAGACTCCTATACTTAGACAAAAGTTGGAATCAATGGAATAAATCTACTTATGTTAACGAATTGTCGATGGTTTTTCGACGTTAGAAAATTCATAAATAAAAAAAATGTTTATAAATGCCACAGCAACGCAGCTTCTCCCTCGATGGATTCTTTGTGACTGAAAGTCTACAGTTAATTTATATAAAGTTTTTTACCAAGCGCAAAAAAATAGATTTTTTCTAGATTTTTCGGAAACTAAATTTTTGAATTCCAGATTTTAGTGTGTAGTAACACTCTTTTTGACAAATTGCTTAAATGTATGAAAAATGACCAGGTATGATGTATCTGGAGCTTGAGAGGATTTTATGAAACGCTTTCTTATCGAAAAGTAAAAAATACTCTTTATCAGTAGTACTTTTCGTGAAATGCTTTTTTCCAATATACTAGATGTTATTTTTTTAAAAAAAAAGTATTTAATTATATAAATTACAATAAATATTTCTTTTTAAAAAAAACATATCAGCTTTTTGAGATAAAATGGCTGTTTAAAAGGATCTAATTGCCTTAAGTCATACTAGTATCATTTCTTTAGTTTTCCCGGTACTTAGATTCTTTTCACAATGATAAATCGAAAAGTTTTCTGAATGTTAACGAATAAATACATCCTTCAAAATATGTCCTCATAAATAAACACACAATTACATCTGATGCACGTTTTGATAACCAAGTTCTTCAGAGATTCAATTTGATTATTATGCATCAGGCATAGTAATTTTGACCCTACATAAATCGCTGATTTATATCCGGCTCGAAGGACCAGATGGTGTAATTGTGATTTTTGGTTTTGTGGTAATAATCACTAACGGTTCCCGAAATTTCAACTTATATCCATATACATAAAGACACAATCCAGTTGGAAATATTAAGTTATTGTTCTATTTGTATAGATACAGAACTATTGTAGTAAATTTGTGCTTTCCAACGATATCATTCAAAACATTTCGATTTATCCACATATATTTTGATTTTAATGATGTTTATCATGTACTAAAAACAATTGGATTTCAATTAAAGGGCCAGCCAATTAGGTTCTGCTCATGAAGTCCAAAGGTTCCATAGAGATGTGGATGAGACTAAAGATTGGATAACCGAAAAAGACGAAGCATTAAATAATGATGATTTAGGAAAGGATCTGAGAAGCGTACAAGCTTTACAAAGAAAACACGAAGGATTGGAAAGAGATTTAGCAGCTTTAGGCGACAAGGTTGATTGATATATTGAATCTGATTATGACGTATGACATTAATATGTATTTTATTTTTAGATCAAACAATTGGATGACACCGCAAACCGTTTAGTGACTACTCACCCCGAAAGTGCCGAACAAACTAGGTTGAAACAAGAAGAAATAACTAAATTATGGACTCAATTAACAGCTAAAGCCAATAGTCGTAAAGAGAAACTTTTAGATTCGTATGATTTACAAAGATTCCTCAATGATCATCGTGATCTTTTGGCTTGGATTAACTCCATGTTAGTGTTAGTCAGTTCCGAAGAACTAGCTAATGATGTTACTGGAGCTGAAGCCTTGATCGAACGCCACCAGGTAATTTATTTTTGGTTTTTGGTCATTCCTAATTGGTTTAAAATGTCTTTAAGCATGTGTATGACATGTACAAGACATTTTTAGTAATTAGATTTGTTTTTTTTTTTGTTGAAAATGTTGATGAAAATTGATTCGTTTGTTGGAGTTTCTCACCTGCTCACTCGATTTTTAGAACTACAAGGCAGAAATAGATGCAATGTATGGCGTTCGTGCTCCTCAGGTAGTTACTTGTGGTTATGGTGTTCAATTTACAGCTACTAATTATGTGACAGCTTTTCATTTATACATATACATAATGTCAAAAGCAAGATGCGATCCAACACTCCTGATTTATTTTAGAATCACAAACCATATATTGTCCAAATTTTTTTTTATTTGGTCCATAACCGCTATTCTCTTGTAGGTTCATGCAAATCATTCATTTTTTATTTCTATTAATGATTAAAAAGTTATACAAATATTGCTAAACTTATGATCTTGAACCAAACCACATATTTGAGCACTTTTTGTCATTTGAACCATAACATCGTATGTACGATGTACTTCCTTGTACAAATCACAAATTTGGAGACTTTGTTTTTTTCAATGGGTACGAAATCTCAAAACCTCCTCTTTCCAGGGTAAAATCGCTCACTTCGGGGGTAGTTTTGACGGAGTTATGGGTGGGGGTTGGGATTCGTGCCCATTGAGACTTAATCGGCTTGCTTCAAACTATTATTGTGCCAAGTTTTCAGAAAAAATGCTGTATGGTGCTTCTTTTGGGTTTAGATCTGTTTTTATTTTTTCTAAGATATTTTTATATCTAATAATCTCCTAATCAGTGTTCCCAAACTGTAATTTGCATGAATTGAGAGTAATTTTTAAAAAAATTATAATCTGGAACCAAATCACAAATTTGAGCACTTTTTGTTTCTTCATACTATAAATATTTTCTAGTGAGTCCACCATTTCTAGTTTTCCCTAATTATGACTTGCACAAATTGTTTAAATTAGTCTCCCTAAAAATTACAATCATGGACCAAATGGAATTTTTTTTGTTCTTTGCACCATAATTTCCGTTACAAAATAATAAGGAGTGTTGCAGACTATGTAGCCTTTGCTTTATTTGTTAAAAAGGTGTTTTATCAAGAAGTTTTAACATTTAAATTAATTTTTTTATCATAAAATCTAACTAATGTTTACATTTTTGTTAAAATACCTGTAAGCTGTAAATCATGTCCTGGTGGTCATTTAAAATATTAAAAAGTATAGCATGAAACATTTTATATGTATTCTTTCAATTGTAAGAATTTTGGAAATAATTACCCATTTTAAGCAGTTATTTCCAATATTAAATTAATAGTTTCATTCTTATCAGTCATACTTTAACCGCTTTTTAATGTGAATTCTTTATTTTTTTTTGACAGTTCTTTTCAGTTAACCAAGGACGCTGGACTTACATTCTTCTATTTTCATCAATTAATAATAAATATCATGTTTTAACTTTTTTATGTCAGGTGGATGAGTAAGCTGTAGATATGAATCTTTTATTACAAAGTAATTCGTCATTCCACACTTTCCAGTTAAAATTTTTGTTCGTTAGCTGTAGTCGACTCAAAGAATAATTTATATCTATAGTTTTTTAAGATTCTATCCTTTTACAAACTTATCTGCCTAACTACTTTTCTTATGCACGTGGTGACAGTCTATAGTTTCTTTTTCGAAATTCTAGGAGCACCGAACTGAAATAGACGCACGCGCTGGTACTTTCCATGCACTAGAACAATTTGGTCAGCAACTACTTAACTCGAATCATTATGCAAGTCCCGAAATTCAAGAAAAACTTGAGCAACTCAATAAGGCACGCGCCGACCTCGAACGAGCTTGGATCGATAGACGATTACAATTAGATCAAAATCTTGAATTGAATCTTTTCTACAGAGATTGCGAACAGGTAAATATTTGCAACGATTATTTTATTTTAGATTAGATACATTCTTGAATAAAATGTTTTCTTCAGGCAGAAAATTGGATGTCTGATAGAGAAGCATTCTTGGCTTCGGATGAAGTTGACAGTAATGGAGACAACGTTGAAGCTTTGATCAAGAAACACGAAGATTTCGATAAAGCTATTAATGCACACGAAGAAAAAATTGGTGCTTTACAAACTTTAGCCGATCAACTAATAGAGAGGGAGCATTACGCTTCCAAACCCATTGATGACAAACGTAACCAGGTAAGATTTCAACTCTAAATTGTTAATTAAATTTAATCTTATTTATTATAAACGTTTTAGGTTTTGGATAGATGGCGTCATTTGAAAGATGCTCTAATTGAAAAGCGATCGAAACTAGGGGAGAGTCAGACTCTACAACAATTCTCCAGAGACGCCGACGAAATTGAGAATTGGATAGCGGAGAAACTCCAGCTAGCTACAGAAGAAAGTTACAAAGATCCGGCAAATATTCAATCAAAACACCAGAAGCATCAAGCATTTGAAGCTGAATTGGCAGCTAATGCAGATAGGATACAAGCTGTATTAGCTAACGGGGCTAATCTAATTAATAAACACCAATGTGCTGGATCAGAAGAAGCTGTTCAGAAACGTCTTGAATCTATAGCAGATCAATGGGAATTTTTAACACAAAAAACGACAGAAAAATCTCTAAAACTTAAAGAAGCCAATAAACAGAGGACATTCATCGCAGCTGTTAAAGATTTGGACTTTTGGTTAGGCGAAGTGGAAAGTTTATTAACCAGCGAAGATGCTGGAAAAGATTTGACTTCTGTACAGAATTTGATCAAGAAACATCAATTGGTTGAAGCTGATATTCAACATCATGATGATAGAATTAAAGGTTAGCTGGTATATTTTTAATTAAATTTGATTTTCATGTTGAAATTTTTAATTTTCCAGATATGAACGATCAGGCGGATTCTTTGATAAAAAGTGGACAATTCGATACTGCATCTATTCTCGAAAAACGAGATTCCATCAACACTAGATATGAACGAATAAAAAATCTGGCTGCACACAGACAAGCAAGGCTCAACGAAGCAAACACCCTGCATCAATTTTTCAGAGATATCGCTGACGAGGAATCTTGGATCAAGTAAGTAAATTTTAAATTATCTAATACTAATTATACTAATTTATCTCTTATTTTAGGGAGAAAAAACTTTTGGTAGGTTCAGATGACTACGGTCGCGATTTAACCGGTGTACAGAACCTCAAGAAGAAACACAAACGTTTAGAAGCTGAACTAGCTTCACACGAACCAGCCATTCAAGCTGTACAAGAAGCCGGAGAAAAATTGATGGACGTTTCTAATTTGGGTGTACCAGAAATCGAACAAAGACTCAAAGCTCTCAATCAAGCTTGGGTCGAATTGAAGCAATTAGCCGCTACTAGAGGACAAAAATTGAATGAATCCTTAACTTATCAACAATTCTTGGCTAAAGTTGAAGAGGAGGAAGCTTGGATAAGTGAAAAACAACAGTTATTGGGCGTTGAAGATTACGGTGATACAATGGCTGCTGTGCAAGGATTGTTGAAGAAACATGATGCTTTTGAAACCGATTTCCAAGTTAGTAAACTTTCTATTGAATTTATTTATTAATTAAAAATTTCTCTGTCCCTCCCTTTGTAATCATGTGGAAAAAGGCCAAGTTATAGGAGAAAAAAAGAATAACCAATTTAGCCTCGTTACAATTTTCTGATATTTTTAGGCACACAGAGATCGTTGCAAAGATATAAGCGACGATGGACAACGTTTAATATCCGAAGGTAATCATCATTCTGACAGTATCAATCAACGTTGCCAACAATTACAGACGAAACTCGATCATTTGGCAGCTTTGGCTGGTAGACGTAAGGCCAAACTCGTCGATAATTCAGCTTATTTGCAATTCATGTGGAAAGCTGACGTTGTCGAAAGTTGGATCGCCGATAAGGAGAGTCACGTCAAGAGCGAAGAATTTGGTAGAGATTTGTCTTCTGTTCAAACTCTATTAACCAAACAAGAGACTTTTGATGCCGGTTAGTCAAAATTTATAACATATTTGTTCATGTTTTTATTTTTTTTTTAATATTTTTTAAGGTCTCACTGGGTTTGAACACGAAGGTATACAAAATATAACTGCTCTAAAAGACCAGTTAATTTCTTCCAATCACGATCAAACTCAAGCTATTCTCCAAAGACACCAAGCTGTCATCGAAAGGTAAGTAGGTGGATTACAAATTTGTAGAAGTGAGTCTTAATTTTGTTTTCTGATATTTTAGATGGCAAAAATTATTAAACGATTCCGACGCGCGTAAACAACGCCTGTTACGAATGCAAGAGCAATACAAAGAAATCGAAGAGCTCTTCCTCATGTTCGCCAAACGCGCATCCGCTTTCAACTCCTGGTTCGAAAACGCTGAAGAAGATTTAACTGATCCAGTGCGATGTAATTCTATAGAAGAGATTCGGGCATTGAAAGAAGCTCACGCTCAATTCCAGGCTTCTCTATCGAGCGCACAAGCCGACTTCGATGCACTGGCTCAGCTCGACCAACAAATCAAAATGTTTAACGTTGGACCCAATCCGTACACTTGGTTCAATATGGAAGCTTTGGAAGAAACTTGGAGAAATTTACAAAAGATAATCGCCGAGAGAGACGTCGAGTTGAATAAGGAAACGCAACGACAAGAGGAGAACGATAAGCTCAGAAAGGAATTCGCTAAGTATGCTAATGCTTTCCATCAATGGTTGACAGAGACACGGTAAGTTAGTTTATTTCCATAAATACAATTTGTTGGTTTATATTAATTCTTAAGTTTAGTAGATGGCAAATTTTTTGATCTGTATTGAACCATAGACAAAATTCAAAGAATGTTTTCAATTGAGTTAAGACAGATATAACCGCTCTTTATCTGGTGATAGATATATCTGCCGAATATGGATAAAGTAATAAGAACAACTCAGCAAATCTATGTAGTGAAATGATTAAGAAAACAAACATCACCATATTGAAATGAAATAGAATACACTATCTGAAATGTCAATAGAAATACCATGAAATGGTACAAAAACAACCACGGAAGCTGAAGTTTTTGTGGCCCATACCAAATACTCCAAATCGCTAGGCTCCCATTCAAGTGTCTTCCGGTTAGAAATTCCGATGCCCCAAAAAAATCCGTTGAAACTGTGATGCTGCTGGATACAAAAAGTACATGGAACAAGCTTTTATGCGGAAGAGGAAGAAGTTCATTTAGATCTAGAAAGACCATCAATTAGAATTATAAGCAAAAAAGCTATAACCTACTTAAAGCCAGTGCAGATACTGTAATTCATAATTATTCTAGAACTGGAAGTTGTAAAAAATAGCTCATTTAAAACTTTAAGGCGTATTGTAATTAAATCTTGATAATCTTGATTAATAATAAAAGAGAATCACAAACATATATACAGAGAGATCCAATGAAATAACTTTATTTAATATTTTACCTTTCATCTTTTCAGTTACCGCATTTTAGGATGGGATGGGTAAATAATGTGTGGTGTTTTAGAAAAACTAATGCTTGCCATTTTATTGTGTTTACATATTACAGTTCTATACTATATTTATGATAATCTCTTCATTAAGTAGATCATTACATCATTTTGTTTTCTAATGATGACCATTCATTCTCAATATAAATAACAGATACTGAACACACCGTTTACACTACCACTACCAACTCTCACAATTACACTGTCTGTCTGAAGCGTGTCGATAACCAAGTTATCATCTTCAAAGACTGAAGGTAAACTGTTAGACAGAGTAATTGTGAGTGGTAGTGTAAACAGTGTGTTTAGTATGAATATCACCAACGGTTCCAGAAATTCCAACTTACTAAATAACAGATGTCTAAAAAGAAATTGTCCATTTGACATAAAGTGTAGCAAAATCTCACCAAGACACTAGCGAAGCTTACAAACCAGCGAAACAATTTTTTCATTTGAATTTGAATTGTTGGTAAACAGGAATTTGTTATTAAAAATTACATTCCACAAGTTTATTATTCAGGAACTAAAATTTTCACTTATCAATCAATTTTGTAAAAGTCTTCTTCAGGAAATGGTATTCGGCAACAGTTAAATTAGGTACAACTGATACTAGAGGAGGGTGATCAATGGTATTGAATTGGTTTTTCACGATACATGTGAGGATTTATGTTACTCCAATACCTCACATTTTGAGTATTAATATTTCCATTACAAAAAAGTACTTTCATTACTAAAACAAATTGTCTTTCCATAGTATGGCTGCTATAGAAATTTATTGGATATATTTTCACAGAATTGCAGTCTTTGTTTGGTCGGGGTCGTCATCTAAAAGTTAATGCACCGTTTTTAATTTATATGGGTGAAATTTGTTTTTAGTTAACACCCCATGACTCACTCCACAGGTAGACGTTACTTGGGCTATGGAAGAAGAAGGGTTGAAATGTCGCATATCTTAGTTATAGTTAGTCAAGGTGGCATAAAAATAAAAAAAAAACAAGTATTTATTATCAAAAATAATTTTATTGCTCTTAAAAATATTCTCTATTAAGATTAGTACACTTTTCTATGAGTTTGAGCCTTTTATCCAGGCTGAGGTATTTCCAAAACAAACACTTTGAATACAAAAACAATTTCTTCTGGTATTGAAAATCGTTCACCAAGTAGTTTGTTGGTATTCGAGAATAAAAAGAAGTCATTGAGTGCTCTATTGCCAATGTTGCTGCATGACCACTCTAGCCATCGCAAAAAATACACTCTATAAACAATCCGATAACTAAATTTTTCAGTCTGTATTCAAAAATCTTTTTTCAGTCTGTATTCAAAAATCTTATTGTTTCAAAATGTATTACACAACTGAATTTTGCTTTACTAATATCTGTTACTACTAATTAATATTAACCGTGTGTTCTAAAATCTAAAATATGTCAATTATAAATTTAGATTTTAAAATATTGTTTTCTATTTTTCAGTACCTCCATGATGGAGGGCTCTGGTTCTCTAGAACAACAGTTAGAAGCGACTAAACGAAAGGCGGCTGAAGTACGCGCTCGTAGATCCGATTTAAAGAAAATAGAAGATCTAGGAGCCATTCTTGAAGAACATCTCATTTTGGACAATAGATATACGGAACATTCTACGGTAGGTTTAGCACAACAATGGGACCAATTGGATCAATTAGGAATGAGGATGCAACATAATTTGGAACAACAGATACAAGCCAGAAACCAATCAGGTAAGTTTGTAATAGGAAAAAAAGATTTTTGCATATTTTTTCAACACCTATTGGATTGAATTTTTAGTCAATATAAAGTATTAACGTCGTTTCTGAGGAATTCCTGGCACAACAATCTCTGGCAAAATCTGTAGTGCTATCTTAACATTTACCAGAAATGTTGATACTAGTTCTGTGTCATGTCATAATGTCAATATAAATAGCGCAAATTTGTCAAAAGGAGTAGTTGGGTTCAAAGCAGTTACAACTACAGCAGTGTCATAATAAATTGATATTTTTTTAGGTGCCCCTATTAATTGATGCATAAAGTAATTGACTAAATGTCACAAGTATATAAATTAATAATAATTTTTTTTTAGGTGTAAGTGAAGATGCTCTTAAAGAATTCTCGATGATGTTCAAGCATTTCGATAAAGAAAAATCAGGAAAACTCAATCATCAAGAATTCAAGAGCTGTCTCCGAGCTTTAGGTTACGATCTTCCTATGGTCGAAGAAGGACAACCTGATCCAGAATTTGACGCTATACTTGGTTAGTATTAAAATAGTTTATAGAGTCTTGTGATAATAGGTATATATTTAGTACCAGACTCAAATACTCCAGATCCAGTTTTTGTAATAATTTTTGAAGTGTCTATATACTATTTTGAATATTTAGATGGTATATTTTCTTTATTATTATTTCGAATTGTGTTTAAGTTCTTTTTGATATTTGTTTTCTTGATAATTTCATCACTACATCATGCTAATATCAACTTTAAGGTTAGTTTAGTACTAGAAACAAAATTTTTCAATTGTTGGATAAAATAATTTGTATAATGATTAAATAATCATTAGGACAATAAAATTTATTTATATCCATCCAAGATTGCATTACTTTGTTGTCACACACACACACATGGATATAATAGAAAGCTCATCTCAGGAAGATTTTACCAACATATGAAAAACTAACAAATAAAATAGAAGAAAATAATAAATGTCATATGGAAAATTCTGTCAATTCGAGGAAGAAAAAGTACATATACCAAAAATTACTAACAAATGGTTCATACCCACAAAAAAAAATTTATATTCACAATAGAGTGTAATATTGATTTCCTTTGGAAATATAGACATTTACCTCACTGGTCACAGTTTCCAGCAGTTCAAATAGATCACTAACTGTTTTTTTTTTCTAAACACAATATCACAAGGAAGCGAATATTTTTTATGACATCTACAATGTGTGAATGAATTTCCATAGCAGAACTTATTCCGCATTTAGTTTCACTGGTATGTTTCACACCCTACACTACCACACCACACACTACAGTAACAAGTTTGACCCTGTTCCTGCTACTACAGCTACTTTAGTATCTGAGGTGACACTCAGATCTTGAACATGAATATTAAGTTGAAAAATAAGCTCACGAAAAGACCGGAAAAAATGTTCCAAGGAAATGAATATTAATAAAATTGGGAAAACATCACTGAAACAGAATCCAAACACAAATGTGGTTAAGAAAAGTAGGAAAAGCTTGAGACTTGATGATTGAAACGAAGTTTATCTAAAAACCTGTTATGTATATTAGATCGGGAAATTATTGATTGATATTATTTTCCAGCAATTTTTTTTCTAATTATTACTTTGATTTTTAAGATGTGGTGGATCCAAATAGAGATGGACACGTATCCTTGCAAGAATACATGGCATTTATGATTAGTAAAGAAACAGAAAACGTGCAAAGTTCGGAAGAAATAGAGAAAGCATTTAGAGCAATAACTGCGGGAGATCGTCCTTATGTCACCAAAGAAGAATTATATGCTGTAAGTATTAATACAGATACTTTAAATTATACATTTCATAATCCCTCAAAATTCTCTATATTTCTATGCACCTCTTTTTTCTATTTTAGAACCTCACCAAAGAAATGGCGGATTATTGTGTGGCGAGGATGAAGCCGTATGTGGAACCTAAAACAGAGCGACCTATACAGGGTGCTTTGGATTATATAGAATTTACACGCACTCTTTTTCAAAATTAATTTTTAATAGACTCCGGTTCTTACTGGACGTTATAAAGTATAAAAATATTATTGCAATAAGAAACAAAATATTTATTGAAAGTATATATTCCAGATTTATATATATTTATTATTGTTCTCTATACTCGTTTTTAATTTTGCTACTACTGGTTTACAACTTTTTTTAAATGCATCGCTGCTTGATTTTAGAATCCAGAGCATAGAAAATTAACAAAAAAAACTTGTTTTAAAATAATATTCATATTTATGTTCTTGTAACTTTTGAGTATTCCTCAATATATAACTTTTGCTTCATTGAAAGTTAGTGTGTTTCATTTTATCTCTTTCCCAATACCCAAGTCTCATTCCTTACCTTTTTTATAGATTGGTTATGTAAGGTTTGTCCCAACCCATTAAAAGACCGTCGTTGGTATGGTGATGATTCTATGATGCAAGTTGATCATGAATTTAAACGTACACAAACATAACTTAATCCACTTTGTCTTAAACCACTTCAAAATTTTTAAATATGTAAATCGATTAGTTAACATTCATTGATTGAATGTTTCTTGGACTCTTAGGCCAGTTATTATTCATATTTAATAGTCATAAATTACTAAAAGTGAAAAGAGAACCGTCATATTCCTCTCACCTTTTCGTCCATATCTTCCAAACCTTTCATTTAAATTTTTTACCTATAGCTAACATATTTATTTATAAACCATGAAAATTTGATTATTTTACCTTTATTTTTCAAGATAACAGTCTGTCAAAGTTGATCGCATTTCTTTATGACTTCGGTAACTTTTTTTTCCATATCTTTGTAACCGTTAATTAAAATTTTTCTATAAAATCAATCAGCAATAACCAATATAATATTTCAGAAACCGTGAAATTTTATTTATCAAGTCTTATTATTTTCCAACTATATCAAAGTTGATCTTGAATTTGAATGTACACAAACATAGCTTAATCCAGTTTCAAATTATTCCAAAATATAATTCGATCATTCGATTATTTCAAGATGGACTTGAAGGTAGGTGACAGAGCAAAGTATGGATGTAAATTTCCAGGCTGCAATAGTAAATATATAGAAAGAAAGATAAATAAACATTTTTTCGATTTCCCAAATGCTCTCCTGGTGTGTTTCTAAATGGGAAACTTTTTGTAAAATTTAATGTTGAAAATCAAATTATCGTTTGTGTGAAAATCATTTTTTGGAAATTGATTTTACAAATTGCAATAGAAAACATTTGAAGTATAAAACTATCTTAGGGTATGTTTTTTGGTTTCCCATAAACAGAAGTCCCTTAATTTGATACACGAATTAAAAGCCCTTTGGCTACTGATTACAAACTAATAACATTCACCCTACGAAAAAGTAATTTTGTTTTGAACATAGTTACCAACTAAGAAATATCTGTTCAATATATAATAATAAATAATAATAATAAAAGATATTCACTATATCATATAAAAATAACTTTCACTGACTTGAAAGTAGATTTGGAAATTTGTATACTTTATAATGACAACGCAATAAGTATAAAGTGTTTTACTGGTTTCATACTAAACATTATGGAATAATAAATTATAATTAACAAGTATGCATAATGACCATAGGTATGTAACCAAAAAGGAATCAATTTATAATGTTTTGTTTCCTTGAAGAGGTTATAATATTTTTTGTTTAATATAACTGCTGTGTATGTATGTTGGTACTTGTAAGCACGCCAATGTAGTAAAAATACAGTGAACAAAACTTTACAGTTACTTTATTATTTATTACCTTATTTATTTATCATAATATAATCCTTATAATTCCTTTTCTGACACACTCGAGTCCCAATATATTTATATCTAATAATCTTCTCTATAAATTAAATTTATGGCAAATTAATATTTCGTACAATTGAAAAAATAAATTATTTCATAAGTTGACTTGCTTTCTTTAAGTAAAAGCATCAATATGATGAACCTGTATATATTTTTAACAATAATTGCGTCTACTCAAGGTAAGTTATAAAATTATTCAATTTAAATGAAGTACTCTTAGGTTACAAAAATTGATGAAATAGCCACTGTATCTTCAAACTTAGATGCTAAATATCCATTACCTCCTGCTAGGGTAAATCGACCCTAATTTCTCGATCAAATTCGATTATATATATATCCCCAGAAAAATAATGAGAAAATGAATTTAATGCTCTTCTGCGTCTGATTCATCTAATAATAATAGGAGAGCTCAATTTAAAATGTTCCATATCATTTATAACTTTCCTTTTGCTAATGATCTGATTTAATTCAAATAGAGATGATATTATACTGTATTCTCACTTAAAATTCACTTGTCAATACAAATGTGAAGTAACAATAAATAATTATTTATTGCACTGAATACTCTCTGTATTATAAATTGTGTATTAAAATACCAGAATTTTTGCTTCTTGTGAGTTATTTCCACAAAACAATGGTTGTGTTGCATCGGCAAGGGGCGAGGTAAATATCTCAATTCATCTGATTTGAGTAAAATTAAATAGGGCGTAGAATTAAATGAAAATCAAATAATTGAGATTTCACAGAAAAGTAAGGCTATAATTGTTATATGTTTTTCTTCTTTTTCATAATAGGCTCAATCCGTAGATTATCCGCCCAGCCATGTTAAAATTACTGTAAGATGAGACTGTTGAGAGTTGCGAATATTATCGTGCTTGACTCACTACCTACCGGCTATCTGAAATTGTCTAATTTTACAGTTTGATTTCTTTAAAAAAGCAAATTTTAGCAATACACTTTTAGCAGTTGAATTAATGAGTATTCATTCCATTCTTATATGTTTTTCCTATTGTTTTTCTTCACTTAAATTCCTCTTTTTTTGTGCCTTTTCCATGAGTAGTCATAAGCAACTTCTCACTTCTTGTTTTATGCTTTATATTTACTTTCAAACTTTCAATAAGACGGAAATAAAGTAATTACATATTTCCTTATAGAGAGTAAGCGTGAGATGGCGGTACTGTATCAAAATTCGAAAATTTATTAGAATAACATAAAATTATAAATCATCTCTTCCTTAAGAGAGGAGAGGATAAAAAATTTATCGTTTTTCAAATTTATTATTCAAGATTGAATCAGTTTATTGAAGTGTGGCGACATCTACTTTTCAATGCTGTAACGTATAAGTTACATTAATTCAAACAATTTATACAGAGGACTGTAAAATTACAGTAAGCTCTATCATATAGATCTACACGTTACGGTGTAATATACGAATAGTAGTAGATGTCGCTACATTTCGGTACAATAATTTTTATGATTATTAGTAATTGTTTCAAGTATAGAAGAGACCTACACTTTAATTTCTGATCCGCATGTATAAGTTTAAAGACTGTACTAGACATAAACTATTGATAAAGCTGAAATATAATCAAGCGTAAATTTATTTATAGTATTACGGATAAAATATGGCGAATTTGTACTCTTTTCATAACATTTATAACAGCATCAAAATTACAGTTATCTGTATGATTAATATAAATAATTGATGTAATCTACACGTTATAACATAATATATGGCTATTAAGTACTAGATGTCGCCACACTTAAGAAGTACAAATTTCTTATAATTTAGTAATTATTTTGAGTATTTAAGATTAAGAAACCAAGATTTTAATTTCGGATCTGAATGGCTAAGTTTAGAGACTTCACTAAAAATAAACCCGAAATCTATTAATTCACATTTAAATAAGAACAATAGGAATAAAATATGAAAGTTACAGTCACCTGTAGTGAAATATACGGCTATTGACTAGTAGATGTCGCCATACTTGAGAATTGGAAACTTATAATTTAGTAATTATTTTGAGTATTTAAGATTAAGAAACTAACATTTTGATTTTGGATCTGAATGTCTAAGTTTAGAGACTGTACTAGATATAAACTCGAAATATATTAATTCACTTTTAATTAAGAACAATAGGAATAAAAGTTACAGTTACCTGTAGTGTTTTATACGGCTATTGACTAGTAGATGTCGCCGTACTTTAGCGAAATGATTCAATAGTGAAAAATTTCAAATATCTTTCATGATTATTAGTAATTATTTCTAATAGTAAATTCACTTTTTGGTTTACAGCAATTTCAGGAGGGACAGACACTGACATCAACCTCTACAAATCCCAACTATCGTTGAGATATAAAGATATCCATTTTTGTGGCGCGTCTTTGATAAACCAAAATTGGGCTCTTACAGCTGCAAGTTGTCTTGACGTTCATTCTACCGACTTATCAGTACAAGGGGGTACGACAAATTTTGCATCAAATTCAGGTGTTAAAGTGAATGTTGAATCTTTTATAATACATCCAAATTACCATAGACAAACTCACGAAGATGACATAGCTTTACTTCATTTTACTACAAGCATTCAATTAAATGATAATTTACGTCCAGCTATGTTGCCTTTTGAAGATATTAGTGATGTTACAGTAAACGCAGAGGTAGCTTTGATTGGTTGGGGCGCAATGGAACCAGATGGGAGCTATTCCGATGTATTACAGATGGGTGAAGTTTCGGCGGTTTCCAGAAGTGAATGTTATCTAGATTTTCCAAATATTACGTTATATATGTTTTGCGCTGGTATTTCAAACTTAGAACATATCAGCGCTTGCGCAGGGGATTTCGGCGGTCAAGCCATCGTAGATAATTGTTTGAAAGGTATTATTCTATGGTCCGATTCATGCGGGAAAAGTCCTACTGTTATGACTCAAATATCTACCTATAAAAAATGGATTTTAAGTGCTAGTAATATAACTGATTATGAAATATGTCCTCTGTCCTATTAAAATAAATTATTTTTTGGAATAAAATCGCAATAAATACTTTAAATATGGTATATACTTAATTCTTTTATGAACCTATAGCGACCATAGATAAATTAAAAAGCGAAGTTCGATTTAATGTTACAGAAATCGTAGTGACACCGCACGGCATGGATTAGTTATGCGGCTAACGTCACAAAACAATTTATAGATTCTTCTTTTTTATTTTTTCAACTGCTGTTGATTCAAATATTGTTAATGTCAATTTTCTAGGTTACGTTCGTTAATTGACTACATAATTACAAATTTGAAATGTAGCTTACAATTTCGGAACTATATAAAATAACAGTTCAAGAAAAATACATCGAAAAGAATATTCAAGGTCGTCTTGCCGGTTAGCTTTGGTATTTTCACAGCATATTCTGGGTGACGTCAAGATACCGGAGACGAGCTATCGACTGATAATGACGTCAAAGCGTCGGTTGCCGTAGCAACGCCGCTTTTCTCTGGAGTTTTCACTAGAAATCCAATCTGACCTAGACTTTGAAATAACATTATCGCGCTGTGATTGGAAAACGTTAACATCGCTTGGAATAAACATAGAGTGAAAGCTAATTAAAAGACGTTGATGGGTTGATACGTCATTATCCCAAATTTCTAGCGTGTCACTTTCGGATAAAACATGTCGTGTGTTATATTTTATGAGATAAATTCTGTTGAATATATTGAGAACTCGTTAACGGGATAAGTTGACAATACGAAATCAGCGCTTCTAGCAGCAGCAGCTTCGCAAGGGCAAACATGTGTCTGCGTGACGTCAATACCCCCGATGACGTACGCATCTTCAACAGGTATTATCCGTCGCCATGGCAACCCCCTCGAGCGATCTATAACCGAATACATCGTTGTCAAATTTATTTTTAATTTTCAACTGTTGAGAAATAATTCGAGGAGGTATTATTTCTAGATTTATATTGACAGGTGACAGTTTGCTTTGACCGTAAATTTCTTTTGAAATTGGACGTTTTCATAATAAATAAATTTAATTGTTTATTTATTAGTTTTGTTTTACTAATTAGTTATTAAAAATCTGTTGAAAATGAAACCAAATTCAAATAAATTAACATAGCTAAACATAAGTAGCATTAACTAAAAGTTTCTTACTAAATTAACTTAACCTAACTTTTTATTGTTTGGAAATTGATTCACAGACATCGGTACTAATTTCAACTTTTCGAAGTCATTTTTTCTTCGGGTTCTGCCTCTGTCTGTGAAGGATAAGATTTTTTAATATAAGGATTGTACCCAATTTAAGTTTCAACATTATTATTTCTTTGATTCTTTCGCGATCAACATCGTCTTTGTAGATGCGATCTGTTCTATGGTTGCAAACTATAAAATTTTCTTTTACTAGCTGACCCGGCCACGCGTTGCTGTGGCTGAAGTTTTTGTTATATTACATTATAGTAAACAATCTAAGAGGAACGATAAAAGAACATCAGACACGGAGTCCACTATGCTTATTTACACAGATGGTATTTGAAAAAAAAAAATGGTGATCTCCTTATTTGACTTTCTACTACTATAACCCTTTAGTACAATGAAATTATTTACGAACAAAGACGAAAATGTTGATGGTGGTATACAAATTCACTGGATTGAGATTTGAAGGGGAAGTACGTTGAACACAATTAATTAAAATGTTCTTACACTTGATATTAATCAGAAATCAATACAAAATAAAAATTTATCAGATTTATTAAATAAGTATATTACAGTATAATACAGTAAATAACATGTGACGCTTAAACATCATGAATGAGGTAGGCAAGGCAGACAGTCTTAAACTTTTAAACATTAATGTCTCTTTTTTTGAATTATAAATACTTTCAATTTCAATTTAATTTAACACCAATCGGTGCACAATGTTTTTGGTTAACCTGTCTTTAGCTAACACAAATAGATTCGACGGTTTCCCAACACGTGAACACGCAACATATAGTTGCCCATGAGAAAAACATGGATTTTCCAAATCTAAACCACAAATGGACATTGTTTGACCTTGAGATTTATTTATAGACATGGCGAAAGCTAAACGAATTGGAAACTGTAGCCTTTTGAAGGGTATGGTAGAATCTGATGGTATCATCGGAATACGTGGCAGCAAAACCACTTTTCCTTTAAACTTCCCAGCCAAAATGGTTGCTTCAAGAATGTTACCGGTGATCTTTTTGATGACCAAACGCGTACCGTTACATAATTGAGGCGGATTCAAATTACGGAGGAGAATAATAGGGGAACCAATCTTTAATCGAAGATTATGTGGTGGCATTCCAGGTATATCTAATGAATTTAAAAATTCAATCGGAAAATTTACACTTTCATTTTCATCAACAACAGTATCGATTGATTTAAAAGACATCAGATCGCCTGGTAACAACTGTTGTATCTGGAAGTTAATTTCGTCAACATCAACGTTTTTGGCTGCCAAAATCGCCCGTTGACTGAGCCATTCATGATTCAAATAATTATTCTGTATATCCGGGAAAATACTCTGAATCAATTCATTTTTATCCTGAACAACAGTGCAAAAATTGTCTGGTAGTTTAATGCATTGCGTATTTGGTTGCAGTTCTATTTTACCGTTCCCAATATCTAGTAGTTGTTCGGAAAATATTTGTGCTGATGGATCATTTTGCAATTGTACTCGCATATTTATGGTCAATCGAAGTGTTTCAACACTTCGCCATAAGAATGATTGTTTCAAACATGCATTAATCTCATCCGCGAAAGTTGAGCGAGGTATAACCGGTAAGGTCTGCCGGAAGTCACCAGACAAAAGTAAGATAACACCACCGAAAAGTCTATTATTGCTGTTTAAATCTTGCATAGTTCTGTTTAATGCTTCAAGTGAATATTTGTGTGCCATTGTGCACTCATCCCAAATTATTATAGAACTCTTTCGCAACACTGCAGCTATTCCACTATTCTTTTTGATGTTACACATTGCATCTGGTTTATTATGAACGTCCAATGGCAGCTTGAATGTTGAATGTGCTGTTCGCCCACCATCCAGTAAAGTAGCCGCAATGCCTGACGATGCTACTGCTAATGCGATTTTTTGTTGCGACCGTATTTTGGCAAGAATCAACGATATTAAAAATGTCTTACCGGTTCCACCGGGTGCATCCAAGAAAAAAAAACCGCCTTGTTCAGCAGCAACAGCCAGCATAATCCGATCATAAATAATTTTTTGTTCTGCTGTCAGTAATGGTTCACTGTTCATGATAATTGTTGCTAAACTTCCATGGTCATATTGCTTTTCTCGTTGTAAATCGGTATTGACTAAGTCGGTGGCTGGACGATTAGGTGATGGCATACCATAATGATTAAGTGGTAAATTTGAAATAAGAACACATAAATCCTCGATCAAGACCAATGCTTCATTGTACATCTCTGGTGTATAATCTATGTTTTGGCATTGATTTGTTTGTCTAATTCGGTGCAAGATGTCTTCTGTCATACAATTTTTATATTTTTCCCACAAAGTTTGTGCTTGCGAGGGATAACATGTCGTCAAAATAATTGCAAACAACTGACGAATGTTATTCGGTGTTGATGTCAACGCAGCATCAGCAAGCGTTAAGTCCCAATGGTTATCGTCTTCTAGCAATTGCAGTTCACGACATGCATCCTGGTATGTATTGAATACTCGACCATTAATTGTTCGTAAAAATTCAAAAGACGTTGGTCCGGGAACATTCACCAATAACAAACGTAAATAGAAGCACTCACGTTGCTTTGGATGTACCGTGTAAAGTCTCCCCAATGTCTTAGCTTTGAATATGCCTGTAATGGAAGGATGTGGTTTTCCTTGTTTCCGTGGCTCCCATTTTTTACTGGATTTGTTCCATGTGAAGTAACGTGGAACATCACCATACACCAATGTCTTCGCGAATTGGCCAAAAACATCAGGTTTTTGACACAATGTAAAAAATTCAGTTAGAGTCGTTTTCGGAGCTTCGAACGCTCTTTGGAGAACATTTTCTCCAGTAAAGTATACACGTTGACCGTTTTCAAGATGTATTGCCAGATGTTCCCGACTAGAATTTATGAGGGGGCATGCCTTATATAGCGTGTGGGCCTCATGTGGCAAATGGGGGGCATGCCGATTGAGGGATTTCCCCGCAACTTCCTCATGAGCACCTCACGGAAAAAATTATAAATATTGAAGTGAGGTATGCCGTATGAGTTTCCCATAAGGATATTATAGGGTAAACCTAACACATATATGGTATTTTAAAGAGATGGGCAATCCCCTCGTCTACCCCATGAGGGCTCGATTTGACAAATATCAAATATACTATTTTTGGTAAAATTAAACTTGTCACAATTGTTACTTTACTACTACTACTACTACTACTAATTGTTAATAGTACAATTGTTCATGAATTGTAATAATTGTTAATCGTTGTCTTATCGGATTTACCTTACGAAATTGCAATATTTTAGAACGTATTGCATAAAGTATATCGTTTATGTACATCGTATTGCGCATGCTCAGGTACACATAGTGTACATAGTACATATAGTTCAGTCGTTCGTGTATACTCTTAACCATATAATTATTGTAGGTTAATAAATAGTGATATAATTAAAATAGTTGATATATTCTCGAAAAATAATCACCATGAGTACTGATAATAGTACATCAAATGATGATGTATCAGAAGTGGTTGCAGATTATAAGTATAGACTAGTTGTTTTTGTTGGTAAGAAAAAAAAAAAAGATATTGACATAGTGCCATCGTCTTGGATTTTTTATGATGAAAAAACAGACACAATCAAGTGCAAATTTATGCCTCCACCATACGATGTAAAGCGATCGGATACGTTATCAAAAATGGTACAGAATTGTGAACAACCGATAAATGATTGGCCAGTTTATTCAGTAGACATCCGAGGAAGAGCTCGTAAGTTGTGAAATTATTCGATTGATTAATTTCATCTCGAATTTATATACTCTGAGAAAATAAGATAAATAGAACAAAGGTATGTTTCTTGTGTTGGATTCATTTTTCTAACAACCTCAATTAAAAAAATATTTCTAGCTTAAAAAAACTTTTAATGTCAATGTCTAACATGATATTATGATTACTATATTATTTTTAGTGATAAAAAATAGTTTTCAATACTGTAATTATTATTTAAATGAAAAAAAACTTTTTCGCAACAATTACAAAAAAACTCCTTTGTTCTAAAATTCTATTTTTTTCAGTTATCATTTTTTATTGATTTTTTTTATTAAGTACATTATTCTAATATTCAGGAACGTTTGAAGAAGCTAATGAATTGGCTATCCAATTGGAATATAAGCCATTTGCTTATTCTACACAAAATGAAGAGACAGCTAAAGTAAAGGCTGCTAATGATGTGCATTTTTTTAAAAATAGAAAAACATTCAGAGATGAATCTTTGAAGATGTTAAATGAAATCAACATCGATTTAGGTGAAAAAACACGTGTGAATAGAGGTAATTTATGATGAAAATATAGATTTTGTTACTTGGAAAACATATATTTGTAAGTACGAAAAGGTGATGATATATTTTAAATTTTTAGCTCAGCCATCATCGCAAAAGTTACCAACAGAAGAAGATAAACAAGATAGATATTATTCTTCCACAGACTCAGACGAAGAACATTGTTACGATGCATCTAGATCAAAAAAAAAGAAAATCATTACCAGAAAAAATATCAAAAGATCTCGCATATCTTCGTCCAGTACATCTGATTCGAATTTAAAAATTGATGAAAATAATCCACAAACACCTAATGTAATGGAAAAGCTAGATAAGAATTGTCAACCAGTATTATTATGCTCGTCAACAAACCAACATTCAATTGAAAAAATCGAAGGTGACCAATTTGGTAGGTATTGAAAGATGAATAGAAACCGCATTATTAATTATAATTATCAACATTTGGGAAACGAAGTATATTCTTTTCTTATGTTACAGAAAAGTTATATCGTATGATTGATGCCCGCTTTAAGACTTTTTCAAATGAAATATCGGAGAAATTCACTAAACTCAATAGTCAATATAATTCATTATCTTTACAAATTGGACAGTTAAGTGGAAAAATTATTGAGATTCAGCATCAATTAACAAAGAATAATATCAATAACACAGATATTGAAGTCGATAGTGATGATGAAAATGCTGAAATAAAACTTCCATGTAAAACAAAAATAGATTTTGATCAGTTCGATGAAAAACTTGAAAAAGATAAGAATTTTCACAAAAAAATTCGTAAGTATTCATGTTTAAAAAAAGTTTTTATTATAATATTAACGATTTGAATACTTACCGAATATTGAATTATACGTTTAGGTTCGGAAATTACTTCAAAAAGTCAATAGACGCTTACCCATAACTAGGAATTTTGGCGAATTATTAAGATATTGTATATCTCGCGATGTAGGTCTCATGTTCGCTCCAGTTAAGACTTCAAAAAAAAAATCACATGTATTCAAGGATACATGTCTTTTTAAAGTTATAAAAGGTTAGTGAAATTAATGTTCAAGTTTCACAAAATGAATACAAATAATTAATAAATATTGTATTTAATATTTATAATTGTCCTAAATTAATGTTTTCTTTTTAGCGACGCTCAGAAAAGTTTTTTCGAAACCAGGCGAAGATGTCCCAGACCAAAATATTCTTGATGCTATGGCTTCAGCTCTACATAATTGTAAAGACTGGGACGGTGGACGAACTGCTCGTTCCAAGAAACCTGCTGAAGCTAATAGTGAAATAGACAATGAGCATTTAGACTAGTATTTCAGATTAGTATTCTTAATTGCGTAACTTTTTTATATAAAGTAAAATATACATTATGTAGTTTATCCCGTGCATTATATTGTATTCTGAAAGTTTGATTTAAAAAATAGTTCTTTATTACTTATTGTATTTTAAGATTGTAATGACTATGAATGTATTGTTTGTAATTGATATATCTATATATATTTTAAAATACATTATTTTTAATGTTGCCAATGAAATTCGGTTAATTTCCCTGAAAATTTTCAAATAGGGTAACAGTTAATTTTCCTTATGAGGTCCACATGCGGTATACATAATGATGCACGAATGAGGCAAGGCGTTATATACCCTTTGTGCGCCCTATGAGGCAGCATCATGAGGTCCCCACGAGGCAGTGTGGCTAGCCTCGTGAGGGCCCTAGCTGAACCCCTCCCAAAATTCTAGTCGGGTTGGACAGCAGGATCTCTTTCGTGGATGGGAAAGCTGAGAATATGCCAAATAGCTTCATTGCTGCTAATGTATCTGCCCATTTGGTATCGTGCTATTTCGTCATTTTTATTTATGTTTTGTACTTCAAATATGGCCAAATCACTGCCTTTGTTTACATATTTACAAATATACTTAATTGATTTAACAGAACTGCAAAGCTCAACATTGATATGAGCTTTGTAAGTTTTTGAAAGTAGTGGTGAGTATGGTACCACCCACTGATTATCAAACTCAACTTGATTTGGAAAGTTCGGCAGTCGCATTGTAAATGTGTGGCCACCATTCTCAGTACTTCTGCGGCGATACATTGGATAACCATCAATATCCGTGATCGTGTCATTCGTATGCGGCTTTGGGAAGTTTTTTTTACATTTTCCATTTTCCATGCACGGTGACGTCATGTTGAAAGCACCGCATGGCCCATGGATCATGTGTTTGGTGACAATATCAAATAATTCTTGATCAATTAATGGGTCTGGAATTTCGGCTGAAATTATTTGATCGATTTCTTCAGGACGGATTCTATCTTTAAGCCAAACCAAAATGTGGGCATGAGGCAAACCTCGCTTTTGCCACTCTATCGTATACAGCCAACAACGTGTGATACCAAAAATTGAATATTTAACAATAAAATCAATTAAGGATTTCAATTTTTGTTTAAACACCCGTGCAGTTAAATCATGACGATGAATGGCTTGTTGTCCTGGCAATAGTAAAGTTTGTATCTCTTCCCAATTCGGATTACATGTGAATGTAATAAATAAATCCGGTCGGCCGTAATGACGTACGTAAGTCATCGCATCTTGTATGTATTCCTGCATGTTCCGTGGGCTGCCGATGTAGCTTGAAGGTAAAATGAAAGCATTACCGATGTCATTGGGATTTAAATTTCCATCGATGTTTCCAGCAACAGCATCTCGTAAGTGAATATATTCTTCCGATCGTAGTTTCGCCTGGTTGAATCGAAGGAATCGCAAGCGTTCGCTTTCGACCTTAGCATACATATCAACAATGTATTGATGGAACAGCTGACGATATCGAAGGATATAATTGTCTTGATGTTGTCTAACCATTATTCGGTGTGCGTAGTAGTTCATTGAGCTAACTTTTTTATTTCTGTAATCACCTAAAAAAATAAAAAATAAAATGCAATACGAAATTAAAATCTATACATACAGTAAGAAAATAAATAGATAATTGTCAAATTTACCGGTATTTGGATCATACTGTTTGATATTGAGGTGATATTCATCTTGTCCTTGCCAAAATATTAATGGATATTGTAGTGCATCATATGAACGGTGTAGATCCGAAATCGTACTGACAGTGTTGTCTCGCCGTGTAATTTTTATAGATCTTTCGTCAACTGAATCACCAACCATGATAACAGCAACCTCATCAACAGTTGGAGCGTTGAATCTACCAGCATGTTCACCTAATGGTACTTTGTCGGCTTTAATGACGATTTGATAATTGTCATTTTGCAGTCGTGGCGAAACTCTTTTGATCAATTGAATTAGTTGATTGTGATCTTCTAAAAAATTTTCCAATAATATCACAATTGCTCTTTCCTCTGCTTGTTCAATAAAATTATACAGGCACCGAGTCGTCACGCGCTCTTCACAATCGCCCATAAAATAAATTTGAAGAAATTTCGGATTGTTATCAGGCATTGGCATCAGTGATCCGATTTTATGGTACACCTGGCCTTGAATTTTGAATGAAGTTTCAAAATTACGTCCATCGGATGCACGATCGCAAATTTTAGTTGCCCCAAATGACGTCATTTGGAAGCAAGAATTAAATTTGCGTATCTTACGCAAAAATAATTTGGAATCATCTGAATTGCCAGTAAGAAGGGATAATAAAGGCTCCGGCGGAGCGGGTAGAGGTGACAGCACAACTTTTCCTGATGCGCAGCACATGCCGGCTGCTTCATTCCGAAATTTCAATGCCTGACAATATTGACATACTTTATCCATTCCACCGATAGCAATTTTTGAATGCGCTGAGTAGTTAATATCTGGTGCATATTCAAAGGCAAGCCGAACGAATGATGCACGTGTTAATGAGCGGCTGATCCGTTGCCTTTGTCGATCTAGTACTCGTACTGTAGCTATGTTTCGTTCTCGTGCCGCTCTTGTTCTCGTAATATTCTGTCGCAGACGTTCGTCACGCTGTTCTTGAGATTCTTGTGCACGACTTTCTGCAGTCCTGATTCTTTGAGCTGCATTTCTTGTTTCGATTTGTTCTGGTAATTGCTGAGCTCTTTCAACACGTTTGCGTCGTGCCTCTCTGGTGCACGCGTTATTCAGTTTAGATTTTTTCGGTGGCATTTGACATTATTAATTTTAACAGATAATTTTGACTGTCAAATAATAATGTCAAATGCCACCGAAAAAATCTAACCTCAACAACACGTTTGCGTCGTGCCTCTCTGGTGCACGCGTTGTTGAGGTTAGATTTTTTCGGTGGCATTTGACATTATTAATTTTAACAGATAATTTTGACTGTCAAATAATAACAGACGAATAATTAGCAATAAATTAAAATTGCGACTATAATTTGAGATTTAAACTATCCTATCTCTCAAGTTGGATCGAACTGCACATGGTGTGCAAATTTTATTATAATCGGTTAAGTGGTTTAGGAGTCCATTGAGGACAAACATTGTGACACGAGATTTATATATATTAAGATGTAGTCAGAGTGCGTTCAGTACAGCACAGCCTCAAATAAATCAAAATAATGTAGTTTCAGAACTGTCAATGTCAAATATACTAGACAGTTGTGGGGTTATGGTTATAATTGTGGTGAGACGTATGAAGTTTTTAAAGACTTTAAATTAATTACTTGACTGAGAAGCTCTAAAAATATGTATTTTAAGCATTAAATGAATAAAATACTGTTGACTTTTCTAAAATATTGTCTTCAAATCTAAATTGCAGGAAAGTTGGCAACCCTATCTGTTATTTTTTTAAAAGAGGTTCGTAAGCGTCGTCGATTGACAGATTCATATACGTCTTTCTTGTTGTTTCAGCCATAACCTAAGAAACTGTTTATAAACTTTAAATAGACGAATTTTTCTTTCAACAAACATAATTTATTACATTTTCAATCGAATAAAAAAATATTTATTTGTGTAAACATTGTATTTGAAGTAGATAGTTTTCGAATATGTCATAACAAAATATGAAATGTTGATGATAAATTTGTAAATAAGGCAACGATTTAGGGGGCGATTCTTGAAATCATGAATGAAGGTCGAAAGATTTTGGGGAGATACCGGCGCAAAAGCGATATGGTCGCATTATGCCTATACGCCGGCAATTTGCCGGTCGAGGCACATGGCAACGCCTACGCGATCCTGATCATGACCTTGCACCTGTGGAAAGGAGCTAGTGTTCGATTTATTTATAGAATTGGCCTTAAATGATGTTGAATTCGTTTTATAAAAGATAATTGACGTATGGAGGTTTGATTGAGATCTTTCAGCTCCACAATAAATCTGAAATCATAGTAAATGAATTTGGAGGTTAAGGATTTTAGCACAAACAGATTTTTCGATTCACAAAACAAACGTGAAGTTATAATTTAATTTCTTAAAACAGAAATAAGTCTAGAAAAGTCTTTTAAACTATAATTTTGTACAGGGTCTTTCTATCTAGTTTAGAAAACAATTATTTTTCTGAATTTCTACGTTTAATACTTGTCAGTATTATTCAGCTTTCTACTGGATAGGCTACATGTTGACACTGTTGCCAAAATGTTGGTTGTATAATTTAATTTATAACATTCGACATGTAATCATTTTCACAAATACATTTCGAAAGAAACTGAGCTCTTAAAGCAGGTTTCGGTAAACGAAAAATACGAATAATTATTTTTACCGTGTAACTCAAACAGAATAAGTTGTTTTTGTTCTATAGTTTAACTTGAAGAAAAGAAGTTTTTCATTTAGATAATAAAATCTCCTTATTTTTTTTGTCGTACCGTATTAATAATGATGCAAAATCCCCAATAATGCCTTTCTACTCAAATTAGATTTGGCAACCTGGAAACCCTACGTTAATGTCATTTTCTATAAGATTGAGGTTAGGTAATTAATAATAAATAACACGGTATATTTTAATAGAAAACTTTCATACATATTCACAAAATAATTTCTTATTTCTTAAGCTGTGTTCACACTATATCGATCGTTATTCATCTTATAGTTTAGTGAAGTATTTTTAATTTATTTATAATTAAAAAAATAAGTGATGAAGAAGATGCTGTAATTAACATTAACACAGTTGGTAGTCAGCTGGACCGCCGTCGCCGCCCAAGAAGGTTTTGGGTACGACCTAGTCAATAAACAGATTTTGTCGATCGACATAGTGTGGACACAGCTTTAGACCCTTTTATATGTTTTTGCTGCTAAATTGTTTTGATTCTGTACAAATATCTTCTACGTATACGTGTAGAGGGGCTGTAAAACCAAAACGAATCTACAAATCCCGACAAATAACTAAAATCAAAGAATTTTTCAAAAAAAAAAGAATCCTCTTGAAAGATTTAAGATTATAATAATAAAATGATGAAGTTAATGGATTTTAAGACAACGAACCAAATTGAACGAAACAAATTCATATATAAATAATAAATTTTTCGTAATCAGGTGCAAAGAAACTGAAAATGAAACATCAAGCTGCCATTATTACTAAATTGAAAGAGGGTTGGTCAATCAGAAGACTGGCAACCCATCTAGTTCTTAATGGGTCCTTGCGCCGAAAATTTGGGTCTGGAAAAATAAAAATTTCGAATGACGCACTTAATTTTATAAGGGATCATTATTTTGAATCGGCTGCTAGTTCTGCATATGGAACAAACTTTTAGACGGGGAGCTAGCTACAAAAAGCAGCATCGATTTGGTACACGGCGTTTGAGTTCGTGAACTGTAAGAAAATACTTAGTACATCCCCGAATGGCATTTCTGGCTGTTCGTTCAGGCCGCAAAAGATAATTACAGCCGGTTATCCACGACGAAAAATGTGCCGGAAAAACTGATGAGGTACACGCGTGAAAATTGATGCATGCTAATGTGAGAACCTCAACTAAGAGCGGTACACTAATGCCAGAAATGAAAAAGGTTGGGAAACCCTCGCCAGACGCGACTCAAAAATTCGGAAAATCCCTGATGATTTTTTTTTATTTGAGGTACAAAAAATGATATTTCTAGTGGTGTCAATGAAAAAGCTCTGGACTATAACGACTTTGAATGCTATCGATTTTAAATTTACGTCGACCTTATTTAGTTTTTTCAAAAGGTTTTCCGACCAGATACATTTCTGGCACTGTTTTGCCGTTCTTAGTTGGGGTGCCTAGAAGCGCAAAAAAAATTTTCACGCGTGTACCATGTCGTTTTTTTGACTGATTTTCCCGAACTTTGGATCGCTTCTGGCGAGGGTTTTCCGACCGATCCCGTTTCTGGCATTAATGCATCGCTCTTAGTTAAGGTCCCCAAATTCATGTGAAAAAAATTTTACGCGTGTACCTTGTCGGTTTTTTCGTAGGGATTTTCCGAATTTTTGAGTCGCGTCTGGCGAGGGTTTCCCAACCTTTTTCATTTCTGGCATTAGTGTACCGCTCTTAGTTGAGGTTCTCACATTAGCATGCACCAACTTTCACGCGTTTTTCCGGCACATTTTTCGTCGTGGATAACCGGCTGTAATTATCTTTTGCGGCCTGAACGAACAGCCAGAAATGCCATTCGGGGATGTTGTTTTTTGCTGTTTTTTGCTTGGACTATTTCCAGAATTCTGCAATTTAGCAACAACAACCAACAATTTTTGAGTATATCCATTGCGGTATTTCAATAATTATCATTCTAATTGATTGCTTATCATCTCCACATTGGAAACAACAAAAATACGATGCAATTATAGTAATCGTAGTCGTTCTCGAATCAATTTTCTCGCGATATTTTCACAGTGAAATTAAAATGCCGTCGTCAATTCGTACTACCAGCCTAATGAAAAGGTGATTATTAAAAGCTGAGATAGATAGGAGGTTGTAGTAGCTTCTGGGCAACGATGAAGTGGGCAGAACTTGAAAAAAAAAAATCACGTCAAACTATAAATAATAATTAATTATTGAAACGAGAGAACGCGACCAATTGCATGACGACGTTTCGAAACGTGACTATCAGAACGTTAAATATACGAGGGACGAACAGAAATTAGAATATCGCGTTTGAATATGTTTTGTATTGAAAAAATATTTCGTATTGCTTGTCGTCGAATAGCCACTTCTTTTAGAAGATACACCTTTAGCCATTCGTCGTGATATGTTTTTACGACATGACACATTATTTCATATATGTTTTTAGGTCGAACATACCCTGGTAGCCTGATTTCATTTGTATGGTCGACGACATCTTGAACATCTAATTACATAGTTAGTTATCTTAGTTGTTACTTGGTTTATTTATGTTTTGTTAGTACTAAATACTAATTTAACATTTAGATAACGTCATCTATCGGCATTAATAAGATCTAAATTACAGCAGGTAGGGTAATGAAACAACTCTAATTTTTCCTTCTGAAGCTGTAACCAAATTCTTTGGTTTGGTTTGGTTTGAGCGATCAAAAATCTTCTTTCTAACGGTATTAATTCTGTGTGAGTTCTTGGAGATATTTCATCCCACAACAAACTCTTCTTTGAACTGTCATTCTCCGATATAACGTACATAACCAAAGACTTGTCCTAACCTAATCTTGAGCATTTAATTTCGTGTGTTGTCGTGGTTTTACGGCGTTTCCTGGTTAATTAAAGAGTCTCAGTTACTTCTGACTCTAATTCTTCACGCAAGTCTCAAAAATCTAATTCACTGTTAGTTACGATTTCTCGCGAAACATCTCTGAAGTGAAGAATCGGAATGAAACTATTAAAAAATTATAATGAGTGACGTCGAGTCTTAAATTTTGATATTAGATGTATTGGTTACGTTCTAGAAGCTTCTCATATGCCCCCGGTAGTTAAAAACCCATAAAGGCGAATTAAATGATTAAGATATCGCCTTATATACCTGTGCACCTTTCTGATATGTGCATATTCGTATATAAAATATGTAAAAAAACATAGGCATCGCCATCGGTCGTGACCAGAAATAAATTAGTCCTAACAAATGTAACGTGGGCGATCTTATAGTTTATTGGGATTATTTTTAATTTCCGTCAGCGGCGGCAAGCGCCTATGACATTGACAAATTATCGATTGAAAGCACGAAATTTATTATATACCGACCGCCCCGAACGAATGTAAACAAGGAAATCGAATCATTAACTTAACTACTTTTAACGTTTTTAAAGAATTTCTTCTTTTTTATCATTGCCCGTACCAGTTCAGTTGGGTTTAGTTCGCGAAGATATGGCGGAGTTCTAACACAAAGAATACAATTTTTTTCTCGTGGAACCGCGATATAAAACTCAATATTCTTTGAATTCCCAATTCCTTAAATCTTCTTGTATCCATTCGGTTGTGAGCGATTGGAAAAGAAGGTAGATAAGAGCAAAAGCAATTATTGGGATACGCTACAAGGTCTGAGACAGGCAAAGACTCTTCTTGGGAAACTATAACCAAGAAAGATGTGCTAGATGTGCCTTAACTTAAGTAACGAATATTAACAGAAGTCCTATCGGGGTACTGTCGTCTCAGAGGACACCTAAAGATACTAGACCTAGATAATTGGCGGGCAAATTTTGTTGCACAGAAGACGGAACCTCTATACAACTCTCGAAGTGTGAAAAACTACGGAACTCCGGAGCGTTACACCTGGAAGCGTATGAAATGGATCCTTCGAATCGCAGTGTTTATGATGCACAGGGTTTTTGACCAGTCAAAACCATTTTTTATTGTTCTGTACAGTTTATGGATAGAGAAGACGAACGAAAGCCCAAAAACTCGTATTAGGTCTTTGGTATTCTTTACTTTACTACTCCTTCGTGCATAGAAATACAGTGCAACCTGGTTAAGTGGGACCTCTATTGTTGAGAGTTGCAATGAGGTTCTTTTTCAATAAATTACATCTGTTAATTATGATTTTTTCGATGTTTAACACAAAATAACAACTTTTATCACACTATTATTGTGGAGATTGTGGTGTGGAGAAAATTCGGTCTCAGTGTATTTATGGAAAAGGAAAACTCAAACGAAAACGAGCAGCAGAGTATCCTGAAGTTGAAAAGTGTCTCTGTACATGGATGAAGCAGATACGGAATAATAACATAAAGATTAAAGAGAAAGCTCAAGAATTTGCAAGTAAGAACCATAACGAATGTAATGAGTGGATTAAAAACCTTCCAGCTTTATTACAAAACTGAATTTTTTTTGGTTTTTAATTGTCACCTTCCGATGACTAACGACGAATAACAAAAGTTAACGTGTCAAAAATTTAAATACTTTAGTCAAAATATTTAAAAACATTACACTAAGAGGAGAAGGACAAAACCAAAAATTAAATTGAAGTGAATGTTCGAAATGGTTGCCACCAATTTCCAAAAATTTATGGATTCTTTTTAAAAACCCGTGCTAAGTGGCGTTTCGAATTTCTTGCGGTGAAAAAATTGGAATATTTATATGGCATTTCGCAATGTATTTGAATTAGTTTGAAATTGAAGTAGATTGGAGTATTTGCTATTTAGGGCAACAGATAAATTAGATAGATAGTTTTTTCAACGTTAACTCGAGATATATGAATTGTCTAACCAAGTCCCCTCAATTTAAAGCGTAGAATCCAATGGTAAAGAGAAAAATGGGAGTTGACGTTTGAAAAAATTAAGTTTTTAGATAGCGAAATTCGGCACCATTTTCTGAACACCCTATATAAATTTTTGTCAAGGTTTTCACAGATTTTGAAAGCTCTAAGTGTTATTGGTCCAAATCTCAAAAATATCAGACCTGACTCACTTAAACTTAGAAATATAATTTTTTTAGTGGAGGGTTGCATGTGTCCAAAAATTTCGAAAATGTTAAATAATTAAAAAACGGTGGACTTTAGGCTTACTATGCCTTATATAAAGTTATATTGAAATTTCGCGTAGATTCCAAAAATTTAATAAAAAACCACAAGTTTGGGTCCACTTCCGGTATAACCGGAAGTTTCAGAAAACTGAGATTATTTTAGCTGAAACCCGTGCAAGCAAATTTTCAGAACACTAGTCGCAGTTCATTTCCATATACATATCGATTCAGATCGTCATGAAGGACCCTGTGCGAATAAATCTGGAACCGAAAAACTGCTAAGATGCTTCAAGGGTATTAAAACGTTGCCTGTCAATTTACAAAACAATAAAAAAGCCCGGACGAGTACTGGATTAGTTAAAAAAAGTGAACGCCGATACGAGGGCCCAAAAACAAAAAATCATTATGTTTGTCGACAACTGCACAGCTCACAACAATAAGCGGGGGCCTCTGTAAAAGAGACAACTATAATTTTAATGTCTTAGTCCCTTGAGATTCCAATTAACTAGGTTTCTATATGAAGATATTCCAAAAAGACACATATATAAGGTCAGAAATGAATACTGTTTAAAACTGGACGTGTCGAAACAATTTTTTTTACAATGGCAATAAATAAAAATCATAACAGATTCGTGTGACAAAAACAGTGTGCATACTAGTGTAATTTACCATATTTTATGAATATTTTTCATTGCTTTTATAAAGACTTCAAAAAACTCAATTTACTTTCTTGATACCACACCACGAAATATTTGTTCATAACAAATTGATACATTGAAGTGAAATTGATTAACTACAATAATAAAAAGAGGATAAAATAAAATTTAAAGGCATAACTGCATATCGGGACGAGGTTACGACGAGCTACAAAAAAATTTAAGTATTCAATGACCCACCGATACTCTCTCTCTCCGATTCTTCGACGTAGTTGCTAAGCATCGTTTTTTATAATTACGTTATGGTTTATTTTAACGCGCATTGTTCTGGTAATAAAGCTTGAAAGATACTCAACTCGACTGACTAGTTATTCTCATTAAGACAGTGTTTCATTCACAAAAAGCCTTGATGCAAAAAGCATCGAAAATTTAATCTCCAGTTGTTGGATGTGTGTGTTTATGTGTATGACCCAATTTAAATACAGTTCCTGGTTTTTGTTTATCCGCAATCTGTTTTTAATATAATAATTTGTTCATAGTCGTGTGCAGAATATTTTCTAAGCAAGAGATCTATTTCTACTATTAATTACAAAAATTTTTAATCAAAAATTAATAACGATATTAATATTTTTTCCTTACCTGTGATATTTCTGTTTATTTATTGTCACACGTCTATTATTTTGTTAGTGTTAATGGATGATAATTTTAAAATGTGTTTAAGAGTAAAAATTTCCCAACAATTGTTGCCCTCACTCTTCAAAACAAGTCAAGTTTATGTGGCATGGAGATTTCCCACAGTGTCGTGGTTATATTCTACATATATATATTATCATACATGGAATTCAAAAAACTTCATTTACGTACGAGTACTCTATGTACATTTCTTCTTTTTTAATAAAATTATTGTTACAGAATAGATTTTTAAAAATAAGAAGAATTATTAATTTATTTAAGAACCCAGTAAGAAACTTTCGAGTGTGTAGGTGTGAAAACTAAAAAAAAAACACCTTTTACGTAAAAATAATATAAATAAACAGCGTTGATTGGTCGAATGGGACTGAATGCTTTCAGATCAAGATCGCGGACAGCCACGCATAGCATGACTTGCCACTTGTCATCCGAACGCCACTGTTTCACACAGCCAACTAAACGAATGTTCTTTCCGTGCCGGGATTTTAGACACAGATGTTTAAAGATAAGAGAAACAACAAACGTGGCGTACTTCAACAATAAAAAAAATACTTAGAATGAAACATTTGTTGATAAAATCCGAGTCTGAGCAACCTCAGATGAGCGATCATCAACTCTGATTCCGAGATGAGATTAGAATAGTAAGAAAAAATATGCTGCTAATAATTCTTTATGGTTGGAGGTTTTGTAATTTATAGTGGACACGAGACTGTTGTCCAGTCACAACCGTCTTAAAAAATATTACTCCAACACCAGAATTATACGGAGTATTTTGAAAATTATTAAAAAAAGTTGTAATCTATACAAAAAATTCTAATTTTGATTAAGTAAATGAGTAAAGTCGGGTGTACGAAAAGTTGAATCACGAAACGAAAAAGATTATTCAGATATATACGGGGGGCTATTTAAAAATAGTTGATGTCTGTAAGATATAATTTTTAAGCAAATAAATATATAGATAAATCAAATGAATAAGGGGCGTTCATGATTATTGAAAAAAGGCTGTAAATCGGATTTTGACCAAGTGGATGAAATTTAAATAGATAAGTTTAATTTCTATCTACTGAATTTAAAAACCAATAAATTGAGTATATAAAGTGACTAAATAATTCAATGTAAATGAAAATTTTCGAAAATTGAATCTCATAATGATGAAGAAAGGTTAATATATACGGGGTACTTGCAAAACTAAGAATGCATCTGTCAAATGTAATTTTTCGGCAAATTAATGAATATAATCGATAATTTGAGTGAACTGGAGTTTTATTTATACTGGATGTTTTTGAAAAGTTAAAAATCATTAAAGTGGGTATGTAAAATGTAAAAGTAATTCGATGTAGATGAAAATTTTGGAAAACTGAATGTTATAATAAAGAAGAAAGTTTAATTTATACGAGGTACTTGCAAAAATTTATAGAATCAATAAAATGCACTCGTAAAATATAATTTTTCAGCAAATTAATAAATATAATCGATGATTTAAGTAGCTCAAATCGATGAAGATGAGTTTAATTTATTCTGGATGTATTTAAAAAGTTAAAAAGGATTAAAATGAGTATTTAAAATATGACTTTTACTAAATTAACAAAGGAAAATCAATGTGTAAACAATATACAGGGTATATTGGAATTTATTTAAGAAACGACAATATTATGTAATATCTAAAATAATATGTTTTAGTAATAAGAAGAAAATGTATGTAACGACGTCATTAAATGTTAAAATGAACATGAATTCACTATTAACTGCTGTGTCAGGCGAACTGCGCATTAAATGAACGTCTTAGGTCAGTTCGAAAGCTGTACAAGTTTATTTACTAGTAATTTCAATTTAAAAGCTTGTAAGTTGTATTGGGAACTACTAATTTAGTTACGCAGCCAGGCCCATTATTGAAATAACAAAGTACTATTTTACATGAAACTGAAATAAACTGAAAATTTATCATTTATACACGTTGATGATACAAGAGAAACTTAACAAAAATATATGATGTCACGTGTGATTATATAATTAGATATTGGAAAGTTTTGATGGGAATTTCGAAACTACTTCATAGATCTGACTGATGTTGATAGGCTGATTCCAAAATGAAGTTTTTACACTTTGATAAGCTAAAAACAAACATGAAAATCCTTTGATTTTGCCTAAAAAGCTCCAAACTGCTTTCTGAATCATCAATTCTTTGTTACTTCCGTTCTTTTGTGAATAAACGTGGTATCCATTTGGAAAGAAGATTCTCCATGCTCAAATATCTTTATGCCAAATAGTCTCGAAGTTTTCTCATTTCTAATAATTGAGCATCATGGGTGTTTAGATGGAAGATCTGTCTATAATTTGTGGAAGAGTCACTTACAAATTTTTACCAACAAACGTTTAAAAGATCATCAGACAAAGGATTTATTGAGACCACTATAATGTACTCTGGGCTTAAAAAACTCGTAAATACTTGCTTTGCTTTCGGCTTTGAGCACTCAAAAGCCGAAACATTAAAATATTAATGAATTTTTGCTTGACATTGCGTACCCTGTTTTTCTGAAATCGAATCTACAATTATTCAGCATTGATTGGTAATCGTTCTTAGTTCATACTTATTGGAAAAATATGGGTTGGAGCTAAACTGATGGAAAGCTTCGTTAGTGACCGACAAAATGCCAAATTATTGTCCAATTGCAAGTCTATGGTGTACGACGTAAATAGAAGATAAACGGGAACACTTAGATTCCACAAAAGTTGAGCTTAGTGCAGCGTCAGATTCCTAATTGGAGTTGCAAAGACTAACTCTAAGGAGTATGTACAGTTTCGACAATTGTTTCTGTTTGAGAAGTTATGATTGGGCGATACCTAAATCAGCATAGTGAGAAGAAAAACATTGGAGGACCGGGTGCAGATAGAAGAGGCTAAATATGGAAGGCGCAAGTTGTATAGAGACCGGGTTGTTGATGGCCATTAATTGTTAGGGATGATAGGGAATGACTCAGAAGATTTCGGATTAGAAGTTTGTCCCGAGAACCTAAAACATGTGGAAGAAGATGCACAAAGATGAGTGGCGTCTTTACGACGTTTCGGAAAGGAGTAAACATTCAAAGAATTGAAGCATCGTTGAATAGAGACATATTCCGACCATGTAGTTGAGTACCAATGGTGACGTTTGATGTACATAAGCTTTAAGACTTGTTGAATGAAATTGTAGACTTGTTTAAATTGGGAGATTGTAAATGAAAAAACAATTAGGTTAGGTTAAGTAAGGTTCTAACTCTATGATCTATTTCAAGCAATTTCTTTGCCTACTAAACCCCATCCACGTTAATGCCGTTAAGTTTTCGATTAAATCCTGTATAATTATTTAAATCATCGTTTTATTTGGGAAGTGAATCCATTATTCATAAAAAAACACAAAAAATAATTACTTGCATCACTCGATCGGTATGTAAAACAATTGCAGACAGTGGCGCGTGATAAAAGCTTTTATTTACTTCTTTATTTAACTTTGAGCAATCCCTAGTATCTGTAAACAATCAAAATGAGTAAAATAATAAATAGGAAAAGCTAATACCTGATTATTGAAAATTTTGTACTTGAAAAGATTGTCTCAAACACTCTCAAATCTCATACTAAAAAGTACATTTAATATAAATGCCTAGAAAGGTAAATATCTTCACGCCTTAACAACTCTATAATTTCATAAACGAAGCTCCTGATGAGAAATATCTGACGACAACGATAGATCTCTTCCAGTAGTTCAGAGTTCAGACCTGTTTTGGAAATGTTCTTCTTCACACACACGTGCGCGTGAGAAATTCCGTACCTCTAATCATTCAAACCCGGATAAATCCCCTGATGGGTGCTAATGAGGGATATTCCAACAACCCCTTGTCTTTTTGAAAGGTCTTCATCCTCATTCGCGTGGCAGTTTCGCGCGTAGACTCCTTCCTCTCCTCTGCTTGATGATTTTCATTGCGCGAGGAAATTTGATCTACTTGAGCTACTTTTTTTACTATTAAAGCTGATGCACTAAACACTAAATACACTAAATTATTCATTATCGACTAAACTATGCACTAAACACTTATCTTATCCGTAACATACTAATTTATTTAAATACACCGTTTCTACTAATCTAACGTGTTCACTATGACATTAGATTATTTATTGACTGCTACGGTTGCCAGAGACTCGTTTATATACATTTTAATGATAATTTACCGTAAACAAATGAAAAAGCTCTCTATAAAAACGGCCACAACATACTGTGAACAGGTTATAAAAACAATACAAAGAATTGTCGCTGTATAAGAAAAAACAGATTCCTGGAAATGTATCCGCCACGTCCGCCAAAAACCGGCTTCACGGTCTATGTCAGTGAACGAGTTCTTAACAGCAAATTATTTATGCCAACTTTATTGATATTTTGAAAAGAGATGTGAATTGCAAGAAACGAAAAAACATTCGAAGAAATAGAGATAATTGATTGATAAGAAAGTACATGTATAGTCGATTTGTCATACGGTAGATGTAATTAGACCTTGTTACCTCGAGTCATAGAACGTCACTGGTATTATTTTTAATAATGTTGAATGTCTGCAACCTTTTCCGCAAAAATTATATTTCTATTAATAAAAAAACTACACAATTATGATTGATGGAAAGTGATGTAATTACTTCAGTTCACAGATGTTCCGGTATTTGTGTGACTCACCGGTAGCAAAAAATTACCTAATTATGTAAATAATCAGAGATTGTCGATGTCCGATGTGTTAATATTAAGTAAATATCGTTTTATTTCCAAGTTTAACATTTCCTTGAACATTCCTTAGGTAGGAATCTCATGCAAGTTTAAACTCCTTACATACGAGGGTTGCTACTGAAGTTTTTAGATAAGGCAACACCGTGTTATCATACGAGTGCTGTTTGAGTGGTTCACGTTTACGTGGAACATTCATCTTGGTAAAAAAATGGAATTAAATCGTGAAAATCGTCTCATGCGACGATTTTCTATAAGTTTCGACGTGGATTAAACCAACAGCAGTCATGTGACATACAGTGAGATTGAGGCAAGACTGTATGGGTCTTTCTAGAAGAGCCAAATCCATCAAAAGGCGTTTCGCGCACGAAGCGGTCAATTCTGGATGATACACTAGCAATTGTTCGCCAGAAGTGTTGGAAAAAATCATGGAAAACAATCGAAGAAGACGAATAATTTTTCACAAAGCGGGCTCTCACATCAGTTCGAACAAAAACGTTTTTGAACAGTCAAAATATGTCTGCTAGCTCGCGCACTTTCAGTCAATGATCATCCACTACCGCTTTGTGGAGTTTCTTCAAGATTTCTGGAGTCATCAACAACTCATTTGGTCGACAATTGCGATGCTGATCTGCGTATTGCTACCAAACAAATACTAAACGACATGGCGTGTTCAAACTTGAATTATACGCTGTATAGATTGTCTAGTTTTTACTACAGTGGAATTTTCCAACCAACTACCGCCATCTCTATGTCAAGACAGGTACTTCTGCGATCATCCTGTTACTTCGAATATCAAACCAAAAAATTATCTAAAGATTTTCATTTGAATGGAATGTCGTTTTTAAAAATTGATTGTTACTTTAAAAAATACGAAAAAAGCGTTGTCTTTAATATACAAACAAAACTTATTTCAATATTTGTAGTGCTAGTGTAAGAAATCTTGTTGGTTTTGTCTCATAACTATTTTTTGAACTCACAAAAACATGCTTTTTGTTTTTCCGTTTTTGCTTGTTTACTTATCTCAATAAGAAGAATCAATACTTTTAAAGAAGAATAACAGTTTACGTTTGTCTATAGTAGCTACGTTATATGATGATAATAATATTATAATTTTATACTTTTAATTTAAAAGACAATCAATTTGGCAACGCCGTATGTAATATTAAATTTTGGTTTTAGAATAATCCAGATCGTTGTAGAACATTCCAGGTCATTGTATAGAACATTCCAGATCGTTATAGAGCATTACAGTTCATTGTAGAATATTCCAGATCATTGTAGAAGATTCTATATCATTGTAGAACATTCCAGATCATTGTAGAACATTCCAGATCACTGTATAGAACATTCCAGATCATTGTAGAACATCCCACCTAACCTAACCTAACCTAACCTAACCTAACCTATCCCAGATCATTTACAGACTTCTACAGATCATTTTTGATCAATACAGATCATTGTAGAATATTCCAGATCATTGTAGAAGATTCCAGGTCATTGTACAGAACATTACAGATCGTTATAGAGCATTACAGTTCATTGTAGAATATTCCAAATCATTGTAGAAGATTCCATATCATTGTAGAACATTCCAACTCATTGCAGAACATTCCAGATCATTGCAGAACATTCCAGATCATTGTAGAACATCCCAGATCATTTACAGACTTCTACAGATCATTTTTGATCAATGCAGATCATTGTAGAATATTCCAGATCATTGTAGAAGATTCCATATCATTGTAGAACATTCCAACTCATTGCAGAACATTCTAGTTCACTGTAGAGCATTCCAGATCATTTATAGAGTTTTACAGATCATTTTTGAACAATACAGATCATTGTAGAATATTCCAGATCATTGTAGAACATTCCAACTCATTGCAGAACATTCCAGTTCACTGTAGAACATTCCAGATCATTTATAGAGTTTTAGAGATCATTTTTGATCAATACAGATCATTGTAGAATATTCCAGATCATTGTAGAACATTTCAGATCACTGTATAGAACATTCCAGATCGTTATAGAGCATTACAGTTCATTGTAGAATATTCCAGACCATTGTAGAATATTCCATATTATTATAGGACATTCCAGATCTTTGTATAGAACATTCCAGATCGTTGTAGAGCATTACAATTCATTGTAGAATATTCTAGATCATTGTAGAAGATTCCAGATCATTGCAGAACATTCCAGATCATTGTAGAACATCCCAGATCATTTACAGAGTTTTACAGATCATTTTTGATCAATACAGATCATTGTAGAATATTCCAGAGGAGACTTTCTTTCATATATATAGAAAAATCTGCATAAAACTTTTTATACGCTCTCGTATTTTATATTGCAGATACAATAACCGTAATTTTCCGTAATTTTAACTATCGTATCGGTAGTAAAAGTATGTAATTTCTGCTGACTTGTGATATGTTCTCACAATATTTGCTTAGTACTTCTGTTCATTCAGTTTTTTTGTCCATGTCAACGTCCACTAAGATTTATTTACAATTCACACGGCAGACAAATTCTTAAATCCAATTATGGCTGTGTAAACAAATCTTACGTATGTGCTTTTACAGTAGTAACCTATATGAGGTATAACATGTACAATTCTTTTCATAAATCTTATTATTAGCCGTGTGAATTAATATAAATTCAATTAGAAACTGTCCGATTTCTATTATGGGAAATTCTTCTTTTTTAAGATACGAAAAAGCGTTTAAAATTTGAAGTTTTAATCCACATCTATCAAAGAGTTTTTGTTACCAACGCACCCAACAATTTTTCGTGACGTGAACAATTGTCATTTATTAGTTATTTTTGAGTAACTAAGTCCTTAGTAGTTCAGCTCTGACTTTATAGAAGACGCAGTAAGAAAAAGACTGGGATGCATTCATCCCTGTATAGTTTCGATAATAGAGATAGTCAGCGACATCTATATCAACATAACATTGTTGGAGTAATTACTATGGGAGTGGCTACAAGACCGATAGTAGCAGCAAGAAGGTTAATTTTATATAAAATAAATGCTAAGGAAGATTCTAACTGTGACTAGGGACAATTTGGAGGCTGCTTGAACCACAAGTTTCTTGGTTGCCCGATTAGATCCAGGGTTGAAATCAGTGGAGTTTATATGCGTTTATATTCAATTTTGAAATGCATGGCTAAGCTTATAATAGTTGTAGGATGGTAGAGAATATTTTTATTTTCATAGGAGATACATTCTAAAGTTGACTTTTTCATTAACAGAGAACAAAGAATGCTTTCTTTGTCCTACTTTTCTGGTGTATCCTTCTGTGTAATGTCCTGGATACACCGCAGGACGTGAAGAGTATATATTTGTCAGTCAGACGTACCTCGCGGTACACTCCTCAAACGAGTTGCTAACATATTAACACAGATCTTGGCTGTATGTCGTTAGACAAAAGGCCAATAGAGAAGAAAAAGAAGAAGAAGAAAATCCATCACAATCTAATAAATAATAATCGATTATTATTACATAATTGATTGAATTGAAGTTATGTTTATAGTGAAATATTTCTTTCATCTGATTCAAATGATATTTATAGAACTAAATGCAGTTTTATTTCTTGTTCGTGTTAAAAACAAAAAGAACCTAATAAAAAAATATATATATATATATGACCCTGATATATCCAATGGTTTATAACCGAGACTTCTGTATTTCATATTCATAAATCAAATATTCGAAAACTAGTTTTTAATCGATTGACTATTATTTTATTCATTATTATTCATTATGAAAGTTATACAAACGTAATGGCTGCTGCCCATATTTGGTTACGCGATTAAAACGCATTTTAAAACTCACTATTTGTGAGGTTTTTTCTTTTTAGATTAGAATAGAATAAATTAAATATTTAAGCATATTTATTTGGCGCCAGTCGAAATTATTTATCGATAAATTATTTGGAAAGAGGTAAATTTGACACAAATGTTTTTTCTTTCCGCGGATTTCAAAAAATATAAAAACACTTTGGGCGTTTATTGTATATTACAAATTATTCATCACATTACATGAATTTAAAAATGAATCTATACGAATGGATATAATATACAAACTTAAATGTAACATTTATCTACATAAGGTGACACTGGCACTGGAATTTCTAAGTTTACAGATAGATCATTGCGAAAGGTCCCAGGTCATTGTAGAAAATTCCAGATCATTGTAGAACATTCTAGATCATTGTAGAACATTCCAGATCATTCGAGAACATTCCAGATCATTGCAGAACATTCCAGATCATTGTAGAACATTCCAAACCATTGCAAAATATTCCAGATAATTGTAGAACATTCCTGATAATTGTGGAACTTTACAGATCATTTTGTAAAATTCCAGATCATTGTAAAACTCTACAGATGATTGTAGAATATTCTAGACCATTATGAAGTATTTCAAATCATTGTAGAATATTCCAGATCATTTTTGGCTATTCGAGATCATTGTGGAGCATTCTAAGAGATTGTAGAAGATTTTAGATCATTATAGAAGATTCGAGGTCATTTTGGAATATTCCAGATCATTGTGAAGCTGTATAGATTATTGTGAAATATTCCAAATTACTGTGAAGTATTTTTGATCATTGTAGAGTTTCTCAGAACATTTTTGGTGATTCCAGGTCGTTGTGGAGCATTCTGAAGTATTGTAGATGTTTTTAAACATTTTAAACATTAAGATTTGGAACATTACAGATCATTGAGAAAGATTCAAGATCAATGTGGAGTTTTACAGATCATTTTTGATCAATCCACATCATTGTAGAATATTTCAGATCATTGTAGAATATTCTAGATCATTGTAGGACATTCGAGATCATTGTAGGACATTCCAGATCATTGTAGGACATTCCAGATCATTGTAGAATATTCCAGATCATTGTGAAGCTGTATAGATTATTGTGAAATATTCCAAATTACTGTGAAGTATTTTTGATCATTGTAGAGTTTCTCAGAACATTTTTGGTGATTCCAGGCCGTTGTGGAGCATTCTGAAGCATCGCAGAAGTTTTTAAACATTGTGGAAGATTTGGAACATTACAGATCATTGAGAAATTCTCAAGATCAATGTGTAGTTTTACAGATCATTTTTGATCAATCCAGATGTATGTAGAGCATTTCAGATCATTGTAGAATATTCGAGATCATTGGAATTTTACAGAAAATTGTGGAAAAACGTCGCCTAAAAACAAATGAAAGTGCAGCACAGTTTTCTATATTCTTAGAAATATCTTAAGAACGACTCACTTATACGAATCTCAAACAGAAAGTATGTGTCCAAAATGGTTGATTGGATACTTTTTAGGCAACCCTCGTATTATGTTGTTCCGCATAAAATATATAGTAGATTCTAAAAATGCGAAACAGCATATTTTATTTGTAAAAAAAAGAAAAAAGTTTCTTTTTCGAAAATGTTTTAATATTAATACGCTCGTTTTTTAAAATTCGGTTAAGCACGTGGATGTTTGTGGCGCCACCGAGAGAAACCAATAAGGTCAGTACCAATACTACTGGCACCTGTTTACTTTTTTATACCAACTGAATCAAGTGTGGGCTTCAAGATTTGTTGCTTTAAATTTAAAGCTTGTTTTTTGATAAGTAATATATTTTGATTGCACAAAACAATTTGTCTAAATTAATTATTCAATTTATTATTAATATGACGGATGCAATGAATTTCACGTATCATCGAAAGAATGCATTTGCTTATTGAGGTTAGCACATAGATAAAACAAGACATTTGAGGTTATTTTAGGAACGTCAACGTGTACCTCATGTTTCTGAATTAGATCACTGAACAATAGAAATAACATCAACGTTAATTACGTAATAATAAATCCACGGGATCTCGAATAGATAATATTTGATTGACAACGTTATAGTAATTTTAATTGCTTTCCGAAGCAACGCGTTCAATAATAATATATCACGAAACGTTCTCAATTTATTTGACAGGTTATTGAAAGTGACTTAAATCTAGATATCGCCAGTTACTTGTTTATGCGAACTCGATGGAAATGAGACGACGAACGCGCAAAAAAAGAAGAAGAGCGGATGGTTTATGACGGTTAGAAGAAGTGTGTCATTTAGGATATTGGACAGAAATTATTGTGGACCCGTATTTTATAAACAGGCATGACATTAAGCAGAGGCGTATTTTATAAACAGAGTATTTAAAAAAAAATACATATACGGGGTAAAAAAAACTCATCCTAATTTCATTTATAATCACAACTTTTATTTGGAGCCTTTCTTCATATTTGTTGAAAAAACTTGAATTTTTATAAAAAAAAAAGTTCTAAGAAATAAAAAATTTAGTAAAATTGATGGCAACAAGGTTAATCATTTCAAATATCACTTTTATAATTTGGCAACGTTGTTTGGACGTGATCTAAAACTTGTTCTTTGAAATGCAATAAGAAAACGTGCATAAAAAAGAAGATTAGATTTAACAAAGAATAAGAAAATACCCTCCGCCGTGTTTAACACATTGATCTAACATCTGTTCTTCTTTTGACCTCTTCTCTTTGACTCAATAACCTCAAACTTTGACTTATCACTTAATAAACTCTCTCCCACCCTTCATGCGTCCAATTTTTATATTCTTCAGCCTACTGCAACCTCATAATTTTATATTGACGCCTTAATAGAGGTCAGATTCCTAGATTCATTGATCTGAGTCTCTATCTACAAAGTATAAATTGCAGCGTCTCACAAGGTTGACTGGGACTAAACTACAATCATAAACACCGAAGAAATAATTCACGGTTAAAGTTAAACAAATCAACCGGTACTGGCAAGTTCAAACTTGTCGCTCTCACCGAGAAGATATAAACATGGCTCTTATGAAGTAAACAAATAACGGTCACTATTATTTTTGGTTTGTGAGACACCATTTTGACCTTCGCTTGACAATATGAAAGAGAAATTCGTTATTTTGAAATTCAAGAATGGATTCTAGGGTGGGCAAAACTTTTGACCGGTAGTGTATATTATAATCAAGTATCTATACAACTATTTATTTAAACCAGGAAGGCCCCATAAGTTATATAAGTTACATTAACGTTATTATCTTATCGAAATTCACCTTTCTCGTATATTTCAATTTACTTAATGTTATTTTAAATACGACCAACCACACCCAGCTGTCTGCACGTTTCGAAAAACCCCTAGAAAATAGTATCGAAACATCGAATGTAATTTTTTGTGTCTTGATGTCTCCGAAATAAAAAAAAGCCACACATTGTGTAGTGGTAGGAGTGGTCATTTCGTTTCTGTCTATAACCTGTTCCTAATCTCTTTTCTCACCTATAGAGATGGGATTTTATGAAATTCTAATATATTTGGAAATAAGAATATGTATAAGAAATATAAATTAGCAAATAATGTTAATTTCAAATAATAGAAATATGAAATATGAAAATAACATTTGCTTAGAAAAAACGGGTGATAAAGAAGAAGTCTTAAAGCGCTGACACACTAATGTTCGAGGTGTTAGTCGTGCTGTAACAATCTTTCCGATACACTCGGAAGAAGAAGAAGAAAAAGGGAATAAAATAGAATGAATTTACACTAATTTAAGACGGAAGTACATCCCACCAGCGGTCTATACGTAAAGATATATCATAACAAAAATCGTATATTGGGCAGATAACAAATCGTCTAAGCGATTCATATCAGGCCATTGTAAGGGTCATTAGATAATAACATCCATAGGGATACAAAACTACGAAACCTGACGATTTGCACTCATCATAAAATGGGTTGAAACTATTTTTTCCAACCGTATAAAAAAGTAATGTCATATATATATTAGGTATGTCCGTGTTTTACGGAATAAATTATTCTAAATAGTTAACAATCCGTAACTTTTACAGGGACAACCTGTGCATTCTAAAGATAGGAAAAATGAATTTTTCAATCGAATTTTTAATAAAAAGGCACCTACACACTTTTTATTTTATGTATTTTATAGCATATTTTAATAATTTTTTGATCAAAAATAAATTTCAAATTGTTGTATTTATTCTACTAGGAAGTTAAGATGGTGGACATTTATTAATTTAGTTGCGATTTGACGTTCTCTTGTGTATTCGTAAAACGTGGGGTTAAACTGGATTTTTTATCATAATAACATATTTGTTTCATGTTTCTAATACATTTTCAATTAATTCTTTATATCGCAGAAAATGTTTAACCACTGGTGCAAAAGTTTTCCGTCGGTTTATCAAACACCTCGACGATATCGAGTATTTGAAGTCCGACGAACGAAGTTGTTGGTAGTAAAGGGTATCAAGAACCACACACGATGGGCTTTCATCATATAACCAAGTCTGACTTCTAAAACTTACTCTATCTCATTTGCGTTCCATTTGAGATCGTTACTTAAAAGACTTGAAGTTGGCAGTGATTAGAGGTTATGTTAACGTTTGACTGCAGTTAGTTTTCATATATACCAACGAGATTCTGCGTATTGTTTTGTTACTTTATTTTTTGAAACGATGAAAAGTGTGCGAAATATGCTAGTCATATTATTAACGGAGAAATTACAGATTACAGATAGTTTTTAATAGGAAACAAAAATAAAATTACAGAGAAGAAAAAACATCGATAATTACCGACCTACAATATATAATTAAAAGATCTTTCGATTTACCTAATGATGTTATTAAAGATGCTGATAAATACGTGTGATATTTATTTTCTTTATAAAATTATAACTTGTCAAGATAGTATAAACATTCACATTTCACTGCAGGACAATATTTTTATTAAATCATTAACGTATCTACAGTTTTTTTTTTATGAAACTATCACGCAAATAAAGATTAAATTTCATTTGAAGTATACAGTGTGTCCCGTCTTATTTGAATATTACATTTAAATTTCTGAACACTTATAAAGTGTGATCACATTGCAGATATCGAAGAAAACGTTGTTTAGAATGTTATTCTAATCTCATATGTCTACTTTCATGATATTATTTATTTTTTTTTTAATCATTTTGATCTAAATACACAACGTAGCACACGTAATGTCTAGAAATATAAAATTGTTTTCTTTTTATTTAAAAAAAATTGAAGAATCAAAGTGTCAAGTTAAATACAACAAACTGTATATATAATTGAATAAATTTATACATAAATACGAGGAAAAAGAAGCTTATACTTCTATACACAGTAAAGTTACTGCGGAAGATCGATTCTGCTTGATAAAATCTTGCACTGTGAGGTGGAATCTTCATGAATGTTCTAAAGGAGACCTCGTTGAGCTTGTTCAATTGGACAGGACAAGCCGAACCTCCAAGTAATAGCCACTAGCTACCACAGAACATTTATTGGGTAGCCACCATGTTTCAATCGCGTTTTAGAAACTCTAGCACGTGACTGAGTCGTGACAGAAGGTGGCAACTAGTTGAAGCCACTTACAGGCGGTTTGATAGAGACAGTGTGGCCACATCTCGGCTGATTCAGCACTGCAATGGTGAGAACATCATATATTCAAAAGAAGTCTTTGCTAGAGCGTTAGATGAAACAAGAGAAGGTGTTAAAATCAAAGGAAAAATTCTTAATAATATAAGGTACGCTGATTTAATTACAGACAGTGAACAGGATCTCCATTATGGCCTTAACATCAACATAAAAAAGACCAAAACCATGATTGTCTCCAAAACATCCAACCATCCTCCAATGTCTATCAACGTCAATGGTGGCATCATCGAAAATGTAGAGAAATTCAAATATCTGGGGTGTTTGATAGCAAAAGATATAGATACAGATTTTTGCAACTTCTGATCGAAGGGAAAATCGAAAAAAAAACGTGGTCCTGGCAAACGACAGGCTTCATGGTTGAAGAATATTCGCGAGCGGACCGGTTTAGACGCTGATAAGAATGGCCAGAGACAGAAATGACTTTGCTGGGGTTATCGCCAACCTTCGTTAGAAGAGGGCATCCAAAGCAGAAGACATTTTAGCTTTAAAGTCGTTTTCACTAATATCAGCGTAAATGATGTGATCAAAACTTAAGTAAAGTGGTGCTACGGTGGTAAAAATTTCAAATGCAATAAATGGACAACCAATCAGATGATAAGCCACTTCAAAGTGGTGAATGTCCGCATTTGGGCCACTTCCAAGTCCATACATTGTAACTTCAAATTGGTGGTTAATGTGGTCGTGTCGGTGTTAATATATGACACACCTTCAAAATTGTTTTGACGAGGAAAAAGAAAGATATATTCTACTGCTATCCCACATAGATGGGAGCGAATACACAAATCACATTGAAGCAAATTTTAAAGATGATAACAATTCGGTAAATTCAATTTTATATCAGTCATGAATATCACTCCTGGGACCACCAGTATCTGCCACTAACGAGTGATTTAAATTAAGTTACTGACTCAAACGTTGCCTTCTTCACTTGAAGTCAAAATAACTTTTTTATCAATCTAATTTCCACTTGAATGTTTATTGTATATGTTATTACCATTGTTTACGAATATTATAAATTGAAACTCACAACAAAGTTGTAAAGTTGATGGCCCCTTCGTTTAAGTTCCAGCGTAAGTTGTATCAGTTGTGATGTTACTTAGGACTGAACCAGCCTCAATGATATACACCTTGGAACGGTTACTATCTGCCTCAGAGATCATTTTAAGCATAAAGTTTCCAAATTGTTTTGTAGAAAAAGTTACTGAACAACAGTATGAATAACATTCAAAATAGAGCGAAATGCGCCGATCTAACCCAATTTTTCTTTATGTTTTTGTACGCCCATGCTAGTTATCTCTATTAATACTTAACCCATATAATTGTAAAATCAGGTCGACGACTCCACACACATTCTATGTTATATAATTAGATCCAAATGGATTTAACAGAGATTCTTCAGATTCGAGTCTGCACATGAGACAAGCGGCATCGTCTGTGTGATTAACTGGACTTTAAAATTGATAATAACTTCCTAAATATTTGTTAACATCTCACAATTAGCTAGAGTGTTCAAGAAGATCAAGATAAATAAAATATCATAGTAAAGAAATTAGAAATAAAATTGCTTGATGAATATCTCTATTCATATATATTGGATTAGTATGTAATCACACCTGGCGAACCACCATAACCAATATCATTATCGCTAGTAATATTAAAAAATAAAACGAAAAATAGAAGACCATCAGGTTGAATTATCAGCATTTTAAAAACAGTATTAACTCCTAAGTCTATTATACATTATTTCTAGATGTCACTTATACATTAGATAAAGAAAATCCAGCAGAAAATGAAACATTTGTCGTTCTGTTAATTGGTGACTTTCAACATAAACCAATTTTATCTTTTCCCATCGGCCGTTCGTATCAATAGAAAATAGCCTTTATTTCCCTTTCTGTTTGTTTGTTTATCTTCTTTTCGTTGTTCTCCATAACGTCGTCTATAAATACCGAATTACAAACAAAAGCACAGAAATATCACGAAAACAAAAAACAGTAAACACGTCAAAACAATTTTAGGTTAACGCCAGCAACGTCAAGTTTATGAATAGGGACGAACGTCAAACGTCAAACGTCACACGTGAACGGAAACAGCACAGTATTCACAGCAGTATTTGCAGGAAACCCTCTGTTGTAGTACCTAGTACAAAACTTACAGTATCATCTTGATAAAGTACTCTGTTAAAAAAAAAGTATGGCACACAACATCTGCTTTGGTGGAAGGAGACTTTCTATATACACATAGATATAATATGGGTTCAAATACATTGGTTAAGGGTTTAAAAAACATAAATAGTATCCTAAAACATTATGCGATCTTTATTTTAATCGTACAAATCTTTTTTTCGACTTTCTAAATGCTCTAACTTTTATTTTATTGAATTTTGACAAAAATTTCACGCAAATGGATGTGATACCATATTTTTGACGTTTTTCACTGGATTAATAACGAATCTTAATTTTAACGTTCCATGTCAATTGTCATACGTCATTTTATCCAATTAAATAAATATTATCAAAATCTTATTCTATTATAATGAAATATATTTACCACAAAATACATTTATCCAACTATTGTAGTTTAGTGATATTCTACATATAAAAACATAAATAATCTCTCTTCGTTTATTTAACAGCTATAATTACTAAGACGCTGTTTTTAACTCTCGTTTTTCCTTATTCGTTTCTGGCAAGGTGGGCGAATTGTTGAAACTGTCAGATTACTTCATTTATACAGTCGATTTCTTGCACAATTAAAGAAACATTGATGAATGTTAAAACTGTTTACGATGTCTATGTTCTCCAAATTTGAAAATTTTTGTTGCCAAAAAATATAAATATATATAAATATTTTTTTTTTTTAATTAATGACACCTATTAATTTTTTTACCCAACAATAAGACAAATTGGTTAGGAAAAATAATTAATACTCGGTTAATTTCGTAACAAATCGGTGGTTATAACATGGTTTTAATTTCCCAGTGGTTTGTTTGTCAGTTTCAACCCGTATGAATTATCTAAGTAACTGGAATTGAAGTATGATCCTCATGAAAATACGATTGTTATTACCAAAACTGTTGATGAAAAGCTGTGTCCAAGATAGTGGCAGGAATACAGCGTTCCATTCATGGAACAATAACTCACCCCCAAGAAGAAGAAATCAAGATCAGAATTCAAATGGCTCGAAAGGCATTTGTCAATTACTCAAATGATCAAAAAACTCGAGGCATTTGAGATGTGTCTTTATAGACGCATGCCGAAGATCCCCTGGACTGACAGAACCACCAACGACTTACCTAGTCTAAGACGCATTGGTCGCAAAAGAAAGCTATTGACAATTATTAAGAAAGAAGAAGAAATCTTGGTTCCATAACAAAAGACAATGGATAAATCTCCGAGACGCCAACCTTCAATGAGAAGACGGCATGAGAAGAAGAAATAGAAACTCACCCCTGTCAAGTCAAGTCAAGAGACTGGATCGACGGCAATAGCAAGTCGCTGTTGCTTACCTCTTTCTGTGTATTGAACATTTAGTATCACGCGACAACATTCCTGATACTATTTCAACATTGGAATAAGTAAGTTAATAAAAACATATTCTTGATTACCCCTCGTATATTTTATCGTCTCAGTATAACAAATATTGTTGGATTAGAGGAAACCCTCAGGTTATGAATTCAATCAACCGGTGTTTGCTTACTGATATAATTGAATTAAATTCAGTCGATTTGAAAAAAATACTTTTTCAATTACATCTATTATGTTTAAATGAATATCTAATGAGTATTGTGTGGCTTTTATTGAAAGATTACATGTATGCAAATGGATAGTTTGTCATAAATAGAAAGCTTGTTGGAAACGTTTTGATAGATTAATAACGGATTGATAAGTCAAATAAGTAACAATTAAAATGGTTTTCTCAATTTTATTATTAAGTTTATTTATTTTCCAATCAAATTTCAACGTAAATTAACTTCGAAACCAACCTGTACATCTTCCGTTGACAGGAGATTTTTTGAGGTTATTTAACGTTTCTAAAACATCTGTTGATATTTTTTTTTGTGTATAAAAAAACGTTCACGATATTAAAACTACTACTTTCGATGAAATAAATAGAAAAGTAAATAATTCTACTTCGGTGAAAGCGATAAAAATAAAACAATAAAAATTATTGGTTATCTAACAAATACTAGCGCTCGAAATTTCACTCGTGATCAAAATTTCGTTCGATATTTCCGAAAGCACATCGGAAATTTCCGAAGCGACTCGACCACGAGTGTCAATATAAAATCCACCATTTAAATAATATTCATAAAGTGAAAAACCATATGTATCCAAAGTTAATGAATTGTATTCACTAGAGGTAGATACGTAACCTTTCTATTATGGAAACAAAATTAAATACGACCAATACAAAAGGGCTGTCCATCCAATATGCATTCGTCATTGTGTTGTCGATAGAAATATTGAATGATTTAGTCAAAATAGTAGAAAAGATTCACTTCACCACTTGAGGTGTTTGAAAGGAAAAGAATGCTGCTGAGTCAATGTTCGAGTACGAAACGAGATTCAAGAATCAAGATCTTGGACCGTTGACGGACGTCGGTCAATTCCGCCTAACGATATAATCGTTGAGCGATTTTTTAAACAAGCATGAGTTTATAGCTAATATAAAATAACTGACTAGCATACTGATTTTTTTCTCATGCAATGTCCCTAAGAGAACAATCGTTTAAAATTTAAACTCAATATTTCCATTATTTCAGCCTGAGTAATTTTTTAAACGAGCATATGTTTTTTACTAATATTTGAACAACTTTGAAGCCTCGCCGTTCAAAAACCGTTACCATAAGCAACTTGTTGATTTTTTTTCTCATGCAACGCCTCTATTAGAATCTTTTTTTGAAATTCGATATTTCATATTTCTCTTATTTCAGCCTGAGTGATTTTTTAATTGAGCATAAGTTTTTTCAATATTTTAACAAATTTGAAGCCTTGTATTTCCAAAACCATGACCCTAAGCATCGTCCAGATTTTTTCCTCCATGTAAAGACCCTTTGAGAATACTTCTTCAAAATTAGAGATCAATATTTCCATTATTACAGCCTGAGTGATTTTTTAATTGAGCATAAGTTTTTTCAATATTTTAAGAAATTTGAAGCCTTGTATTTCCAAAACCATGACCCTAAGCATCGTCCAGATTTTTTCCTCCATGTAAAGACCCTTTTAGAATACTTCTTCAAAATTAGAGATCAATATTTCCATTATTACAGCCTGAGTGATTTTTTAATTGAGCATAAGTTTTTTCAATATTTTAACAAATTAGAAGCCTTGTATTCCCAAAACCATGACCCTAAGCATTGTCCAGATTTTTTCCCCAATGTACAGACCCTTTGAGAACACCTCTTCAAAATTAGAGATCAATATATCCATTATTTCAGCCTGAGTGATTTTTTAATTGAGCATAAGTTTTTCAATATTTTAACAAATTTGAAGCCTTGTATTTCGAAAACCATGACCCTAAGCATCGTCCAGATTTTTTTTCCCATATAAAGACACTTTGAGAACACCTCTTCAAAATTAGAGATCAATATATCCATTATTTCAGCCTGAGTGATTTTTTAATTGAGCATAAGTTTTTTCAATATTTTAAGAAATTTGAAGCCTTGTATTTCCAAAACCATGACCCTAAGCATCGTCCAGATTTTTTCCTCCATGTAAAGACCCTTTGAGAATACTTCTTCAAAATTAGAGATCAATATATCCATTATTACAGCCTGAGTGATTTTTTAATTGAGCATAAGTTTTTTCAATATTTTAAGAAATTTGAAGCCTTGTATTTCCAAAACCATGACCCTAAGCATCGTCCAGATTTTTTCCTCCATGTAAAGACCCTTTGAGAATACTTCTTCAAAATTAGAGATCAATATTTCCATTATTACAGCCTGAGTGATTTTTTAATTGAGCATAAGTTTTTTCAATATTTTAAGAAATTTGAAGCCTTGTATTTCCAAAACCATGACCCTAAGCATCGTCCAGATTTTTTCCTCCATGTAAAGACCCTTTGAGAATACTTCTTCAAAATTAGAGATCAATATTTCCATTATTACAGCCTGAGTGATTTTTTAATTGAGCATAAGTTTTTTCAATATTTTAAGAAATTTGAAGCCTTGTATTTCCAAAACCATGACCCTAAGCATCGTCCAGATTTTTTCCTCCATGTAAAGACCCTTTGAGAATACTTCTTCAAAATTAGAGATCAATATTTCCATTATTACAGCCTGAGTGATTTTTTAATTGAGCATAAGTTTTTTCAATATTTTAACAAATTTGAAGCCTTGTATTTCCAAAACCATGACCCTAAGTATTGTCCAGATTTTTTTCCTATATAAAGACCCTTTGAGAACACCTCTTCAAAATTAGAGATCAATATTTCCATTATTACAACCTGAGTGATTTTTTAATTGAGCATAAGTTTTTCAATATTTTAACAAATTTGAAGCCTTGTATATCCAAAGTTAGAGACAACCTTAGGTGGTCCATGGTTTATTTTTTTCGTTCATAACTGCTATTTCATCTAATCACGTACTTCTCCTAGTTAATACATCAACTATATCTATATAAATATTATAATAGTTTTAATTAAAAGTTATGTCGAATTGGCTATTGTCCTAATTTCATTTCGAACTAACCCCAAGTTAACAACGGTCGCAGTCGGCGCAGGATCAACTTATTAGGTGGGCACTGAGATCTAAGTGCGCCACGCGCGTGACGTCACACACAATATTCGTAGCACGCGCCCCTCCTTAACCAAGCCTTTAATAATCGAGCAAGAGGAGACTTCGTGTTGAAGAAAAGACAAGTTTCCTAAACGGTCGTACACTGTGAACAGAGAAAACAAGTCATTTTGTATTGGGGTACGTGGGATGATCTCTCCCTATTAGAATCAGGACCGGTTCATTTGATATTTAACAGATCCATTTGCGATTTGATAAAAGTAATTAAGAAATTCATCACAAAGGTATCCTATATAAAACAATGGCAGACAACTATGACAAATGTAAAGGAAACCAAATTAATTCCGTGTCACAATTTACACGATGCAAGGAACTAATTGAATAAATTACAAAAGAACTAGAAAATCCACCTCTGATTTTTAAATTTCTCTATTCTCTCATTACCGCAGCCCGCCTCTGTATTTGTGGTTTGTCAATGGTCTTGATGTGTCTGATCCTCTCCCTCTACCTCTCGTGATTTTGACTTTAGTGTATGAGTGTGTTTGTGTCACCTGAAGTGAACTGCACTAGTTCATTCTTTTGTATGGGATGGCGGGCGTGGAATATATATGGCCTCTTTGTTGCCTAAAGAATTGTTACTTGTATATAACAGATGACCGTCGTGCTTTGCCCTTTACATAAAAAGGTTAATAAACGTCCAACGTGTGATAATTTTTAAATTTAGGAACGAAAAAAAAACAATGACAACTAAACACCAACAGACGTGATGTATGCGAGCGTTTGTCTTCTTCTTTTTTATTAGGTTTCGATATTTATTATAAAATATTTGAATATGATGACAGACAGAAAGACAAATGACAGAACATTTAAAATTGGCATTAGAGCTTATGCGTGAACAACAAACTTTACCGTGGATGTTACTAATCGAAGAAAGGGGCGCTAAGATATTGACAAAATGACTAAAAATCGTGATATTAGTGCCAGTATGTCACGAAATGAAAGGATTTGTGATTCACCACAAACTATTAGCTTACAAAGAGCTTGTTACACATTATTTAACTTTATTTTTTTATGTAAACAGAATCTGTG